>NW_027491061.1:1289074-2578149 GCF_021521415.1 Bidens hawaiensis
GTGTTCGGTATTCGTTTAAAGATCATATCTTAAACAAATACAATCCGGTGTCTATCTAGCTCGTTATTGGGTATGACCCGACTTGGATCAAGCACAGTTAGCCACATTAATCTAAATAAGTGTCTCGGGCATACGAAATTCCAACAACAGAATGATCATTCTTTGTTGATTTAACTTAGAAGGCCTTAGAAATCTCACTCTCAACGAATAAGAGGGACAAATCCCCTATTGACAACATACGTCTATCACAATCACCTAGTATCATAACCAATCTTAGCCTTATGTACCGTCATGTTTTAGAGCAACGAAGAACTAAGTAAAAGCATAATATTTGGTGAATATCAAGACCCAATATGTATATCAGGTCGGAGGATACTATGATATTCGCCTTTACTTAAATTTACTTATGACCACAGATCACAAGGATTCCATGCAGTAACATTTGAGGGCGGGTCAGCCCAATATTTATATCCCATAAATATCTATGAACCTTAGTAGCAAACCCTTTCTCTATATTCATACCATATGAATATCCACCAATCCAAGTTCATAATAGTCTTACCTTCATATTTGTTCCCACAAATATGAACGACTACGGATATTTAGAATAATTAATGTATTAACAGATTTAAACATGCTAAAATGGAACATAACTCAAAAGACGTAATCATAAACCATAATCATATGAATGAGTCAAAATAACAATTGTTCCGATATCCAAATACAAAATAGATCAAATCCAATCACTAGAATATCTAAGTCCTAAGGCGCAAGTATGACCCTCATGCTTCGGCCTTTCAAGGAGCTTCGTGAGTGGACCCGCAATGTTTTGATCGGTGTGAACTTCGCAAATGCATATCTTTCCCTTTTCAACTCCATCCCTTATGTAGTTGAATCTCTGCTCAATGTGCCTTGTCTTTTGATGTGCATGAGTTCCCTTGATTTGAGCAATCGCACCCTTTTTGTCACAAAATATCTCTAGAGGGTCCCGAATGGTATGGACCACCCCTATGCACGTGTATTCCAATTCAGTGGTGGACAATGCTACCACATCTTGTTTTGCGCTCTTCCAATAGACAACTCCACCATCCATAACAAAAATGTATCCCTATTGTGATCGAGAATCATCTCGACCAGTTTGGAAACACGCATCCGTGTACCCCTTTACAACGAGTTCCTCTTCACCAGAGCCATATATTAGAAACATATCCTTAGTCTTTCTAAGGTATTTCAATATGATTTTAACCGCCATCCAATGGCTACTTCCCGGATTTTGTTAGTATCGACTTGTCATGCTCAAAGCGCATGACACATCCGGTCTAGTGCATATCATGGCATATATGATGGATCCTATAGCCGAAGCATATGGGATTCTTTTCATTTTCTCTTGCTCATCCATTGAGATTGGACATTGAGATGCACTCAATATTGTTCCTCTTTGAATAGGTACCAAACCTTTCTTTGAGTTCTCCATCTTAAACCTTTACAAGATTTTTATCAATGTATGCACTTTGGTTTAAACCTATCAACCGCCTTGATCTATCCCCATAGATCTTTATTCCCAAAATATAGGCGGCTTCTTCAAGATCTTTGATGGAAAACAACTCCCAAGCCAGGCTTTTACTCCTTCCATGGTTGGAATGTCATTCCCAAACAGAAGTATGTCATCAACATATAATACTAGGAAAGTAATGATGCTCCCACTAGCTTTCTTATACACACAAGCCTCATCATCGTTTTTGATGAATCCAAATTTCTTGACTTCTTCATTAAAACGGTGATTCCAACTTCTAGATGCTTGTTTTAATCCATAGATGGATTTCTTTAACTTGCATACTTTATTAGGATGTTGTGGATCGACAAAACCTTCGGGTTGAACCATATAGACATCCTCTTCAATATGTCCATTTAGAAAAGCAGTTTTGACATCCATTTGCCAAATCTCATAGTCATAATATGCGGTTATGGAAAATAATATCCTAATAGACTTTAGCATTGCCACACGCGAAACGTTCTCATCATAATCAACCCCTTGAGTTTGAGTAAAACCTTTTGCTACAAGTCATGCTTTATAAGTATCCAAGTTTCCATGCATATCGGTTTTCCTTTTGAAACTTACTTCCAACTGGTTTGGAGTTAAGAGGTGTACAACCAAATCCCATACTTGGTTGTCATGCATGGATTGCATCTCAACGCTCATAGCTTCAAGACATTTGTCACAGTCGGATTGTGAAATTGCATCGTGGTATGTGGTGGGTTCATCCGAATTTACCACATAGCATCCATCCATGAAAAATCCATATCTTTCGGGAGGATTACTAATTCTTCCATATTTTCGAACGTTTTGTGTGTCTTGATCAACCATTTGATCATTCTCAACAACCTCTTGTTGAGTGCTAGTATCAACCAAACGTGTATTGGCTTGTGGCTCTCGATCCTCCTCGAGTTCCACCGATCTACTAGTTCCTTCCATAAGGAACTTAGTTTCAAAGAACTCGGCCTTCTAGCAATGAACACTTTTTTCTCGGTTGGGTTGTAGAAATAATACCACATAGAGTCTTTGGGATATCCTACAAAGATATACTTAGTGGATCGGCTTTCAATTTTGATTTGGGTGTTGTGCTTAACATAAGCCTCACAACCCCATACCTTTAAATATGATAATGATGGAACCCTTCCATGCCATATTTCAATAGATGTCTTGTCCACTTTCTTGGTTGGTGCCATATTTATAATACGGCTGCCGAGAGCAATGAGGAACCTCAAAATGATAGAGGCAATGTGCTTCTAGCCATTATAGATCGAACCATATCCAATAGAGTTTGATTCCTTCTTTCGGGCACACCATTATGTTGAGGTGTTCCGGGTGGATTGAGTTGTGAGATGATTCCACAACTCCTAAGATGATCTTGAAAAGAATCACTAGGTATTCACCTCCTCTATCCGAATGAAGTACTTTGATGATTTTATTGAGTTGATTTTCTACTTCATTTTGATAGACTTTGAACATTTCAAAGGCTTCATCTTTGTGTCTTAACAAGTACACATATCAATAACGACTATAATCATCGATGAAGGTAATGAAGTATCTTTCACCATTCCTTGTCATTGCCTTAAAAGGACCACATACATCAGAATGTATGATACCTAATAAGTCTTTTTCCCTTTCGTTAGTTCCACTAAAGGGTTCCTTGGTCATCTTTCCTTGTAAACAAGATTCACACTTATCAAACAAATCATCATTTGATTCCAAAAGACCATTCTTTTGAAATGTACTTATGCGACCCTTGTTTATGTGACCAAGGCTAAAATGCCAAAGATAAGTCTTACTCAAATCCATTTTGAGTTTCTTGGTGTTTGATTGGTATAACATGTTATCAAAGGATGTGTTATCATGAACTAAGTCTTAAATGCCATTAGACGACATCGCTTTAAAATAAAAGACATCATTCATGAAAACAAAAATACCATTGTCCACAAACTTTAAATCATAACCACATTATCTTAAAAGAGAAACGGAGATAATATACCTAGTCAAACTAGGAGCATACAACATGTTTTTCAAAATAACTTCCAAACCATCTGGAAGCTTCAAAATATAGTCTCATTGGGCTTCGACATCAACCTTTTCTCTGTTTCCCATGAAGAGACTTGTATCTCCTTTCTTGAAATGCTTATTTCTTTTGAACTCCAACAAAAAATTGCAAATATGAGTTTCACATCCGGTATCCAATACACATGTGTTAGAAGAAATACCATTAAGATCAATATGAATCATGAATGTTGTACCCGAGGTTTGCCCCGCATCGCTCTTTGCTTTCAACTCTTTGAGATAGGTTGGACAATTCCTCATCCAATGTCCTTTCTCACCACAACCAAAGCACGGGTCCTCTGAACTAACCTTTAGCTTCTTCTCCTTTGGTTTGGTTGGTTCCTCTTTAGCCTTTCCTTTGAACTTGCCCTTGATTTGTCCCTTACCTTTGGCAACGTTTGCCTTAGTTTCCGGGTGATGCCTCTTCTTATTGCCACCTTCATTGATTGTGAGAACCGGTAAAACCTTTTTACCCATTCCCACTTCGGCCGTTTTGAGCATTGCGTGAAGCTCCAACAATGCTCTTGTCCAATCCATTGATGTTATAATTCATGAAAAAAGTCTAAAACCTTTTTGTTAGGCCATTAAGGATCAATCCATGGCTAACTCTTTTGAGACGGGACAATTAAGCCGTTCAAGCCGATCAATGTGGATTTTCATCTTAAACACATAATATGAAACCGATTGGGTTTCGTCCAATATGTTGGATTTCTTTTCTTGTTTGAGAACAATTCTCAAATTTCTATACGAATCCATAAAATTGTTATAGTTAAGACGATCCTTATCAAGTATAGCTCTTAGTGATAGGTTATGCACGGGTGGGACAATTGCGTTAGGTGGATTGCTGATTGCGTACATCTACATAATTTAATAAAGCTCAATTGTAGTATTTTCGATATCAATTAACAAATTTTAATCTTGAATACCCTTTATGTCTTTAAGACAATTAATGATTAAAATCTAGAACCCATCGTTACATTCACATAGTAGTTAGGTGACCTTTATCCTACTATTGAATTAACAAGGTAGTCAACGTATGACGATTGCAACCCTTTGCAACTTCTAGTTTTATGGGATCGGTTAAAGATCATATGTTTAGTTGACATGTTTAATCCCATCAACACCTTTGTACGCCATGCTTCGGTGACTCTATTCACATGGTTTCACAATCAAGTTGTGCTACTTACACACACATGTGAATTTGACATAAAAGTGGTTAGGTGTCCTTTATCCCACAAATATGACAACCCCAACTCAAACTCACAAAGTTTCTCCAATGTGGTTAGGTAATCTTTATCCCACATCGACTTGCCAAGTGATTTGAGTGTTGTATAAAAGGATGGTGTTAAACTTGTTTTAAAGGGGATTTAAATTTTCTAAATTCTAGATTGGAAAACTATTTCTGTGCCTTGCATTTGCATGCATTCAAATGCATGGTACTTTGTTTGAAAACCAATTTTCAAAGTTCCTTTTAATAAAACCCATTTTATTTTGAAATCATTAACCTTATAAAACCAATTTTATTATCTAATGATTTCTAATGAAACAATTTTATGCAAGTTGTTGATTTTAAGTTTGTTAATTATCCTTATCCAAATAAGATAAAACAAAATATATAAATCAAGCATGCAAGCATAAATAAACAACCAAAAGTTCATAAACTTAGCCACCTAATCTTGGCTACACTTGTTGACCGAAACAAGTGTGCCAAAAGGTCTCTCCTAATGGACGAGAATGACACAAGGCATGTGTCGGTGAACTCCCACTTGATCTCGCATCCATACGCTTCAAGTGTCCACCTTGTGTTGTGATCTTTCCACTTTATTTGGGCTTCCAATTGGGCTCCAACTTCAGCTCCTTGCTTCCATGGGCCTCCAAGTTTGGCTTTGGTCTTTGGGCTAGAATCCCATCTTGGACTATGAAGTCCATTAAGGCCCAAAACCAAAACCGTAACCTTGTTGCTTCTTCTTTTACAAAAAAATATCGTAGTACATTTTTATCTAGTAAAATAAATACAACTAATCTACTTATTATTACAAACCAATAAATTGAATAAATAGATTACAAATCAAAATAAAAGAATATTACAACCAAATTTAATATTGAATAAATCAACACATATCCAAACACAAGGTCATGGCTAGGTTATGAACATCCAAATGCACACCCAAATATGCAAGTATTACATGTCTAAAATGGTTCCCGTTGTGAACCTCAAACTTTAGGCCAAGGACAAGAAAACTGAAAGTTTCAGGTTTTGTCGAAGCATAAAAACCAATCATCCAAATGACTTAATTCTTCAAGATTATCACATGCATGTAAAGGATAATCTTGAAGAACCAAGGGGTAACCAAAATCCCCAAAAATTTCGGCCATATGGTGAACCACACCATAAAACCCAAAAAATGTTAGATCTATTGATGCATGTATCCGTATAAGCGGCTCTTGATGCCATTTTTGAGTTTTAACAAGATTATCAAAGCCATATAAACCCATTTATATGAAAAATGCAGCGTATTAATTTGTTTTAAATCTTGTTATATTGATTAATATAAAACCCGTTTTATATAGAAAACCCAAGCCCCGGATCCAAATACGAATTACATGCATACCAAAACATCAACAATAGGGGATTTATGTAATACAACCTTTCAAGAGGAAAGAAGATGAAGGAGATGACGGTTTGAACAACTAGCCTTCAATGGAGAAGAGCCTCAAGCTTGTATACCCTCCAAGCCTTCAACAAACACCTTGCTTGCTAGGATTTGATGACTCTTGCGCTTGAAAGAAAGCCCCTCTTGTGTTATTCCTCTTGGCCGAAATCATAGAGAGAGAGAGAAGGAGGATTGAGAGAACAATTTTTAATATAATGTGGTTGGGTTGTTCCAAAAAATGTGTTGTCCCAAGATAGATATTAATAATAGAAATTATTTACTCCCAGAACAAATGGGTGGGAAGTTTCCCCCAAAAGTGGACTGATCCATCCGGAAATTATTTTTTCTTTCTTCCTGGAAACAGGCTAATACCCCATGTACTAGTCTCAGGACAAATACTCCATGTATTAGTTCACATGATTAATACTCCATGTATTAGTCACAGGTCAATTGAAACTTTGTGACATTTAACACTTTTAACATGCCATAAGTTTCATGTAACATACCACAACCATTATCATATATATATCATTTAACCAACTTAAATAATATCATAAGATAATCTCTCTAAATAAATTATAATTTATTGATTCCTCAAGTGCAAATTGTGACATTCGTGACAAAACGAGGTATACTATATTCACTACGTAGCAAGTAAACAATAAATCGGTTAATTCGTAGTGCTTAAACGAGTAACCGACCGATACTAATTATGACCCGTATACATACTGAGGGGTCATATACGAGTTATATATATATTATAGAGGCTAACATATTGAAATTTAGGCCCCAGTACGTTTAAAACTCTTTAAACGAAAAAGGTTTCGTTTATCGATACGCTATAAGCTTAAACGCAATCGTTAATATCAAAACGAGCATTGTAGCATCCGTGAAGCCGAAAAAGATTTATAAAACACTTATATGACATGTTCTAGGCAATCCTTGAAAATATTTTGGATTTTTACAACGAGTCAGTATGTTTTTCTTATTTTACAAAAAGGAGCTGAAAAACACTCGTTTTTGCGTTGGTTTTCGCACTCGAACTAGTTTTCTTTTGAAAAACCGAACCCGAATTAAATTTTGGACCGAATTTTACTTGTGGCACAAAAACCGAGGCACTGTTGGGCCAAAAAGAGGCCCAATGGGCCATTGTTAATTGCGGCCGCAAGTTGGGGGGATGGACCCCTTTGTATAGCTTGTTACATAAGTCACACTTTAAAGATATTTTACACATTCCAAACCATCCAAGAACAATCTCAGCTGACTTCTTCATATTTTCCAGCCCAAACCCTAAAGGTAAACCTCTAAATACATGAGATTACATGCTTGATTAGTAAGGTTTAATCATGGAAAATTAGTTCTTGATTAGTTTTAAACACGTTTAACCATCCAAAAACCATAAAAATCAAGTAAAACCATGTTTTGATGTTAAACATGTTTACAAACCAGGAACATATACTTTTTTGGTAAAAAACGCGGATTAGAACATGAATACAACGTTTTTACGGTTTGAAAGTTCGGTTTAAACCCAAAACCGAAACCCTAATTATCAAGGCTGTCACATGGATGATTTATGCTTGGTTTGATGTTATATGATATGTAGATACACTGAGTTTGCAACCCGAGACCCGGAGAGTCGTTTAAGCTAGCAAAACTCATCGAAAACCGACAAGGTAAACCCGTAACACTCGTTTAAGGGCTGTTTAGTATTAGGTTATGACGTGCTTGTTGTTAGCTTATGAAAGTTTGCAGGGACATTAGAGATCATTTAAAAGAGTCACTGTTCAAATTTGGTAATTTTTCGATAAACGGAGAATATTTGGTGAATTTATTTCTGTTTATGAGCATTTATTTGGGAAAAATAGCAAAACATATTAAAAAATTATGAAATTTGGTTTGGGAGATTAATATGTGATCGTAAGATCACTGGTAAAGTTTGGGGATCATTGGAAATTCTTAAGTATGGTTTGTGCAATTATGAATTAACCGAATTTTAACAGCCGAAAAACGCACAAAATGGCTTTTTTTCAAAAGAGTTAGGTTCTGGAGATTTTGCAGGGGCTATGTAATAACATTGAGGCCATTTGTAAAAATTATCGGATTTTTCGGAGATCGTTTGATATAAACGGGCCATTTATTACACGATTATAACCTATTAAACGAATTTTTATAAATAAATAATTAATCATAAAATTTGAAAATATTTTTATAAAACTCTCCATATTTTAATATATTTTTACAAAAATTTACATAATTTATATGTAAGTACATTTTTAGTTATGATTAATCAAAGATTTAAATTATAATTGTTTTAATGAAACGGCAGTTTTCTGTTTAACGGACTGACTGGTATGTCAAAATGTCAAAAGTGGGCAAATATCATATTTTTGAATGAAATTGATAAAAACAAACTTTTTACGAGAATTCCGGACAATTCGGGTGGATTGTACGTGTTTTGTATAATCAAACCCGTGTGAAAACAGAAACGAACCCTGCGATCAAACCAGATACCGAAACCTTAAAATTCTTTCATAAATCAAATCATTTTATCAATCAATATATTTACTTAAGTTTTTATGATCTTACCTATTCCCTAAACGCATAAACGATCAACTTGGCTAGGCTCGGGAAACGGTGAAACTGAGCCAAATCCAGTTTTAAACATTTCATAGTATACAACGTCTCAATCTAAGACTATGGTCATGTTCTGGGCGTAAAAGCTATACCCAGATTAGTTATACAACCCGATTTAGCTTAAACACTGTACTAGTATTAACGATACGATACCGTTTATAGGAATCGGGCTATAAGCGAGGCACATGACCTATTGATACATAATTTATGTGCGAACTACGATAAGGTGAGTTTCACGACCCCGCTTTCTAAACTGTTTTACGAACTTTTGGGGTGGAAAGCATGTTTACATATACTTATATACTTGAAAACGTGTGATGATGTGAATTATCTAAGTACTAACACTTGACAAGTCCCCACAAACACAAGTGATTAACTTCGGGCCGGTGACGTGTGGATAGTACTATCGGTTTGACAAACTGAAGAAACACTAATTGACCCCGGGCAGATTACGGATAATCTGGGGGTTAAATAGATGTTTCCCACGAGGGGTTAGGTCCGGCAAAGATGGTACTTCTGATGACCTGCAAAACAGACATCGTGAGCTCGTCACTGAGAAGGGGGGGTACCTCCTTGTGACCACCCCCGGCGTGAGAATCAGACTAGATTGCTCTTGAATATAAGTGTATATTAAGAGATTGCTAGAGAAGATAAGATAATGTAAGATAATGTAATGTGTCCATACCATTCCAAGGTGTTGGAGTATTTATAGCCGAAGGTAGGTTTCCAAGAAGGTACAGCCGGCTGAATAGTATTCCTGTTCTGCCAACTGTGGGCTACGCACATGCCATGCTGGTAGTTGTGTAACGATTCCGACGAAACCAGGTATACCCTAACCGATAGACGTTAGTTACGTCATATGTAATGTCGGGTACATGAGTTACCATGGTAATTATACGAGAATACATGGTTCATTGTATTGATTGTACGTGAATATATAATTCACCGTATTGAATATGCGATTAAACGATCGATAGTTATTGAAACCCGAATGAATCGAGGGTTCAATTATAGACAAGATATATGATATTTAGTGATGTTATGAAGTATTAAAGCTTCGGGATAAGTGGATTAAAGCACAGAAAAATGATTTTGATTTAATAGTACGTCGGTACGTTAAACGAAACCTTTAATACCAAACCGAGCAAGAGACGATCGATCAAGCCGAAAAAGATGCGTAATAACTAATAATATGACGTTTTAAGTTAAAAAATATCATGGTTTAAGTTTTTAAATCGGTTTTATATAAATTTCATTTTTAAGACGAAAAAGACCGTTTTAGCCTCGTTTTAAGCCGACTTAAACATTTAAACGAAAAACGAACTGAACCAGATTATCCAAAACATTATCCGGATATCCGAAATCCAAACATGTGGCCTAGAATGAAGAAGTGGGTCCCACCCCACCCCTCATCTAAACCGATCGGAATACATAGGGGTGTAAACCCTTTCCATTTCTTTTTTTTACAAACACACTCAACAATCCATGAATCCTCTCCACTTGATGATCAAAAACCGAGAGTTTGTAGCAAGAAAACAAGGTAAGGAATCGAGTTAATCACGGTTCATCTTCGTTTCTTGAGTTTGTTTGCAAGAAAATGAGGTTTCAAAGATGAAAACCGATTCTTGCGTGATCAAGTGATGTATACGGGTTATACAAGGGATCTTGGTCCAAGAAAGGAGTTAAACGAACCAAAAACGAATTTTTACGGTTTTAATCTTTGTTTTTGAATCATAACCGAAACCATGAGAGAAATGACTTTATCGTGAGTGTAACTTGCTTGGTATTGTGGTATGTTGTTTGTAGGCTCTGTGTTTAGTGGTAGATAAGGCGAAAAGACGAGTTTGTAGCTTGTCGTGGCGGAAAACGAAAGGTATATTCGGTTTATGTCGGTGTATGTGTTTTTGGACAGATTGTTGGTCGTTTAGAGTTAGGTCATGAAATGTTATAGAGGTATTAAACACATGAAAATATGAGTTCTGTGAATTTTTGGTAATTTTTGGATAAAGGATGAATATTTGGTGAATTTAATGCTCGGTTTTGGCCAAAAATGGTGAAAAATAGTTAACTATCATGAAAAATTATGGAAAATTGCAGATAAGCTTTATATATCATGTATAAGTCACACACAAAATTTGAGGTCAGTTGGAGAAGTCTAAGTAGGCTTTTCGGTTAAACGAGTTCTAGGGATTTCTAGCTCGGTTTTGGTGAAAATGGAATGTAAAAGAAGATTTTGGTTCTGGAAAAATTACAGGGGACTATGTGGATGGCAGGGGACATCCAGGAGAAATTTGGGATTTTTCTAAGATCGTTTGGTATTTACGACATATTTAGTGATTAAATGGTGTTTAAAAATAGATAAATAAGTTTTAAATATAAAAATTAATTCTGGAAATATTTTTATAAAATTCCCCACTGTCAAAAGGTCATTTGTGCAAAATTTCAAGATCCGGGATTAAACGGATAATTATTTGTGCAAAAACAAGCTTTTAAAGCTTAAAACGAGTAAGCCGGTGAAGTTCGCTTAAGCGAGCTGACTGGTGTATAAAAACCTTAAAAATGGACTATATTCATATAAATGAGTTAAACAAGTAAAAATGAATCATCCGAAAATAATTCGGATGATTTGAGTAATTTTAACCTATTTTAACAGTTTCCGATACGCCAAAGACGGAAACGGGTCCCGCGGCCAACCGGGACGTCTAAACCGAGCTATAATTTCACATCCTTAATTACATTATCAGTCAACACTATTTTCGGGTCGTGTGTGACCAAACTCATTTTTGAAACATAAAAACGGATAACCGTGCTAGGCACGCAAAACGAGAAAAACGACTAATAGTAGTTGTGACCATGGAACTCTAAACGACATCACAATCTGAGCCCGGAGAAGTGTTTCTGGGTTAACCTTGCCCCCAGAACGGGTAAAGTGCTGGGTTAACAGTGCCCCCAGATATACCGGTTAACTTGGTTAAAGTTATATTAATAATGAGTGTATAGTAACGATCGTAGGGATCATATTACAGATTGGACGTGTTAACTGATAATGATTGTTGTTACATGCTTGCATGTGCTAAGGTGAGTTTCACGAGCCCCTTTTTACTGAACTGTTTTAAATATTTTCCCGGGGCGGAAAGCATATTTCTATCAAAATGTTTAAGTACATGCTGATCGCATGGAGATGAATATATTTATATAATGTTTATTGTACGGGAATCGTACGGTAATGTATTAAGATGGTAATTGTTTGAGTTGCTAACATTGTAAGGCCCGAAACAGTGTTTCTGGGTTAACAGTATCCCCAGAGGTTATTAAATGTGTTTCTGGGTTAACAGTGTCCCCAGAGGTTATTTGATGTGTCTCTGGGTTAACAGTGTCCCCAGAGGTTATTGGATGTGTTTCTAGGTTAACATTGTCCCCGGAGTGAGTACAGTACTGGGTTAACAGTGTCCCCAGATATTATTATATTATGATATGGATTTATCATGGTTTACTAAAATTGTGAAACTCACCAACTATTCGTAGTTGACCCGTTTTCTCACATGCTTTTCAGGTACAATTAAGATGAAATGATTGCTTACGTGCTAAGTGCTTGATGTGTGTAAGATTTGCGTGCAGGATATTAGGATACATTATAACAAATAGAATTGTGTATCGTATTGTATGATGTGTGTATCACCTAGACGGTAATGAAATACAAGATAATGTAATTTGAAGCATATTAATGTATTCAGTTATCTTTATAAACAATGTGGTTGATATCAGAGGTGTCTGTTGCATCCCGTTTACGTTTCCGCTGCGGTTACGGGGTGTTACAGAAGTTGGTATCAGAGCCATTGGTTATAAAAGAATTAGGATGTCTTTAAAAGATACCTAAAATATAACCAGTAGCTCAAGTATTATAGGATCTGAATATCAACTAATAATTTATAGTGACGAGGTCTGGATGAACTTGGATGGACAAGTGAGTTGTTATGGTCCGGAACATAATAACAGACTTGTCCGCACGAGGGAATTCAGGGGAAGTCACGGGGTACATTAATAGGTAAAAATGGCAACATGTGTATATATATAATATTATTTATGTGTGCTAATGTGTATATATATATATATATATATACGTGCATATCTTGTGGGTACATGTATTGAGAAATGGAACTTGGATAAGGAACCGGGGGATGAAATAATAAAGTACCGAGGATGCCGAAATTTCTAAGAGCATCGGTTGATGATGAGTCTGACTTACCGGGTCATAAATTATGATAGTACCAAGTTAGATCTCCCGTTTGACATTAACCAGAAATATCTAGTAACCGTCACTCCCAACCAGAATTGATGAATCCCTTACCCTACCAACACCGGTACCGTATATCCTAATAACCCCAGATGTTCACCCGAACCGTCGACCCTCACGTACGGACGGATCCGTACCTGAACCCATTCTTATTCCATTAAGGTAAATAAATAAATAAAATAATATATAGAAATATATATATGTATTTCTCACTCTCAAACATATGAGTCATACCACCTCCAGATCGAGAATTACCGATTTCAACGAACCTAGAACGCCTGAGGACATTGACTGAGCAAGTGATAGAGTTTCCCATAATAGTAATTAATAATATTTGAAGGCAACCCATGTTGCGCGATTACCTTGAACCTTGCAACTCCCTATGTTATCCTTATATCCGTTAGATGCCTACACCCATGTATACTCGAATGGAATGATTACCCATACACAACGAGGTGTTAGAGTCATTATAGCATAGTTGGTCGTTCGTTCGTAGATGGTATACCGTGTATGCCGGATATACAAATAGACACGGATATTATAACTCCGTGGTACGTAATCGTTAATGCTCACGGTGAGCATGTATCGGTTATGATGACATGCAGAAGGATATTGAAATCAAGCCTGTTAAACATTAATCTTTGTTGAGAAAGATCTATACGTCAGTTGGTGACAAGGGTTATGAAACATATTTGAACGTTAACCGACGTCAGGTTAAGTCCATTTGTTATTATATTTGTGGGACATATATATTAGATACTGATATGTGTAATATGTATGATAATATTTGGTGTGTATGTGTACCTGCTGTCATGATTGAGCTGGTAACGAGTTATACGGTGAGATTAGTATTGATTACTGCGTATGGGATGAGTACGGCAGAATGACATAAAAAGAGTAACTCCAATGATGGAGATTGATATGATTCAGTTGATTGCTCAAAGATAGCAGATGATGATACCGAATGTCGTATCACAGATCACTACTAGTGTTGATGCAAATGTGATCGCAAGATTGTAGATCGAGCAATCACATGAATATGAATATTTCAATTCTTGGTGGTATTACTAAAAGTGATAATGTTCCACCGAATACTATTATGATTACAAGTATTAGTTATAAACTAAACATGAATAGTAGTCGTAATGAATTAGATCCGGTATGAAGGATATGTCTGTTGATTGTGTTAAGGAAATTATTAATAGTTTACTGATGGTAAAGGGAGGAATGGATTAGCGAGCGGATAGAAAAGATCGAAATGGTTAAGGATATTGGTATGAGTCTAGAACATTGTGTAGTGAAATATGCTACAGATATGTTGGTAGATTATGTTGTATCATGATGGAACACGATGGTACAAAATTATAATTAAAAAATTATTTCTCAGATGATATGGTCAGAATTTAAAATTCTTGTGCTAGAACACTTTTATTCGAGTAATTAAGTGCAGAGATTGGGAACTGAGCTATGGAAAATAGAAATGTTGTGTGCTGATCACTTAGAACACGCTAATCGTTGAAGGAATTGTCATGTCTGGTAACATGGCTAATTACTCCTGAAATCAAGCGAAGTAAGCGCTATATTGGGGACTAGCTCCATCGATAAG
This sequence comes from Bidens hawaiensis, assembly GCF_021521415.1. Lineage (NCBI taxonomy): Eukaryota > Viridiplantae > Streptophyta > Magnoliopsida > Asterales > Asteraceae > Bidens > Bidens hawaiensis. Next base: position 1,303,855 of record NW_027491061.1, read on the forward strand.
GAGTATAGTCAATCCTGTAAAATATATAACCTTTGGAAGGGTTGTGTCACCAGTCAGCATTGATATATTTGACTCTATGGGAAGCGGACTGGAAGGAAGTTAGGAGAGACGTCGAGTATTAAAGAGGAGAAATGATAAAGGTATAGTGCAAGATAGACTTGTGAATAAGTAGGCATGTCCTACAACCCAGAATTATACTAAGACTAGTTCTGGTTTGAAAACATGAACCGCATGAAGGGTCCTTCCCTAAATGTGGAAAATATGGTTATCGGTAGGAAGAAGAATGTCGAGTGATAGTAGGCCACAGGTGTGGTAAAGATGGGCGTAATGCCCCAATTGTAGAACCAATTGAAGCCATGTGAACCGGCAACCCCAACCCATTCGTGTACAACCACTCCGAACCCAACAACTTCAATAACAATCCATCCAAAGAAACCAAATTATGCCAAACAGTTGTACTTGCTATGAATGTGGCAGTACAGAACGTTTCAAAAGAAATTGCCCAAAGTTGAACCAAGGTGTCGTTGGAAGACGAACCTCATGACAAGCATCAACCTCTGATCAAGCAAAGAGCCGTGCTTTTGTGAGTAATTTGAATAAAGCACATCATGATCCAAAGGTGGTGTTAAGTATGTGGTAGTTTTAAATCAATAGACTTCAGTGATAATTTTTACGGTCGTCGATAGAAGTTAGTTCCCGTTAACCTCCTATCATTTGGAAAGATACCGATTAAGTGAAACTACAGAACCCTATACTGTAGAATCGCTAACGGTAAATCCCTAATGGTTAACTAAATTGTACGGAATTGTCCTATTATTCTGAACGATTAACCTTTCATTATTGACCTACGACCAGTAAAGCAAAGAAGTTTTGACGTAATAGTTAGCATGGATTGGCTAACTCAACATGAAGCAGAAATCAAATATGAAAAGAAGATGATTAGAAGCTCTCTTTCGGACGATGAAGCGATTAAATACAGAGAAAAGTGTACGGTATTATGTTGCCACTCTAATCTCATCTTGAGATGTTATAATATTTACGACAAGAAGACGTGGGGTATTTAACAAACGTGATTGCCAAAGTATTTAAAAGAAAACATATAGAAGATATCCCGGTGGTACGCAAATTTCCACAAGTTTTCCCAGAAGAACTTCCTGGATTACCGCCAACCCGACAGGTCGAATTCAGAATCGATTTAATGTCTCAAGCTGGCCCTGTTGCTAAAGCACCCTACCGACTTGCACCGTCCGAGATGCAAGAATTATCCAATCAGTTACAAGAATTGTTGGATAAGATTTTATACGACCTAGTTAGTCACCATGGGGTGCACCAGTTTTAATTGGGAAATGATGGACGGAAGTGTTAGGATATGTGTTGATTAGGGAGAATTGAATAAAGTGACGATCAAGAATAGGTATTCACTTCTTCGATGTAAATGATCTGTTTAACCAACTGCAAAGGGCGATTTATCTTTAGAAAATTGATCTTATATATAGTTATCACCAAATGAAAAATCCAAGAGGAGGACGTTGCAGCAACAGCGTTGCGGACTCGCTACGGCCATTATGAATTCTTATTCATGCCGTTCGGGTTAACAAATGCGCATGCAGTATTCATGGAACTCATGAATCGAGTCTGTAAACCTTACTTTGACAAATTTGTCATAGAATTCATTGATGATATTTTGATATATTCGCAACGTAAAGAAGAGCACGAACGACGATTAAGGAAAATTGTGGAAGTGTTAAAGCAAGAAGAGCTATACGCGAAGTTTTCAAAATGTGATTTTGAATAAAGAAGGCATAATCCCTTGGTCATGTTGTAAAGCAACAAAGATTTCACAAAGATCCAAATAAGATAGAAACCATTAAAATTGTGCCAAGCGCCGATTTTAAGTCTCCCCGATGGAGACGATGGTTTTGTCGCGTATTGTGACGCATCGCGTAAAGGGTTAGGATGCGTGTTGACGCAGTATATTAAGGTTATAGCCTATGCTTCCCGACAGTTAAAAGTACACGAGCAAAATTACACTACTCACGACGTGAACTGGGAGCGGTTATCTACGCACTTAAAATGTGGAGACATTGCCTCTACGATACGAAGTGCACCATCTTCACCGATCATAAAATTTTGCAACACATATTTGATCAGAAGGAACTGAATATGAGGCAACGAAGATGGGTCGAGTTGTTAAGCGATTATGACTGTGACATCCGTTATCACCCTGGCAAGGCTAACGTCGTAGCCGATGCCTTGAGTAAGAAAGATCGGGTTAAGCCATTGCGAGTGCGAATGCTGGGGATGATAGTCCAGTCGAACCTTCGAACCTGATTCGAGTCGCTCAACGTGAGGCGTTGAAAGAGGAATAATTGGAAAAGAAGGAATCTTACGGCAATAAGGAGAATTTCGAACAGCACGTGGACTAAATTCTCTACTTCAAAAATCGGGTTAGGATCCCGACCCTCCATGACCTTCGTGAATTAATCATTGACGAAGCGCATAGATTGAAATAATCCATACATCCGGGATCGGATTTGACTATTGATGATACGGATATCTGAAAGGATTTTTATTAATGGTCGAGTTTGGAGAAAGATATGGTTACGTGTGTTGGTGAATATTGAGTTATGCAAGAGATAAGGCTGCACACCGAAAACCCTAGGGAACGCCACAACGACAGAAAATTCGCCAATGATAGTGGGAATAAATTACAATGAATTCTTGCCCAAATTCCTGATGGTGAAATGGTATCTCGTCGTGGAGTGCCATTTTCAATTATCTCAGATCAAAATAGTCATCCTACTTCCATTATTGGAAGGAGGGGAAGGAAGCATCGAGAGCCTGAAGCTTTTTATGGGTGAAGTAATTATCACCAATTTGTTAAATTGAAAATGGGCGTCAATCAAGCCATAAGATTTGAATTGATTCGAGAAACAACCAATCGGATTTATAATATTTAAGACAAGTTGAAAGCAGCGCGTGATTGGCAAAGGGTTTATGCCAACGTTCAAAGGAAACCATTGTCCCTGAATAGAGGTGACAAGGCATTTTAAGGCATCACCTTAGAGAGAGGTGATATGAGGTTTGGCAAAACCGAAAATAGCTTCTTAATAAATTGGACCCCATGAGAACTATCTCCATGGTTGGTCATTTAGTTTATCGATTAAAGTACTCTAGGGGCTAAGTACTATACAGGATATTTTGCCATGTATACGGGTTGAAAAGTGCCTAAGGGATGAGGCAACGAAAGTACTAGTAATAGAGGTACTCATAGAAGACATGCTTGATATCATAACTAATTCCGTAGAGATAGTAGACGGGAAAACTAAACAGTTTGGACATACCAAGCTTTATTAATTAAGATTAAGTGGAATTCACAGCGAGGACCAGATTATACTTGGTAACGCGAGGGTGAATTCTGAAGGAAAAACCCCCCACCTTTCTCTCGAAGGGAGATAGAGGGCGTGTAAAATTTCGAGGACGAAATTTCTTAACGGGGGGAGAATGTAACGATTCCGACGAAACCAGGTATACCCTAACCGATAGTCGTTAGTTACGTCATATGTAATGTCGGGTACATGAGTTACCATGGTAATTATACGAGAATACATGGTTCATTGTATTGATTGTACGTGAATATATAATTCACCGTATTGAATATGCGATTAAACGATCGATAGTTATTGAAACCCGAATGAATCGAGGGTTCAATTATAGACGAGATATATGATATTTAGTGATGTTACGAAGTATTAAAGCTTCGGGATAAGTGGATTAAAGCAAAGAAAAAGGATTTCGATTTAATAGTACGTCGGTACGTTAAACGAAACCTTTAATACCAAACCGAGCAAGAGACGATCGATCAAGCCGAAAAAGATGCGAAATAACTAATAATATGACGTTTGAAGTTAATAAATGTCATGGTTTAAGTTTTTAAATCGGTTTTATATAAATTTCATTTTTAAGACGAAAAAGACCGTTTTAGCCTCGTTTTAAGCCGACTTAAACATTTAAACGAAAAATGAACTGAACCAGATTATCCAAAACATTATCTGGATATCCGAAATCCAAACATGTGGCCTAGAATGAAGAAGTGGGTCCCACCCCACCCCTCATCTAAACCGATCAGAATACATAGGGGTGTAAACCCTTTCCATTTCTCTTTTTTACAAACACACTCAAAAATCCATGAATCCTCTCCACTTGATGATCAAAAACCGAGAGTTTGTAGCAAGAAAACAAGGTAAGGAATCGAGTTAATCACGTGTTCATCTTCGTTTCTTGAGTTTGTTTGCAAGAAAATGAGGTTTCAAAGATGAAAACCGATTCTTGCGTGATCAAGTGATGTATACGGGTTATACAAGGGATCTTGGTCCAAGAAAGGAGTTAAACGAACCAAAAACGAATTTTTACGGTTTAAATCTTTGTTTTTGAATCATAACCGAAACCATGAGAGAAATGGCTTGACCGTGAGTGTAACTTGCTTGGTATTGTGGTATGTTGTTTGTAGGCTCTGTGTTTAGTGGTAGATAAGGTGGAAAGACGAGTTTGTAGCTTGTAGTGGCGGAAAACGAAAGGTATATTCGGTTTATGTCGGTGTATGTGTTTTTGGACAGATTGTTGGTCGTTTAGAGTTAGGTCATGAAATTTTACAGAGGTATTAAACACATGAAAATATGAGTTCTGTGAATTTTTGGTAATTTTTGGATAAAGGATGAATATTTGGTGAATTTAATGCTCGGTTTTGGCCAAAAATGGTCAAAAATAGTTAAATATCATGAATAATTCTGGAAAATTGCAGATAAGCTTTTTATATCATGTATAAGTCACACACAAAATTTTAGGTCAGTTGGAGAAGTCTAAGTAGGCTTTTCGGTTAAACGAGTTCTAGGGATTTCTAGCTCGGTTTTGGTGAAAATGGCATGTAAAAGAAGATTTTGGTTCTGGAAAAATTACAGGGGACTATGTGGATGGCAGGGGACATCCAGGAGAAATTTGGGATTTTTCTAAGATCGTTTGGTATTTACGACATATTTAGTGATTAAATGGTGTTTAAAAATAGATAAATAAATTTTAAATATAAAAATTAATTCTGGAAATATTTTTATAAAATTCCCCACTGTCAAAAGGTAATTTGTGCCAAATTTCAAGATCCGGGATTAAACGGATAATTATTTGTGCAAAAACAAGCTTTTAAAGCTTAAAACGAGTGAACCGGTGAAGTTCGCTTAAGCGAGCTGACTGGTGTATAAAAACCTTAAAAATGTACTATATTCATATAAACGAGTTAAACAAGTAAAAATGAATCATCCGAAAATAATTCGGATGATTTGAGTAATTTTAACCTATTTTAACAGTTTCCGGTACGCCAAAGACGGAAACGGGTCACGCGGCCAATCGGGACGTCTAAACCAAGCTATAATTTCACATCCTTAATTACATTATCAGTCAACCACTATTTTCGGGTCGTGTGTGACCAAACTCATTTTTGAAACATAAAAACGGATAACCGTGCTAGGCACGCAAAACGAGAAAAACGACTAATAGTAGTTGTGACCATGGAACTCTAAACGACATCACAATCTGAGCCCGGAGAAGTGTTTCTGGGTTAACCTTGCCCCCAGAACGGGTACAGTGCTGGGTTAACAGTGCCCCCAGATGTACCGGTTAACTTGGTTAAAGTTATATTAATAATGAGTGTATAGTAACGATCGTAGGGATCATATTACAGATTGGACGTGTTAACTGATAATGATTGTTGTTACCTGCTTGCATGTGCTAAGGTGAGTTTCACGAGCCCCTTTTTACTGAACTGTTTTAAATATTTTCCCGGGGCGGAAAGCATGTTTCTATCAAAATGTTTAAGTACATGCTGATCGCATGGGGATGAATATATTTATATAATGTTTATTGTACGGGAATCGTACGGTAATGTATTAAGATGGTAATTGTCTGAGTTGCTAACATTGTAAGGCCCGAAACAGTGTTTCTGGGTTAACAGTGTCCCTAGAGGTTATTAAATGTGTTTCTGGGTTAACAGTGTCCCCAGAGGTTATTTGATGTGTCTCTGGGTTAACAGTGTCCCCAGAGGTTATTGGATGTGTTTCTGGTTTAACATTGTCCCCGGAGTGAGTACAGTACTGGGTTAACAGTGTCCCCAGATAATATTATATTATGATATGGATTTATCATGGTTTACTAAAATTGTGAAACTCACCAACTATTCGTAGTTGACCCGTTTTCTCACATGCTTTTCAGGTACAATTAAGATGAAATGATTGCTTACGTGCTAAGTGCTTGATGTGTGTAAGATTTGCGTGCAGGATATTAGGATACATTATAACAAATAGAATTGTGTATCGTATTGTATGATGTGTGTATCACCTAGACGGTAATGAAATACAAGATAATGTAATTTGAAACATATTAATGTATTCAGTTTTCTTTATAAACAATGTGGTTGATATCAGAGGTGTCTGTTGCATCCCGTTTACGTTTCCGCTGCGGTTACGGGGTGTTACTGTTGTTGGGTAGGTAGCGGCTGATAGTGACCAGGCCGGCTGTGTACTATTCTTTTCCACCAACTGCAGGCTATGCACGTGCTACGACAGGTTGGTGAGTAGGCAGCGGCTAATAGTGACAGGGGTTGGTGAGTAGGCAGCGGCTGATACTGACCAGGCCGGCTGTGTACTATTCTTTTGTCACAGTGAGCTGTCGCTGCTTTGGTCAGACCTTTTGTCCATACCTCGTCAGGTACAGTACAAAAGGTCCTCCAGTAGCGTACGGACTGGCTCATTTGGGCGGGAGTATTCCCGGCTTTGGGCGGGAGTGTTCCCGGCTTGCTCACTACTTCTTCAGGTGACATTACTGAATTATTTAAGAGTTAAGTGCCTTGTGCGTGTAGCCTTGCTGCGCCGGTAGCCTACCCTGATGGCTAGTATCCGTTACTGCGGGAACAGGCGGAGTACGTCGACCATTTTGAGGCTTTTCCTGCGGGAACAGCTTGCGTACTGCGCGTAAGGACGTCACATCTCTGAGCATGGTGGGTCCTGCGGATCCAATTGGTTTCTGCGCAGACGTCTCTCTTCAAGGTGAGTCTTGCGAGTTTAGCCTTTGCGCAGACGTCCCTGTTGAAGGTGAGTCTTGCGGTTTCAACTGCGCAGACGTCCCTCTTTGAGGTGAGTCTTGCGGGTCCAACTGGGCTCTGCTGGGACCTACCTCTTCAAGTCCCCCCAGTCCAATGTTTTTCTCATGAATTGTTAATAAGTGAGGTGAACTTTTGGACTTAAGCAAAGGGTTTTGAAAAGGGTTTAGTTTTAAGGTTTTCCATGGGGATTCTTCCCGCGGAAGTCCTAATATCACATGCAGAAATTCCCGACTTTTCTGCTTGATCTTTGGGTATGATGCGGGTAGGTCTGTAACCTCCTCGCAAGTCAGGAGCGTTGAGTTCCACTTGTGTAGATTCTCCATGAGGTTTTGGTAGTTTTGAACATAGTGATCAATTATGTTAAAACAACCAATTCCATCTTGGAGCTTCCAACAATCTAGTTCTCGACGTTCCCGCTATGCGGGGATGTTATTCCCGTTTCCGCAAGCATGGCCCAGAAGATCCTTCTTGGTTTCAATTCCCTGCGGAGTGCTAGGTATGTGAAGGGTTTCGCCTTAACACTGTACCCGCACTCGTCTTATAGTTACTTTACTTCCAAGGTATTCCTGGCTTGAATTCCCTGCGGGTGCTAAGTATGTGAAGGGTTTTGCCTTGACACTGTACCCGCACCCGTCTTATAGTTACTTGGTTGCCAAGGTAAGGGGTATAGTCCCGCTTACTTTTGAATCTTTTTTGAATCTTTTTGAATCTTTTTGAAATTTGAAGAGTTGGTGAAAGGATAAGAACAGTCAAAACTGTTGAAACGTCGTCCGACGGTTTCTTCTGACAGTGTCAGGACGTGCAGGAAGTTATGTCGACGTGACAGTATATAGTCATTCCTGACGCTTTTTCAGGCGCGTGGGCGCGAGTTTTCGGGCGCGTGGCCGCGAAGTTTACGGCACGCGTCCTGTCAACAGTTGTTGCCAGCTTGCATATTCCACGTGTCATAGTTTCATTGCACCTGCGCTTTCCTCTCTATTCCGCATTAAATTCATCGCATTCATTGCGATGAGTATATAAAGGGAGGAGAGGATGCATCTCAACTCACAGTTTCACCTCTCTTCTTCTTCTAAACGATTTTCGGCGAATACTCTAACTTTTCTGTCGAGCATTCTCCTGAAATCGTTCTTTACATTCAAAACATGTCTTCTCATGATCTTGAAGTTACTGCTGAAGAGTCGTGTAACACCCCGTAAGCGCAGCGGAGACGTAAACGGGATGCAACAGACGCATCTAATATCAACAACATTGCTTATAAAGAAAACACCACTACATAAATTTACATCGCAATACATTGTTCCGAGTTTCGTTATCATCTAGGCGTTAACACATAAGTTTTACCGATAATACGTTAACATATTCAACACAAAATAAAGATCACTAAGCCTCCACAAAAGCACGCATCATCAAGCACGTATCAATTATTCCAGTTTGGGAGTACCTAGAAAGCATGTAAAGAAAACGGGTCAACTACGAATAGTTGGTGAGTTTCACTAATTTAAATAAACCATGACAAATCATTATAGTAATCATATATTAGCGATGAAATTATGCTGAGCCTACAAGTGAAACCTCTGTTAACCCAGAGACACATCCAATAACCTCTGGGGACACTGTTAACCCAGAAACACATTTAATAACCTCTGGGGACACTGTTAACCCAGAAACACATTTAATACCCTCTGGGGACACTGTTAACCCAGAAACCCATTTAATAACCTCTGGGGACACTGTTAACCCAGAACACTGTTTCGGGCCTTACACTGTTAGCAACTCAGACAATTACCATCTTAATACATTACCGTACGATTCCCGTACAATAAACATTATATAAATACATTCATTTCCATGCGATCAGCATGTACTTAAACATTTTGATAGAAACATGCTTTCCGCCCCTGGAAAATATTTAAAACAGTTCAGTAAAAAGGGGTTCGTGAAACTCACCTTTTCGTGAGCAAATATGTAACACTGTGCACGGCTACCGGTCCGGATCTGTAATACGATCCCTAAGTCGTTACTATACAATTTCTATTAATATAACTTAAATTCGTGTTAACCGGTACGTCTGGGGACACTGTTAACCCAGTACCGTACACGATCCGGGGACAATGTTAACCCCGAAACACTTCTCAGGACTTAGATTGTGATATCATTTAGAGTTCTTTAGTCAAAACTACCATTAGTTTGTTTTCCCGTTTTGCGTGCCTAGCACGGTTATCCGTTTTTATGTTTTCAAAATGAGTTTGGTCACGCACGACCCGAAAATAGTTGTTACTGATATTTTAATTAAAGTGGTGAAATTAGAGCTCGGTTTAGACACCCCGTTTGGCCGCGGGGCCCGTTTCCGTCTTTAATACACCGGAAACTGCTAAATCGGGTAAAATTACCCAAATCATCCGAATTATTTTCGGATGATTTATTTTTACTTGATTAACTTAGTTTCATGAAAATAGTCCATTTTTAGGGTTTTTATACACCAGTCAGCTCGCTTAGGCGAACTTTGCCGGTTTACGCGTTTTAAGCTTCAAAAGTTTGTTTTTATGTTCTTTTTAGCACAAATAATTATCCGTTTAGTCTCGGATCTTGAAATTTTGCACAAATCACTTTTTGACAGTAAGGAATTTTATAAAAATATTTTCAGAATTAATTTTTATATTTATCATTTATTTATCTATTTTTAAACGTCATTTAAACACCAAATATGTCGAAAATACCAAACGACCTTAGAAAAATCCTAAATTTTTCTGGAATGAGCCCTGCCATCCACATAGTTCCCTGTAATTTTTCCAGATCCAAAATCTCATTTTTCATGCCATTTTCACCAAAACCGAGCTAAAAAACCCTAGAACTCGTTTTACCGAAAAGTCTACTTAGACTTCTCCAACGGATCTGAAACTTTGTGTGTGACTTTTATATGTTATAAAAAGATTATCTGCAATTTTCCAGAATTTTTCAAGATGTTTAACTATTTTTCATCATTTTTAGCCAAAACCGAGCATTAAATTCACCAAATATTCATCCTTTGTCCAAAAATTACCAAATTTTCACAGATCTCATATTTTCATGTGTAGATCATCTCTGTGAAATTTCATTACCCAAATCTAAGTCTATCACAATCTGTCCAAATCGTATAAATCATACGAAAAACCGAACTACCTTGTGTTTCTAGCTTTAGATCGCAAAGATCTTGCTTTCTAGCCTTTGCTAGCAACTAGATATAACACCTACAAGCACAATAACACCACACCAGGCAAGTTACACCCACAATCAAGCCAATTCTTTCATGGTTTCGGTTATGATATAGAAACAAAGATTTTAACCGTAAAAATTCGTGTTTGACTCTTTTAACTCCTTTCTTGGACCAAGATCCCTTGTATAACTTGTATACATCACTTGATCACGCAAGAATCGGTTCCATCTCGGGTTTTCACCCATTTTTCACTTGGAACCTCATTTTCTTGTAAAAACTCACGATCATGGAATTGAAACTAGAATTTATGCATTTACAACATGCATTTACCTTGTGTTCTTGGTGTAAATCAAAGGAAAATTGGATGAATGTTTGAAGGGTTGAGAGAATTGTGGAGTTGGGATGTTAGAAAAAAGAAAATGAAATGTTAATCCATATGCATGGACCGATCGGTCCTCATAATGGTGTGGGGTGGGGCCCACACCTCAAATCTTGGCCACACATTCGGATTGTGTAATCCGGATAATGTTGTGGATAATCTGGTTCAGTTCGTTTTTCGGTTAAACGTTTAATTCCGCTCAAAACGAGGCCAAAACGGTCGTTTTTCGGCTTAAAAATAAAATTTATATAAAACCGATTTAAAACTTTAAAAACTTAAACCATGACATTTATTTACTTGAAACATCATATTATTAATAATTGTGCATCTTTTTCGGCTTGATCGAACATCTCTTGCTTGGTTTGGTATAAAAGGTTTCGTTTAACGTACCAACGTACCATTAAATCGAAATTCTTTTCTGTGCTTTATTTCACTTATCCCGAAGCTTTAATACTTCGTAAACATCACTAAACATTATATATTTCGTCTATAATGTAATCCCCGATTCATTCGGGTTTCAATAACCGTCAATCGGTTAACCGTACTTCCAATACGATTAACTGTATAATCGAGTATAATTCGTACCGTGAATCATACATACTCGTATAAATTCATATATTCAGTATTAAATGACACATAAATAGTATATACCGGCTAGGGTATACCTGAATTTGCCGGAATCGTTACATTCTCCCCCCGTTACAAAAATTTCGTCCTCGAAATTTTACGCGTCAACTACTTCCTTTTGAGGAACTAGGTGGGGGTATTTCTTCCGAAATTCGTCCTTTCGTTCCCATGTATATTCTGGGCCTCGTTGCGAATTCCATCTAACTTTGACCAACGAGATCTTATTGTGTCTAAGTTGCTTGATTTTCCCGTCCACTATTTCTATGGGTTCCTCTACGAAATTAAGCTTATCACTTATTTGGACACCCTCTAAGGGTAACACCGATGTCTCATCCGACAGACACCTTTTCAAGTTCGACACGTGAAACACATTGTGAACTGCACTCAGTTCATCAGGCAGTTCTAATCGGTATGCTACAGGACCGATTTTTGCAGTAATGTCGAATGGTCCAATGTATCTAGGGGCTAACTTCCCCGCCTTTCCAAATCTGACTACTCCTTTCCAAGGTGATACTTTCAAATACACTTTATCACCTTTCTCAAATGATAACGGTTTTCTACGGGTATCGGCATAACTCTTCTGCCGATCCCGTGCGGCCTTCAGATTGTTCTTAATTTCAAGGATTTTGCTGGTCGTTTCCTGGACCAGATCTGATCTAATAACCTGTGTGTCGCTCACTTCAGTCCAGCAGAGTGGTGATCGGCACTTCCGTCCATACAATGCTTCATAAGGTGCTGCCTTTATACTGCTATGGTAACTGTTATTATTGGAAAATTCAACGAGTGGGAGATGTTGATCCCAATTTCCTTTAAAATCCAGTACGCACGCACGAAGCAAATCCTCCAGGGTTTGAATGGTCCTCTCAGACTGACCATCGGTCTGAGGGTGGTAAGCTGTGCTTAGATCAATACGCGTTCCCAGCGCTTCTTGTACAGCTTGCCAAAGATTGGAGGTGAAATGGCTATCTCGATCGGAGATGATTGAGATGGGTATCCCATGACGAGACACAATTTCATTTATATAAATCTGCGCAAATCTCTCGGTGTTATAATTATTTCTAATCGGAATAAAATGTGCCGACTTGGTTAATCGATCCACGATTACCCAGATTGCGTCGTGTCCACGGGACGTCTTAGGGAGATGTGTCACAAAATCCATCGTGATTTGCTCCCATTTCCATTCGGGAATTTCCGGTTGTTGTAACATCCCCGAGGGTTTCTGGTGCTCTGCCTTAACCCTCGCACACGTCGTACACTTGCCGACGTATGTGGCTATATCCTTTTTCATACCCGGCCACCAGTAGAACTCCTTCACATCCTTGTACATCTTATCCGATCCCGGATGTATGGAATATTTCGATTTATGCGCTTCGTCCATGATTAATTCACGAAAGTCATGGAGGGTCGGGATCCAAATCCGATTTTTGAAATAGAGAATTTCGTCCTCTCGCTGTTCGAAATTCTTCTCGTTACCGTAAAGTCCTTCTTTTTCCAATTGTTCCTCTTTCAACGCCTCGCGTTGAGCTACTCGAACCAGGTCCGAAAGGTTCGACTGGACTATCATCCCCAGCGCTCGCACTCGCAATGGCTTAACCCGATCCTTCCTACTCAAGGCATCGGCTACGACGTTAGCCTTGCCGGGGTGATAACGGATGTCACAGTCATAGTCGCTTAATAACTCGACCCATCTTCGTTGCCTCATATTCAGTTCTTTCTGATCGAATATGTGTTGCAAACTTTTATGATCGGTGAAGATGGTGTACTTTGTACCGTAGAGATAATGTCTCCAGATTTTAAGTGCGAAGATAACTGCTCCCAGTTCTAAGTCATGAGTAGTGTAATTTTTCTCGTGTACTTTTAACTGTCGAGAAGCATAGGCTATAACCTTATTATTCTGCATCAACACGCATCCTAAACCTCTACGGGATGCGTCACAATACACGACAAAACCATCGTCTCCGTCGGGGAGACTTAAGATTGGCGCTTGGCACAATCTTTGTTTTAGCGTTTGAAACGCCGTCTCCTGTTCTTCTCCCCATTCATACTTTCGATCCTTTTGAGTCAGGAGGGTTAAAGGTTGGGCGATGCTGGAAAAGTTCTCTATAAATCGACGATAATATCCAGCTAAGCCTAAGAATTGGCGGATTTCCTTTGGAGATTTAGGCGCTTGCCAATTCTTAATTGCTTCAACCTTACTCGGATCAACGTGTATTCCTTGATGGTTTATAACGTGACCAAGGAATTGCACTTCTTGTAACCAGAAGTTACACTTGGAGAATTTTGCATACAACTTCTCCTGATTTAGAAGCTCTAAAATTAATCTTAAGTGTTGCACGTGCTCTTCTTTACTCTTCGAGTAGATCAAAATATCGTCAATGAACACGATGACGAATTTGTCGAGGTAGGGTTTACAGACTCGGTTCATGAGGTCCATGAATACTGCCGGCGCATTCGTTAGACCGAAAGGCATAACTAAGAACTCGTAATGGCCATAGCGAGTCCGGAATGCGGTTTTTGGGATATCCTCCTCCTGAATTCTAACCTGATGGTATCCCGATCTAAGATCAATTTTTGAGAAGTAGCTCGCACCTTGCAGTTGGTCGAACAGGTCATTAATTCGGGGGAGAGGATACCTATTTTTGATTGTCAACTTGTTCAACTCCCTGTAATCAATGCACATTCTAAGGCTTCCGTCCTTCTTTTTCACGAATAGTACCGGTGCACCCCATGGGGAATAACTAGGATGTATAAATCCTTTATCCAACAATTCTTGCAACTGATTGGATAGTTCTTGCATCTCAGATGGTGCAAGTCGGTAGGGCGCCTTAGCAACAGGGCCAGCTTGAGGTAATAAATCGATTTTGAATTCGACCTGGCGGGTTGGCGGTAATCCAGGAAGTTCTTCTGGGAAAACTTGTGGAAATTCGCGTACCACTGGAATATCATCCACCCGTTTCTCCTCAGAATCAGTGGCCGTCAAGCTTGCTAGATACGCCACGCATCCCTGGCGTATATATTTTAACACCTTGAGGTGGGATATAAATGGTATCATGGTGCCTGACTTTTCTCCTTGCACTAATACCTCTTCGTCATCCGACTCCAGGATCTTGACGATTTTCTTTTCACAGTTTATTTCCACTTTGTTACGTGCTAACCAATCCATTCCCACTATCACGTCAAAACTACCCAATTCTACTGGTAACAAGTCAATCGGAAGGGATTGATTGTTTAGAATAAAAGAGCAATTCCGAACTATTCGATTAACTATCATGGTTTTACCGTTAGCGACTTCTACGGTATAAGGGTCTATGGTTTCACCAATTGGAAGGTTTGCTATCGATAGGAACTTAACGGAGACAAAACTTCTATCGGCGCCCGTATCAAATAATACAGAAGCGTAATGATCAGAGACGAGGAAGGTACCTGTCACTACGCTGGGGTCTTGGCGTGCCTCGCTCGCCCCCATCACGAATGCTCGGCCTCTTGCCGGATTTGACGACGACGCTTGACCCGCGGTTTGCCTCCCGTTTCCTCCCTGGTTCAGCTTCGGACAGTGCCTCTTGAAGTGATCCGTGCTACCGCATTCATAGCAAGCACGGCTGGTGGTCACCGTTTGGTTTCCTTGTTGGTTTTGTTGTCGGGCTGGTTGGGTCCTAAATGGCTGCGCACGGATAGGTTGCGGTTGTCAGTTCAAAGTGTTCAGGTTTGTCCTACATCTCGGTGCGTAGTGCCCTTCCCTGCCACACAGATGGCACACTACCACCCTGCACTCGCCACCATACTGGTAACCGCATTTCCCACACCTGGGAAACGTCCTTGTCTGCGGTTCCTGCCTTCCGCCTGAACTAGTCATGGCGTAGTTCTGGGCAGTGGGCCTAGCACGTTTATTTTGCTGCTTTTCCTGGATCCTATGGTCATGTGTACCCCGCTTTCCCCCAGCGGATTCTCCTGCCACCTTCAGTGACCCGCTCCTTACGAAATCATACGTGACGATACCAGCTTGCGTCACCGCCCCCTCATACGTCTGGTGTCCCCCAGAATTGACTATACTCCTTACAACTGGAGTTAGTCCCCAAATATAACGCTCAACCCTCTTCGACTCTGGGGTGACCAGCCATGGCACCAATCGCGATAACTCATTAAACCGGTTCGTGTAACCCAAGTGGTCTGCCCCCTGCATCTCCAGGTACCACAATTCATTTTCTAATTTCTGCAATTCGTTTTTCGGGCAGAAATGTTCCAATACAAGAGCCTTGAGCTCTGTCCAGGTCATGCGGTTTGTCGCCGCCTGACCGCGAGTCTGCACTATGGTGTTCCACCATGTCAAGGCATGGTCCGTGAATTTGCAGGTGGCGTACTTAACAACACAATCCTCGGGGCAGTTGCTGATGTTCACAACTGATTCTATTTTCTCGATCCACTTAACCAACCCATTTGGTCCTTCAGACCCGTTAAACTCTAGGGGCTTGTACAACATAAAGTCTTTGATTGAACAACCCCTGGATGCAGGAATCGGTACAGTGCGGTTCGTTTCTACAGTTGGTATAGGGCCATTACTGTCCGTAACGACCACCCTAGGCGGTGCGTCATTACTCGGAATCGTGTTATCGTTCTGTGGAGGATTAACATTTTGTTCTCCGTCATTATTGGTGGTCGTTTGATTGCTCGGAGGGGTTGGATTGGTCGAATTGTTAATACTGGCGGCGATGCGCGATACTATATCCGGTATCGCCGCCTCTAGCTGTTGAGCAATCAAACGGCTCACATCTACTTCTGACATTTGAGCTGATCGTTTTGGTGCCAATCTACACAACATCAAGAAAATACATATAATTAATACAAGTTCCAATCATAACACACAACCCACATTCCATTCATTAATAAACATCAGTACATATTACATCAACGTCAGTTCACAAACTTTCCTGTCATCATTACATAGGTTAAGTTTTCATACATATTGCCTATGTCGGCATCATCTCGACATAACCCGCAATGGGTCAGTGCTTGAATGATACCCAAAAGTATCTATAATGATATACCCCAAAAGAGACCCCCTAAGGGCCAGTGGTTGTATTATAACTACCCAAGATTCACTCTATGTTAGCATCACCACTAACTGCTTACACAGAGTATCAAAAAGCGGTCCATGACTTCTACCATCCTAACATCACTAAACACGGTGGTATACCCACCACACCATCAACGCCACCAACACCACCATCACTGCCAACACACCCCGGACCCGCGCCTCTAACCGATCAATCATCAATTGGGAGTATGAGCACTCCCTCCTTAGCTGCGCAATCGCATACTGGTGGTCTAGTATGCAGTCCCCCAGATACATCCGCCTCTGCACTCCCACTGTCAAGGTGGCGGAGTGCTCATTCACCTGCTCGGTGAGCACTCGAAGCCATGCCGCCGCGTCCCTATCCTGCCTAGGGAGACCCCACACAGGTGGAGTCACAGGTTCGGGCTGGGAGCAGGAGGGCTCGCCCCTACGGGTAGCAGGTCTGGGTGGGGGAGAGGTAGGTGGGACATGCGGGACACTGATCCGCGCCGTGAGGCGGGGTCCGAATCCGGGAGGGATAGGGGTGGCCTGTGGTGCGGGTGGGGTGGGGGATCTGACAATCCTGACTGGGGAGGACTGGCTAGAGCTCCTACGACTAGCCTCGCTAGGCTCAGAGCTGGATGATATGCGTAGACTCCCAGAGTTCCCGGAGCTGACTTCCTCCGGGTCCTCCTCCACCGATAAACTATGAGTTCTCGACATTCTTACCTGCACACAAGTTAATCAAACATATAGTTCTTTCCATAGTGTAAACCATAATCAAATTAATATACACTTACTTATACAACTTTACCACATAACAATATTATCATATATTTACACATATGTTGCCAATTTTACCTATTAAAGTCCCCCGTGACTTCCCCTGAATTCCCTCGTGCAGACAAGTCTGTTATTATGTTCCGGACCATAATAACTCACTTGTCCATCCAAGTTCATCCAGATCTCGTCACTATAAATTATTAGTTGATATTCAGATCCTATAATACTTGAGCTACTGGTTATATTTTAGGTATCTTTTTAAAGACATCCTAATTCTTTATAACCAATGGCTCTGATACCAAGTTCTGTAACACCCCGTAAGCGCAGCGGAAACGTAAACGGGATGCAACAGACGCATCTGATATCAACAGCATTGCTTATAAAGAAAACACCACTACATTAATTTACATCGCAATACATTGTTCCGAGTTTCGTTATCATCTAGGTGTTAACACATAAGTTTTACCGATAATACGTTAACATATTCAACACAAAATAAAGATCACAAAGCCTCCACAAAAGCACGCATCATCAAGCACGTATCAATTATTCCAGTTTGGGAGTACCTAGAAAGCATGTAAAGAAAACGGGTCAACTACGAATAGTTGGTGAGTTTCACTAATTTAAATAAACCATGACAAATCATTATAGTAATCATATATTAGCGATGAAATTATGCTGAGCCTACAAGTGAAACCTCTGTTAACCCAGAGACACATCCAATAACCTCTGGGGACACTGTTAACCCAGAAACACATTTAATAACCTCTGGGGACACTGTTAACCCAGAAACACATTTAATACCCTCTGGGGACACTGTTAACCCAGAAACCCATTTAATAACCTCTGGGGACACTGTTAACCCAGAACACTGTTTCGGGCCTTACACTGTTAGCAACTCAGACAATTACCATCTTAATACATTACCTTACGATTCCCGTACAATAAACATTATATAAATACATTCATTTCCATGCGATCAGCATGTACTTAAACATTTTGATAGAAACATGCTTTCCGCCCCGGGAAAATATTTAAAACAGTTCAGTAAAAAGGGGCTCGTCAAACTCACCTTTTCGTGAGCAAATATGTAACACTGTGCACGGCTACCGGTCCGGATCTGTAATACGATCCCTAAGTCGTTACTATACAATTTCTATTAATATAACTTAAATTCGTGTTAACCGGTACGTCTGGGGACACTGTTAACCCAGTACCGTACACGATCCGGGGACAATGTTAACCCCGAAACACTTCTCAGGACTTAGATTGTGATATCATTTAGAGTTCTTTAGTCAAAACTACCATTAGTTTGTTTTCCCGTTTTGCGTGCCTAGCACGGTTATCCGTTTTTATGTTTTCAAAAATGAGTTTGGTCACGCACGACCCGAAAATAGTTGTTACTGATATTTTAATTAAAGTGGTGAAATTAGAGCTCGGTTTAGACACCCCGTTTAGCCGCGGGGCCCGTTTCCGTCTTTAAAACACCGGAAACTGCTAAATCGAGTAAAATTACCCAAATCATCCGAATTATTTTCGGATGATTTATTTTTACTTGATTAACTTAGTTTCATGAAAATAGTCCATTTTTAGGGTTTTTATACACCAGTCAGCTAGCTTAGGCGAACTTTGCCGGTTTACGCGTTTTAAGCTTCAAAAGTTTGTTTTTATGTTCTTTTTAGCACAAATAATTATCCGTTTAGTCTCGGATCTTGAAATTTTGCACAAATCACTTTTTGACAGTGAGGAATTTTATAAAAATATTTCCAGAATTAATTTTTATATTTAACATTTATTTATCTACTTTTAAACGTCATTTAAACACCAAATATGTCGAAAATACCAAACGACCTTAGAAAAATCCCAATTTTTTCTGGAATGACCCCTGCCATCCACATAGTTCCCTGTAATTTTTCTAGAACCAAAATCTCATTTTTCATGCCATTTTCACCAAAACCGAGCTAGAAAACCCTAGAACTCGTTTTACCGAAAAGTCTACTTAGACTTCTCCAACGGATCTGAAATTTTGTGTGTGACTTTTATATGTTATAAAAAGCTTATTGGAATTTTCCAGAATTTTTCATGATGTTTAACTATTTTTCATCATTTTTAGCCAAAACCGAGCATTAAATTCACCAAATATTCATCCTTTGTCCAAAAATTACCAAATTTTCACAGATCTCATATTTTCATGTGTAGATCATCTCTGTGAAATTTCATGACCCAACTCTAAGTCTATCACAATCTGTCCAAATCATATAAATCATACGAAAAACCGAACTACCTTGTGTTTCTAGCTTTAGATCGCAAAGATCTTGCTTTCTAGCCTTTGCTAGCAACTAGATATAACACCTACAAGCACAATAACACCACACCAAGCAAGTTACACCCACAATCAAGCCAATTCTTTCATGGTTTCGGTTATGATATAGAAACAAAGATTTTAACCGTAAAAATTCGTGTTTGACTCTTTTAACTCCTTTCTTGGACCAAGATCCCTTGTATAACTTGTATACATCACTTGATCACGCAAGAATCGGTTCCATCTCGGGTTTTCACCCATTTTTCACTTGGAACCTCATTTTCTTGTAAAAACTCAAGATCATGGAATTGAAACTAGAATTTATGCATTTACAACATGCATTTACCTTGTTTTCTTGGTGTAAATCAAAGGAAAATTGGATGAATGTTTGAAGGGTTGAGAGAATTGTGGAGTTGGGATGTTAGAAAAAAGAAAATGAAATGTTAATCCATATGCATGGACCGATCGGTCCTCATAATGGTGTGGGGTGGGGCCCACACCTCAAATCTTGGCCACACATTCGGATTGTGTAATCCGGATAATGTTGTGGATAATCTGGTTCAGTTCGTTTTTCGGTTAAACGTTTAATTCCGCTCAAAACGAGGCCAAAACGGTCGTTTTTCGGCTTAAAAATAAAATTTATATAAAACCGATTTAAAACTTTAAAAACTTAAACCATGACATTTATTTACTTGAAACATCATATTATTAATAATTGTGCATCTTTTTCGGCTTGATCGATCATCTCTTGCTTGGTTTGGTATAAAAGGATTCGTTTAATGTACCAACGTACCATTAAATCGAAATTCTTTTCTGTGCTTTATTTCACATATCCCGAAGCTTTAATACTTCGTAAACATCACTAAACATTATATATTTCGTCTATAATGTAATCCCCGATTCATTCGGGTTTCAATAACCGTCAATCGGTTAACTGTACTTCCAATACGATTAACTGTATAATCGAGTATAATTCGTACCGTGAATCATACATACTCGTATAAATTCATATATTCAGTATTAAATGACACATAAATAGTATATACCGGCTAGGGTATACCTGAATTTGCCGGAATCGTTACAAGTCGGACGTGTATTCCGAGAACCCGACGTCCACTTCTGACAGGGACGATAAGAGTACTGCTGGCGAGTGCCAGTGTGCTCTTCTCGTCGACCAGTATCAGTACATCGTCAGGAAGTTCATGCTCGAGCCTTTCGAGCCTGAGTTTCCTGAGCCACACCAGACGGTGTACGATGCCCCCAAGGGCAAAATAGGGGTGTATGCTGCATTCTTCATCTATGGGAATCTCAGGTTCCCGTTGACGAAGTTTGTGTACCGTGTTTTGGAGAGACACGGTGTACATTTGACGGAGGTACACCCAATGGCGATCGCCAAGATTCGCCATTTTGAATGGGTGTGCCTCATTCTGGGCGTGGAGCCCCATGTCGACCGCCTGATGACCTTCTATTCCTGGAGGTGCATCCAGGGGTGGTATACCTTGGTCGCTCGGATCAAGGGTTTGAAGATCTGCGCTACCGAGCGCAGTCTTCGGTCTTGGAAGCAGGAGTTCTTCTATATCTCCGCTCGCGTCGTCCCCATAGCGATAACGTTCAAGAACGGGAGAGGTCTCCCGAACCTTCACGCCTTCAACTACGAGGAGGCGGAATGGTTCTCCAAGATTTCCCGGGTCCAGTCTCCGGTTTACCGCTTTGCGGAATTCGGGATGGTGATGCTCGGGATGAGCCGGGTGTGGAAGGATGCTGGGGCGGAGGCGCCACAGATTCCCATCGTCCTTGAATACGGTTTGAACTCTATCCCTTACGGTATGCTCTGTCTTCTTTGCTGATTTAGGGTTTTTCTTCTAACTGTTTCTCTTTTTGTTTCAGAGGGAAACGACCTACAATCGCTCCTGCATCCACGGGAAGCTGGTGGTCCCGCTCGGATGGGTACCCGTGCTCTTGATGAGAACGAGTTGCCCATCTTGGAGCAAACGGCGGATCGGTTTGTGGAGGTCTACCCGCCGGGCCACCCGATTTTGAGCGCCACGCGGCCAGGTAAGGAGTTATTTAACCCTCGCCCTGTCAATGCTCAAACCTCTGCTGGAATTCCTCTAATTTTGTCATCTTCTGATGAGGAATCCGCAGATGGTCCTTTCTTCACGCGGACGAAGAAGGCTGCTGGCGGGAAGGGTAAGGCGAAGGTTGCCTCTACTGCCGATCAGGGGAATTGGTCAGAGTCGGAGACCGAGAGTGAAAAGGTGGCGGGGAACCCTGGTGGTGACGAGACCACTGTTCCGGAGGTTGAGACAGCTGTCACCTCCGGGCAGCCTAGTACGACGGTGAGCGGCGTTAAGAGGCCGGCTCCATTGGGTTCGTCCCCGCCTATCAGAACCTTCAAGCTGAAGAGAACTCGTAAGTATAATTTTCATTTACTTTTAACTGCAAATCCTTCCGCCATTATATTTAACTATCTTGTCTTCATGCAGGTGTGGATGCAACTGCATTCCAGGGTGGAGCGGGGAGGAGCACCTCTGGACCCATGACGGTAGGTTTGGTCAACCTACCCGAGGCGATGACCCAGGCGACTGCGCCTGCTTCAAGTGTTGGTTCAGTTGCTCACTCGGTTGAGGCAACTGTTCCAACTGTAACATCATCCCCGCCGGCTGTCATTGCGATCTTCACGGAATCCTTCACTGAGCCGGCGGTGATATTTTATGCGGGTTCTTCCGCAGCGGCGGCCACGGTTGTGAGTTCACCTCCAGTGTGTTCACTTCCGATGGTCTCTACCGCAGCGGCTTCGACCGTGCCTCCGGCGCCGGCGACTACCTCGTCCCCGGCCGGTTCAGCAGGTATGTTCGGGGCTTCAAGCCAATCTCTGCCTCCTTCCCATCTGCCTGACCTCTTGGATGGATATCCGTTAGGTTCGGGTGATGGGTTTGGCGGCTACCGGCCTACTGTCGACCCTACAGGTGCGTAGGGTTATTTTGGCCTTTTTATATATATTTTTGTTTTTTATCATCTTTTCCTAACTGCTTTTTGTTTTTGCAGTGTCGGATTCGAATGAGGTGTTTGTTCCACGGTGGAACATCCGCCGGGGAACCACCCTTCGGACGGCTGTGGATTGCGTCGAGTGGGCGCGCCACGCCGCCCCCAGTGGTGCACTGGGAGAGGCTATGTCGAGCTACCAAGAGGGTAGGCTGACAAACGAGCTTCGAATTCTCCTTGCCCGAATGCAGCCGCGCGTCGAGCTGCTTTGTTGTGAAAACGACAAGTTAAAGGCGGCTCGTATCCAAGAAGTAGCTCAGGCGCGGGCTATCCGGGAGGAGAACAGGAGACTCTCCGCCGTTGCTGCGGAGAAGGAGAAGGCCTTCAAGGCCCTCGAGGTTGAAGTTCAGGCCCGTCTCGAGGCCCGTTCCAAGGCTACCCAAGCTGTTAATGAACAGCTTCGGTTGGCTAAGGAAACTGCACGGAACGCAACTGAGAGGGCCACCAAGGCTGAAGCTGTTGCTGAGCCTCTACGCACTGAGAATGAGGAGCTCAAAGCCAAATTAGAGAGGCTCCAGGAGGCTCATGATGCCTTGGCCATGAAAGATGCCAAGAAGCTCCAAGAGATCTTGGACCAGAGGGGGTGCTTGACCACACTGAGCGTAAGCTAAATGGCGTCGAAGAGGCTGCAGCCAAAGATGTGTTGCTTGCCAACCTTACAAAGAACGAAGCCGAACGCGCCCGTAATGAAGCTCAAGCTGTCCTCCAGGAGGCTCTGGTTACCAAGGAATGGCTTCTACGAGAAGCGTTGTCGGATGTATGCATAGCTTTATAATATCTTTACGCTTTTCTTTGTACTTAGAAAAGGTTTCGATACTTGTATTTTTGTTTTGTAGGTTGTGCATCGGGTCTTCACGGACACATCATATGACGATGCCATGAGCGCAGCCCTCAACGCTTCTCATGAGGATAGGGAAAAGGCTGGCTTCCTGCTTGGTCTAGGGTTCGTTGAGAAGGGCATCCCGCCTTCCAACTTCCCTTTATATGATGCGGATACTGAAGCTGTATATGACCAAGCAGTGAACCAGTATGCCGCCTTCCCGCACCCGGTGGTGGAGAAGGTGAACGAAGTTGCTGCTGTTGATGATGGGCTAACCATTCTCAAGACCTTCCTTGAACCGCCACAGCCAAATGATGGTGCGGGTACAAGTGGGTTTGGAGGGAGTGGCCCTGAAGCTTGATCTTTTAAATCCTTTCCCACTGTTAGGATAGATTTACGTCTTTGTATAGATTTATATTCTTGTAGGCGGGTAGATACCCGGCCATTCTTGTAACAGTTGAATTTTTATGGAATATAAATCTTTTGTGCGGGTAGGACCGTCACTCTTGCTTTATAAACGTTATACGACTTGCTCATGCATATTATAGTTTAATTTGGCACTTGTTTTGCCGCATAAACAATATATGATTCGCTTGTGCATACTTTAGTTTAACTTAGCAATTTCTTAAGTACTTTGGATAAGTTAACCTTTCAACGTGGCAGATAATAGGTTAAAGTTTTGCTTCCTCTTTCGTGATTGTGCGGGTAAGACCGTCACTTTCACTTAGTAGGATGGCTAAACTTTACCTATATCTGACCTGCGTGGAGGTTTTCCTCATTTTTTCCTTAAGAGATTTTCTAAGTGTTCTGAATAAGTTAACCTTTCGACGCGCGGTTGTCAATAGGTTAATGTTCAGTTTCCTCTATCATGATTGTGCGGGTAAGTCCGTCATTTGCATTTAGTAGGATGACCAAACTTTACCTATGACTGACCTGCGTGAAGGTTTTCCTCATATTTTCCTTAGAAATTCTTGCCGTTTTTTGTGTTTATGCGGGTTTTGCCGCCTTCCACACGCAACGACTTCTTTTCACACTTATTTATGCGATGAATACCGGCATATCAGTGTTTTGAATAAATTAACCATTCGACGCGCGGTTGTTAATAGGTTAGTTTGGTTTCCTCTATCATGATTTGTGCGTGAAGGACCGGCACTTTCATTTAGTGGGATGACCCAACTTTACCTATAACTGACCTGCGTGAAGGTTGGCCGTTTTTTGTGTTTATGCGGGTTTTGCCGCCTTCCACACGCAACGACTTACCTCCCCACCTATGTATGCGGTGAAGACCGGCATATCAGTGTGGAAAGTTCATAAGTATAAATGTAAGATTATCAGCGTCAATGTGATAAGGAGAATCATTTCCATTAGAAGTGGCTCTGGGCCTTTTCTTTTACAAGTTTGGAATTGATCTACATGCACTGTGTAATTGAGCTCCCTTCCATGTTGTTTGGATGGGAGTGCCATCGAGCCGGTATGCACTTGGTTCGGAATCTCGTTGTTTACGCAGTATGTAGTCTCCAACATTGTAGCTGTAGTTTCGTGTTTTTCCCAACTGGAGTTCTACACGCGTTGGCCTGCTCAGCATCCTTTACGCCACGAGGTGTGCGAGTTCTCCATCTCTGACGAATATCTCGATGATGTCTTTCAAGTCTATGCATTCGTCGGTGTTGTGGCCTTTTGTCCTGTGGAAGTCACAGAATTTGTTCTGATCAGCGTTGTGACGCTCTCGGATTATTGGAGCCTTTGGCCATGGGAGCCTCTCGGTGTCGAAAATCTCGGTGACGCTTTTGGTGAGCGGCGTCCACCGGGGGTTCCGGTTCGACGACTGCCTGTTGTCCTTTCCGCCTAACCAAGGGTGCGAGCCGGATGAGGTGTCGAAGTTTACCCTTGACTGCCAAATACCTAGCTTCCTCTTTTTGTTTAGTCGGGCGGTAAGGACGTTATTTTCTCTTGTTTTCTAGGTGTAGAGGTTTGTGCTTTGGGGAAGATCTCTACCCAGTTGCTTTTCCGTTTTCGCGAAGCGTTTAGCTGCTGTCATGATGGCATCCCATGTGGATGGCATGCCATCTTTACCCGTTAAGGTGCGGATGAGCTCTGGGTCTTTCGCTCCCTGGATGAAAGCAGCGCGAACAAGATCTTCGCTAATACTTCCCAGACTTAGCTTCTTTGAATTGAAGCGCGTGATGAAGTCTAGTAAAGACTCATCTTCCTCTCGGATGCAGTTGAGGATTGTCCATTGCTCTTCAGTGTACTTTCTTTGTTGACTGAAGTGTTGGCTGAACTTCTGTTGGAAGTCTGCCCAATCGTAGATGTGGTGGACCGGTAGACGGTCGAACCACGCTCTGGCTGCTCCAACCAACGTCATCTGGAACATATAACACCACGTAGGTTCCGTCCAGTTGCTGACGGTTGCCCCCGCTATGAAACTGTTCAAATGATCGTCTGGGTCGGATATACCATCATAGGTGCCGATGTTGGACATCTGTTTGGCACTTCTTGGGGCGATTGCTTCCGCAATATCCCTTGCAAACTTGGAGGTTCCCGCATTTGCAACGGTTGGTCTGAAGGTTTTAGAGAAGTCACGTGGGTTTCCACCCGCGTTTTTTGGTTTGAAGGTTTCTCCAAAATTCCTTCTTGGTTGGAAGTCCGTTTCCTTACGCTTCCCTTTCGCCTTATGGCGAGGGTTTACGTCGGTGTCGGATTCCTCCGAATCATCGTCCAAGTACTCGCACTCATTGCTCATGTTGAGCTGTTGTCGAGTGCTTCTGAATTCGTCAGCCTGTTGGAGTGAATGTAAGCGTTCATCCAACTCAGCTTGGAATTCCATTTGACGTTTTTCCGCCCATGCTTTAACTTATTCAAGTGTTTGGCGGGGGGGCCTCGTCTGTTGTCTTTCCACCTGGGTATCAATGAATCCCAGGGAAGGATTGTTTACTGCACTTTCCCCGGCTTGGGTAACCGGGGTAGTGTTCGTAAAATTTACTGCACTTGCCCCGGCTTGGGTAACCGGGGTAGTGTTCGTAAAATGTGTGTATTCGCCGGTGTTCCCCCCAGTAGCTGGGGTTGTGGTTACCGGGGTTTCTTGGTTACTCCCTGGCCTGGGGATCGGAGTAACGTTAACCATCTTTTCGGAGGTTTTGAAAAAACTGAGAGAATTAGTTCTAGCTTTTATGCACGGATGGGGTCCAATGAAGAAACACTAATTGACCCCGGGCAGATTACGGATAATCTGGGGGTTAAATAGATGTTTCCCACGAGGGGTTAGGTCCGGCAAAGATGGTTCTTCTGATGACCTGCAAAACAGACACCGTGAGCTCGTCACTGAGAAGGGGGGGGTACCTCCTTGTGACCACCCTCCGGCGTGAGAATCAGACTAGATTGCTCTTGAATATAAGTGTATATTAAGAGATTGCTAGAGAAGATAAGATAATGTAAGATAATGTAATGTGTCCATACCATTCCAAGGTGTTGGAGTATTTATAGCCGAAGGTAGGTTTCCAAGAAGGTACAGCCGGCTGAATAGTATTCCTGTTCTGCCAACTGTGGGCTACGCACATGCCATGCTGGTAGTTGGTGGGTAGGCAGCGGCTGATAGTGACCAGGCCGGCTGTGTACTATTCTTTTCCACCAACTGCAGGCTATGCACGTGCTACGACAGGTTGGTGAGTAGGCAGCGGCTAATAGTGACAGGGGTTGGTGAGTAGGCAGCGGCTGATAGTGACCAGGCCGGCTGTGTACTATTCCTTTGTCACAGTGAGCTGTCGCTGCTTTGGTCAGACCTTTTGTCCATACCTCGTCAGGTACAGTACAAAAGGTCCTCCAGTAGCGTACGGACTGGCTCATTTGGGCGGGAGTATTCCCGGCTTTGGGCGGGAGTGTTCCCGGCTTGCTCACTCCTTCTTCAGGTGACATTACTGAATTATTTAAGAGTTAAGTGCCTTGTGCGTGTAGCCTTGCTGCGCGGGTAGCCTTCCCTGATGGCTAGTATCCGTTACTGCGGGAACAGGCGGAGTACGTCGACCATTGGGAGGCTTTTCCTGCGGGAACAGCTTGCGTACTGCGCGTAAGGACGTCACGTCTCTGAGCATGGTGGGTCCTGCGGATCCAGTTGGTTTCTGCGCAGACGTCTCTCTTCAAGGTGAGTCTTGCGAGTTTAGCCTTTGCGCAGACGTCCCTGTTGAAGGTGAGTCTTGCGGTTTCAAATGCGCAGACGTCCCTCTTTGAGGTGAGTCTTGCGGGTCCAACTGGGCTCTGCTGGGACCTACCTCTTCACAAACCCAACTGACAGAGCCGGTGGGGTACGCCGTAACATGTTAACCCAGTTGCATATTGTCATTTAAACTTATTACATACTGCTATGTGGTCTTAGACATAGTACATACTTGGGGCAAAGTGGCTGTTAAATGCCAACGGGAGTGCATGGGCAGGGGTGGCCATGTGTTTTAGCTCGTTTCGGTTTCACTTGTGGCTTAGTATAATACATCATACATATACATGTATACATACACACTGTAAACTTTATGAACTCGTATACTGATTTCGTTGATACTCGTGAAACTTGAAACTCACCAACAAGACGTAGTTGACCCGTTTTAACATGCTTTTCAGGTAAAGCAAAGGTGGAATGATTTGCTTACGTTCTGGGTGTTAGAAGGAAAGTTGAATAGCTGTGAATAGACGCAGATATATAATATTGAATAAGAAGCTCGTAAACCGGTTATGTGTTTTTCATCTAGTTTGTAAACATAGTACCTACCAATGTAATATGATGTAAATTAGTTGTTGAATTTCTTTATAAACAATGTAGTTGATACCAGTGTTATCTGTTACATTCCCATATTACGCTTCCGCAACTACCTAGTCGGGGTGTGACAGAAGTTGGTATCAGAGCCATTGGTTATAAAGAATTAGGATGTCCCTTAGGATACCCTAAGATAACCGTAGGCTCGATTAACTCTGGGAATAAAATAATATTAAATAATATACACTGATGATTCTCGTGATGAACGCGAATGGACGAGTGGGTTATTATGGTCCGGAACGTAATAACGGACTTGTTTGTACGAGGAAATTCGAGAAGAAGTCGATAAACAATCGAATAGGTAAAAACAACAACATATGTGTATAAAATATAATAATAAATAAATATCTGTGTATATAAACGATTATTTGTGCTTATGTGTATAAATGCCTGCATGTATTTTACTATGATTAATATAGAAGGATATTATTCTTATTACTAACCATTGTGCAGGAATATGTCAAGATCTACTGATCGTTTATCTAATACCCTACCAACATGGTCTGAGGAAGAGGAGGATCCAGAAGCAGAAACTGGGGAGGAATCAGAGGAAATGGAAGAAGGTTCAGATGCGGTAATTCCCCACGAGGTACCCTCAGGTCACCCGACTTATCGGGTTACCGTTGTGACACCTATACCCCTAGGGAATCCCCTAGGAATGTTGTAGGACAGGGAGCTACTAGTGCTTATCATTCACCGATTAGAGCACCCAGATCCCCTACTCCACCCGTACAGCATACACCAGTACCCCCACCCACTATTAGAAACCGTCGGACCGCTCGTATTTCAGTGCGGCCACCTGAGCACACCTCTCCCCCACCTCGATCTACGTACCATAGGGGAGAAACATCACGTGTCCAGGTCACTGAGATACCTATTCCTACTTGGGGTTTACCTGCTCCGATACCCGAGCCACCTCGTCATTCTGATTCAGCATGGTTGGGTTTAGCGACTGATCAGATTTTAGAACAATCATATTCGATAAGTAACCTAAACCAGCATAGACATGATATGCAAGATCACATGTGGTACATGCAGCAAGAAATCAGAAATGTGCAAAGATCTAGTGCTTACAGCCACGGGCGTCAGGATCGGGCAATGATACTGCTAGGATCATGTTTAGCGGTTAATGCAGCCCTAGTGGCTGCTGTTGTTTGGTTATGGCTTCATGTTACAAAGAATGGATAGGACATAGTAGTCTAGCCTTATGTATATAGTCTTTTGATATCCCAAGCAGCATTTTGTTACAGCGTGTTGGGCTGGCTTGGGAGTTGTTTACAGTTTCGTACTATTACAAGCACTGGCCCTTATCGGGTTAAGTCTATATGTCACTTAGTGACAAATTTTGATACGCATATATAAGCGCTGGCCTATACCAGGTTAAGCCTATGCGCTAATTTTGGATGCATATGTACAGTAATGATTATAATTAATACAAATGTGTTTTCTTTGGCATAGTTGTGTGTTGTGAAATTGTAATATCGTAAAGTTGTGCTGGTTATAGTGAAACGATATTAATTATTATATAATTGATTATTTTATAGAATGGCCCCGAAGAAAGCAAACCCTTTGTCTGAGGCGGAAGTGGCCGCAATGATTGCTCGTCAACTACAAGCAGTGATACCAACAATTGTAGCGCAAGTCACTGCAGGCATACGTGCTAACAATACTGTTAATCAACCTACAAGCACCACCACGGCCACTGCTAATATACCTCCGCCGGACACTAATGTAGCCTCGGGTGTTACTACCCCGGTGAATACTGATAATGTTATAAACACTAATAATACTCGCCCGACTGTTAATGTTGTTGGGAACCCTAAAACCGTTTTGAACCCAAATAATGTCACGAATCCAAACCCCGTACTGGTTATCAACCCAACTGTTAATAATAAAACTCAACCAAATACTGGTAATGATCGTAATAATCCCTAACCCCCACATCAGGAGTACGCATATAAACAATTTACATAATGTAAACCGATTGAGTTTAAGGGTATTGAAGGACCTAGCGGGCTGGTCAAATGGATAGAAAAGACCGAATCAGTAATTAATATCAGTGAGTGTCCACCGAACCGCGTGGTCAAATTTGCTACCACTATGTTTCTAGACCAAGCGCTGATGTGGTGGAATACGGTAGTCCAAATAAGGGGACAAGATGCTATTAATCGTATGTCATGGACTGAATTAAAAACCCTCATGCTAGAGCATTTTTGTCCTAAAAGTGAGATTCAAAGGTTTGAACACGAGTTATGGAATCCGGAAATGAAAGGAGCGGACCATGTGGGATACACGAATCATTTTAACGAACTGTCCCGCTTAGTTCCGTGGTTAGTTACACCGGAAGCGAAGCGAATTGAACGTTATATCTGGGGACTAACCCCTGCTGTGAAAGTATAGTGAATTCAGTAGCCCACGCAACATTAGAAAGTGTTGTATCTCAAACGGGTGTTGTTACTTTTGATCTGATGAGAAGTGGAGTGATAAGGATGCCAGGTGAAACAACAAGTTTAAAACGAACTGATTATGGAACAAGGATGCAAGGAAACCCTCAAAACAAACGGGCCCGTCCGAATACCCGAAGTTATGCCATGACCAGTTCTAATGTAAAACAAGAGACCTATAAAGGGACGTTACCGAAGTGCAGAAGATGTAACTTTCATCATGTGGGTGATTGCAAACCGATAATTTGTCAGAAGTGTGGAAGAATGGGACACTATGCCCCCAACTGTAGAACCCCCACCAACACTGTTAACCGTCCACCGCAATCAACTCATCTACCTCGACCTCAACCAACCCGCCCACAACTCAACCAACAAACCCCACCTACCACGAACCTCCGTGCCTGCTATGAATGTGGCAGTACGGAACACTTTCGAAGATACTGCCCCAATCTGCACCAGGGTGCAGCGAGAAGGCAAAACCAAGCACGAGCATCAACCTCCAACGCAACTAGGGGACGCGCGTTCGTAATAGGATCGGGGGAAGCGCGTCATGACCCGAACGTGGTGACAGGTACATTCTTATTTTCGGGTCAGTATGCTTCAGTTTTGTTTGATACGGGCGCCGATAGAAGTTTCGTATCTGTTAACTTCTTACCTTTAGAAAATATGCCGGTTAGTGAACTAACAAAACCATATACTATAGAACTAGCTAACGGTAAGTCTATACTTGTTAACCGAATAGTCCGAAACTGTTCCCTCATCCTAAACGACCACTCATTCCTTATTGATTTACTTCCAGTGGAATTGGGAAGTTTCGATGTTATAGTCGGTATGGACTGGCTATCTAAGTACAAAGCTGAAATTGTCTGTAACGATAAGACTGTTAGGATACCTCTTCCGAATGATGAGGCTATGACTGTTCAAGGTGAGAAATCTGGTACTATGTTGCCTCTCGTATCCCAACTTAAGGCATTAAAGTATTTGCGCCAAGGTTGTACATTATACTTGGCGAGCGTAACAGTTAAGGAACCCGAGGAAAAACGAATTGAAGACATCCCAGTGGTACACGAGTATTCAGATGTATTCCCCGATGAGTTGCCTGGTTTACCACCGACCCGACAAGTTGAATTCCGTATTGACTTGATACCGGGAGCAGCACCCATTGCTAAGGCACCTTATCGACTTGCACTTTCTGAAATGCAAGAACTGTCCAACCAGTTACAAGAATTACTGGACAGGGGTTTTATCCGCCCTAGTTACTCACCGTGGGGAGCACTAGTGTTATTTGTAAAGAAGAAAGATGGGAGTTTTCGAATGTGTATTGATTATCGAGAATTGAATAAAGTGACTATAAAGAATAGATACCCCTTACCTCGAATTGATGACTTGTTTGATCAGCTCCAGGGTGCGAAGTATTTTTCAAAAATTGATCTTAAATCTGGTTATCATCAAGTAAGAATTCAGGAAGAAGACGTACCAAAAACAGCTTTCCGAACTCGGTATGGTCACTATGAATTTTTGGTTATGCCGTTTGGGTTGAAAAATGCACCTGCAGTGTTTATGGACCTCATGAACCGAGTTTTTGAACCTTACCTTGACAAGTTCGTGATAGTGTTTATCGATGACATTTTGATATATTCGAGAAGTAAGGAGGAACACGAATAACATTTGCGGGAAATCTTAGAATTATTGAGGCAAGAGAAGTTATACGCAAAGTTGTCCAAATGTGAATTTTAGCTACAAGAAGTACTGTTTTTGGGGCACATTGTGAACCATCAAGGGATCCAAGTAGACCCAAGTAAAATTGAGGTCATTAAAAATTGGCAAGTACCTAAGTCACCAAGAGAAATTCGTCAATTCTTAGGACTTGCCGGGTATTATAGAAGATTTATTGAAAACTTTTCAAGTATTGCCCAACCTCTAACCCTCCTAACTCAAAAAGATCGAGCGTATGAATGGGGAGAAGAACAAGAAATGGCCTTCCAAACGTTAAAATAGAAGTTATGTGAGGCTCCAATATTAAGCCTTCCAAATGGAACTGATGAATTGGTGGTATATTGTGACGCATCTCGTAAAGGTTTAGGATGCGTACTGATGCAAAGAAAGAAAGTAATAGCATATGCTTCCCGACAATTAAAAGTACATGAAAAGAATTATACAACCCATGATTTAGAATTGGGAGCAGTTATCTTTGTATTGAAGATTTGGAGACATTACTTGTATGGCACCAAATGTACCATCTATACTGATCACAAAAGCCTACAACACATATTTGATCAGAAAGAGCTAAACATGAGACAAAGGAGATGGGTAGAACTGTTAAATGATTATGATTGTGAGATTAAATACCATCCGGGTAAGGCCAACGTAGTAGCTGATGCTTTAAGCCGAAAAGACAGAGTCAAACCATTAAGGGTACGAGCACTCGGAATGATTGTTCAAAGTAGCCTAACCGAACAAGTTCGTGTTGCACAAGATGAGGCTTTGAAGGCAGATCAGCTAGAAAAAGAAGAACTACATGGGAATGAAAGTAATTTTGAGAAGAAAATTGATGAAGTGTATTATTACAAAAACCGGGTCTGGATTCCAACACTTCATAAACTTCGAAGGTTGATTCTTGATGAAGCACATAAGTCCAAATATTCTATTCATCCAAGTACTGATAAGATGTATAAAGATGTTAAAGAATTTTACTGGTGGCTTGGCATGAAAAAGGATATAGCCGTGTATGTAAGTAAATGTGCAACATGTGCAAGGGTGAAGGCGGAAGATCAAAACCTTCGGGAATGTTACAACAACCCGAAATCCCACAATGAAAATGGGAACAAATTACCATGGAATTTGTGACGCACCTTCCTAAAACCTCCCGAGGACACAATGCTATCTGGGTAATTGTTGACCGATTAACCAAATCCGCACACTTTATTCCCATCCGTAACAACTACACCACCCAAAAACTCGCTCAAATTTACATCGATGAAATTGTATCCCGACACGGAGTACCTCTTTCGATTATTTCAGATCGAGACAGTCACTTTACTTCACATTTCTGGCAAGCAGTACAAGAAGCCTTGAGGAACCGAATCGACCTAAGTACGGCTTACCATCCCCAAACCGATGGTCAATCCGAACGAACCATCCAAACCTTAGAATATTTACTTCGTGCTTGTGTACTGGACTTCAAAGGGAGTTGGGATCAACACCTCCCGTTCATTGAATTCTCTTACAATAACAGTTATCACAGTAGTATAAAAGCAGCACCTTATGAAGCTCTATATGGGCGAAAATGTAGATCACCACTATGTTGGACAGAAGTGGGTGATACTCAAATTTCAAGATCCAATTTAATTCAGGAAACCACCGATAAGATTCATCAGATTAAGCAAAAATTGAAAGCTGCCCGCGACCGACAAAAGAGTTATGCCGATGTTCGCAGAAAACCGTTATCTTTTGAAATAGGTGATAAGGTGTTTTTAAAAGTATCGTCGTGGAAAGGTGTTATAAGATTTGGAAAGACTGGTAAACTAGCCCCGAGATACATCGGACCTTTCGAGATTATTGCAAAAATTGGTCCCGTAGCTTACCGATTAAAACTACCCTTAGAACTGAGCACTATTCACGACGTCTTTCATGTATCGAATATGAAAAAGTGTTTGACTGATGAAACGACAATAGTACCACTGGAAGATGTTCAGATCAATGAAAAGCTCAACTTCGTAGAGGAACCGGTAGAAATTGTAGACGGGAAAACCAAACAGTTACGACACAACAAAATTTCGTGTGTAAAAGTTCGGTGGAATTCAAAACAAGGACCTGAATATACTTGGGAACGAAAAGACGAATTCCAAAAGAAATACCCACACCTGTTCCCTAAAAAGAAAACCGATAACACATTAAATTTTGAAGACGAAATTTCTTAACGGGGGGAGAATGTGACATTCGTGACAAAACGAGGTATACTATATTCACTACGTAGCAAGTAAACGATAAATCGGTTAATTCGTAATGCTTAAACGAGTAACCGACCGATACTAATTATGACCCGTATACATACTGAGGGGTCATATACGAGTTATATACATATTATAGAGGCTAACATATTGAAATTTAGGCCCCAGTACGTTTAAAACTCTTTAAACGAAAAAGGTTTCGTTTATCGATACGCTATAAGCTTAAACGCAATCGTTAATATCAAAACGAGCATTGTAGCATCCGTGAAGCCGAAAAAGATTTATAAAACACTTATATGACATGTTCTAGGCAATCTGTGAAAATATTTTGGATTTTTACAACGAGTCAGTACGTTTTTCTTATTTTACAAAAAGGAGCTGAAAAACACTCGTTTTTGCGTTGGTTTTCGCACTCGAACTAGTTTTCTTGCGAAAAACCAGACCCGAAATAAATTTTGGACCGAATTTTACGCGTGGCATGAAAAACGAGGCACCATTGGGCCAAAAAGAGGCCCAATGGGCTCTTGTTAATTGCGGCCGCAAGTTGGGGGGATGGACCCCTTTGTATAGCTTGTTACATAAGTCACACTTTAAAGATATTTTACACATTCCAAACCATCCAAGAACAATCTCAGCTGACTTCTTCATATTTTCCAGCCCAAACCCTAAAGGTAAACATCTAAATACATGAGATTACATGCTTGATTAGTAAGGTTTAATCATGGAAAATTAGTTCTTGATTAGTTTTAAACATGTTTAACCATCCAAAAACCATAAAAATCAAGTAAAACCATGTTTTGATGTTAAACATGTTTACAAACCAGGAACATATACTTTTTTGGTAAAAAACGCGGATTAGAACATGAACACAACGTTTTTACGGTTTGAAAGTTCGGTTTAAACCCAAAACCGAAACCCAAATTATCAAGGCTGTCACATGGATGATTTATGCTTGGTTTGATGTTATATAATATGTAGATACACTGAGTTTGAAACCCGAGACACGTAGAGTCGTTTAAGCTAGCAAAACTCATCGAAAACCGACAAGGTAAACCCGTAACACTCGTTTAAGGGCTGTTTAGTATTAGGTTGTGACGTGCTTGTTATTAGCTTATGAAAGTTTGCAGGGACATTAGAGATCATTTAAAAGAGTCACTGTTCAAATTAGTAATTTTTCGATAAACGGAGAATATTTGGTGAATTTATTTCCGTTTATGAGCATTTATTTGGGAAAAATAGCTAAACATATTGAAAATTTATGTAATTTAGTTTTGGAGATTAATATGTGATGGTAAGATCACTGGCAAAGTTTGGGGATCATTGGAAATTCCTAAGTATGGTTTGTGCAATTATGAATTACCCGAATTTTAACACCCGAAAAACGCACAAAAAGGCATTTTGTCAAAAGAGTTAGGTTCTGGAGATTCTGCAGGGGCTATGTAATAATATTGAGGCCATTTTTAAAAATTATCGGATTTTTCGGAGGTCGTTTGATATAAAAGGGCCATTTATTACACGATTATAACCTATTAAACGATTTTTTATAAATAAATAATTAATCATAAAATTTGTAAATATTTTTATAAAATTCTCCCTATTTTAATATATTTTTACAAAAATTTACATAATTTATATGTAAGTACATATTTAGTTATGATTAATCAAATATTTAAATTATAATTGTTTTAATGAAACCGGCAGTTTTGTGTTTAACGGACTGACTGGTATGTCAAAATGTCAAAAGTGGTCAAATATCATATTTTTGAATGAAATTGATAAAAACAAACTTTTTACGAGAATTCCGGACAATTCGGGTGGATTGTACGTGTTTTGTTTAATCAAACCCGTGTGAAAACAGAAACGAACCCTGCGATCAAACCAGATACCAAAACCTTAAAATTCTTTCATAAATCAAATCATTTTATCAATCAATATATTTACTTAAGTTTTTATGATCTTACCTATTCCCTAAACGCATAAACGATCAACTTGGCTAGGCTCGGGAAACGGTGAAACTGAGCCAAATCCAGTTTTAAACATTTCATAGTATACAACGTCTCAATCTAAGACTATGGTCATGTTCTGGGCCTAACAGCTATACCCATATTAGTTATACAGTCCGATTTAGCCTAAACACTGTAATAGTATTAACGATACGATACCGTTTATAGGAATCAAGCTATAAGCGAGGCACCTGACCTATTG
Organism: Bidens hawaiensis; assembly: GCF_021521415.1. Lineage (NCBI taxonomy): Eukaryota > Viridiplantae > Streptophyta > Magnoliopsida > Asterales > Asteraceae > Bidens > Bidens hawaiensis. The sequence continues at coordinate 1,340,601 of NW_027491061.1, forward strand.
ATATATAATTTATGTACGAACTACGATAAGGTGAGTTTCACGACCCCGCTTTCTAAACTGTTTTACGAACTTTTGGGTGGAAAGCATGTTTACATATACTTATATACTTGAAAACGTGTGATGATGTGAATTATCTAAGTACTAACACTTGACAAGTCCCCACAAAAACAAGTGATTAACTTCGTGCCGGTGACGTGTGGATAGTACTATCGGTTTGACAAACCCAACTGATAGAGCCGGTGGGGTATGCCGGAACATGTTAACCCAGTTGCACATTGTCATTTAAACTTATTACATAATGCTATGTGGTGTTAGACATAGTACATACTTGGGGCAAAGTGGCTGTTAAATGCCAACGGGAATGCATGGGCAGGGGTGGCCATGTGTTTTAGCTCGTTTCGGTTTCACTTGTGGCTTAGTATAATACATCATACACATACATGTATACATACACACTGTAAACTTTACGAACTCGTATACTGATTTCGTTGATACTCGTGAAACTTGAAACTCACCAACTAGACGTAGTTGACCCGTTTTAACATGCTTTTCAGGTAAAGCAAAGGTGGAATGATTTGTTTACGTTCTGGGTGTTAGAAGGAAAATTGAATAGCTGTGAATAGACGCAGATATATAATATTGAATAATAAGAAGCTCGTAAACCGGTTATGTGTTTTTCATCTAGTTTGTAAACATAGTACCTACCAATGTAATATGATTTAAATTAGTTGTTGAATTTCTTTATAAACAATGTGGTTGATACCAGTGTTATCTGTTACATTCCCGTATTACGCTTCCGCAACTACCTAGTCGGGGTGTGACACAAATATATATTTGTTAGATCATATCTACGATAAATATTATGGTGTTTGTCTAGCTTGTTATTGGTATGACCCGGCTTGGATCATAACGTACTAGCCACATCAACTCTAATATGTGTCTTGGGCAGACCGATTCCTACAGTGTTTTCCACTAGTGAGGAAAATGTTTTGTGTTTTCAATCCAAAACACAAGTATACGAAAATAGTTGTGTTTTCAATCCAGAAAACAATGAGAAAGGTTTTGTGTTTTCAATCCATAAAACATGGAAAATGCGTGTAATAGACTTTTCTGACAAACACAAAAGGTTGCACTTGACTCACTAATCGTTACCTAGTACAAGTGTTTAAGTTATGAGAATGTGTTCAACAACACATGACTCTATGGCTCTTTGGTGATAACAAGTATGTCAACTGTACCAAAAAGTCTTAACATGTATCCACACATCATATCATTAAAAATAAACCAAATATTCATCATAAAACTCAACTTATAATCATTCAGTTCACGAGACAGATTATGACATGTACAAACAGATTTTAATCACTACGTAAAACTTAAGGAAAATTTATAAAAAAATTGCCACATTAGAATATAAGAATTAGGTTTCTTAAACAATTTTTATTATATTTTCTCATGCATACAAAACCCACAATAATTCAATCATTGCAGATAGGTACCAACAGTTCAGCAGATTGCGCAACAAAACGTTATTTCATGGTTCTCTCAACTCATTTATCCAAATAGTGCAAGGCCAATTTTGTTATCTTTTAGACTCATAATTCTAAGTTCCAGAAGTAGAACCAACTCATTTGGCTTTGTTAATTTCAGGTAATGATGTCGGGAAGACATACCAGAATTTGAATCTCAGCATCATCTTTGACACATTTACGTTTGAATCATTTGAATCATAAAAACTATTCAAAACGTCTCCAAAAATTACAAAATTTACTTTTCTGGAAACTAGACTCATAATCGATATCCTAGAATTAAGAATTTATCAATAATCATTGTTTAACATTAAGTTACAAACCAGTCAATAAACGATAACGAATCTGTCAGCAAACTGTTGTCATCAAAACTCAAACCCTAACATGTTTATGTCAGCCCTAAGGTTCTAATTCATCAATTAACATTATAATCATCAAAGTTACAGAGATTGAACATCTAGGATTTCACAATAACTCATCAAAACATAAAATTGTAAAAGGTGAAAACACACCAATCAAAATACTAAACCAAGTTAATAAGCCTAAGCCTCATTTTTCATTCATAAATATTAATTTGTAAAAGGTGAAAACATACAACTTGCGCGCAATCGATCGCAATTTCATGAAACATGGAATGAATTAAACACGTAATCATTTAGCATGTATTTCCACATAGATAATGTTATAAACATATACTTGAGATATTATCTTCTTATTTAATGACCAATAGCATGTTAAGCAAGCTTAATGTACGTATAACATATAAAATCATCTAGCACATAACAATTATATCTGAATTATTTAAACATATCCAACTCGACATTAATCACCAACATGTACTGACAGACTCATGTGTGTGACTCGTTTTTTACTCGTCTAAATGTTATGCATGGCGTGTAAGATAACGGAGTTTGTGTTAACGGTGTTAACGTGAAAGTGTAGGGTGTCACACATACAACCACGAAACAATATCACCTTTAAATGTCCTAGAGGATTTCAATATATTCTTTTGGTGAGCCTTTGATCATGCCTTGACCTCGATCTGGTGCTCTTTGTCTACACAACGATAAGCTTCAATAATCTTAGAGGTTTGGGATTTGTTGAAGGTTCCAAACCATCCTTCAACATCAAGATCCATTGACCTCGATCCTTTTTCCGATACTTTCAATTTCTTCTTCATGGTCTTTTCCAGATCTTCTTCGACAGCTTTAGCATGTTCATTATTGAAGAATGGAACAACCTGATCATAATTTGAACGTGTATAAAGATCCAGATATTGTTTAGTCGTTGCATCCTCCATCTCGATGTCCTCATACATAAACGACGTATCCCCAGGTGAAATACTCATATCAATTTGGACTCCCTCATCATTAATTACTTTCACATCCTCCTCTGCTTCTAAAGAATCCATGTCCTCATCGTTCAAATCCAACAACAACTAAATTTGATCACGAGACAGGGCTATGTCCACAAACTCACCCTCCTCGATCACGTCAGCATTCACAGAACTCATCACGATGCATTTCTCACAATCCATAAATAATATTGTGTTGGCTTTGATCGACTCACTAGGAGTGACAATTGTAGTGTCTTGATAAACTACAATTTGTTGATCATCACCAGCACCAACACCACTAGTACCAGTAGACGAACCATCAATTTATTTCTGCTTACTGCCACCATATCCAACCGCATCAGGATCTTGATCATCATCATTGTTCTTCATTTTTTCAATGCATCATCCATACATTTCAATTCAAGAATGAGTTCCTCCAGCTTCTTGATCTTCTCCCGCTGAGCAGTACAAGGTCATGAAGTTCCCGATTCTCCTTTAGACAATAGGATATATGGCTTTACATACAATGTTGGTCCATCCGCATATGATCTTTCTATAATTATTATCATTCGTTATAATAGTTAAACGAATAGGTCTCCTACGTTAACCATTGTCCACATTCATTAACTGATGTAACACAAAGTGTACACCTTTTAGAATCAAATTATCCTCTTATTTTGGTAAAACTCCATGCAAATTCGTTGTATTTAGTACTTAATTGAGTTATTTATGAATTTGCAGGTCCGGGTGCCCGCCCGACGAAGAAACGACAAAAAAACGGCGCTTTTCGGACAAAAATCAAGAATCTGCCTAAAGTGCATGACCATGCTAAGAAAGTGCATGACCATGTTGAGCCAGTGCATGACCATGCTAAGGAAGTGTATGACCATGCTGACCAAACTGAACCATCATGCGCTTTTAGTGCACCACCGTGCACCTTTATGCGAACCCGTGCACATCTGATACCGTGCCAAAGTGCATGACCATGCTAGGAAATTGCATGACTATGCTCTGAAACTGCACCATCATGCACTTTATGTGCATAATGGTGCACCTTTATTGGAACCGTGCACATCTGATATCATGCCAAAAGTGAAACTGCACCATCATGCACTTTTTGTGCACCACCATGCACTTCCGAGGTCACGAGCCCGTGCACTATCCGATGCTGAGAACAAGACACATCAACTTTGAAAGTGCACTAGCTAGTGCCGAAAATGCATGACCATGCACTTTTTGTGCATTACCGTGCACTTTTTTGGAACCTGCAACTCTGAGCCGCCGAAAGTGAAAGTTGTGGAACAAGGTTGCAAGTAAAGAAAGTGAATATACATTCATAAAGGATCCCTTAGGGCAAATGTTGACCAAGTTCAAGATAAAGATCAAGAACACAATCAAATTCCAGAACAAGATCAAGCAGATGATAATCAAGACAATCAAGTAGTACAAGATGATCAAGTTCTAAATGGGGAAGATCCAAGCAAGCTGTCAGTACACGGTTTTGCGTCTCGAGTCTTTGTAATTATCGTTTTGTATTTATCGTTTATTAATGTAAAAGTTATTTATATTAATTAAGTTAGTTCGTTAAGTGAACCGTCTAGTTTGTTAAGGATGTTTAACAAACTAGCCCTTAAGTTATGTTTCCTCCTGATTCGTTAGGGATGTTTAACGAATCAGGAGGGGGTTCGTTAATGTTTCTTATTTAATGTAATGTAACGAAGCAGGTGTCTAGTTCGTTATGGAATGTGTAACCAACTAGACCTGTCTTGTATATATAGCGGGTTCGTCCACTATTTAATTAAGAAGTTTGGAGATTAATGTATTGAACCTCTGCCCAAGTTTTTTCTCAATCAAACTTCATCTAATTAATCTATTCTATATACTATATACAATTAATACAACTAATACTAATATATATATATATATATATATATATATATAACGTATAATCTATAAGAGTAACTATAAACCAGATCCGTGAATCGTTAATTAAACTTTAGATCCGAGATCTGAGGGTTTCACAAGTGGTATCGGAGCTTTTGGCGTTTGATTGCTCTTGATCTGGTTGTTCATTCGTTAATTAAGGACTGTTAATTGTTAATTTAGTATTATTTGTGTTCGGTTTGAGTTTGATCAGATTTAGTGTGAATTTGATTAAATTATGGATTGAATTTGGTTCATCTGTGATCATTAAGGTATTTGGAAGGTGTTGTCGACTGGAATTAAGAATTGGTTTAGGTTTGTGTTGCTGTTGGGTTTGGATATGAGTTTGGCCGAAACAGAGTTTTGGTTCTGGTTAAATTGGACTCATGTTAAGGTGAAGTAGTTTACGAGATGGTTTGATCTGGATTCGTGTTGTGTTTTTCGAGTTATTTGATAGGTAACTTGGACGATTTGGTAAAGTATTGGACCCATATTTCGGATTTGTGAATTGGTTTAGTGTTCTTATTTTTCCTGAAATCTAGAAATTTAAGATGAAGATTTGAAGATCTTCATCTGTGGTTGAATATTTGTTAAATCCTCAGCTAGTTCGTTAGTGTTGTTCACTAGTTCGTGATCCAGTTCGTTATATATTCTCGTTCGTGTCATCCAATTCGTGAGACACGTGTTCAATTTGTTAACTTTAAATCGAACAACCTTTTGCCATGTGGCAATAGTTGTCAGAGTTTGTTATAACCATTTTAACAAACTGATTCATTATAGTTATTTCGTTATCAACTGTAGCTAATTCATTATTCTGGTTCGCCACCTAATTCGTTACGCTTCACTTAGTGATTCGTTACCTTAATTCGTCACTTTGAATCCAGATTCGTTATGTTGACCTAATTCATTGACTCAGTTCGTGTGATACTGTTCCAGATTCATTAACACTATTCCAAGTTCGTTACTGTCAAGTCGTTATCTTGATTCATTAAAGTTGTTGTTCACAATTCGTTAATGTTACTGTTCGCAGTTCGTTAACTATATTTTCAAGATTAACCCTTGAAGTTTAAGTGTATTGTTACTTATCAAGATGGCTGGTTTTTATGCGTTAGTTTCTTAAAACATACTAATGCAGCAAATGTTACAATTGGACACGCAGATTGGATCTCATTCCAAGTGTCCTAGATTGATGAAATTTAGTGACTTTGCTAAATGGGAACCTCGTTTCCGAGCTCATTTGGTTTCTGTTCACCCTGATTGTTCTTATTGTTTGGATGAAGTGTATACTGTTCCAATGATCGGAGATGAGACAATTGGTTTCACACCTAAAGCTATCTCACAATATTCCCAAGAAGAAAAGAAAGTTTTGGAGATTGAAACGAAAGCATACTCAACGCTTACAATGCCATTACCTGAAAACATATTTCATCAAGTTGGTAGCATCAAAATTTGTGCTTCGTTGTTTCAACACATTCATATGAGAAGTATGGGTAACACTGCAGAAGGCAAGAAAGTGATGTTAAAGTTTCAATTTAGAAATTTTAATGTGATTAAAGGTGAGACTTTTGAAGAGATGACAACACGATTAAACCGTCTGATAGCCGAAATGGACAAGATGAAGTTGGAAACTTCTGAAATTGATAAGATTAATAATATCAAGAGTGCTTTACCGAGTTCTTACTCAACCTTCTTAATTGTATTGAAAGAAAATAACTATTTCAGTAATGAAGATTAGACTGCAACTGAATCCATGCAAAAGATCGAAGCTCATGAATATGATCTTAAGTGTCAAAAGTCTTCTAACGAGAATCAAGATCCAGCTTTTTATGGTAGAAGTATGCCTTTGAGTTCAACAATTTCTCCAATCACCGCCTTTCTGACACAAAATGCAAGTGACAATGCTACAACTATCTATAGTGATCCACGTGCTTGTTTCTACACTGCTGGAAGTTCTGGGCCACCTGGTGCTTCTGGTTCTTCTGTGGGGTCTGGAATTGCAACTCCTGCAAATCAATTCTCATCACAACCAAATGTGAACATGAGGGAGGCTGAACAAAACTTTGCTTTCTTATCTGCCTTCATGACATCTTATGAGAATTTGGATAGTAGTAAAATTGCCACAAGTGATTTAACTGATGAAGATTATACCAAATCGATCCTGCTAATTTGGAACTTATGGATTTGAAATGGAATATGGCAATGATCGTCAGAAAGGTGAAAAAGTTCGTGCAACGAACTGGCGAAGATCTTCCATCATTAAACAAGAAATTGAGGTTCGATAAATTGAAGGTTAAGTGTTATAACTGTCAAGAGTTTGGAAATTTTTGCTAAAGAATGTGATAAGCCAAAGAAGGAGTATACTGGTCCTAGAAAACAAGATCAAAGTTAATCAGGGAAAAATGGAAATGATGCTGGAAAGTCTTCTGAAACCAAACCATCTTCTTCTGGATCACAAGCTATGTTGTCCAACATGGATGGAACTGATTGGTCACAAAGATTGCTATGCAATGATAATCAAGCTAATCTGGCTATGTTCAGGTCAAATGAAACTTTTCAAGATGCAAGTGGAAGTGAGCTATCTTCTGACAATGATACTGAGTCTGATTTTGATGACTCGTGTGAAAAGCTTCCAACTACTTTTGCATGTATGACCAAAATCAATGAGGTTAGTTCTTCTATTTCTTGTGTTGAATGTGAGAAAAACAAGCCTAAGTTAGAATCCTTGAAAAATCACAATGACTATTTAGTGAAAGAAATTTCTTCACTAAAGGATACTTATCAACAATCTTCAGAATCTCAAATGAGATCTAGGGAGAAGATTGAAGCCTTGTCGATAAGTAATCATGATATCAAAGCTGAGTTATCTTTTAAAATGACGATTAACGATCAAAAATTTCAAGAAATATTGAAACATCGTTCTAAGATAACCGAGCTTGAGAATAAAGTTCATGAGTTGAAAAACAAGTTGGGAAAGTTTAGAAACTCATATTTTTTTCTAAATGAGATAATCAAAGTATCTAGTAAGCAAAAAGATTCTAAAAAGGGTATAGGTTTTGTTGAAATTCCACCACCGTTTTACAATAATTATACAACAAATCCTTTTGCTAGAAAAGAAGAAGATGTAATTATGAAAGAATCTGTTGTTTCTGACAAACCTATACCAGTAAAATCTGAAAATGTTAAAGGCCAATCACCAACTCAAAAACCTCATGTTGAAAGCAACAATTTTTGTGTTGAGAATGTTGATAAAGTCATCATTAAGTTTGTGTTTGAAACCGAAGTGATACACAAAAAGAACATTCCATGTTCTAATCACATTATTTGTGAACCTCATGAATTTGAGAAGGCCGTGTATGGTTCACACACAACTCATGTAAGAAAAGAAGATCAAGTCAAGGTTAAACCAGTGAAGGCTAAGAAATCAGAAAAAACCCAAAATTTCTGATGAGGATTTGATGCGTTTCATCAATCCTAATGTTTCCAAGCCATCAACCGGTCTTGTGGTTAAATTAAAAGGAATAGACATGATGTTCACTGAGAAACACATTCTGATTAGCATTATCAAACCGGAACTGACTGAAAGTGTCTTTCAGAATGAAACCACCAAGATACAAGATCTTGAGCATCAGTATGCTTCTGCCAAAACATCAAACACATCAGACCCATTGGTTAAAGCTAAAAAAGTATTAAAAAATACCAAAAAATTTCAGTTTGTGAAATCTACTGGAACTGACACTTTGCAAAGCTTTTCAAAATGCTCTAATCTTGATTTCTATTTGAAAAAGAAATCGGTGAGTCTAATGAGTTGGTCAAGAGTTTTACTAAGAATGTGAGTCATCAACCTTCTGTGGCATCCGTTTTTGCTAAATCTCAAAATGATCGTGTGGACATGCGAAGTTGTTTTCTTTGTGGTCAACAAGGTCATGTTGTGAAAAACATTGGACAGAAGAAATCTCATAATCATCATCCTTGTCAGGTCCACCGATTTCAGGTAGATCTTACTCAAATCAAGTTATAACTCACGCAAATAAATGTGTTGACAAGGGATTTAATGACGGGTTGCTATATTTAGAAAGATTACCGTTTGTTAAAGGCGGAATCAATAACAAACAAGGTAGTTGCTAAACAAAAATCAAAGGTAACTAACACATAAAAGATTCACTCAAAAGATTTCCATTCATATAATGTTCATCATACAAATGATAATCGATTTAAGGTTTCTTGAAGGGAAAGTTTATCCCTACGATTCCTAGGACGGCTGTCACACTCAGAAATATTCTTTCTTGTCTTAAAAGTGTGCCCTAAATTATTCTATTTATAGGCCTGACACATCCTTTACAGCTGTCATTCCTTCTAGAAACCCCAAATGTTAATAATATTCAAATCACATATTCGAAATTATTCTAAGTGTAAAACAAGTATTCCGGGTAGGCTTTGCAGCAATATTGACTTTCCGAGTAGACTGTGTGCTCTGCCTTCCTTCAGTACTTGGTAACGTAGATGTGTACCAGGGATCAGTTTTCGGGTAGACATTACTTGAAAAGTATTTAACCAAGTAAAATACTCACCGGGTAGACTTCAATCTTCTTGACTTTGCCAGACATTGCCTGAAAAACCCTTACGAGCAACCTTGTTCTTCAATGGTCCCTTTCAACTCTTTTCTAGAGAATAGCTTATTAGCAAAGTGTCCTCGGCAGCACTGTTCCTTGCTTGAGTTGAACCTTGCCCGATGTTACTTAGAGATATTTCATTAAAACATCAAGCCTACTTGGACCACTGTATTATTAATGAATACCTTGCCCGGTCTTCCAATCACTTGGCTTCATGAGCTTGGTTAGCCAAAAGCTTACTCGGGAGTGAACTTTACTTGGCTATGAAGAACAGACTTGCTTGATAAAGTGATCCTTGCCCGGATTTATATAAACTAGTGAACCTTGCCCGGTAATACACCAATTTGCAAACCCTGCCCGGATATCCACTAAAGAAGAATTCTAGAAGATAACCTTGCCCGATAGACAAAATATCATGCCGGGCTAAGTAAAAGCTTGCTCGGAAGTCTAAGGTGTGCCCGGATCCATACTTAGTGAATTCTGAGGAGGTTAAGAAGATTCCAATCTTCCATATATCTCTCTTAGGTCTAATATTTGACTCAACAATCTCCCCCTAGATTGGAACACCTTAGCTGATCCAAAACACTTCTACAGTTACTTACACATAGGTAAAAATACACATTAAATTAAAGTTAAATTACATATTCATCAAAAGATAAACAAATCACATAATCAAAATTATGTCCGAAAACATTACATAACAAAGCCTATTCTAAGAATCTTGTCTTTTCCTTGCATTGTAGGCGGCTTGTCTTCTATTGACTATTACTGATGCAGCTCTTAGCCTAAAATATATCAAGGATTTGGTAGTGAGTGTGACTTTCTGGAATGACCAAATCCCTTATATCCATCAGATCTTCATTATGCAAATAAGTCAACTCTTCATCTCTTTTGATTATCCCAGTACTCTTCCATCATAGTTTCTTAGCACATAATGGCCAACATCTTCTTTATATTCAATCTCAGTTATGATGCCATTCTTTTGAACTGTGTAGTTAGGGTGTGTAATTCTTCTTTCAAGGCTGATGCAGGTATTCATGTTTGACAAAGGATTCCAATCTTAGACATTCATCTTGTAGTACCGTTCAGCATTGTCCATTTTCTTTAACTTTTCTGTCCTTCTTGATCTGTGAAGTTGAATTATTTTCCAGCTTCTTTTTTCTTTTAGGAATGGGAATCCCTTGCTAGCTTCATATTTTAAAAATTTTGAGAGATCATTCATTTGTCTTTCAGCCATCTTATTTCTATTTCGATAGTCATACAACTTGAGTGTGGCCATTCTTTCTAGTTGTTCTTGAGTGCATTCAGCAAAGTAACTCCTCACAACTATGTCTCTCGGTTGTCTACTTTCCATAATCACTTTCAGAGATTCAGAGACAGAATCATAGTAGAGTTCTCTTGGAAGATCCACATCTGATTGTGGTCTTGCTGTTCTTTATGGTTCAGCTCTACTTGATTCACTTCTGCTTGATGAGGCATGCAACCTTGAAGCAGAGGGCCTAGTTGGGATAGACTTCTTAGGTTTTCTAGGCCCCAAATTGAAAGTTTTGATGTAGATTGACTCTACCATTTCAGGTGGCAGGTTGGCAAGATCAACAAGGTTTTGTCCTGCTTGTTCATTAAGAATAATCATCATTTTCTCTAACCCAGGATTGTTTGACAATCTTACAGGTACAAACCTTCCATCAACAAAGCTTCTAGGGATCTCACCTTCCCTCAGATCTTTTTTCCCAGTCAGCCTTTTGAATGTAAAAAAGTTCTTTCAAGTCCTCCTTTTCCAAGTCATTAAAAGTTGATTCATCCATTCCACTTCTGATTTAACATTATGCCCCTCAATATCTTAATCATTTCTTCATTTTCCCAAGGAGTTATAGGTTCATCTTCTGGTTCAGAATTTAATTCCTCTGGGATTGGTGTTTCAACAGCAGGTACTTCCTTTGATTTTTCTTTATCACCTTGAATCTTTTATTTCTCCATTAAAGTCATTATCTTTCTTTTTCTTCTTAGGAGATTCTTGTTCATCCTGAGTTTTGCCTGACTGTTCAGCAGATGGTTCAGGTTGTGTCCTTTTGAGTTTTTCTTTTCTTTTCATATTGGAATAGATGGTTTCAACAGTTTTCTCATCCAGACTTTCAACCATGCTTTGTTTCATACCTCTTTCCAGCAGGTATCCACACTTTCCTCCATATTTTTCTTTTAAGGCTTTTAGTTTTTCATCCTTCTCATACAAACTTTTCTATCACCTTTTCTCTTTCACTGTTGTAAAGATCTTGAATCTTGTCAATCTTAAAGTGAGTTAGATCTTTCTCTGAATAGCCATGTTTTCTTAGATATTCTCTGTATTTCTGGCCATCTTTATTCTTTTGTTCCATCTTTTTCTTGATCACATCCCTCTCCTTGTCCAGTCTCCTTTGCAACTAATCATCATCCGGATCAGCCAACGTTTCAAAACTTATTCCATAACTTCTCAGTTTCATAACCAATGGATGTTTCCTTTTGGATTCCCTCATACTCAGCTCAATGTTTGCCCTTTGTTCATCAGTCATTGTGACTTGTGGGGACACAACATTAGCAGCTTCATTACCTTTTCCATCTGTAACGTCACGTAAATTTCGGGCCCAAGATGTCAAATTTCAAAGTCAAAGGACCAATTCTACCAATTTCCAAACCCCAGGGACTAAAATGAAAAATCTAATTTGTTGACCAATCGCGCTACACGACAGGTCAAAAGAGACACCCATCGCGTACCGCGATGGGATGTCTTACAGATGGTGACACGTGTGCCACGTGGCACACGATGGCAACGGTTGTCGCCACGTAACGACGCCTGCCACGTGCCGACACGTGGCAAGTCTAGTGTGTGACTGGCCAGGCCTACGTCGCGTTACGCGACGGGCCAGCCAAGGGAACCATCGCGTACCGCGATGGGACCCAAAATCAAAGTCTATAAATAGCAGGGTCCGGCTCTTCCCATTTGCATACCAAAAATCACACATATACTCTCTCTCTAAACCTCAAAGTTCGTGCCATCGATCTATCTCGAAACCCGTGCCGTTACCTTGTTTTTCGTGCCTTTATCCCAATATACTTACTACTTCCCGACGACGTTCCAAGGAAAGAGAAGGTGCTGCCCCAACGTCTCGACGTTTACCTCGAAGTACCTGCTAGGAAGAGTTGGTGTCTCGAAAAGGGTGCCAAGTGAGGAATAAGAGTTTGCATGGAAGGAGTTTTGATAGAACGGCGTCGAAGTGCTGCCCAAGTGTCTAGGGTATTTCTAATACGACAAAGGTAGACATAATGCCCGACCAAAATATAATAAAATATTATAAAGGCTTAATACCCCAAGTCAAAGTTATTCTCGATAAACAAAGAAGCATATAACAAAGAAAATAAAGAAAAGAAAAATGAAAACATATATGTGAGTATATATATATATATATATATATATATATATGAATATGATTAATCTTTGTTATAAATATATTATTTAAGTATAATGAGTATACTTAAACAATAAAGAAAAGAATACTTTTCTTAAAGAAGAAGAAACGTCGGGTTTTATGAATAAACTAAAGGCTTATAAAGATTACTTTTAACTACAGGTTTTAAAGTAAAAAGAAATAATGAACTAAAGGTTCATCGAGATAAATAAGACTAAAGGTCTTAAGCCGGATCGTGTATACGACTAACAAAAGTTATACTCGTACTATAGGTGCGAGATAGCAAGAAAGACTCAACGGACGGTGTTGGAAGCCGATCCCATTTGAAAGGTGAATACGCCCCACTTTTATAAACTTGTTTCCAAACAATCAAACGTGTTATGTGTAAAACTCTACATGAGACTAAGTGTCTCTAAAAACATTGTAAATAAGAGTATGAGACTAGCCCTCAGGCTGTAGTATACGTTTGTCTGGATCCTTACATATGTGGAACGCGGTGGCACATCGCACCACGCCTGGTCACGACCTCCAGCCACGATGGGCCGAACCAAAGTATGTTCGAGTGAGAATGACCTTGTGTATATTTATGGTACCTAAGTACGTGGAAACGCTGCGGTGTTTGCTGAGGTGACCTAGTGTAGAGACTAGAGTTTATAATGATTGTTTAACTTGATTATTCCTAAGCCAAGATGGGCCGAGGCTTACGTGGTCTCGAGGGGTAGTTAAGTAAAGAAAATATTTTTAGCGTCAGCATATTCACCAGCATTCGTTGCTGACGTATTTTAATAACATTTTGAAGGTAATCAAGATTAGAGCTTAAAGGACGAAGAAGCTCAAGAATCCGATGGCTCGGATAATTTTGTGTAAATATTAAAATATGGTGGTTTTGTGAAACTTATAACAAGTAAACTTAAAACGAGACTTTCGTCTCATCTTTTTGTAATGTAAATATTTACAAGTCTGATCCTTATATTTTATAAAGTCTTCCGTATTAACTCGCTACTCTGATTTATAAACAAATATGGTACCAACTATTGATCTTTCTCCTAGGCCTAGAATGGGGGTGTGACAGGTTGGTATCAGAGCTATCGGTCTTAGAGAATTGGGAATCGTAAAACAATACCCAAGCTTCGATCCAAGCATAGGAAATATTTATTTGTTTATTTGAATAGGGATAAGATTGGTTGGTAACCCTTTCTTTCCCTCTCCACATTCTAAACCACCTATCAAGATGTCTTACGAGAAGTTAATGGAATATTATGATAATGAAGCAAGAAGAGCAAGGAAGTATTACAAATTTCCAAAAGATATCATGAGTAAGGACTATTTTGAATCATTTTTCAACGAAGGACATAACCAAAATCCCAATCCAAGTCCAATCTATCACCTAGATAACACTCCACATCAAATATACCAACCCCCTCGACATTCAAGCTATCATCCGTCAAGTTTACCCATGTATCAACCATCGTATATACCAACATATCAACCCACCGAGATCCCGCCATATTATCCATCTGGAGGTCTAACACAATTACCACCAAATCCTCATCCTTCATATGCTTTCCTCTCCAACTTACCAATCAAGGAAGAACCGAAATCTCCTTCATCCGACTGGATGCAATGCCACTTCGATCAACAAAGGTGGCATACCGGCATTTTAACTACGGATTCTGTCGACTCTCGCCTCAACAAGGAAGGGCCATCTCACAAGCCCAAGATGAGAGATTCCATCCATTGAAGAACAGGCCAATGAAATCCGTGAGCAAAATGAAGCAGCTAATGCATTCTTCAATTATCCCTCCGATGTGACAGCATCTCCATACCCTGATCCCAAGAATCACTACGACATTGTGATGATGGGTTACCACGACCCACCTCCAAGATACGGGTATCCTAGCGACATACCTCAATCTCAGGAGGAACATTTGGATCGGGCCCTACAAGAGACGGATGAATTGAGGAAGAAGATTCATGTTGATGAAAAGAAAAAGAAGAAGATTGGAGAGATGCTTCTTCTCAAATGCAACAAACTGACGAAAGTAGTGAAGAAATTTATGAAAGACTAGGTGGATGATGATGATAGTGTGTTCAAAGAATAAAAGAAGTTTATGTGTGTAATATAGTTTGTATGTTATATGTGATGTATGTAAAATATGTAATAAGGATAGAACCTTATATATCGCTTAAACGATATATAAGTGTGTTGTAAAATAATATACATATCATTTATGATATGTATATGAATGTGAAATAAATAAACTTGTATATTAAGAAAAGAAATATGTTAAATTTCAGATAAAAAGAATAAAAGATAAAAGAATGTCTAGACAAAGTGATAACCGAAAGGTTTCCTGAAAGGAAGCCGAGAAACATGAAGCAAAAGGGAAAGGTCCCGAAAAAGAGGAACCGATCCACAACAAATATATTAATCAAATTCAACAAATGATCAAAAAGGCTGTTAGGGAAGAATCTGAATTTCGATCCCAATCTTGACAAACAAAACATACTCACCCTGAAAATCCTTCCCAAAAATCTGTTTCTAAACCTCGTACTCGACCTTCACGTGAAGAAGAAAGTGAGCATGAATCAAACGTTGAGGGAGGGGTTCGTAAAGAGTTAAAGAAACTCAAAATAGGAGGGTGTTCGTTTAAAGTTTTAAGTATTATGGGCCAAAAGAATTTCATGGCTACAAAGGAGCCATCACAACCGTGAGGAGGCTCGAAGAGATGGAGACAATTGTTATTACAAGCAAATGTTCGGAAGAGGAGAAGATACAATACTCCGCCTTGATGTTCAAAGGTGAAGCACTCGAATGGTGGAACACATTAATAATGAGTAGAGGAAGAGAGGTGATGTATAGTTTATCTTGGAACAAGTTCAAAGAATTGTTAATGTCGAAGTTCTGTCCGATGCACAAGACGGAACAAATTCAAACCAAGTTCCTTGCTCACAAGATTGTTGAAACAAACCTTCGTGAGTACAACACAAAATTTCACGAGTACTGTTGTTTGGTTCCCCAGCTGGTTACTCCGGAATCCAGAAAAGTGACGCGTTACATTTGGGGATTGCCACGAGAAATTCATGACATGGTGAGGTCACACTTGCACAAACCGCTGACTACGCGATGGAGTTGGCTGGGTACTTGATGGGCGAAATGATCCGCAATAAAGAAGAGGACAAGAAGGTTGTGATGACTCAAGACTCGAAGAAGGAAGGGAATACCCATTTCAAGGGTAAGGGAGTTGACCAACGAAGGTCAGGCTTCAACCTGGCATCCCACAATGCAAAATTTGTAAGAAGTACCATAGGGGTAGATGCCATCTAACTCCACGTCTTTGTGACTCATGTCACAAACCAGGCCACGCCACGGCCGATTGTTGGAAAAAGAAGATGACCTGCTACAACTGCAAAGAGATGGAGCATCTTAGCCTCGAGTGTCCCAAGAACAAGCCTGCGACTGGTGGTGCGGGTGGTAGCGGTCAAAAGAACGAGCCCAAGAAGGGCAATGCAAGAGTTTTTGTCCAATACACGAAGAAAGCGGCCGACACACCGGAAACTATCACCAGTACGTTCCTTATTAACAACACTTATGTCAACTCAGGAACCGGCATAATCTCCAAATCATGGTTCAATAGCCATTGTAAAATTTCAAATGGAATGTTGGGATTAAATCTGTTTGACCTTCCCTGATTAACAATCTTCTATATGTGTCGGGATTCTGTAACAGATGTGTTATGTCAATTGTAGGTAAGTCTATAACTCCCTGTTAAAGATTATCTGTAAGAATCTGGGGTATTGTAAGAATCTGTCCATTTCGTCCTTCTTTTAGTTTCCTACCATGCCTTCAAATATCATCTTTGAAAAGTTGAAAGGTAGATCATATATACTGCCAACAGTGGCATTTGCTAGGTCACGACTAATCAGAGTCCATGATCCTTTTCTTGGAGCAAACCCCTGTATCACATGGTGAATTAAGAATCTGTACAACATAGGGAACATTCCCTTTTGAAATTGCCCATCATGTACTGTCCCCTGTTATCCCATCGTCTGTTCAAAGATCCTCATCAGGTGATCAGTGTTGAAATTTATAGGATTATGGTCATCATCATGTAACTGCAAGCATCTTCTGATCATTCTTTCAGTTAAGTGTATTTCTTGTCTTGCAACAGTCGCTTCTATTCTTCGACCACTTATGCCAGAAATCGAGTGAATGATTTCTATAGATGATTGGGCACTCTGTGAAAGCAAAACTAAAATTTGATCTAGCCATCCAAGTAATCATCCTTGCCACTGGCTCATTGTCAGGAGTGACTTGCAGCAAGGCACGCATATTATTCTTCTTTTCAAAGACATATTTAGGTTGATTATCTTCTTCTGCCATATCTGAACACCACAATCAAACATATTCAAAGTGAAATTAGCATCAAAGATCATTACTTTAAGCAATTTCATGTTATAAATTTGAAAAAGAAAGAGAGAAGTTTCATTAAGAACCTGATATTCAACAAATTAATAAACTAAACATAAAAATAGAGTATTAGTAATCAAGTACATAATCAAAGCCCATAATAAACTAATCGTGGTCGGAAAACAAGTTATTATTGCCTACCGAGTCGGAATTAGTGGGCTGGTAAAGTTAGGGTTAGGAATAATCAAATGCGATGAGTCGGTTTGTGTTACTTAGTGTAATCAGTGGAAGGAGAGAGAGAGAGAGAGGGAAAATAATATGTAAACCGTCTCTCACTCCCTCTTATATACCTTTTGAAAAGTGGGTTTTAAATGTTTTTTGTCGTTTAGTGAGTTATTAGCTGTCAAACAGTAACATTATCCACTTGATACTTTAAAAACATTTAAAAAAAATACAACTTTTTATCATTTAGGTTTAGTAAACCTTACTCAGAAAAGTAAATCTTTTGAAAGTCTACTCGGTATACTTCCACTTACTCAAAGCTTACCCGATTATAAATTGGTATAAATTAGAAGTTAAAATGAAGAAAGCTTAATAGAAATACAAGATTTCTTGAGAACTAAATCTCAAGTGACATTAATCAAATATAACACATCAAGCATGCAATCTTACTAGGAATCAGTTAAGATGCCCAAACAATTTTCATCTAATTTAACTACCTTGCTCATATAAGACATTTAATCACAAACTTTACCCGTATTTGTAAGAATTCACAATAATCAGTCTAGTATACTTTGAAACAGAGTATGCTCGACAATCTTTCAATAGTACAAAATGCTAGAAAGGGATTCATAGCACACTATGTACCCGGAAATTTTGATTTGAAATTACCCAAGTATATTAAGGGAACATTTGAAAAACTAAAAGTGTGCCCGAAGTATAAAGTGTGCCCGGTAAACAAACACTTGTAATTTTAAAAAAAACATATTAACACAAATCACAAAGCTTACTCGGTGCACTAACCAAAGTTTGCTTGGTATAACATTCAGCATACAGAATGCAAAGCTTGCTCGGAACAAGAAATCCTTGTTAAAAGCTAGCTATAACACATATTCATCTCAAGACTTCAAACTTGCTCAGGAAATCAGTTCAATAGTGTACTCTACCCGGAAAGTGTAAACACTTCAAAGCATGCCCGAAAATCATAAACTAAGTCAAAAGTGACTAAGCTTGCCCGTAAAGGTTATATAGCATTAAACCTTACCCGAAAATACTTATTCAACTATTTTGTGTTCGGGAAGGTTAGAAAACATCAAACCTTACCCGAAAATACATATTCAAACCTTTTAGGAAAAATACAACACTTTTTGACTTAATCCACTTGTCAAAATATATTTTTCATTAAAGATCATAGTTTAAGAACAAATGGTGCATTTCGAGATCAAATTTCAGTTGTATTTCTCTTCAAAACAGTTTCTTTCATTTTCTGAAAAGATCTCAAGAATGGGATCATATTGACTAAGTAATTTTCTCAATACTTCATTCTCAGCATTATTATGACAACATAGATAGGATAACAGCAGGTCTAGACTTAGCATGAATTTCATCTCTTTGGTGATATGATTAAGGTTCAGTTAGTAGCATAATACATTAATGGTCAACACTGTGCTATGATGCCTCATATCACCCCAATTTGACTCCAACCTCCTGTATTTGGTCAAAAATTATTTTTATATGACAGAACTTATTGGATCTTTTTATATTTTTGATATTCAAATATATATAGAGGTTGAACGTTGGACTTACTGTTAAATAACAGGCCTTTCATTCAAGATGAGACAGATTTTGTCAACATCTTTGTAGTTCTAGTTGTAACCCTCTTGTTTGATAAAATATTGAAAACACTTATCAACTTTTGGTTGATTTATTCATTCTTCCCCTAGTTTTTGATATTTTCTCAAATTTTCTTAAAGCATGTTCTTTGTCATATTTAAAGATGTTTCAATTTTTTGGTTGACCAAATAACAACAGGCTTGTGTATGACTGGATAATCACTTTTCTGCCTATCATTTGGAGATATTTATCTTGAGACATGCAAAGACAACTATGTATCTCCACATAAATATTAGCATATTCAATATGTTTATATCACCTTAGATTTTACACATCATGTGAAAGCAACCATACATGTTAATGACTATACTAAGGTCCTTTTAGCTTATTAAATCCATATGATTGGCTAAGTAGTCAATGTACTATCATTTCCCAACTTAAATACAGTTTAATATTCAATCACCCTAATATCTCTTAATTGGCAGGTAAATGGCTATCCTGTTTTACCACAAGTGGTCAACAGGACCAAACATACATGTGAATATATGTCCTTTCAAACTCAGAGTTATTGGCATTGTTTTAAGTGAATGAATAAGAAACAAGTTATAATTGCCCCAAATGCTTTCAGTTTTCTGGTTAATGGCTATCCTTTGAATCTGTAGAGATGTCAGGACCAAACATACACAAGTGTATGTCCTTCCAACTGGGGAAATGATATAATTTTCAGCAAGAATAACTAGTTGAGACTTTTATTTAAAAAATCCTTCTCTTAAGCTTCTTTAAAGCTTGAACTGAACAATCTTATCATATCTCAGCACCATTAATCAACATGCTCATGTTTTGTCCAAAATAAAGTGTTTATGCAAAATTCATTTTATCACTTAATTTTGTCATAAGACTTATTTTGACACAAAACAGTTGTCACATATAATCGGATCTTAATCAAACATTATATCATCAAGATAAGTAGACAGTACTATCATTCACGGTCTATCCTATCTTAATAACATCAAAAGATCAGATAAAGCACATATTCAAGTAATTAAGAAGTGATGCCAGATAAGCGTATACTAACAAGTAATTCAAATTAAGCATACTCATCCTAACATCACATACACACATTAACTGATAAATATGCAAAAACATTAATCATATCAAAACTTTGCACTCATAAACAGTTAAAGCACATAGCAGTCAACATATCAAGTAACATAATCAAGCATATTCACTTAACATTCATTATGTGTAACCTCTACCAGTATAATCTGTTAGCACATAGAGGTACACAACTAGGCACATATCCTTAATCAGATCTCATCAGAGTTGATCATTCCCAGAGCTTTCAAAATAAAGTTGAACCTGGTTCTATCAAGTGGTTTGGTGAATAGGTCTGCCAAATTATCACTTGTATCAACTCTTTGCATTTCAATCAAACCTTTTTCACTACAATCTCTTATGAAGTGATGGCTGATTTCAATGTGCTTAGTCTTAGAATGTTGAACTGGATTCTTAACAGTAAAATATGCAGCAGTATTATCAATAAGAATAGGGGTATTCAGATAATTCAAACCATAGTCCAGCATCTGGTTTTGAATCCATAGAACTTGTGCACAGCATGCAGATGCAGCAATGTATTCAGCTTCTGCAGTGGAGATTGAGACAGTAGTCCGCTTCTTGCATTGCCATGACACTAGCCTTTCACCCAAAAATTGACATCCTCCGGAGGTTGACTTTCTGCTCATGTTACAGTCATCATAATCACTGTCTGTGTAGGCAATCAGATCAAAAGATTTATTCTTTGGATACCGAATTCCCAAGTCCGGTCTTCCCTTCAAATATCTAAAAATTTTCTTCGTAGCATTCATATAGGAGACTTTTGGATTTGATTGGAATTTTGCACACACACATATAGAAAACATAATATCTGGTCTTGTTGTAGTAAGGTACATCAGGGATCCAATTTTGGCTTTGTATTCATGTTCATCTACAGGCTCCCCCTTTTCATCAACAATCATCTTCTCTTTTGTGTCCATTGGAGTTGAAACAGTTTTGTTCACATGACAATTTAACTTATTCAAGATGTCCTACACATATTTGGTTTGGTAAATAAAAATCCCTTCAGCTTTCTGTTGAACTTGCAGTCCAAGAAAGAAGTTCATTTCTCCCATAGAGCTCATGTTGTATTTGGATTTCATTACCCCTTCAAACTCCATACACATTTGTTCATTAGTAGAACCAAAGATGATGTCTTCCACATAAACTTGTAACAGAAGCTAATCTGATCCCTTTCTTTTGTAGAAGAGTGTCTTGTCAATGGCTCCTCTTTGAAAACCATTTTCAAGAAGATGATTTGACAGCATCATACCAAGCTCTAGGAGCTTGATGCAATCCATATTGGGCTTTATTTAACTTATACACCCTGTTTGGATACAAAGGATCCTCAAAGCCTGGAGGTTGAGCAACATACACCTCTTCATCAATCTTTCCATTTAGGAATGCAGACTTAACATCAAGCTGGAACACCTTAATGTTCTTTGAGGCCGCATATGCAAGAAAGATCCTGATAGCTTCAAGGCTTGCAACTGGTGCAAAGACTTCCTCAAAGTCTATTCCTTCTTCTTGGAGGCATCCTAGTGCCACAAGCCTAGCTTTATTCTTAATCACCAAACCCCTCTCATCCCTTTTGTTTCTAAAAACCCATTTAGTTCCAATTGCATATCTGTCTATTGGCTTATCAACAAGATCTCACACATATAAATATCTGAACTATGCCAATTCCTCTTGCATTGCTTCCACCCACACTACGTGAATATTGACCTTCAGCCACATGAAAAAAGTGTGGCCGTATGCCTTTAGCCACACACATTTGGTTCAGGTCATATGTGGCCAAAGGTCACGACACCATGGGTATGATATGGCGACACACAGTTTTTAGTGGCCTTATGTGGTAATAAGTGTGGCTAAAGGGTACAGACATTAGTTGCTTCCCATCAAGAAGCCTCTCCAATAAGTGTGGCTAAAAGGTAGAAAATGGCCACATGTCAATTTACTATGAGTGACCATTGCACCTATATAGCCACATGAATTTATGTTTCAGCCACATGCATTTTATATTAATGTGGCCAATAGGGTTGTGTTAAGCTTACATTGTGACCTATACAGTGTGAATATAGTAAAGAAATGGCCACTTAAATTTAATAATAGGGTGGCTAATTATATGATATAGACACTAGATATTACATTAAAAGTGGCTAAATATGTTTTCTTGCCACTCAAAATCTCCTTTGTAGATTATAGTGTGGCCATTGTCTTACCGTTTGTCACAAAAAATGTTTTTCCTAATATAAAGTGTGGCTATTGTAAAACTTTTCATCACACATAGTGAAGTACTGTGTGGCTTATCATATCTTATAGACATTGGGGATTGTTGTAAATGTGGCTAAAATGTGAACTTGCTAGTCAAAAACTCTTTTGTAGTTTGTGGTGTGGCCATTTTCTTACCGTTTGTCACACATAATGCTTTTCCTAATTTAAAGTGTGACTATTGTCAAACTTTTCGTCACACATAGTGAGGTACTGTGTGGCTAAAAATATCATATAGACACTGGAGGGTGTTGTCAATGTGGCTAAAATGTGAACTTGCTAGTCAAAAACTCTTTTGTAGTTTGTGGTGTGGCCATTGTCTTACCGTTTGTCACACATAATGCTTTTCGTAATTTAAAGTGTGGCTATTGTCAAACTTTTCGTCACAGATAGTGAGGTACTGTGTGGCTAATAATATCATATAGAAAATGGAGGTTGTTGTCAATGTGGCTAAAAATGTGAAGTTGCCACTCAAACACTCTTTTGTAGTTTGTGGTGTGGCCATTGTCTTACCGTTTGTCACACATAATCCTTTTCCTAATTTAAAGTGTGGCTATTGTCAAACTTTTCGTCACACATAGTGAGGTACTGTGTGGCTAATAATATAATATAGACACTGGAGGTTGTTGTCAATGTGGCTAAAACTGTGAAGTTGCCACTCAAAAACTCTTTTGTAGTTTGTGGTGTGGGCCATTGTCTTACCGTTTGTCACACATAATGCTTTTCGTAATTTAAAGTGTGGCTATTGTCAAACTTTTCGTCACGCAAAAATGTTTATGTTGTGGCTAATGGTCATTTATAGACTCTAATTTTTGTAATTTCAGGTGTGGCTATTGTCTTACTTTTGGCCACACCTATTCAATGTGTTCTATGTGACCAAATTGTGTGTAATTAGGCAATATATAATTATTTTCATTTTTTGTGCAGTAATATAAAACAACTATAAGCAACAAAACAAAATTATTATATTAGCAATATATCCACTTAAGCAAATGTATATGCAAAATATCTTACAAAATACAAAAATAACGACTACCTATATACTAGCTAAGGCGTCGGTTTTCTTGGCACTGCTCCTTGTCTTTTGTTTGGTCACCCGGTCTATCGTTGTGTACTTTTCCTTTGCCTTCTTGCCAGCTCTGTCTGGTTCTTTTGAGGACGGGAGTGGTGGTAGATGGAACAACAGAATATGAAAAACAAATATATATAACTAATGTCGTATTTTGTAATTGAATAGAACAAAATAGTATGCATACATACATACCGAACGTTCGTTTAACTGTTCGTTAACCTTTCGGCGGGAAGTTCGTTTATGTTCGTTTATCTTTGTTCAATTACGTTAGTATAGATTATAAACAAACGAACATAAACGAACACAAGTGTTCATTTTTTAAACTAAATGAAAAAGAACATAGATATTTGTTCGGTTAAGTTAAAAGGGAACAAACCTCCTGGTCACATACAATTAGGTGTTCTGAACAAGCAACAAAAGTACCAATTGTGTTGCCAACAGTTGTAATTTCACCTGCCTCACATGGAATAATTGCTTGTTCCTTTATGGCTCCATCAATACTAACTTTATAGAAACACTCCGGAATTGCTTTTCCATGCAACTGTTTTGGAACCGGTGACCAATAAACTTTACCATTTGCCACCTTGTTACGCTTGTCATGCACATACAAACGACACTCATACACCTATAAACCAGCATGTGAAATTAAGATGGCTTAGTTGAAGTCAATATATAAGTACATACCCATGTTGGTGGGAAATTAACAATGTTTCGCGCAGTACATACATTTATTTCAGCAGGTTGGGAAGCTTCATCCGTAGATACATCAACTTTTCTTTTACGGCTTCTCCGTTTACCTAAAAACCATTCAATGAATCAATCAACAATTAAAGAAAAAACTGAAATTGCCAAATACTTACTGATGGTTTTTTCGAGCCGTTACTATCCGGAGTGTGGTGTAGTTGTGTTGATGCTTGGTCAACATTGTTCTCTACAGGCTTCATTGGTAATACAACAGAAATTGGAATTGTTATGACTTATTAGGTTATAAAATATAAAAAATGAAACTGCCAAATACTTACTGATGTCGCGCTATGGGGATCGACTACCGTTTGGTCAACACTTTTTTCCACAGACTTGGCCTGCAATTCGATAAATAGAAAATGAGCACACTCACATTGGAAACGAATTATAAAAAGTACTGAAATTGTTAAATACTTACTGATGTCGCGGTATGGGGAGCGGGTACCGTTTGGTCAACATTTTTTTCCACAGACTTGGCCTGCAATTCGGTAAAAGAAAATGAGCACACTCACATTGGAAATGAATTATAAAAAGTACTGAAATTGTCAAATACATACTGATGTCGCGATATGGGGAGCGGGTACCGTTTCGACAACTATTTTATCCGCAGACTTGGGCTACAATTAACTTATGCAAAATCAGCACACTCACATGGAAAGTTAATTATTAAAACAAATCAATCAAACTATCAAATGGTTACCTGAAAAGCGGATTCTTGTTGCACAGCCTCACCTGAGGTTAAGATGTTTCCCACAGAACTGGCCTACAAATCAATTTATTAGTTTATGGAAAATGAAACATCACATGGAAAGTTGTAAAAAACAAAGAAACTGTCAGATACTTACTAGTACTTTGGTTAGAACCAACCTGGTTGGGAATAGGATTTACCTACGAATTGTGACAAAAACACTGCCAATTATGTATGTCGAATGCATTAATTAATATGTAGCATACGTCACTTACTTGACTTGCCGACATTTCCGGCAACAATCCTTCGAGATGTCTGAACCTGACCTCAAATGCTAACCGTTCCTTCTCACGGCTTGCTAGCAGAGCATTCGTGGATTCAAGTAGAGACGCCAACCTGTTCACCACTACATCTCTCTGCACCGCCTCATACTCAAGTTGGGCAATCCATTGCTTAAACGAGCCTTTTACCCTACTCACACCCCAATATGTACCTGTTGTCAATCCGTACCCAATCCCTTTTAAAAACCCACCTTTCTCTTTGCCAAGCACTAAGGTGACGGCATCTGTCCACGGTTAAAGTGCCAGGGCTCCGGAGGCGATCTGCTCCTCATGCTGAACCTGCAAGAAAACAAATATTCTAATACACTTGTAACACGCTTATGTCTCCACATAAAGTTTTGAGACAAGTTATATAGACTCAAGTTTTTTTGACACGAATATAAGGCAATGAATTGACTTTAACATGATTTAAAAAGTTTAATACTAAAACATACTAATTTGGTTGACACGCCTTCGACAACAGCATTCTTGTATGCACCATCTTTGTCCTCCCTTCCTTTCATCCACATTAATGCACGGCCGGGGATCTCATCCGGTCCAATTTCCTTCTTTTTGACCTTGTAAAATATTCAAGAGAAAGCAGCTGACGTTCATGCTTTAGACACATAACCAGCAAATCATTGAACTAGAGAGAAAGCAGCTGACGGTGATTACCAGTTTCTCTCGAAGGTAAGTATAACCCCCTCGTCCCATGTGATGATCAAAAACATTCTTTTCCCGAGATCCCTTTGATGAAGCCGATTTTTTCTTTAACCACACATTATAATCATTTCATTATATTTAAAAAAAAACTTAAACCATATATAGTCGATAAATCTACGTTTGCAGAGTAGAGGATTTATACCTGAGACTGCTCTGATTGTGTGTACTCAACGAAGCGATCCCAGTCTTCTTGCCTGATCATCGTCCTGTGTCCCTTGGGTATCGCCTTCAGCTTCAAAGGTTTACCGATGTTCGGCATAATGTATTTGGCATACATTTTTCTTCTGAAATCCCGAAGAAGGTGTCCGAGCCGATTCATCACAGAAGGCCTGCGAAAAGCCTCAATCTCTAAATATTTCTGCATAATATAATACAGTAAAGGTAAATTACATCTCAAAATATAAAATACACAAATAGAAATAAAGAATAACCATTATTTGTTCCCACAGTTTATCTCTAAGCTCCTTTGTGACCTCCCTCCAACTTAAATGTCTCAAGCCAACTATTTCTCTTACAACAACCCCTAAAAAACTTGCAAACTTTGATATGTTTTGGCCAGTGAATCTACCCAGATTATCAAACTCCACTGCCAGTTTGACACCACCAGATTTTGCATATTGGGTACGTAGCTTAGGTAACCTCGTCAACCCCCTTGTAGGTTTTTTGGTAGTAGCAAAACTGTTCAGGGGTTCGATAACCATCGTCCCTATAACATCGTCTGGTTAACCGTCGTCGTCGTTGGCTTCCTCCCTGGAGTAGCCTTCAGTGTCGTCTGATTGAGCGTCATCGTCGTAGTTGGCTTCCTCATTGAAGTAGCGTTCTTCTTTTATTCTTTCATCTATAAGCTTCATCTTGATTGTTTTTCTAATAATTTGGATGATTTGTGGAGTGGAAAATTTTTAATAATTTGGAATGTAACTTGATTTTTGGAGTGTTAAATGTAATTTGGAGTTTTTGAATATTTGGAGCCAATATTTTGGAGCTTTTTGAGTTTTGCCTCCCTTTTAATTAAGAACCAATAGATTATTGGCATAGTTTTTACGGCAGAGAACCTATGGCTGAAAATAGGCACTTTGACAGAAGATGGTTGGATAAGCGTGCATTGAGTATTAGGATATTTATATATGTTTATGTACATTAGCGTGTTACAAGCGTACTAGTGTTATTTAACAAAGTGTTTTTTTGTTTTATTCTTAGATTTAACCATAATTACCATTCAATAAATGTTTTCATACAAAAGGCACCATTACAATACATTCCATGAAACAAAAATAAGAGTGAATAACAAAATAGATGATATAAGAAACTATAAAATTAAAGATTTTAAAAGCTAATTAACCAACCAACATTCAACACAATAAACTAAAAAGTGTATCAATACAACCATACATATACAAATAACCAACCAAATCACAAATGTTCCAAAATTTACCAAACACGTCACAAAATATTTCCCAAATGTTCCAAACATCACCAAATCACTAATCAACTTTTGAACTAACAAAGTAGCTTCATTGAAGTCATATTCAAATCTGCACTTATCACCAATCTGTATTTCATTTTCCACCTTGAAATTTTTCCATTTTGGTAACCGATATCTGAATTTCAGGTCCGACAGTTCACCATGAAATCTCATTTTTTTACGACCTTCGGGATTGACCAAAGTGTTTGGCATTCCATCATAGGCATCAATCTTGGTGGCAATGTGACACGGAAGACGCTGTGAAAAGCAAATTTCAAATATACTTGTAAATAAAAAAGAAATTTAAAAATTCAATTTACCAATTTCTTGGTGACGTTCATGTGGAAGACGATTTTAGAGTCATCATTTTGCTCATCAAGATGAATTGGGTTTTGGGAGGAACTACCTTGATTGCTTGATTGATAGTTGAGAAACAGCTGATTTGGACCAGTAAGGATAAATTCTATGTCATCTTCATGAAAGACATTAATATGAAATGTCTTATCTGATATGATTTCAAACACAACAAATGAGCCACCATTCAAGTTGGTTTGTTTAAAAACCTCGTTCCATCCATCCTCTAGCCTACAACCCATTCCATCCCTAAGATATGAAACTTTAAGCATATATCTATCTGGAGCAATAAGCTCGAAAAGAGAATTCATGTAATTGTCACCAAATTCTTGAATCACGTACCACTCTGGGAAATCCTATTAAACATGTTAATTAAAGGACATTTGAATTTGGAAACAATCATTAAAAACAGAAATTAAAACTTACCAAGTAATGGACGTGTCGGTTTCTGACTGGAATACATATCATAGTACCGGATTGATCATTTACGTTTCTTTTGAAAGTAAACATATTCAACATAGATCTTGATTTAATCTCAAAAACAGCATATGTTCCAGCTTCCATACAACATTCTCTGATTAATTCAGTCCAACCGGTTCCAAAATAAAAGTCATCAAGTACTTTGATTATAACAACAGAAAACGTTCTACCACTTTGATCGTAAATCAAACAATAGCCGGTATTCGATTTCATGTCAGCAAACATTGGTTGAACAGCTTTAGGAATGACCTATAAGTAACACAAAAAATGTTTTTAGAATGTATATGTTGCAAAACTGTAAAATGTTTCATAAAAAAAAATTAACCAGATAACAATATTAACATACCATCCTACTCATGGAATCGTTGTCGATATCTACCAGGAACTTAACTCCATTATTGAGACGTGGCATTTTTATGTTCTTACCAGGATAAGCGATGTCTACGAATTACAGTAAAGCGAAGTAGAAGTCGATTTAGGATTTTGAAGTTAAAAGGGTTTTGAAGTTAAAAGGGTTTTGAATTTTGGTTTTATTTATTTCTACACATTTAATTATTTATATATTTTGGTTTTTTTTTATAACTTTTTAAAAATAGTATAAAAACATTTACTTTTAGTTTTTTTTACTAACATTCCGGTATTAAATTTCGTTAAAAGAGGAGTTCGTTTAATAAATCGTATTTTTTAAATAAATTTAAAATTTTATCCATTATTGAAGTATTATGTTAACCGTTAGTAAGATTTTCTGGATAAGATTTACAACTTTGTAATAGAGAGGCTCGTAACATTCTAGTGTTATCATTTCTAATATGTAGTTTTGTATCATTATCATCTTCTAGGTTATCATCACCCATATGTGTTATGATGATGATCAACATCATAAAGTTATCATCGTTATCATGTATTATAGTGGTTATCATCATCATAATCATCGATCACCATCACCATGAAACGGCATCATCATCAGACGTGCGGGTAATCAACGTGGTCATTGTATAGGCTATCGTAGTCGGCGTTGATCATACGTGTAACATATATCTCACTATCAATGTCGTCATCATCGTCACAGATCTCCATCATCATCATCATCAGCATCATCATCATCCGATTGCCATGTACGGGATGTAGTCAGCATCGTATGGGTTATCATAAACAAAACGCCCAATATTAGCGATCAACGTCGACACCATCTTATGAATTGTTGTCGTCATCAAACGACATCATCAGTCGTACATGCTACCATAAGTATGACCATCGTATACGTTATCATGGTCGTCGTCGATCATACGGGTTACATGTCATTAAACATTGGTGTCACCATTACCATCAACATATATATATATATATGTGTGTGTGTGTGTGTGCGCGCGCGCCTGTGTGGCGTATTGTCATATAGGTACATATAATTGGTCCTCATCATATATACGTGTGATCATCATCATAGACGTCATGCTCGTCGTACGAGCTACAGTCGTCATCGTATGGGTTGGCGTAAGCAAACCGTATATATAGGTTAGCAGCATCAATATGATAACCACCACCAACCCAGGTAGTTATATTAGCATCGTCTCGTCATAATTGGGCCAATCATCATGGTCATCATACGGGATAGCACCGTCATTGTCTCATGTATTACATATTCGCAATCATACTACACACCACCGCCCACATTCGCCACAACGACCCCCAGCACCAACCACTAACCACACTCCACCACCACCCACCACAACCACCCATCACACCACCACCACCCACAAATATTATATATAAATATATATGCATTTATTTATACCCATCCACCACCACCACCCACTACCCACCACCACCACCACCCACCCACCCACCACCACCACCACCGACCTCCGCCACCACCACCCACTGCCCACCACCACCACCCACCACCACACATCCACCACCACGAACCACCACACCTCCGCCACCGTCCACCACCATCATGACCACCTAAACCCACCACCACCCACTAATATTATATATATAAATATATATATATATTTTGCTACTATACAATACTAACCATACGATTAAAATTTAAAAGCACGCTCCTTCTTTAAAAAGGGTCAAATAACTACCCTCGTAACTCACTCATCTACTTCTGGAACGTGGATAAGTAAGTCAAAATTTCTAAAAACCGTCGACGATTCGTTTCTACTGTGAAGCACAAGCACAAGTACAAGCACGATAGGTCTCAGAACCCTAACTCATCTACTTCTGGAACGGAACCAAAATGAAGAACCCTAACTCATCTACTTCTGGAACGGAACCAAGCACGAAGTAAAAGCACGATAGGTCTCAGAATGAATATGGAACAGGTGTTACTTTATGATTTTTTTAGCGTTTTAGGTTTACTTAATCTTAAAATGTAAGCATTTCTTTGAATCTTCTTATGTATTAATACGTTTGATAAGCGTGTTGTTGTTGTTGTAATACATATCCTTGTTTTTTTAAATCTATGTATAATATTAAAGCATGTTATATCCGTATGATTAGCATGTTATGGCTTTGGTATAAGAATTTATCACTGTGATGTTTTATAAGAGTTTTCTATTTCCTTGTGATTCGTGTTGTTATCCCCTACCCCCGTGTTTTATTGTATTTATGTGATTCAGTTGTTGAAAAAACCATGACTGATAAAAGGAAGACTAAAAAAGTTGCCCCGGTGGGGAAAACAAAACATGATGTGGAAGCAGACTATGATTCAGACCTTGACACAAAAATAGACAGGTTGTTGTTAAAGCTGAAACAGGTAGAACACAGCACCTCTGGCCCGGACTTTCAGCGTCCGAAAAAGAGAGCCATTAAAGAAAAAAACAAGACTGATAAAAGGAAGACTAAAAAAGTTTCTCCGGTGGGGAAAACAAAACACACTGTGGAAGCAGACTCTGATTCAGACCTTGACACAAAAATTGACAGGTTGTTCTCAAAGCAGAAACAGGTGGAACCCAGCACCTCTGGCCCGGACTTTCAGCATCCGAAAAAGAGAGTCGTTAAAGAAAAGAAGCCAGCAGAGAGGGGACAACCTTTTGTTGAATTTGTAGACAAAAAATTGATGAATAGGTGTGCACCTATTAATATTGTTGATGCAGTGAAGGCAATGACCATTGCCCAAAAAACTTGTGTAGAAGAAATGGGTTTCGGGTCAATGTTAAGACTTCAAGTAACCCAAACTCCAACAACTTTGGGATATTGGTTGCTCATGAACTATAATAACCGTTTAAATGAAATGAACATTGGGAGCGGTGTTATTAAGATAACACCACAAAAAGTACATGAAGTGTTGGGGATACCAATGGGTAAAATTCCTGTTTTAGGCAAGAGTAGACCAAGATTGGGGGAAGATGTTACTACAGATTTGTTCAAATCTCAATTCCCGACAAGTGCAAGAATAAGTATAAAGCATGTGAAAGACAAACTGGCCGTGGATCAAGGAGTTGGTGAACTGTTTAAGATTAATTTCCTTGTGTTGGTCAACACCTGTATAGGATTTGTGACAAAATCAACAACAGTCAATCAACGATTCATCGCCACAATTGATAAAACCTACGATTTTCCAAATATGGACTGGTGCAGCTATGTTATTGAAAACTTGAAAACGTCAAAGGAATAATGGAGAGGTATCAACGTTCAATACAACGGTCCGATCACCTTCCTTGTGATGCTTTACACGCATGAATACCACAAAAAATATGGTCCATTTGAGACTCCCATCACAACGCCTGCAGTCAACTACATAACAACAACTACTCTTAATAAGATGGAAAATACTTGGAGAATAATGGTCCTCCCTTAAAAAAGATGCTACTGAGGTTGCTGCTAATGCTGCTGTGGCGTTTAGTGTTGACGGGAAAAGGATTGATGCGGCTACTGCTGTGACCGTTAGTGCTGCCGGGAAGGGACTTGATGAGACTGTTGATGCTGCTGTTGCTGATACTGCTGCTGTGACAGTTAGTGCTGCCGGGAAGAGACTTGATGAGACTGCTGCTGCGGCTGCTGCTGCTGTGACGGTTAGTGCTGCCAGTAAGCCTGGAGTTGAAGAAAACACTGCAGCTGAGGAGAAACAAGAACATGGTATTAAACTTGTTATTTTCTTGTAAAAAACTCTCATATCTCTTATCTCTACATGCATTTTATGTAATACAACATTATATGTAATTAAAAAACAGATGGTCAAGTGCATCTGAAACAGATAATACTGATTAAACAACTGAACAAGATTTGGATGATTATGTAAGCGATTATTCGCCTTTAAGTTTGCAAATGCCTATCGTGCTTGTTGACTATTATTTAACTCTATTACAACTGGCTAGGATAAATTGAAAATGTTTTTGAATTAACCCAAACTGTATTTTCTTTTTACAGTCTTGGAATAAGGCAATGGATAACAAGTTGAAGAAATTTGATAAAATTTGCTCCGAGATCAACGAGTTGGTCCGTCAAGGAAAGGATAGACATCCATCAAATGAGAATATTTTTGCTAGATGTTGTGAATGGGAAAACAGATTCACTAATAATGTGGTCCCTAAAATACAAGATTCAGATTTTGGTGTTGGTGGTCCAGTGGCTGCTCTAAAAGGTATTTGGGTTAAATTAATTATTAGTATAATTAAAACGCTCTTAAAACACTTATGCTGTTCTTTTAAAATTATTACATCTGTGAGATGCAGTTGATTCAGATGTTGGTGTTGGTGGTCCAGTGGCTGCTCAGAAAGGTATATCATATATGTACCAGCTTAATTATAATCACAGTTGAACATATTACATCTTTGGCTGTTGTAAAAAATGATGCAGGTGATGCAGGTCAAGAAAACAATGTCTCGTGCACAGATATTGATGAAGTTGTTAATACAGTGGTTGAGTGGGCAAAAGAGGGTATTTAATTATAAATAAAAACCAAAAGGGGTTGAAGGTATTTACTGATGGGTTTTATACAAGATTATCAAAGTTCAAGTTAACCATATTTAACATGAAAACGCAACGGAAGCTAAGATTTTAAAACTTGTTATGAACATACCATTATGTCAAAACTAAAACCCAAAGAACAAGGATCAATATTACAAGAACAAGATGCTTACAAAAGTAAATTGTATCTTCTTATACCTTATGAGAAGATGTAGGTGGATGAAGAAGATGATGTCTTCAAATGGCAAGGTTGCAAAGGAGAAACCCTCAAGCTTTGTATACCCCAAGCTTTGAGCAACAACACCAACTAGTTGCTAGGATTTTTGAACACTTGAACTAGCTCACAAAACTCCTAAATGTTGCCCAAGTGAGCCGTGGGTTTTGGAGAGAAAGAGAGAGAGTTATTTTTTCTTGTTTCAACACTTGAAAAACCAAAAATAAAAGATATGAATGCATGTCTTGTAATTGGAGATGTATTAAATGGTCATCACATGGAGACAAGGCCATTTGATTGGGTAAAACCACCACCCCACATGGGTGGCCGGTTTTGTTTGTTATTTATTTATTTTTTTTTTTTTTTGTTTTGTTTTAACAATTAAAACATCTCCATCTCCATCTTATACTTTATAAAACTAATTTTATAAATCATGCATGCTATCTTAATTATTTAACCAATTAAATAATTAATTTATATAAATAAATTATCCAGATAATTTATTTAAATTATCAAGTGTGTTTGTTTAGAAAACCAATTTTCTAAACACGTAGTGTTCGGTATTCGTTTAAATGATCAAATCATTAAAAGAATACATTTGGTGTCGTCTAGCTTGTTATTGGGTATGACCCGACTTGGATCAAACACAGTTAGCCACATTAATATAAGTATGTGTCTCGGGCATACGTAATTCCAACAATCTCCCACTTGCACGAGATACATAGAAAATTAATGCAAGTGGTGAATACCGCCTAACAACAGTTCACCACCCCTAATGTGTTTGACGAAGTGCCATTCAATAACATCATCCCTTCAAGTCCCTTACTTGATATGATTTAGGTGAATCTATCATTATATCCCTTTGTTACTAGATGTCATGTTGGATCTAAGAGACATAGGCGATCATTCTCTTTACAATTCAACTTTATCAGGCCTTAGACATCTAAACTCTCAACACATAAGAGGAACAAATTCCATCTTGACTGTATACGCCTCTCACTATCACTTTATACTCCACCTGAGCTCATCCTTATGTACCATCTTTTACGAATAGCGAAGGGCAGAGTCAAAGTGTAATACTTGGTGAAAATCAAGACCCAGTATACATCTCAGGTCTAAGGATAATATGAAATTCTCCTTTACTCAAAATTACTAATGATCAGGTCCATTGACTCCATGTAGTAATATTGAGAGCGGGTCAGTCCAATATTCGTATCCCACAAATATCTATGAACCTTGGCAGCAAACCTATGCTCCATATTCATTCCTTATGAATATCCACCAATCCTAGTTCATAATAGTCTTGCTTCATATT
The DNA here is from genome assembly GCF_021521415.1 of Bidens hawaiensis. Taxonomy (NCBI): domain Eukaryota; kingdom Viridiplantae; phylum Streptophyta; class Magnoliopsida; order Asterales; family Asteraceae; genus Bidens; species Bidens hawaiensis. Next base: position 1,375,335 of record NW_027491061.1, read on the forward strand.
TGTTCCCACAAATGTGATCGACTACGGACTTTTAGAATAAGATAACTTATTCATGGATTAAACATGCAAAATTAGAATTTAACTCAAGATTCCATAATCATATAAAAGAGTTAAATTACAAAAGTCTTTTAAACGTAAATACAAAATAGATCAAATCCAATTACTAGAATATCGGAGTCCTAAGCCACTCGCATGACGCTCATGTTTCGGTCTTTCTAGGAGCTTCGTGAATGGATCCGCAAGATTTTGATCAGTTCCAACTTTGCGAATACATATCTTTCCTTTTTCAACTTCATCCCTTATGTAGTTGAATCTCCGCTCTATGTGCCTTGTCTTTTGGTGCGAACGAGGTTCCTTGATTTGTGCAATCGCACCCTCGTTGTCACAAAAGATTTCTAGGGGGTCTTGAATGGAAGAGACCACCCCTAGATCAGTAATGAATTTCTTCAACCATGCAGCTTCCTGAGCTGCCAATGAAGCGGCGATGTATTCTGATTCTGTAGTGGACAATGCTACCACTTCCTGTTTTGAGCTCTTCCAAGAGACAGCTCCTCCATTAAGAGTGAACACATACCCAGATTGTGATCGAGAATCATCTCGATCAGTTTGGAAGCTCGCATCCGTGTAACCTTTTATAGCGAGTTCCTCCTCACCAGATCCATATATCAGAAACATATCCTTAGTTCTCCTAAGGTATTTCAATATGCTCTTAACAGCCATCCAATGACTGTTTCCTGGATTCTGTTGGTATCTGCTTGTCATGCTCAAAGCGCATGACACATCCGGTCTAGTACATATCATCGCATACATAATGGATCCTATAGCAGAAGCATATGGGATTTGTTTCATCATCTCTTGCTCATCCTTTGAGCTTGGACATTGAGCTAAACTCAATATGGTCCCTCTTTGAATAGGTACAAAACCTTTCTTGGAGTTTTCCATCTTGAACCTTTTCAAGATCTTATCAATGTATGTACTTTGGTTCAAACCTATCAAGCGCCTTGACCTATCCCTATAGATCTTTATTCCCAAAATATAGGCAGCTTCACCAAGATCCTTGATGGAAAATCTACTTCCAAGCCAAGCCTTAACGCTTTCCATGGTTGGAATGTCATTTCCAAATAGTAGAATGTCATCGACATACAATACTAAGAAGGTAATTATACTCCCACTAGCTTTCTTATACACACAAGCCTCATCAGCATTCTTGATGAATCCAAAATTTTTGATTTCTTCATCAAAACGATGATTCCAAGTTCTAGATGCTTGTTTCAATCCATAGATTGATTTCTTTAACTTGCATACTTTATTAGGATGTTTCGGATCGACAAAACCTTCAGGCTGAACCATATAGACATCTTCCTCAAGATATCCATTTAGGAAAGCGGTCTTGACATCCATTTGCCAAATTTCATAATCATAATGTGCAGCTATGGCAAATAATATCCTAATAGACTTTAGCATTGCCACAGGCGAAAAAGTTTCATCATAATCAACCCCTTGAGTTTGAGTGAAACCCTTAGCTACAAGTCTTGCTTTATAAGTATCCAAGTTTCCATGCATATCAGTTTTTCTTTTGAAAACCCACTTACTTCCAACAGCTTTGGAGTTGAGTGGTAGTTCAACCAATTCCCAAACTTGGTTGTCATACATGGATTGCATCTCAACGTTCATGGCTTCAAGCCATTTGTCACAATCATTCTTGGACATTGCATCACGGTATGTGGTTGGTTCATCCGAATCTACCACGTAGCAACCTTCTACAAAAAATCCATATCTTTCAGGTGGATTGCTAACTCTACCAGATCTGCGAACGTTTTGTGTGTTTTGATCAACCACTTGATCACTTTCAACAACCTCTTGTTGAGTGCTAGTATCAACCAATTGTGTATCATCTTGTGATTCTTGATCCTCATCAAATTTCACTGTTCTACTATTAGTTCCTTCCTCAAGGAACTTAGTTTCCAAGAACTTACCCTTTCGAGCAATAATAACATTTTGCTCACTAGGATCGTAAAAGTAATATCCTAAATCATCTTTAGGATAACCTATAAAGATACACTTAGTGGATCGGACTTCTAATTTGTTTGGGGTGTATTGCTTTACATAAGCTTCACAACCCCAAACTCTTAAGAATGATAGCGATGGAGCCTTTCCATGCCATACTTCAAAAGGTGTCTTCTCCACTTTCTTGGTTGGAGCCATATTCAATATGCGAACAGCAGAAAGTAAAGCATAGCCCCAAAATGATAGAGGTAAAGTGCTTCTAGCCATCATCGATCGAACCATATCTAATAGGGTACGATTTCTCCTTTCAGACACACCATTATGTTGTGGTGTTCCAGGTGGAGTAAGTTGTGAAATAATTCCACAACTCTTAAGATGATCTTGAAAAACACCACTTAGGTATTCACCTCCTCTATCACTACGAAGTACTTTGATTGTGGTCTTGAGTTGTCTTTCTACTTCAGTTTTGAAGTCTTTGAACATTTCAAAAGCTTCATCTTTGTGTTTCATTAAGTACACATAACCATATCGACTATAATCGTCAATAAAGGTAATGAAGTATCTTTCACCATTCCTAGTCATTGGTCTAAAAGGACCACATACATCCGAATGTATGATACCCAATAATTCTTTTGACCTTTCAAAAGTTTTATTAAAGGGTTGCTTTGTCATTTTGCCTTGTAAACAAGATTCACATACATCAAATGAATCATACTCATTTGTTTCTAGAATACCACTCTTGCGAAGAGTTTGCATGCGATTCTTGTTTATATGTCCAAGGCGACAATGCCAAAGATAGGAATCACCCAAGTCCTTCTTGAGTTTCTTGGTGCTGACATTGTACATTGAACTACTATGTGACGCACCAATTTGATCTATTTCATATATACCATTTATGGGTATAGCTTTAAAATAAAATATGCCATTCATCAAAACATGAATATCATAATCAATAAACTTAAGATCAAAGCCACATTGTTTTAAAAGAGACACGGAAATAATGTTTCTCCTTAACTTAGGAGCATACAAAACATTCTTCAAAATTACTTCCGAACCACTTGGAAGCTTTAACAAGTAGTCTCCTTGGGCTTGGACTTCAACTCTTGCTCCATTGCCCATAAAGAGACTAATGTCCCCTTTGTTGAGTTGTTTACTTCTTTTGAACCCCTGCAACAAATTGCAAATGTGAGTTCCACATCCGGTATCAAGTACCCATGTATTTGAAGAAATAACATTTAGTTCAATATGTATAGTAAAGATAATACCTGAGGTATGCCCTGCATCCTTCTTATCTTTTAACGCATTGAGATAGGTCGGACAATTCCTTTTCCAATGACCTATCTCTCCACACTCAAAGCATGGATCTTGCGCCGCAACCTTTTGCTTCTTTTCCTTCGGTTTGATGGGCGTGATGGCTTTCCTCTTTCCCTTTCCTTGGACGTGGCCCTTGCCCTTAGCAACACTTGCTTTGGGGTTGGAGTTATGTCCCCTTTTTCCTTCATTGATTGTTAGAACGGGTAAAACCCTTTTACCCATTCCCGCTTCGGCCGTTCTTAGCATTGCGTGAAGCTCACCAATGCTTTTGTCCCATCCATTCATGTTATAATTCATGACAAAGGTTTCAAACCTTTTGGTCAAAGAGTTGAGGATCAAATCCGTAGCCAACTCATTAGATACGGGACAATTCAACCTACGAAGCTTTTCGATGTAGCTTTTCATCTTTAGGACATAAGATGAGACGCTTTGGGTTTCCTCCATACGACATGCATGAAACGCTCGAACCGTTTCGAAACGTTCCGCTCTAGCTTGTTGAAGGAACATTTCCTTCAATTGAGTTATCATGTCGTATGCCCCATGATGCTCGAAATCCTTTTGGATTTCGGGAATCATAGTCCCCAACATGAGGCAAGAGGCTTGCACCGAATCTTTGGTGTACTTGACCCAATTGTTATACGCCTCCTCATCTTCCACGTTAGGCTCATCGGGAATGGGATCGTCTAAGACATATGATATCTCTTCTTGCTTGAGAACTATTCTCAAGTTGCGATACCAATCCATAAAGTTATTATGGTTTAGACGATCCTTTTCAAGGATGGTTCTTAAGGATAGGTTACGGGTGTTATGGGTAGAGGTGTTTGCATTGTTAGCGGCCATCTACAAAATTTAACAAAGTTCTATTTAGTATTATAATCAATTTAATTATTAATACCCTTTTATTCCAGATTTTAAAATAATAATTAAATTCTAGAATCCAACGATAAATCAAATTTCGGTTAGGTGACCTTTATCCCGTTATTTGATTTAACAAGGTAGTCATTCTTGACAATTGCAATCCTTTGCAACTTCTAGAGGTATGGGACCATTCGAAATCCTTATTTCGTGTTGGCATGTTTATCCCATCAACACCATTAGATCCCATGCTTAGGTGACCTTTATCACATGGTTTCCAATTCAAGTCGTCCTACTTGTATAAACATGTAAGATTAACATACAAGTGGTTAGGTGACCTTTATCCCACAAATATGTTAATATTACCCTAAGTATATTAGTTTGCTCAAAATGGTTAGGTGACCTTTATCCCATTTAAAGTTCCCTAATACGTTAAGTGTCATACAAAAGGATGGTGTTAGACTTGTTTCCTTGGTAATTATGAAAAAGGGATTTTTAAGTTTTCCAATATTCTAGTTTGAAAAACATTATGCCATATCCTAACATGCATTTAGAAATATGGCGATTTTGAAAACCAATTTTCAAGGTTCAAGTTATAATAAAACCAATTTTATTATATGTGAGTAATCGCTTAGTTTTAATAAACCCATTTAATTAAACTAATTGACGCGATATTACCAAATATATATTAGAACCCGTTTCATGCTTGTTGTCGTTCCTATGTGACGGTTTGGATATCCTAATATCTATCAACCACACATTACATAAAGTAAAACAAACAACCAAGCATACATATGCAAAATATAGTCATAACCGAAAACCACTAAATTTGACCATACTTGTTAGCCGAAACAAGTGTAGGTCATAAGTCACACCTAAGGGACAAAACATGACACAAGGATGGAATGTTGACTCCCACTTGATCTTGCATCCAAATGCTTCAAGTATCCTCTCCAAGTTGTTGTGTTCTTGTTGGGCTTGTTAATGGGCTCCAAACTTCCAAAAGTCTTCTTGGGCCCAAGAGTGAAATTTATGGGCCTAATGGGCTTGAATCCCATGATGGGCCGGTGAGGCCCAACAAGCCCAAAATTTCGGTCCAAGGCCCAAATCCACCAATTCTTGCATCTTCAATTTTTACAACATGTATCCTAATACATATTTTTCTAAAATGAAGAAAATGCAACTAATCTACTTATTACATACCATTTATGAACAAATAAATTACACAAGCCTAAAATTATGAATTATTACAACCATATTGAATAATAAACATAATCAACATACACAAACAACAATCAACACATCCAAGGTCTAGGTTTCGGTTATGACACATCCAAACATACCAAATGTTCTAAGCATGCAACCTAAGCAACCAATGCCCAAAATCACCAAATAAAATCGGCCCCCCCCCCCAAGAGGCTACGGCCCAAATTTTTTTTATTATATTTTCAACATCCAAATGTTAATAATGGTTTCCTAAGATCTTTCCATGCATGTCAAGATCTTACAAATCCATGAGGGGTAAAATCCACCAAAATTTCGGACCCCTTTTTCACCCATGAAAAAAAAATCGAAATCTATGAACATGTAAGGAGCATAAGTCCTTGTAACCGGCTCTTGATGCCATTGATGGGTTTTATACAAGATTATCAAAGTTCAAGTTAACCATATTTAACATGAAAACGCAACGGAAGCTAAGATTTTAAAACTTGTTATGAACATACCATTATGTCAAAACTAAAACCCAAAGAACAAGGATCAATATTACAAGAACAAGATGCTCACAAAAGTAAATTGTATCTTCTTATACCTTATGAGAAGATGTAGGTGGATGAAGAAGATGATGTCTTCAAATGGCAAGGTTGCAAAGGAGAAACCCTCAAGCTTTGTATACCCCAAGCTTTGAGCAACAACACCAACTAGTTGCTAGGATTTTTGAACACTTGAACTAGCTCACAAAACTCCCAAATGTTGCCCAAGTGAGCCGTGGGTTTTGGAGAGAAAGAGAGAGAGTTATTTTTTCTTGTTTCAACACTTGAAAAACCAAAAATAAAAGATATGAATGCATGTCTTGTAATTGGAGATGTATTAAATGGTCATCACATGGAGACAAGGCCATTTGATTGGGTAAAACCACCACCCCACATGGGTGGCCGGTTTTGTTTGTTATTTATTTATTTTTTTTTTTTTTTTTTGTTTTAACAATTAAAACATCTCCATCTCCATCTTATACTTTATAAAACTAATTTTATAAATCATGCATGCTATCTTAATTATTTAACCAATTAAATAATTAATTTATATAAATAAATTATCCAGATAATTTATTTAAATTATCAAGTGTGTTTGTTTAGAAAACCAATTTTCTAAACACGTAGTGTTCGGTATTCGTTTAAATGATCAAATCATTAAAAGAATACATTTGGTGTCGTCTAGCTTGTTATTGGGTATGACCCGACTTGGATCAAACACAGTTAGCCACATTAATATAAGTATGTGTCTCGGGCATACGTAATTCCAACATTTACTTATAGTTACAATTATTTAAAGTCAAATTTAATGTGAGTTGTTTTATGTTTAACAGTTGACACCGGATTGTCAACAAGTGATAGCCTCATTACACTGAACTCTACATATCTTCTGAGAGAGGTTGACATATCCACTAGTGTCACAGAAGATGAAGAAATACTTTCAGAGTATATATTTTTTTGTCTTGGAGACATTTGGGAGGAGGTCTACAAGTCCACTCACACAGAATCATTCAAGGTGGTCTTTGAAAGCTTCTGTCCTGGCATTTATATAGCCGCCAATGCAATGGGTGCATTCAGTGAAGTAATGAACTATGAAGAAAAGAAAAAATCTGCAGCATCACCGTTCAGATTCTTTGCTTCAAGCAATGTGCTGGTACAAATTAATCTATTTTGTTTGTACTATTAGAAAATGCTGAATAAACGCTTTAATCATCTGCATTTTAATTAATATACAGACAAGTGACCATTATTCTGAGTCAAGGGGTTACACAGACAAAGAAAGAATGGATGTGTTTTCAGACAACATGACAAGAGAAATGGCAAGGAGTGGAATTCTATCACTCAAGGAGGTTGCTATAGTGCTCGTGCCAATTCTACAACACGATCATTTCGTTGTGGTTGCCTTCAATCTTCAAACAGGAGTAATAGACTTACTTGACAATAGTGCAAACCAAGAAATACCAGTTGATGCAAAGTTTAAAAGCTTAGAAGACAAATTAAAAGCAATTAGAGAGAATTTTGAAGAAAGATACAAAAAGACTCCTGATATACTGGTAAACAAATTTACCTTTAGCCCAAAAAGCATACATACCTGTTATAAAAATTGTCAAAATACTTAAATTGCTTTCTATTTTGTATAGAGAAACGTCTTTTGCATGTATCTTAAAACAATCAAACACCCCATTGCTCAGCAAATCCAAGTAGCAACAATCAATAGATTGAAGATAACATGAAGAACAAAAAGTAATGGAATAGATTGTGGTATTTTTGCTATGAGACACATGGAGAAATATGATGGGAAGAGACCATGCGGGTGTAATCTCTAAAATGAAGGCCCTGAACAACAAAGACAGCTAAAATGGTTGAGGTTAAAGTATTTGTGCAAAATCCTCCTCTCGGATATAAACCAACACAGAAATATTCTTATCAAGAAAGCACTGCAATTCCATGAAAATGACGACACTCGTTTAACCAGAGAAGAGTTGATTGATGAACTTAAGAAACGGCAACAACAAATTTGAATGATTTCAAAAGTGACTGCTATGTACTTTAAGATACTTGTTATGATATGGACTTCTGTTATCAGTTTGTAATGCACTTTAAGATAATAGTTACATGTTGAATCAATGTTTTAACACATAAACAACAAATTTAATTATTACCAAAACACATATATAAACACACCATCATAAACATACAAATTTTATTACTACTAATCTCTGAGTGACACACATAAAAATATACCATGAAACACCATCACATACTAATCTCTGAGTGACATAAGAAACTTCATGTAACACCCCGTAACCGCAGCGGAAACGTAAACGGGATGCAACAGACACATCTGATATCAACAGCATTGCTTATAAAGAAAACACCACTACATTAATTTACATCATATTACATTGTTCCGAGTTTAGTTCCCGTCTAGGCGATAGCACATAAGTTTTACCAACATTACATTATCATATTTAATACAAAATGATCACTAAACTTCCACAAATAGCAAGCATCATCAAGCACGTAGCACTTACTCCAGTTTGGGAGTACCTAGAAAGCATGTAAAGAAAACGGGTCAACTACGAATAGTTGGTGAGTTTCGCTAATTTAAATAAACAGTGATAAATCATTATGATAATCATATATTAGAGACATCTGGGGACACTGTTAACCCAGTACTGTACCCATTCCGGGGGCAATGTTAACCCGGAAACACTTCTAGAGACATCTGGGGACACTGTTAACCCAGTACTGTACCCATTCCGGGGGCAATGTTAACCCAGAAACACTTTCAGGGACATATGGGGACACTATTAACCCAGTAATGTACCCATTCCGGGGGCAATGTTAACCCAGAACACTTTCAGGGACATCTGGGGACACTGTTATCCCAGTAATGTACCCATTCCATACGATTCCCGTACAATCAAATATTTATAAATACACGCAAATCCATGCGTTCAGTATGTACTTAAACATTTAAATAATAACATGCTTTCCGCCCCGGGAAAATATTTGAAAACAATTCAGGAAAAAGGGGCTCGTGAAACTCACCTTATCTTAGGCAACTTAGTAATACAACACTCCAGCTACTAGTCCAAATCTGTAATACGATCCCTAAGTTCGTTACTATACATTCACTATTAACATAACTTTAACCGTGTTAACCGGTACATCTGGGGACACAGTTAACCCAGTACTGTACCCGTTCTGGGGGCAATGTTAACCCAGACACACTTCACCGGACTCAGATTGTGATATCGCTTAAATTCGCAAGTCAGATTTACTATTAGTCATTTTTCTCGTTTTGCGTGCCTAGCACGGTTATCCATTTTTATGTTTCAAAAATGAGTTTGGTCGCACACGACCCGAAAATAGTTGTTAATTGATAATTTAACTAAGTTGTGAAATTAGGGCTCGGTTTTGATGTCCCGATTGGCCGCGGGACCCGTTTCCGTCTTTATCGTACCGGAAACTGTTAAATAGGTTAAAAACACTCAAATCATCCGAATTATTTTCGGATGATTCATTTTTACTTGTTTAACTCAATTATATGAAAATAGTTCGTTTTTAGGGTTTTTATACACCAGTCAGCTCGCTTATGCGAACTTTACCGGTTTACGCGTTTTAAGCTTTAAAAGTTTGTTTTAGCACAAATAATTATCCGTTTAGTCTCGGATCTTCAAATTTTGCACAACTCACTTTTTGACAGTGGGGAATTTTATAAAAATATTTCCAGAATAAATTTTTATATTTAACATTTATTTATCTATTTTTAAACACCATTTAAACACTAAATATGTCGTAAATACCAAACAATCTTAGAAAAATCCCAAATTTTTCCTGGATGACCCCTGCCATCTCCATAGTCCCCTGTAATTTTTCCAGAACCAAAATCCCTTTTTAAATGCCATTTTCACTAAAACCGAGCTAGAAAACCCTAGAACTCGTTTAACCGAAAAGCCTATTTAGACTTCTCCAAATGACCTCAAATTTTGTGTGTGACTTATACATGTTATAAAAAGCTTATCTGAAATTGTCCAGAATTTTTCATGATATTTAACTATTTTTCACCATTTTTGGCCAAAACCGAGCATTAAATTCACCAAATATTCATCCTTTATCCAAAAATTACCAAAAATTCACAGAACTCATATTTTCATGTGTAGATCATCCCTGTAAAATATCATGACCTAACTCTACATGAAACACAATCTGTCCAAATATACAAACATCACACAAAACCGAACCACCTTGAGTTTCTAGCTTCAAACCGCAAGAATCTCGCTTTCTAGCCCTTGCTAGCAACTAGATACAACACCTACAAGCACAATAACACCACACCAAGCAAGTTACACCCACAATCAAGCCATTTCTTTCATGGTTTCGGTTATGCTTTAAAAACAAAGATTTAACCGCAAAAATTCGTTTTTGGTTCGTTTAACTCCTTTCTTGGACCAAGATCCCTTGTATAACCCGTATACATCACTTGATCATGCAAGAATCGGTTCTATCTCGGGTTTTCACCCTTTTTCACTTGGAAACCTCATTTTCTTGAAAGAGAACTCAAGAAACGAACATAAACACGTACATAACACAATTTTACCTCGGTTTTTCTTGCTAGAATTGTCGGTTTTTGGATGGAATTATTGAGAGAACAAAGGGTTTGATGGATAAGTTGTAAAAAAAAAATGAAATGAATGAAGGTAGATGGTCCGATCGGACCATAATGGATGGGTGGGGGGGACCCACAACTTCATTTGTGGCCACATGTTCGGATTCTCGTACTCTGGATAATGTTTTGGATAATCTGGTTCAGTTCGTTTTTCGGTTAAACGTTTAATTTGGCTTAAAACGAGGCTAAAACGGTCGTTTTTTCGGCTTAAAAATAAAATTTATATAAAACCGATTTAAAAACTTAAACCATGACATTTATTAACCTAAAACATCATAGTATTAATAATTGTGCATCTTTTTCGGCTTGATCGATCGTCTCTTGCTCGGTTTGGTATTAAAGGATTCGTTTAACGTACCGACGTACCATTAAATCGAAATCATTTTTCTGTGCTTTATTTTACTTATCCCGAAGCTTTAATACTTCGCAAACATCACTAAATAATATATATTTCGTCTATAATGCAATCCCCGATCGTTCGGGCTTCAATAACCGTTAATCGGTTAATTGTATTTCCAATACGATTAACTGTATATTCGAGTATAATTCGTACTATGAATCATACATACTTGTATAAATGCATCATAATTCACATAATCATTATTAAATAACACATAAATAGTATATACCGGTTAGGGTATACCTGATTTTGCCGGAATTGTTACACTTCAACTTCAATTCCATTGAGCTATTCAGTTCAAGAATTGCCTTGCCTAAAAGTTTTAACTCGTCAAGCTCTCTCTGTCCTACATCAACCATAAACAAAACAACAAGATCTCGGATACAACTAGCGGGCATCCGAGTAAGAACTTTTGTAATGAGATCCCTGGCATCCAAGCTGTTGCTAGTCTTTACAAATTCTTTAGTAAGAGTTTCCCGACAAGCTTTATCTACCTCGATTTGAGCCTCAAATCGCCTTCTGAGGGCAGCCTTGTAGGATCTGGATGATGATGATGATGATGATGATGATGATGATGATGATGATGATGATGATGATGATGATGATGATGATGACGACGAGTAATCCATTATTAACTAAAAAAATAATTTAAAATTATGTAGGTGTATGAGTTTTACAAATGTGGTGTAGATATATATAACCAAAATGCTCACAGACGAATAGTAACTGTAATAAAAAATAAAAGGGTGTCCCACGCTTGGGAAACGCACCAATTTGTCTCATGTGTTTTTGTTTAATCTAGAGATTACTTGCATTTATATCACCTGTCAGAATTAATTGATCACAATTATACGTCACCTGTCAAAAATGCCAGGAAAAATATTATGGTAATGATAGCCTACATTAAAGTTAAGCTATATCTTACTACAAATCAAACTTAACTACATTAAGTTGGTTATTCAATCACACTAACAGTTTCAAAATGATAATAAAATTGAATTCTTCTGAGAAATCCGTGAAGGCCATCGTGAAAAAAACGATGGATTTTCATAAAGAGAAAGACGACACTTTGTTGAAGACAGTCGAAAAGATTAGGGCTAGACTCGCATTTGAAAAATCAAAGACCTTTCAATCCTGTAACCTCATGTTGTGGGAAGACGACATTGAGTTTCAAGCAATGGTTGCTAATTATCAGCAACAACAGTGTGAATGCTACGACTCGGTGTGTGAGACCCTGGTTGACACCATAAATACGGTGTCAACCAACATGAGTTTTAAGGAGATGGGGGCGGAGACTGTGGACAAGGCGGAGTGATGGTGATGTTAGCTTTGCTGGTCTTGGTTTTTTTTGTGATGTATTGTAATTAATGGTACTTTTTGTATGGCATCTTTTGATGAATGGTAAATATATATTATCTTAAAATATTTTCTTAACATGTTTTATATATTCTAATTAAGGGTACTTTTTGTGATGCATCTTTTGATGAATGGTAAATATGGATTAATGGTTCTCATCTTTCTTTGTTAAAAATGTGTGTAATCAATTAGGTTAAAATATGTAATATAATTGTTCAAAAGAGTCTGTTACGCTTGCAACCCGCTACTGTACAAAAGACATATAAATATCCTAAAACGGTAATAAAAAGCATGTGTACAACAACTCCTTTCTAAACCCTCCTATATATATATACTTATATATCTAGTTTTGTTTTCAATAAAAACTCCTTTTTCACCATGGAAGAAATCTCATCGAGGACCACCACATCCAGTTACAGAAGCAATCGATCTAGGTCGGAGGTTTATTGTTTTTGTGGTCAAGAAGCCATTCAAAGAACATCAAGCACCACCAAAAATCCAGGTCGGAGGTTCTACAATTGTGCATCTCAGGTTAGTGAAATTGCAAATAAAGTTGGAATTCATCTACAATTGTTGACCATAAACCCTATATTTTTTTCAACTTAGGCCAAAACATGTGATTTCTTTATATGGTATGATTGTGTTTCGTCCACAAGATCTGATGTGTGCACAAGATGTACAGACATAATTCCTATCTTGATAAGGGCAAATAAGTCATTAGAGGATCAACTTGCAAGGAGTGTATCTTCAAGGATTGAATCAGAAAAAAAAGTGAAGATATTGTATTTTATTTGCTTCTTGTTGTTTTTAGGGCTTTTAGTTAGTTTTGTAATTAAAAGCTAAGAAACTTTGTTATGATTTTAGACCAGCTATTATGATGTATTTTTATGTTTCTGAACTCATTTAAAGGCTTAATGAGTAGTTTAGTTTGAGTGTTTCCGTAGTTTAGTTTGAGTGTTTCCAAAATCACGGTGTATTTACTTCATTAAAAAGAGGTTATTATAATATTTCATTAAAAAGAGGTTATTATCAAAAATCAATAAAAATATGTCCCTCCTGAGTTTCGAACCTGCGATATTTGCAATCTATGTTTAATCACAAGCGCCTCAACCGTTTGAGCTACACCCTGAGAACGTAATAGAACCTCTTCTAATATTTATATAACGAAATTTAGAAGTTTAAATTTTCATTTTTACCCGCCAATTAATCGAGTTATCTTCTGGAAGACTCACAAATCAATTAGTATTGATCAAACCCTAATAAATGATCTGCTAGTGTATTTATTGAACTCTCATCAATCTCAATCCTACCAAACAGCTTCATTAATCTCAGGTGAGCACCAAATATTTTTGTTTTTAGTCAGTTACATTTATTGGCGTTAATTAGTATATATATATATATATATATATATCGTTGATGACACAGTTAATAAAAAAATTCTTGGAAGATGGATAACTTTTGGATGTCAATAGGCGATAGGTGCAGTAAAGCATATAAAGATGGTGTTAAGGCATTTCTACATTTTGCAGTTAGTAATTGCAAGGAGACATCACCACCAATTTTTGTTTCATGTCCATGTGTTCGGTGTTTAAACCACGTATCTCTTAGTGTAGACGAGGTAGAACATCACTTGTACAGGTTTGGAATTGATACGAATTATACTACTTGGATAAAACATGGAGAAGCCGACACCAACATTCCAACTAATTATGTTGATAATACTGGGTTTGCCTGCACCTGCATTCCAACTAATTATGATAATAATAATAATGGGTTTGTTGACACCAACATTCCAACAGATGCCTGTGAAACTGTAGGAATGGTAAATGCTACAAAAGACAATTTCAAAGGCGACAAGAAGTATCAACAGTTTCTACAACTACTTGTTGACGCTGAGAAGCCCCTATATAAAGGATGTCTTGACTTCACCAAGTTGTCTGCATTAGTACAACTACTCAACTTGAAGAGCAAGCACGGGGTATCTCATAAGTTCGTTGATGAACTTCTGAAATTGTTGAAAAAGATGCTACCTGCAGATAACGAAATGGTAAATAATATGTATGAGGGCAAAAGGATGATGAAGGCAATGGGCTTAGGATACGAAAAGATACATGTGTGTATCAATGACTGCATTATTTACTATAAGGATTACTAGGATTTGGAAGCATGTCCAGTTTGTAACAAGTCAAGGTGGAAGGTGGATGAGAAGACTAACAAAACTTACATAAACACGCCCGCTAAGGTACTGTGGTACTTTCCCATTATTCCTCGATTCAAGCGCCTCTTTCAATCAAAGACCAAGGCAGAGAATTTAACATGGCACGCCACGAGTACCAATAAACCCGGTGTTTTACGCCACCCATCAGATTCACCAGCATGGAAAGCCATAGATGACAGGTACTCCGATACCATCGGAAGAGATCCAAGAAATCTTCCTCTAGATATTTGCACTGATGGGGTCGACGTACATAGAGGCAACATAAACCACAGTGTCTGGCCTGTTTTAGCATTCATTTACAACCTTCCACTTTGGATGTGTATGAAAAGAAAATTCATCATGCTTTCCTTATTAATATCCGGAGTGCCAGGAAAAATATTGATGTGTTTTTACAACCTTTAATTGATGATCTAGCATCTTTATTTGAGGTCGGGGAGCCAACATATGATGCATATAAACAAGAAATGTTTACACTACGTGCAGTTGTGTTATGGACGATTAATGATTACCCTGCTCTTGGTACACTATGTGGTTTCCCTTGCAGTGGATTCAAAGGTTGTGTGGTGTGTCGGGGCGACACTCAGTGTGTTTGACTTTATCACACAATGAAGCAGAGTTATGCTGCCCACAGAAGGTATTTATCACATGACCACCCTTTCAGAAAACAAACAAAGACGTTCAACGGAAAAGAGGAGATGAGAACCGCTAAAGAGCCTATGACTGGGGAAGAGATATATGATGAGGTCAAAAACATTAACAATGAATGGGGAAAGGGATCTGAATCCCTAAGTGGGAGTAAGAGGAAAAGGGGTTGGTGTAGAGGCGGACAACACAAGACCTCTTTGAAAAACCAAATGTTCGGTAAACGACAAGCATTGCTGGAGAAGGAGCATACTTTAAAGTTTGGAGACTGGTTACGCGACAAGGTAGACCAATTTATTAAGTCTTCTATAATTTTTAAAATTCTTTTATAGTTTCTGCAATGTAGTTGAAGAATCTAATCCTTGTAATGAAATTCAGGTTGAAAGAGAGCTAGCGGGCTCCCCAGGTTCTGTATAGGAAACCGTAAAGTGGATTGCACACGGAGCACACTGCAACGTTAACAAATACGACTCGTACGACATCAACGTTTTTGAATTTCGTACAAAATCTCATGATGGTAGAGTTTACCAGAACAGCGGGGTTGGTGTAGAGGCGGATGACATGAACATCAATAAAGACGTGGTGACATATGAACAAAACTTTTATTTTGGGGTTTTGCAAGAGATATGGGTCCTAGATTATCATACTAAAAGAATTCCGGTCTTCATGTGCCAATGGGTTGACCGTAAACATGTCAAACATGATATTCTTGGTTACACATCGGTCGACCTAAACAAATTTCGCCACAAGGATGATCCGTTCATATTGGCCTCGCAAGCACGCCAGGTGTTTTATGTTCAAGATCAGCTGGATAGAAAAAAGCATGTTGTCCTCATGACTCCACCCAAGAATTATTGGCATTCGTATGACGAGGTCAATGAGGAATTTAGTACGGTAACTTTCCCTCATGAGGGTAATACATTTCCACTTGTACAACCATATCAACTGCTTCGTAATGAGTCCCCAGATGATTACTGGCGGCCCGGGAAAAAGCCTACAACTATTCGTAATGGAGATTGACACCGATGTCGGGGTTGTCGACCCAGCAGTTGTGTTCGTTCAGCTAGTTAGATGTAAATAATGTTTAAATATAGTTGTGATACATGATATCTTCCTTCTTTACTTTGTACTTATTAATTCAAACTAAAGAAATATTGGTTGTTTTTAATACTATTACTACTTATACGTACAGGCCGGTTTGTTGAATTCATTTCATCTTCTGGCTATTTTGGTCAATTGGTGTCAAGTTCAAACATACATCATGTTACATCGATAAAAGTCACAATTGACTTGTAGTATACCATAGTAAGATCAATAAAGTCATTACACTCATAACTGACTCGTGCTATATCAAAGTTACATTAATACAAAGAAAGCCCAAAAATGCATCATTTCTCGTCTGATGGTTTTGTTTCTTGCACAACCTCTATTTGGTTATGTTTCAACATACTTTTCAACAGTTGGTTTCCTGCAAAACATTATCAACTCATTTTATAATAAAAGACCATTATGCCCTTCTTTTCACTAACCTGCATACCAAAATTGTACCCTCCAGACTTTGAAGAAGCATTTGAACAAATAAAATTCATTTTTGAAAACCCGCTTCCAAACTCAATGCCATCACCAGTAACCTTAGATTTAAGATTTGGTGACGACATTGAGTTTTGGAAAGGATTTTATCAAAATCTAACATCTTTGGGAAGTTTAAGATCTGCGGAAACCTTAGATATTTTCTGCTTGGCCAAGTTTGGAATTCACATAACATATATAGAAGTGTAATAAATTTCAGTCACCAGTTTTATTGCAGTCATTAAAGTCTTTGTTGTTATATAGTTGGTTATTGAGTGTATAACTGCATACTACCTGTCAAAATGGTTTCCACGCGCTTTGGAAACGCACAGAAGCTAATTAATTTTGGAAATTAATTACATTTATACCTACTACCTGTCCAAAATCTTGGAAATATATTTATGCAATGATAGCCTACATTCAAGTTAATTAAAATAAAAAAAAAACTAGTATATCACACACTTTCTACGCTTTCAATACCTGTCAAAAAATCTTTGAAATATATTTATGTAATAATAGCCTACATTCAAGTTAATTAAAATAAAAAAACTAGTTTATCTTACTAGATACGCTACAAATCAACTGAACTACAACAAATTACTGTCTCAAGTACCAAAAATTAAATTTTAGGTCTATTTTGTTATTCACTCACACTAACATCTATTTTAAAGTTATTTATAAAAAATCAACATCAACTACGCTTAAAAAACGCAACCAAAATATAATAATAACATTTACAGTTAATAATAACATTTACAATAATAACATTCACATAACATATTAATACCAAAATATAATAACATTTACAATAATAACATTTACATTAATATAGAAAACCAAATTACATAAAACTAATTCCTAGCATCTAATTCCATATCGGAATCTACATCGAAGTCTGGAGTCCTGCCATCAGATTTCGTATCCGAATCTACATCCGGATTCTCTTCTGGAGTATGAGAGGGCATGATCCTCTCGTGCATGCCATCGGAGGTGTAGGTGGAGTCCCTAAGCCTATGGAGGCGAAGGTTCACCTGAGAATGGAATGCACCATAAACGGACACCGCCTTGAAGTCCTCCAAGTCGTTCAACTCGATGTACGCCACCTCGATTCCCGGCACTACCATTTCAATGCTGAAATAATCAACAGTCGTGTACCCAAGCCACCTAACCATTCGGTTAAGTTGTTGGTACGTGAAGGTTTGAGGGTTGACATAGTCAATATACCTCACCCTTTGATTCCTCCGGACGGCGCCGGAAAAAAGTGGAATCGTATGGTGAAAAATGTGGGGTCGTAGTAGATGGGGGCTTGAGCACCCGGTGCACGTTCGAGCCAAGCTGCAGCCATTATCGGAAATTATAATCGGAAGAAAGGTCGATTGTGATTGTGATTGTGGATTCTGATTATGGATTGTGATTGTGATAGTGGATTGTGATTGTGATTGTGATTGGTATTTAACACCATCGGAAACCGCCGGTACATCTCCCTGACAATTTGAATTTGGCGGCACAAGAAACTGTAAAGGCAATGATGACGTCGCCACTCGTCAAATCAACTGTGGCCATTAATGACGATTGGATACGCTTAAAAATATTATAGTGTGACCATTTATCACTTATAGCCACACATAATAAGTGTATCCGTGACAATAAAAAACTTAGAAAAAATAAAACTAAGATATTCTTTGGTCACACAACCTCATATAAGTGGCCATTAATTACATTTGGACACACTAAAACATCCTTTAAGTGTGACAATTTATAACTTATAGCAACACATAATAACTGTATCCGTGACAATAAAAAACTTATAAAAAGCAAAACTAAGATACTCTTTGGTCACACAACCTTGTATAAGTGGCCATTAATTACATTTGGACACACTAAAACATCCTTTAAGTGTGACAATTTATAACTTATAGCCACACATAATAAGTGTATCCGTGACAATAAAAAACTTATAAAAAGCAAAACCAAGATGCTCTTTGGTTACACAACCTCGCATAAGTGGCCATTAATTACATTTGGACACACTTAAAAATATTTTAGAGTGACCATTTATAACTTATAGCCACACATAATAAGTGTATCCGTGACAATAAAAAACTTATGAAAAATAAAAGTAAACTACTCTTTGGTCACACAACGTGGTGTAAGTGGCCATATATTTTAAGCGTTTTAGCCACATAACTAATAAATACAATGGTTGTTCGTCATATTTCGCCACTTTATTAAAAATGTAACTAGAAAATGTGACATTAGGTCACACAACGTAATATAAGTGGCTATATCTTTTACCTTTTAGACACATCTCTTATCAATACAGTAGCCGTTTGTCAAATTTTGCCACACTATTAAAACATGTGGCTAGTTAAATGTCACAGTTTGTGGCTAATGCATGTGTTTTTGGTCACATGTATCAAAGATCGAACAAACTATGACTGTAGGTAACATTTCGCCACATGTTTTTATAATGTGGCTAGTTTTTGTCACAGTTTTTTTTCAAAGTGTGGCGAAAAGTACCTGACTAGGTATAGAATGGTCACGTGAAGAATAATATGTGTGGCCAAAACATTCTGGAAGGTGTTCAAACATGGTCAAAGACCTTTTAGCCACACATTTAAGCCGAAGTGTGGCAAATCGCCCAGACCACATGTGTGGCCGAAGGTCGATATTCACGTAGTGCGGCCAACTATTGTCTATTAGTGTGATATTCATGATAAAACGAGGTACACTATATTCAATACGTAACAAGTAAACGATAAATCGGTTAATTCGTAGTGCTTAAACGAGTAACCGACCGATACTAATTATGACCCGTATACATACTGAGGGGTCATATACGAGTTATATATATGTTATAGAGGCTAACATATTGATATTTAGGCTCCAGTACGTTTAAAACTCTTTAAACGAAAAAGGTTTCGTTTATCGATACGCTATAAGCTTAAACGCAATCGTTAATATCAAAACAAGCATTGTAGCATCCGTTAAGCCGAAAAAGATTTATAAAACACTTATATGACATGTTCTAAGCAATCCGTGAAAATATTTTGGAATTTTACAACGAGTCAGTACGTTTTTCTTATTTTACAAAAATAAGCTGAAAAACACTCGTTTTTACGCTATTTCTTACACCCGAATTAATTTTCTTGCGAAAAACCGGACCCGAACTAAATTTGAAATGGGCTTTTCATGTTTGGGCTTGTATGAATAGTTAAATGGGCCAAAACAGCCCATTAAGGGCCTTTACTTAGTTCCGATCGGAACAACTACCAAACATCACATTTGTTTTCTTTTACATAACTTCATTCCTAAGTTGTTGCTATTCATTTTAACTCTCAAACCTTTTGAAGTCCAAGCAGCTCTAGTTCTGTTCTCTCAACTTCCTTTCAAAAACCCTAAGGTAAGATCAAATTCTATGAAGATTTTAACCAAGTTTGATTTATATAATTAACATATAAACATGTTTTAGTTAGTTTTAAACATGTTTAACCATCCAAAAACCCTAAAAATCAAGTAAAATTATGTTTTGATGTTAAACATGTTTACAAACCAGGAACATATACCTTTTTGGTCAAAAACGCGGATTAGAACATGAATACAACGTTTTTACGGTTAGAAAATTCGGTTTGAACCCAAAACCGAAACCCTAATTATCAAGGCTGTTACATGGATGATTTATTCTTGGTTTGATGTTATATGATATGTAGATATACTGAGTTTGCAACCCGAGACCCGGAAAGTCGTTTAAGCTAGCAAAATTCATCGAAAACCGACAAGGTAAACCCGTAACACTCGTTTAGGGGCTGTTTTGTATTAGGTTGTGACGTGCTTGTTGTTAGCTTGTGAAAACTTGCAGGGACATTAGAGATCATATAAATGAGTCCCTGTTCAAATTTGGTAATTTTTCGATAAACGGAGAATATTTGGTGAATTTATTCCCGTTTATGAGCGTTTATTTGGGAAAAATAGCTAAACATATTGAAAAATTATGAAACTTTGTTTTGGAGTTTAATATGTGATGGTAAGATCACTGGTAAAGTTTGGGAATCATTGGAAATGTCTAAGTATGGTTTGTGCGATCATGGCTTAACCGAATTTTAACAGCGGAAAAACGCACAAAAAGGCATTTTGTCAAAAGAGTTAAGTTCTGGAAATTTTGCAGGGCCTATGTAATGACATTGAGGCCATTGGTAAAAATTATCGGATTTTTCGGAGGACGTTTGATATAAACGGGCCATTTATTACACGATTATAACCTATTAAATGAATTTTTATAAATAAATAATTAATTATAAAATTTCTGAAAATATTTTTATAAAATTCTCCATGTCTTAATGTATTTTTACAAAAATTTGCATAATTTATATATAATTACATATTTAGTTATGATTAATCAAAGATTTAAATTATAATTGTTTTAACGAAACCGGCAGTTTTGTGTTTAACGGACTGACTGGTATGTCAAAATGTCAAAAGTGGTCAAATATCATATTTTTGAATGATATTGATAAAAACGAACTTTTTACGAGAATTCCGGACAATTCGGGTGGATTGTACGCGTTTTGTATAATCAAACCCGTGTGAAAACGGAAACGAACCCTGCAATCAAACTAGACACCGAAACCTTAAAATTCTTTCATAAATCAAATTATTTTATTAATCAATACATTTACTTAAGTTTTATGTGATCTTACCTAATCCCGAAACGTATAAACGATCAACTGAGCTAGGCTCGGAAAACGGTGAAACTGAGCCAAATCCAGTTTTAAACATTTCATAGTATACAACGTCACAATCTAAGACTATGGTCATGTTCTGGGCCTAACAGCTATACCCAGAGTATCTATACAGCCCGACTTAGCTTGTACACTGTACTAGTATTAACGATACGATACCGTTTATAGGAATCAGGCTATAAACGAGACATCTGACTTATTGATACGTGATTTCTGTGCGAACTACGATAAGGTGAGTTTCACGACCCCCACTTTCTAAACTGTTTTACGAACTTTTGGGGTGAAAAGCATGTTTACATAAACTGTTATACTTGAAAACGTGTGATGATGTGGGTTATCTAAGTACTAACACTTGACAAGTCCCCACAAACACAAGTGATTAACTTCGTGCCGGTGGCGTGTGGATAGTACTATCGGTTTGACAAACCCAACTGTGACAGAGCCGGTGGGGTAAGCCGGAACATATGTAAAACCAGTTGCACATTGTCATTATATATTTACATACTGCTATGTGGTGTTAGACATAGTACATACATGGGGCAAATTGGCTGTTAAATGCCAACAGGAGTGCATGGGCAGGAGAGGCCATGCAGTATAGCTCGTTTCGGTTTCACTTGTGGCTTAGTATAATGCATCATACACTGACATTTATATATACACACTGTAAACTTTACAAACTCGTGAACTGATTTCATTGATACTCGTGAAACTTGAAACTCACCAACTAGACGTAGTTGACCCGTTTTGACATGCTTTTCAGGTAAAGCAAAAGTGGAATGATTTGCTTACATGCTTGGTGTTAGGAAGAAAGTTGAAAAGCTGTGAATAGACGCTGATATAATACTGTATAAGAAGCTCGTAAACCGGTTATGTGTTTTTCTCATCTAGTTTGTAAACTTAGTACCAACCCATGTATTATGATGTAAATTAGTTTATGAATTTCTTTATAAACAATGTTGTTGATACCAGTGTTATCTGTTACATTCCCGTATTACGCTTCCGCAACTACCTAGTCGGGGTGTGACAGAAGTTGGTATCAGAGCCATTGGTTATAAAGAATTAGGATGTCCCTTAGGATACCCTAAGATAACCGTAGGCTCGATTAACTCTGGGAATAAAATAATATTAAATAATTTACACGAATGATTCTCGTGATGAACGCGAATGGACAAGTGGGTTATTATGGTCCGGAACGTAATAACAGACTTGTTTGTACGAGGAAATTCGAGAAGAAGTTGATAAACAATCGAATAGGTAAAAACAGCAACATATGTGTATAAAATATAATAATAGATAAATATTTGTGTATATAAATGAATATTTGTGCTTATGTGTATAAATACTTACATATATTTTACCATGATTAATATAGAAGGATATTATTCTTATCACTAACCATTGTACAGGAATATGTCAAGATCTACTGATCGTTTACCTAATACCCTACCAACAAGGCCTGAGGAGGAGGAGGAGGAGGATCCGGAAGAAGAAACTGAGGAGGAGCCAGAGGAAATAGAAGAAGGTGCAGATGCGGTAATTCCACGTGAGGTACCCGCAGATCAACCCGACTTATCGGGTTATCGTTGTGACACCTATCCCCCTAGGGAATCCCCTAGGAATGTTACAGGACAGGGAGCTACTAGTGCTTATCGTTCACCTGTTAGAGCACCCAGATCTCCTACTCCACCTGTACAGCATACACCAGTACCCCCACCCACTATTAGAAACCGTCAGACCGCTCGCATTTCAGTGCGTCCACCTGAGCACACTTCTCTCCCACCTCGATCTACGTACCATAGGGGAGAAACATCGCGTGTCCAGGTAACCGAGATACCTATTCCTACTTGGGGTTTACCCGCCCCGGTACCCGAGCCACCCCGTCATTCTGATTCAGCATGGTTTGGTTTAGCGACTGATCAGCTTTTAGACCACTCACATTCTATAAATAACCTAAACCTGCATAGATATGATATGCAAGATCACATGCGATACATGCAGCAAGAAATCAGAATTGTGCAAAGATCCAGTGCTCACAGCCACGGGCGTCAGGATCGAGCGATGATACTACTGGGAGCGTGTTTAGCGGTTAATGCGGCCCTAGTGGCTGCTGTTGTTTGGTTGTGGTTCCATGTTGCAAAGAATGGATAGGACATCGTAATTTGGTCTTATGTATATAGTCTTTTGATATCCCAAGCAGCATTTTGTTACAGCGTGTTGGGCTGACTTGGGAGTTGTTTGTGGTTTAGTACTACTTCAAGCACTGGCCCTTATCGGGTTAAGTCTACATGTCACTTGGTGACAAATTTTGATACGCATATACAAGCGCTGGCCTATACCAGGTTAAGCCTATGCGCTAATTTTGGATGCATATGTACAGTAATGATTAAAATTAATACAAACGTGTTTTCTTTGGCATAGTTATGTGCTGTGAAGGTGTAATATCGTAAAGTTGTGTTGATCATAGTGAAACGATATTGATTATTATATAATTGATTATTCTATAGAATGGCCCCGAAGAAAACAAACCCTTTGTCTGAGGCGGAAGTGGCCGCAATGACTGCTCGTCAACTACAAGCAGTGATACCAACAATTGTAACACAAGTCACTGCAAGCATACGTGCTAACAATACTGTTAATCAACCTACGAGCACCACCACGGCCACTGTTAATACACCTCCGCCGGACACTAATGTAGCCCCGGGTGTTACTACCCCGGTGAATACTGATAATGTCATAAATAATAATAACACTCTCCCAACTATGAATGTCACTGGGAATCCAGAACCTGTTGTGCACCCTGATAATATCCCGAACCCGAACCCTGTACCGGTTGTTAACACAACTAATAACAATAATAATAACCGAGAACCCCCGCGTCGGGAGTACTCATACAAACAATTTACATCATGTAAATCGATTGAGTTTATGGGTATTGAAGGACTTGGCGGACTGGTCGAATGGATAGAAAAGACCGAATTAGTAATTAATATCAGTAAGTGTCCACCGAACCGCGTGGTCAAATTTGTTACCAGTATGTTTCTAGACCAAGCGCTGATGTGGTGGAACACGGTAGTCCAAATAAGGGGACAAGATGCCATTAATCGTATGTCATGGACTGAATTAAAAACCCTCATGTTAGAACAATTTAGCCCAAGAGATGAGATCCTGAAATTAGAACACGAACTTTGGAATTTGGAAATGAGAGGCACTGATCATCGAAGTTACACAAATCGTTTCATTGAATTGACTCGTTTGGTACCATGGTCAATTATTCCGGAATTCAAGCGCATTGAGCGTCATATTTGGGGACTGACCCCAGCTGTGAGAAGTATAGTCTATTCCGCAGCCCACCCAACTTTAGAGAGTGCCGTGTTACAAGCCAGCGTCGTTACTTTTGACCTTACAAGAAATGGTGTTTTAAGAGTTCCAGGAGAATCATCCAGTTTGAAACGAACTAGTTATACCCCTAGAACACAAGTGAAATCTCAGAATAAACGAATATGCCCTACAACTCAGGACTATGCTATGACCAGTTTCGACATGAAACATGATACATACAAGGGGTCATTTCCGAAGTGTGGAAAGTGTAATTTTCATCATACTGGAAATTGTCGAACGATCATATGTCAGAGAAGCGGAAATATTGGGCATAATGCCCCAAGTGGTAGAACAATAATGAATACTTCAAACCGACAGTTTCAAACAACCCAACCTCGTCGTTCACAAACACCTAGTCACCAACCAATCCGACAACAATCTAATCAGCAAACTCCATCTACAATGAACCCTCATACATGTTATAAATGTGGCAGTACGGAACATTTTCGGAGATACTGCCCTAATTTGAACCCGAGTACAGTGAGAAGGCAGAACCAAGCACAAGCATCAACCTCCAACACAGCTAAGGGACGCGCGTTTGTATTAGGACCGGGTGAAGCGCGTCAAGATCCGAATGTGGTGACAGGTACATTCTTAGTTTCGGGTCAGTATGCTTCAGTTTTGTTTGATACGGGCGCCGATAGAAGTTTCGTATCTGTTAATTTCTTACCTTTAGAAAATATGCCGGTTAGTGAACTAACAAAACCATATATTATAGAACTCGCTAACGGTAAGTCTATACTTGTTAACCGAATAGCCCGAAACTGTTCCCTTATCCTAAACGACCACCCATTCCTTATTGATTCACTTCCAGTGGAACTGGGAAGTTTCGATGTTATAGTCGGTATGGACTGGCTATCTAAGTATAAAGCTGAAATTGTCTGTAAGGATAAGACCATTAGGATACCTCTTTCGAATGATGAAGTTATGATTGTTCAAGGTGAGAAATCTGGTACAGTACTGCCTCTCATATCTCAACTTCAGGCATTGAGATATTTACGACAAGGTTGTACATTATACTTGGCGAGCGTAACGGTTAAGGAACCCGAGGAAAAACGAATGGAAGACATCCCAGTGGTACACGAGTATTCAGATGTATTCCCCGATGAGTTGCCTGGTTTACCACCGACCCGACAAGTTGAATTCCGTATTGACTTGATACCAGGAGCAGCACCCATTGCTAAGGCACCTTATAGACTTGCGCCTTCTGAAATGCAAGAACTGTCCAACCAGTTACAAGAATTATTGGACAGAGGTTTTATTCGCCCTAGTTACTCACCGTGGGGAGCACCAGTGTTGTTTGTAAAGAAGAAAGACGGGAGTTTTCGAATGTGTATTGATTACCGGGAATTGAATAAAGTGACTACAAAGAATAGATACCCCTTACCTCGAATTGATGACTTGTTTGATCAGCTCCAAGGTGCGAAGTATTTTTCAAAAATCGATCTTAGATCTGGTTATCATCAAGTAAGAATTCAGGAAGAAGACATAACAAAAACAGCCTTCCGAACTCGGTATGGTCACTATGAATTCTTGGTTATGCCGTTTGGGTTGACAAACGCACCTGCAGTGTTTATGGACCTCATGAACCGAGTTTGCAAACCTTACCTTGACAAGTTCGTGATAGTGTTTATCGATGACATTTTGATATATACGAGAAGTAAGGAGGAACACGAACAACATTTGCGGGAAATCTTAAAATTATTGAGGCAAGAGAAGTTATACGCAAAGTTGTCCAAATGTGAGTTTTGGCTACAAGAAGTACAGTTTTTGGGACACATTGTGAACCACCAAGGGATTCAAGTAGACCCAAGTAAAATTGAGGCCATTAAGAATTGACAAGTGCCTAAGTCACCAAAAGAAATTCGTCAATTCTTAGGACTAGCCGGGTATTATAGAAGATTCATTGAAAACTTTTCAAGTATTGCACAACCTCTAACCCTCCTAACTCAAAAAGATCGAGCATATGAATGGGGAGAAAAACAAGAAATGGCCTTCCAAACGTTAAAACATAAGTTATGTGAGGCTCCAATATTAAGCCTTCCAGATGGAACTGATGAATTGGTGGTATACTGTGACGCATCTCGTAAAGGTTTAGGATGTGTACTGATGCAAAGAAAGAAAGTAATAGCATATGCTTCCCGACAATTAAAAGTACATGAAAAGAATTATACGACCCATGATTTGGAATTGGGAGCAGTTATCTTTGCATTGAAGATTTGGAGACATTACTTGTATGGCACTAAATGTACCATCTATACTGATCACAAAAGCCTACAACACATATTCGATCAGAAAGAACTAAACATGAGACAAAGGAGATGGGTAGAACTGTTAAATGATTACGATTGTGAGATTAAATACCATCCGGGTAAGGCCAACGTAGTAGCTGATGCTTTAAGCCGAAAAGACAGAATCAAACCATTAAGGGTACGAGCACTCGGAATGATTGTTCAAAGTAGCCTAACCGAACAAGTTCGCGTTGCACAAGATGAGGCATTGAAGGCAGACCAGCTAGAAAAAGAAGAACTACATGGAAATGAAAGAAATTTTGAGAAGAAAATTGATGAAGTATATTATTACAAAAACCGGGTCTGGATTCCAACACTTCATAAACTCCGAAAGCTGATTCTTGATGAAGCACACAAATCCAAATATTCTATTCATCCAGGTACTGATAAGATGTATAAGGATGTTAAAGAATTTTACTGGTGGCCTGGTATGAAAAAGGATATAGCCGTGTATGTAAGTAAATGTGCAACATGTGCAAGGGTAAAGGCGGAATATCAAAAACCTTCGGGAATGTTACAACAACCCGAAATCCCACAATGGAAATGGGAACAAATTACCATGGACTTTGTGACACACCTTCCTAAAACTTCTCGAGGACACAACGCAATTTGGGTAATTGTGGACCGATTAACCAAATCCGCACACTTTATTCCCATCCGTAACAACTACACTACCGAAAAACTTGCTCAAATTTACATCGATGAAATAGTATCTCGACACGGAGTACCTCTTTCGATTATTTCCGATCGAGACAGTCACTTTACTTCACATTTCTGGCAAGCAGTACAAGAAGCCTTGGGAACCCGAATCGACCTAAGTACAGCTTACCATCCCCAAACCGATGGTCAATCTGAACGAACCATCCAAACCTTAGAAGATTTACTTCGTGCTTGTGTACCGGACTTCAAAGGGAATTGGGATCAACACCTCCCGCTCATTGAATTCTCTTACAATAACAGTTATCACAGTAGTATACAAGCAGCACCTTATGAAGCTCTATACGGGCGAAAATGTAGATCACCACTATGTTGGACAGAAGTGGGTGATACTCAAATTTCAAGATCCGATTTAATTCAGGAAACCACTGATAAGATTCACCAGGTTAAACAAAAATTGAAAGCTGCCCGTGACCGACAAAAGAGTTATGCCGATGTTCGCAGAAAACCGTTATCTTTTGAAATAGGTGATAAGGTATTTTTAAAAGTATCGCCATGGAAAGGTGTTATAAGATTTGGAAAGACTGGTAAACTAGCCCCGATATACATCGGACCTTTTGAGATTGTCGCAAAAATTGGCCCCGTAGCTTACCGATTAAAACTACCCTTAGAACTGAGCACTATTCACGACGTGTTTCATGTATCGAATCTGAAAAAGTGTTTGACTGATGAAACGACAATAGTACCACTGGAAGATATTCAGATCAACGAAAAACTCAACTTCGTAGAGGAACCGGTAGAAATAGTAGACGGGAAAACCAAACGGTTACGACACAACAAAATATCATTGGTAAAAGTTCAGTGGAATTCAAAACAAGGACCCGAATATACTTGGGAACAAAAGGACGAATTCCGAAAGAAATACCCACACCTGTTCCCTAGAAAACCGATAACACATTAAATTTCGAGGACGAAATTTCTTAACGGGGGGAGAATGTGACATTCATGATAAAACGAGGTACACTATATTCATTACGTAACAAGTAAACGATAAATCGGTTAATTCGTAGTGCTTAAACGAGTAACCGACCGATACTAATTATGACCCGTATACATACTGAGGGGTCATATACGAGTTATATATATGTTATAGAGGCTAACATATTGATATTTAGGCTCCAGTACGTTTAAAACTCTTTAAACGAAAAAGGTTTCGTTTATCGATACGCTATAAGCTTAAACGCAATCGTTAATATCAAAACAAGCATTGTAGCATCTGTTAAGCAGAAAAAGATTTATAAAACACTTATATGACATGTTCTAAGCAATCCGTGAAAATATTTTGGAATTTTACAACGAGTCAGTACATTTTTCTTATTTTACAAAAATAAGCTGAAAAACACTCGTTTTTACGCTATTTCTTACACCCGAATTAATTTTCTTGCGAAAAACCGGACCCGAACTAAATTTGAAATGGGCTTTTCATGTTTGGGCTTGTATGAATAGTTAAATGGGCCAAAACAGCCCATTAAGGGCCTTTACTTAGTTCCGATCGGAACAACTACCAAACATCACATTTGTTTTCTTCTACATAACTTCATTCCTAAGTTGTTGCTATTCATTTTAACTCTCAAACCTTTTGGAGTCCAAGCAGCTCTAGTTCTGTTCTCTCAACTTCCTTTCAAAAACCCTAAGGTAAGATCAAATTCTATGAAGATTTAACCAAGTTTGATTTATATAATTAACATATAAACATGTTTAGTTAGTTTTAAACATGTTTAACCATCCAAAAACCCTAAAAATCAAGTAAAATTATGTTTTGATGTTAAACATGTTT
This sequence comes from Bidens hawaiensis, assembly GCF_021521415.1. NCBI lineage: Eukaryota > Viridiplantae > Streptophyta > Magnoliopsida > Asterales > Asteraceae > Bidens > Bidens hawaiensis. The sequence continues at coordinate 1,405,024 of NW_027491061.1, forward strand.
ACAAACCAGGAACATATACCTTTTTGGTCAAAAACGCGGATTAGAACATGAATACAACGTTTTTACGGTTAGAAAGTTCGGTTTGAACCCAAAACCGAAACCCTAATTATCAAGGCTGTTACATGGATGATTTATGCTTGGTTTGATGTTATATGATATGTAGATATACTGAGTTTGCAACCCGAGACCCGGAAAGTCGTTTAAGCTAGCAAAATTCATCGAAAACCGACAAGGTAAACCCGTAACACTCGTTTAGGGGCTGTTTAGTATTAGGTTGTGACGTGCTTGTTGTTAGCTTGTGAAAACTTGCAGGGACATTAGGGATCATATAAATGAGTCCCTGTTCAAATTTGGTAATTTTTCGATAAACGGAGAATATTTGGTGAATTTATTCCCGTTTATGAGCGTTTATTTGGGAAAAATAGCTAAACATATTGAAAAATTATGAAACTTTGTTTTGGAGTTTAATATGTGATGGTAAGATCACTGGTAAAGTTTGGGAATCATTGGAAATGTCTAAGTATGGTTTGTGCGATCATGGCTTAACCGAATTTTAACAGCGGAAAAACGCACAAAAAGGCATTTTGTCAAAAGAGTTAAGTTCTGGAAATTTTGCAGGGCCTATGTAATGACATTGAGGCCATTGGTAAAAATTATCGGATTTTTCGGAGGACGTTTGATATAAACGGGCCATTTATTACACGATTATAACCTATTAAATGAATTTTTATAAATAAATAATTAATTATAAAATTTCTGAAAATATTTTTATAAAATTCTCCATGTCTTAATGTATTTTTACAAAAATTTGCATAATTTATATATAATTACATATTTAGTTATGATTAATCAAAGATTTAAATTATAATTGTTTTAACGAAACCGGCAGTTTTGTGTTTAACGGACTGACTGGTATGTCAAAATGTCAAAAGTGGTCAAATATCATATTTTTGAATGATATTGATAAAAACGAACTTTTTACGAGAATTCCGGACAATTCGGGTGGATTGTACGCGTTTTGTATAATCAAACCCGTGTGAAAACGGAAACGAACCCTGCAATCAAACCAGACACCGAAACCTTAAAATTCTTTCATAAATCAAATTATTTTATTAATCAATACATTTACTTAAGTTTTATGTGATCTTACCTAATCCCGAAACGTATAAACGATCAACTGAGCTAGGCTCGGAAAACGGTGAAACTGAGCCAAATCCAGTTTTAAACATTTCATAGTATACAACGTCACAATCTAAGACTATGGTCATGTTCTGGGCCTAACAGCTATACCCAGAGTATCTATACAGCCCGACTTAGCTTGAACACTGTACTAGTATTAACGATACGATACCGTTTATAGGAATCAGGCTATAAACGAGACATCTGACTTATTGATACGTGATTTCTGTGCGAACTACGATAAGGTGAGTTTCACGACCCCCACTTTCTAAACTGTTTTACGAACTTTTGGGGTGAAAATCATGTTTACATAAACTGTTATACTTGAAAACGTGTGATGATGTGGATTATCTAAGTACTAACACTTGACAAGTCCCCACAAACACAAGTGATTAACTTCGTGCCGGTGGCGTGTGGATAGTACTATCGGTTTGACAAACCCAACTGTGACAGAGCCGGTGGGGTAAGCCGGAACATATGTAAAACCAGTTGCACATTGTCATTATATATTTACATACTGCTATGTGGTGTTAGACATAGTACATACATGGGGCAAATTGGCTGTTAAATTCCAACAGGAGTGCATGGGCAGGAGAGGCCATGCAGTATAGCTCGTTTCGGTTTCACTTGTGGCTTAGTATAATGCATCATACACAGACATTTATATATACACACTGTAAACTTTACAAACTCGTGAACTGATTTCATTGATACTCGTGAAACTTGAAACTCACCAACTAGACGTAGTTGACCCGTTTTGACATGCTTTTCAGGTAAAGCAAAAGTGGAATGATTTGCTTACATGCTTGGTGTTAGGAAGAAAGTTGAAAAGCTGTGAATAGACGCTGATATAATACTGTATAAGAAGCTCGTAAACCGGTTATGTGTTTTTCTCATCTAGTTTGTAAACTTAGTACCAACCCATGTATTATGATGTAAATTAGTTTATGAATTTCTTTATAAACAATGTTGTTGATACCAGTGTTATCTGTTACATTCCCGTATTACGCTTCCGCAACTACCTAGTCGGGGTGTGACATTTAGTGCTTGAGCAATGTTCTTTGGCTCTATTTGGGATAGAAAGCAGGAGTAAAGACAGATGTTTGCAATTTCAGAATGACTTCTTGTGACTCTTTCAGGTATATCTCCAATGTTGTTTTCAGAAGGATGATTCTTTTCTACATAAGGAGTTTGAATAATCATATCTGCAGACACATTTGTGTCAAGATTTGATTCATTGAGATCTGGTTCTTCAATGATCAAATCAGTTTCCGCATCATGAAATTCTTGCTGTAGATATAGCTTCTTCATTGTTTTGCTGGTTGCCTGAGATTCCCTCATTCTGAACTAGATCATTGTTTGATTCTCCATTATCTTGATTCAAACCTACATGATCTTGTTCTGGATTTTGATTGTTCTCCTAATTGTTGTCTTGAACTTGTTCAACAACATCACTTGAGGGAACCTTTACAAATGTATATTCCTTTTCTTTACAAGCAAACTTCTTCCATATTTCTTCCAACTCCAATGTTTTCTTCTTTTTCTTTTCAATTACACTGGTCTTGTAGAATGAGTCATCAAAGTCTTCAGGGTAAATCTTGAAAGAACTTATCAACTTCTCATGATCAAACAGTCACGTTGCACCATCAACTGTGTTGAATTGATTCTCATCAAAGATGATGTCAGATGATTCAATCACACTCAAATGGTCTTTCACATATACTTTGTATGCTTTTGACTATGTAGAATATCCAACAAAGAAACAATCTAGGGATTTTGTCTGAAACTTGTTCAAGTAATCTCTAGTATTTAGAAGAAAACATTTGCATCCAAAAGGTTTGAAAAACTTGATATAAGGCTTTCTATTGAAGAAAATCTCATATGGAGTTTTGTTATTTCTTTTGTTGACAAGTACCCTGTTCTGAACATAGTAGGCTGTATTTATGGCTTCAGCCCAGAATGTAACTGGTATAGTAGCATCTACTAACATGGTTCTTGCAGCTTCAATCAAAGTTCTATTCCTTCTTTCTGCAACACCATTTTGTTCAGGAGCTCTAGGAGCTGAGAATTGTTGAAGTGTTCCCTTTTCTGCACAAAATTCTTGCAAAACTCCATTTTTGAACTCAGTGCCATTGTCACTTCTCATCATTTTTACCTTCTTACTCAGTTTGTTTTCAATCATTGTTACACATCCCTTAATCAACTTTGCAGTCTCATCTAGGGTTGTAAACAAGCCGAGCCAAAGTGTTCTCGAGCTCGAGCTCGAACATAATCGAGCTGGCTCGAGCTCGGCTCGTTTTCTTTATCGAGCTGAAAAATCGAGCTCGAGCATGTCGAACCAGTCTCCTTTAATTTTTTAATTTTTAATTTTTTATTTTTTATTTAAAAATTTGATATATAAAACTCAAAAAAATAATTTTAACATACATATTATATAAAGATTATAAATTAGAGAATTATAACTTTATATGTTTTATTTCGTTATTCTTTTATAAGGCTTTAAGTATTGAGTGACATAATATATGTATAAATATGCTATTATTATATATAAATATTAAAATTTAGGGTTTAATCTAAACGAGCCAACAAGCTGAGCTAACGATTGGGGCCAAAACCGAGCCACGAGCCAAGCTGACCCTGGTTCGAGCTCGGCTCGTATAGAAATCGAGCCGAGTCGAGCCGAGCTCATTTAGAATTGAGCTTTTTCGAGCCGAGCTTTTTTCGAGCTATTTTCGAGCGAGTTTCGAGCGAGCCGCGAGCTTTTTAAACAGCCCTAGGCTCATCCTTGGTACTCAGGAAATGAACCCAAGTATATCTTGAATAGTCATCAATGATCACAAGACAATATCTTTTCTTTCCTATACTTGTCACACTCACAGGACCAAAGAGATCCATGTAAAGTAATTCAAGTACTTTATCAATTGAATTTATGAGCTTTGTCTTATGAGAAGATTTGTTTTGTTTGCCTTTCTGGCTTGAAATACAATGATCTTCCAATTTGAATTCTCTTGTAGGTAATCCAATTACATGTTCACCTTTGACAAGTCTATTAATGTTCTTCAAGTTCATATGACACAATTTCCTATGCCACAATTTTGACTCATTTTCAGTGGCTTTGGACACAAAACATGCACTTCCCCTTGAAACAGCTTCTTTCATATTCAATTCATATAGATTTCCATTTCTTGGTGCCATCATCATAATCATTTCAGGTGGGATGACAAACTCAGGTTTTAGGATGAAACAATGTGAATCAACAAAACTGGCCTTGTACCCCTTATCACACATTTGTGATATGCTCAGTAGATTATAATGTAGACCCTCAACATGAAATACATTATCAAATGAAACTTTTCCATTTGTTAAGATTCCTTTCCCAACAATCTTTCCACCATTTTCATCACACCCAAAAGTTACAAGACCTTCAAACTTTTCTTCATAATTGACAAGTGATCTTTTGTCACAAGTCATGTGCCTAGAACAACCATTATCCATGTACCATATGTCTTTCAGAGGAGTGGACTGTTCCTGCACAAAAGAAAGAATTTTATCAGTTGAGTGATGAAGTGCAAGCTATTTCAGCTTACAACTCATCAACTTCAATTTCAGTGGCAGCTTGGGAAGTGAGTGTTGTTGGTTCAGGATCTTCATGAGTGACTTCTATATTGTCTGAATTGTCGTTTCATAGCCACACTCTCTTGGGGTTTTGACAAATGAGATTGAGCCTAGGCATTGTTCTGATGCAGTATTATACTCTTTCATCACATAATCTTTCTTTTCAGACTAATCTCTTACATCAGTAATTGTCACACCCTCAAAATCCACTAACGGAGTTTTATCGTCAGAGGGTGTGAACTAACAGGATCGGAATCATTAGTTATAATCAAACACTATGTTCAAAGTTTTCAAACCACGAACATTAAATTTAAATAAGTGCGGAAGCGTAAATCATAAATCAAGTGTTGCGTCACGCAGGACGACTTAAAACCAAATTAATAAAAGTTTAAAAGCAAGTTTTTCAAAACGATAGTGTTCAATGAAATGCATGTCCCTATACCGCACGCCCGCCTCGGCTACCTAAGAATAACATACTAAAAGTATCAACACAGGGTTGGTGAGTTCACATATATAAATAAAGAAAAATGTTTGCCTTTAAGTGTTTGCGTTTTGCGTTTGCGTTTGTGTTTGCGTTTTGCGTTACCAGATAGTGTTAAGTCAAATACATATCAATAGGTAGCTAGCCTATAAAACAAGTATTTACTAAGTGTTCGACACCGAAGCTGACTGTTTATCATATGCCTTGCCACCATGTCAACCACGACCATGGTAATGTGTTAGCCAAGATTACACCCACTCGACCTACAGTCAAGTTTAGAGTTGGGTGGGGTTTGTCAAACCCAGTAGTACTACTCAACAGTGACTCGCTATTATACAAATACTAAACGGTTTGATGTTATGAAGGACTTTAGTTGGTTTGTTTGCCACTTAGCCTTACAAGCGATATATAACCAATAACAAAATCTAAAGTGTTTGGAGTATGTTATCTCCCCCAAGTGAAAAGCGTTTAAAAGAGTAAAAGGGGAACGTGAAACTCACTGTTTGCGAAGAATTCAAAAACAAGTCAACCGAAAGATGCGCGTCACAGAAAATCCTCACTAGCGCTCTAAAACAAGAATGAGATTTTCTAAGTGTTGGAACTATTTTGAGTCTCTAGACTCGGCACATGATACCTATGCATGAGATACGTTTCGTGTTTCGTTTGTGAATTATGTGTGACTCGACAAACACATTGGTGACACGTTACATGTGTAAACAACTACATAAGTATCAAGTACTAACATTGTACATTACTATTAGTTATTCCCCACAAGGGCAAATTAGTCAAAAACATAGCAAATATCGATCAACCAACACGTTTCTTGTATTTTCACATAGTTCAGCGGCTAGTTTTATCAAGTCAGAATTCTAGGGCCCCTCTACTTCTAGTTTTTAAATTTCTAGCGTAAATAATAACTCTTGACTCTTGAATTTTGTGTTCTATGTATAAATATCAAGTAGCATATAACTTAACACATTATTATCAAATATTTATTGTTTTGATGTTTGTCGTTTGTTCACCAATGGTTTGAGTCAACTCGTGTGCGTTTCGGTGCAATCCCGAAAGACTACATGTGTAGTGATTGTCAAGCGTCATTTAAAACCCTAGTTTAAATGTAATGAGATATGCGTTATGGTTCGTGTGATCTTAAGTTTGAATTAACGGAGTTCGGATTAACGGAGTTAACCTGAAATTGACGAGTGTCACATCATTCCAATGTTGAAAGAATTTTCGTCCCGAAAATTTGAGTCAAGTCGCGATGAATGCCTGAAAAAGGCAAAAATTTTCAGTTTGTCATATCATCCCCTAGTAGAAAGAAATTTCGTCCCGAAATTTAATTCATACCTCTGGTGATTTCTCGCTGTTTGTCTGCTTTCGCGGTTTTCGGTGCTTGGTTAGCCCTTCAAAAAGGTGAGGATACTTCTTCATCATTTGATCCTCGCCTTCCCACGTGAACTCTGGTTCACGTCTCGAGTTCCAACGAACTTTAACGATTGGAATTTTGCTGTGTTTGAGAGTTTTGGTTTCCCAATCCAAAACTTCGACTGGTTCTTCGATGAATCGTAGTTGTTCATCAACTTGCAACTCGCCCAAAGGAACTGCTTGGGTTCGTCAGAAAGGCATTTCTTCAAGTTGGATACATGGAAAACGTTATGTACGCCACTGAGTTCTGTTGGTAAATCCAATCGGTATGCTACCGGACCAACGCGTTCTATTATCCGGTATGGGCCAACGTATCATGGGTTGAGTTTGTTTCGCTTTCCGAAGCGGACTACACCTTTCCAAGGTGAGACTTTGAGTAAAACTTGGTGGTTCACTTGGAATTCCAGAGGTTTTCGGCGCTTGTCGGCGTAACTCTTTTGGCGATCTCGTGCTGCTGCCATGCGGTTTTGGATTTGGACAATCTTTTCAGAGGTTTCAAGTACTAATTCTGGACCAGTGATTTGGCTATCACCCACCTCTGCCCAGCAGAGAGGTGATCGACACTTTCGTTCGTACAACGCTTCAAACGGCGCTGCTTTAATGCTTGTGTGGTAGCTGTTATTATACGAAAACTCTACCAAAGGCAAGTGAGGTTACCAACTTTTTCCGAAATCCAACACGCATGCACGCAACATGTCTTCAAGGTCTGAATGGCGCGTTCACAGGCTCATATCAAGGCGGGTGCCTAGTGCGCTCTATAGCGACTTCCAAAAGTGCGAAGTGAAACGGGAATCTCGATCAGATATGATGGAGACAGGCACTCTGTGTCTAGACACTACTACTTTCATATAGATGCGAGTCAGTCTTTCCATTTTGTCTGATTCCTTGATCGCTAACAAATGCGCAGACTTAGTCAACCGATCAACGATCACCCATATGGTATCGCATCACGTCGGTGTTTTGGGTAATCCCATGATGAAATCCATGGAAATGTGTTCCCATTTCCACGTTGGAAGTTCCGGTTGCTGTAGCAGACTAGATGATTTCTGATATTCCACTTTGACTCTTGCACAAGTCAAGCATTTGCTCACGTAGGTGGAAATGTCGGATTTCATGTTTGGCCACCAGTAAAGTGCCTTTAGGTCATGGTACATTTTATCTGAGCCAGGGTGAATGGAATATCTATACTTGTGTGCTTTGTCCATCACTAGAGTTCTCAACTCTCCGTATCGAGGAACCCAGATCCGGTTTTCGAAATATCAGACCCCGTTCGATTTGGTTTCAAGCTGCTTGTCCATGCCCCGCATGAGTTCTGATGGGAGGTTATCGTCTTTCAACGCTTCGAGTTGAGCATCACGAAACTGATCAGGTAAGTTGGCGTGAATCGTGAGTTGTAATGCTCGCACTCGTCTAGGTTTATCGGTTTCTTTTCTGCTAAGAGCATCGGCCACTACGTTGGCCTTGCCCGGGTGGTATTTGATGGACAGTCATAATCCTTAAGTAGCTCAACCCAACGACGTTGTCGCATGTTCAACTCCTTTTGATCATAGATATGTTGGAGACTCTTGTGGTCGGTATAAATGGTAAACTTGGTACCGTACAAGTAATGCCTCCATATCTTAAGAGCAAACACCACAGCTCCGAGTTCCAAGTCATGGGTCATGTAGTTCTTCTCGTGAATCCGTAGTTGTCGAGAGGCATACGCTATAACCTTCTCGAGTTGCATCAACACGCAACCGAGACCCTGTATCGATGCGTCACAATGCACCTCAAAATTTTCTGTTCCCTCGGGAAGGGCTAGGATAGAGGCGCTACAGAGTTTGGTTTTCAACAGTTGGAAGGCGGACTCCTGCGCGTCATGTTGGTGCATAATGTCAGTAGTTCAGTATCTAGTGTGAGGTGAAGGATTTGGCAAAACTGGGATTGATTAATAGGAGTGATGACAATATGGCCAGAATAATTGGTATCAGAGCTTTTGCTTGTGATTGTGTGGTTCGAGATTATCACACGGGTGGTAAGATCGTTCCGTTCGACTATTCGCGGAACGATTTTACGTTGAAATACCTAGTTTTTGTGTCTTGCCCATCTCCCACCATCATATATAACCCAATACACCTTCGCATACCTCGCAATATATCCAATTAAAACCTTCAAAAACTTGTGTTCATCAGGCGAAGTTGCCGTCATCGTTCGTAGGGTTTAAGCGAACGTATAAGGTTTAAGTGAAGTTAGTAAGCAAGCGAAGTTAGGTTTAAGCGAAGTTAGGAAGCAAGCGAAGTTGAAGTCAAGCGAACTTAGGAAGCAAGCGAAGTTGAAGTCAAGCGAAGTAAAGCAAAGGCGAAGTTGTCAATAGGCGAAGTTATAATAACTTCGCCATCTAGTCACTGATTAAAAAAATTTATATACTTTCTTGGTATTTCAAGTTGTGTTCCTCTCAACTATGACTTCAATGAACATTACAGAACTAGTCAAAATGGAGGTTGAAGCCGGTTCAGCAACTAAAGCTCCAAAAATGCTTAAGGGTACCGATTTCGTTGCATGGAAAGATCGGTTTGAACAGTATGTGAAATATCAAGATGCTAAGATGTGGGTTTGCATTCAAGATGGATACATTCCACCAACATCCTTGTTTGAAGGTCGTGACCAAATTAAGAAGTACAGTAAGATGGAAGAGGAGGAAAAGAAAATGTATGAGACAGAAAGTAAAGCTCATGCAGCAATAACAATGGCTCTTCCATAATAGATTCTCCATACCTTCAAGAAGTACAAAACTGCTAGAGAGCTATGGGAAGCCCTAGAAAATAGATATGAAGGTAATGTGGGGATACGTGCTTCCAAGACAAAGCTGCTAAAAACCCAATTCTCTATATTCAAGTATTTGAAAAATGAATCACTTAACGATATAATAACAAGATATTATCACTTGATGACCGAACTCAGTAATTACTCCATTTAATACAAGGAAGAAGAGATAGTAGAAAAACTTCTTGATGCTCTTCCACCGAAATGGGAAATATACACGGTTCTGATGAGAGAGGATAAAGACTTTGCCAATATTGATTTGGAAACAGCGGTCAATAAGTTGCGAAATTTTGAACTTAACATGGTTCGGAAGGAGACACCAACTGATCAGGTTCAGGATCCGAGAATGTATGGTGCGAAAGTCACTCCAAGTTCAAGTTCAAAATCAGAATCCTCTGCCTACTACTCAAAGGGGGAATCAAACTCAAACTCAACTCGGGATGGTCATGTGATTCTCAATATGGATGGCGACGTATGTTTCGTAGCTGGAGGTAGTAATCCTTCAAAACCTCAAGCCACAACTGGAAATTTCTCGTCAAATGTTCTGAGCTACAACTACTCACAGATGCCCATGAGTGTTAAATCAGCTGAACAGCAGTTTGCTCTCTATGCATCCTTCATTGCATCTTATGAGAACTACATCAAAGGTAAAATTGTCGACCCTGCAACATTGGATGAAGACTATGATCAGATTGATGCTGATGATTTGGAAGAGATGGACCTACAGTGGCAGATGGCTATGATAGTAAGATGGGTAAAGAGATTCATGAAGAAAACGGGTAGAAAGTTCGTTGGAGAAAGACCAGGGTTTGATAAATCAAAGGTTCGATGTTACAACTGTCAACAGAATGGTCACTTTGCTAAGGAATGTACAAATGAGAGAGTCGAACGAAGTCAGAACAGGCCTGCACAACAGAATGGGGGTAGTAGTGAAAATAGGGCTATGGTATCTCGACAGAATGGTGGATACAACTGGAATATACACGTTAAGGAAGTGTTCGAACAGGCTAATTTGGTAAACATCGAAACTGGAGGAAGTGAGAGGGAGACGGGAGAAAATCAAGCATATATGGCAGAAGTGAACGATCAGCTCTCTGAGTTAAGTTCTGAACTTCATTGTATAAAATGTGAAAATCTATCTGAACAATTGAAAACAATAACTGATCAGTTTGTTAGTTTGGACGCACAATTTAACACGTTAAAAGAAGATCATCACTATACTAAAACTAGAGAAAATAGCTACTCGGTAAAAATAAAAGCTAGTGAAAAGGATATCAGAAGTCTTAAAGCCAGTCTAGCTGATAAAATACAAGTAATTGATCTTAGTTATGAAGTGCTAGAAGAAAAAACCAAACTAATTGCTGAAAGAGATAAACAGATAGCTGATTACCAAGTAAAAGTGGTGGAACTAAACAGAAAAATTGAACAATTTAGAAATTCTTCAGCAATGCTTGATCACATCATAAGTGTTCAACGTTCCCCAGTTAACAAAGGGGGAATTGGATTTTCTGAAGTTCCACCACCATATAACAATAACTATACTTATAATCCTAGTAATCAGCAACCTGCGAATGTTGAGATTAGTCAGACAGATCCAGTCAAAATTTTGACTAAAGAACCTGAAGTTGATAAAAACGAAACGAGTAAACCAATTTCTAATGTTGAAATTTCTGTTCCTAGCTCTGTCTCATCAAATTCGTACAAGTCATCCGAATCGGGTGAGATAAAAGAAAAGGTAGTGTTACTAAAACGTGGGGAGGAATATAAGCCAAATGAAAAGAATTCTTCCCTAAACCCGATCGTCCCACCATATGTTAGACAAACGGGTAGTAATGCAACCTCAACATCTGAAACAACTGTTGAGACGAAAGTTGAACACAGAAGTTGTTTCAGATGCAATCAAGTAGGACACCTTATTGCTAATTGTCCTCTAAACCAGAGAAAATTTAGAGGTATGAGGCCTCCGAAAACTGAGATTAAAAGGAATATTAATTATGATACTGGTAAGAATGCAAACTCACCAAATTCAGACATTGGACTAATCCAAGCTTTCAAAGAAATCGGTCTCATTTTTCCCCAGTTAACTACCAAACCAACAATTACAATTCAGTCAATTCACTAAGGTTTGGATGGCCTCATAGTCAATCCTCGAGAAGGTTTCCTTTCAGAACTTATAGAAATCATCCTCAAACTGACTTTAGGCAACCAAAGTACTGGATGCCGGTCAACAGATTTAATCGACCCAAGACCAGTAGGTCTTGGGTCCCCAGATTTTAATCTTTTTCTTTAATTATGCAGGAACAGTCGAACAGCGCTGTAAACAATCTGTGGGTTGTGGATGTTGGTTGTTCCCGGCACATGACTAGTAACAAGAATTTGTTACGTGACTGGAAACCTGTTCAAGGAGGAAGGGTTAGTTTCACTGGAGAAAGTGGAGGTAGAATCAGTGGTATAGGAACGGTGACAAATGGAAGAATGAAGTTAGAAAAAGGTGAATTTTGTGGAAGAGTTGAAGCATAACTTGTTGAGTGTATCTCAGATTTGTGACAAAGAATACACGGTGCATTTTACTAAAAATGAGGCAATCGTCCTTTATCCTGGTTTCAAGATACCAGAGGCATGGGTAGTGATGAGAGCTCCAAGAGAAAAGAACACGTATATAATGGATATGAGGTCAACTGAGATGACAACAGAAGAGTCATGTCTTCTGTCAAAGGCAACTGAGTCTGAGTCAGAGTTATGGCATCGAAGAATGGGACATATACTTCTTCGCAAAATGAATTACATTGTCAAGAATGGGCTGGTGCTTGGTGTTCCCTTGAAGAATTTTAACTTTGAAGATCAGTGCTTGTCGTGCAAGAAGGGAAAACAACACAAAAAACCTTATCACTCCAAGAAGGTTAACTCAATTGTCAGCACCCTTGACCTACTTCACATGGATCTCTTTGGTCCCGTGAATGTAAAGAGTCTAGGTGGAACGTCAGACTGCTTGGTTGTAACCGATGAGTACTCTCGATACTCTTGGGTATACTTTCTGAAGGCAAAAGATGAGACAGTTCAGTTGGTAATTAACTTGATTACCAATATTGAAAATATTGTTGGGGGAAAAGTTAAGTACATCAGGAGTGATAATGGTACAGAATTCAAAAACTACCAGATGGAGATGTTCTGCTTACAGAAAGGGATAGAACATCAGTACAGCGCCCCGTATACTCCGCAACAAATGGGGTAGCTGAGAGGAAGAATAGAACGCTAATCAAAGGAGCCAGAACCATGCTGGCAGATGCTAAACTTCCCGTGGTGTTCTGGGCTGAAGCTGTTGCCACAGCCTGTTATATCCTTAATCGTGTTTTAACTGTTAAAAGATCAAATAAAACTTGTTATGAACTTATGCATGGTAGAAAGACAAACTTGAATGGTCTCGAACCTTTCGGGTCCCCATGTTCGATATTAAAGACAAACATAAAATTTGGTGAGAAAGCCGAAGAAGGTATTTTAGTCGGATATGTTGTTGGGACACCCAACAGAAGAGTCTTTAATTTATCGAACAGCAAGGTTGAGGTGGTATGTAACACTGACATTATGAGTTACAAATCACCAACGCCTAGCACGGGACCCGCTGAAGCTTTCGACTATGATAAACTATTCAAATATTTTAATGTGCCTTACTTGGATTTTGCAGAAGTTGATGAGAAACTTGCTTCACAGATTTTGTATGACGAGGAGGAAAATATTGTGTAACGTCCTCGATACGACGAAAGTCAACCTTCTTCATCCAGTGCCGTTGATACTCCTGCTGTCTCTACTGAAGAAGAATTCTACAATCCATTTCACTCTCAACATCAATCACCCATTGATGAACTCTCTTCGAATTTAGAAAACAATCTGGAAGTTGGTCCGGTTCAGACTACTGGAATTCATAAAAATCACCCTTTGGAGAACGTGATAGGTAATCTGTCTGACGGTGTTCAAACAAGAAGAAGTTTGGATGAACACACATGTGTTTACGCAAGCATTAAAGACACGGGTATCATAAATGAGTGCTTGTACACCTGCTTCATCAGCCAGATTGAACCGAAGAATTATCAAATGGCTCTAAAGGATAGCTCGTGGGTCGAAGCCATGCAAGAAGAGTTAGCTCAGTTCGAGAAGATGGAAGTATGGAAATTAATTGAAAAACCAAAGAATGTAAATGCTATTGGTACAAAGTGGGTTTTTAAATGTAAGAGAGATGAGAAAGGGATAATCATACGGAACAAGGCAAGGCTGGTAGTAAAAGGGTTTAATCAGCAAGAAGGAATCGACTACAACGAAGTGTTTGCTCCTGTGGCAAGATTGGAGGCAATTCGACTATTTTTGGCATTTGCTGCACACAAAGAGATGAAAGTGTTCCAGTTAGATGTGAAAAGTGCCTTTCTTAATGGAAAAGTCGATGAGGTGGTGTATGTTGAACAACCTCCGGGATTCCCTGACCCAGATTTTCCTGATCATGTGTACAAACTGAGTAAAGCTTTATATGGGCTGCATCAGGCCCCTCGTGCCTGGTACGCAACCTTGTCCGATTACCTGCTTGAGAATGGGTTCGAAAGAGGAAAGATCGATAGCACGCTGTTTGTCAAGAGAAAAGGGGGAGATTTTCTACTCGTTCAAGTCTATGTGGATGACATCATCTTTGCTGCATCAAAAGTCACCATGTGTTAGGAATTTGAAGCAGTCATGAAAAAGAGGTTTGAAATGAGCGCCATGGGCGAACTAACTTTCTTTTTTGGATTGCAGGTAGATCAGAAGAAAGATGGGATGTTTATTCATCAAACGAAATACGTCCATGATGTGTTCAAACACTTCAAGATGGACGATAGCACCCCATTTGATACTCCAGTTTGCGTCAACCACAAACTGGGTGCTGATTCTGACAGTGATGAAGACGTGGATCCCACCCAATATCGAGCAATCATAGGTTCTTTAATGTATTTAACTGCATCTAGACCTGATATTATGTTTGCAGTTTGTCTTTGTGCTCGTTTTCAGGCAAGCCCGAAAGAATCTCACCTGAAGGGAGTAAAGAGAATACTGCGGTATCTCAAAGGCAAGCCTAAGTTGGGATTGTGGTACACGAAAGGGGGTGAACTGGATTTCGTAGCTTACACAGATTCTGACTATGGAGGTTGCAATCAGAACAGGAAGTCAACAACCGGTGGATGTCAGTTTCTGGGAGGAAGATTGGTGTCGTGGCAGTGCAAGAAACAGACCTCTGTAGCCATTTCCACCTGCGAAGCAGAGTACATGGCAGCATCAAACTGCTGCTCCCAGGTTCTATGGATACAACAGCAATTGCGCGATTACGGTCTGAATTTCACTCAAACTCCTATTTGCATTGATAACACTGCTGCAATCTCAGTAATTAACAATCCCGTCAAACACAGCAAAACTAAACATATTGACATTCGTCATCATTTTATACGGGATTGTGCTGAGAAGAAATTAATTATACTTGAAAAGGTTGATTCTTTGGATAATTTCGCCGATCTTTTTACTAAAGCGTTTGACCGATCCCGTTTTCAAAATCTTATTGAGCTGAACGGGATGATCAATCCCGAGTAACCTTGTTTTTCGTTTTTATTAGTAAAAAAAACAAAAAAAAAAAAAAAAAAAACAAACATCACTATCGCTTAGAATTATGTCGGTTGCTTCAGTTTGAAGGACACATCTTCGGATATGTTTTGTCCTTACTTCTACTAGTAGATTATGAGGATAGACATTAACCAGATGACTGAAAGCGACCGGGGCGGTTTATGATGGGTTTTTATTCTTTCGCTGAAAAAAGTCGTTCATACTTAGTTAGAAGGACACATACTCGTATGTGGTCGGTCCAGCTGATCCATTGGATCTTCAGGATAGCCGTTTACCTGAAGACTTTGCCTTGATCGGGGCGATAGAATTTAAAAATTTTTTAGGGAGATGATATAATTTTTCAAGTCTATAACTTCGTAAGAAGTTTCAATACAATGTTTAAAAGAAAATTGATCCAACCTTGGAAAGTGATAGAAAAACTAATTCTGTGTACTTAACTAGTGAAGTTATTAGGCCTAAAAGACTCTAGAACAGCCATTGTAAGTTATGGTAGCTTTTTATGGTGCGTAAAAGTAGAAGTGATACAAAATAAATCTTCTCGATTTAATGTGGAGAATCATTCTGAGTTGTGCATGTCTACATATACATCTTTCCGAATGATAGGCAGAAAAGTGATTACCCAGTTATACACGAGCCCGTGAGTGTTCTGATTCCCGAGAAGATGGTGTGTCAAGTACCTGCAGTGATCCAGATTCGGGACTTGCAATCGTCTATTATTTGAAGCTGTATTAAAATCTTTATTAAATATATATATATATATATATATATATATATATATATATATAATAAAATGTTGTTAAGCCTTCTGAAGCTTATGTTGTTACAAATATCAATCAAGAGGCAAGAAAGAGAACGGGAAGAAGACTCTAAAGATCGATGTGTGCTTACTGTTTAATCAAACACTACGGGTCGAAGTCAACTCGGGGTGATTTGGGGAAAGCCAAATATGCTTTGAGAATAGATAGGAGGCATCACAATCTCTCATGTGTTATCCATCTAAATTTTGAGCTTAATTGAACCTAATCCGTATCACAGAAGCGATGAAAACCATACTAAGTTTAATACCTGCTTAAACCTGTTTCTTTATGTCATAATACCGCTGAACATGGATCTATGTGACAGCCACTTAATTAGTATGATTCATATTCGGATCTTTTCTAAAACATGCAGGTTCTCGTCAAGACTGAAATTTGATCCCGTTTATATAATTACTAAAATTTTCATTGCATATCTTGTTTTGTGGTTTAAAACTTGGTTACTTGGTTCTTAAAAGACAGTTGCATTTTGATCAAATTTATAAGGTCCTGTTTTGTAAATTAAGTTAGGCGAACTTACTGGAAAACCTTAACTTCGCCTGAGTACTCTCAAACCTATATAGGGGTCAACTGGTCAAACTCTTAACAAACTTTCAAACCCCAGCGAACTTATAACCAAACAACCAACCTCGGCGAACTTAATCCTTGAATCGAACTCTTTTTTATCTATTTCTTGTCCGTTGTTAAAGGTGTGTAGGATCGGTTTAACCTGTAATTCATAGTAATGGTGTTAATCAGTAGCCTCTTTGGTCTGATTCGTAACTTAGTTCATGCAACCCTTCTAACACCCGATAAACTTCATGTTTCTAAGGTGTTTGTAACCCATTTGGTCCTCTAAGATCTCGATTGGACTATCCCTTCATGTTTTTATTCTCAAATTCTTCAAACTAATCCTTGATAAGATACAAATTATACGCCGTTTCAGATTCAGGCGAAGTTAGGTTTAGGCGAAGTTGTTCTCAACTTCGCCCTAGGCATAACTTCGCCTGCTCATTTTTAAATTAATTATTTAGTCTGGTTGTTCTCAGGCGAAGTTAGGGTTAGGCGAAGTTATACTCAACTTCGCCTAAGGTTTAACTTCGCCTGCTGCTTAATATTATTTAACAGTTCTAATTTGTTATCAGACGAAGTTAGGGTTAAGGCGAAGTTGTACTCAACTTCGCCATATGGATAACTTCGCCTGCACATAAGATGTTATCATAACTTCGCTCATGGTAATAGGCGAAGTTATGATCTGCTACGTCGATGTTCTAACTTAGACCGTTTGTTGTGCAGATATGGCAGCTGTAGCAGGAGCTGGTAGTGCTGGTGGTGACGAAGGTGGTGACAACAACCGACAGTTCTTTCCGGGTTACAACATGTACATTACTTTGGATCCGGATGCTAGTGGTGTCGACGACTATCGCGAGATCATCTCCTTCCTCGTTCGCTCACGTATTTTTCACGCCATCACTACAACTCTCCCCATTTCTCTACCGAATATTGAAGATTTCTGGCGAACGGTAGAATATAACTGTAGAGTTGATCCTCCGGTTATGCGTGCTACAGTGAACAATCAGGTGGTGCAGTTCTCAGCAAATCAGATCAGAGTCGCCTTGCAGTTCGGGGCTGAAACTATAGATGATCCAACAGATTTTCCAGCTCCATTCAGAGATGGTGCATTTTTACGTATGGGCTATTCGGGTCCTTTGGGTGACACTCAAAGGCGAAAGGGATTCTTACTGGATCAGTGGCATTTTCTGATGCACGTAATGATAGTGTGCATGTCTGGTCGTAAAGCTGGTACTGAAGGTATGGGGGCAACGATGCAATCTGCTATGACAGCCCTGACTTACAACAAGCCCTACAGCTTTAGTCAGATGGTGTTTTATGAAATTGATCGTCAGAGACGCGCGGTCGTTAGGGAAAGATTTTTAATGTACCCGAGGTTTTTACAGATGATTTTGAATCATGTAGCACCTACGCTACCTCAACGATGTCCTATCCGTTATGTTGAGAGTGTAAGTAAGAGAATCTTTGCGCAATGCAGGTCGTCAAGTGCTCGCAGCAAACCAGAGCTTCGTCCGCGGCACACTGCATTGTTTGGTTATTTGGTGAACCCTGCTTATATTGCTCCTCTTGGAGATGAATTTCGGGACCCGGCACCGCAACAGGCTGATGTTCCTCAACCACCACCTGTGGTACAGCACGCATTGCCTGCTGATCCTGTTGCAGCTCCGGAGGAACAGGTAGATCTTGAAGCTGCTTTTGGTGGCCAAGGGTTCTTTGATATGGAGCAAATTGATCCTGCTGCAGAGGTTCAAGCACCAGTAGCTGAGGCTTCTAGTGTGAATGTTTCGATGGTAGCTACGTCTGTAGCAGATTCTGAGAGAACCGACTCTGACTCCTCCGCTGATGATATCGCTAAAGAACAACAGATTCTGGTCAGACAAGAAAGAATACATGGCAAGAGAAAGAAAGACTCGGATGACAGTGAATCTGACTTCGAGGAGGAGTTAAACCAGTTGATACCACGATCGAATAGGGTCAGAACTGGTGAGGGTTCCGAAGCTGGCGAAAGCTCAAGGGTGGTTCGTTTCTCTCCACTCGCGTTATCTGGTATGACTATGATTCCTGCTTCTATGACTGTAACAGTACCGATCACCTCCAGTGTTCCCGTGATGACAACGTCATCATCATTTGGTATTCCACCAACCACGTTTCAGTTTTCGACTCCGGAGATTGTTTCCTTGCCACCTCCTACTGTTACTCCATCGGAGGTTGTTGAAAGATTTGTTGAGTCAACGCTGGTTGCTACTGCGGGGTTATCTGTCACAATTCCACCCGCGGTTACTACTCAGCCTGCTTCTGATACTCCAGCCAGTCTGGGAATACCTCCACCTTATGCTCAAGACGTTTCTCATATGCGTTCTGATTTTGATGCTACAATGTCTGATTCTGAAAGGATAGCTGCTCTTGAACGGGTCGTTGCTGAACGGTCAAGAATCAATCTAATACAGACTCAAGCTTTCCAGCGCCTTGTAGCAGAAATTCAGATCCAATCCTCCCTCCTGGTTGAGCACGGTAAACTATCTGATGCTTTAAAATAGTTCTTAGCAACTCAGGGGGAGACAAGCTGCAAGGGCGACGAGTTGAGAACAAAGAAGAGCCATGATAGAGACGATGATCCCAATGCATCGAAAGTTGCAGGTGGTGAGTTGCCAAGAACTGAACAAACTCTTGGGACTTCCACATCTCATGGGTAGTCAACTGGTACGGCAGGTGGATCAGGTGGTGAAGACGTCGTGGTTGTGGATGATGAGGAAATGGTGGATGATGATGATGTGGATGATGAAGATGTGTTACCTGCTGAGGAGATTGAAAAGATAGGAGAACAGATTGTGATTGATAGTGAGATAGAGGAAGGTGAGATTGTGGATGACAGTGTAGAACATGATATTCCAGACGTTGATAAGGTAAATGTGAGTCAAGATATGGATGTGTCAGATGAGTCTGAGTGGGAAGAGCAG
Organism: Bidens hawaiensis; assembly: GCF_021521415.1. Classification (NCBI taxonomy): domain Eukaryota; kingdom Viridiplantae; phylum Streptophyta; class Magnoliopsida; order Asterales; family Asteraceae; genus Bidens; species Bidens hawaiensis. Next base: position 1,424,481 of record NW_027491061.1, read on the forward strand.
CCAAGATGAAAAGAAGGCTACGCTCAGTGGTTTGTAAAGACAAAGAAGCCAGCGGTTCCAACAATGTTCAAAAAGAGTTACAATATCAAAGGGTATGCTGAGTCGAAGAAGGATATTATTTGATGGCTGTATGATGAGCAGTTGAAGTTATTTGTGATTAAACGCTTTGATGGGATTCAGTATTTTAAGAGGATGTTGAGATCTCTCAATACCTTGCCTGAGTGTGAGGTGAAGGATTTGGCTAAATTGGGTTTGATTAATAGCAGTGATGACAATATGGCTAGAATAATTGGGAAGATTATGTGGAAAGAAAGTGTGAAAGAAAAGAAGTTTGAGTTGTTAAAGCCTTAGAAAGGGAAGCTAGTTGAAGATAAGGACAGAGGAATGCGAGCTGATGGCAAACCTTGGATGGTGATGAAATATAAGCCGGTTCGGTGTTTGAAAGATGTGCCTATGAAGTTAATGCCCAAGGATGTCTTAAAGAATCTCAAGTGGTGGTACGTTGATAGCCAAACAGCTGAAGCGGTTATGGAAGATGAAGATGAACAAGAAATTCTGAGAGTGTATGATCCCATGCACTTGGTAAATTTGTCTCAAGCTTACTTGCAGGTGCTAAACGATAAGAAGATATTCTATATTCCGGCATGGAAAGATGAAGCCAAGAAGTACCAGAGGGTGGTCTCTGTTTGTGTCAGACAGGGCGTTCATGCTTGAAGACGGGTGACACGAGATTTTTGGGATTACTAGACACGAGAATGAAGATCGAGATATGAAGCTACTGCCAAAGGGGAGTCTGTTGGTGCATAATGTCAGTAGTTCAGTATTCAGTGTTTTGTATGTGTCTGTAATCGTGTTAAATTGTTTGTGTTGGTTTTGGATATCGTGTCACACAAGTTCGCCTGGGATGTAGGCGAACTTGTAGGCAAGCGAAGTTATGACAACTTCGCCTAGTCTGTTAGGCGAATTTGTCGAGGCTTATATATTCCTCACTTCGGCTTTGGTTTGAGTTTTTTTTCCAGAACGTGTAAGTGATAATTGAGATCACGTGTTGAAGTGTTGCAATACAATCGTGTTTATTAGTATTGTAACGTGTGTTTGCTTATCGGTTCAACGTATCATATATCTTACGCTCGTATCGTATTACGTGGGGATTCCGCACCCTCGTGTTACGAGATACTCCTGTGTAGATCCGGCTGGGAACCTACACGTCACCCCAATTATACTTAGTACCCTTGTGTGTCAATGCGGTGAGAGGTTGAGCAATCTTTGAAAATCCCTCGATAAAACGTCGGTAGTAGCCAGCCAGTCCTAGGAATTGTCGCACCTCAGTCGGAGTCTTAGGTGCTTCCCAGTTTTTGATGGCCTCTACCTTGCCGGGATCGACATGGATACCATTCTCATTGATCACATGTCCTAAGAAGTGAACCTCGCGAAGCCAAAATTCGCATTTAGAGAGTTTAGCGTACAGTTGTTCCTACTTTAGCAATTCCAGGATTAATCTCAGGTGTTCTTCATGGTCGGTCTTGTTATTGGAGTAGACGAGGATATCATCAATGAAAACAATCACAAACTTGTCGAGGTACGCCTTGCATACTCTGTTCATGAGATCCATAAATACGGCTGGTGCGTTGGTTAAGCCAAAAGGCATAACCGAAAACTCGTAGTGACCGTATCGAGTTCTGAATGCCGTCTTTGAAATGTCTTATTCGCGCACTCTTAATTGATGCTAACCAAATCTCAGATCGATCTTCGAGTAGTAACTCGATCCTTGAAGCTGGTCGAACAGATCATTAATTCGGGGGAGGGGATAACGGTTCTTGATCGTCACCTTGTTCAGCTCTCGGTAGTCGATGCACATGCGGAAAGTCCCGTCCTTCTTTCGAACAAATAAGACAGGGGCTCCCCATGGTGATGAGCTAGTTCGGATAAAGCCTTTATCCAACAAGTCTTGCAATTGAGTGGACAACTCCTGAAGCTCTGCCGGTGCGAGCCGATATGGGGCTCGGGCTATGGGTGCTGCACCGGGGGGCAATTCGATTTGGAATTCGACTTGTCGAATAGGTGGAGTCCAGGCAAATCCTCCGGGAAGACTTCCGAAAAATCTCGCACAATCGGTATGTCTTCGATTCGCTTCTCCTCCGCGGGTTTCTCAACAATATGAGCTAAAATTGTTGATTGGCCCTTTCGCAAATATTTCTGCGCCTTCATAAGGGTGATGACGCTTGTAGTCATGCCTCTCTTCTCGCCCTGTATCGAGATGATTTCGCCGAAAGAGGTAGTGATATGGACTATCTTGTCATGACATATAATCTCAGTTCTATTCTCGGATAGCCAGTACATGCCGACAACGACATCGAAACTACCAAGCGTAAAGGGTATGAGGTCGATATCGAAGGTATGACCCGACAGTTTCAACTTACATCCCGCTAGTACATGAGTTATTTCTATAGACTTACAGTTAGCTAATTCAACAGGAAACTTAGCATCTAAAGGGGTTGGAGTTAAGTCTAAGAGTTTACTAAAGGCTTTCGATACAAAACTCCTATCAGCTCCAGTGTCAAACAATATAGAAGCAGAACAGTCGTTCACAAGGAACTTACCGGTAACCACATTCGGATCGTTGCGGCCCTGGCCCGACCCAATGACGAAAGCTCTACCCTTACCACTACTTCCGCCACTGTTGTTGCCTCCATTGTTCTCATTCTGCTTCAGTTTGGGGCAATCCTTCCTGAAATGACCCTCTTGACCACACTCGAAGCACCCTTTAGTCGACGTAGGCTGTTTAGGAGCACCCTTTGCCGCTAGGTCTCCCCTACAGTCTTTTTCCTGATGACCCATTTTTCCGCATCTCAGACACTTGATACGGTCGCATGAGCCAGCATGGTGATAGTTGCACTTGTTGCACTTCGGGTACTTTCCAGCATAGCAACTCGAACCCTGTCCGCCACCGTTGTTGTTATTGTTGGAACCTTGATTATTGAGTTCCGAGCGAGTTCGGGTTTACGGTGGGGTTGTTGTTGTCAGTGCTTGAGTTGTCACGGGTTTTAGAGGTGGAACCTCTAGGTGGTAACGCACCTTGTGCCACTGCTTGGTCCGTTAGTTTGTGGGCTATTCGGATCGCTTGCTGAATTTTAGCCGGTTTGGAAGACGTCACCATACCCTGAATCTGGCGTACCAACCATCGATATACATCTCGATTCTCTTACTCGGCAGGTCAACCATCCGCGGACACATCATTGCCAGTTCGTGGGAATGGGTGGTGTAGGCTTCAATCTCAGAACCTACCATCTTTAACGCCCAAGATTCCGATTACGGCTTCGAGATTTCCTCTCTAGGACAATACTCTTCTCGCATCATGTTCTTGAATTCTTCCCAGTTCATAGCATTTGCCAATTCCAACCCAAGAATTTGCACATTAGAGTTCCACCAGGTGAGGGCGGAATCTTGCAATGTACCAGCAGCAAACTTGACCCTGCTGGCTGGTGGACCGTTACACATCTCGAAAGCTGACTCTGCCTTCTCGGCCCAACGCAGGAAACCTATGGCTCCCTCAGTTCTGTCAAATGAATTAGGCTTGCAGTCTAGGTAGTTCTTGAAAGTACAGACTCCGGCTTGACCTTTGGCTTGATTCTAAACGTGCGCAGCTAGAGCTGCCGCTGCATCGTCATTCATTAGGGTTAGGAGTTCTGTTGTGGTTAGGTTAATGTTACCGCGACCATGCCCAGCGGTTCTTCCAGACATCTAGGTGTTATCATCCTGAGGTGTCGTCGCCTGAGGACACGTCCGAGTGTGCATCCTCCTCAGGATCTTCCTCGGTTTTTCCTCAGGTTCTTCTGCATCTGGGGCAATCTGCGCCCCTAGTGTGTCGCATCGGGCTAGAGCTGTCGCTGCATGGCCTCTTGCGTCTCTGACTTCTTCTTGCAAGTCTATCATCTCTTATTGCATCTTGATCACTAGTTTCATTAGCTGAACATGAGCGCCCTGAACTTTCTTCATGGCTTCAGTCAGGTGGGAAATTCTCTTCCTAGCCTCTGCTCCATTCCATATCAATCCGGAAACGTTCGCTCTCGCCGAGCGCATAAAACCCGCGTCACGCTCTAAACAGGAAACAACAGCTGCGAGAACACGCTCTATTGGTTCGGTTATGGGTGGTAGGGTGTTGGGGTATGCAAGACGGCTTGGGTGAGGTAGAGGGGGAACTTGCTCGCGGTAAACCATACGCTGGATCAAACTCGGGTACCAACTCCAGCTAACGTTGTCTTCGTACATGTCTCCAGATAGGCGATGTCTCTTCGGTGCAGGGGCTGCTAGTGTCGGGACTACTCGAGGCGGTTCCTTTCCAGGGGCATGAGACACCGGGTCGGATGATGATGATGATGGCGTCGACATCCTTACAAGATACGTCGTGTATGGGTTACGCGCGTATGAGTGAATTAGGTAAAGAGATAAAGAAAATGAATAACTAAATATATAATACACATTTATATATGCAGTGCGTAAAATTATAACTAATGGGTCGTTGCGGTTATAGTCTAGTATGAATGCATTTCTAGTTCGCTATAACCAATGGCTTTGATACCAATCTGTCACACCCTCAAAATCCGCTAACGGAGTTTTACCGTCAGAGGGTGTGAACTAACAGGATCGGAATTATTAGTTATAATCAAACACTATGTTCAAAGTTTTCAAACCACGAACATTAAATTTAAATAAGTGCGGAAGCGTAAATCATAAATCAAGTGTTGCGTCACGCAGGACGACTTAAAACCAAATTAATAAAAGTTTAAAAGCAAGTTTTTCAAAACAATAGTGTTCAATGAAATGCATGTCCCTATACCGCGCGCCCGCCTCGGCTACCTGAGAATAACATACTAAAAGTGTCAACACAGGGTTGGTGAGTTCACATATATAAATAACGAAAAATGTTTGCGTTTAAGTGTTTGCGTTTTGGGTTTGCGTTTGTGTTTGCGTTTTGCGTTACCAGATAGTGTTAAGTCAATTATATATCAATAGGTAGCTAGCCTATAAAACAAGTATTTACTAAGTGTTCGACACCGAAGCTGACTGTTTATCATATTCCTTGCCACCATGTCAATCACGACCATGGTAATGTGTTAGCCAAGATTACACCCACTCGATCTACAGTCGAGTTTAGAGTTGGGTGGGGTTTGTCAAACCCCGTAGTACTACTCAACAGTGACTCGCTATTATACAAATACTAAATGGTTTGATGTTATGAAGGACTTTAGTTGGTTTGTTTGCCACTTAGCCTTACAAGCGATATATAACCAATAACAAAATCTAAAGTGTTTGGAGTATGTTATCTCCCCCAAGTAAAAAGCGTTTAAAAGAGTAAAAGGGGAACGTGAAACTCACTGTTTGCGAAGAATTCAAAAACAAGTCAACCGAAAGATGCGCGTCACAGAAAATCCTCACTAGCGCTCTAAAACAAGAATGAGATTTTCTAAGTGTTGGAACTATTATTGAGTCTCTAGACTCGGCACATGATACCTATGCATGAGATACGTTTCGTGTTTCGTTTGTGAATTATGTGTGACTCGACAAACACATTGGTGACACGTTACATGTGTAAACAAATACATAAGTATCAAGTACTAACATTGTACATTACTATTAATTATTCCCCACAAGGGCAAATTAGTCAAAAACATAGCAAATATCGATCAACCAACACGTTTCTTGTATTTTCACATAGTTCAGCGGCTAGTTTTATCAAGTCAGAATTCTAGGGCCCCTCTACTTCTAGTTATTAAATTTCTAGCGTAAATAATAACTCTTGACTCTTGAATTTTGTGTTCTATGTATAAATATCAAGTAGTGTAACGATTCCGGCAAATTCAGGTATACCCTAGCCGGAATATACTATTTACGTGTTATTCAATACGGAATATATGAATTATAATGTGTTTATACGAGTATATAAGATTTACAGTACGAATTATACTCGAATATACAGCTAGTCGTATTGAAATTACGACTAATCGATGAACGATTATTGAAACCCGAACGAATCGGGGATTACATTATAGACGAAATATATAATGTTTAGTGATGTGTACGAAGTATTAAAGCTTCGGGATAAGTGAATTATAGCACAGAAAAAGGATTTCGATTTATTAGTACGTCGGTACGATAAACGAAACCTTTAACATCAAACCAAGCAAGAGACGATCGATCAAGCCGAAAAAGATGCACAATTACCGACAATATGATGTGTTAAGTCAATAAATGTCATGGTTTAAGTTTTTAAAGTTTTTAAATCGGTTTTATATAAATTTAAATTTTAAGCCGAAAAACGACCGTTTTGGCCTCGTTTTGGGCGGAATTAAACGTTTAACCGAAAAACGAACTGAACCAGATTATCCACAACATTATCCGGATTACACAATCCGAATGTGTGGCCAAGGTTGAAGATGTGGGCCCCACCCCACACCTTACTAGGACCGATCGGTCCATGATCACACACACACACACTTCATTTTCTTTTTTCTAAAATCACAACTCCACATTTCTCTCCATCCTTCACTCATTCAACCAAAAACCTTGGATTTTTAAGAAGATCCACAAGGTATAAACATGTTATTATGGTTTGATCTTGCTTTTTAATTCCAAATCATGAGAAAATGAGGTTTCAAGTGAAAACCCGAGATGAAACCGATTCTTGCATGATCAAGTGATGTATACAAGTTATACAAGGGATCTTGGTCCAAGAAAGGAGTTAAAAGAGTCAAAAACGAATTTTTACGGTTAAAATATTTGTTTTGATGTCTTAACCGAAACCATGAAAGAAATGGCTTGATTGTGGGTATAACTTGCTTGGTGTGGTGTTGTTGTGCTTGTAGGTGTTGTATCTAGTTGCTAGCAAAGGCTAGAAAGCAAGATCTTTGCGATCTAAAGCTAGAAACACAAGGTAGTTCGGTTTTTTCGTATGATTTGTAAGATTTGGACAGATTGCGGTAGACTTAGAGTTGAGTCATGAAATTTCACAGAGATGATCTACACATGAAAATATGAGATCTGTGAAATTTTGGTAATTTTTGGATAAAGGATGAATATTTGGTGAATTTAATGCTCGGTTTTGGCTAAAAATGGTGAAAAATAGCTAAACATCATGAATAATTCTGGAAAAATTCAGATAAACTTTTTATAACATATAAAAGTCACACACAAAATTTCAGGTCCATTGGAGAAGTCTAAGTAGGCTTTTCGGTAAAACGAGATCAAGGGTTTTCTAGCTCGGTTTTGGTAAAAATAGCATGAAAAATGAGTTTTTGTTTCTGTAAAAATTACTGGGAACTATGTGGATGGCAGGAGTCATCCCAGAAAAATTTGGGATTTTTCTAAGGTCGTTTGGTATTTTCGACATATTTGGTGTTTAAATGACGTTTAAAAATAGATAAATAAATGTTAAATATAAAAATTAATTCTGGAAATAATTTTATAAAATTCTTTACTGTCAAAAACTGATTTGTGCAAAATTTCAAGATCCGAGACTAAACGGATAATTATTTGTGCTAAACAGAACATAAAAACAAACTTTTAAAGCTTAAAACGCGTAAACCGGCAAAGTTCGCCTAAGCGAGCTGACTGGTGTATAAAAACCCTAAAAATGAATTATTTTCATGAAACTAAGTTAATCAAGTAAAAATAAATCATCCGAAAGTAATTCGGATGATTTGGGTAATTTTACCCGATTTAGCAGTTTCCGGTATACTAAAGACGGAAACGGGCCCCGCGGCCAAACGGGGTGTCTAAACCGAGCTCTAATTTCACCACTTTAATTAAAATATCAATAACAACTATTTTCGGGTCGTATGTGGCCAAACTCACTTTAAAAACTTAAAGACGAATAACCGTGCTAGGCACGCAAAACTAGAAAAACAAACTAATGGTAATTTTGACTAAAGAACTCTAAGTGATATCACAATCTAAGTCCTGAGAAGTGTTTCGGGGTTAACATTGTCCCCGGATCGTGTACGGTACTGGGTTAACAGTGTCCCCGGACGTACAGGTTAACACGAACTTAAGTTATATTAATAGAAATTATGTAGTAACGACTTAGGGATCGTATTACAGATCAGGGCCGGTAGCTGTTCACAGTATTACATCTTGCTCACAAAAAGGTGAGTTTCACGAGCCCCTTTTTACTGAACTGTTTTAAATATTTTCCCGGGGCGGAAAGCATGTTTATATCAAAATGTTTAAGTACATGCTGATCGCATGGAAATGAATGTATTTATATATGTTTTATTGTACGGGAATCGTACGGAAATGTACTAAGATGGTAATTGTCTGAGTTGCTAACATTGTAAGGCCCCGCAACACGAGTGATTAGCTAAAAGCCGGTAGAGTGTGAATAGTACTATTGGTCTGACAAACCCAACTGGTCCGGCATGGATTTGCTGATGTTTCCCAGCCAGTTGCACATGTCTATTTTGGGTGTTATATATATTTTGCTATGTAATGTTAGACATAGCGGTTTGAGGCAGTTCCGTGGACGGGGGATATGTCACGGGTCCGTAGGCGGGGGATATGCCACGGGGATTGTGTGTGATAGTCAGAGGTTTCGCTTGTGGGCTCAGCATAATTACATCGCTAATATATGATTTATTTTAATAAATTGTCAATGTTTATTTAAATCTGTGAAACTCACCAACTATTCGTAGTTGACCCGTTTTCTTTACATGCTTTCTAGGTACACCCAAATTGGAATGAGTGATACGTGCTTGATGATGTGTGCTATTTTGTGGAAGCTTAAGAGTCTATATTTTGTTTTAAACATGTTAACGTACTATTGGTAAAACTTATGTGATAACGCCTAGTCGGTAACGAAACTCGGAACAATGTAATACGTTTAAATTATTGTAGTGGTGTTTTCTTTATAAGCAATGCTGTTGATATCAGATGTGTCTGTTGCATCCCGTGTACGTTTCCGCTGCGGTTACGGGGTGTTACAGAACTTGGTATCAGAGCCATTGGTTATAAAGAATTAGGATGTCCTTAAAAGATACCTAAAATATAACCAGTAGCTCAAGTGTTATAGGATCTGAATATCAACTAATAATTTATTGTGACGAGGTCTGGATGAACTTGGATGGACAAGTGAGTTATTATGGTCCGGAACATAATAACAGACTTGTCCGAACGAGGGAATTCAGGGGAAGTCACGGGGGACTTTAATAGGTAAAATTGGCAACATATGTGCAAATATATGATAATATTGTGTGTGGTCAAGTTGTATAAGTAAGTGTATATTAATTTGATTACGATTTACACTATGGAAAGAACTATATGTTTGTTAACTTGTGTGCAGGTTAGAATGTCAAGAACACCTAGTGTATCGATGGAGGAGGACCCGGAGGAAGTCAGCTCCGGGAACTCTGGGAGCCTCCCCGTATCATCCAGCTCTGAGCCTAGCGAGGCTAGTGTTAGGAGCTCTAGCCAGTCCTCCCCTGCCAGGATTGCTAGATCTCCTACCCCACCCGCACCACAGGCCGTCCCTATCCCTCCCGGATTCGGTCCCCGCCTCACGGCGCGGATCAGTGTCCTGTATGTTCCACCTACCTTTACCCCACCCAGATCCACTTACCACAGAGGCGAGTCCTCCCGCCCCCAGCCCGGGCCTGTGCCGCCACCTGTGTGGGGTACCCCCAGGCCAGTGAGGGATGAGCGTCCCTCCACCGAGGCGGCGTGGCTCCGGGTGCTCACCGAGCGGATGAATGAGCACACCACCGCCTTGACGGTGGGTATTCAGAGGAGGAATCACTTGGTGGATTGCATACTGGACAGCCAGCATGCGATCGCGCAGCTGAGGAGGGAGGACGCCAACTCCCTGGGGTTGATTGACCGGATGGAAACACGGATCCGGGGTTTAATGGCAGTGATTGTCGGGATGGCGGCGGTGTTGGTGTGGTTGGTATACCACCGTGATTAGATCATGTTAGGGTGGTGGTAGTCAGGGGCCGCTTTTTGATACTCTGTGTAATCAGTTAGTGGTGATGCTAACATAGAGTGAATCTTGGGTAGTTATAATACAACCACTGGCCCTTAGGAGGGTCTCTTTTGGGGTATATCGTTATAGATACTTTTGGGTATCATTCAAGCACTGACCCATTGTGGGTTATGTCGAGATGATGCTGACATAGACCCTATGTAGGAAAACTTAACTTATGTAATGATGACAGGAAACGTATGTGAACTGACATGGATGTAAAATGTACTAATGTTTATTAATGAATGGAATGTTTGTTGTGTTTTATGATTGGAACTTGTATTAATTATATATACTTTCTTGATGTTGTGTAGAATGGCACCAAAACGTTCAGCCCAATTGTCGTAAGTGGACGTGAGCCGTTTGATTGCTCAACAGTTAGAGGCGGCGATACCGGATATAGTATCGCGCATCGCCGCCAGTATTAACAATTCGACCAATCCAGCCCCTCCGAGCAATCAAACGACCACCAATAATGACGGGGAACAAAATGTTAATCCTCCACAGAACGATAACACGATTCCGAGTAATGACGCACCGCCTAGGGTGGTCGTTACAGACAGTAATGGCCCTATACCTACTGTAGAGACGAACCGTACTGAACCGATTCCTGCATCCAGGGGATGTTCGATCAAAGACTTTATGTTGTGAAAACCCCTAGAATTTAGCGGATCTGAGGGACCCAATGGGTTGGTTAAGTGGATTGAGAAAATAGAGGCTGTTGTGAACATCAGCAACTGCCCTGAGGATTACGTTGTTAAGTATGCTAGCTGCACGTTCACGGACCATGCCTTGACATGGTGGAACACCATAGTGCAGACTCGCGGTCAGGCGGCGACAAACCGCATGACCTGGACAGAGCTCAAGGCTCTCGTACTGGAACATTTCTGCCCGAAAAACGAACTGCAAAGGTTAGAAAACGAATTGTGGAACCTGGAGATGCAGGGGGCAGACCACTTAGGTTATACAAACCGATTTAATGAATTGTCGCGATTAGTGCCATGGTTGGTCACCCCAGAGTCAAAGAGGGTTTAGCGTTATATATGGGGACTAACTCCACTAGTAAGGAGTATAGTCAACTCTGGGGGACACCAGACGTTTGAGAGTGTGGTGACGCAAGCTGGTATCGTCACATACGATTTCGTGAGGAGTGGGACACTGAAGGTGGCAGGAGAGTCTGCTGGGGGAAAGCGAGGTACGTATGACAATTGGATCCGGGAGAAGCAGCAAAGTAAACGTGCTAGGCCCGCTGCCCAGAACTACACCATGACTAGTTCAGGCGGAAATCAGGAATCGCAGAAAGGGACGTTCCCTAAATGTGGGAAATGCGGTTGCCAGCATGGTGGCGTGTGCAAGGAGGTAGTGTGCCATTGGTGTGGCAGGAATGGGCACTACGCACCGAGTTGTAGGACAACCCTGAACAATCTGAACCAACAACCGCAACCTATCCGTGCGCAGCCATTTAGGACCAACCAACCCGACAACAAAACCCACAAGGAAACCAAATGATGACCACTAGCCGTGCTTGCTTTGAATGTGGCAGCACAGATCACTTCAAGAGAAACTGTCCGAGGCTGAACCAGGGAGGAAATGGGAGACAAGCAGTGGGTCAGGCATCGTCGTCCAATCCGGCGAGAGGCCGAGCTTTTGTGTTGGGGGCGAACGAAGCACGCCAGGACCTCAGCGTAGTGACAAGTACATTCCTCGTCTCTGATCATTACGCTTCTGTATTATTTGATACAGGCGCCGATAGAAGTTTTGTCTCTGTCAAGTTTCTAACAATAGCAAACCTTCCGATTAGTGAAACCATAGAACCTTATACTGTAGAAGTAGCTAACGGTAAAACCATGATAGTTAATCAGATATTTCGAAATTGCCCTTTTATTCTGAACGATCAATCCCTTCCGATTGACTTGTTACCGGTAGAATTGGGTAGTTTTGACGTGATAGTGGGAATGGATTGGTTAGCACGTAAAAAGGTAGAAATAAACTGTGAAACGAAAATCGTCAAGATCCGGGTGTCGGATGACGAAGAGGTGTTAGTGCAAGGAGAGAAGTCGGGCACAATGATACCATTTATATCCCACCTTAAGGCGTTAAAATATATACGCCAGGGATGCGTGGCGATCTAGCAAGCTTGACGGCCACCGATTCTGATGAGAAACGGGTGGATGATATCCCGGTGGTACGCGAGTTTCCACAAGTTTTCCCAGAAGAGCTTCCTGGATTACCGCCAACCCGACAGGTCGAATTCAGAATCGATCTATTACCTCAAGCTGGCCCTGTTGCTAAGGCACCCTACCAACTTGCACCATCAGAGATGCAAGAATTATCCAACCAATTGCAAGAATTGTTGGATAAAGGATTTATACGTCCTAGTTATTCCCCGTGGGGTGCACCGGTACTATTCGTGAAAACGAAGGACGGAAGCCTTAGAATGTGCATTGATTACAGGGAGCTGAACAAGTTGACAATCAAAAATAGGTATCCTCTCCCCCGAATTGATGACCTGTTCGACCAACTGAAAGGTGCGAGCTATTTCTCAAAAATTGATCTTAGATCGGGATACCATCAGGTTAGAATTCAGGAGGAGGATATCCCAAAAACCGCATTCCGGACTCGCTACGGCCATTACAAATTCTTAGTTATGCCTTTTGGACTAACAAATGCGCCAGCAGTGTTCATGGATCTCATGAATCGAGTCTGTAAGCCCTATCTCGATAAATTCGTCATCGTGTTTATTGACGATATTTTGATATACTCGAAGAGTAAAGGAGAGCACGAGCAACACTTAAGATTAATTTTAGAGCTTCTAAATCAGGAGAAGTTGTATGCAAAATTCTCCAAGTGTAACTTCTGGTTACAAGAAGTGCAATTCCTTGGTCACGTTATAAACCATCAAGGAATACACGTTGATCCAAGTAAGGTTGAAGCAGTTAAGAATTGGCAAGCGCCTAAATCGCCAAAGGAAATCCACCAATTCTTAGGCTTAGCTGGATATTATCGTCGATTTATAGAGAACTTTTCCAGCATTGCCCAACCTTTAACCCTTTTGACCCAAAAGGATCGAAAGTATGAATGGGGTGAAGAGCAGGAAATGGCGTTTCAAACGCTAAAACAAAGATTGTGCCAAGCGCCGATCTTAAGTCTCCCCGACAGAGACGATGGTTTTGTCTTGTATTGTGACGCATCCCGGAGAGGGTTAGGATGCGTGTTGATGCAAAATAATAAGGTCATAGCCTATGCTTCTCGACAGTTAAAAATACACGAGAAAAATTACACTACTCATGACTTAGAACTGGGAGCAGTTATCTTCGCACTTAAAATCTGGAGACATTATCTCTATGGTACAAAGTGCACCATCTTCACCGATCATAAAAGTTTGCAACACATATTCGATCAGAAAGAACTGAATATGAGACAACGAAGATGGGTCGAGTTGTTAAGCGACTATGACTGTGACATCCGTTATCACCCCGGCAAGGCTAACGTCGTAGCCGATGCCCTAAGTAGGAAGGATCGGGTTAAGCCATTGCGAGTGCGAGCACTGGAAATGATAGTCCAGTCGAACCTTTCGGACCAGGTTCGAGTCGCTCAACGCGAGGCGTTGAAAGAGGAACAATTGGTAAAAGAGGGACTTTATGGTAACGAGAAGAATTTCGAACAGCGCGTGGACGAAATTCTCTATTACAAAAATCGGATTTGGATCCCGACCCTCCATGACCTTCGTGAATTAATCATGGACGAAGCGCATAAATCAAAATATTCCATACATCCGGGATCGGATAAGATGTACAAGGATGTGAAGGAGTTCTACTGGTGGCCGGGTATGAAAAAGGATATAGCCACATACGTCGGCAAGTGTACGACGTGTGCGAGGGTTAAGGCGGAGCACCAGAAACCCTCGGGAATGTTACAACAACCGGAAATTCCTGAATGGAAGTGGGAGCAGATCACGATGGATTTTGTGACACATCTCCCCAAGACGTCCCGAGGACATGATGCAATTTGGGTAGTCGTTGATCGATTAACCAAATCGGCACATTTTATTCCGATTAGAAATAACTATAACACCGAGAGACTTGCGCAGATTTATATAAATGAAATTGTGTCTCGTCATGGGATACCCATCTCAATCATCTCCGATCGAGATAGCCATTTCACCTCCAATCTTTGGCAAGCTGTACAAGAAGCGCTGGGAACGCGTATTGATCTAAGCACAACTTACCACCCTCAGACCGATGGTCAGTCTGAGAGGACCATTCAAACCCTGGAGGATTTGCTTCGTGCATGCGTACTGGATTTTAAGGGAAATTGGGATCAACATCTCCCAATCGTTGAATTTTCCTATAATAACAGTTACCATAGCAGTATAAAGGCAGCACCTTACGAAGCATTGTATGGACGGAAGTGCCGATCACCACTCTCCTGGACTGAAGTGGGCGACACACAGGTTATTAGATCAGATCTGTTCCAGGAAACGACCAGCAAAATCCTTGAAATTAAGAACAATCTAAAGGCCGCACGGGATCGGCAGAAGAGTTATGCCGAAACCCCGTAGAAAACCGTTATCATTTGAGAAAGGTGATAAAGTGTATTTGAAAGTATCACCGGTATGGATTTGCTGATGTTTCCCAGCCAGTTGCACATGTCTATTTTGGGTGTTATATATATTTTGCTATGTAATGTTAGACATAGCGGTTTGGGGCAGTTCCGTGGACGGGGGATATGTCACGGGTCCGTGGGCGGGGGATATGCCACTGTGTGTGATAGTCAGAGGTTTCGCTTGTGGGCTCAGCATAATTACATCGCTAATATATGATTTATTCTAATAAATTGTCAATGTTTATTTAAATCTGTGAAACTCACCAACTATTCGTAGTTGACCCGTTTTCTTTACATGCTTTCTAGGTACACCCAAATTGGAATGAGTGATACGTGCTTGATGATGTGTGCTATTTTGTGGAAGCTTAAGAGTCTATATTTTGTTTTAAACATGTTAACGTACTATTGGTAAAACTTATGTGATAACGCCTAGTCGGTAACGAAACTCGGAACAATGTAATACGTTTAAATTATTGTAGTGGTGTTTTCTTTATAAGCAATGCTGTTGATATCAGATGTGTCTGTTGCATCCCGTGTACGTTTCCGCTGCGGTTACGGGGTGTTACAAGTAGCATATAACTTAACACATTATTATCATATATTTATTGTTTTGATGTTTGTCGTTTGTTCACCAATGGTTTGAGTCGACTCGTGTGCGTTTCGGTGCAATCCCGAAAGACTACATGTGTAGTGATTGTCAAGCGTCATTTAAAACCCTAGTTTAAATGTAATGAGATATGCGTTATGGTTCGTGTGATCTTAAGTTTGAATTAACGGAGTTCGGATTAACGGAGTTAACCTGAAATTGACGAGTGTCACATCATTCCAATGTTGAAAGAATTTTCGTCCCGAAAATTTGAGTCAAGTCGCGATGAATGTCTGAAAAAGGCAAAAATTTTCAGTTTGTCATATCATCCCCTAGTAGAAAGAAATTTCGTCCCGAAATTTAATTCATACCTCTGGTGATTTCTCGCTGTTTGTCTGCTTTCGCAGTTTTCGGTGCTTGGTTAGCCCTTCAAAAAGGTGAGGATACTTCTTCATCATTTGATCCTCGCGTTCCCACGTGAACTCTGGTTCACGTCTCGAGTTCCAACGAACTTTAACGATTGGAATTTTGCTGTGTTTGAGAGTTTTGGTTTCCCAATCCAAAACTTCGACTGGTTCTTCGATGAATCGTAGTTGTTCATCAACTTGCAACTCGCCCAAAGGAACTGCTTGGGTTAGTCAGAAAGGCATTTTTTCAAGTTGGATACATGGAAAACGTTATGTACGCCACTGAGTTCTGTTGGTAAATCCAATCGGTATGCTACCGGACCAACGCGTTCTGTTATCCGGTATGGGCCAACGTATCATGGGTTGAGTTTGTTTCGCTTTCCGAAGCGGACTACACCTTTCCAAGGTGAGACTTTGAGTAAAACTTGGTGGTTCACTTGGAATTCCAGATGTTTTCGGCGCTTGTCGGCGTAACTCTTTTGGCGATCTCGTGCTGCTGCCATGCGGTTTTGGATTTGGACAATCTTTTCAGAGGTTTCAAGTACTAATTCTGGACCAGTGATTTGGCTATCACCCACCTCTGCCCAGCAGAGAGGTGATCGACACTTTCGTTCGTACAACGCTTCAAACGGCGCTGCTTTAATGCTTGCGAAGAATTCAAAAACAAGTTAACCGAGAGATGCGCGTCACAGAAAATACTCACTAGCGCTCTAAAACAAGAATGAGATTTTCTAAGTGTTGGTACTATTATTGAGTCTCTAGACTCGGCACATAATACCTATGCATGAGATACGTTTTGTGTTTCGTTTGTGAATTATGTATGACTCGACAAACACATTAGTGACACGTTACATGTGTAAACAACTGCATAAGTATCAAGTACTAACATTGTACATTACTAGTAATTATTCCCCACAAGCGCAAATTAGTCAAAAACATAGCAAATATCGATCAACCAACACGTTTCATGTATTTTCACATAGTTCAGCTGCTAGTTTTATCAAGACAGAATTCTACTTGGAAAGATTACTCAATTCAACAGATCATAACATATCAATTAATTTACCAAAAATCGTTACAGAAGCACAAATGAGCTAGGTTTCCAGAAATATTTTTATTGTATTTTTATTCCACATAGATTTCTCACAATAATCAAAACATTGCAGTAAACTCACAGCAGTCAAAATCATGCGCAACAGAATGATATTCGTTATTCCCGTTAAATGGTAAATTCAATTAATGCAAGACCAATTGGGTTATATTCTTAACTCAAAATTTTAACTTAAAGAAGTGAAACCAACCCATTTGGTCTTGTAGTTTATGAGATATGATAATTTCAAAACAGCTTGACAGCAGACCTCGCAATTCAGACTTGCACTACAGTTTTGTAAAATGATAAAAGTTAACTTTTACACGTCCAAAAATTACAAATTTGGACTCTTTAGAAACTAGACTCAACCTAGTACACTGTAGCGTTAATATTTTCTACCAATTACCACATTAACATCCAGTTACAGTCGTCTAAACATCAATTTAACAATCTGTCCAGTACCAGTTTACATCAAAACTCAACATAACAACAATCTATGAACCAAGTCCATGCATATAACACTCTAGACACAATATTTACCAACCATGCGTATCAATTTTTACATCACACCCATAGTTAGGGTTTTACTTGAAGGTTTAAAATCAAAGAACAAGTAATTAACAAGCAATTAGTTATCAATTCACTAGCAATTCATCATCAAACATACAATCAAACCCTAACTCATCTTAATCATCACTTTCAAGAATCTAGGGTTTTGATTAACCCATTCAATATCAAAATTAAACACATAGAATGCATAGAGAAGTAGTTAATTACCTATTAGCACCTTAATTCTTCAACAAAAGCTTGAAAAATCCTTGTATGTGTGTGTGTATGTTTACGGCAGCCAAGTAGAGAGGGAGGGGGCCGATCGGTCTAGGGAGAGGGTAGGGGGATTAGGGTTTTGTTATTATTTAATAATAATTATGTTACACAATGGCCCCTCTACTTCTAGTTATTAAATTTCTAGTGTAAATAATAACTCTTGACTCTTGAATTTTGTGTTCTATGTATAAATATCAAGTAGCATATAACTTAACACATTATTATCAAATATTTATTATTTGATGTTTGTCGTTTGTTCACCAATGGTTTGAGTCGACTCGTGTGCGTTTCGGTGCAATCCCGAAAGACTACATGTGTAGTGATTGTCAAGCGTCATTTAAACCCTAGTTTAAATGTAATGAGATATGCGTTATGGTTCGTGTGATCTTAAGTTTGAATTAACGGAGTTCGGATTAACGGAGTTAACCTGAAATTGACGAGTGTCACAGTAATTGTGTCCCTCTTAGTCTCAACCTTAGGTTTCCATAGGAATCCTTCAGGCTCATAACCATGTTTCATCAAGAACTTCTCATCACCAACAAGTTCAGTTGGTTTCTGTCTAGGAAAGATACCTCTGATTCTTGTCTTCTCACTGTTTGGTGATCCTTGAGAGCTATTAGACTTGACTGACTGTGTATCCCTTTTAGGAATGATTCTCAAGGGCTGAAAATTCTTCTTGACATTTCTCTCATGCTTTACAGGAGATTCACTCCTTTGAGCTTGTTCAGCCACATGTTTCTGGGCTTTTACTGATGGCTTCTGGCTTTCTTCATTCAAATCTTCCTTTTCACAAACATTTCCCTTTCTCATGTATTCATCATACTTTTTCTTATACACAACAAAGTCTTGTCCATACTTTGTTTCATTAGGTACATGAAAAGGCTTGAATTTGAGTATTTCATTG
Organism: Bidens hawaiensis; assembly: GCF_021521415.1. Taxonomy (NCBI): domain Eukaryota; kingdom Viridiplantae; phylum Streptophyta; class Magnoliopsida; order Asterales; family Asteraceae; genus Bidens; species Bidens hawaiensis. Next base: position 1,442,910 of record NW_027491061.1, read on the forward strand.
CAAGAGTCTGTGTGATGACCATGGTCATCACACTTCTTGCACCAAACTTTTCCCTTGTAATTTTCATGTTCGCTTTCTTTCTTGAATTTTTCACTTGGTTTAGGTGCTTTAACACCAAGTGTCTTCTGAGGTCTTAGACTATCAAAATCTATTGAGAAAGGAACAAATTCCTCAATCTTTATGTCTTGTCTTTCAATCTTGCTCTTTACAAACACAATTTTTTGCATATACAGTGGTTCTTCATCTTGACTCTCTCTATGTCTTGATTGTCTCCTCTCATATTCTTCCATGGTTTCCACTTCTCCAATATCAAGTACCTCATGATAAGAGAAAACATGGTAAATTGGGATAAAGTTTTCAACATCCACATTTTCATTCACCCTTTTCTTGTTGTTCTGCTTTATCGTTTCCAATACTGATTTTCTTGGAGGCCTTACAGCATTGTAATTAACCTTCTTCCTTTCACATATGTCAAAGGACACATGCTCTCTCTTCATTCTTTCATTTTGTTTCTCCATTCTTGATGTGATAGGTGGATACATTGGAAGTTTGTCAATGGATTCTGGTTTCTTGTATTTTCTTCCTCTTTCAGCAGCTTTAATTTCCTCATCAGTGATTTGATCACTCAAATTATCTTGATTCAAATCAGCAGAATCAAAATCATCTTCAGAGACTTTAAATACAATTGACTTATCTTTTTTCACATCTTTCTTTACCACAAATTCTCCTTCTTCATTCACCTCAACATTCTTATACAGATCCACAAGCTCTTCTTTGGCTTGAAAAACATCTTTGAATTGTTGTAGATATGCGTTTCTTTTCTCTTTATCAACTTTTGGCATAAAGTTGTTGTTGAATGGTGGTGGTACTGCTTTGTATTTGTCTTCTTCCTTTACTTGGTTTAGAATTCCACAGATGTTTCCAGTGGAGACCAAGTTTTTCAAGAATTCATTCTCAACTTTCAGTTTTGTGTTCTGCACCTTTTCTTCAACAATCATTTTCATCAACCCTTCTATCTCAGTTGTAAACCTCTTCTAAGCTCTAAAACTGATTACACAATCTTCTTCCAAATTTTTTATTCTTTCTTCACTTATCAGTTCACTTGCCTCATACCCATTGATAATACTTTGTTTCTTAAAACACTCACTTACCAGCTTTCCTACCTTTGTTTTCAAATCATTGATAATTTCATTTAAATCAACAGTAGGAGCAGAGTGTACCTGAGATGATGATCCAGCTTCTTTCTCAATCAAGGCCATAAATGCCACATTTGCTTTCTTGATTTCATCACCATATCTTCTTCATGATTGCTCCAATCAAAGTTACCCTCATGCTATGTAGTTACAGCCATATTTCCTTGATTTCTGGGTTGGTTTTGGTTGATTGGGACAGTGTTATTTGGAATAGTTTGAAGGTTTTGGTTGTTATTTCTCTGAAAACCTTGATTCTGAGGAACTCCTTGATTATGATTGTTCATTTGAGACTGGAAGTTGTTGAAGTTGGGATTATAGTTGTTGAAGTTGTTGTTATTGTTGGTTCTTTGCTGATTCTGTTGATATTGAGGTTGCTGATTTCTTGGTTGGTTTTGAAACTGGTTCATTTGAAAGTTTCTTGGCATGTTACATTATCTTGCACAATGACCAGGCTGTTGACAGTTATAGCAAATGGCTTTTGACTTAACAAAACCCATTCTTTCATTAGGCCCTGATAGGAGTGACCTACCAGTCCTGTTGTATAGCCTCTTGCTTCTAAGAGCCAACATGGCTGCTTGCCACTTCAAATCCATGTCCTCCAAGTCATCAGCATCTATCTACTCAAGATCATCTTGTACCACACTTGTGTGAATAAGATTCTTTGCAACAAAAGCATTATATGTCTCTGTAAACATTGAAAGCAAGGCCTGTGTTTCACTCCCTTGGCCATTTCCACCACCAGTGTAAGGAACTTGCCCACTTGCCATAGAGGCAGAATCAGTATCATCTATCAACTAGAAATTGAACCTTTACTGGTTACCATGGTTACTTGTGCTACCTCCAACAAAATATTTTGGTGTGTCAACACCATGTTCAACTGATTCCTCTATGATAGGAATCTGTTGTTGGTTTTTGGTTGAAAAGTTTCCCATTGGTGCAATGAGAGCATTGGAAACATTGAAACAGGGCTTTTCTTCTTTGATCATCTCATTCTCTATCATCTCAATCTCAGCAGCCTAAAGGAAGCACACTACATCATCCAATTTCAAATCATTGAAGTTGTGCTTCTGAAGGATGAATTTGCAGGCAGTGTAACATTCCTTTGGCATTGAGTTGAGCAGCTTGGTATTCAAATCAAAATCAGTCATGACATATTCAGTTGTTCTTAACTCATTCACAATTGTCAGAAATCTTTCCAGAATTGATTTCAATCTCTCTCCATCCTTATACTTAAACCTTTTCAATTATTGTTTGAGCCTTTGTTTTTTGATGTTCTTCAACTCAGTGTTTCCCTCAAACATCTCAAGAATTGCATCATACATTTCCTTTGCGGTAGTATGATGTGCAACCTTGGTCAGTATTTCCCATGACAGACCTAGCTTTATCATAGCTAAGGCCCTATCATCTAATTTTATCATTCTTTCATGCACAACCGCCGTTGCAGCCGGATTTGCACCCTCAGTGGTGTCTTGAGGACCATTCTTAATCGAGTTCTGCATATCAACATCATTATAGCAAACGGCTGCTTCAAACAAGACCTTCCATTTTGTGAAATTTTCCTGTCCATAGTCTAGGAATCTTGTTAGTAGACACTTCTTGTTCTTCGTAACCAGACATTTTTAAAATCAAAATGAGATAATTTGTGAAAGAAACAGAGTTTTTGAAAACAATCAGATCTGAGAACCGGTTGTTCAGATCTAATGTATCTGGTGCGATTAGAATAAGATTTATAAATAAAAATTAAAGCTTTAATTGAAATGAGGAAGAGAAAACACCAATAGATTGTAGATTTGGAAGAAAAATGAAGAACAGAGTAGCTGACGTCACTTCTTCAATGGAACAGTGGTCTGCTTACGTCATCTTTCTTCAAATCTTCAATCAGCAACAAGAATCTTACTAAAATAGCAGTAACAAGCTCTGATACCACTTGTCAGGTCCCCAATTTCAGGTAGATCTTACTCAAATCAAGTCATAACTCACACAAATAAATGTGTCGACAAAGGAGTTAATGACGGGTTGCTATATTTAGAAAGATTACCGTTTGCTAAAGGCGGAATCAATAACAAACATCAAAGGTAACTAACACACACAAGATTCACTCAAAAGATTTGCATTCATATAATGTTCATCATACAAATGATAATTGATTTAGGGTTTCTTGAAGGGAAAGTTTATCCGTACGATTCCTAGGACGGCTGTCACACTCAGAAATATTCTTTCTTATCCTAAAATTGTGATTGCCTGAATCCGTCCTTATCGCCGCAGCCATAAATTATTCTATTTATAGACCTGACACCTCCTTTACAGCTGTCATTCCTTCTAGAAACCCCAAATATTTATACATATTCAAATCACATATTCAAAATTATTCTAAGTGAAAAACAAGTCTTCGGGGTAGGCTTTAGCAATATTGACTTTCAGGATAGACTGTGTGCTCTGCCTTCCTTCAGTACTTGGTAACATAAATGTGTACCCGGGATCAGTTTCCGGGTAGACTTTACTTGAAGAGTATTTTATCAAGTAAAATACTCACCGGGTAGACTTCAATCGTCTTGACATTGCCAGACTTTGCCCGACAAACCCTTACGAGCAACCTTTTTCTTCAATGGTCCCTTTCAACTCTTTTCTAGAGAATAGCTTATTAGCAATGTGTGCTCGGCAGCACTGTTCCTTGCTTGAGTTGAACCTTGCCCGATGTTACTTAGAGACATTTCATTAAAACATCAAGCCTACTTAGACCACTGTATTATTAAGAATACCTTGTCCGGTCTTCCAATCACTTGGCTTCATGAGCTTGGTTAGCCAAAAGCTTACTCGGGAGTGAACTTTACTTGGCTATGAAGAATAGACTTGCTTTATAAAGTGATCATTGCCGGGATTTGTATAAACTAGTGAACATTGCCCGGTAATACACCGATTTTCAAACCCCAGATATCCACTAAAGAAGAATTCAAGAAGATAACCTTGCCCGATAGACAAAATATCATGCCCGGCTAAGTAAAAGCTTGCTCGGAAGTCTAAGGTGTGCCCGGATCCATACTTAGCGAATTCCGAGGAGGTTGAGAAGATTCCAATCTTCCATATATCTCTCTTAGGTCAAATCTTTGACTCAACAATCCTTTTGTCAAGGACCATTTGAAACTGGTTCCTTTGATAAAAGAGTTTTTGAAGTGACATTTCTCGTGTAATGATGAAACTCACATCATGTTCTCAAATATGAATCCACTTAAGGTAGTTCATGTGAATGAAACTTATGGTCATGTTAAACCAAAGTTTGTTCCAACTGAGCCAATATGCAAGAACGTGAACTTAAATGTCGTTCAAGCGGCCTATCTAAGACGAAAGTCTAAAAGGCCTGTAACTTATTCTCAAGTAGCTGAACAACAATTGAATTAGGCTAAATTTGCTTCTTCTCATGAAAATCAAAAGGTGCCCAAAACTGAGGCTTGGGATGCCTTTTTGAACTAATCATCTTTACTTTGTGTGTAGGGTACATCCAAGACCGTGTCTGGTGAAAACTGGATAATGGATAGTGGATGTTCTCATCATATTACTGGGAATCTCAACCTCTTAACAAATTTGAGAAATATTCAAGGGGGTAATGTGGCGTTTGCTGGGAATTCTGGGGGTATGATAACACAAGAAGGTGAAGTTTCAAATGGTCACATTACATTTGAGAAAGTCAATTACTGTGACAAGGTAGACCATAATTTATTAAGTGTGTCACAAATCTGTGACAAATAGTACACTACAATATTTACCGATAAAGAATGACTGATTATGAAACCGGGATACGTGATTCCCGAGGACATGGTTGTCATGCGATCACCTCGATCAAATGATATTTATGTCTTAAATATGAGTTCTAAAGTATCAACATCTATCGAAACATGTTTTATCTCAAAAGCAACTAAGAAGGATTCTATTCTATGGCATCGTAGAATGGGTCACATTCATGTTTGTAATATGAATTATTTAATGGCGAATGACTTAGTTGAAGGTGTGTCTTTGAAGAACTTTAAGTTATCTGACCACTGTATTTCTTGCAAGAAAGACAAAAACAAGAAAAAGTCACATTCGTCTAATTTATTTAATTCCATTGATACACCTTTAGAACGACTTCATATGGATCTTTCGGTCCAGTGAATCGTGCTAGTAACTTTGGAGATTGGTACTGTCTTGTGGTTACCGATGATTATTCAAGATACTTATGGGTCTTATTTATGAGCTCGAAAGATCAAACACCTGTTCTTGTTCAAAATTTAATCACTAAGATCGAATCACTATACAAGCAAAAAGTGAGGAGAATTGGAAGTGACAATGGTACTGAATTTAAAAATACTGTATTCGATTTTTTTTTTGTACAAAAGGAAATTCATCAAGAATGCAGTGCCCCATATGTACCACAACAAAACGGTGTTGTTGAACTGTGACACCCGGTAATTTCCCAATCCTATAAACTAAGTAATCAACCTAATAATTAGGTGATTGTGAATATTATGCGCGCTATATTAGAATCAGCGCGGGCAATTGTTATGTTCGCCCTGCGCGAGCGCGCTATATTAGAATCAGCGCGGGCATTTGTTATATGCGCCCTGCGCGAGCGCGCTATGTGAATCAGCACGGGCATTTGTTATATGCGCCCTGCGCGAGCGCGCTATGTTAGTCAGCGCGGGCATGTTATGTGTGCCCTGCGCGAGCGCGCGATGTAAAAACCAGCGTGGGCATATGTTATATGCGCCATGCGCGAATGTTTTGGCTTTATGTTTTCATGTAACTTAACTTAATGTTGTCTATTGGGTTGACCGTCTCGCATGATGCTAAGGCGGGTGCATCCCAAATCGTTTATGCGCGTGCGGAAGGGGAACTAACCTCCCCGCATGGCGGGAACATTGAGAGCTAGTTTGTCTGAAGCTCCAAGATGGAATTGACTTCAACATGACTGATCACTATGTTGAAATACCAAGACCACCTGGAGAATCTACAAATGAAACTCAATGTCCCTAACTGCGAGAAGGTTACGTACCTACCCGCAGCAAAGAAATGTCCTTCACGCAGAAAGCTATGCGCACAAAGGGATACGCGCAGAACACTTAGTCTATTCTCCAGATGTAAGGAGATTACTCCCGCCCAAAAGGAAACAGTAGCGTGTTTCAGAGATTTTCCACTTTTTACTGTACAATGACAAAAGTACCTGAAAAAGCACACTGTAACATGAAAAGTCAACTGTCAGCCACCCTACTCCCACCAACCACAGACCTGCATGTCCTGACCAAATCAAATCAAAATCTTTTATCCACTACTCCACTTTTAAATAAATAATAATAATTTCCATACTTTATCATCATTACACCTAGATATGAAAAGATTACAATCCCCTAAAGCAAGGGATTGTGTCCCCTTGAGTTTGCCTATAAATATGTAACCTAAATTATCACCCAAACACACTTCAAACTTCTCTCTTAAGAACTGCAAACTTGCACTAATCATCTCCCAAGCATCCATTGTTTTCATTTCCGATCCTGTTACTAGGTAAGCCGAGAATATAACCTTGAGATCTACTTTCCAACCCTTATATTCTCCTATTCCTTGATCTTAATATATAAATACTTCTTGTTATTTAATCGTATTCTAGACCTTCAATTCCGAGGCCAACACCAAGAAAACCCGAATCTCGATTAATCCCTTAACAAGAACCACAGGTGAGTCTCACAGCCCCTATTTTCACTATTTTCACTGTTTTTAAACTGTTTTCGGGGCGAGGGACACGTGCTTAAATTATGTTTTATCATGGTATACTTACAAGCTATGCAAGCGATTATGTGTTTAAATTATGATGAGCAATGCGAACGGTTATCTATGGTTTACGATGTATGTGCGCCAGAACTCGAGTAAGTGATCACTTTACCATTGGAACTCTAAGGGTAGGGACTGCTGGTTTGATCCACCCACTCGTAGGGGTCGCACCTCTTTGCATAGACGAGTGCCTAGTATGGTCATGGGGCAGTACTATGGGATTGAGCCCGCTCGTAGAGGTCGCTCCTCTTACGCAGACGAGCGCCTTGTTTTCCGGCACAACGTCCGCGCGTAACCCGCGGGACCGTATTACAGTATTATTCGCTCGTAGTGGCAGCGCCACTTGCATGGACGAGCACGGCTTTTCAGAAATGTCCACGCGCAACCCGCGGGACGGTATTACACTATTTTAGCTCGTAGTGGCAGCGCCACTTTGCATAGACGAGTACGTTTTCCAGAAACGTTCGCGCGTAACCCGCGGAACGGATCTATCAGAAATATGTTGTCAGATCTATGTTTTCATACGGATTATCAAGCATATGTTTAGACATGAAATCAGAAATGTGTTTCAATATGATCTTTATCAAAACTATGATGCAATGCGATTTATCAAGTTACTAAAACTTGTGAACTCACTCAGTTTATACTGATTCAAATGTTTTACGTGTCTTTCAGGAGATAACTAGGTAGCGCATGGAGTCACACTTAGAGCACCTCACGCTGAACATCTAAAACTAGCTTTTTGAAAGATTTTAGTTCTATCCCTTCGATGCGCGTGGTTGTTCTCGCCGCGCAAGGGGATATGACGCGGAAATCTTCAACAGTTTTTATACTTGAATGATTTTATGTAATTTTTAAACAATGTAATGTATTTGTATTAAACATTTCATGCGCAATGAAAATCTTATCTTGAATGTTTGCAATGGCCCGTGCTTAAGTATCAATCCCCACTCGCGCGCGCCCGGCTGTTTCCGCCGTTCAGGGCCGGGTGTGACAGATTGGTATCAGAGCACTGGTTATAGCGAACTAGGAAAAGAAGTTTTAACCTAGACTATAACCCTTGGGGAATCGCATGAAATATTTTTCAAAGAAAATATTTTCGAAAGAAACTATACACACACTTAGGAACACGGGTCACACAGTGTCTAGTAAATAATGATAAGAACATTATGTGCTCAGAGTACATGCGCTAAATTTGATATATTTTCACTCTTTTAAAGCGAGAATGCCTCCAACTAAAGCCAAGGGAATTACCATGACACCCGAGGAACTCGCGGAAATAATCGCGCAGGCGATCGCGACACATGAGGCCAGCAAGGCCGAATCAAGTCAGGGTCGTCAGAACGAGACCCCAGAACCCGAATCAGGAGCCTTGGATAAAGGGTGCTCCTATAAGACATTTATGGCCTGTAGGCCTTGGCCATTCAAGGGTACCGAAGGGGCCATTGGGCTCTACAACTGGATTGACAAGATGGAGACAGTTCTCTCCATTAGCGGATGTAGTGAGAACCAGAAGGTCCTTTACGCGACCTGCATGTTCCAAGAAGCAGATTCGTCTTGGTGGAAGCTTCAAGTGAAGACTTTGGGGCGAGAAGTTGCTCTTCACAAGACCTGGGAAGAACTGAAGGAAATGATGATAAGAAAGTTCTGCGCTCGCGCAGAAATCCAGAGTCTGCAGCAGAAATTCTGGAACCACACCATGGTAGGAACGGATATCGACGCCTACAACAACCGGTTCAACGAGCTTTGCCAGTTGGTGCCAGACATGGCAAACACGGAGGAAAAGAAGATCGAGAGGTATATCTTTGGGTTACCTCCTGTTGTTAGGGTTCCGCTCAACGCCGCAGCGCCTCCAACCTTTGATGAGGCGGTAGCGCGGGCCATCACCCTTACAAGGGATACGGTCCGTGCGGGTATGTTGACTACGCGCGGAATCAAGCAGCGAACCTCTGATCCCAAGAGGAAGTGGAACTCTCACCACCGAGGGTCCGACTCCAAGCAGCCACCGTTCAAGAAGCAGGAGAGCGCAAGGGTTTACGTGGTCCAAGCCGCGGAACCATCAAGGAAAGGATACAGCGGGCCTCGCCCATGGTGCAGCAAATGCAAGTATCACCACGAGGGTGAATGCGCAAGAATCGAATGCGCCAAATGTGGCAGACCAGGGCACAAGGCGATGAATTGCCGTATCAGAGAAGCTGAAGCGAGCGACAACTGCTACGCATGCGGGAAGCCAGGGCATTTTAATCGAGATTGCCCGCAAAAGGGAAACCAAGCTCGCGGGAGAGCTTTTGTGATCGGCGCGGGCGAAGCTAAAGAAGAGCCGAATGTGGTAACCGGTACGTTTTTGCTTAACGGCCATTTTGCATCTGTTTTATTTGATACTGGCGCTGACCTAAGTTTTATATCCGCTGAGTTTAAAAACTCCCTAGGCCTAGCAAGCAGTAGGCTAGACACGCCTTATACTATAGAACTAGCCAATGGTAGGCAGTTATGCGCGAACGAAAGAACTGAACAATGTGTAATAGTCATGGGAGGTCACGGGTTCAATATTAACTTGTTGCCAATAGACTTGGGAAGTTTTGACATTGTGGTAGGTATGGATTGGTTAGTCGAGAACCACGCAGAGGTTATTTGCCATGAGAAGCAGGTTCGGATCCCACTGTTGAACGGAGAAACCTTGGTAATTCAAGGGGAAAGAAGGGGAGTTGCGACGAAACTGATTTCGTGCCTAAAGGCGCGCAAGTGCCTAAGGAAAGGGTGCTACGCCTTCCTGGCGCATGTAGTAGAGAAGAAAGGAGATGAGCGAAGAATTGAAGACTTACCAGTAGTGCGCGAATTTCCAGAAGTTTTTCCTGAAGATTTGCCCGGATTACCGCCGCCGCGACAAGTCGAATTTCGTATTGATTTAGTCCCAGGAGCTGCGCCAGTAGCTCGAGCGCCTTATCGATTAGCTCCATCTGAGATGCAAGAGCTATCCAATCAGTTACAGGAACTATTGGATAAGGGTTTCATACGCCCAAGCTTTTCACCTTGGGGAGCTCTAGTACTGTTTGTTAAGAAGAAGGATGGTTCCTTCCGGATGTGTATTGACTACAGGGAGCTGAACAAGCTGACAGTCAAGAATCGGTACCCCTTACCGAGGATTGACGACTTATTTGACCAGTTGCAGGGATCCAGTTATTATTCGAAGATAGATCTACGGTCAGGATACCACCAACTTAGGGTCCATGAGGAAGATGTGCCGAAAACAGCCTTCCGAACTAGATACGGCCATTATGAGTTCTTAGTGATGCCTTTCGGGCTAACTAATGCGCCGGCTGTGTTCATGGATCTGATGAACCGCGTGTGCAAACCATACCTGGATAAATTTGTAATTGTATTTATAGATGATATTCTGATTTACTCTCGGACCAAGGCCGAGCATGAGCAACACCTGAGATTGATTTTGGAATTGTTGAGGAAAGAAAAGTTGTATGCGAAGTTTTCCAAATGTGAGTTTTGGCTTAGAGAAGTTCACTTTCTCGGTCACGTTGTAAACGAGAAAGGAATACACGTTGATCCTTCCAAAGTCAAGGCCATCGAAAACTGGGAAGCGCCAAAAACCCCAACTGAGGTGAGGCAATTCCTAGGACTAGCTGGCTACTATCGACGCTTCATTGAGAACTTCTCCAAGATAGCTCTACCACTGACCGCGCTAACTCAGAAAGACAAGAAGTTTGTTTGGGGCGAAAATCAGGAAGCGGCATTTCAAATGTTAAAACAGAAGTTATGTAGTGCGCCAATTTTGTCATTACCCGAGGGGACGGATGACATCGTCGTTTACTGCGACGCTTCACATCAGGGACTCGGATGTGTCCTTATGCAGCGAGACAAAGTCATAGCGTATGCCTCGCGCCAACTCAAGACCAATGAAAAGAACTACACAACGCATGATCTGGAACTTGGAGCGGTTGTCTTCGCGCTAAAGATTTGGCGCCATTACCTCTATGGTACAAAGTGTGTAATCTTTACGGATCACAAGAGCCTTCAACATATATTTGATCAAAAGGATTTAAACATGAGGCAACGAAGATGGGTGGAGCTGTTGAATGATTATGATTGTGAAATAAAGTATCACCCTGGAAAGGCGAATGTGGTAGCAGACGCGCTAAGTAGGAAGGAGCGAATAAAAACGCTACGAGTCAAGGCTCTAAGATTGACCATTCACGCAGATCTCTCTACCCGCGTCCGAGACGCTCAGCAAGAAGCCTTGAAACCAGAGTTTGTTAAAAACGAATCCCTTGGGGGTATGATTAAGGATTTGGAGCTCAAAGAGAACGACACTCGATATTTTGCTAACCGCATATGGGTCCCTCTCAAGGGAGGATTGCGCGAGCAAGTATTAAAAGAAGCTCACAAGACGCGGTATTCCGTACATCCTGGCGCAGACAAGATGTACCAAGATGTTAAAGCGCTGTATTGGTGGCCCAATCTTAAAGGCGCCATCGCGACGTATGTCAGTAAGTGCCTGACATGTTCGAAGGTAAAGGCTGAATACCAGAAACCATCAGGGTTGCTTCAACAGCCAGAAATTCCCATGTGGAAGTGGGAACAAATCTCTATGGACTTCATCACCAAACTGCCAAGGACACCTGGGGGTTACGACACGATCTGGGTTATTGTAGATCGGCTAACTAAATCAGCACACTTCCTGCCGATCAAGGAAACCGATAAGATGGAAAAGTTAGCCCGATTGTATATTCGAGAAGTAGTTTCAAAACATGGAGTCCCGGTGTCCATCATTTCTGATAGAGATAGTCGGTTCACCTCAAGATTTTGGAGATCGTTACAAGGGGCTTTAGGTACTCGTCTTGACATGAGTACGACATATCATCCCCAAACAGATGGACAAAGCGAGCGAACAATCCAGAAATTGGAAGATATGCTGCGCGCGTGCGCAATCGATTTCGGAGGTAGCTGGGATACTCATCTCCCATTGGTCGAATTTTCTTACAACAACAGTTATCACACAAGCCTCAAGGCTGCGCCGTTTGAAGCTTTGTATGGGCGCAAGTGTAGATCCCCACTGTGCTGGGCTGAAGTGGGTGACAAGCAAATGACTGGTCCAGAATTGATCCAAGAAACAACAGACAAGATTTTTCAGATACGGGATCGCCTTAAGACAGCGCGCGACAGACAGAAGAGCTACGCAGATGTGCGAAGGAAACCGTTGGAGTTTCAAGTAGGGGATAGAGTACTTTTGAAAGTCTCTCCATGGAAAGGAGTCCCCCGTTTCGGCAAGCGAGGAAAGTTGAATCCGCGCTTCATTGGACCATTTGAGATCCTGGAAAGGATCGGTCCGGTTGCTTATAAACTCCGTTTACCCGCCGAACTCAGTGGAGTTCATGATACGTTCCATGTATCCAACCTCAAAAAGTGCTTATCTGACGAAACGTTGATTTTGCCGTTGGAAGAGATTCACATCGACAAACAACTGCACTTCGTAGAAGAACCTATAGCAGTAACCGATTGGAAAGAACAAAAGTTACGCAGAAGCAGAATCAAGTTAGTAAAGGTCCAATGGAACTCAAGGCTTGGGCCTGAATTCACTTGGGAAAGAGAAGATCAAATACGCAAGAAATACCCACACCTCTTTCAGAGCATGGCTTCTGCCAGCAACGTCTCTTAAATTTCGGGACGAAATTCTCTTAACAGGGGGAAAATGTGACACCCGGTAATTTCCCAATCCTATAAACTAAGTAATCAACCTAATAATTAGGTGATTGTGAATATTATGCGCGCTATATTAGAATCAGCGCGGGCAATTGTTATGTTCGCCCTGCGCGAGCGCGCTATATTAGAATCAGCGCGGGCATTTGTTATATGCGCCCTGCGCGAGCGCGCTATGTGAATCAGCGCGGGCATTTGTTATATGCGCCCTGCGCGAGCGCGCTATGTTAGTCAGCGCGGGCATGTTATGTGTGCCCTGCGCGAGCGCGCGATGTAAAAACCAGCGTGGGCATATGTTATATGCGCCATGCGCGAATGTTTTGGCTTTATGTTTTCATGTAACTTAACTTAATGTTGTCTATTGGGTTGACCGTCTCGCATGATGCTAAGGCGGGTGCATCCCAAATCGTTTATGCGCGTGCGGAAGGGGAACTAACCTCCCCGCATGGCGGGAACATTGAGAGCTAGTTTGTCTGAAGCTCCAAGATGGAATTGACTTCAACATGACTGATCACTATGTTGAAATACCAAGACCACCTGGAGAATCTACAAATGAAACTCAATGTCCCTAACTGCGAGAAGGTTACGTACCTACCCGCAGCAAAGAAATGTCCTTCACGCAGAAAGCTATGCGCACAAAATGATACGCGCAGAACACTTAGTCTATTCTCCAGATGTAAGGAGATTACTCCCGCCCAAAAGGAAACAGTAGCGTGTTTCAGAGATTTTCCACTTTTTACTGTACACTGACAAAAGTACCTGAAAAAGCACACTGTAACATGAAAAGTCAACTGTCAGCCACCCTACTCCCACCAACCACAGACCTGCATGTCCTGACCAAATCAAATCAAAATCTTTTATCCACTACTCCACTTTTAAATAAATAATAATAATTTCCATACTTTATCATCATTACACCTAGATATGAAAAGATTACAATCCCCTAAAGCAAGGGATTGTGTCCCCTTGAGTTTGCCTATAAATATGTAACCTAAATTATCACCCAAACACACTTCAAACTTCTCTCTTAAGAACTGCAAACTTGCACTAATCATCTCCCAAGCATCCATTGTTTTCATTTCCGATCCTGTTACTAGGTAAGCCGAGAATATAACCTTGAGATCTACTTTCCAACCCTTATATTCTCCTATTCCTTGATCTTAATATATAAATACTTCTTGTTATTTAATTGTATTCTAGACCTTCAATTCCGAGGCCAACACCAAGAAAACCCGAATCTCGATTAATCCCTTAACAAGAACCACAGGTGAGTCTCACAGCCCCTATTTTCACTATTTTCACTGTTTTTAAACTGTTTTCGGGGCGAGGGACACGTGCTTAAATTATGTTTTATCATGGTATACTTACAAGCTATGCAAGCGATTAAGTGTTTAAATTATGATGAGCAATGCGAACGGTTATCTATGGTTTACGATGTATGTGCGCCAGAACTCGAGTAAGTGATCACTTTACCATTGGAACTCTAAGGGTAGGGACTGCTGGTTTGATCCACCCACTCGTAGGGGTCGCACCTCTTTGCATAGACGAGTGCCTAGTATGGTCATGAGGCAGTACTATGGGATTGAGCCCGCTCGTAGAGGTCGCTCCTCTTACGCAGAAGAGCGCCTTGTTTTCCGGCACAACGTCCGCGCGTAACCCGCGGGACGGTATTACAGTATTATTCGCTCGTAGTGGCAGCGCCACTTGCATGGACGAGCACGGCTTTTCAGAAATGTCCACGCGCAACCCGCGAGACGGTATTACACTATTTTAGCTCGTAGTGGCAGCGCCACTTTGCATAGACGAGTACGTTTTCCAGAAACGTTCGCGCGTAACCCGCGGAACGGATCTATCAGAAATATGTTGTCAGATCTATGTTTTCATACGGATTATCAAGCATATGTTTAGACATGAAATCAGAAATGTGTTTCAATATGATCTTTATCAAAACTATGATGCAATGCGATTTATCAAGTTACTAAAACTTGTGAACTCACTCAGTTTATACTGATTCAAATGTTTTACGTGTCTTTCAGGAGATAACTAGGTAGCGCATGGAGTCACACTTAGAGCACCTCACGCTGAACATCTAAAACTAGCTTTTTGAAAGATTTTAGTTCTATCCCTTCGATGCGCGTGGTTGTTCTCGCCGCGCAAGGGGATATGACGTGGAAATCTTCAACAGTTTTTATACTTGAATGATTTTATGTAATTTTTAAACAATGTAATGTATTTGTATTAAACATTTCATGCGCAATGAAAATCTTATCTTGAATGTTTGCAATGGCCCGTGCTTAAGTATCAATCCCCACTCGCGCGCGCCCGGCTGTTTCCGCCGTTCAGGGCCGGGTGTGACATGAACATAAAAACATAACTTTGGTTGAAGCCGCTAGAACTATGCTTGCCGATTCTAAGCTTCCTGTCCAATTCTGGAATGAGGCTGTGAATACTGCTTGTTATACGCTTAATAGGGTTCTAACTGTTAAGAGACTCAAGAAGACAAGTTTTGAGATTTTGAACAATTGAAAGCCTAACTTAAAGTACTTGGAACCTTTCGAGTGTCCTTGTATGATGTTGAAAAAGGATGTGGGTAAGTTTTATGAAAAAGCCATCGAGGGGTATTTCTTGGGTTATGCTTCTCCAAAGAAAAGGGTTTTTAATGTCACTTCCTGTTGTGTTGAGAAGTGGTACCATGTGGACTGTCAAATGTACACCACGCCTCCTCAAGGGAAAGTTCCGGACTGGATTTTTGATTATGAACGCTTATTTAATTCATTTACTCCAACCACTGAGCAACCAGATGAAGACATGGTTCGGACATACTTTGAAGATCAATTGGTAATTCCAAGGTTTTCAAGTTCTAATGATGTTGAAGCTCTAACTGTATCTCCAACTAAAGATCCACGTGATGATCCTCCAGCTTTTTTTGATAATGCATCTACTTCTTCTGATGATAATCAAGTTGTTGATCAAGTTATTGAACTTGATAGTGATGATTCATATCATAAATTTGGAGAACATTACACTAACTTATTCGAAAATGTTGTTGTTCCTGAGAATCCCACTCTTAGGATTCATAATTATCATCTAAAGGAAAACATCAATGGAGAACTTGATGCGGGCGTTCAAACACGTCATCAAGTTGCTTCTTCAAGTGAGAATAATATATTGTGTGCTTATGCAGATTTACATTCTTCTGGAAATGTAAATATTGCCAAATTCACTTGCTTTCTATCCCAAGTTGAGCCTACGATGACTCGTATGGCACTTCAAGATCCTTCTTGGGTAGAAGCTATGCAAGAGGAATTGCAACAATTCGCACGTTTGGCTGTTTGGGATCTTATCGACAAACCCGCTAGAGTTAAGAAGCCTATTCCAACTAAGTGGGTATTTAAATGCAAAAAGGACGATCGTAAAGTGATCATTAGAAATAAGGCACGACTAGTGGTGCAAGGTTTCCATCAGCAAGAGGGTATAGACTACACAGAGGTATACACTCTGGTTGCAAGGTTGGAAGCTATACGTATTTTTCTGGCTTATGCGGCTTACAAGAATATTAAAGTCTATCAAATGGATGTGAAAAGTGCTTTTCTCAATGGTGAACTACACGAGGAACTGTTTGTTTTACAGCTTCCTGGTTTTGAAAACCCTGATTATCCTGGCCGAGTTTATCGCTTAAAAAAGGCTCTGTATGGTCTACATTAAGCCCCGAGAGCTTGGTATGGCACGCTTGCCGACCATCGACTGATAACGGCTTCAAACGAGGGACTGTTGACTGCACTTTATTTTATAAAAACATTGGTGATGATCTTTTCCTCGTTCAGATTTATGACGACGGCATTATCTTTGGGTCAACAAACGACGTGTTATGTAAGGAATTCGAAAAGTCAATGCAAACCAAGTTTGAAATGGGTTCGATGGGAGATATGAACTTGTTTTTAGGGTTGCAGGTTCACCAGTCTGTGAAAGGAATCTTCATTCACCAGACTAAGTACGTGAACGATGTGTTGAGCCGATTCAAGATTACAGCCGGAAAAACCCCTTCTACTCCTCTCCCCCTGGGTCACAATATATCACCGGATGATTTAGAGGATATTGTCGATCCTACCCTCTATCGAGCAATGATTGGTTCTTTGATGTATCTTACTACTTCTCGGCCCGACATAATGTTTGTTGTTTGTTTATGTGCTAGGTACCAAGCTAGTCCCCGACTGACTCACCTGACAGCGGTCAAGCGTATTCTTCAATATCAAAAGGGCAATCCAGACATCGGGTTATGGTACCTCAAGGACGATAACTTTGAACTTACCGCCTTTTCTGACTCAGACTTTGGAGGATACAAGATTAACTTTAAATCGACTATAGCAGGGTGTTAATTCTTAGGAAGCCGGCTTGTTTCCTGGCAGTGTAAGAAGCAGACAACAGTCTTCACTTCAACCGCCGAAGCTGAATATATTGCATCCTCGAGTGGCTGTTCCTAGGTTTTGTGGATACAACAACATCTTCGCGGGTTTGAAGTTTAATTGTTAACTCCGCTGCCATTAGCATCACCAAAAATCCCGTACAACATTCTAAAACGAAACATATCGAAATTCGATATCATTCCATAAGGGATTGTTTTGAAAAGAAATTGATTGACCTTGAGAAAGTAAATACAGATTTTCAAAAACCCGATCTATTTACCAAAGCTTTTGACAAAACACGTTTTCAATTTTTGCTTGTTTAAATAGATTAAAGACTCTTGCTGATATTCTGAAACAAGGATGATTAACTTTATTTTCGGTTTATTTTTCTTTTAAATTTTGTTTTGGTTTTGGATTTTAGGAGGTGAAAAATAGAAAATACAAAAATATTGTGCTTTTTGTTTGTATAGATAAAACCCAAAAACATTAAAACATTTTTGAAAATCCAAAAACATTTTAAAATCTGAAAAACCAAAAAGACTGTGCTTTCGTTTGTATAGGAAAAATCCGAAAATCCAAAAAGATTGTGAAGTTTTATTTTATCTATAAGAAAATTTGAAAAATTCAAAAAGATTGTGAATCTCTCGTTTGTATAGAAAAATCCGAAAAAAACAAAAAGATTTTTGCATACGTTCGCTGAAAAATATGTCAATTACTCATATTTGAAGGACATATACTTTTATATGTTTGGTCCAGAGATTTATTCGTAAATTTTCGGGATAGCCATTTACCTTACAATGGAAAGTAGTTGGGCCTTTTGTTATGCGCTATTACTTAATTTTCTTGCTGAAAATTATGTCGGTTATTTATGTTTGTGGAGCATGCTTGCATGTATTGGTCCTGTTATCTACTTGTAGATTGATAAGATAACCATTAATCTATAGACTGAAAGTGACTAGGGCGATTAAATTCATTTTGTTTTATGCTTCTCAAAATTTTGAGTTTTTGAAGTAAAAAGAGAAAATGATAAAACATTGATTGTTTCACCCCATATTCATCAAAAAATAAGCTTAAAAGACTGAGTGCTTAATTGAATTGGTGCATTGGTAGGTCTTAAACAAGCTAATAGAGTAAAGTATGTTATATAAACATAAAGAAATGCCAAATTGAAAGAGGTGTTATTCTCTAGAAAAAATCTCGGTGAGGATGGCAGAAATGTAATAACTTGTCATACTCAAGCCTTATAGTTGTTTGTTCACGCAAAAATAAAATAAAGCAAACAACAAGCGTTAGGCTTCTGGACACTGTGAGTCTTTTTGCGGCTTAATCATCTGGGTATCATATGCATGAATATTTCATTCGCTTTTAGAGCAAACCCAAAGTCATTAAACTTGATCACTGTTGTACTTCGTATAATTTAAACTACTGACTTGATCAAACTCCGTTGTTAGTCATACAATTGTTCCTCCCTTGCGCGCGTCTCAATACCAATAAGAAACGGACCCCAGGGGATACGGTGTATGTAAGCCGACAGATTGACTCGTGCATACTCACTCACAGTAAAGGAAACTTGATGCATTGCTCAAAGGTTCTAAAAATTAAAAAAAAAAATGTTAATCGACACTATAATGGTTTAAGTCAAGTTTAGGTGATATGATAAAAATCAAATTAAGCTTGAACCAAGATTTGAGGCTGATAGTTTCTGATATTATATGCGCTAATTGAACCATTAATCATATCACAGAAACGCTTGAAAGTTTGTTATAAGATTTAAGTGGACAACAATATCAATGACCGACTTAACGCCCGTCACAATACCGCTGAAATATAAAACTGTGATGGAAGGGTAATCTGGTCATTATGATTCTCTGCTCAAACTCAACAAAAATCCAAAAAAAATATGTAATGCTTTCGAAAAACCATACAAAAACACAAAAACATTTTCTATTCTATGTTTTCATTTTCGGATATTTTTCTTGTAAATATTTTATATTAAATAAACATTCGATTGCTACGGACACCAAAACCATACATTAAATTAACAAAATACCAAAAATATTTTGCTTTTTCGTTTTACATATTATTTAAATTTCTTTAGTTATGTGTTTTTAAGCGTAAAACACGTTAATGCATTTGATCATCGAGATATGGGTCTCATTGATTTATTTAAGTTACAATAATTGGTATCAAAATTAATTATTCTTTTATTTAATTCTTTTATTTAATTATTTATTCTAAAATTAAATAATGTAATTCGTTAAATGTGATTCATTAAAATAACGAGTTAAAGCCATTTATAACGAATTGAGCTCCAATTCGCTTCCGCCACTCTGTAACGAATGGATTCTAATTCATTAATAAGTTTAACGAACTAATTGTAATTCGTTATACCACGTGTTTATTCAAGATAATGAATCGCCTGATTCGTTATTTCAAAATTCAAACGTATCAGATGATTCGTTACCTTGAAAACTGTGCAATGTCAGACTATATAGGGATTCATGAAAAAGTTTCGTTTACACTATTCACTTTCTTCTTCACTTTTCCTACTGTTACTTTGGCAAATTTTTTCCAAATCTGTGATCATCGTTTTATCGTGTTTTGATTATATATTCTTATTCACAAGGTAAACACGATCACAACGTAATGATTTACGTCATATTTGATGATTGTTTGACCGGTTTATTGATTGATTTTGTTATCGGGTTTTATACTTTTATTAAACCCTTATTTTAACCAAGGTTGTACTAGGATTTGGTACATAAGATTAATACCATTATAATCGCAATGTGTTTCCGAGATCTCAGTATCACCTATTTGACTATACATCGATGATTATGGTGTAATTGATCTCAGAATTGTAATTTTGACTTTTGTTGTTCTTGTTGATTTTGACCTTGACCAAATTAGTCAAACATTAAGCTTTAATGGCCATTGGTTATTGTTTAACAAATTGAAACTCATTCGTGTCCAATTCGTTATGCAAGTCTCACGAATTAGGATTTTCATTCATTATTTATAACGAATTAGCTTATAATTCATTACCTTTCATTCTTGATTCATTAGACCCGATTCGTTTATAATATACTTGATAGCGAAGTATCTTGTTCGTTATAACGAACCACCATTCGAATCAGAATTATTAACCGAATGACATTTTATATTAACTTTTTTTTAATATCATATTTAATTTTTAAATATTATCTTAAATTAAGAGTTTATATATTAGTTAATGTTTATATTTTTAATTATATGGGATAATTTTTATAATTATTATTATTATTCATTGTCACTTATTCTCGGCTTTGTATATATAGTGTAATGGCCGATAATATGGAACAAGACCCTCCGGTTGCAGATCCACAATACCAGCAAGAACAAGATCTGCCTTTGCTTCCGTACGACAAAAAGCTTAATATTTGTGCTTTTGTTGGTACAAATTTTGCTGATGAAGACGTTTTTAGTGATTTATTGATATTCATTAGACGCTTGGCAATTCACTATGCTGTGCTTGCTAGGTATATTGAAGCCTACAACCACATTGATAATACAATCATCCAAACGCCTATTATTGTTGACACTGATGTTATTCGAAGGGTGATTCGATTTGGAGACACTATTGATCATCCTTGTGAGTTTGACAAAGGATTGATTAGGGGTTTATTTCATCAAGTATTCTATGGTGGTGACCTTGAAGCTTCTATGTATAACAAGAATGGATTATGTCCCACTTACAAGTATTTATTGCACGTATTAATCCATTGCCTAGGAGGTCGTAAAGGTGGCTTCGACGAATGCCTGATCATGTTACAATCGGCGTTTGTCGCTTTGATACTCAACAAGCCATTTAACCTTTCTGAGTTGATCTTCTACCACCTTAAGGAATAGTGCCTTACAGTGATTCAACGTAAGAAGTTCCTGTTGTATCCTTGATTTATTTAGTTGATCATTCAAGATTTGATTCCGAATTTAGTTATTGTACGAAGAATGAAGATTTATATGAAAGAGACACCACGGACCAAACGTTTGATTGGTCATCTGGTGAATCCAGACTATGTATGTCTTCCCGATGATTGCTGGATCCACGATGACTCAGATTCTGAGCGTGAGGAAGGAGCAGGTGGGAACGAGGGTGATGATAATGATCATGATGGTGGTAATTGTGGTGATGGTGACTCTCAAGATCAACAACAAGCTGCGGTTGACGCTGCTTTAGCTGCTGCTATAGCTGCTCAACGCAAAAGGAAAGGGAAAGAGTTGGTTGGTGAAGGATCGACTAAGCGACGTGTGTAGGCTGGTGCTGGCATCTCATTTTGAGTTAAACCTCCAAGGTCATCCATTCCTCAAATACCGGTGGTGCCGCTTACTACTAGCACCCCGGAATTAACTTTGACGACCACGCTTACGTCGGATCCTAGGCTTGGCATGATTCCACAATCAGTCTTATCTACTTTGCCAAGGCCTTCTGCGGCAACCTCGGTGGTTTCTCCAACACCGATGATGATGCCTCCACTACCAATGGATATTTCATTTATGAGGTTTAACCTTCCACAAGGTCCAGTTCAACCTATCCCTCCTTCGTTTCATGCAATGTCTCAGCATCAGCAGGTGAATATGCTTTTGAGCTTACTTCATCTTTATGAAAATCAAATGTCTGTTGATCGTCTGAATCAAGAACGTTTAATGGAGAATCAAAAGAAGCTGTTAAGTTATGTCTCCTTCTGCCAAAAAGAGACAAAGGCCCTTCGTGAGATTGTTACTTCTCAGGGGGTGAAGTTAAAAGATCAAGAGGACCTTATCTTGCAACTGACATGCAAGGACGACGCACTGAAAAAGCTCAAAAACGATGATGAAGATCCAGATGCGTCGGGTACTAGAGGAAGTGAGCCGAAACAAACTCACGGCTCGTCCTCTAGTGCTAGTACTAGTGCTGTCGGAGATTCGGTAAAGCAGATTATCGTTTATCGTGATTATACGGCTGCTAAACCCATTGAGATGATCAAGGCTGATATTGTCATATTTGTTGATGGTGCGGGGGTAGTTAGAAGCATTGTTAATGCTGATGAGAATGAAGAAGGAGAGATTGTCGAAAAGTCCCTAACACGAGAGCAGATTTCCATACTGCTTGGGCTAAACGACGATGAGTTAACCATGTTAGAGGCTGAGGACGATGTGGAGGTTGAGAACGATGAGAAGATCTTAAATGATCCAACTCTTGAGATCAACAGGTCCTTTATTTATGAATATGAGGAGGTGGAGATTAAGGATATGACTGCTGAGGAATACCCTGATTTATTTCAACACACTAATGTTGATCAGGGTGCTCCTATATTTACTGAGGAAACCGTCAAAGCAGCAGAAGATCATCTGGAGAAGGTGTCAAAGGACAAAAGCGTAGTTGATACAAAATTTGATTCAATACGAGATCCGACTATTGCTGACATTCAAAGATGCTTTGGTTATCATGACAAGAAATCTCGTAAGATTATTGAGGCATATCGGTATGTGGATAAAGAGTAGAAGGTTGAAGTTGTTGCTCGCGCTCAAGCAAATCAGATGACATCCTTCAAAGTTGTATCTAAAGTTCAAGGTGATTTTATTTCGTGGCTCTTTGATCCTGATTTGAATATTTGTGTTGTTAAATGGGAGAAAGGCATCCAATATTATGAAAAGATTACTGACGTTCTCTCATTACCGCGTTGGGATGTTCGTACCCTCGCGTGTCGACCATTCATGAACCGTGGGGGAATTCGACATGCAGATTGGTTTCATCAACATCTGTTGTTCGAGGTCAACCATGGGTTCAAGTTTTTCAAGCCACAGGTTCCAAATCGCAAGCGTATCGATGAGATTGATTCAAGGACGGGATGGAGGAAGTTGGTTCTTAAGGTAAAGCAGCCAAAGACTATGAAGCGTGTACTGGTGAAGACGCTGAATCAACACATGTATTTATCTTTCAACCGCTGGTCAAGATCATTGATCCGATGTGGCGAGGCCTTTATTGTGTTGGGTAAGGGCTTAAAGACCGAGGTGATCAAGATCATTGATCCGATGTGGCTCATGAACTTAACAGAGACCGACAATGACGTGCTATTCAAGAATAAGATATTAATTTTGCGTCGTGAAGACTATGACCAAGCAATGCAGTTTTAACGCGTTGTTTGTGTGTGTCATGAAGATGGTATTCACAGCTGCCGAGATTGGCAGAGCAAGCGCTTCAAGTAATTTAAAGACAAAGAGCTCAAAACGAGGGGGTGTCTGTTAGTACACGGTTTTACGTCTCGAGTCTTTGTAATTATCATTTTGTATTTATCGTTTATTAATGTAAAAGTTATTTATATTAATTAAGTTAGTTCGTTAAGTGAACCGTCTAGTTAGTTAAGGATGTTTAACGAAGTAGACCTTAAGTTATGTTTCCTCCTGATTCGTTAAGGATGTTTAATGAATCAGGAGGCGGTTCGTTAATGTTTCTTATTTAATGTAATGTAACGAAGCAGGTGTCTAGTTCGTTAGCATTGTTTATGATTTTTGATTCTTTAAAAGAATTCATGTTTTCTATGATTAGGAGCACGGATAATTGATAATCTGCTCCTCTTGTGTTCAGTGAGACATTTTCTAACACGGCCAATTCTGACAAGTACCCGTTTTGGTCAGAACCCGTTCTGGATTCATATCAAAATTGACCACGTTTTAAAGTTACTAAAAAACCGGTTAACTCTAAAGAACATCAAGTTGAAGAATTTAAACTTGAGAATGTTGTGAAAGGTATGTATTTATTTAATTTTGCTATTAGGTTCGATTTATGGTTTAAATTTGTTACCAAATACTCAAATTTGGGTATTGAGGAAATTTAAAGAAGCAGAAATTAGCTTCAAAGTTTGTTCTTTCGGCTTATGATGTTGTACTTTCTTTGTTGTGGTAGATGTGTGACTTGTTGCATCAAAAGTTGTACCATGTGTTTCATGAGTTGTACTAACTTCCACGTGCTCACCACCTCTTGACAATGCCACACCATCATCAGAAGAAAGAGAAGCAGAGAGAGAGAAGGTTCTCCGGCGAGCGACAATCACTTTCTTTACCCCGTCCATCATCAATTAACTAGGGTTTGGTCACTCATGCCCAGATTCAATTAACTTTGTATGCGTCATCATCCCCTGACGATTAAGGTATGGATTGCTCGGTTCTTATAATAATAGTTAATAATTTTGTGAGTTCGATTTAGCTGTGTTTGTCAAATGAAATTAAACCTTTTTTTTATAAATGTTTTCCTAATATGTTAAAGTTAAGGTTATTAGTTTTGTTTTTGAAGATGGAGTCCGAACTCTGTTCTTCCATGGAGATCCTCACCTGCACTCCTATTATTACTACAGTCATGCCATCTATCACTTTTCTCCTATTCTTCGCTCACAATCTTCACCGGGTATATTTGATTCTTCTATTCTTGGCTTGAAATTATATGTATGAATCCTAATTTACTAACTATGAGTTTCATTGTTTATTAAAAGGTTTTGTGTTTAATTTTGGTCTGCATAAAACTCTCAGCTGTCCAATGTTTTATGGTCTCTTGAGTTATCATTGATATTCTTCCCACTCATTACTATGTCAAAATGTATGTGCTTTCTTTATTAATTTGCTCATAATGTAAACTTATGAAGTTAAACTTTTGGCAACCAATGTTTTCTCTTAACTTTTCTTATCATATCCAAATATTGTATGCGTATACAGAATTCAGATCAAATTATTATAACCAGTTACCTATCTATCAATTATTACTTATTCACTATTGTAGAAATGTCTGGAGTTTCATTATAACATATTAAAAATGAGTGACAAATATAATTTTTAAGATATTGTGAATTGTAAAGTCGAGTTGACATACTAAATATGTATGGAAAAAAGTTAAATGTTACTTCTATTGCTTATTAATTTTGTATAACGACATTATAATGTTTAATGCTAAAGTTGTTTATTTATTTACCTTTTTTTGGTTGATTATGCATTAAAATGTGTTTGCTCAGGATCTTATATTGATTTTGTTTCAGGTATTCTTGCAAACTAGCATTTAGTTAAGACAAAATTTGGGTTTTTAGCATATATGTCAGTGCACACATCCATAAATGAGATGCTTTGACATTAACTCAAATCTGCCAAACTTAAAATGGCAAGCGGCAAAACTCAACTGGTGATTCTTTATTGAAATATGTGAAATTGAAGTTTTTATTTGTTTAAGAAAAATGAATATGAACACAAATATTTATTCTATTTTATGCTGCAAAAGGAGTGGTAAATCTGCCTTGAAGAGTTTAGCAACAAGTTTCTGGTCAATATTCTTTTAGCAAATTAGTCTAAAAAGATTATTAAGGATGGGTCAGATTTGTTAATACGGGTTATTTTGGGAAAGTTTAAACAGGTCAGTTGATATACTACAACATATATGGGTCAGAATTCATACTTAGTTTATGATCATTTTCTGTTTCTAGGGTATTGTTGGTTTTTAATGATACCACAGTTTTCCGGTTGGCAAACTACAAATTGTTGGTTATAGTGCTAAGGCCTTCTGCAAATTGCTGATCCCTTTGTGTATTTTGATCAAATTTTGGTAATGGGTTAATCTGATTATAACATTATTTCAAGGGGTTAGTCGAATAGCCACCAGGGGTATTTTGGTCACGGTTGTCTTATTGATTAAGTCAAAATAGCAGGTTTTTAACAGTTGCATACGGGTCAGCGTTTGATTTTGATTTTTAATTTCTGTAGATTGAAAAGTGTTACGGAACAACTTTGTTAAAGTATCTGCATGTTTCGCATGATAAGTGCAGGTCAAAATTCAAAGACGCTTTTTGGGTTCGGTATGAACTTTCCTGCTGAATTTCTCTTTGGAAATTCTGGTTTGAAGACACATTTCTGGTTCGGTTTCAAAATTTGAAAACGTGTTTTTCGTTGTCTGCATTTCAGACAAATCAATTATTTTGTATAATTATATATTTATGTTATGGGTTAATTGAATTTTCTCTCTTCCGTAGTTCTGTGATGTGGTCTCTTGAGGCTTTAATGTATGAGGTGTTCATAGGCTTTAACGAGAAGATCGTGGCCGTTGGTGGCGGGGCTGCTGGAATATATGCTGCAGTTATGGCTAAAACATTGTCTTTTGATTTTACTGTTGGTTATAGTTAAAAAAAGGTTTGTACAACTAACTTCTCCTAATCATCTTGGTGTCTACAATTTTTCATATTAATATGCTTAGGGTACTGTTACTAAAGGCTAGAAGTTTGTTTCCAAAAAAGTGCAAGAAAAGATGTAGGTATGTTTGTGTAACCACTATAGTAGGCATTATTCATATAATTTTTTTATTTATTTTAAGTGCTTTTGTAACAGGTGTGCAAAAGGAAAAACAAAAAAAGTTGATTAATTTACGTAAAAATGTGCAAGGAAACAAAGAGGATTTTATTTGTTGCGCTGAAGCTGAACCTTTACGGTTTTCTTCTCGTAGTGCATCAGAAATGCTCGTTACATCCGCAGATTCATGTGTTTGTGTTGTTGATGGCCTCGAGTTAGTTCACAAGTTCAAAGGTAATATATACAAAGTTTTGTTACTCATTTTTAACCTGTATGTATTTAGAAAATAAATTATAAAATAATATTTGGACTAAAAGGTGTTATAGGGTCAACCCAATCGGTTTAGACATTTACATGTTGGCTTGACCATTACCCAACATGTTTCAATCTAGGGGTGCATGCAGGGACGGAACTACAGGAGGGTCCGTTGACCCTCCGGCCGATCAAATTATAAGGTTATTGGAGTCCTTGGCTAATTTTTTTTATATAGTTGACCTTCTAGTTTGTCCTACAAAAGACATTAAACTTAGAAGAAAGAAGAAAAATGATGAAGAAAAGGTTTTCCGGCGGGGTCGAGTGGCAAAGTTCCGATACTGTTAAGTTGGGTGAAGGTGAAGGTGAAGGTGAAGGTGAAAAAGACACGTACAGTACGATACATATATTTACTAGATAAAATAATTGAATTGGATTGTGAGCTTTTTAAAAAATTGAGCAAGCCCAACTATGTAATTAAAAACTTACTATTTATTTACTTTATTTTTCATTTTCAAATAAATTTATGGCGCTACCATATCTCTTTTCTGAATTCTTAAAAAAATCCATGCCCATCTTCTCAGTCATTACGAAGTAAGCTTTTTCTTCTATATAACTTGTGTCATTTTTAGGTTTTATTCGTTAATTTAACTAATAGTTATAATTTAATTAATTATTATAAGTTAAATTATTTTGTGGAAGGTTGTTTTATCGGAAATTAAATTAGATTATTATATAATTCTTTTTGCGATTAGTTTCTAAATTTTTTGTGGTGTAGAAATGCACTTAAATAACAATGTTTTGGTAGAGAACCCAATCAAGATATCAAGGATTCACTAAATTTATTAGATTCAAATTTATTAGATTCTAATGAAAATAATAACGAGATTCATTATTTTGTTACGTTCAAAAGTTGCTTTTGTAAATGTTAAAAATGAAACATTTTTACAACTGTCTTAAGCTATGGGTAGGGTCCTGTAAATTACACTTAGCAGTTGTTATATCAACGGTAAATGAAAAAAGGTTATTGATATACTTTCATAAAAATACAAAATTTATATCACAACCCTCCAATTAAAAAGTTCTGGTTCCGTCACTGGGTGCATGAGACTGAACACCCAAACTTCATATTTTTTTTTTCTTCATAAAATGGATTATATACTGCCTTGGCATAGAATTTTGGCTAAAGATCTGGATGAATAAAAAAAATGGAACTTTTTAAGTTGAAAACTTGGACATGAAAAGGCAAAACATATAATAATGGTTTTTGTTTTGTGCTCTCGGCAGGAAAAGCTCAACAGCGTTACTCTGAAGTTCTGAGCTCCAGTCGCCGGTGAAAAAAGTTGTAGACTTCAGAAAAGTGAATTATCTTTAGCTTAACATAAAGAGAGGCAACTTCTCCATGCATGAAGAATAAACCATACTACATTCCCACTCACTTTTGGCATTATGTATCCATTGCTGAACTACTTGTTGAGTGTTGGACAAGCTTTCGTAAAACATATTTTATTTATTTATTTTTACATTTAGCTATGATATACGATTTATAAAGTTCATGTTTATTTACGCAATATTTTTTTTTGGATGATCAAAATATAAACGTTTATACACAATTACATCTGATAAACCCGAAGCAAATACAATAGACAAACCGCGTTATGAATTGTTGTGGCCGTCGCATCGCGCGGGCTTCGTTCTAGTGTATATATATATATATATATATACTAGTAGGTACCCGCGCGATGCGGCGGCAACACTACTTTACAACATGATACTCGTTTTAAGTTAGTTTATCAAATTTCTCGTATTATAGTGTGTACTACTTACGTTAGTTTTCTTATATACCACATCGATATGGTATATCTATTCCATAAGAATTGCATAACTTAGTTAAGTATAAAAGTCATATATAAATAAGAAAATGAAAGTCACAATATGTAATAATCAAACACAAGAATAAAAAGATCATAACTCTTATACATAAACATTTGAATATGTGTGTGTTAACAACTTGCATTCTGATGAGATAATTTTTAGTCAATGCCTTACAAATCTTAATGACCTCATCTACGCTTTCCGGCCACTATTTTTCATCCCAATCGATACAAGGGTCTTCTTGTCTAATATCTACTCGTCCTTAATTGCCACGTCCGCTGAAGTATGTTTGGGAGTCCTAATGTCAAGATATGAAGAATATATGAGGTTTTCACTTTTGAAGAATGAGACAGAAATTAGTTTTAGAAAGATTGATCAGTCTATAAACAACTTACCAGGGTCAAAGTTTTATTTCGGGTCAAACGATAATTTGGGTCAGGTCTGTTTGTTGTCAGGTCGAAGTCAAACGGGTCATAATATTGCTTACAAATTAGACTTATATCCAGAGGCAATATGGGAATGCATTACTTTTTATTCGTTTATCCGTTGCTACAATTTCTTGAATTGTTTACAAACCAACCAACTCAGCTCGTTTAGCTTAATGTGTTGAAATGTTGATCTAAAGCTCGCTTGTAAAAAGTTCAACTTTGCTTGATTATTTTTTATAAAAACTATTAATTTTATTACATATAGATGTATATAAGAAATAATAGCATACATATTTAAAAAACTTTCGGTTTTATTATTTATACGTATTAATATTTGAGTTATAATTTATATTTAAATTTGTGATTCAAAAAGTAATAAAATTTTGCTTTAGTTAAGCATCATAAAATAGGCGAGCCTGAACCGAATTTTCTGACATACCCGCTCTTACTTGTTACCTAGCTGGCCAACTCAACCCGAACCTATTTTGTACAGAACCTGTTTTGACCCGAGCGAAATATAACATATTTTAAGTAAGTCTGTTCTGACTTGAAAGTAGAAACCGCCCTGACCCGTTACCAAACCTGACCAAACCTATTTTATAGCACCTTGTGACCTTAATCCATAATAGATTGTGAGGAAAAAATAACTGGTAATTTGCAGTTAATAGAATAATAATTTAATAATGCAGAGTATATTAAACATTATAAATTAATTAATTATCTTGATTGGGATGTAAACGGGAAAGACAACTGATTTTCATATTATATCACTTGGATTGAGAAAGACGTCTTGATCTTTTGGTTTCAACTTCATCCGGGCTCCTACCCCATGCAGTTCTATAAGAACAAGTTTATAAAATGAATCAAAACATGACAAAAATATGAGACTTTTAGTGTATAAACTTAATATTAATATAAAAACTATTACTGTTAATTTATATATTTTTTGTTAATTTTAAATTGTGGCTTAAAATTTTAACAGTAATATTCTCCAGACCAGTAAATGAACCGAGGGTTTAGTGAACCATTCAGCGTGATGTTCATTATGTTCGTTTATTTAATAAACGAACTAACATAAACAAAAGTTTTTGTTCATTTAGTTAAATAAACAAGTATGAACACATGTCCCATTCCTCATTTATGCTTGTTTATGTTCGTTGATTTAAATTCGTCATTGCATAATTAGAAGCAAGATTTAAAACGGCGAAAACGAGCCTCGAGGTGTTTTCCGTCAGACTCTCGAGGCGTAAGCCTCGAAACATTATTAAAAAATATTAAAAAATATAAATATAATCTGTAAAAAGCACACTTTAACACAAAATAAACATTATGAATATTATAGAACTTTATTTAGTAACTAGTTTTTATCCCCCGTATTACGGAGGATTGTTTTATATTGTTTGTTCTAATATTTATTTATTTTTTGAATTTGTATTTTTTTTTTTTTGTATTAAAGTTAATAATATACTTATGGTTTGATGATAAATTGTTTCACAAATAAATGGGATGTTATAACCCGGTTTAAAAGCTACATGGGTTTGATGAGACTCAAGACCCGTTTATTTTTTTTACTATAAAATTGGTTTTTTAATTATAACTAATATTTATATGGTTTTGATGAGACCCAAGACTCGTTTATTTTTTTACTATAAAATTGGTTTTTAATTATAAATAATATTTATGAAAATTAATAATACACTTATGGTTTGATTAGACCCAAGACCCGTTTATTTTTTTTACTATCAAATTGGTTTTTTAATTTAAATATTATATATATCTTTTTTAAAACAAATAAGATATTAATTTTTATTATATCCTATTTTATAGGATTTTTACATCAATAATTTGGTGAGAATAATATTTAATTTAATGAGATGTTATAACCCGTTTAAGAAATACCTGGGTTTGGTAAGACCCATACCCATGAATTCGGGTCAAATGCATTAGAAGCCTCCATTTAAAAATCAAGCAAATCTGTTGACTCCAAAAAAAGGGGAGCGACCACATCGCGACACGTAGCATTTTTATGTCTTCATTTATATATATTATAGATAAAACAAGCATCATAAAAAAGCCTTTTTAAAATGTCTGCTGCCCGTGTGCTTGAAGTATTTGATTTTGACCCGAACCAAACCGATACCTTTTTTAAACGGCCGGTTTACAACTGAACCAAACCGGTACTGTTGTTGATCAATGAACAGCTTCACATCAACCATGTCAATCCACCATCTTGTATTCATCATACAGTCATCAATCCATTTCAATGCTAAAGAAACCTTTTTGGGTCTCTATTGAAGAAACCACCTAGACTCTTGATGACTTGATGTCTGTTAGCTCTCTTACAACAGATAAAAGAAAACCGTCAGCTGTAACTACAACATCAAGATCAATAACTTTCAGCTTAGTTAACAGAAAGCAGGACTTGTTACCAATTCTCAGTACAACAACCCAAGTCTTTTTGATGCCTTCCAACAATTTTAAATGCTTATGAGACTTCGGGTCAAGAAGACTATTAGTGTCCACAACCATTGTCCATCTATTCTTTGTAAAGTTTTACCAAATTAAAATTAGCATTTCTCAGTTCATTTTTTGTAAAGTTAAGAATGTTGAATATTTTGAATGAAAAATACCAGACTTACTTGAGATAAATATCCTATGTAAAGCAACATCCTCCTCGTACATACGGTTTCCACTTCCTTCTTTAACTCCACACATTCAGTAACATTGTTCATATTATCCTCCACCAGCAATGGTTTCTTTCTTCCTCGGGTCTTTCGAACCGGTTCAACAACATTTGCAGGTTTACAATAAGAGCAGACTCGCAGCTGAGCTAGTAGCTTTTCCAAAAGTTGTCCGAATAATGTATGTTTTCTTTAATAAAACCACATAGTAAAAACTAACAGGTTCAACAGTGTTAGGTCAACCTATTGTGACCGAAACCATCAGCAATCTTTCACAATCCATTTACTACCTAAAGTCAAAACTATACCTTTTATAAGGAGGCAAAAATAAGGAATCCCAAACACCCCCTAAGTAAATTAAAAACTCTAATTCTTGTTTTAACACCTTTATTCTTATCATGTATTTCGTAAATAAAATAAACATAGTTTCTGACTTAAGATCACTTGCTAAATAGAGATGATGAATCTTTCTATTAAGAGCTCCCAATAGAAATACCCGATTTGCTTCGGTTTTTGCCAAGATGAACTACTTCTTTGAAAAGTTCAGTTCATGTTCATTTATAATTGTTCGCTTATGTGCACGAATTGGTTTAGGTTTTTTTTTGTTGTAATATCTTCTTCATATTATATAAATTTCCTATAAAACGATTACAATAAAGTGGCAGGCAAAGGGGCAACAAGCTGCGCCGCAACCCCCTATAAAACGATTAGAATGTTGGCAAACAAAAACAAACATGTTCATTTTCGTAACGAACGGACATGCAGAAAATTTGTATGCTTAATTGGTTGTATTGGTGTTCATGTTTCGGATAAAGTAAAATGAACAAACACGAATGTCCATGTTTGTGTTCGTTCAATTTGTTTACATGTGAGTATGGTCAAAATCATAAAAAATATGATATCTATACATATTCACATGCATATATGCAGCTTTGAATTCAGAAAAAAAAATAGAACAAAAAAAAACATTGAACAAATTCAGTGAAAATTGGATTCACCTTGAGTACACGTTTATGATATGAGAAACTTGAAATTTGCATCCAGAGAAGAAATCTATTTCTCACATTAATTGAGTTCACATCTTATATGCAATTCTGCATAAAACAAAAAACATGAGCCATGAAAGAGATTTGAAAACAAAGCAACAACTATTATCTTATAACTAACAAACCGATTCAGTTATGGTGACCCGTTAACAAATTTTTACTTTGAAACTGATGTGGTACCAACTAACAATTTCATGTCTGAAAACAATATGACCCACTTTCTCACCCAGACAAGCCCGTTACAAATTTCTGATCCGAAACAAACATGTAATCCATTATATAAATACCGAGTCTTCTTTTGAATTAACCAGACTCGGATCCAAACCATCAGTTAAACCAGATACACACTTTGACTATAAAAAGTGAAATAAGTTTGACCAATTTTTATATATGTTTTTTAAATAAATAAATAAGTTAAAATAAACCATATTGACCCATACACAACAAATATCTAACACATCCGCACCTAAATTACCCCTAGATTGAAAGCTAGCCCAATCAACAACAAATTTAACGTGAATTAACTCTATGGCCCATTAACCAAAACTGTGTTTAGCTGCAGTAATTCTTTCTGACTTGTTTCCTAATAACCCGAAATAATATGAAGAGACACTTTTTGCAAAGTTTAATGTGGAAGTATTGTATCCAGTTCTGCAGTTTACAATGTTTTGACAAACACCAATATTGAACCAGACAAAAACACTGATATGTAACCCGAATGAACAGCTGACACAAATTTGAACCGTAATCAGAAATTTCCAAAATACAAAATATGCATCTGATTTGTTATGACCTGCAGATGATAAATTTCTCAAATACTTTAATTTTAAACTCACTGGATTCACAGATGAATCAAATCCAAAATCATGTATAAACCAAAACTCCTATTGTAGTTATCAGCATGCAAGCAATAAAAATACTCCACTGTGTAAAAACTATTGTTCAAATATCTATTTTGAAATGTCCCAATATATTTATTCACTTACAAAAAAATGGTAGTTCCATTATTAACCTTTTCTTGAATTATAATCATCTGCAACACCAATGCAATCAAAGGTATTTAAGTCGATATATATTCTCATTATACCTTTGGTAACACAAAAACAAAAGATAGATCAAAGTTTATAAGCATATTTAAAGCTTTATTAAAATATATAGCTTCCAAAATGTACGCGTCTTTGTAGTTGAGCGGCCTGCTCCCAACTCAGTTGAAATCTTTAAGTTGAATATGAGATTCCCACCTGGCCTTTTAAGTGTTATTAGAATAGCTAGCTATTTTGCATTTTCAACTTGAGTTCTACCCACTACCTTTCACTGGTTTTGAATCTGCATATTTAACAAATAAAATAAATAACAATAACAATAGTAATACAGTCATATATCGGGAAGAAAGAAAAACTAATATCAAACAGTTGTACACGTACATGAATGATGGATCAGCCTTTGCAGTTCTGGAACGCGTTGATGTTGTGATTTCTGTGAGTCGGCTTTATCACTAAACCACAACAAAAGAAGGAATTAAATTATGAACTAAAATAAACAAAATATAAACAAAAAGTGTCAAATGGAATTGAAAGCCACCCAAAGTCAATTCTTAATGCATACAATAACAAGAATCACATTATCTAATAACTTGAATTATTATTGCAACAAAATTACAAAAAAATGTTAAGAAAGTTATGCAATATTACCCTCATAACCTTACGCCCTTATCTTCAGTGCCACCATATGTTAATCTATCAGTCCTTGTAGTGAGTTATGCCATTATCAACTCTTGGTTAACACAAAAGATTGTATTATATTAATCTTCTTTTCTGTATACAGCTGAATCTGCATACATATTATCAAAAACATAGAGATCAATACAGATTATGTGTAAACACACAAGATACTGTAAAATTAACCAAAAAAAATGTAACATACCTAACTAAAATCTTGCAATGTTACACATCAGAGATACAGAAATACACTTGATCCTCGTGAAATACCTAAACATCATAAATAGAATGATAAATCGCATACTAAAAGCAACATCAAAATGAAGTTGCATTTTTTAAATTTAAATAACCTGCTGACGCACTTGCTGAACTGAAAGTAATCCAAACATATCAGTCTTTACAACCTTCAGCAAGTTCATCTCCGAAAAGAGCATCCACGCTACCCTCTGTTTGTATTGACCTATCATACTCGTGGCATACCAATTGACATACCTAAACCAAATTAAATGGTATAAGGTTAGGAATCAACAAATTTGAATAATTAATTAGGTCAAATAATAGAACAATTGAAGATAGAATAATATACAAACCTGTGGTGGAACAAGGTTTGGTATTGGTGCTCGGAGTTGCAGAGTATCGACTGCTGCCATCGTATGGTGACTAAAGTCTTCGTTTTTGCCTAATTTGAAAGAGAGACGAAAAGTGAAACAAAAATAATTTGAATCTGGATTTTGATTGGACTTTTGAAAGAAATCAGAAACCAAGGCTCGTTGTTTGAGAATTCAAAATTTTAAATTGTGTGTCCAGGTGAAGTTTTTAGAAATCAGAAACAGAACATAAATTTCCCAAAATCCAAACATATAACGAATCGATTCCAAGACCCTAATCGTCGAACTTCAAAGAGGAAAAACCCCACATAGAAAAATCACATCAAAACAACCCTAAAGAAAATCAAAAGGGGACGAACATACCTGAGAGAAGAGAACCATGCTAAATCTGCACCAAAAGAGACGAAGTTTAACACCACAAACCATCTTTCTTGACAAAGGCTATAAACCCTGGATCGAAGGCAATCGGCTGTTGAGAGAAGATGAATTTGTGGGCGGGATTTGAAAAGCAAAAGTGTATATCGGCTGAATATGGACGGGATTTCAAATTTCAATTTAAACCTAGATATGAAAATCATACGCATTTAGTAGTTGTACTATGTGCTTCAAATCTTGTAAACTCTTAATTTTAATAGTTTTTAGTAAAATTACCTTATTGCCCTTCCTATATGTATTTTAATATAGTATATATAACGTATAATCTATAAGAGTAACTATGAACTAGATCCGTGAATCGTTAAACAAATGGTGAAGAGGAAGCTGCCATAGGGGCAAGGTTTCAAGATTTATATGAAAGATTAGATTTGGGAAACAATGGTGAATCTACCTCAAGGCAAAGCAATGAGAGAGCACCTGAAGTTGATAATACAACAACTGATTTGGTCATTGATAAATCAGACCTCAATGAATCAAATCTTAATACAACTGTGTCGACAGATATGATAGTTCAAACCTCTTGTGTTGAAAGAATCATCCTTTTGAGAACATCATTGGAGATATAAATGAAAGAGTTACACGAATTTATTCTGAATCTACAAACATTTGTTTGTTCTCCTGCTTCCTATCTAAAATAGAACCTAAGAACATTGTTCAAGCATTGAAGTACAACAGTTGGGTAGAGGCTATGCAAGAGGAGTTGGCTAAATTCAGAGATCTGCAAGGTTGGGAACTTGTAGATAGGCCTAGAAACAGATATGCAATTGGGACCAAATGGGTTTTCAAAAATAAAAGGGATGAAAGAGGTATTGTGATTAAGAACAAAGCAAGACTTGTTGTTTTGGGATGCCTACAAGAAGAAGGGATTGACTTTGATAAAGTCTTTGCACTAGTTGCAAGACTTGAAGCAATAAGAATTTTCTTAGCTTATGCTGCCTCAAAGAATGTAAGGGTATTCCAACTTGATGTCAAATATGCATTCCTAAATGGAAAAATAGAAGAGGAGGTGTATGTGACTCAATCACCAGGATTTGAGGACTTTGTGTATCCTAACAAGGTGTATAAGTTAAACAAAGCCTTGTATGGATTGCATCAAGCTCCTAGAGCTTGGTATGATGAGTTATCAAATCATCTACTTGAAAATAGTTTCCAAAGGGGAGCTATTGACAAGACCCACTTTTACAAAAAAGAAAGGAAGAGATCTGCTATTGTTGCCAGTTTGTGGATGAAATTATATTTGGGTTAACCAATGAACAGATGTGTATGGAGTTTGAAGAGGTAGTGAAATCTAAGTACAGTATGAGCTCAATGGGAGAAATGAACTTCTTCCTTGGATTGCAAGTTCAACAAAAGACTGATGGGATTTTCATCTACCAGACTAAGTATGTGCAGGACATACTAGACAATTTCAAGTGTAATGATCTTAAGACTGCTTCAACTCCTATGGATCCAAAAGAAAAAATGATAGCTGGTGAAAAGGGGAAGCTAGTGAATGAACATGAATACAGAGCGAAAATTGGATCTCTGATGTATCTGACTGCTTGAAGGCTAGATATCATGTTTGCTGTGTGTGTATGTGCAAGATTCCAATCAAGTCCTAAAATTTCTCACATGAATGCGGTCAAAAGGATCTTTAGATATTTGAAAGGAACACCTAATTTGGGAATTTGGTATCCAAAGAACCAGTCCTTTGATCTGATTGCCTACACAGATATTGACTATGATGGGTGCAATATGAGCAGGAAGTTCACTTCAGGAGGTTGTCAAATTTTGGGAGACAGATTGGTGTCATGGCAATGCAAGAAGCAGACAACAGTGTCAATCTCAACTGCAGAAACTGAGTATATAGCTGCATCTGCCTGCTGTGCACAAGTCCTCTAGATTCAAAATCAGATGCTGAATTATGGTATGAATTTCTTAAACACCCATATTTACATTGATAATATTGCTACATATTTTATTGTTAAGAATCCTTTGCAACATTCCAAGACTAAGCACATTGAAATCAGATATCATTTTATAAGAGACTGTAGTGAAAAAGGTTTAATTGAAGTGAAAAGAGTTGATACAAGTGATAATTTGGCTGACATATTCACAAAACCAGTTGATAGAACCAAGTTCAACTTTCTTCTGAAAGCCCTGGGGATGATCAACTTTAATGAAGTCTGATTCATGATGTGTGCTTATTGAGCAAACTGAATATCTTTTCAAAGTCTCAATGGATGTTGTGTGTAGGTGTTTGATTATGATACTTTTTGATGTTTAACTGATATGTTCTTAACTGATTATCTATGCAAATTAGGTATCTTTGATGCTTATGCTTGTTTATCAGTAAACTTGTAGGATGTCATGATAAGCATTTTGAATTGAAAAACTTGATTATATGCTTATCTGATGTCATAATTAAGTGTTTGATTATGTGTGTAATCTAATCTGATGATGTTGTTAGGATATATTAGACTATGCATGTTGTGGAGTCTGTTTGTTTTAATGATGTCATTGATGATTATGATTTGATTATGTTACTTGTCTTTGTGTCAAAATGTGATTTTGTGTCAAAAGTTGTGCTCAAATGAAAACTTTTAAGAAAATTTTTGAACAAAACAGGTTTTGATAAAATAGAGCAAGTTTTTTATGGTGTAGAGATATGATAATACTATTCAGTTCAAGCTTTAAAGAAGCTTAAAAGAAAATTTTCAATGAAAAGACTCAAAAGAGTTGTTTTGGCTTAAATTTATGTCGTTTGCTCCGGTTGCAAGGACATATACTTGTGTATGTTTGGTCCTGTCATCTATGTATAGACAGAAAGGATAGCCATTAATCTAAAGACTGAAATCATTTGGGGCAATTGTAACTTGTTCTTTCACTTAAAATTATGCCATTGACTCTAAGCCAAAAGGACATGTATTTATTTATGTGTTTGGTCCTGCTGACTACCTCTAGCAGACAGGATAGCCATTAACCTGGAAGCTAAGAGTAATTGGGGTGACTGAAAATTTAAAATTATAGTACATTGACTTCTTATCCAATCATATGGATTTAATAGGCAAAAAAGACACTTAGTACAATCATTAACATGTATGGTTGCTTTTCCATGATGTGTAAAATCTAAGGTGATATAAACATAAAGAATCTGCTAAGCTTAATGTGGAGTTACATTATTGTCTATGTATGTTCCAAGATAAATCTTTCCGAATGATAGGCAGAAAAGTGATTATCCAGTTATACTCGAGCCCAATGGTATTTGGTCCCCAAAGTGAAGTATATATTCAAAGAATGACAATGAACAAAAGTGAACAAAATACTGATCACACAACATAATGTTGTTATATCTTTACAAACTTATGTTTAAAAATAAAAAATAAAAAAAAATTCATAAGTTCTGTCATTAAAAGTTTTTAAACCAAAACCAGGGGGTCAAAGTCAAATCGTGGTGATCTGGAGAAAGCCAAATAAGCCTTGAGATTAGATATGGAGCATCAGAACACAATATGTGTTATCCATTGAGTATTATGCATCTCAATTGAACATTAAGCATATCACCAAAGAAATGAAGTTCATGCTATGTCTAGACCTGCTGTTAACCTGTCTATACTGTTATAATAATGTTGAGAATGAAGTATTGAGAAAGCTACTTAGTCAATATGATCCCATTCTTGAGATCTTTTCAGAACAAGATTGAAAATGTTTTGCAAGGAAACATATATGAAATTTGATCTATAAATGCACCATTTGCTCTTAAACAATGATCTTTAATGAAAAATATGTTTGATAATTGGTTTAAGTCAAAAAGAGTTACATTTTACCTTCAAAAGGGTTGAATATGTATTTTCGAGTAAGGTTTGATATTTTGTAACCTTTTCGAGCATACTTAGAAATTTTGGTTTATGTTTATCCTTATCGAGCAAACTTTGAAGTTTTTACACTTTTCGGGTAGAGTTTACTACTTAACTTGAAATTTTAACCTTCCGCGTAGGCTTGATATTTAATTATGTCTGAATATGATGTTTACTAGCAAGCTTTTATCTAGTTAAGACTTTCTAGCATACCTTAGGGATTTGATTGAGAGTATAACTATTACTAGCAAGCTATTTGATATGTTTAATTATACTGTTCACTAGCAAGCTTTGTTGTTTTCTGAACTTTCTAGCATACTTAAATGTTTTATAGGTTGTAGTAAGTCAGTCTAGCAAGATTTGTAATTGAACATGTTACTTCCAGCAAGCTTTAATGTTTTTAGACTGTGGAGCACACTTATGTGATTGGTTAAATATTTGAATTCATTCTAGCAAGCTTTGTGATATTGAGTGTGTCCTTGAATTTGTCTTATTATGTTCAAGCAAACTTAAATTCAAGCACACTAGATGATTATGTGAATTTGAATATGTTTCTTAGAAATTACAAGTGTTTTCGGGCAAACCTAGTTTCTCGGGCACACTTTATGTTTCGAGCACACTTTGAAATTGTCAAGTGTACTCTCAACATACTTGGAAATTATTCAAATTTTTGCTTTTTGAGTACACTTTGTGTCTATATATCATCACTAGCACACTTTGCTTATTCAACAGTGTCTCAAGCACACTATGTATAACAGTATATACGAATGATTATGTGCTAACTGTTTATACATTTACGGGTAAGTTTTGAGTTAGTCAGACATTCGAGCGAGGTTGACAATTAGGAATATGTCTAAGATATTATTTTGGGATTCTTAATTGATTCCTAGCAAGGTTGACTATTTGATTTTTATACTTGATTATTTGTCTTGTGATTTATTTCTCGAGCAATCTTGTATTTCGAGTAAGCTTCCTTCATTTTACTTAAACTTATTTCTAAAATAATATATATTCTGAAATAACTCTAAAACGAGCAAGCTTTGAGAAAGTGGAATATACCTAGCAAGCTTTGTGAAAAACTAACTTTTCCGAGCAGGGTTTGCTAAAAAACTTTATCGAGCAAGGTTTTAAATGTGAATATATTTATTGGATAATGTTACTGTTTGACAGCTATTAACTCACTACATGACAAAATGCATTTAAAACCCACTTTAAAAAGGTATAAAAGAGGGAGTTAGTGAAATTTTCATCACTCTCACTTCTCTCTCCTTCCACACTTGCTCTCGTTTCAGAATATCAACCGACTTAATCTCAAATTTCCTAACCCTAGTTCATCAGCCCACACAATCCGACTCGGTAAGCATCAATTAAATCTTTTCTGATACCCTTTCTTCAAATCATAACCTAACTCGTTCAAAGTTTTGAACTTTATGACTAATTTTTACTTTGAATGTTTTCTTGTTTGAATAGATATGGCGAATGATGAACTACGATATCCGTTCGAACATAAGCACAACATATGTGCTTTATTACAAGTTACTCCTGAAAATGAGGACGTGGCTCTG
This sequence comes from Bidens hawaiensis, assembly GCF_021521415.1. Lineage (NCBI taxonomy): Eukaryota > Viridiplantae > Streptophyta > Magnoliopsida > Asterales > Asteraceae > Bidens > Bidens hawaiensis. The sequence goes on from NW_027491061.1 coordinate 1,483,791, forward strand.
ATGATAAGGTGGCTACAACGATCACACATACGCTTTACCTTGACCGAGTGTCCGGTGATATACAGAAATCATAAGCTTGATTTTTGACGCTCAGCAAGATTATATGATGATGTAAACGGTAGACGGATAGATGCTTCAGTGGCAAGGCAGGAGGTACAAATAACTGAAGGACTCATCAGAAGATGCCTGCAGTTACATGATGATGATCACAATCCGATTCACTTTACAACAGATCATCTGATGAAAATATTTGTGCAGACTATGGGCTATCAGGGGACAATGCACGAAGAACAATTCCAAAAGGGAATGTTCCCAAATCTATATAGATTCTTGATTCACCATCTTATTCAGGGCTTTGCCCCTAGAAAGGGATATTGGACTCTTATGAGTCGGGATTTGGCTAATGCAACAGCTGCAATTGTCTATGATCTGCATTTCAACTTCTCCAAGATGATTTTTGAAGAAATGGTGAGCATACCGAAGAAGTCAAACAAAGACAAATATTTAGCCTATCCCCGAATTCTGGAGATAATCTTCAATCAAGAGTTGCAAGATCTACCCACAATGGGTACAACACATGTGTTGCAGAATCCTAACACTTACAATTGGATTGCTAATCTGGGTAGTACTAGCAGATTCAATCCAAACATTGAATTTGATATTTTACCATGGTTAGTGAACCATGATGCTGAGATTATGCCAGTGCCTGAGTTAACCTCAGAGGAGGAGGAGAATGATGAGATGGAGGTTGATGATAGTGATGACAGTAACGATGGAGGAGATTATGGAGATGGTAATGAAAGAGGAGGAGAAGGACTGGTTACTACTGATGTATATGATCAGGGGGAGTCTCAGCCAATACCCACATCACCACTTGAAACATTAAACCAATCACCACCACCACATGACCAATCCCCACCTCAAACACCACCTAGACTAATCCAAAGCCCACCTGAAACCTTAAACCTATCACCACTTCAAACCACTTAACAAACCACAACCCATCCCTTAACCCAAACCCTTACACAAACCCAGCCTACCCATGAACCATATATCCCAGAAATTCTACCCACACACCTATATACATTCCCATCTGCACCAATTACATCACCAACCAATTTCCATACATTAGGACAACCCAACCAACCAAAAACCCAAACTACAGAACCACAAAAAAAACCACAGAACCACCTATCCGACCTGAACCTTTCTCTCTTCACCACCACACACACCTCCCTCTAATATCTTTTTTCTACAAAGAAATTTTGATTTGATATGTCAGAACTTTGAGTTGAGAGAAGACAATGCTGAATTGAAAAATGAGAATAATAACTTGGGAGTTCAGTTGTCCCTAGCACTTTCAAAAATTCAAACCCTGGAGTTGGAGGTTGAGAAGACCTCAGCGGCCCCAAAACAAGGGGAGAATATTCCAACTGATGAGGCAACTGGAGTTGATGAGGAGAATGTGATAGTAAATGTGGATGATGAGGAGAATGTGGTGGATGGTTTGAAAAGTATATTAAGTGCTTATGGTGACAGTGAAGATGAGGATAGTGGAGAGAGAGTGGTATTTGATGAAGACTGTGAGGGAGATAAGTCTGATGATGGTGTACAAAACTATGATGTGAATGATGAAGTGATAAACACCTTATATGGTGAGTTTGATGATGAGATGTTAAGAAAAGAGAAAGAGAGTGATGCTGAAATGAGAAATCAAGCCACTGAAGATATGGTAACAACTGAAACACTAGAAACTGATACAGTGGTTACTGAAGTACAAACTGATGTTATGATTGCTACTTATGTACAGATTGATATAGTGACGGATGAAGGAGCTGCTACTGAGGAACTTGTACTTGCCGAACAAGAAACAAGTTAAGTAAGTTTCAAGAGGGTTGTACATGACAAGGAGATGAGATAATTAAGTGATGATATTGACAAATTTCCCCTAGAAACAGAAGAAGAGAAGAGAAGAAGATTGGAGAAGGGGAAAGCTGTAACACCCCGTAACCGCAGCGGAAACGTAAACGGGATGCAACAGACACGTCTGATATCAACAGCATTGCTTATAAAGAAAACACCACTACATTAATTTACACCATATTACATTGTTCCGAGTTTAGTTGCCGTCTAGGCGTTAACACATAAGTTTTACCAACAGTACATTAACATATTTAATACAAAAATATCATTTAGCTTCCACAAAAAGCACGCATCGTCAAGCATGTAGCAATTATTCCAGTTTGGGGGTACCTAGAAAGCATGTAAAGAAAACGGGTCAACTACGAATAGTTGGTGAGTTTCACTAATTTAAATAAACAGTGACAAATCATTATAATAATCATATATTAGCGATGTAATTATGCTGAGCCCACAAGTGAAACCTCTGACTATCCACATACAACCCCGTGGCATACTCCGCCCACGAATCTGCCCCAAACCGCTATGCCTAACATTACATAGCAAAATAAATAACAACAACAAAATAGACATGTGCAACTGGCCGGGAAACATCAGCAAATCCATGCCGGACCAGTTGGGTTTGTCATACCAATAGTACTATTCACACTCTACCGGCTTTTAGCTAATCACTCGTGTTACGGGGCCTTACAATGTTAGCAACTCAGACAATTACCATCTTAGTACATTTCCGTACGATTCCCGTACAATAAAATATATATATAAATACACGCAAATCCATGCGTTCAGTATGTACTTAAACATTTTAATAGTAACATGCTTTCCGCCCCGATAAAATATTTAAAAACAATTCAGAAAAAGGGGCTCGTGAAACTCACCTTTCGCAAGCAAGTAGGTAACACAGTACGCAGCTACTAATCCGGATCTGTAATACGATCCCTAAGTTCGTTACTATACAATCACTATTAATATAACTTTAACCGTGTTAACCGGTACATCTGGGGACACTGTTAACCCAGTATTGTACCCGTTCCGGGGGCAATGTTAACCCAGAAACACTTCTCCGGAGATTGTGATATCATTTAGAGTTCATTAGTTAAAATTACTATTAGTTCGTTTCCCCCGTTTTGCGTGCCTAGCACGGTTATCCGTTTTTACGTTCCAAAAATGAGTTTGGTCACACACGACCCGAAAATAGTTGTTGACTGATAATTTAATTACAGTTGTGAAATTAGAGCTCGGCTTAGACGCCCCGATTGGCCGCGAGACCCGTTTCCGTCTTTAGTGTACCGTAAACTGTTAAATCGGATAAAATTACCCAAATCATCCGAATTATTTTCGGATGATTTATTTTTACCTGTTTAACTCAGTTATATGAAAATAGTTCATTTTTATGGTTTTTATACACCAGTCAGCTCGTTTAGGCGAACTTTACCGGTTTACGCGTTTTAAACTTTAAAAGTTTGTTTTGCACAAATAATTATCCGTTTAATCTCGGATTTTGAAATTTTGCACAAATCACTTTTTGACAGTGGGAAATTTTATAAAAATATTTCCAGAATTAATTTTTATAGTTAAAATTTATTTGTCTATTTTTAAACACCATTTAAAACACTAAATATGTCGTAAATACCAAACGACCTTAGAAAAATCCCAAATTTTTCCTGGATGACCCCTGCCATCCACATGGTCCCCCTGTAATTTTTCCAGAACCAAAATCTCTTTTTACATGCCATTTTTACTTAAACCGAGCTAGAAAACCCTAGAACTCGTTTAACCGAAAAGCCTACTTAGACTTCTCCAACTGACCTAAAATTTTGTGTGTGACTTTTATATGTTATAAAACGCTTATCTGGAATTTTCCAGAATTTATCATGATATTTAAATATTTTTCACCATTTTTAGCCAAAACCGAGCATTAAATTCACCAAATATTCATCCTTTGTCCAAAAATTACCAAATTTTCACAGATCTCATATTTTCATGTGTAGATCATCTCTGTGAAATTTCGTAGCCTAACTCTAAAGGTACCACAATCTGTCCAAAACACATACACCATATAAAAACCGAACTACCTTGTGTTTTTAGCTTCAAATCGCAAGGATCTTGCTTTTTAGCCTTTGTTAACCACTAGATACAACACCTACAAGCACAATAACACCACACCAAGCAAGTTACACCCACAATCAAGCCATTTCTTTCATGGGTTCGGTTATGATTTAAAAACAAAGATTTAAACCGTAAAAATTCGTTTTTGGTTCGTTTAACTCCTTTCTTGGACCAAGATCCCTTGTATAACCCGTATACATCACTTGATCATGCAAGAATCGGTTTTCATCTCGGGTTTTCACCCTTTTTCACTTGAAACCTCATTTTCTTGCAAATAAACTCAAGAAAAGAAGATGGAAACGTAAATAACTCGATCTTTACCTTGCTTTTCTTGCTACAAAACCGGGTTTTTAGTTCATGATGTGGAGAGAAAGTGGGATCTTGCAATGGTTGTTTTTTAAAAAAAAATAACAAGAGGCAAGGGGTATAACCCCCATGCCGATCGGAAGTGAGGGGAGGTGGGGTGGGACCCACCTTTCCATTCCTAGCCACTCATTTGGATTTTGGAAATCCGGATAATGTTTTGGATAATCTGGTTCAGTTCGTTTTTCGGTTAAATGTTTAATTTAACTTAAAACGAGGCTAAAACGGTCGTTTTCGGCTTAAAAAATGAAATTTATATAAAACCGATTTAAAACTTTAAAAACTTAAACCATGACATTTATTAACTTAAAACATCATATTATTAATAATTGCGTATATTTTTCGGCTTGATCGATTGTCTCTTGCTCGGTTTGGTATTAAAGGTTTCGTTTAACGTACCGACGTACCATTGAATCGAAAATTCTTTTTCTGTGCTTTAATTCACTTATCCCGAAGCTTTAATACTTCGTAAACATCACTAAATATCATATATCTCGTCTATAATGTAATCCTCGATTCGTTCGGGCTTCAATAACCGTTAATCGGTTAATCGTATTTCCAATACGATTAACTGTATAATCGAGTATAATCCGTACTGTGAATCATACATACTCGTATAAACGCATTATAATTCATATATTCGTTATTAAATAACACATTAATAGTATATACCGGTTAGGGTATACCTGATTTTGCCGGAATCGTTACATTCTCCCCCCGTAAAACAGAATTTCGTCTTTGAAATTTTACGCGTCGACTACTTCCTTTTGAGGAAATAGGTAGGGGTATTTCTTACGGAATTCGTCCTTTCGTTCCCATGTATATTCCGGGCCTCGTTGCGAATTCCATCTAACTTTGACCAACGAAATCTTATTGTGTCTAAGTTGCTTGATTTTCCCGTCTACTATTTCTATGGGTTCCTCTACGAAATTGAGCTTTTCACTTATTTGGACACCCTCTAAAGGTAACACCGATGTCTCATCCGCCAGACATCTTTTCAAGTTCGATACGTGAAACACGTTGTGAACTGCACTCAGTTCATCGGGTAGTTCTAATCGGTATGCTACGGGACTGATTTTTGCAGTAATATTGAATGGTCCAATATATCTCGGGGCTAACTTCCCCACCTTTCCAAATCTGACTACACCCTTCCAAGGTGATACCTTCAAATACACTTTATCATCTTTCTCAAACGACAACGGTTTTCTACGGGTATCGGCATAACTCTTCTGCCGATCCCGCGCGGCCTTCAGATTGTTCCTAATTTCAAGGATCTTGCTGGTCGTTTCCTGGACCAGGTCTGATCTAATAACCTGAGCGTCGCCCACTTCAGTCCAGCAGAGTGGTGATCGGCACTTCCGACCATACAATGCTTCGTAAGGCGCTGCCTTTATACTGCTATGGTAGCTGTTATTATAGGAAAATTCAACGAGTGGGAGATGTTGATCCCAATTTCCCTTAAAATCCAGTACGCATGCACGAAGCAAATCCTCCAGGGTTTGGATGATCCTCTCAGACTGACCATCGGTCTGAGGGTGGTAAGCTGTGCTTAGATCAATACGCGTTCCCAGCGCTTCTTGCACAGCTTGCCAAAGATTGGAGGTGAAATGGCTATCCCGATCGGAGATGATTGAGGTGGGTATCCCATGACGAGACACAATTTCATTTATATAAATCTGCGCAAGTCTCTCAGTGTTATAATTATTCCTAATCGGGATAAAATGTGCCGATTTGGTTAATCCATCCACGATTACCCAAATTGCATCATGTCCTCGGGACGTCTTAGGGAGATGTCACAAAATCCATCGTGATTTGCTCCCACTTCCACTCGGGAATTTCCGGCTGTTGTAACATCCCCGAGGGTTTCTGGTGCTCCGCCTTAACTCTCGTACAAGTCGCACACTTACCGACATACGTTGCTATATCCTTTTTCATACCCGGCCACCAGTAGAACTCCTTCACATCCTTGTACATCTTATTCGATCCCGGATGTATGGAATATTTCGATCTATGTGCTTCGTCCATGATTAATTCACGAAGGTCATGGAGGGTCGGGATCCAAACTCGATTTTTGAAATAGAGAATTTCGTCCACGCGCTGTTCGAAATTCTTCTCATCGCCGTAAAGTCCCTCCTTTTCCAATTGTTCCTCTTTCAACGCCTCACGTTGAGCGACTCGAATCAGGTCCGAAAGATTCGACTGGACTATCATCCCCAGTGCTCGCACTCGCAATGGCTTAACCCGATCTTTCCTACTCAAGGCATCGGCTACGACGTTAGCCTTGCCGGGGTGATAACGGATGTCACAGCCATAATCGCTTAACAACTCGACCCATCTTCGTTGCCTCATATTCAGTTCTTTCTGATCGAATATGTGCTGCAAACTTTTATGATCGGTGAAGATGGTGCACTTCGTACCGTAGAGATAATGTCTCCGGATTTTAAGTGCGAAGATAACCGCTCCCAGTTCTAAGTCATGAGTAGTGTAATTTTTCTCGTGTACTTTTAACTGTCGGGAAGCATAGGCTATAACCTTATTATTCTGCATCAACACGCATCCTAACCCTCTACGCGATGCGTCACAATACGCGACAAAACCATCGTCTCCATCGGGGAGACTTAAAATCGGCGCTTGGCACAATTTTTGCTTTAACGTTTGAAACGCCGTTTCTTGCTCTTCTCCCCATTCATACTTTCGATCCTTTTGAGTCAGGAGAGTTAAAGGTTGGGCGATGCTGGAAAAGTTCTCTATAAATCGACGATAATATCCAGCTAAGCCTAAGAATTGGCGGATTTCCTTTGGCGATTTAGGCGCTTGCCAATTCTTAATTGCTTCAACCTTACTCGGATCAACGTGTATTCCTTGATGGTTTACGACGTGACCGAGGAATTGCACTTCTTGTAACCAGAAGTTACACTTGGAGAATTTTGCATACAACTTCTCCTGATTCAGAAGCTCTAAAATTATTCTTAAGTGTTGCTCGTGCTCTTCTTTACTTTTCGTATAGATCAAAATATCGTCAATAAACACGATGACGAATTTGTCGAGGTAGGGTTTACAGACTCGATTCATGAGGTCCATGAACACTGCCGGCGCATTTGTTAGCCCGAAAGGCATAACTAAGAACTCGTAATGGCCGTAGCGAGTCCGGAATGCGGTGTTTGGGATATCTTCTTCCTGAATTCTAACCTGATGGTATCCCGATCTAAGATCGATTTTTGAGAAATAGCTCGCACCTTGCAGCTGGTCAAACAGATCATCAATTCGGGGAAGAGGGTACCTATTTTTGATTGTTAACTTGTTTAACTCCCTGTAATCAATGCACATTCTAAGGCTCCCATCCTTCTTTTTCACGAATAATACAGGTGCACCCCACGGGGAATGACTAGGACGTATAAATCCTTTATCCAACAATTCTTGCACATGGTCCCCTGTAATTTTTCTAGAACCAAAATCTCTTTTTACATGCCATTTTCACTAAAACCGAGCTAGAAAACCCTAGAAATCGTTTAACCGAAAAGCCTACTTAGACTTCTCCAACTGACCTAAAATTTTGTGTGTGACTTTTATATGTTATAAAAAGCTTATCTGGAATTTTCCAGAATTTATCATGATATTTAAATATTTTTCACCAATTTTAGCCAAAACCGAGCATTAAATTCACAAAATATTCATCCTTTGTCCAAAAATTACCAAATTTTCACAGATCTCATATTTTCATGTGTAGATCATCTCTGTGAAATTTCGTAGCCTAACTCTAAAGGTACCACAATCTGTCCAAAACTCATACACCATATAAAAACCGAACTACCTTGTGTTTTTAGCTTCAAATCGCAAGGATCTTGCTTTTTAGCCTTTGTTAAGCACTAGATACAACACCTACAAGCACAATAACACCACACCAAGCAAGTTACACCCACAATCAAGCCATTTCTTTCATGGGTTCGGTTATGATTTAAAAACAAAGATTTAAACCGTAAAAATTCGTTTTTGGTTCGTTTAACTCCTTTCTTGGACCAAGATCCCTTGTATAACCCGTATACATCACTTGATCATGCAAGAATCGGTTTTCATCTCGGGTTTTCACCCTTTTTCACTTGAAACCTCATTTTCTTGCAAATAAACTCAAGAAAAGAAGATGGAAACGTAAATAACTCGATCTTTACCTTGCTTTTCTTGCTACAAAACCGGGTTTTTAGTTCATGATGTGGAGAGAAAGTGGGATCTTGCAATGGTTGTTTTAAAAAAAAAAATAACAAGAGGCAAGGGGTATAACCCCCATGCCGATCGGAAGTGAGGGGAGGTGGGGTGGGACCCACCTTTCCATTCCTAGCCACTCATTTGGATTTTGAAAATCCGGATAATGTTTTGGATAATCTGGTTCAGCTCGTTTTTCGGTTAAATGTTTAATTTAACTTAAAACGAGGCTAAAACGGTCGTTTTCGGCTTAAAAAATGAAATTTATATAAAACCGATTTAAAACTTTAAAAACTTAAACCATGACATTTATTAACTTAAAACATCATATTATTAATAATTGCGTAACTTTTTCGGCTTGATCGATTGTCTCTTGCTCGGTTTGGTATTAAAGGTTTCGTTTAACGTACCGACGTACTATTAAATCGAAAATTCTTTTTCTGTGCCTTAATTCACTTATCCCGAAGCTTTAATACTTCGTAAACATCACTAAATATCATATATCTCGTCTATAATGTAATCCTCGATTCGTTCGGGCTTCAATAACCGTTAATCGGTTAATCGTATTTCCAATATGATTAACTGTATAATCGAGTATAATCCGTACTGTGAATCATACATACTTGTATAAACGCATTATAATTCATATATTCGTTATTAAATAACACATAAATAGTATATACCGGTTAGGGTATACCTGATTTTGCTGGAATCGTTACAAAAGCCATTGCTGATGTTGATGAGGAGGAAGAACCTGTTAACACCAAGCAGGTAAATGATGATGATGAGGAAGAGGATGAGAATGATGCTGCTGCCAGAAGTCTTGATAATGTTATAAAAGAAACAAGGGATAGGGAATACATTGCCCAAACCATAATGTTGAAGAGTTGGCAGAGTAGGAAACATTGATTGAACAAGCTAACATTGCAAAAGTTTTTGATGAAGAAGGTGAGGAGGTACAAGAGGTGATTAAAACACTGATAAAGATGAAAAGGGCTTAAGAGGTTGATAATTCCTTAACCATGGTTGTGAGTATGTTCAGTCAATCCCAAAAAAAACCTGACAAGGAACCTGAGAAGGAGACTGAGAAAGCTGAACAGGAAGAACCTTCGAAGAAAGGGGAAACTGAAGAGACAATAGAATCATTGCGGGAAAAAGTCTCTAAGTTGCAATGAGGAGTTCACAGAAAAAGTGAATAGATTTGCAAAGATGTATACAAGAAAAAGGAAGGCTGATGAACAGGCTCATAAAAACAAGTCAGCAAAAAGGGGTAAATGGGGCAATGAAAATGAATACTTTGTTGAAAGTCCTGAAGAGAAGAAAAGCCCATTGAGACCTGTTCCAACTAAGATACTTAGGCCTGAAGATGTACCCAATCTAAAAGAAGCCAAATGGGATGATCAAAATGAGTATTTTTTAGAAATCCCAGAAGAGCGGGAAAGTCCAATAAGGCCGACTCCAATTCAGATAGTTAGGCCTGAGAATTTACTCAATCCTTAAGAATCAAAGATTGATGCTGTGAATGAGTCTACTAAAAAGGAAAATACGACTAAAGAAGATGACTCTAATGATAATGATGAACAAGGTGATACGCCTGATGAGGCTATGAAGATTGATATTGTGTCCCCACATGTTGAAATGACAGATGAACAAATGGCAAATATTCAACCCAATCTGGATGAAGCTTAAAGGAATAATCCATTAATTATGAAACTGACCACATTTGGACATAAGTTTGAAGATCTGGATCCACTTTCTGATGAGGAGTTGCAGAAGTTAATTGAGAAAGAGAATGATGAGATTAAAAGGAGAATGCAGAAAAAGAACCGTGAATCCTTGAGATATAGAGATTATTCAAAAAAGACCTTGAATAACATTTTATTTTGAATAGAGAGAGAAGGGAAAGAGAAGAAAATGAAAGATTGAAAGAAAGAATTGAAGATCTAAAGAAAAGATATGCAGGAAAATGTGGATACGTGATTGAAAGAGGTATGGATCCTGAGATGGTTGATAGTTTGTCAAAAGCTGCAGTTGAATCTCATTAAAATAGACTTTCAATGAAAGAACAATCAAAGAGAGATCAACCTGAACCCTCTGCTAAGAAGAGAAGGATTATGACATTAAGAGAGAAGCAGAAAGCTGAAAATGAGTTGAAAAGAGCTAAAACACAAGATATTCCTATCCTAGTGGAAGTAAAGCCAGAACCAGATGAACCCACAGATCCATGGGAAAATAAGGAAATGATCAAAATCTTGAAAGAGGTGATGGTGAAGCAAAAAGGGATGAATGAAAATGTTTTTGACATGTTGGTTAAAGCTCAACTGAAAGAATTATTTTATGAACAGAAGGCTGAATGGGAAAAGATGCTGTTAGATGGTGTAAATCCCAGAAGCTTTATAGGTGGAAGATTTGCACCAGCAGGTCAACTTCAAGATAAGAGGATTTGGAAATGATCGGGAGATTATTCAGGGATGGAGAAGAAAACCTGATTGACATGTTGACTATGCCTACTGAGCTGATTGTTTAAATGTACAAGAAGAAATTTGGAGTCTAGGAGGCTACTAAACCAATGAAGTCTATTCCAACAAGGCCCTCAGCTTCAAGGAGATATACTTCAACAGCCAGGGGTGAGTCAAGTAGAGGTGGAACTCAAAGGGGAGAAAGGCCCCAAACTGATATAGACTTGCCAATAACACTGTACTATGACTCTGTCTCTCAAACTTTAAAAGTGATCATGCAAAGCAGATTCTATGACTATACTAAGTGTCCTTTCAGCCTATTAAATCCATATGATTGGCTAAGTAATCAATGTACTATCATTTCCCAAATTAACAGATTCTATCACCCCAATTACTCTTAGCTTCTAGGTTAATGGCTATCCTGGCAGTCTATAAGTAGTCCACCGGACCAAAACACACACAAAAGTATATGTCCCTTATGCTTAGAGTCAAAGACATAGTTTTAAGTGAAAGAATAAATTACAATTTCCCCAAGTGCTTTCAGTCTTTGGACTAATGGCTATCCTTTCAAATCCACAAGTAGATAATAGGACCAAACACATACAAGTATATGCTCCTTAGACTTGGGCAAATGACATAATTTTCAGGAAAAGTAATTCTTTTGAGACTCTTCCTTAAAAACCTTCTTTTAAGCTTCTTTAAAGCTTGAACTGAATAGTCTTATCATATCTCTACACCATAAACAACTTGCTCATGTTTTGACCAAAATAATGTGATTATGCAAAATTCATTTGAAAATTCATTTGATCATTTAATTTTGACATAAAAAACTCATTTTGACACAAACAGTTGTAACATATTCAAATCTTAATCATACTTAACATCATCAAGACAAGCAGACAATACTATCATTTAAAGTCTAGCCTATCATAATAACATCATATGATCAGATAACACACATAATCAGGCAATTAACCAAGGATGTCAGATAAGCATACACAATTAAGTAATTCAAATCAAGAGCACTCATCGTGACATCACAAACACACATCAACTGATAAACATGCAGAAGTATCAAGGATACTAAATTTTACAAATATAGTCACATAAAGCACATATCAGTTAACATGAAAAACATCATATTCAATCACATGCACACAAACAACATTCAATCAAAACTTTGAAAAGATAGTCAGTTTGCACACTCAAGCACACATCATAAATCAAACTTCATCAGATTTGATCAGTCCTAGGGCTTTTAGAAGAAAGTTAAACCTGGTTCTATCAAGTGGTTTTGTGAATATGTCAGCCAAATTCTCACTTGTATAAACTCTGGTAACTTCAATTAAACCTTTTTCACTACAATCTCTTATGAAGTGATGTCTGATTTCAATGTGCTTGGTTTTGGAATGTTGCACAGGATTCTTAACAATGAAAGATGTAGCAGTGTTATCAATGTAAATAGGGGTGTTTAGAAAGTTCAAACCATAGTCCAACATCTGATTTTGGATTCAGAGGACTTGTGCACAGCAGACAGATGCAGCAATGTATTCAGCTTCTGTAGTTGAGATTGAGACAGTTGTTTGTTTCTTGCATCGCCATGACACCAATCTGTCACCCAAAAATTGACATCCTCCTGAAGTTGACTTCCTGCTTATGTTACAGCCATCATAGTCACTGTTTGTGTAGGCAGACAGATCAAAAGACTGGTTCTTTGGATACCAAATTCCCAAGTAAGGTCTTCTCTTCAGATATTTAAAGATTCTCTTGACAACATTCATGTGAGAGACCTTGGGGCTTGATTGAAATCTAGCACAAACACATACTGCAAACATGATGTCAGGCCTTGAAGAAGTTAGATAGATCAGTGATCCCATTTTTGCTCTATATTCATGTTCATCCACTGGCTTCCCTTTTTCATCAGCTACCATCTTTTCTTTTGAATCCATAGGAGTTGAAGCTGTCTTTAAGTCATTGAACTTGAACTTGTCAAGTATGTCCTGTACATACTTAGACTGGTAAATGAAAATCCCATCAGCCATTTGCTGAACTTGTAAGCCAAGGAAGAAGTTCATTTCACCCATTGAACTCATGCTATACTTGGATTTCGTCACCTCTTCACACTCCATACACATCTTTTCATTGGTTGACCCAAATATAATGTCATACACATAGACTTGTAATTAGAGTAAATATCTTTCTTTCTTTTTGTAAAAGAGGGTCTTGTCAATAGCTCCCCCTTGGAAACCATTTTCAAGTAGGTGATTTGACAGTTCATCATACCAAGCTCTAGGAGCCTGATGCAGTCCATAAAAGGCTTTGTTCAACTTATACACCCTGTTAGGATAGATAGGATCCTCAAAACTTGGTGGTTGAGAAACATACACCTCCTCTTCTATCTTTCCATTTAGAAAAGCAGATTTGACATCAAGCTGGAATACTCTGATATTCTTTGAGGCAGCATAAGCTAAGAAGATTCTTATTGCTTCAAGTCTTGGAACTGGTGCAAAGACTTCCTCAAAGTCAATCCCTTCTTCTTGAAGGCATCCCAATGCTACAAGTCTAGCCTTTTTCTTGATCACAATACCCCTTTCATCCCTTTTGTTTCTGAACACCCATTTAGTGCCAATGGCATGTCTGTTTCTTGGTCTGTCTACAAGTTCCCAAACTTGTAGATCTCTAAATTGAGCCAACTCTTCCTGCATTTCTTGCACCCAACTGTTGTCCCTAAGAGCTTGAACAATATTCTTTGGTTCTGTTTGGGATAGAAAGCATGAGTATAAGCAAATGTTTGCAGTTTTGGAGTGACTTCTTATTACTCTTTCATCTATATTGCCAATAATGTGTTCATCAGGATGATTCTTTTCAACATAGGGGGTTTGAATAATCACATCAGTGGACACAGTTGTGTCAAGATTTGATTCGTTGAGTTCTGGTTCTTCAATACTCAAATCAGTTGTTTCACTGTCAGTTCCAGGTGCTTCTTCATTGTTCTGTCTTGAAGTTGATGCACCGGTGTGATGTAGATTCATTTTTGTCACACCCGGCCCTGAGCGGCGGAAACAGCCGGGCGCGCACGAGTGGGGATTGATAATTAAGCACGGGCCATTGCAAACATTCAAAGATTTTCATTGCGCATGAAAAGTTTAATACAAATACATTACATTGATTAAAAAAAAAACATCCAAGTATAAAAACTGTTGAAGATTTCCACGCCATATCCCCTTGCGCGGCGGGAACAACCACGCGCATCGAAGGGATAGAACTAAAATCTTCCAAAAAGCTAGTTTTAGATGTTCAGCGTGAGGTGCTCTAAGTGTGACTCCATGCGCTACCTAGTTATCTCCTGAAAGACACGTAAAAACATTTGAATCAGTATAAACTGAGTGAGTTCACAAGTTTTAGTAACTTGATAAATCGTATTGCATCATAATCTTGATACAAATCATTCTGAAACATAATTCTGATAGCATCATTAAAACACATGCTTGGTAAAACATAGTTCTATCAACATATTCTGATAAAATCGTTCCGCGGGTTACGCGCGAACATTTCTGGGAACTGTGCTCGTCTATGCAAAGTGGCGCTGCCACTACGAGCTAAAATAAGTAATACCGTCCCGCGGGTTACGCGCGAACGTTTCAGGAAAAATGTGCTCGTCCATGCAAAGTGGCGCTGCCACTACGAGCTAATCAATAATCCCGTCCCGCGGGTTACGCGCGGACGTTGTGCCGGAAAACAAGGCGCTCGTCCATGCAAAGAGGTGCGACCCCTACGAGCGGGCTCAAACCCATAGTACTGCCCCATGACCATACTAGGCACTCGTCCATGCAAAGAGGTGCGACCCCTACGAGTGGGTGGATCAAACCAGCAGTCCCTACCCTTAGAGTTCCAATGGTAAAGTGATCACTTACTCGAGTTCTAGCGCACATACATCGAAAACCTTAGATAACCGTTTGCATTGCTCATCATGAAACATAACTTAAACACTTAATCGCTTGCATAGCTTGTAAGTATACCATGATAAAACATTATTTAAGTACGTGTCCCTCGCCCCGAAAACAGTTTAAAAATAGTGAAAACAGTGAAAATAGGGGCTGTGAGACTCACCTGTGGTTCTTGTTAAGGGATTAATCGAGATTCGGGTTTTCTTGGTGTTGGCCTCGGAATCGAAGGTCTAGAATACGATTAAATAACAAGAAGTATATATATTAAGATCAAGAAATAGGAGAATATAAGGTTTGGAAAATAGATCTCAAGTTTATAACCTCGGCTTACCTAGTAACTGGAACGGAATCGAAAATAACGGATGCTCGGGAGATGATTAGTGCAAGTTTGCAGTTCTTTGAAGTGTGTTTTGAGTGATAATTTAGGTTACATATTTATAGGCAAACTCAAGGGAACACAATCCCTTGCTTTAGGGGATTGTAATCTTTTCATATCTAGGTGTAATGATGATAAAGTATGGAAATTATTATTGTTTATTGTTTATTTAAAAGTGGAGGAGTGGACAAAAGATCTTGATTTGATTTGGACAGGACATGCAGGTCTGGGGTTGGTGAGAATAGGGTGGCTGACAGTTGACTTTTCATGTTTCAGTGTGCTTTTTCAGGTACTTTTGTCAGTGTACAGTAAAAAGTGGAAAATCTCTGAAACACGCTACTGTTTCCTTTTGGGCGGGAGTAATGAATAGACTAAGTGTTCTGTGCGCATCACTTTGTGAGCATAGCTTTCTGCGTGAAGGACATTTCTTTGCTGCGGGTAGGTGCGTAACCTTCTCGCAGTTAGGGATATTGAGTTTCATTTGTAGATTCTCCAGGTGGTCTTGGTATTTCAACATAGTGATCAGTCATGTTGAAGTCAATTCCATCTTGGAGCTTCAGACAAACTAGCTCTCAATGTTCCCGCCATGCGGGGAGGTTAGTTCCCTTCCGCACGCGCATAAACGATTTAGGATGCACCCATGCTTAGCATCATGCGGGATGGTCAACCCATAGACAACATAACGTTAAGTTACATGAAAACATAAAGCCAAAACATTTGCGCATGGCGCATATAACATATGCTCACGCTGGTTCTTAACATGGTGCGCTCGCGCAGGTTGCACATAACAAATGCACGCGCTGACTAACATGGCGCGCTCGCGCAGGGCGCACATAACAAATGCACGCGCTGACTAACATGGCGCGCTCGCGCAGGGCGAACATAACAAATGCCCGCGCTGATTCTATATGGCGCGCATAATGTTTACAATCACCTAATTATTAGGTTGATTACTTAGTTTAAGGGATTGGGAATTTACCGGGTGTCACATTCTCCCCTCGTTAAACGAATTTCGTCCCGAAATTTAGGAGACGTTGCTGGCAGAAGCCATGCTCTGAAAGAGGTGTGGGTATTTCTTGCGTATTTGGTCTTCTCTTTCCCAAGTGAATTCAGGCCCACGCCTCGAGTTCCATTGAACCTTTACTAACTTAATTTTGCTCCTGCGTAACTTTTGTTCTTTCCAATCGGTTACTGCTATAGGTTCTTCTACGAAGTGCAGCTGTTTGTCGATGTGAATCTCTTCCAACGGCAAAATCAACGTTTCGTCAGATAAGCACTTTTTGAGGTTGGACACATGAAACGTATCATGAACTCCACTGAGTTCGGCGGGTAAACGGAGTTTATAAGCAACCGGACCGATCCTTTCCAGGATCTCAAATGGTCCAATGAAGCGCGGATTCAACTTTCCTCGCTTGCCGAAACGGGGGACTCCTTTCCATGGAGAGACTTTCAAAAGTACTTTATCCCCTACTTGAAATTCCAATGGTTTCCTTCGCACATCTGCGTAGCTCTTCTGTCTGTCTCGCGCTGTCTTAAGGCGATCCCTTATCTGAAAAATCTTGTCTGTTGTTTCTTGGATCAATTCTGGACCAGTCATTTGCTTGTCACCTACTTCAGCCCAGCACAGTGGGGATCTACACTTGCGCCCATACAAAGCTTCGAACGGCGCAGCCTTAATGCTTGTGTGATAGCTGTTGTTGTAAGAAAATTCAACCAATGGGAGATGAGTATCCCAGCTACCTTCGAAATCGATTGCGCACGCGCGTAGCATATCTTCCAATGTCTGGATTGTTCGCTCGCTTTGCCCATCCGTTTGAGGATGATATGCCGTACTCATGTCAAGACGAGTACCTAAAGCCCCTTGTAACGATCTCCAAAACCTTGATGTGAACCGACTATCTCTATCAGAAATGATGGACACTGGGACTCCATGTTTTGAAACTACTTCTCGAATATATAGTCGGGCTAACTTTTCCATCTTATCGGTTTCCTTGATCGGCAGGAAGTGCGCTGACTTAGTTAGCCGATCCACAATAACCCATATTGTGTCATAACCCCCAGGTGTCCTTGGCAGTTTGGTGATGAAGTCCATAGAGATTTGTTCCCACTTCCACATGGGAATTTCTGGCTGCTGAAGCAACCCTGATGGTTTCTGGTATTCAGCCTTCACCTTTGAACACGTCAGGCACTTACTGACATACGTCGCGATGGCGCCTTTAAGATTGGGCCACCAATACAGCGTTTTAACATCTTGGTACATCTTGTCTGCGCCAGGATGTACGGAATACCGCGTCTTGTGAGCTTCGTTTAATATTTGCTCGCGCAATCCTCCCTTGAGAGGGACCCATATGCGGTTAGCGAAATATAGATTGCCGTTCTCTTTAAGTTCCAAACTCTTAACCATACCCCCAAGGCATTCGTTTTTAACAAACTCTGGTTTCAAGGCTTCTTGCTGAGCGTCTCGGATGCGGGTAGAGAGATCTGCGTGAATGGTCAACCTTAGAGCCTTGACTCGTAGCGTTTTTATTCGCCCCTTCCTACTTAGCGCGTCTGCTACCACATTCGCCTTTCCAGGGTGGTACTTAATTTCACAATCATAATCATTCAACAACTCCACCCATCTTCGTTGCCTCATGTTTAAATCCTTTTGATCAAATATATGTTGAAGGCTCTTGTGATCCGTAAAGATTATACACTTTGTACCATAGAGGTAATGGCGCCAAATCTTTAGCGCGAAGACAACCGCTCCAAGTTCTAAATCATGCGTTGTGTAGTTCTTTTCATTGGTCTTGAGTTGGCGTGAGGCATACGCTATGACTTTGTCTCGCTGCATAAGGACACATCCAAGTCCCTGATGTGAAGCGTCGCAGTAAACAACAATGTCATCCATCCCCTCGGGCAAAGACAAAATTGGCGCACTACATAACTTCTGTTTCAACATTTGAAATGCTGTTTCCTGATTTTCGCCCCAAACAAACTTCTTGTCTTTCAGAGTTAGCGCGGTCAGAGGTAGGGCTATTTTGGAGAAGTTCTCAATGAAGCGTCGATAGTAGCCAGCTAGTCCTAGGAATTGCCTCACCTCAGTTGGGGTTTTTGGCGCTTCCCAGTTTTCGATGGCCTTGACTTTGGAAGGATCAACGTGTATTCCTTTCTCGTTTACAACGTGACCGAGAAAGTGAACTTCTCTAAGCCAAAACTCGCACTTGGAAAACTTCGCATACAACTTTTCTTTCCTCAACAATTCCAAAATTAATCTCAGGTGTTGCTCATGCTCGGCCTTGGTCCGTGAGTAAATCAGAATATCATCTATAAACACAATCACAAACTTGTCCAAGTATGGTTTGCACACGCGGTTCATCAGATCCATGAACACAGCCGGCGCATTAGTCAGCCCGAAAGGCATCACTAAGAACTCATAATGGCCGTATCTAGTTCGGAAGGCTGTTTTCGGCACATCTTCCTCATGGACCCTAAGTTGGTGGTATCCTGACCGTAGATCTATCTTCGAATAATAACTGGATCCCTGCAACTGGTCAAATAAGTCGTCAATCCTCGGTAAGGGGTACCGATTCTTGACTGTCAGCTTGTTCAGCTCCCTGTAGTCAATACACATTCTGAACGAACCATCCTTCTTCTTAACAAACAGTACTGGAGCTCCCCAAGGTGAAAAGCTTGGGCGTATGAAACCCTTATCCAATAGTTCCTGTAACTGATTGGATAGCTCTTGCATCTCAGATGGAGCTAATCGATAAGGCGCTCGAGCTACTGGCGCAGCTCCTGGGACTAAATCAATACGAAACTCGACTTGTCGCGGCGGCGGTAATCCGGGCAAATCTTCAGGAAAAACTTCTGGAAATTCGCGCACTACTGGTAAGTCTTCAATTCTTCGCTCATCTCCTTTCTTCTCTACGACATGCGCCAGGAAGGCGTAGCACCCTTTCCTTAGGCACTTTCGCGCCTTTAGGCACGAAATCAGTTTCGTCGCAACTCCCCTTCTTTCCCCTTGAATTACCAAGGTTTCTCCGTTCAACAGTGGGATCCGAACCTGCTTCTCATGGCAAATAACTTCCGCGCGGTTCTCGACTAACCAATCCATACCTACCACAATGTCAAAACTTCCCAAGTCTATTGGCAACAAGTTAATATTGAACCCGTGACCTCCCATGACTATAACACATTGCTCAGTTCTTTCGTTCGCGCATAACTGCCTACCATTGGCTAGTTCTATAGTATAAGGCGTGTCTAGCCTACTGGTTGCTAGGCCTAGGGAGTCTTTAAACTCAGCGGATATAAAACTTAGGTCAGCGCCAGTATCAAATAAGACAGATGCAAAATGTCCGTTAAGCAAAAACGTACCGGTTACCACATTCGGCTCTTCTTTAGCTTCGCCTGCGCCGATCACAAAAGCTCTCCCGCGAGCTTGGTTCCCCTTTTGCGGGCAATCCCGACTAAAATGCCCTGGCTTCCCGCATGCGTAGCAGTTGTCGCTTGCTCCAGCTTCTCTGACACGGCAATTCATCGTCTTGTGCCCTGGTCTGCCACATTTGGCACATTCGATTCTTGCGCATTCACCCTCGTGGTGATACTTGCATTTGCTGCACCATGGGCGAGGCCCGCTGTATCCTTTTCGTGGTGGCTCCGCGGCCTGAATCGCGTAAACCCTTGCGCTTTCCTGCTTTTTGAACGGTGGCTGCTTGGAGTCGGACCCTCGGTGGTGAGAGTTCCATTTCCTCTTGGGATCAGAGGTTCGCTGCTCGATTCCGCGCGAAGTCAACATACCCGCACGGACCGTATCCCTTGTAAGGGTGATGGCCCGCGCTACCGCCTCATCAAAGGTTGGAGGCGCTGCGGCGTTGAGCGGAACCCTAACAACAGGAGGTAACCCAAAAATATACCTCTCGATCTTCTTTTGCTCCGTGTTTGCCATGTCTGGCACCAACTGGCAAAGTTCGTTGAACCGGTTGTTGTAGGCGTCGATATCCGTTCCTACCATGGTGTGGTTCCAGAATTCCTGTTGTAGGCTCTGGATTTCTGCGCGAGAGCAGAACTTTCTCATCATCATCTCCTTCAGTTCCTCCCAGGTCTTGTGGAGAGCAACTTCTCGCCCCAATGTTTTCGTTTGAAGCTTCCACCAAGACGAAGCTGCCTCTTGGAACATGCAGGTCGCGTAAAGGACCTTCTGGTTCTCACTACATCCGCTAATGGAGAGAACTGTCTCCATCTTGTCAATCCAGTTGTAGAGCCCAATGGCCCCTTCGGTTCCCTTGAATGGCCAAGGCTTACAGGCCATGAATGTCTTATAGGAGCATCCTTTGTCCAAGGTTCCTGATTCGGGTTCTGGGGTCTCATTCTGACGACCCTGACTTGATTCGGCCTTGCTGGCCTCATGTGTTGCGATTGCTTGCGCGATTATTTCCGCGAGTTCCTCGGGTGTCATGGTAATTCCTTTGGCTTTAGTTGGAGGCATTCTCGCTTTAAAAGAGTGAAAATATATCAGACTTAGCGCATGTACTCTGAGCACATAATGTTATCATTATTTACTAGACACTGTGTGACCCGTGTTCCTAAGTGTGTGTATAGTTTCTTTTGAAAATATTTTCTTTGAAAAATATTTCATGCGATTCCCCAACGGTTATAGTCTAGGTTAAAACTTCTTTTCCTAGTTCGCTATAACCAGTGCTCTGATACCAATCTGTCACACCCGGCCCTGAGCGGCGGAAACAGCCGGGCGCGCACGAGTGGGGATTGATAATTAAGCACGGGCCATTGCAAACATTCAAAGATTTTCATTGCGCATGAAAAGTTTAATACAAATACATTACATTGATTAAAAAAAAAAAAACATCCAAGTATAAAAACTGTTGAAGATTTCCACGCCATATCCCCTTGCGCGGCGGGAACAACCACGCGCATCGAAGGGATAGAACTAAAATCTTCCAAAAAGCTAGTTTTAGATGTTCAGCGTGAGGTGCTCTAAGTGTGACTCCATGCGCTACCTAGTTATCTCCTGAAAGACACGTAAAAACATTTGAATCAGTATAAACTGAGTGAGTTCACAAGTTTTAGTAACTTGATAAATCGTATTGCATCATAATCTTGATACAAATCATTCTGAAACATAATTCTGATAGCATCATTAAAACACATGCTTGGTAAAACATAGTTCTATCAACATATTCTGATAAAATCGTTCCGCGGGTTACGCGCGAACATTTCTGGGAACTGTGCTCGTCTATGCAAAGTGGCGCTGCCACTACGAGCTAAAATAAGTAATACCGTCCCGCGGGTTACGCGCGAACGTTTCAGGAAAAATGTGCTCGTCCATGCAAAGTGGCGCTGCCACTACGAGCTAATCAATAATCCCGTCCCGCGGGTTACGCGCGGACGTTGTGCCGGAAAACAAGGCGCTCGTCCATGCAAAGAGGTGCGACCCCTACGAGCGGGCTCAAACCCATAGTACTGCCCCATGACCATACTAGGCACTCGTCCATGCAAAGAGGTGCGACCCCTACGAGTGGGTGGATCAAACCAGCAGTCCCTACCCTTAGAGTTCCAATGGTAAAGTGATCACTTACTCGAGTTCTAACGCACATACATTGAAAACCTTAGATAACCGTTTGCATTGCTCATCATGAAACATAACTTAAACACTTAATCGCTTGCATAGCTTGTAAGTATACCATGATAAAACATTATTTAAGTACGTGTCCCTCGCCCCGAAAACAGTTTAAAAATAGTGAAAACAGTGAAAATAGGGGCTGTGAGACTCACCTGTGGTTCTTGTTAAGGGATTAATCGAGATTCGGGTTTTCTTGGTGTTGGCCTCGGAATCGAAGGTCTAGAATACGATTAAATAACAAGAAGTATATATATTAAGATCAAGAAATAGGAGAATATAAGGTTTGGAAAATAGATCTCAAGTTTATAACCTCGGCTTACCTAGTAACTGGAACGGAATCGAAAATAACGGATGCTCGGGAGATGATTAGTGCAAGTTTGCAGTTCTTTGAAGTGTGTTTTGAGTGATAATTTAGGTTACATATTTATAGGCAAACTCAAGGGAACACAATCCCTTGCTTTAGGGGATTGTAATCTTTTCATATCTAGGTGTAATGATGATAAAGTATGGAAATTATTATTGTTTATTGTTTATTTAAAAGTGGAGGAGTGGACAAAAGATCTTGATTTGATTTGGACAGGACATGCAGGTCTGGGGTTGGTGAGAATAGGGTGGCTGACAGTTGACTTTTCATGTTTCAGTGTGCTTTTTCAGGTACTTTTGTCAGTGTACAGTAAAAAGTGGAAAATCTCTGAAACACGCTACTGTTTCCTTTTGGGCGGGAGTAATGAATAGACTAAGTGTTCTGTGCGCATCACTTTGTGCGCATAGCTTTCTGCGTGAAGGACATTTCTTTGGGTAGGTGCGTAACCTTCTCGCAGTTAGGGATATTGAGTTTCATTTGTAGATTCTCCAGGTGGTCTTGGTATTTCAACATAGTGATCAGTCATGTTGAAGTCAATTCCATCTTGGAGCTTCAGACAAACTAGCTCTCAATGTTCCCGCCATGCGGGGAGGTTAGTTCCCTTCCGCACGCGCATAAACGATTTAGGATGCACCCGCCTTAGCATCATGCGGGATGGTCAACCCATAGACAACATAACGTTAAGTTACATGAAAACATAAAGCCAAAACATTTGCGCATGGCGCATATAACATATGCTCACGCTGGTTCTTAACATGGTGCGCTCGCGCAGGTTGCACATAACAAATGCACGCGCTGACTAACATGGCGCGCTCGCGCAGGGCGCACATAACAAATGCACGCGCTGACTAACATGGCGCGCTCGCGCAGGGCGAACATAACAAATGCCCGCGCTGATTCTATATGGCGCGCATAATGTTTACAATCACCTAATTATTAGGTTGATTACTTAGTTTAAGGGATTGGGAATTTACCGGGTGTCACAATTTTTCAAACAAATCTTGAAACCTTGCCCCTATCGCAGTTGATTCTCCAATTTTATTGCTTAGATCCTCCTCATTTAGTACTTGATCATTTTGCACTTCTTGATTGTCTTGATCATCATTTGGTTGATCTTGTACTAGACTTTCATTGTTCTCTTGATTGTCATCTTGGACTTGAACAACATCATCCTTAGAGGAGTTCTTTATAAATTTGTATTCCTTTTCTTTACTTGCAATCTTTTTCCACAGCTTTTCCAAGTCCAATGTCTTTTGTTTTGACTCTTTAAGCACACTGGTTTTCAGAAAGGTTTCATCATAGTCTTCAGGATAGATCTTGAAAGACTTTATCAATTTCTCTAAATCAAATAACCATGATGCACCATCAACTGTGTTGAATTGGTTTTCATTGAAAACTACATCTGAGGATTCAATTACAACCAAATGATCTTTCACATACACTCTGTAGGCTTTTGAGTGTGGAGAATAGCCTACAAAGAAACAGTCTAAGGATTTAGCTTGAAACTTGTTCAAGTAATCCTTTGTGTTCAACATAGAACATTTGCATCCAAATGCTTTGAAAAACTAGATATAGGGTTTTCCGTTATGGAAAATTTCATATGGAGTCTTGTTGTGACTTTTGTTTATCAGTATCCTGTTCTGAACATTGCATGCTGTGTTAATTGCTTCTGCCCAAAATGTGACAGGTAGATTAGCATCAGCAAGCATGGTTCTTGCTGCTTCACTGAGTGTTCTATTTCTTCTCTCAGCAACACCATTTTGTTCAGGAGTTCTAGGAGCTGAGAATTGTTGAAGTATTCCTTTGTTGTTGCAAAATTCTTCAATAACACCATTCTTGAACTCAGTACCATTGTCACTTCTCTTCACCTTAACCCTTTAATCAATTGATTTTCAACTCTGTTAACACAATTCATAATGAATTCAGCAGCCTCATCCTTTGTACTTAGGAAATAAACCCAAGTGTATTTTGAATAATCATCAATGATCACAAGACAGTATCTTTTCTTCCCAATGCATGGTACACTCACAGGACCAAAGAGATCCATGTGAAGCATTTTAAGCACTTGATCAATTGAGTTGATGAGTTTAGTCTTGTGAGAAGACTTATGCTGCTTTCCTTTCTGGGATGATACACAATTGTCATCCAATTTAAACTCTCTTGTAGGTAAGCCAATGACATGCTCACCCTTGACTAACTTATTCATGTTCTTAGATTGACATGACAGAGTTTCCTTTGCCTCAATTTTGACTCATTTTCAGTGGCTTTAGAAACAAAGCAAGTGCCACCCATAGAAACAACATCCTTCATGTTAAGTTCATACAAATTTCCATTTCTTAGGGCCATCATCATGATCATGTCAGGTGGAATTACATACTCAGGCCATAAGATGAAACAGTGTGAATCATCAAAGCCAACTTTGTAAACTTTATCACACATCTGGGATATGCTTAAAAGATTGTATTGAAGTCCTTCAACATAGAAAACATTGTCAAAAGTAACTTTTCCATTTGTCAAGATACCCTTTCCAACAATTTTTCGTCCATTATCATCACTGCCAAATGCCACTGGTCCCTCAAACTTCTCTTCATAGTTGACAAGTGACCTTTTGTCACAAGTCATGTGCCTAGAACATTCACTATCCAAATACCATACTTCATTTAGTGTAGTGGACTGTTCCTGCACAATACAAAGAAAGTGATTAGTTAGGTGATGAGGTGCAAGCTACTTCAACTTGCAAGTCATCAGTTTCATTTTCAATGACAGCATTGGGAGTGAGTGTTATGGGTTCAGGATCTTCATGAGTAATTTCAATGTGATCTGAATCATCAGTTTCATATCCACACTCTCTTGGAGTTTTCACAAATGAAGTCGTGTTCTCACACTCAGAAACTTCATTGTTAATTTCTTGAACAACATAGTTTTTCTTGCTTGAAAAGTCTCTCACATCCATACTTATTTCCTCTTTGATTTCAACTTTAGGTTTCCATAGGAAACCTTGAGGTTCATAACCATGTTTCAACAAGAATTTCTCATCTCTAGCTAATTCTGTAGGTTTCTTTCTAGGAAGAACACCTTTGTTTATCTTTTTTCACTGTTTGGAGATTCTTGAGAATCATCAGACTTAACTGATTTTGTGTCATTGTTGGGAATGATTCTCAATGGTTGGAAATTTTTTTTCTTTACATGCTCAGTCTTCTTGGGAGATTTACTTCTTCTACTTTGCTTATCAATTTGTTTCCTAAATTTCAGATCAGCTTTCCTTTCTTTGCTAGTCTTATTTAAAGCTTGCTGTTCAGTCTCATTCTTCTTCTCATTTTCACTCACTTTCCCTTTCCCAAGTATTCCTTATACCTCAGTTTTGTTGAGAACAAAGTTTTGTCCAAACTTTGTCTCATTTGGAACATGGAAAGGTTTAAAGTTGAGTCTATCATTACATGTGTCAGTGTGATGACCATACTCATCACATCTCTTGCACCATACTTTTACTTTGAATTTTTCATGATCAGCTCCTTCTTAAAACTTTCACTTGGTCTTGGTAGATCAACCCCAATTGTCTTCTGAGTCTTCAAACCATCAAAGTCAATTGAGAAAGGAACAAATTCATCAATCTTGATATCATTTCTTTCAACCTTTCCCTTGACAAAGATAATTTTCTTCATATTCATTGGCTCTGAATCTAGGCTTCCTTTGTGCTTTGGTTGTCTCTTTTCATATTCTTCCATGGTTTCCACTTTCCCAATTTCAAATACTTCATGACTTGAAAATATTGGGTAAACTGGAATGAATTTGTCACATACAACAGTTTCAGACACTTTCTTCTTGTTGTTGTCTTTAATTCTTTGCAGCATAGCCTTGCTTGGAGGTTTTACTGCATTATAGCTAACTTTAGACCTTTCACATATATCAAAAGACACATGTTCTTTTCTAAGTCTTTCATTCATTTTCTTCATCTTTGGTGTTACTGGTGGTAGGTATGGTAATTTTTTAATTGAATCTGGTTTCATATACCTTCTACCTCTTTCAGCAGCTTTGATTTCTTCATCAGTGATTTGATCACTCAAGTCACTTAAGTCATCAGCATTTAGATTTTCAGAGTCAAAGTCATCTTCAGAGACTTGGATTCCAATTGACTTGTCTACTTTCACATTTTCCTTCACAACATATTCTCCCTCTTCATTCACTTCAACCTTCTTATATAGATCAATAAACTCCTCTTTATCTTGAAACACTTCTCTGAACTCCTGGAGATAACCATCCTTCTTTTCTTTATCGACTTTGGGTAAAAATTTGTTGAATGGAGGTGGAACAGCCTTATACTTGTCTTTCTCACTAATTTGGTTCAAAATGCCACATATGTTTCCTGTGTAGAACAAATTCTTTATGAAATCATTATCAACTTCCAGCTTTGTGTTCTTCACCTTCTCTTCAATCAACATCTTTTTCAACCCATCAATTTCAGTAATGTGCCTCTGTGGAGCTCTATAGCTACTCACACAATCATCTTCTAAACTTCTGATTTTCTCTTCACTAACAACATCACTGGCTTGATACCCATTGATGATGCTTTGTTTACTGAAACAATCACCCTTTAGCTTGCCTATTTTCATATTTAAAGCAGTAATTGTTTCATTTAAGTCAATAATAGGTGTTGAGTGTACCTGAGAAGATGATGCCAGCCTCATTCTCAATCTTTGCCATGAATGCAACATTAGCAGCTTTGATGTCATCTTCATGATTACTCCAGTCAAAATCACCATCTTGTTGTGCAGCAACAGATACATTCCCTTGATTTCTTGGTTGAGTTTGATTGGGTCTGTTGAGGTTGTTTTGAGCAGCTTGAAGGAATTGGTTTCTTTGGTAGTTTTGAGAGAACGTCATAAAGACCAAGATCTAGTCGCTAATACGATACATCAACACGAAATCGATACTTTAAATATATACTTTATTGATAAGTATGGATGAATACATTAGAGAGAATAATAAGTTATGGAGAGGATAACTTAGATCTATGTACAAGTTCTATACCTAAATTATGACATAATCTACCTATTTATAGGCCAAAGCCCAATTCATAATAAATATAGATTAAATACAAAGATGAGACAACCTATAACTTATTCGATTGCTACGGACACCGAAACCGTGCACTAATAGACTCCCCCTTTTCCAAAGCTATCGTGTACTTTATCCTTGAATACTTTAACTGCAAATCATCAGTCACAAACCGTGCACTGAAAAGTTTGATTTTGAGGAACAACTTGTTGATTATTCATTTGGGGCTGTTGAAAGTTGTTGAAGTTGGGATTGTTGTTGTTGTTGAAGTTGTTGTTTCTGTTCTGATTTTGCTAATAATTTTGTTGATATTGCATTTGGTTTCTTGGCTGTTGATTTGAAACAGATTAGCTTGAAAGTTTATGGGCTGGTTACGCTCCCTAGGAAAGTGTCCAGGCTGTTGGCAGTCGTAACAAATAGCCTTTGACTTGTCAAATCCAATCCTTTCATTTGGCCCAGAGACCAATAATCTACCAGTCCTATTGAATAGCCTCTTACTTCTCATGCTAGCATTGAAGCTTGCCACTTTAAATCGATATCCTCAAGGTCATCAACATCTATTTGTTCCAAGTCATCTTGGATGACACTTCTATGGATTAAGTTCTTAGCCACAAATGCATTATATGACTCAGTGAACATTGAGAAGATTGCTTGGGTGTCATTTGCTTGACCAATGTTTCCACCAGAGTATGGCACATGTCCACCTGCCATTGAGGCAGTGTCATTTTCTTCAATAAGTTGGACATTGAACCTTGTCTGATTTCCATGATTGCTTCAGATACCTCCAACAAATGATATAGGTGTATCAACACCATGTTCTGTTGGTTCCTCTGTGATGGGAATTTGTTGTTGGTTCTTGGTAAACAAGTTTCCGATGTGTGCAATCAATGCATTTGAAACATTGAAACATGGCTTTTCTTCTTTGATAATTTCATTTTCGATCATTTCAATTTCTGCAGCCTGAAGGAAGCACGCTTCATCATCCACTTTCAAATCACTGAAATTGGGCTTTGGGAGGATAAGTTTGCAGGCAGTGTACCATTCCTTAGGCATTGAGTTGAGCAGCTTAGTATTTAGGTCAAAATCAGTCATGACATAGTCAGTTGTTCGGAGGTCATTTACAATTGACAAGAATCTTTCAAGGATGGACTTCAACCTTTCTCCATCTTTGTATTTAAAGCTCTCAAGCTGTTGCTTGAGCAATTGCTTCTTTATATTCTTGAGCTCAGTGTTTCCCTCGAACATTTCAAGAATTGCATCATACCTTGCCTTTGCGGTGGGATGATGTGCAACCTTGGTAAGTATTTCCCAAGACAGTCCTAGCTTAATCATTACTAAGGCCAGTCATCCACTTTCCTTAACCTATCTCTTACGACACCAGTAGCAGCTCCACCATCAGTGGCTTGTGGTCCATTTCTGATTGAGTTCCACATGTCTACATCATTGTAGCACACAGCCGCTTCAAATAGTACTTTCCATTTGGTGAAGTTTTCTTGCCCATAAAGTCTAGGTATCTTGTTAGTGGACACTTCTTGTTCTTCAAGACCAGACATTTTTGTGGTTTGAAAAATAGAAACAGAGTAAAAGTCAAGTTTTCAAATGAAAATAATCAGATCTGACTATCAAATCCTCATATCTGATGAATCTGGTCCGATTCGAACAAGAAATGATAATAAAGATGTAAACTTTAACTAAAATAAGGAAAACAAAACACCAGATGTTTGTAGATCTAGACGGAAAAGAAGAACAGAGCAGCTGACGTCACTCTCCAATGGAACAGTGCTTTGCTTACGTCATTGTTCTTCTTCAGATCTTCAATCAGCAACAAATCTTCCAAATCAGCAATCAACAAGCTCTGATACCACTTGTTGGTTCCGAATAATCACTCAATATTCAATAACAATGTCATAACCCACACATATTGTGTCGACAAGAAGGTCAATGACGGATTGCTAAATAAGGAAAGATTCTTGTTTGTAAACGGCGGAATCAGAAACAAACAAGATTTGTTACTAAGAGGTTAATAATGGTAACATACATGAACAATAACTCAAAAGATTTCCATTTATATAAAGCGATTCATACAAATGATAATCGATTAGGGTTTCTTGTCGGAATATATATTCAATAATAACCTATGACAGCCGTCACACTCAATTGGAATATTCGTTCTTATCCAAAAAGTGTAAAGTGGCAAATCCGTATTCCGTCCCAGGAGGCGTTCCCTAAATTATTCCTTTTATAGGCCTGCCACCTCCTGACAGCTGTCATCCCTTATAGAAACCCTAATCATTGACACATATTCAAATTACATATTCAAAACTATACTAAGTGTAAAAACAGGTCTTCCGGGCAGACTTTGTATCACTTGTCTTTTTTGAGTATGCTCGGTGCCTTTTATCCTGGAGTTAACCTGGTAACCTTCAAGTATGTTCGGGAACAGTTCTCGGGTAGACTTTACTTTCACCCAGCAGACTTCAGTCTTCTTGATCATATCCAACTTTGCTCGATATGATCCAACGAGCAGACTTGTTCTTCTAATGGTCCTATCAACTCCTTGCTAGTGAATAGCTTATGAGAAAGGAAATGTGTGCTTGGATACACTTTAGCTTGCCTGAGTTGATCCTTGCCTGATGTATCCTTAGGATAATTCTTAACATTCATCAAGCGTTCTCGGACCATTGTTTATTAAAGAATACCTTGCTAAATCTTCCAAGTACTTGGCTTTAAAAGCTTGGTTAGACCAAGGGTCTGCTAGGAAGCAAACTGTGCTCGGCCATAAAGAACAAACCTGCTTGACATAGTGAACCCTGCTCGGGTATTCACTAAAGAAGATTTCTAGAAGATAACTCTGCCCGATAGGCAAAATGTCGTGCCCGACTAAGTAAAACTCTGCTAGGATGTCCAAGTATGCTCGGTTTCGTACTTAGCGATTTCTAAGGAGGTTGAGAAGATTCCAGTCTTCCTTATACTTCGGTTAGGTTAAATCTTTGATTCAACAATATATAGGGGTGAACACCTCTGATAATTCAAGTTTTGAGATTAACATTATCGAATTGCTGTACATTCTCTCTCTAGATCAAAGCTTCCTATATCTAACGTATTACTATTATATATATACCTAATATAACATATAATTAAGAGTAATCATGAACTAGATCCATTACGGTTTAGATCTAGTCGTTAATTGTTATAGATCTGAGTTAAATCCGTGTTCTCTCAAATGGTATTAGAGCTTTCGATGTTTGATTGCTCTTGATCTAGCGATAATAAGTTGTTAATTGAAGTAATATTAAAGTTATTTTGGTTTTACTTAGTTTCGGGTTAATTTTTTTTGAATTCTCTGTTGATTTAGTTGAATATGGACTGAATTGAGGAAGATTTGTGATTGTTAAGGTATTGGTAGTGTGTTGTTGATTGGAAGTTGAAATTGGTTTGAGTTGGTTGTGATTTAATTGGATCTAAGATTTACCAGAAACAGAGGTTTGGTTTTTTGGACAATTGGATTAGTTATTGATTGAATTGGGATATGGATGGTTGCGATTTGGTTTCGCGATGGATTTACGAGTAAATTGAGCTATTATTTGCTTGATTTGGTATAGTATTGAGTTAGTATTACGGATTTGAGTTGGTATTTGGTGTTCTTTATCTTTCTAGAAATATGGAAATTAAGGATGACGATTTGAAGATCTTCATCGATTGTTGAAGATTCGTTATATTTTCAGTTAATTCATTATTGTAGTTCGTTAAACTTTCTTAATTCGTGCTCAATTCGTTACTCAGTTCGTTACCAAATTTGATTCGTGTCATCTAGTTCGTCAGACACGTGGTCTGATTCGTTAACCTCATATCTAACAAACTTTTGCCACGTGGCAAAGGTTGTCAGATTTTGTTATAACCGTTATAACAATCTGATTTGTTAGTTAACTGTAGCTAATTCGTTAGCTTGATTCGTTACCTAGAATCCGAGATTCATCGATCTAATTCGTTAGGTTGACCTGATTCGTTAGTAATTCGTTACTTAGTGATCCGTTAAGAGGATTGAGAGATTCGTTCATCTAATTTGTTACATTGAATTTAGATTCGTTAATCTAATTCGTTAGACTGATTCGTCAACTTGACCTGATTCGTTGACTCAGTTCGTTTGTGATTCGTTACCAATTCGTCATAAGCTAATTCGTGTGACGCTGTTCCTTGTTCGTTACTCAGATAACAGTAAATTCGTTATAATTGATTCGTTATTTTAATTCGTTATAAACACTGTTCACAGTTTATTAGATTTACTATTCACAGTTTGTTAATTTTGTTTTCAAGATGGCTGGTTTTTATGCATTAGTTTCTCAAAACGCACTCATGCAACAAATGTTACAATTGGATACTGAGATTGGATCTCATTCCAAGTGTCCTCGAATGATGAAATTTAGTGACTTTGCTAAATGGGAACCTCGTTTTCGTGCTCATCTTGGTTTTGCATCCTGACTATTCGTATTGTCTTGATGAGGTTTACCCTGTACCGATGATTGGAGATGAGACTATTGGCTTTACCCCTAAGGCTATTCACAATATTCTTAAGAGGAGAAAACTGCATTAGAAATTGAAACAAAAGCTCATTCGACTCTTACTATGGCTTTACCAGATAACTTTTTCATCAAGTGGGTAGTATCAATATTACTGCTTCATTGTTTCAACACATCAGAATGAGAAATATGGGTAACACTGAGGAAAATAAAAAGGTGATGTTAAAGTTTTTATTCAGAAACATTAATCTACTCAAAGGTGAAATTGTTGAGGAAATGACTACTTGTTTCAATCAATTAATTGCTGAAATGGAGAAGTTAAAGATTGAAACATCTGAATCTGATAAGATTGACACAGTAAAAAATGCTTTACCTAGTACTTACTCGATGTTTTTAATGGTGTTGAAGGAGAATAACTATTTCAAGAATGAGGATTTGACTGCTTCTGAGTTTATGCAAAAAGTTGAAGCTCGAGAATATGATTTGAGATGTCAAAAGTCTTCGAAAGAAAGTTAAGATCTAGCTTTTTATGGTGGTAGCATGCCTTTAAGCTCGACAATTGCTCCAATCACAGCATTCCTCAGTCACAATACACAAGAAAACCCCACAACAACCTATAGTGATCCATGTGCTTGTTTCTATACTTCTGGAGATTCTGGATCATCTGGTAATTCTAAAAATTTAGCTGCTGCAAATCAGTTTTTAACACCACCGATTGTGAATATGAAAGAATCTGAACAAAATTTTACCTTCTTGAGTGCTTTCATGTCTTCTTATGAGAATCTAGTTGGCAATAAAATTGCCACAAGTGAGTTAACTGATGATGATTATGACCAAATCGATCCTGATGATTTGGAACTTATGGATTTGAAATGGAATATGGCAATGATCATCAGAAAGGTGAAAAGGTTTATGCAAAGAATTGGCAAAGATCTTCCCACATTAAACAAGAAGGTTGGGCTTGACAAATTGAAAGTTAAATGTTATAATTGTCAAGAGTTTGGACATTTTGTCAAAGAGTGTGATAAACCAAAGAAGGAGTATACTGGTCCTAGAAGTCAAGATCGAAGTTCATCTGGGAAAAATGGAAATGATGCTGATAAGTCTTCTAAAACCAAACCATCTTCTTCTGGGTCACAAGCTATGTTGTCCAACATGGATGGAACTGATTGGTCACAAAGATTGTTGTGCAACGAGAATCAAGCTAATCTGTTTATGTTCGAGTTAAATGAAAATTTTCAAGATGCAAGTGGGAGTGAGCTATCTTCTGACAATGATACTGAGTCTGATTCTGATGATTCATGTGAGAAGCAACCGACTACTTTTTGCTTGCATGGCCAAAATTAACGAGGTTAGTCCTTATTTTTCTTGTGTTGATTGTGAGAAGAACAGGCCTAAGTTGGAATCATTGAAAACTCATAATGATTGTTTAGTGAAAGAAATTGCTTCACTTAAGGATACTTATAGACAACCTTTAGAATCTCAAATGGGATCTAGGGAGAAAATTGAAGCATTGTCGATAAGTAATCATGATCTCAAAGCTGAGTTATCTGTCAAAATGATGACAACGATAAAAAATTTCAAGAAATCTTGAAACATCGTTCTAAGATAACCGAGCTTGAGAATGAAGTTCTTGAGTTGAAAAATAAGTTGGGCAAGTTTAGAAACTCATCATTTTTGCTAAATGAGATAATCGAAGTATCTGGTAAGCAAAAAGATTCTAAAAAGGGTATAGGTTTTGTTGAAATACCACCATCGTTTTACAATGATTATATGATAAATCCTTTTGCCTGAAAAGAAGAAGAGGTTATTGTGAATGAACCTGTTGTTTCAGGTCAACCTAAACCAGTAAAAACTGATCATGTTAAAGTCCAATCGTCAACTCAAAAACATCATGTTGAAATCAATAAAGTTTTTGTTGAGAATGCTGATAAAGTTATCATTGAAGATGTATTTGAACTATAAATTATACAAAATAATGAGAACATTCCAATTTCAAATCATATCCTTTGTGAACCTCATGAATTTGAGGAGGCTGTATATGGTTCAAATACGGTTCAAGAGAAAAAGAAAACACATGTTAAGATCAACTCAAAGAAATTCGACAAACCAAAGATTTCGGATGAGGATTTGTTGTGTTTCATAAGTCCTTCAGTTTCTACTGTACGTGTGTTTAAGTTAAAGGGTTTGGTCACCATGTTCATTGAGAAAGACATTCTGATTAGTATTATCAAACCAGAATTGATTGAAAGTGTCTTTCACAATAAAACACCCAAGATACACGATCTTGAACGTAAGTTTGCTTGTGCCAAAGCATCAAACACATCAGACCCATTGATTAAAGCTACGCAATTGTTAAAAACTGCCAAGAAAGTTCATTTTGTGAAATCAAGTGGGAATGACACTTTACAAAGTTTTTCAAACTGCTCTAATCTTGATTTCTATCTGAAAAAAAAATCGGTGTCGTCTGATAATTTGGCCAAGAGTTTTAATAAGAGTGTGAGTCATCAACCTTCAGTGGCATCTGTTTTTTCCAAATCTCAAAATGATCGTGCGGACATGCGAATTTCTTTTCTTTGTGGTCAACAAGTTCATGTTGTGAGAAACTGTGGACAGAAGAAATCTCAGAATCTTCATCCGTTTGTCAAGGACCAATCGAAACCGGTTCCTATGATAAAGGAGATTTTGAAACGACCTTTGTCGTGTGATGATAATACTCACATCATGTTTTGTAATGTGAATCCACGTAAGGTGATTCACGTGAATGAAACATCTGGTCAAGTAAAACCAAAGTTTGTTCCAACCGAGCCAGCTGCAAAAACTTAAACTCAAATGTCGTTCAAGCTGCCTATCTAAGATGAAAGTCTTAAAGGCCAGTAACTTATTCCCAAGTTGCTGAACAACAATTGAATTTGGCTAAATTTGATTATTTTCATGAAACTCAAAAGGTGCCTAAGACTGAGGCCTGGACTACCGTTTTGAACTAATCACTTTCAATTTGTGTGTAAGGTACATCCAAGACCGTGTCTGGTGAGAACTGGATAATGGATAGTGGATGTTGTCATCATATTACTGGAAATCTTGACCTCTTAACAAAGGATATAAATATTCAAGGCTAGTATGTTGTTTTGGCTGGGAATTATGGGGGTATGATAACACAAGAAGGTGAAGTTTCAAATGGGCATATCACGTTTGAGAAAGTCAACTATTGTGATAAGGTTGATCATATTTTATTAAGTGTGTCGCAAATCTGTGACAAGAAGTACACTACTTTATTTTACGATAAAGAATGTCTGATTCCTAAACCGGGATATGCCATTCCCTAGGACATGATTGTCATGCGATCACCTTGATCGAATGATATTTATGTCTTAAATATGAGTTCTAAGGTATCTACATCGATCGAAACATGTTTCGTCTCTAAAGCAACTGAGAAAGACTCGATTCTATGGCATCGTAGGATGGGTCATATTCATGTTTGAAAGATGAATTATTTAATGACTAATGACTTAGTCGAAGTTGTTTCTTTGAAGAACTTTAAGTTATCTGACCACTGTGTTGCTTGCAAGAAAGGCAAACAGAAGAAAATGTCACATCCTTCCAAGCTATTTAATTTCACTGATACTACTTTAGAATGACTTCAAATGGATTTGTTCGGTCCTGTGAATCGTGCAAGTATCTCTGGATATTGGTATTCTCTTGTTGTTACCGATGACTACTTAAGATATTCATGGGTCTTATTTATGAGTTCAAAAGATTAAACACCTGTTCTGGTTTAAAATCTTATCACTAAGATCGAATCACTATACAAGCATAAAGTGAGGAGAATTCGAAGTGAAAATGGTACTGAATTTAAAAACACTGTGTTGGATTTCTTTTGCGTTCAAAAGAAATTCATCGAGAATATGGTGCTCCTTATGTACCACAACAGAACGGCGTTGCTAGAAGGATAAACAGAACTTTGATTGAAGCAGCTAGAACTATGCTTGCTGATTCTAAGCTTCCCGTCCAATTCTGGAACGAGGCTGTGATACCTGCTTGTTATACGCTTAATCGGGTTTTAACAGTTAAGAGACTACAAAAGACGAGTTATGAGATTTTGAACAAATGAAAGCCTAACTTAATGTACTTGGAACCATTTTGGGTGTCCTTGTACGATGTTGAAAAGAGATGTGGGTAAATTTGAAGAAAAGGCCATTGAAGGTTATTTCTTGGGTAACGCTTCTCCAAAGAAAAGAGTATTTAACTTTATTTCTGGTTGTGTGGAAGAGTGGTACCATGTGGATTAGGATTCATAATTATCATCCAAAGGAAATCATCATTGGGGAACTTGATGTGGTCGTACAAACACGTCATCAAGTTGCTTCTTAGAGTGAGAATAATATATTATGTGCCTATGCTGATTTACATTCTACTGGGATTGTAAATATTGCCAAATATACCTTCTTTCTATCCCAAGTAGAGCCAACGACGACTCGTATGGCACTTGAAGATCCTTCTTGGGTAGAAGTAATGCAAGAGGAATTGCAACAATTTGCACGATTGGGTGTATGGGATCTTATCGACAAACCCGCTAGAGCTAAGAAGCCTATTCCAACTAAGTGGGTATTTAAATGTAAAAAGGACGATTGTGGGGTGATCGTGAGAAACAAGGCACGGCTAGTGGTGCAAGGTTTCCATCAGCAAGAGGGTATAGACTACACTAAGGTATACGCTCCGGTTGCAAGATTGGAGGCTATACGAATTTTTCTAGCTTATGCGGCTTACAAGAATATTAAAGTCTATCGAATGGATGTGAAAAGTGATTTTCTCAACGATTAACTACATGAGGAAGTTTTTGTGTTACCGCCTCCTAGCTTTGAGGATCCTGATTATCCTGACCGAGTTTATCGCTTAAACAAGGCTCTGTATGGTCTACATCAAGCCCCGAGAGCTTGTTATGGCACGCTTGCCGACTATTTGACTGAGAACGGCTTCAAGCGAGGGACTGTTGACTTCAATTTATTTTATAAAAACATTAGTTATGATCTTCTCCTTGTTCAGATTTATGTCGATGACATTATATTTGGGTTAACAAATGACAAGTTGTGTAAGGAATTCGAGAAGTCGATGCAAACAAAGTTCTAAATGAGTTCCATGGGAGCGATGAACTTCTTTTTAGGGTTGCAGGTTCATCAGTCTGTGAAAGGAATCTTCATTCACCAGACTAAGCACGTGAACGATGAGTTGATCCGATTCAAGATTTCGGCCGGAAAAATCCTTTCTACTCCTCTCCTTGTGGGTCACAATTTATCACCGGATGAATTGGAGGATATCGTCGATCCTACCCTCTATCGAGCTATGATTGGTTCTTTAATGTATCTTACTTCTTCTCGACCTGACATAATGTTTGTAGTCTGTTTATGTGCTAGGTACCAAGCAAGTCCCCGAGTGACTAACCTGGCAGCGGTCAAGCGTATTCTTCAATATCTGAGGGGCAATCCTGACATCAGGTTATGGTACCCCAAGGACGATAATTTTGAACTTACCGCCTTTTTAAACTCAGACTATGGAGGGTGCAAGATTAACTTCAAATCAACACACAACAGGGTGTCAATTCTTAGGAAGCCGGCTTATTTCCTGGCAGTGTAAGAAGCAGACAATGGTCTCCACTTCAACCGCTGAAGCAGAATATGTTGCAGCCTCGAGTTGTTGTTCCCTTTGTGGATCCAACAACATCTGCACGACTACGGTTTGAAGTTTCTTACTACTCCAGTTTTAATTGATAACTCTGTTACCATTAGCATCATCAAAAATCCCGTACAACACTCTAAAACGAAACATATCGAAATTTTATATCAATTCATATGGGATTGTTATGAAAAGAAATTAAATGACCTTGAGAAACTACATACTGATTTTCAAAAAGCCGATCTATTTACCAAAGCCTTTGATAAAACGCGTTTTCAATTTTTGCTTGGTTTAAATGGATTGAAGACCCTCGCTGATATCCTGAAACAAGGATGATTATCTGTCTTTTCTGTTAATTGTGGTTTAACATTTTATTTTGTTTTTGAAAAGAAGTTAATTGATCTTGAGAAAGTACATACCGATTTTCAAAAAGCTAATCTATTTACCAAAGCATTTGACAAAACACGTTTTAACTTTTTGCTTGGTCTAAGTGGATTAAAAACCCTTGCTGATACCCTGAAACAAGGATAATTATCTTTATTTTATTTTATTTTCATTTTGATTTTGTTTTATTTTTATTTTCTTTTATTTTGGTTTTGGATTTTAGGGGGTGAAATAGTAATAGAAAATACAAATAAAAATAAAAAACATTGAAAATTTTGAAAGAGCCAAAAATATTGTATTTTTGTTTCTTGTTCTGGCTTAAAATACTTTGAAAGCCCAAAAACATTAAAAATCTGAAAAATCAATAAAGATTGGGAATTTCTTGTTTGTATAGAAAAATCCGAAAAAGGCAAAAAGATTGTGTTTTTATGTATGTAAAGAGAAAATCCAAAAAGATTTTTGCAAAATCCAAAAAGATTTTTGCATACGTTCGCTGAAAATTATGTCAATTACCTACATTTGAAGGACATATACTTGTATATGTTTGGTCCTAAGGTTTACTTGTAAAATTCAGGATAGCCATTTACCTGAAAATGGAACGTAGTTGGGGCGATTGTTATGCGTTTTACTTTACTCTTTCGCTGAAAACTATGTCGGTTATTTAAGTTTGTGGAACATGCTTGCATGTTTTGGTCCTGTTATCTACTTGTAGATTGATAGGATAGCAATTAATCTATAGACTTAAAGTGACTGAGGCGATTGAATTTATTTTTATGCTCCTCAAAAATTGAGTTTTGAAGAAAAAAGAGAAAATGATAGTACATTGATCAGTTGACCCCATATCCAGCAAGAAATAAGCTTAAAAGACTGAGTGCTTAATTGCATTGGTGCATTGATAGGTGTTAAACAAGCTGTTATAGTAAAGTATGTTATATAAACATAAAGAAACGCCAAATTGAAAGAGGTGTTTGTTTCTACCAAAAGTCTCGTAAGGATGGCATAAATGTAGTAGCCTGTCATACTCAAGCCTTATATTTGTCTGATCACCAAAAATAAAATAAAGAAAATAACAAGCGTTAGGATTCTGGACACTGTGAGTCTTTATGTGGCTTAATCATCTGGGTATTCATATGCATGAATATTTCCTCCGCTTTTAGAGCAAACCCAAAGTCATTAAACTTGATCAATGTTCCTCCCTTGCGCGCGTCTCAATACCACTAAGAAATGGACCCCAGGGGATACAATGTATGTAAGCTGACAAATGGACTCGTGCATACTCACTCACAGTAAAGGAAACTTGATGCATTGCTCAAAGTAACTATAAATTCAATTTTTGATTGACATTATAATGGTTTAAGTCATGTTGGGGTGATATGGTAAAAATCAAACTAAGCTTGAACCGAGATTAGAGGCTGATAGTTTCTGATAATTTGTGCTCTAATTGAAAAATTAATCATATCACAAAAACGCTTGAAAGTTTGTTAGAAGATTTAAGTGGACAACAATATCAATGACTGACTTAACGCCAGTCACAATATCGCTGAAATATAAAACTGTGATGGAAGGGCAATTTGGTCAATATTATTCTCTGCTTAAACTCGCCAAAAATAAAAAAATATTTTACATCTAAAATTCAAAATGTCAAAAATGATTTTATTTTCTTTTACATATTATTTAACAATTATTTTTAAGTTAAGTGTTTTAAACGTAAAACACGTTAAGGTATTTGATCATCGAGATACGGAATTTCGTTGATTTATTTAATTAAACAATTGGTATCAATAAATATTTATTACTTTATTTATGTTATTTATTTATTCTTTTATTTAATTGATTTTTTTATTTAATTATTTAATTTAAAATTACACAAGTCAAATTCGTTATTTAGATATAACGAATTAAGGTCATTCATAACGAATTGCGTTCCAATTTGTTTCCGCCACTCTGTACCGAATGACTTCTAATTCATTATTATTAACTTAACGATTTAATTTTAATTCGTTAGGCCACGTGTGTTTTTATGATAACGAATCACCTGATTCGTTATTTCAAATTTAAATGAATCTGATGATTCGTTACATTGGGGATTGTGCCATGTCAGGGTTAATAGGGATATGTGAAGCCCATTTGTTTTCACTATTCACCTTTCTTCTCCCTTACATAATGAAACTCTGGCAAAATTTTCCTGAATTTTAGACCTTCACTATTTCATGTTTTTAGGGTTAATTTGTTGATTATTGTATCGGTTTTAAGTTATAACTATAATCTTTGATTAACCTAATGTATACTATGTTTTAACGCAAATGATCAATACAATTCAGTTCGCGATGTGTTTCCGAGATCCTTGTGGAAATTTGTTTGGATTTATATCGTTGATTATGTGTGTATTGAATTCAGAATTGCATAATTGATTTTTGAAGTTCTTGGTAATTTTGACTTGGACTTAGTTAGTCTAACATTAAGCTAATTAGCGGACATTCGTTAGGTTGTGACGAATTGGAACTGATTCATGTCCAATTCGTTACACAGATTTAACGAATCAAAATTTTTATAATAATTTATAACGAATCAAAATTTTAATTCGTAATTCTTTCACCTTTGATTCGTTAGATCTAATTCGCCTTATTTACCTGATAGCGAAGTAGCTAATTCGTCATAACGAATCACTAGTTCGTTATAACGAATCAGCTCTTTAACGAATGACATTTTTAATTTATTTTAAAATTAAATTTTTAACATTAAAAGTTTACAAATTAGTTTAATTTTAATCCTTTTTATATTTTAATATTATTTTTATTATTATTTCATTGTCACTAATCTCGGGTTCATCTTTTATTAGTAATAGCTGACAATATGGATCAGGATCCTCTAGCAGCTGTGCCACAACAACAACAACATGCGTTATCTTTATTATCGTACGGCAAAAAGAATAACATCTGTGCTTTTGTTGGTACGAATTTAGCTGATGAGGACGTATTTGGAGACATATTGACATTTATCAGATGTTCGGTTATTCATCATGCCGTGACAGCACGACTGAATGTTCCCTTCAGTATTATACGTCAATTTTGGAACTCGGCACGCTACATTTAAGCCAAGAATCACATCACAGCTATTATCAGCAGGAAATCTATTATCATCACCCGAAGGGTTATAAGAAGAGTTTTGCAGTTTTGAGATAATATAGGTAACCCTTGCGAGTTTGATCGGGAGTTGATTCGAGGTTTATTTGACCGTGTATTTTATACTGGTGATTTGGGCAAGTCCATGTATAACAAGGCTTACTTGTGCCAACCATACAAGTACTTAATTCATGTTTTAATTCAGTGCCTTGGTGGACGGAAGGGTGGCTTCGATGAATGTCAGATTATGTTACAATCGGCATTTGTCGCGTTGGTACTGAATAAGCCATCTAACTTTTCTGAGATGATCTTTTATCATCTCCAGGAGAATTGTCTTATGATGGATAGACGCAAGAAATTCTTAATGTATCCTCGGTCCATTCAGCTCATTATCCAAGACCTGAATCAAGACTTGGTGATTGATCAGACACTACAGGTTGATGAAGAGTTATAGGCAGACTCCACATCTGCCATTCAAAAGATTGATTGGTCATCGGGTGAATCCAGATTATGTATGTCCTCCCAATGGTCACTGGATCCATGATGACTTGGATTATGAGCGTGAGGATGGATCAGGTGGGAACGATGGTGATGAGGGTGATGGTAATGATGGTGGTGATGGTGATTGTGGTGATCCAGCTCAATAACAAGCTGAGGCTGAGGTAGATGCTCAACGTAAACAGAAAGGGAAAGAGGAAGCTGGAGAAGGGTCGTGTAAACGACGTGTGTCAGTTAGTGCTGGTATTTCGTTAGGAGTTCAACCTCCAAGGTTGTTCATTCCTCAAAGACCGGCGGTGCCGCTTACTACTAGCACCCCGGAACATACTTTGACGACTACACTCACATCGGATCCTCGGCTTGGCATGATTCCCCAATCTGTTCTATCGACATTGCCAAGGCCTACTACAGCAACATCGGTGGTCTCTCCAACATCAATGATGATGCCTCCACCACTAATGGATATCTCATTTTTCAGGCTTAATCGACCTCAAGGTCCTGTTCAGCCGATCCCTTCTTCGTTTCTTGCCATGTCATATGATCAACAAATGAATATGGTCTTGAGTTTACTTCATTTTTATGAAAATCATATGTCCGCTAACCGAATGATTCAAGAGCGTATGATGGACAATCAACGAAAGCTGATGTGATATGTCTCCTATTGCGAAAAAGAAACTAAAAAGCTTCATGAGATTGTTAAGTCTTAGGGGGGGGGGGTGAAAATAAAGGAGCAAGAGGATCTTATCCTGCAGCTGACATGCAAGGACGATGCACTTAAGAATCTTAAGAATGATGATTAAGCTCCAAATACTTCGGGTACTGAATGATGAGCAAGAGGATCTTATCATGCAGCTGACATGGAAGGACGATACACTTAAGAAGCTTAAGAAGCCTAAACAAACTCACGACTCATCTTCTGGTGTAGCTACCAGTGCTGTTGGTTGTTTATAATGATTCGATGAATGTTAAACACATCGAGTCGATAAAAGCCAACATTGTTATATTTATTGATGGGTCGGGGATGGTCAGAAGCATTGTGAATGCTGATGAAATTGAAATGAGATAGTTTGTTGAGCGGTCCTTAACACAAGAGCAGATTTCTATACTGCTGGGTCTAAATGACGATGAGCTAACCGTGTTAGAGGCTGAGAACGATGTGGAAGTCGAGAATGTGAAGAGGTCTTGAATGATCCGACTATTCAGATGAACACGTCTTTCATTTACGAAGACGAGGAAATTGAGATTGAAGACGTGACGG
This sequence comes from Bidens hawaiensis, assembly GCF_021521415.1. NCBI lineage: Eukaryota > Viridiplantae > Streptophyta > Magnoliopsida > Asterales > Asteraceae > Bidens > Bidens hawaiensis. Next base: position 1,526,649 of record NW_027491061.1, read on the forward strand.
CTGAGGAATACCCTGACTTATTTCAACACTCTAATGTTGATCAGGGTGCTCAATTATTCAATGAGGAAACTGTTAAAGCAGCCGAAGATCAGTTGGAGAAGGTATCAAAGTGCAAGAACGTTGATACAAGATTTGATTCGAAGCCCAATCCATCCCTTGCTGATATTTAAGGATGGTTTGGTTGTCGGGACAAGAGAGACCGTAAGATTATAGATGCATACAGATACGTTGATGAAGAACGAAAGCAGGAACCCATTGTACGTGCCAAAGCCAATCAGATGACTTCTTTCAAGGCCGTGTCTAAAGTTCAAGGTGATATTGTTTCATGGCTTTTCGATGCTGACTTAAATGTTTGTATCATCAAATGGGAGAACGGCGTTTAGTACTACAAAAACATTTCTAACGTTCTCTCATTACCAAGATGGGATGTACGGACAATTGCGTACCGTCCTTTTATTAACCGTGGGGGAAATCGTCAAGTAGAATGGTTTCATCAACATTTTCTTTTCGAGGTCAATCACGGGTTTAAATTATTTACGATGAAGATTCCAATTCGTAAGCGTATTGATGAAATAGATCCAAGAACGGGTTGGAGGAACCTGGTGCTTAAAGTTAAACCGCCGAAAACGATGAAGCGTGTACCAGTCAAGACGCTGAATCAGCATATGTATTTATCTTTAACCGCTGGTATTATGACAATCGAACTGGCGAGGCCGTTACTGTATTGGGTAAGGGCTTAAAGACCGAGCTGATAAAGATCATTGATCCGATGTGGCTCGTGAACTTGACAGAGACCGACAATGACGTGCTATTCAAGAATAAAATATTAATTGAGCGTCATGAAGACTATGACCGACAATACCCATTCCGGGGGCAATGTTAACCCAGAAACACTTCTAGGGACATCTGGGGACACTGTTAACCCAGTACTGTACTCATTCCGTACGATTCCCGTACAATCAAATATTTATAAATACACGCAAATCCATGCGTTCAGTATGTACTTAAAAATTTCAGTAGTAACATGCTTTCCGCCCCGGGAAAATATTTAAAAACAATTCAGAAAAAGAGGCTCGTGAAACTCACCTTAGCACATGCAATCAGGTAACAACAGTCATTATCAGTTAACACGTCCAATCTGTAATATGATCCCTACGATCGTTACTATACACTCACTATTAATATAACTTTAACCGTGTTAACCAGTACATCTGGGGACACTGTTAACCCAGTACTGTACCCGTTCCGGGGGCAATGTTAACCCAGAAACACTTCTCCGAACTCAGATTGTGATATCGTTTAGAGTTCCATGGTCATAATTACTATTAGTTTGTTTTCCCCGTTTTGCGTGCCTAGCACGGTTATCCGTTTTTACGTTCCAAAATTGAGTTTGGTCACACACGACCCGAAAATAGCCGTTGACTGATAATTTAATTAAAGTTGTGAAATTAGAGCTCAGTTTAGACGCCCCGTTTGTCCGCGGGACCCGTTTCCGTCTTTAGTGCACCGGAAACTGTTAAATCGGGTAAAATTACTCAAATTATCCGAATTATTTTCGGATGATTCATTTTTACTTGTTTAACTCAATTATATGAAAATAGTTCATTTTTAGGGTTTTTATACACCAGTCAGCTCGCTTACCCGAACTTTGCTGGTTTACGCGTTTTAAGCTTTAAAAGTTTGTTTCTGCACAAATAATTATCCGTTTAATCTCGGATCTTGAAATTTTGCACAAATCACTTTTTGACAGTGGGGAATTTTATAAAAATATTTCCTGAATTAATTTTTTTATTTAAAATTTATTTATCTATTTTTAAACACCATTTAAACACTAAATATGTCGTAAATATCAAACGACCTTAGAAATATCCCAAATTTTTCCTGGATGTCCCCTGCCATCCACATAGTCCCCTGTAATTTTTCCAGAACCAAAATCTCTTTTTACATGCCATTTTCACTAAAACCGAGCTAGAAAACCCTAGAACTCGTTTAACCGAAAAGCCTACTTAGACTTCTCCAACTGACCTAAAATTTTTTGTGTGACTTTTACATGATATAAAAAGCTTATCTGAAATTTTCCAGAATTTCTCATGATAATTAACTATTTTTCATCATTTTTAGCCAAAACCGAGCATTAAATTCACCAAATATTCATCCTTTGCCCAAAAATTACCAAAATTTCACAGAACTCTTATTTTCATGTGTAGAACATCCCTATAAAATTTCATGACCCAACTCTAAACCATCCACAATCTGTCCAAAATTCCATAACCGAACATAAACCGAATATACCTTTCGTTTTCCGCCACTACAAGCTACAAACTCGTCTTTCCGCCTTATCTACCACTACATACAGTGCCTACAACCAACATACCACAATACCAAGCAAGTTACACTCACAATAAAGCCTCTTACACTATAGTTTCGGTTATTGTTTCAAAAACAAAGATTTAACCGTAAAAATTCGTTTTTGTTTCGTTTAACTCCTTTCTTGGACCAAGATCCCTTGTATAACCCGTATACATCACTTGATCATGCAAGAATCGGTTTTCATCTTTGAAACCTCATTTTCTTGCAAATAAACTCAAGAAACGAAGATGGAAACGTAAATAACTCAACCTTTACCATGTTTTTCTTGCTACAATCTCGGGTTTTTAGTTCATGATTTGGAGAGAGTTGAAGATTGTTGGAGTGTTTGTGTAAAAAAAAGAAATAAGGGCTAGGGGATAACATCCCCAATCCGATCGGAATTGATAAGGGGGGTGGGGTGGGGCCCACCTCTCCATTCTTAGCCACATGTTTGGATATTCGCAATCTGGATAATGTTTTGGATAATCTGGTTCATTTCGTTTTTCAGTTTAATGTTTAATTCGGCTTAAAACGAGGCTAAAACGGTCGTTTTCGGCTTAAAAATAAAATTTATATAAAACCGATTTAAAAACTTTAAAAACTTAAACCATGACTTTCATTAACTTAAACATCATATTATTAATAATTGCGCATCTTTTTCGGCTTGATCGATCGTCTCTTGCTCGGTTTGGTATTAAAGGTTTCGTTTAATGTACCGACGTACCATTAAATCGAAAATTCTTTTTCTGAGCTTTAATTCACTTATCCCGAAGCTTTAATACTTCGTAAACATCACTAAATATCATATATCTCATCTATAATTGAACCCTCGATTCGTTCGGGTTTCAATAACTATCGATCGATTGATCGCATATTCAGTACGATGAATTATATATTCACGTACAATCAATACAGTGAACCATGTATTCTCGTATAATTAGTATGGTAATTCATGTATCCGGCATTAAATATGACGTAACTATTGTCTACCGGTTAGGGTATACCGGGTTTCGTCGGAATCGTTACATCATATCAAGCAAAGTTTGCTATAGTCAAGAAGATTGAAGTATGCTAGGTGAGTATTTTCATAGGAAAATACTCTAAGTAAAGTCTACCCAGAGAACTGTTCACCAGGACACTTCAAGGTTACAAGGTCTACTCGAAGAAGACAAATGGGACAAAGTGTGCCCGAAGACCTGTTTTTACACTTAGAATGTTTTTGAATATGTATATGATTATGTAACAATCATTAGGGTTTCTAAAAGAAATGACAGCTGTCAGGTGGTGGCAGGCGAGAATATTTTAGGGTACGACTACCATGGATTAGCCACTTTGCACTTTTCAGAGCTAATCGAATATTCCTGATTGATTATGACTGTTGTCCTAAGATTAGTATGGATAAACATTCCTTACAAGAAACCCTAATAGATTTACACATTTGTATGAAACCTTTCTATAAATTGAAATCTTTTAAGTTATTGTTTGTGTTTGTTACATTTATTAGTCTTTAAGCAACACTCCTGTTTGTTTCTGATTCCGCCGTTAACAAACATTTGTTCTTACCCTAAAGAGCACAATCACCAACCTTCTTGTCGACACGGTAATCTGTGTGGGTTGTGACATTTATTTAGAGTTTGAGTGTTCAATAGAGGACCGATAAAAATCATGTCCAAACATTATATGCTCAGGGATATGAAACAGGTTAGGAGAGAACCTTTCTTGACATGAGTCTGTGTGATGACCATAAACATCACAGACTTTGCACTGGTCCATTTAAGCTTTCTCTTGAGTTACCCATTTTGAATATTTCACTTGGTCTTGTAAGATCAATTCCAATAGTCTTCTGATGAGTAATGAGACCATCAAAGTTGATTGAAAAGGGAAGAAATTCTTCAATCTTAGTATCTTCTCTCTCCTCACTGCTTTTCACAAAAGTTATCTTCTCCAACTTGATTGGTCTTTCATCTTTTTCATTTCTTGGTCTATGCCATCTTCTAGCATAATCTTCCATACTCTCCACATTTCCAACATCAAACAATTTATGGTTGGAGAACACTGGATAGATAGGAAGAAAAAGATCATCATCCTTGAGGATTTCTTTATTCTTCTTGTAGTTTTTGACACTTTACTTGTTGAATTTTCATTAATTTCTTTCCATTGGAGCCACCACAAAGATCAAATGATCTATGTTCTCTTCTCATTTGCTCATGGATTGTGAGACCAATAAGTCTAAGATAAATGCCTTGAAACTTCAAAATGATAATTTGCTAAAAGAGATTGTTTCGTTAAAAGATAATTATATGCAATCCTTGAACTCTCAAATGAATTCAAGAGAGAAAATTGAGGCATTAACTATAAGTAATCATGATCTTAAGGCTGAGTTGTCGGTAAAAATGACCATCAATGATAAAAAATTTCAAGAAATCTTGAAACATAGATCAAAGATAACCGAGCTTGAAAATGAGGTTCTTGATTTAAAGAACAAATTGGGTAAATTCAGAAACTCTTCCTTTTTGCTAAATGAAATAATTAAAGTATCTGGTAAGCAAAAAGATTCAAAGAAAGTAATTGGTTTTGTTGAGATTCCACCACCTTTTCATAATGATTACAAACCAAATCCTTTTGCTAGACAAGAAGAGGATATGATTGTTAAAGAATCTTTGATTCCTGAAAAGCCAAAACCAGTTAAATCTGAAGGTGTTAAAGCCCAACCTTCTATTCGGAAACCTCATGTTCAAAGCAACAAAGTTTTTGTTGAAAATGTTGACAAAGTTATCATTGAGGATGTGCTCGAATCTGAAATCATGCACAAGAACAAGAACATTCCAAGTTTAAATCACATACTTTGTGAACCTCATGAATTTGAGGAGGCTGTGTATTGTTCGCACACAACCAAGGTGAAACAAGATACTTATGTCAATGTTAAACCAGTAAGGGCCAAGAAACCAGAAAAACCCAAAATTTCTGATGAGGATTTATTGCGTTTCATAAATCCAACTGTTTCCGAGCCGTCTACTGGTAGAGTATTTAAGTTAAAGGGAATAGACATGATATTCACTGAGAAAGACATTCCAATAAGTATCATTAAACTAGAACTTATTGAAAGTGTATTTCAAAATGAAACTTCCAAGATTCAAGATATTGAACGTCGATATGCTCAAGCGAAAACATCAGCTTCATCTGATCCATTGACGAAAGCAAAGCAAGTTTTAAGCTAAGAAAGTTCAATTTGTGAAGTCAACTGGAACAGATACGTTGAAAAGTTTTTGCTAAGAGCATGACAAAAAATGTGATGATTTTGCTAAGAGCATGACAAAAAATGTGAGTCATCATCCATCCTCTGTGTCACATGTTCCGACTAATTCTCAACATCATCATGTTGACATGCGAAGCTGTTTTCTTTGCGGTCAACAAGGTCATGTAGTAAGAAATTGTGGTCAGAAGAACTATCAAAATCTTCATCCTTTTACAAGGACCATTCCAAACCGGTTCCCTTGGTAAAGGAGATTCTGAAACGACCTGTGTTGTATACTGATGATACTCATATTATGTTTTCTAATGTGCATCCTCGAAAAGTTGTTCATGTGAATGAAACTCATGGTTCTGTTAAACCAAAGTTTATTCCAGCCGAACCGTTATGCAAAAATGTTAATTCAAATGTAGTTCAAGCTGCGTATCTAAGACAAAAGTCTAAGAAACCTGTAACTTATTCTCAAGTTGCTGAACAACAATTGAATGCAACTAAGTTTAACTTTTCTCAAGAAAACCAAAAGGTGCCCAAGACTGAGGCCTGGGCTGCCTTTGTGAACTAATCTTTTTCGTTTCTGTGTAGGGTACATCCAAGACCATTTCTGGTGAAAACTGGATTGTGGATAGTGGATGTTCTCGTCATATTACTGGAAATCTCGACCTCTTAACAAATGTAAGAAATATTCAAGGGGGTTAAGTAGCGTTCGCTGGGAATTCTAGGGGTATGATTACACAGGAAGGTGATGTTTCGAATGGGCATATTACATTTGAGAAGGTTAATTATTGTGATAAAGTGGACCATATTTTATTGAGTGTGTTGCAAATCTGTGACAAGCAATACACTACAGTATTTACAGATAAAGAGTGTCTGATTTTAAAACCGGGTTATGTGATTCCCGAGGACATGGTTGTCATGCGATCACCTCGATCAAATGATATTTATGTCTTGAATATGAGTTCTAAAGTATCAACATCGATCGAAACATGTTTTATCTCGAATGTAACCGAGAATGACTCTATTCTATGGCATCTAAGAATGGGTCACATTCATATTCGTAAGATAAATTATCTAATGGCAAATGACTTAGTTGATGGTGTGTCTTTGAAGAATTCTAAATTATCCGATCACTGTGTTGCTTGCAAAAAGGGCAAACAGAATAAGAAGTCACATCCATCTAAGTTATTAAATTCCATTGATACTCCACTTGAGCGACTTCATATGGATCTATTCGGTCCAGTGAATCGTGCGAGTATTTTTGGAGATTGGTATTGCCTAGTAGTTACTGATGATTATTCACGATACTCATGGGTCTTGTTTATGAGTTCGAAAGATCAAACACCGGTTCTCGTTCAAAACTTAATCACTAAGATCGAATCACTATTCAAACAGAAAGTGAGGAGAATTCGAAGTGACAACGGTACTGAATTCATCGAGAATACAGTGCCCCATATTTACCACAACAAAAGGGTGTTGCTGAATGAAAGAATAGGACGTTGATTGAAGCTGCTAGAACTATGCTTGCTGATTCAAAGCTTCCTATCCACTTTTGGAATGAGGCATTGAATACTGCTTGTTATACACTCAATCGAGTTCTAACCGTTAAAAGACTCAAAAATACCAGCTATGAGCTGTTGAATAATCGTAAACCTAATTTAAAGTACTTGTAACCGTTTGGGTGTCCTTGTACTATGTTGAAAAAAGATGTGGGAAAGTTCGATGAAAAAGCCATTGAAGGTTATTGGGTTATGCGTCACCTAAGAAACGAGTTTTTAACTTTACGTCTGGTTGTGTTGAAGAATGGTACCATGTGGACTGTCAAAAGTACACTACTCCTTCTCAAGGGAAAGGTCCCGACTGGATGTTTGACTATGATGGCTTATTTAATTCATTTACTCCGACAACCGATCATCCAGATGAAGATTTAGCTCGTGCTTATTTTGAAGAACACTTGGAAATTCCAAGGTTTGCAAGTTCTATTGATGTTGAAGTTCCAATCGATGCTCCAACAGAAGAACCTGATAATGAGCTTCCAGTTCTCTTCGACAACGCTGTTGGAACCCGTATGATTCGCATCAATAACAATAACAACGAACAGATCTCAGATCTGTGTTTATACTATTAATACGATTAAGGATCTATCTCATAATTAACATTGATTCAGTGTTATATATGTATATCTATTATCAATATATTATCTGTATAATATTAGGTGAAGCTTGAGAGAGAGTTTGGAAAACAATTCGTTAATTAACACCCTTAAAAAAAACTCCTTAAATTGTGAACAGGGTTCACTATATATAGAAGGTGATCTGGTTCGCTAACATCCCCTAGCGAACCAGCCTCTCCTTCGTTACATACATTAACATAACGAGACACCCCCTGATTCGTTAACATCCCCTAACGAATCAAGAAGGTATACATTAACAGTCTAGTTAGCTAACATCCCCTAGCGAACTAGCCTATAACTTAACGAACTAGTTAATAAACAAACTATTTATTACATTAAACATAAATAAAACGTTAACGATAAATACAAAGACTCAAGACGCAAAACCGTGCACTAACAGACACCCCCATGTCTTGAGCTCTTTGTCTTTAAATTATTGGAAGTGCTTGGACTGCCAGTCTCTGCAACTATGAATTCCATGCTCATGACACACACGAACGACTCATTGGAATTGCATAGCCAGGTCGTAATCTTCTCGGCGCTCGATCAAAATCTGCTTCCTGTGTAGCACATCATTGTCTGTCTCTGATAAATTAACCAACCACATCGGGTCGATTATCTTAATGAGTTCAGTCTTCAGTCCACTTCCATGAACAATGATGGCCTCGCCAGTACGATTGTCATAGTACCAGCGGTTGAAAGAGAGATGCATATGTTGAGGCATCGTCTTCACAGGAACCTTTATCATCGTCTTTGGCGGCTTCACTTTCAAGACAAGTTTCTTCCAGCCGGTCCTTGGATCAATCTCGTCAATGCGCTTACGTCTTGGGACCTGGGGCTTGTAGAATTTGAAGCAATGATTGACCTCGAACAGTAAGTGTTGGTGAAACCACTCAGCTGTTCGGTAACCCCCACGATTGATAAATGGACGTCTCGCGAGGGTACGAACATCCCACCGCGGCAATGTAAGAACATCTATTATCTTCTCGTAATACTGGACACCCTTTTCCCACTTGACTATACATACTTTAAGGTCAGAATCATAGAGCCAGGAGACAATATCACCATGTACCTTAGAAACGGTCTTGAAGGTGATCACTTGATTTGCTTTAACTTAGGCTTCAGCTGTGTCTTTGCGTTCTTGGTCAACAATGCGATGTGCCTTAATAATCTTACCCACAGCTTTAAACCTGAACCAACTTTTAATCTCATCAACAGTCGGATCATAAGGCTTAGCAGTATAAAAGCCTTTTCCTTTGGACTTCACGTCAAGACAATCCTCAGCTTCTTTAATTACTTCTTCATGAAATACCGGAGCACCTTGATCAACGTTTGCGTGTTGATACAATTCCGGGTACTCTTCAGCAGTCACATCCTCCATCTCTACATCCTCATTCTCATAAACAAAATCCGTATTCATCTGAATCGACGGATCAACTTCTAACCCTTCCTCATTCTCTACCTCAACATCGGGCTTAGCTTCTAAAGCATTTAGCTGATCATCATTCAGCCCAAGTAGTATAGAAATCTACGTCCGTGTCAACGATCTTTCTACAAACTCCCCAACCTCTAACTCATATCTATTCACCACACTCTTAGCCACCCCTGATCCATCAACAAATATCATTGTGTTAGCTGCAATCATTTCAATTGGCTTGGCATCTGTTGGATCTTGATAAATAATAATTTTTTTGCTCGAATCATCACCGCCACTAACATGCTGACTAGAGGATGAACAATGCGATTGTTTAGGCTCACCTCCTGCACCAGATTCGTCAGGATCATTGTCGTCATTCTTGAGGGCATCTTCTTTACAAGTTAATTGTAAAATAAACTCTTCTTATTCCTTTAGTTTCACCCCCTGAGACTCAACAATCGTACGCAACGACTTAGTCTCCTTATGATAGAAAGAAATATAACTCATCATTCGTCGTTGATTCTCCATGAGTCGTTCTTGATTTTGACGGTCAGCTGCCATTTGATTTTCATATAGATGTAGTAGATTTAGCAGCATTTCAGTTTGATGACTTGGTGGCAAGTTGTATAAAGATGGATGAACAGGTTGAACTGGTCCTTGAGGCCGAGTAATTCTCATAAATGAGATATCACTAGGCGGAGGTGGAGGAGGAGGAGAAGTAGTTGTTGGCGGAGGAGGAGGTCTCATTGATGTAGTAGGAGATACTGTAGAAAATGCAGCAGGAGGTCTCGGTATCTCGGTTAATGCCATTTGAGGATATAAGACCGAGTCTTTCATGTGACACCAACGTCGTTGTCAACGTAAGCATCGGAGTGCTAGTAGTGGGTGGCACTGCCGAGCGTTGAGGCGTTGATTGACGTGTTGGTGGCGTTCCAATTATTACTCCAGACCCAGCAGACACACGAGGCTTCTTTGATGGTTCGCCAGTTGCCATAGCTTTACCTTTTCGTTTTCTTTCTTACTAAGCTTTCATGGTGGCAGCGAGAGCAGCATCGACAGCATCTTGTTGTTCTTTAAGAGCTCTTTCACCAGCTCCACCAACACCATCATTCCCATCATCATCTCCACCATCATTGTTCCCACCTTCTTCCCCTTCACGCTCGGAATCCGAATCATCATGAATCCAGCGTTCATTAGGAGGACATACATAGTCCGGATTGATTATATGACCAATCATCCGTTTGTCCTGTGGCTTTTCCTTTCTATAAGTTAACATACGATGCACTGTCTCAGCTGTCATATGTTCCATATCAAGAACATCGTTCACCAACGTCCGATCAATCACCAAATTCGTAATCAAATCTTGAATAATTAGCTGTAAAAAGCGAGGATACATCAAGAATTTCTTTGACTGAAGAGTTTGCTGAACCTGTTCCTTCAGATGATCAAATACTAACTCTGAATAATTATACGGCTTGTTCAGAATCAAGGCAACAAAGGCCGAATGCAAACTCAGTCTACACTCATCAAAACCACCCCGACGGCCACTCATACAATGAAGTAAAACGTGTAGCAGATACTTGTATGGTACACACACCCCATTCTTATTCAACATGGACTTAAGAATATTTCCATTAGAGTGCAAACGGGTGAATAGTCCTCTAACTAATGACCTGTCAAATTCACTCGGGTAATCGTCATTATCATCGAATTGAAGTACTCGGCGAATCACTGCAACATCAATTGTAATTGGAGTTTGATTGATTGTAGCCCTGATGATCTGATTTTCTTCAATATATGCAGCCGTGTTCCAAAATTGTCTGATAATACTTAGATACACCTTTGGTCTAGCAGTGATAGCATAGTGTATCTTTGATCGTCGTAAGAAAGTCAACAAATCTCCAAATGTTTCCAAATTAGGTACATCTTGATCAACATAAGCACAAATGTTGTGCTTTTTATCAAACGGCAATAAGATCACTTCAGCTTGTTGATTTTGTTGATCCTGTGGAGGTTGTTCTGGTGGTGGTTGATTTTGTTGTTCTTGATCAGCCATGTTTTACTATATAAATAAAATCCAATATGAGAAGAGATATCAAAATATATCAACATATCTACAGATGGTGTGTATATATATAATTAAAAGACATGTGTAATTAATCTATTTACGCGTATTAGACGATTTAAATCCTTTAATTAAATTAAATGAATATTGAAATTAAGTTAATTAATAAATGTCATTCGTTCGGAATCACACTAATTCGTTACAATAATATAACGAATCAGGCGATTCGCTATCAAGTAAATACTTTAACGAACTGAACATAGCGAATTACTATTTAATTTTGACGAACTAAACTCTAGTTCGTTATATTTTAAGCGAATCCATATCTGATTCGTGTAACATCTTATTCGCTTAGCTAGTTCGTATACGATCTTAACGAATTGGACACGAAACAGTCCCAATTCGCTAAGATTAATGAATGGTCAAGATAATTAAGACTTGTTCGTTGACCACCTTGGTCAAAGTCAAAATTAAGATGAACAACAATAGTTAACAGTATATCACAGATCCAATTAGGACATAACTATCGTCGAATCATCAAAATAATGAGCTCATTGAACTCGGAATTCTACTCGTAAACTAAAATGGATGAGATTGAGACTCAGCATCACGAGATACTTAGGTTAAACGAACAGACCATAACCACCGAAAAAACCCAGATACATAATTAACCCAACAAACAACAATCAAATGATGATTAAAGTCCACCAAGGGTATCGGAATGACATTCCGATCACAATGATATCTAAATTAACAAGTTTGTCAATACAAATTAAACATAAATGGGGTTTATAAACTCGGAAACCCTTAACAATTCATAATTTAACTATCAAATCTTAGCCATTTTTGACGAAAATTAGATCGCCATGATCGGCTATACCTTAGAAATCCAAAGATATCTTAGAAATATCAAAATGTGAAGGTTGAAATTTCAGAGAAATTTTTGAATAAGGTTACTTTAAGGTGAAGGAAGAAGGCGAACAGTAGAGAACTGTTCGTTTTCTTGTTTTTTATAACCTTGCACACAACCCGAGGTACAGCTGGCACGAAGTAGGCACTTCGTTTGAATTAACGTTAGCGAATTAGACCATTCGTTAATTAATTCGTTAACTTAGGTTAACGAATCACTTGGCGTGATTCGTTAAATATGCATAACGAAGGGATGATTCGTTACAGAGTGCGGCAACGAATTAGGTTAGCGAACCAGAAGCTAGTTCGCTAAAGAATCACCTAGTTCGTTATCCATAAATAACGAATTGGATTTTTTTAACGAAATAAAATCTTTTATTTAATTTTAAATTAAATAATTAAAAGAATTAAATAATAAAATTATCGAGAATCATTTTATCTCGATAACTAAAATACCTTAAAAAACGTTTCATTTTTCTGAAACATAACTTAAAAATATTTAAAAAGAAAAAGAAAGAAAATCTTTTTGGTATTTTGTAAAATAAAGAATAAAGAATGTATTTACAGAAGAATATCCGAATCATAAAAATAGACAAAATTTTTGTGTTTTTCAATGATTTATCAAACGAAATATATTTTTGTATTTTTGTTGAATTTTGAGCAAAGAATCATATTGACCAAATTGCCATTCCATCACAGTTTTATATTTCAGCGATATTATGACTAGCGATAAGTCGGTCATTGGTATTGTTATCCACATAAATCTAATAACACACATTCAAGTAGTTTTGTGATATGATTAATTTGTTCAATTAAAGCACAGAATATCAGAAACTATCAGCCTCTAATCTCGGTTCAAGCTTAATTTGATTTTTGCCAAATCACCCCAACTTAACTTAAACCATTATATTGTTGATCAAAATTTTTGATACCAATTTTGAAATTTTGAGCAATGCATCAAGTTTCCTTTACTGTGAGTGAGTATGCACGAGTCCATCTGTCGGCTTACATACCTTGTATCCCCTGGGGTCCGTTTCTTAATGGTATTAAGACGCGCGCAAGGGAGGAATAAATGTATGACTAACAACGGATTTGGATCAAGTCAGTAATTTGGAAGTTTGTACTAAGTACATCAGTGATCAAGTTTAATGACTTTGGGTTTGCTCTAGAAAGCGAGTGAAATATTCATGCTTATGAATACCTAGATGATTAAGTCGCATAAAGACTCACAGTGTCCAGAATCCTAACGCTTGTTATTTGCTTTATTTTTTTTTGGGTGATCAACAAATATAAGGCTTGAGTATGACTGGTTATTACATTTCTGCCATCCTCACCGAGACTTTTGCTAGAGACTAACACCCCTTTCAATTTGGCATTTCTTTATGTTTATATCACATACTTTACTCTACTGGGTTGTTTTAAGACCTACCAATGCACCAATGCAATTAAGCACACAGTCTTTTAAGCTTACTTTTTGCTGGATTTGGGGTCAAGATAATCAATGTACTATCATGTTCTCTTTTTGCTTCAAAAACTCAAAATTTTGAAGAGCATAAAATAAAGAAAAGATAAATTTAATCGCCCCAGTTAAATAAAGTTAATAAATAAATGGCTAACCATCAATTCACAAGTGAATAATAGGACCAAGACATGCAAGCATGCTTCACAAACTTAAATAACCGACATAATTTTCAGCGAGAAAATAATCTAAAAACGCCTGCAAAAATCTTTTTGGTTTTTCTCAATACAAACTTTAAAAACACAATATTTTTGTCTTTTTCAATTTTCTTATAAGCACAATAAACTTCACAATCTTTTTGGATTTTCAGATTTTTCTATACAAACATAAATCACATTCTTTTTGGCTTTTCAAAATTTTAAAATGTTTTTGGTTTTTCTAAATATTTAAAAGAAAAACATTAAAGAACAGAAATCACAATATTTTTGAATTTTGAAATTTCTTAACGTTTTTGGATTTTATCTATACAAACGAAAAACACACTCTTTTTGTATTTTCTAGATTTTCACCCCCTAAAAACAAAATAAATTTTAAAGGAAAAATATGACAGAAAATAAAGATAGTCATCCTTGTTTAAGGATATCAGCGAGGGTCTTCAATCTGTTTAAATCAAGCAAAAATTTAAAACGCGTTTTGTTAAAAGCTTTAGTAAACAGATCGGCTTTCTGAAAGTCAGTATGTAATTTCTCAAGGTCAATCAACTTCTTCTCAAAGCAATCTCGAATAAAGTGATATCGAATTTCGATATGTTTTGTTTTCGAATGTTGTACGGGATTCTTTGTGATAGAAATTGCAGCAGAATTATCAATCAAAATAGGAGTAGTAAGAAACTTCATACCGTAGTCGCGAAGATGTTATTGTATCCACAAAACCTGGGAACAGCAACTCGAGGCTGCAACATACTCAGCTTCGGCGGTTGAAGTAGAGACCGTTGTCTGCTTCTTACACTGCCAAGAAACAAGCCGGTTTCCTAAAAATTGACATCATGCAGTCGTTGATTTGAAGTTGATCTTGTATCCTCCATAATCTGAGTCTGAGTAGGCAGTAAGATTGAAAGTATCATCCTTGGGGTACCACAACCCGATGTCTGGATTTCCCCTCAAATACTAAAGAATTCTCTTGACTGCAGCTAGGTGAGTCACTCGTGGACTTGCTTGATACCTAGCACAAAGACAAACAGCAAACATAATATCAGGGCGAGAAGCCGTTAAATACATTAAAGAATCGATCATGGCACAATAGAGGGTAGGATCAACGGAATCCTCCAATTCATCCGGTGATAAATTGTGCCCTACTGGAAGAGGTGTAGAAGGGATTTTTCCGGCAGAAATCTTGAATCGGCTCAAGACGTCGTTCACATACTTAGTCTGGTGAATAAAAATTCCGTGAGCAGACTGGTGAACCTACAACCCTAAAAAGAAATTCATCTCTCCCATCGAGCTCATTTTGAACTTTGTTTGCATGGACTTCTCAAACTCCTTACACAATGTGTCGTTTGTAGACCCAAAAATAATATCGTCGACATAAATTTGGACTAGGAGAAGATCGTCACCAACAGTTTTATGAAATAAAGTGCAGTCGACAGTCCCTCGTTTGAAGCCATTATCAGCCAGATGGTCGGCAAGCGTGCCATACCAAGCTCTCGGGGCTTGATGTAGACCATACAGGGCCTTGTTTAATCGGTAAACACGGTCCGGATAATCAGGATCTTCAAAACCAGGAGGCTGTAAAACAAACACTTCCTCGTGTAATTCACCATTGAGAAAAGCACTTTTAACATCCATTTTATAGACCTTGATATTCTTATAAGCTGCATATGCCAGGAGGATTCGAATCGAATCTAATCTTGCAACCGGAGCATATACCTCTATGTAATCAATACCCTCTTGCTGATGAAAACCTTGCACCACTAAACGTGCTTTGTTTCTGACAATCACCCCTCGATCGTCTTTCTTACACTTAAATACCCACTTAGTCAGAATGGCTTTCTTAACTCTAGCAGGTTTGTCTATTAAGTCCCAAACACCCAAACGTGCAAATTGCTGTAATTCTTCTTGCATAGCTTCTACCCAAGAAGGATCTTCAAGTGCCTTACGAGCTGTCGTTGGCTCAACTTGAGATAGAAAGCAAGAGAGTTTAGCAAGATTTACAGTTCCCGAAGAATATAAGTTAGTGTAAGCACACAATATGTTATTATCACTTGACGAAGCAACTTGATGACATGTACGAACGCCCACATCAAGTTCTCCAATGATGTTTTCCTGTGGATGATATCCATGAATCCGAAGAGTGGGATTCTCAGGAACAACAATATTATCAAATAAGTTAGTGTAATGTTCACCTAACTCGGGAGATGAAACATTAACACTGTCAAGGTCAATAACTTGATCTTCAGCTTGATCATCATCAGAAGAAGTAGAATCATTATCAATAGCAACTGGAGAAACAACTTGAGGTTCTTCAGTTGGAGCATCTGGTTGAGCTTCAACATCATTAGAATTTGAAAATCTTGGAATGGTCAAATGATCTTCAAAGTATGCTCGAACCAGATCTTCGTCGATGTATTCAGTCGAAGGAGTAAATGAATTAAATAAACTATCGTAGTCAAACATCCAGTCTGGACCTTTCCCTTGAGGAGGAGTTGTGTACTTTTGAGAGTCCACATGGTACCATTCTTCAACACAACTAGATGTGAAATTAAAAACCCTTTTCTTTGGAGATGCATATCCCAAGAAATACTCTTCGATAGCTTTTTCTTCAAATTTACCCGAATCCTTCTTCAACATTGTACACGGACACCCAAATGGTTCCAAGTACTTTAAATTAGGTTTTCTATTATTTAAGAGCTCGTAGCTTGTCTTCTTGAGTCGTTTCACAGTTAGAACTCGATTAAGCGTATAACAAGCTGTATTCACTGCCTCATTCCAGAATTGGACAGGAAGCTTAGAATCAGCGAGCATTGTGTGTGCAGCTTCAATCAAAGTTCTATTTTTCCATTCAGCAACACCGTTTTGTTGAGGTACATAAGGTGCACTATATTCTCGGTGAATTCCCTTTTGAATACAAAAGAAATCCAATATAGTGTTTTTGAATTCAGTACCATTATCACTTCGGATTCTCCTCACCTTTAGTTTATACAGTGATTCGATCTTCGTAATAAGGTTTTGTACCAAAACCGGTGTTTGATCCTTCGAACTCATAAATAACACCCAAGAGTATCTTGAATAATCATTAGTCACTACAAGACAATACCAATCCCCAGAAATATTCGCACGATTCACAGGACCAAACAAATCCATATGAAGTCGTTCAAGAGGAGTATCAATGGAATTCAATAACTTAGAGGGATGTGTCTTCTTCTTCTGCTTGCCCTTTTTGCATGCAACGCAGTGATTGGATAACTTAAAATTCTTTAACGAGACACCCTCAACTAAGTCATTTGCCATTAAATAATTCATCTTTCTGACATGTAGGTGACCCATTCTACGATGCCACAGAATCGAGTCTTTCTCGGTTGCTTTCGAGACAAAACATGTTTCGAACGATGTGGATACCTTAGAACTCATATTCAAGACATAAATATCATTTGATCGTGGTGATCGCATGACAACCATGTCCTCGGGAATAACATAACCCAGTTTCAAGATAAGACATTCTTTTTCAGTAAATATCGTAGTGTACTTTTTATCACAAATCTGCGATACACTCAATAAGTTATGATCAACTTTGTCGCAATAATTCACTTTTTCAAACGTAATGTGACCATTTGAAACTTCACCCTCTTGTGTGATCATGCCCCCATAATTCCCAGCAAACGCTACATAATCCCCCTTCAATATTTCTTACGTTGGTTAATAGGTCGAGATTCCCAGTGATATGACGAGAACATTCGCTATCCATGATCCAGTTTTCACCAGAAATGGTCTTGGATGAACCCTACACACAAACAAAAGTGATTAGTTCAAAAAGGCAGCCCATGCCTCGGTCTTGGGCACCATTTGGTTTTCTCTTTGATCATTAACTTGGACAGATTTCAACTGTTGTTCAGCCACTGTGAATAAGTTACCGGCTTCCTACACTTTCGTCTTAAGTAAGCTGCCTGAACAATGTTTGAATTCTTGTTCTGACATATGGGTTCAGTTGGAACGAATTTTAGTTTCACTTGACCATGTGTCTCATTGACATGAAGAACCTTCCGAGGATGCACATTAGAGAACAAAATATGAGTATCATCAGCATACGACACAGGTCGTTTCAAAATCTCCTTTACCACAGGAATCGGTTTGGAATGGTCCTTGATAAAAGGATGAAGATTCTGATGGTACTTCTGACTATAATCCCTCACAACATGACCAAGTTGACCGCATAAGAAACAACTTCGCATGTCTACACGATGTTGTTGCGAGGTATTTGGAATGAATGACCCGGAAGTTTGATGATGACTCACATTTTTAGTCATGCTCTTAGCAAACTCATCAGATAATTCAGATTTCTTCTTTAAGTAAAAAAATAAATTAGAACAGTTCGAAAAACTTTTTAGTGTATCTGTCCCATTTGACTTCACAAAGTTAATTTTCTTAGCTTGTTTTAAAAGTTGTCTTGCCTTAGTCAATGGGTCAGATTGAACTGATGTTTTTGCTTGAGCATACACACGTTCAAGTTCTTGAATTTTTGAAGTTTCATTGACAAAAACACTCTCAATAAGTTCAGGTTTGATAATACTTATTGGAATATCTTTTTCAGCGAACATCGTATCCATTCCTTTTAACTTAAAAACTCTAGCCGATGAAGACTTAGAACTCGGAGGATTAATGAAACGCATTAAGTCCTCGTCAGAAATCTTTGGTTTAACTGACTCCTTTGCCCTCACTGGTTTGGTTTTCCCAGTTTCTTCCTTGTTCACTTGAGATTTGAATGAACCATACATAGCTTCCTCAAACTCTTGAGGTTCGCAAAGAATATGATTAGAACTAGGAATGTTCTTATTCTTGTGTATTATCTCAAGTTCAAACACATCTTCAATAATCACTTTATCAACATTTTCAACAAGGACCTTTTTACTTTCCACATGAGGTTTTTGAGGAGCAACTTGGGGTTTGACAATTTCAGGTTTAACCAATTTAGATTTTTCAGAAATCACAGATTTTTTTTGAATCAAATCCTCTTCTTTTCTTGCAAAAGGATTAATTTTATAATCATTATGGAAAGGTGGTGGAATTTCAACAAAACCAATACCTTTCTTGGAGTCCTTTTGTTTTCCAGAAACTTCGATAATTTCATTTAACAAAAACGAAGAATTTCGAAATTTACCCAACTTGTTTTTCAACTCAAGAACCTCATTCTCAAGCTCAGTTATCTTAGAACGATGTTTCGATATTTCTTGAAACTTTTGTTCATTAATTGTCATATTCACAGATAACTCAGCCTTGAGATCGTGGTTACTTGTCGACAATGCTTCAATCTTTTCTCGAGACCTCATTTGAGACTCAAGAGATTGTCGATAAGTATCCTTAAGAGAAGCAATTTCTCTTATTAGATTATCATTTTGATTTTTCAAAACTTCTAACTTAGATTTGTTAAATTCACAGTCAACACATGATACCTTAACAGATGAAGTAGCAGAAATAGAGTTACTATCCTCATTGATTTTGGCCATGCAAGCAAATATTGATTTGGAAGACTTGTCGCGAGAATCGTCAGAATCAGATCCAGAATCATTATCGGAAGACATCTCACTAGCAGTTGCATCTTGACAATCATTGTGTAATCCAAACATAGCCAAATATGCTTGAACATCATTGCATATTAACCGTTGTGACCAATCAGTTCCATCTGCTAACATTGCTTGTGTTGTAGAAGAAGATGATTTCTTTTCAGCATCACTTCCTCGTGAAGAAGAAGCATTTTGATTTTGACCACGAGAACCAGTGTATTCTTTCCTTGGTTTGTCATATTCCTTTGCGAAATGCCCAAATTCTTGACAATTATAACACTTTACTTTAAATTTGTCAAAACCCAACTTCTTGTTTAAAGCTGGAAGATCTTTTCTAGTTTTCTGCGTGAATCTTTTAACTTTACGGACGATCATAGCCATGTTCCATTTTAAATCCATGATTTCTAGATCATCTGGATCTATCTGATCATAGTCCTCATCTGTTAAATCACTTGTGACAATCTTACTACTCACTAATTTTTCATATGAAGACATAAAAGCCGTCAGAAAAGCAAAGTTTTGCTCAGCTTCCTTCATATTAACACTAGGCGGTGTAGCAAATGGATTTGTATTAGTTGAACTTCCAGAACCACCCGAATTACCAGCAGAGTAAAAACAAACGTTTGGATCATTAACCATAGTTGATTCTTGTTCACTTGCAGCATGAGTAAGAAAAGTAGTGATTGGAGAGATCGTTGAACTAAGAGGCATACTTCCACCATAGAAAGTTGGATCTTGATTTTCTTTGGAGGATTTTTGACACTTAAGATCATACTCTCTGGCTTCGATCTTTTGTAAAAATTCAAGTGCCGTCAAGTCTTCATTCAAGAAATAGTCATTTTCTTTCAAGACCATTAGAAATGTTGAGTAAGAACTTGGAAGCACACTCTTAATAGTGTCAATTTTATCCCTCTCAGAAATCTCCATTTTCATCTTGTCCATTTCAGCAATTAAATGACTAAATCTAGTAGTCATCTCTTCAACAGTTTCTCCCTTCAATAAATTAAAGTTTCGAAACTGAAACTTGAGCATCACTTTCTTACTCTCAGCTGTGTTTCCCATACTTCTCATATGCAGATGTTGAAATAAAGATGCACATCTCTTGATACTACCAACTTGATGAAAGATATTTTCTGGTAATGCCATAGTCAGAGTAGAATAGGCTTTTATCTCGATTTCTAAAGCTTTCTTCTCTTCTTGTGAGTATTGAGAAACAGCTTTAGGAGTATACCCAATAGTATCATCACCAATCATTGGTGCCACATAAACTTCATCAAGACAGTAAGAGCAATCAGGATGAACAGATCCCAAATGTGCACGAAACCGAGGTTCCCACTTGGCAAAGTCACTTAACTTCATCAATCTTGGACATGTAGAATGCGAACCTATCTCGGTATCAAGTTGCAACATCTGTTGCATTAACATGTTTTGAGACGCTAATGCATACATACCGGCCATCTTTGAAAAGTTTCAAAAAATTTAAAGGGTGTAACAAATAAAATTTAACAATCTGTGAACAGTTATAGCGAACTGCGAACAGTGTTTAAAGAATCAACTCTTAACAAGGTTAAGATTGACCAAATGGCGAAACAAATAACGAATGGGATGAAGGTTTAGCGAATCACAAGTCAACTTAACGAATTGACCAAACGAATCACAAAGGATTAGTTTAGCGAATCACAAAGGATTAATTTAGCGAATCAGATGATAATCAGTAACGAATCACTAAAGAATGCTTAGCGAAATAAGATAACGAATCAGCTGCAGTTGATAGCGAATCAACTATAACGAATCAGGTTGTTACAACCGTTTGTAACAAACTCTAACACCTTATGCTACGTGGCAAAGGTTGTTATGACACAAATCCCAACGTGGACGCGTGTCACATGAATCGGTTAATCTAGATAACACGAACCAATAACTCACACGAACTGGCTAACGAACAAGGTAACAGAGTAACAAATTTGATAATGAATCATGAATAATCACGAATAAACATATAGCGAATCACCAGGAAGATGATAACGAATCAGATTCATCTTTGAATCTTCAAATCTTCAAACATTCAAAGTGAATTTCCAGAAAATTATGAACATCAACCCAGAAACCCAGAATTGTTAAATCCGTAATACGACTTCGTTATTCAACCAAATCGCATAATCGACCTACCAATATCCTCATAAACCAATTCCGAATCCAGTACACTAAACCTCGTAACCGATTAACATCCTAAACCAATTCAATTACACCAAAAACTATCCCCTGTTTCGGACTTAAACCGAATCCAAAACCAATCCACACAGATCCAATTCAAACCTCAATTCCACCTCACAAATCCTTACCAATACCTTAATCAACCCAAATCCAGTCCAAATTGTTCATAATTCAAACAATTTAACCATAAATCGATTCAAAAACGCTTAAACAGAAAAATTAATAAAAACAATAACAATATCAAACCAAATCAAGTGTATGAGCACCAACAGCTCTGATACCACTTGTTGGAACCCGTATGATTCGCATCAATAACAATAAAAACGAACAGAACTCAGATCTGTGTTTATACTATTAATACGATTAAGGATCTAGCTCATAATTAACATTGATTCAGTGTTACATATGTATATCTATTATCAATATATTATCTGTATAATATTAGGTGAAGCTTGAGAGAGAGTTTGGACAACAATTCGTTAATTAACACCTTTAAAAAAACTCCTTAAATTGTGAACAGGAGTTCACTATATATAGAAGGTGATCTGGTTCGCTAACATCCCCTAGCGAACCAGCCTCTCCTTCGTTACATACATTAACATAGCGAAACACCCCCTGATTCGTTAACATCCCCTAACGAATCAGGAAGGTATACATTAACAGTCTAGTTCACTAACATCCCCTAGAGAACTAGCCTATAACTTAACGAACTAGTTAATAAACAAACTATTTATTACATTAAACATAAATAAAACGTTAACGATAAATACAAAGACTCAAGACGCAAAACCGTGCACTAACAAACGCATCTACTTCATCTGATGATACTCAAGTTGTTGATCAAGTTATCGAAGTTGATAGTGATGTTTCATCTCACGATCTGGGTGAACATTACACTAATTTATTTGAAACTGTTGATCTTCCTGAGAATCCCACTCTTAGGATTCATAATTATCATCCGAAAGAAAACATTATTGGAGAACTTGATGTAGGAGTTCAAACACGTCATCAAGTTGCTTCATCTGGTGAAAATAATGTCTTATTTGCTTATGCTGACTTACACTCGTATGGGATTGTAAATCTTTCTAAATTCACTTGTTTTCTATCCCAAGTTGAGCCAACGACTCCTCGTATGGCACTTCAAGATCCTTCTTGGGTAGAAGCCATGAAAGAAGAATTACAGCAATTTGCACGTTCGGGTGTTTGGGATCTTATTGATAAACCTGCTCGATTTAAGAAAGCAATTCCAACTAAGTGGGTATATAAGTGTAAGAAAGACGATCGTGGGGTAGTTGTGAGAAACAAGGCACGTTTAGTGGTGCAAGGTTTTCATCAGCAAGAGGGTATTGATTACACTGAAGTATATGCTCCAGTTGCAAGATTAGAGTCGATTCGAATCTTTATGGCATATGCTGCTTACAAGAACATAAAAGTATATCAAATGGATGTCAAAAGTGCTTTTCTCAACCGTGAACTCATGAGGAAGTGTTTGTTTTACAGCCTCCAGGTTTTGAAGACCCTGATTATCCTGACCGTGTTTACCGATTAAACAAGGCATTATATGGTCTACATCAAGCCCCGAGAGCTTGGTATGGCATGCTCGCCGACCATCTGACGGATAATGGTTTCAAACGTGGAACTGTTGACTGCACTATGTTTTATAAGAATATTGGTGATGATCTTCTCCTCGTCCAGATTTATGTCGATGACATAATCTTTGGGTCAACAAAGGCAAGTTGTGTAAGGAGTTAGAGAAATCAATGCAAACCAAATTCTAGATGAGTTCGATGGGAGAGATGAATTTCTTTTTAGGGTTGCAGGTTCATAAGTCTGTCAAAGAAATTTTCATTCATCAGACAAAGTATGTGAACAATGTCTTGAGCCGATTCAAGATTACTGCTGGAAAAATCCCTTCTACTCCTCTTCCCGTGGGTCACAATTTGTCACCGGATGAATTGGAGGATACTGTTGATCCGACCCTCTATCGAGCTATGATTGGTTCTTTAATGTATCTAACTGCTTCTCGACCCGACATAATGTTTGCTGTTTGTTTATGTGCTAGGTACCAATCAAGTCCCCGAGTGACTCACCAGGCAGCGGTCAAGTGTTTTCTGCAATATCTAAGGGGAAATCCTGACATCAGGTTATGGTACCCCAAAGATGATACTTTTGATCTTACAGCTTATTCAGACTCAGACTATGGAGGATGCAAGATTAATTTCAAGTCTACCACAGCGGGATGTCAATTCTTAGGAAGCCGGCTTGTTTCCTGGCAGTGTAAGAAGCAGACAACGGTCTCCACCTCAACCGTCAAAGCTGAATATGTTGCAGCCTCGAGTTGCTGTTCCCAGGTTTTGTGGATACAACAACATCTTCGCGACTACGACTTGAAGTTTCTTACCACTCCCATCTTAATTGATAATTCTGCTGCCATTAGTATCACCAAAAATCCCGTACAACATTCTAAAACGAAACATATCGAAATTCGATATCATTTCATACGAGATTGTTATGAAAAGAAATTAATTGACCTTGAGAAAGTACATACTGATTTTCAAAAGGCCGATCTATTTACCAAAGCCTTTGATAAAACGCGTTTTCAATTTTTGCTTGGTTTAAATGGATTGAAGACCCTCGCTGATATCCTGAAACAAGGATGATTATCTGTCTTTTCTGTTAATTGTGGTTTAACATTTTATTTTGTTTTTAGGTTATAGGGGGTGAAACTTAGAAAATACAAAAATATTGTGCGTTTCGTTTGTATAGATAAAACCCAAAAACATTAAAAATTTTTGAAAAATCAAAAATACTGTGATCTTTCTTGAATTTAATTTGAAAAACCAAAAACATCTTAAAATTTGAAAAATCAAAAAGATTGTGTTTTTCAGTTTGTACAGAAAATCTTGAAAAAGTCAAAAATATTGTGAATTTCCTGTTTATAAAGAAAAATCCGAAAAGACAAAAAGATTGTGTTTTTAGTTTGTAAAGAGAAAAACCAAAAAGATTTTTGCTTACGTTCACTGAAAATTATGTCATTTACTTCTATTTGAAAGACATATACTTGTATATGTTTGGTCCTGATAATTTCTTGAAAATCTTTGGGATAGCCATTTACCTGATAATGGAAACTATTTGTGGTGTTTGTTAAGCTCTCTATTTTATTTTTAGCTGAAAATTATGTCAGTTATTTGAGTTTATGAAGCATGTTTGCATGTATTGGTCCTATTATCTACTTGAAGATGGAGAGGATAGCCATTAATTTATGAACTTAAATTAACTGGGGCGATTAAATTTGTTTATGCTCCTCAAAATTTTGAGTTTTTGAAGCAAACAGAGAAAATGATAGTATATTGACTATTTGACCCCATATCCAGAAAGAAATAAGCTTAAAAGACTGTGTGCTTAATCATTGGTGTATTGATAGGTCTTAAACAAGCTGTTAGGGTAAAGTAAGTGATATAAACCTAAAGAAAAGCCAAATTGAAAAAGGTGTTAGTCTCTAGCAAAAGTCTCGGTGAGGATGGCAGAAATGTAATAACCGGTCATACTCAAGCCTTATAGTTGTTGATCTCCCAAAAATATAATAAAGCAAATAACAAGCGTTAGGATTCTGAACACTGTGAGTCTTTATGCGGCTTAATCATCTGGGTATTCATAAACATGAATATTTCATTCGCTTTTAGAGCAAACCCAAAGTCATTAAACTTGATCACTGCTGTACTTCGTACAATTTAAATTACTGACTTGATCAAAATCCGTTGTTAGTCATACATGTGTTCCTCCCTTGCGTGTGTCTTAATACCAATAAGAAACGGACCCCAGGGGGATACATTATATGTAAGCCAACAGATGGACTCGTGCATACTCACTCACAGTAAAGGAAACTTGATACATTGCTCAAAAGTTCAAAAATCTTCAAAATTTTGATCAACACTATAATGGTTTAAGTCAAGTTGGGGTGATTTGGCAAAAATCAAAATAAGCTTGAACCGATATTAGGGGCTTATAGTTTCTGATATTCTGTGCGCTAATTAAACCCTAAACAATATCACAAAAATCCTTGAAGGCTTGTTATAAGATTTAAGTGGACAACAACATCAATGACCGACTTAACGCCAGTCATAATATCGCTGAAATATAAAACTGTGATGGAAGGGCATTTTAGTCAATATGATTCTCTGCTCAAACTCAACAACAATACAAAAATATGTACTGCTTTTGACAAATCATAGAAAAACACAAAAAGATTGTCTATTTTCTAGTTCGGATATTTCTATAAATACATTCTTTAATTTTTTACACAATACCAAAAATATTTTATATTTCTTTTTACATATTATTGAAGTTGTATTTTAAATTATGTTTCAAAAAAGAAGTGAAACGGTTTAAGTTATTTGATTATCAAGATAAAGGTTCTCGATAATATATTTAAGTCATTTAAGTTATTTAAATAATCAATTTAATTTATTTTTTATTTATTTATTTGATTTATTTATTTTATTTAAATTCATTTAATTTAAAAGATAAAATCAAATAATGTCTAATTCGTTAATTATGGATAATGAATTAGGTGTTTTTAACGAACTACACTCTAGTTCGTTCACCTAATTCGCTTCCGCACTCTGTAACGAAACACTTCTAGTTCGTTATGCATATTTAACGAATCAAGACACGAATCAAGCCTCAATCGCTACTCTGCGCGTTCAAATTGACAAACGAATTAGATGATTCGTTATTTAAAATTTCAAATGAATTAGATCTGATTCGTGCATTGGGAAACGTATAAGGACAGAGTATATAGGACGGCATGTATACGAACCGTCCTATACTATTCATCTTTCTTCCTTACACTTAACGTTACCCTGCTCAAATTTTTCATAATTTTTCGATCATCGAAATTTGGACTTTTGAGTATACCAGTGTTTTGATAAGGTATAGATGATCACTTCTTTGTGATTTTCGTCAAAAATGTTACATCTTTGATAGGCTAATTATGTGATTTTGATATAAGGGTTTTACGGTTTTTGAAACTCTGCATAATCAGAGTCATACTGTGTTAATATACTTTATTTTGATATCATTGTGATTGGAATGTCATTCCTAGACTATTGGTGGTCTTTAATTAGAGTTTGATTATTGATTGTCGGGTCAATTAATTTGATTATTGTTTCGGGTGTTTATGTTCTGTTGACATCTTCAAAAACCTAACTTATGTCAAGCTTTTGAACTTCAAATCAACTCCATTTGCTTTGTTTTGTGTTTCCGAGATCGTTACGAATGTCGATTCGGTTACTCAACGATGATTATGGAATAATCGAACCTGGATTTAGCATGTTGACTTTCAGTGTTCTTATTTAATTTTGACTTTAACCAGGAGAGTCAAAGATTAGGCCAATTTTGTGGCCATTCATTATACTTAGCGAATTGGAATTCTTCGTGTCTAATTCGTTAAGTAACTCACACGAACTAGATTAGCAAATAAGTTATTTAACGAATCAGCTATGGATTCGTCAATTTGACACGAACTAGAAGTTAGTTCGTTATTATTAATAGTTAATTCGCTAATTCTCCTTCGTTAAATTATTTACTTGATAGCGAATCAGTCAATATATTTTTGTAACGAATCAGACTGTTTTGATAACGAATGACATTTCAAAATTAATTATTTAATTAATTTCACTAAGTAATGTAAAGTAATAAAATATTCAAAAGGACTAAACGCGTGGATACATCGACTACACATGACATCTAAAAAAAATTAAATACACTGCCTATTGATAGATATGTATAAATGCCTAAAGTATATTAAACCTTCATATTACATATATTTGCCTATATCTATTCAGTATAATGGCCGATCAAATGGATCAAGATCCACCCGTTGCTCACCAAGAACAAGAACAACCTCAAGAACAAGATGAATTACAGTTGCTACCGTATGACAAGAAGCACAACATCTGTGCTTATGTTGATCAAGATGTTGCTGATGTAGCTGTGTTTGGGGATGTATTGACATTTTAACGACGTTCGGTGATATTTTATGCCATAACTGCTCGGCCTACTGTTTATCTGAGCATTATTAGGCAGTTCTGGAATACTGCTGCGTTTGTTGACACAGAGAATCACATTCAAGCCACTATCAACCAAACTCCTATAACAGTGGATGTTGAAGTGATTAGAAGGGTGGTGCTTCGGTTTGGGGACAATGATGATAACCCAAGTGAGTTTGATAAGGAGTTAATAAAGGGTTTGTTCAGACGTGTACATTATGGTGGAAATATTAAGGATTCTATGTTTAACAAGAATGGTTTATGCCCTCCCTACAAGTATCTTTTACACGTATTGATTCATTGTATGGGTGGTCGTAAAGTTGGATTTAATGAATGTCGTATTAGTCTACAATCGGCATTTGTGGCACTTATTCTCAATAAACCATTCAACTTTTCAGAAATGGTTTTCGATCATTTGAAAGAGCAAGTTCAGCAAACGGCTCAGAAGAAGAAGTTCTTAATGTATCCCCGATTTCTGCAGTTGATAATTCAAGATTTGATACCAAACTTGGTTATTGATCAAACATTGGTGGACGGTGTGCTTCCTTTGGAACACATGAAGGCCGAAACTGTACGTAGAATGAAGATCTACCGTAAGGAGAGGCCTCAGGACAAACGTATGATTGGTCATATTATTAACCCTAATTATGAATGTCCTCCCGAGGATCGCTGGATCCATGATGACTCGGATTTCGAGCGTGAGGGAGGAGAAAGTGGGAACGATGATGGTGATGATGGTGGTGATGGTGGACATGGTGGTGCTGGTGATGCAGCTCTTCAAGAACAACAAGCTGCAGTAGATGCAGCGTTAGCTGCCACAATTACAGCTCAACGTTAACGAAAATGAAAAGGTAAAGCACCAGCTTCTGAAGTTCCAGCCAAGAGACGTGTATCAGCTGGAGCTGGTGTTATCATTGTTGTTCCACCGCCTCGAACAACCATGTCTCAACGCCCGGTTGTGTCGCTTACTACTAGCACTCCGGCGCTTACCTTGACGACAACGATGGTCCCGCATGAGAGACTTGGTATGATTCCACATATGGCATTAGCTGAAATACCAATGCCTTCTGTTACACTTCCACTGTTCCTCCAACACCTTCTATGGGCCTCCTCCACCTAGTGATGTCTCATTTATGAGAATTACAAGGCCTCAGGGACCAATCCAGCCTGTCCATCCATCCATCCTTGTATAATATGCCACAGAATCGTCAGACAAACATGCTATTGAACCTTCTTCATTTGTATGAAAACCAAATGTCCGCTGACCGTCAAAATCAAGAACGTCTCCTGGAGAACCAACGAAAGCTGATGAGTTATGTCTCATTTTGTCAAAAAGAGACTAAGGAGCTTCGTACGATTTTTGAGTCTTAGGGGTTGAAACTCAAAGAACAGGAGGATCTCAAGAATGATGACCAAGATTCTTATGAGTCTGGTGCAGTAGGTGAGCCTAAACAAACGCACGGCTCACCTTCCGGTGCAGGTACAAGTGGTGGTGATGACTCGGGTAAGCAGGTAGTTGTTTATCATGGCTCAACTTCTGTTAAACCGATCGAAATGATTGATGCCAATACCGTCATATTTGTGGATGAATCGGGGATGGTTAGGAGTGTGGTGAACAGGGATGAGATTGAGGTTGGTGAGTTCGTTGAAAGCTCTCTAACACGAGAGCAGATTCCATACTGCTTGGGTTGAATGACGAGCAGTTGACCGTGTTAGAGACAGAGCCTGAAGTTGAGGTAGTGAATGAGGAAGACATAATGAAGGATACTGATTTTATTTATGAAGATGAGGAAGTTGAATTTGAAGACGTCACTGCTGAGGAGTATCCTGACTTGTTTCAACACACCAACGTTGATCAAGGGGCTCCCGTATTTAATGAGCAGATGTTTAAAGCTGCTGAGGATGATTTAGAAAAGACGTCCAATGGTAAGAAGGTGGTTGACACGAGATTCAACTCAATTGAGAATCCAACCGATGCTGATATTGCTAAGTGGTTCAACTATAAGAAGGTGAATAAGATTATCAAGGTTTATCGATATGTTGATCAGGAACAGAAGGAAGAAGCTGCCGCTAAAGCCAAAGCTAATCAAGTAACATCATTCAAGATCTGTCAAAGGTTAAAGGTGACATCGTTTCTTGGCTATTTGATTCTGAACTTAAGATATGCATCGTGAAATGGGATAAGGGAATTCAGTACTACGAGAAGATAATGGACGTTCTTACCTTACCGCGTTGGGATGTTCGTACCCTCGGGTGTCGTCCGTTTATCAATCGAGGAGGTGACCCGATAGTCGATTGGTTTCATCTACAATTGCTATTCGAGGTCAATTATGGATTTAAATTTCTCAAGCCTCAAGTTCCAACCCGAAAACGTATTGATGAGATTGATCCAAGAACGGGCTGGAGAAAGCTGGTTCTTAAGGTCAAGCCTCCAAAAACCTTGAAGCGTGTGCCAGTAAAGACGCTGAATCAACACATGGCCAGTTCTTTCAAACACTG
Source organism: Bidens hawaiensis (assembly GCF_021521415.1). Taxonomy (NCBI): domain Eukaryota; kingdom Viridiplantae; phylum Streptophyta; class Magnoliopsida; order Asterales; family Asteraceae; genus Bidens; species Bidens hawaiensis. Next base: position 1,556,801 of record NW_027491061.1, read on the forward strand.
GTATTACGATTATCGAACCGGCGAGGCCGTCATTGTCTTGGGAAAGGGTCTGAAGACTGAGCTGATTAAGATTATCGACCCGATGTGGTTGGTGAATTTAACCGAGACTGATAATAACGTGCTGCACAAGAACAAGCTTTTGATTGAACGCAATGAAGACTGTGATCTGGCTATGCAATTCCAACGTGTTGTGCGTGTTTTTATGAGAACGGGATTCATAGCTGCAGAGATTGGCAGTCCAAGTGTTTCAAGTGAATATCAAAGATAAAGAGCTCAAGACGCGGGGGTGTCTGTTAGTTCACGGTTTTGCGTCTCAAGTCTTTGTATTTATCATTAACGTACTTGTCGTTTTGATTTATGTAATAAACAATTATGTTATCTTGTAGTTCGTTAATCTAATAGTCTAGTTTGCTAAGGATGTATAGCGAACTAGATCTAAGTTATTTCCCTCCTGATTCGTTAAGGATGTTTAACAAAATCAGGGGGTGATTCGTTAAGATTATTATATTAAGTGTATGTAACGAAGTAGGACCTAGTTCGTTAGGGGATGTTAACAAACTAGGTCTATCTTCTATATATAGTGACCTCTGTCACTGTTTAATATAAGTTTTGAGAGTTAATTAACGAAACTCTGCCCGATTCTCTCTCTCTCAGTCTTCATTAATGTATTCAAGCTTAATATTATACATATACATATATACAACTAATACGAATAATAACATATAACATATAACATATAACATATAATCAATAGCATTATGAATTAGATCCGTATAATAGAAAGTAAACTTAGATCTGAGATCGAATTAGGCGTTCACATGTTTTTAGATTTTTTTTTAAACTTAATTATTAAAAGTTATTATAAAAAATCAATATTATAGTTAAAACTAATTAGTGTGTTAAGAAAAGGAAAAACAAATTAAATAGAAGTCCAATAAGAAAGTGACATGTGGTAGTGAGTGAGTTTGAAAACTAGTTTGTTGTGGTGAACCGGTTTGGCCCAAATCTTTGATTTCTTAATTTTTTTTTATTTTCAAATAGTAAAGCAAACCATGTGTGTTTATCTAATGGGAGTGGTCTTAGGGAGTTATGGTGTCAGAAAGACAGACCAGAATATAACTCCGCAAATCAGCTTTGACCGGTGTTTTTGTAAAACCATAAAAACTATTCACAACTCGTCCAACAATTATAAATTTTACGTTTCTGGAAACTAGACTCCTAGTACTATATCCTAGAATCAAAAATCGTTCAATAATCATCGTTTATCATCAAATTTGATACCAATAATTAAACGGAAATGAATCTGTCAGCAAACTGTTGTCATCAAAACTCAAACCCTAACATATTTATGACATCTCTAGGGTTCTAATTCATTAATTAACCTTTTAGCGATGAAAGTAGATGTACTAACCTTCAATTACAAGTGAAATACATACCTTTTTAGCGATGAAAGAAGATGTACTAAGCTTCAATTACAAGAAATAACACTTAAAATTGAAAATCCCCAAACTTGGTTCTTAAATTTCTTCACACTCAACACGAATCCGGCAAAAATCAAGATAGAGTTGATGGTAACCGACACCACATGTGAATTCCTCTCACAAATTTAATAAGATTAGAGCCCGGAATCAAAGGATTTGGTTAAGAATTGAGTGAATAAGAGAATTAAGGATGAAGGACTATGGTGGGTGTAGAGAGAGGAGAAGAAGAAGAAGAAGAAGAAGAAGAAGAAGAAGAAGAAGAAGAAGAAGAAGAAGAAGAAGAAGAATGAAGAGAAAGAAAAAAGGCAGGTTAAATATGTGGTCAGTTTAGAAGAAAAGAGAGAGTGAATTTAATTTGAAATTTTGAGGGAATTGAAATTAATAGGAACTAAATAGAATTAATTTTTATTTTTAATAAATAAAATAAAGAGTTGTTAATGTACATACATACATACATATATATATAACAACTAATTAAACCTTAAATAATATAAGAAATTGTATTTTAAATATAAAAACATATAAAATAAATACAAGTGATATTTATAGTTGCTCTAAAAGAGTTGTATAAGAGTGTAGTAATCAGTGTTAACGCCCAATAAACCATACGTTCACTAGTGGGTCATACTAGTTCTTGATCGGTGTTAGTGTCCCATTATAGCATCTATCATGTCACAGTTGCTCTAAAGAGTTGTATAGGAGTGTCATTAGTCATGGTTAGGGGTTAACGCCTGAAACACACCATACTTTCGTTAATAGGCCTTATTTTGCTATCATTAGTCATAGTTAGATGTTAGTGTCTCTTGGTTACGTCATAGTTGCCTTAAGAAGTTTGTATAGGACTATCGTTAGTCATAGTTAGATTTTAATGCCCAAAACATGTCATACATTCATCAATGGGCCATGATTGGTATTAGTGGCCATTATAGCATCTATCATGTCCCCGTTGCTACAAGAGGGTTGTATATGAGTGTAGTGAGCCATAGGTATGTGTCAATGCCCAATAACATGTCATACTTTTGTTAATGGGCCATATTGGGCCTTGATTATTGTTAATGGTTTGGTCTCTATCATGTCATAGTTACGTTAACAGGTTGTATAGGAGTGTAGTGAGTCATAGTTGGTCGTCATACTTTGCACTAATGGGCCATCTTGGGCCTTGATTGTTGTTAGTGACACATTATAGTCCCTATCATATCATAGTTTCTCTAAAAGGGTTGAATATGAGTTTGGTGAGTCATAGTTTGGTTAACGCCCAATAATATATCATACTTTCATCAATGGGCCTTATTGGACCTTAACTGGTGTTTGTGGCCCATTATAGTCTTTATCACATCATAGTTGCTATAAGAAGGTTGTATAGGAATGTCATTAGTCATAGTTAGATGTTAATGGCCGATAACATGTGATGCTTTCATCAATAGGTCTTATTGGGCCTTGTTGGTGTTAGTAGCCCATTATAGCCTTTTTCATGTCATAGTCGCTCTAATGGGCCAAATTAGGGCTTGAAATCTCTTAGTGGCCTATTATGGCATGTAGCATGTGATATGTAACATTAGATATTTAAAGGTTATATCGTGTTATAGGGAGTCTTATTAGACCATAATAGACAAAAACAAGTCATACAAGTCCTAATGGACCAAGTTGGGCCTTGAAATCTCTAATGGCCCATTATGCATATAATTTTAAATTGTGTCTTATGAGGTACAACTCGCCTAACCCGTCATATACATTAAACATAGGGGTGGCAAATGGGTTGGGTCGAAACGGGTTATGGGTCAGAGCGGGTTATGGGTCGAAAAGGGTCAGGGTCGGAACGGGTCAATTAAAAAAAGGGTTGTTATGGTTCGGGTCGGAATGGGCCAGGGTTAAAAGGTTCGGGTCATAACGGGTCCGGGTCAAAATGGGTCAAGGTCGGAACGGGTCAAAATGGGTTTCGGGTCGGAACAAGTAAAAATGGGTCAAGGTCGCATTTGTTGTTTTGCTATCACAATTAGTTTTTACCCACACATCAAATATTATAAGTGACTATCAAATAATGCTTTATGGAGTTTCGTGAGTTCCGTGAGTTTGTTACGTCTCAGGGGGGAAAAAATAAAAGAACATGAGGAGATCATTCTTCAATTGACATGTAAAGATGACGCGTTGAATAAGCTGAAGAATAATGATACTTATAAGGATCCTGATGCTGCTGGTGGTAGTGAGCCGAAACAAGCTCACGGCTCATCCACTGCAGGTACTAGTAGTAGTGGTGGTGGTGATGGCAATGATCGACATATAGTAGTTTATCAAGATACTACTAATGTCAAGCCTATCGAGTCGATCAAAGCCAACACCATATTATTTATGTATTATAAAAAGGGTGTGGTGATGAGTACTGCCAATGCAGATGAGATCGAGGAGGGTGAGTTCGTTGACTATGCCGTGACTCGTGATCAAATATCCTTGTTGTTGGGTTTAAATGATGAAGAGTTGGACGCATTGGAGGCTGAGGAAGATATTGATTTGGTTAATGACGAGGAAGTCCTGCTTGATACTAGTATTCCACACGGGAGTACATCATTTATTTATGAGGACGAGTAGATTGAGATCGAATATGTGACGGCAGCGGAGTACCCTGATCTTTATACACGTTAAACTGTTGATCAGGGTGTTCCAACATTTATTGAAGAGTACGTCAAAGCTGCCGAAGATCATCTTGAGAAGGCAACCAAGAAGAAGTGTAAAGTATCAGCTAAGGGGTCAAGTTCATTGGATCCTGATGCTGAGGGTTGGTTCGGGAATCACAACAAATCCCTGACTTCGAAGATTATTGAAGCTTATCGATATGTTGATCAAGAACACAAGCTGGATGTCAGTTCACGCGCCAAAGAAAATCAAAAGATTACGTTTAAAGCCGTGCAAACAGTCAAAGGTGACATCGTATCTTGGTTATATGATTCGGAGTTAAAGGTATGTATTATTAAGTAGGAGAACGGCGCTCAGTACTTTCAAAATATTACTGCCGCTCTCTCACTGTCGAGGTGGGACGTGCGGACGCTCGCCAATCGGCCATTCATTAACCATTATGGAAATTAATTAGCAGGATGGTTTCATCAACATCTGCTCTTTGAGGTCAACCACGGTAGGTTTAAATTCTTTAAACCGCAGGTTCCAACCAGAAAATACTTCAATGATATTGATCCTCCTACTGGTTGGAGGAAGCTCGTACTTAAAGTAAAGATGCCAAAGACTATGAAGCGAGTACCGGTGAAGACCTTTTCTCAAGATCTTCATCTGTCATTTAATCGGTGGTACTACGAAAAAACGTATTTGGCGATCATTATTTTGGGCGAAGGGTTGAAGACTAACTTTATACGAGTCATAGATCCTATGTGGCTCGTTAATTTATCCAAGACAGACAATGTGGTGCTGTTTGAGAACAAGATACTTTTTGCAAGACGTGAAGACTATGATAGATCTATGGAATTCCAACGTGTTGTTCGTGTATGTCACGCGTTCGGGGTTCATAGTTGTGTTGATTGGAAGTCTAAGCGGTTCAAGTAATTTAAACACAAAGAGCATGAGACGAGGGGGTGTTTGTTAGTGCACGGTTTTGATCGTCTCGAGTCTTTGTAATCGTTTGTATTTATTATTATTATAATGTAAGGGTAATTTGGTAATTATAAGCCCATTCGTTAAGTCTTATGTAGTCGTTCGTTAAACCTGTTTAATGAATGATAAGATATTATGTTATTAGTTTCCATTCGATAAGGATGTTTAACGAATAGACCTTAATCGTTATGGATATGTATCCATTCGTCATGGAATGTTGACGAATGGGGTATAGCGAATGAGTCATTCGCTATACCATTTTGTTATTTAATGTAATGGAGACGAATGAAGGCCATTCGTTACGGAATGTGTAACGAATGGTATTCGTCTTCTATAAATAGACTGATCCAGCCTGCATAATTTAAGTTTTGTTTAAATATTTCTCTCTAAGCCGTTACTCTATCCATATAATCACTTACACACTTCGTTCGTTAACGTATCAATCACATACACATATTAGATAACTAGATCTGTAAGTTAATCGATATGAATTGATCAATCGACTATTAGCTCAAGCTCTTTCAAGTGGTATCAGATCGACCAGGGTTAGATTGTGTATGTGTTAAGGTAATTCAACATAAATTGATTGATAATTCATGGTTTGATTGTTAATTTAAGATTCAGATTTGGTTTAAATTAAGGTGTTATTGATGGAATTATTGCCGGATTCTTGTTTATTGATAAAATACGAAGCTTCATTTGCAATCTGGTGGTTAATTATGGTGTATTGAAGGATCTACCATTATAGAGCAATTTACTGTTTGATTCAATTTGTGTTGAATCAATGGTTGTTAAGTTAAATTGATGATAGATTCGGGATCGCGACGAAAATTCGAGTATTCGGTGTGAATTACATGATTAATTATGAGGTTTTGGTGAATCTGCCATGGATGAAGTTCAACTCTGCAAATTTCGGCGATGTAATTGAATTATCCGAAGATCTAACTGTTTTTTTCCGGCTAAACATGCTTTTCTGGTGAACAGTTGCAGATCCAACAACCCATTCGTTATGATATTGTAGCCATTCGTTATAGAATTTTAACGAATGGAGACCATTCATAATGGATTTTAACGAATGTGTTTAAATTATGGGTATAGCGAATGAAAACACATTCGTTATCAGATCAAACGAATGTGGGCTCATTCATTATTGGATCAAGCGAATGTGGATTTCTTAACGTATGAGGTCATTCGTGTAACTAGAATAACGAATGAGAATGGTTATTTATAACAAATTTGGGTTCATTCGTTATTGGATCAGACGAATGTGATCTTTAAACGTACGGGATCTCATTCGTTCATTTGTTATAGTGAATAATGAGGTTAATTTATAACGAATGAAGGTTGTTAATGTATGTGGACATTGTTCAAACAAATGAGAGACTGTTTTGATGAATGGTGATCAGGATAACATATGGGATGACGAATGAAGCCTGATTCGTTCTTTGAGCTCATTCGTCTTTAGTTTAAGTTAAAAAAAGGATATTTTAGAAAAATTTTCTTAAACGTATTTTTCTTGGATATTCCTAATGTATTGGGTACTCTTCTTGCAAATTTTGGTCACATATTTTCTGGCCGACTTTTTACGCGTTTCTACTGGCCGAGGAGGAGACCACGTGTAATTAAAAGAAGAGTTTGTTTGTAAGTATTGAAGATTTTTCATGACCTTGCTAAATTTGTCAAGAAAAGGGGGAGCTAAAACTTTCTTTGAGTTTATTTGGCTTGTATCTTCCTACCTTTGCAAGGGTTTCTTGAAAAATATTGTAATTCGGGTAGTAATTCATGATTGAAAGCTACGTTTGTCAGAGTTCAAGACTTCAATTGTTCGTTGATTGCTGATTGATTTGTTCGAGATTGAAACCTGACTATGTAGGATACGAGTGTCTGTCCGTTTACTTATTTATGAGGGACTATGATCCTGACTATGTTCGCTATGAGTATACGGCGGATTTCTTCTGTTGAGGGGGACGATTCTCGAACGGGTTGATCTTACTGAGGAATATATGAGTCTTGTCATGTCATTGGATTGAAGAATTTGATCATTCAGGGATTAGTAATAGAGGTTGGAACTCTGAATAATATGCCCAAACATTAGTGCATCTTTGCGGAAGGGATGTAGAAGAGCTTTAAAGAGTATATTTGGGATACACCTTATCAAGAGAGGGAAAACCGAAGTGACAAATGTTGAATGATCGGGTTGTTCATGAAGATGTGTGACGAGGTTGAACGTAAAGAAAGGTTTTCTTTACCGGTGCTGACAGATAGCTGATGACTTGTTGCTGATTGTTAAACGATTGTACCATATCATACGCTAGTGGATGATCGGGATGATCTCCAAGTTTTGCTCACTTTGAGGGTGAGATCTGACATGAGAAGCTTATAGTTGTTGGTTTGCTGAAAAGACTTAAAGATTTGTCCGTCTACACAAGCTCGAGAATCATCAGTCAAGGGGGAGTCTGTTAGTGCATGAAATGTGACTGATGATTTGCAGTTAAAGTATTCAAGGTTAAAAGTATTCGATAGCTACAGAAAAGGGGGAGTCTGTTAGTGAATGATTTGGTGTCTGTAGCTGATCGAATAAGTCATAGATAGACTAGTCTGTAAAATTAATGTAAAATGGTCATTCGCTATGGATTGTATAGCGAATGGGTCCATTCGTTAGTTGACTCGGCTATTCATATATTTATGAGCTCATTCGTTATGAAGATATAACAAATGATGGCTTATTCGCTAAGGTATTACCATTCGTTATGAAGGTATAACGAATGAGACCAACTTAATGAATGGAAGCTGATGGCCTATTTATAGGCAGCTCATGTTCATAATTTACCAAGAGATCCGAGCCTTAATTTATCCATACCGTTATCATGCCGAATTCTCTCTATAACTTATTGTATCCACCATAATGTATTTCGTCCTTTAATGTTATGAACAATATTTAACGTATCCGTGTTCGTTTAACGTATCCATGGTTGTTAAATGTATTCAATGTTAGCGGCTAGATCTTGGTTAGCAAAACATGTTTTAACAAGTTGTGTTCTTCATTGTCACACCCCCATCTTAGGTCTAGGAGTATGACCAATAGTTGGTACCATAGTTGTAAATAAATCAGAGTTGTATTAATTTAGCGGAAGACTTATAAACTTCAAGGATCAAAATATAACATTTACATATATTCAAAAGACGGGATTATAAAATACCCGTTTAAGTTGTTACAAAAGTATTACTTGTTTTATATTTACAAACCACCATTTAATATGTTAAGTTTACAAAATAAATCCGAGCCATCGGATATTCAAAGCACTTCATCACTCCAAATGCTAACTTCGTTCACCTGCAAAGCAACGAATGCTGGTAAACGCGCTGACGCAAAAATATTTTCTTTTACTTTATTACCCCTCGAGACTGCGCCTGCCTACGTGAGTCCCATTTTACACAATTCGATTTCCCATGTTTATTCGGGCCCTCTACGCGAGTCCCATTTTACTTTCACAATTTTTAAAGTTCGTCTTTTTAATTTCTTTGTTTTCGAATCTTCAATTTGAATTGGACGTTCTACAAATTTTAAGTTTTCATTTATTTCAACGTCTTTTAATGGCATAGCCAAAGATTAATAGGTTAGAAACTTACGCAGGTTCGAAACATGAAATAAATTGTGTATCCCTTGCATTTCCTCTGGCAGTCGCAATCGGTATGCAACAGTGCCAATTCGTTCAAGTACCTCAAAGGGTCCAACGAATCGAGGACTCAACTTTCCTTTCTTACCGAAGCGAACAACGCCTCTCCAAGGCGAGACTTTCAAAAGATTCTTGTCACCAACATTAAATTCTAACGGCTTACGATGGACATTGGCGTAATTCTTTTGGCGATCACGTGTCGTCTTAAGTCGTTCTCGGATTTGGAGAATCTTGTCGGTGGTTTCTTGGACTATCTCGGGTCCAGATAATTGATTATCTCCTGTTTCAGACCAACACACAGGCGTCCTACACTTACGCCCATATAACGCCTTGAATGGTGCGGCTTGAATACATGTGTGATAACTATTATTGTACGATAATTCCATTAGGGGTAAGTGGTCATCCCAACTCCCACCTAAATCAATCACACAAGCCCGTAGCATGTCTTCCAACGTTTGAATAGTCCTTTCGCTTTGCCCATCGGTTTGTGGATGATAGGCGGTGCTAAGGTTAAGCTTTGTACCGAGAGCTTGTTGGAAGCTTTTCCAAAAATGAGACGTGAAACGACTGTCTCGATCAGAGATTATAGACAATGGTACTCCATGCAAAGCAACGATGTTGTTCACATAAATACGCGCTAGTCTATCCATTGAGTATGACTCATTGATAGGTATGAAGTGTGCGGATTTTGTTAATCGATCCACAATCACCCAAATAGCATTGTGTTGTCGAGTCGTTTTAGGGAGTTTGGTAATGAAATACATAGTAATGAACTCCCACTTCCATACGGGAAGTTCGGATTGCTGAAGCAATCCGAAGGCCTTTAATGTTCAGCCTTGACTTTCAAACATGTCAAACATTTCGCAACATGCGAAGCGACATCCCTTTTCATTCCATTCCACCAATAGTTTGCTTTGAGATTATGGTACATTTTATTACTTCCGGGATGCATCATATACATAGATTTGTGAGCTTCGTTCAAGATTGTCTCACGCAAATTTCCAACGATTAGTACCCAAATTCTATTTCCGAGTCTAAGGATACCATCGTCACCCTTGACTAACGAGTCAATGGTGCCATTACGCTTTTCGAAGGAGATTTGGTTTTCATTTATCGCTTGAGTTTGAGCGGATTTGATTTGTTCGATGAGATCAATTTGAAGTTCTAGACGCAACGCTCTGACTCTTTTGGGTTTTTCATGTTCTTTGCAACTTAAAGCATCAGCCACGACGTTGGCTTTGCCTTCATGGTAAACAATTTCACAATCGTAGTCGTTGAGCGTTTCCATCCATCGTCGTTGGCGCATGTTGAGCTCTTTTTTATCAAAGATGTGTTTTAGACTTTTGTGATCGGTGTACACGGTAAATCTTACTCCATAGAGATTGTGCCTCCATATCTTAAGTGCAAAGATTATGGCTCCTAACTCTAGATCGTGAGTCATATAGTTCTTTTCGTGTACTTTAAGTTGACAAGAGGCGTAAGCGATTACTTTCTTGCGTTGCATTAGTACACATCCCAAGCCGGAGTGAGATGCGTCACTAAATACTACAAAATCCTCAGTACCTTCTGGAAAGGCCAGTATAGGTGCCTGAGTGAGTTTTTGTTTAAGTATATCGAACGCCTCTTGTTGCTTCGTCCCCCATTCATACTTGATGTTCTTGCGAGATAAAGAAGTTAGGGGAACGGCGATATAGAGAAATTTTCATTGAACCTACGGTAATAGCCGGCCAAACCTAAGAAACTTCGGATCTCGGTTGGCGACTTCGGGACCTCCCATTTAGAGATAGCTTCAATCTTAGCCCACTTGAATACCGTTAGCGTTGATGATGTGACCAAGAAATTGCACCTCGAGCAACCAGAACTCGCATTTCGAGAACTTACCGTACAACTTCTCGGTTCTAAGAATTTCAAGCAATGTTCGGAGGTGGACTTCAAGATCGGCCTTTGACTTAGAATAAATAAGTATGTCGTCGACGAATACGATAACAAATTTATCCAAGTAAGGCTTGCAAATACGATTCATCATGTCCATGAACGCAGCCGGAGCATCCGTAAGTCCAAACGGCATGACCGTGAACTCATAATGTCCATACCTTGTTCGAAAAGCAGTCTTTGGAATATCCTCATATTGGACTTTGAGTTGGTGATAGCCAGAACGAAGATCGATTTTGGAAAAGAAGCTAGCACCTTGAAGTTGGTCAGAAAGATCATTGATTCGAGGGAGTGGATAGCAATTTTTTATTGTGACTTTGTTTAACGCACGATAATCGATACACATACGTATAGATCCATCCTTTTCCTTGACGAATAAGATTGGCGCTCCCCATGGTGACGAACTCGGTCGAATGAAGCCTTTTTCAAGAAGCTCATCGAGTTGTTTCTTGAACTCCTTCATTTCAGTTGGCGCTAAGCGATATGGAGCTTTGGCAATCAGATCAGTATCGGGAACAAGATCGACCAAAACTCTACTTCACAATCGGGAGGGATTCCGGGAAGTTCATCAGGAAAGACATCAGAAAAGTCAGAGACAATAGGAACGTCTTTGATTTCTTTTGGCTTTGATTCTTCAGTGATGTAGGCCATCAATGCAAGGCATCCTTGATTTAAACATTTGTTAGCCCTAATCATGGAAATTATGCTAACTTGGCCAGCGTCTTTGTCCCCTTCAATTCGAATCGTTCGTTTATCGGGGGCTTGAAGTTCAACGGTTTTGCTATTGCAGATGATACGGACATGGTTATCGGATAACCAATCCATACCAAGTACAATATCAAAACCAGCCATACTCATAGGCAACAAACAGATAGGCCGAATATAACCAGCTAGAAATATTTTTCCGTTTTCAAGAGCTTCGGAGATCTTAATGATTTCGCCACTAGCAGTCTCGACGCTTAGAGTTTTATCTAATTTTGTTAATGGTTCGTTTAATAGACTACAAAAACTATAATCTATAAAACTTAAATTTGCACCCGAATCAAATAAAACTCTAGCATAGGTGTCGTTGACTAGAAATGTACCGGTAATGGTTTCCGACGTGTCAGCGGCTTTCTTTGTGTCGAGTACGAAGACTCGAGCGTTTCCCTTCTTGTCTTTGTCACTTCCACCCGCACCACCAGCAGCGGGTGTGTTCTTTGGGCACTCGAAACTCAAATGGCCCATTTCCTTGCATTTGTAGCAAGTCATCTTTTTCTTCCAGCAATCAGAAGCATCATGACCCGTACGATTGCAAGATTCACAAACTGTAGGAGGTGGGGCGAAATTACATCGTCCTTTGTGATACCTCCTACAAGTCTTGCATTGTGGCGTTTGAATTGAATCGGTTTTGATTTGCGCCCTTGCCTTTTTATCGATTGTTTCCTCCACTCGTTCTTCCTTGAGTTGTTGTTGTTGTAATCTTCTTATCTTCATCTTTGTTGCGAACCAAGACGCCCATCAAATAACCAGCTAACTCCATCGTAGAGTCAGCGGTTTGAGGTAAGTGTGACCTTACCATGACGCGGATTTCCTGTGGCAGTCCTCAAATATATCGAGTAACTTTGCTGGATTCAGGATGAAACAGCTGGGGAACCAGACGACAATATTAGTGAAACTTGGTGTTGTATTCACGAAGGTTTGTCCCCACAACCTTAAGATTGAGAAATTTCATTTGGATTTGGTCGGTCTCATGCATAGGACAAAACTTTCCCATCACCATTGCCTTAAACTATAGGAGGTGGGGCGAAATTACATCGTCCTTTGTGATACCTCCTACAAGTCTTGCATTGTGGCATTTGAATTGAATCGGTTTTGATTTGCGCCCTTGCCTTTGTATCGATTGTTTCCTCCCCTTGTTCTTCCTTGAGTTGTTGTTGTTGTATTCTTCTTATCTTCATCTTTGTTGCGGACCAAGACGCCCATCAAATAACCAGCTAACTCCATCGCAGAGTCAGCGGTTTGAGATAAGTGTGACCTTACCATGACTTGGTGTTGTATTCACGAAGGTTTGTTCCCACGACCTTAAGATTGAGAAATTTCATTTGGATTTGGTCGGTCTCATGCATAGGACAAAACTTTCCCATCACCATTGCCTTAAACTATAGGAGGTGGGGCGAAATTACATCGTCCTTTGTGATACCTCCTACAAGTCTTGCATTGTGGCGTTTGAATTGAATCGGTTTTGATTTGCGTCCTTGCCTTTGTATCGATTGTTTCCTCCACTTGTTCTTCCTTGAGTTGTTGTTGTTGTATTCTTCTTATCTTCATCTTTGTTGCGGACCAAGACGCCCATCAAATAACCAGCTAACTCCATCGCAGAGTCAGCGGTTTGAGATAAGTGTGACCTTACCATGACTTGGTGTTGTATTCAAGAAGGTTTGTCCCCACGACCTTAAGATTCAGAAATTTCATTTGGATTTGGTCGGTCTCATGCATAGGACAAAACTTTCCCATCATCATTGCCTTAAACTATAGGAGGTGGGGCGAAATTACATCGTCCTTTGTGATACCTCCTACAAGTCTTGCATTGTGGCATTTGAATTGAATCGGTTTTGATTTGCGCCCTTGCCTTTGTATCGATTGTTTCCTCCACTTGTTCTTCCTTGAGTTGTTGTTGTTGTTGTAATCTTCTTATCTTCATCTTTGTTGCGGACCAAGACGCCCATCAAATAACCAGCTAACCCCATCGCAGAGTCAGCGGTTTGAGATAAGTGTGACCTTACCATAACTTGGTGTTGTATTCACGAAGGTTTGTCCCCACGACCTTAAGATTGAGAAATTTCATTTGGATTTGGTCGGTCTCATGCATAGGACAAAACTTTCCCATCACCATTGCCTTAAACTCATCCCAAGTCAGGCCATACATCACATCTCTCCCTTTGCTCATTAACAAAGCATTCCATCACTCGTGCGCCTCTTCTTTAAACATCAGGGCGGAATATTGAATTTTCTCCTAATCGGAGCATTTGCTTGTTATCACAATTGCTTCCATTACCTCAAGCCACCTCACGATCGTGATGGCTCCTTTGTCACCATGGAACTCTTTCAGTCCATAGTATTTGAAGTCTTTGAATGAACACCCACTAATTTTGAGTTTCTTGAACTCTCGTCTAATTCCACCATCGGCGTTAGACTCATGAACACTCTCCTCAACACGAGACGGTTTCGGACGAGATTTCGCGAATTTTTGAGAAGGATTAACAGATCGAGAATTTTTAGTTTATCTAGATTGAGAATGTATAGATTGAGATCTAAATTCAGACTCTTCCATAACCGCTTTCTTGATCATCTTTTGAATTTTATTTACATATTTTTTGGGAATTTCTTCCTCTCGCTCGTTCTCGGGGCCTTTCCCCTTGTCTTTTATTTCTTTTTCTTTTCGAGCATTTTCATTATTATTACTTTGTACAGACATTTCTTTTCAATTTATATCTGAAATTTTTAACAACGTTTTTATTAAACACATATTTTATTACACATTAATATATATATCACAAATGATATATATATTTTAATTTACAACATATATATATATATATATATCGTTTTGTCGGAAATATATATATATTGATTATCCTATCATTACATGGGAACGTTTCAGACGTTCTTTATTATTCATATAACATATAACACATAAGATTACATTATACACATAATCTCCACTTTGTACTCTTCTCCACCATCTCAATCCTTCAAAAACTTCTTCACAACCATCGTTAACTTGTTACACTTGCGAATAAGTGTTTCTCCCATGTTCTTCTTTTTCTTTCCTTCCTCAGCTACCGTCTTTCTCCAATCATCGGTTTCGTGTAGGGAACGATCCAAATGTTCTTCATACGATTCCGGAATTACGTTGGGGTATCCATATTGTGGAGATGGGTCACGGTAACCCAATGTCACCATCTCGTAGTGATTCCTTGGTTCTGGATACGGAACGTAAGTCATGTCGGATGAAAGGTAGAGGTAAGTCTTTGCAACCATGTTTTGTTCTCGGATCTCATTAGCTTGCTCCTCAATAGATGGAATTTCTCCTTGGATTATGGGAAGCTTGACGAAGCTTGATTCCTGAGTTTCTCGATATATTGAACATATGGATCAACAGAACCGTAGCTTGGGTTTTGGGAAGTGAGTGATCCTTCCATTGATGTTGGCATCTCATTAGGATTATCGGGATGCTCTTCTTCCGGTTCTTCTTCAGGCTCTTCCTCAGGTTCCTCTTCGGGATCCTCCTCTTCTTCGGGATCCTCTTTTTCTCCGGGTCCTTTTCTTCTTCCTCGGGTTCTTTCTATTCTTCAGGTTCACCCTCTTCTATTGGCTTGGTGGTTTCATTGTTTATTGGGGGCATCAGGAAACTTTCATAGGGCATCATTATCCTCATTTTAGGTTTGCGGGATGGCCCTCCATTATCGTTTGGTTGAGAGTTGACTTCATTGAAAGTGGAGCTTCCAGTATGCCATCACTGTTGGTCAGAGTGGCATTTCATCCAGTCAGAGGATGGGGATCTTGGTTCTTACTTGATAGGTAAGTTGGAAAGGAAGGCATAGGATGGATGAGGATTTGGCGATTGGTATCCAGTTGGGTAATATTGCGGTACCTCTGAGGGTTGATAAGTGGGAATCTCCGTTGGGTGATACGTCGGTACTTCAGAAGGATGATACATCGGTATGGTTAGTGGATGATAACTTTAGTGCCTTGGTGGTTCAATTCTTTGTTTCGGTGGACTATCGGGAACGTCTATTGGGTAGTGTTTGGGTCCGGGATAGTATACGGGTTTGGTCAAGTCATGTTCCACATCTTGGTCAAAGTACGCTTCATAGTATCCATCACTCATGTTATCCTCGGGATAAGGTTCGGCGATTTCAGCCTCTTTTGCCTTGCGCACATAATTCTCCATATGAGCTATAAATGACATCTATTAAGGGTGGTTTAGAATGTGGAGAGGGAAAGAAAGGTTACCATCCTATCTTATCCCTAAAACAATTACACAATTATTTCCTATACTTGGATCAAAGCTTGGGTATTGTTTTATGATACCCAATTCGCTAAGATCGATGGCTCTGATACCAACCTGTCACACCCCCATATTAGGCCTAGGAGTATGACCAATAGTTGGTACCATAGTTGTAAATAAATCAAAGTTGCATTAATTTAGTGGAAGACTTATAAACATCAAGGATCAAAATATAAAATTTACATATATTCAAAAGACGGGATTATAAAATACCCATTTAAGTTGTTACAAAAGTATTACTTGTTTTATATTTACAAACCACCATTTAATATGTTAAGTTTACAAAATAAATCCAAGCCATCGGATATTCAAAGCACTTCGTCACTCTAAATGCTAACTTTGTTCACCTGCAAAATGTAAATAAAATACGTTAGCAACGAATGCTGGTGAACACGCTAACGCAAAAATATTTTCTTTTACTTTATTACCCCTCGAGACTATGCCTGTCTCGGCCCAACGTGGCTTAGGAATAACAAAGTTAAATCAACACATTTATAAACTCGAGTCTCTACTCTAGGTCACCTCAGCAAACACCGCAGCGTTTGACTTAGTTAAGTGCCTGTAAATATACACAACGGTCGTACTCCATACAGGAGAGCATCCTACGACCAAGGGCGGTACGGTGTGCCCACCGCGTAGTACCACCTATGTAAGGATCTAGACACACGTATACCACAGCCTGAGGGCTAGGTTTATACTCTTATTTATAACGGTTTTAGGAACACATAGTTCCTTGTAAACAATTTTCATATAACATGTTTGACTCATTTGAAAATAAGTTTATAAAAGTTTGGGGGAATATTCACCTTATCTCTTTGGGGTCGGCTTCACTCACCGTCCGAGGGTCTTTCCCTTATTTATCTCGCACCTATAGTACGAGTATAAACATTTGTTAGTCGGATATACAATCCGGCTTAAGACCTTTAGTCTTATTTTATAACTCAACCTCGATGAACCTTTAGTTCATATTCTTTTACTTGAAAACCTTTAGTTTAAAAGTAAATTATAAACCTTTAGTTTATATTTAAAACCCGACATTTCTTATTCTCAAAGAAACGTATTCTCTTTTCTTTTATTATTTAAGAATACTCATTATTACTTAAATAATATTTTCATAACAAAGAATATACATATATACTTACACATATATATATGTATTTAACAATATTCAATATCTACTCTTTCATTTATTTCTTTGTTATGTTTTCTTTTCTTTTATCGAGGTATTGAGTATAACCTCGACTTATGACTTAAGTCTTATAATATAATATTATATTGATTTGTCGTTACGCCTAACCTTATTGGCGTATTGGAAACTTTAGGAACTCGAGCAGCACTCCGACGCTGCTTCTCTTTCTTTGTTGTCTTGATCTTTGTCGCCAAACGATCACTTGTCAATTGAAAACAAGCCTTTTGAGAACAAACACTTTTTTGGTATGAGGGTGAAGGGTGGCACGAACTTCGAGGAAACGTCGGTACACAAACGAGGGATCGGGGTACGCTTATCGAGGTAAAACGATGTATGATTTATATTATCTAGAGAGAGAGTAGAGAGAAGTGAGAGCAGGTTTTGGTGTGCAGAAATGAGATGCCCTTGGTCGCTATTTATAGACGAAAATTTGGATCCCATCGCGGTACGCGATGGGTCCCTAGGCTGACCTATCGCGTATCGCGATATAGGTCTGTTGAGTCATAGGGTAGGTCTGCCACGTGGCGACACGTGGCAGCCGTTGCACCACGTGGCGACACGTGGCAGAAGTGTTGCCACGTGTTGACACGTGGCAGCAGGTGGTGTCACTGTGTGCCACGTGGCACACGTTTCATGTTGTGTTAGAAGCCCCATCGCGGTACACGATGGGCTTATCCATTTGTCCATCGCGTATCGCGATAGGACAAGAATTCAGGATTTTCATTTAAACCCTAAGGTTTGGAATTTGGTATTTTCAGTCCCTTTACTTTGGAAAGTTGGCATTTTGAACTCGAAATATTCATGATGTTACATTCATCCTTCCAGCCATAACCCTTGAGGTAAGATCAAAATTAATGATTTTTGAACTTGTTTTATGCTTGTTATAATCATAAAAACAGTTTATGATTAGTGAAAATGATAACTAAGCATGTATATACCTTTAAAATGATCCAAAAACATTATTTGATCTTGACATTGTTAGTAATTAGAAACATATGGTTTTTTGGCCAAAAATACGGATTAGGACGTTTATATCACATTTTTACGGTTTGAAAAGTCGAATTCAAACCCTAATCGAAACCCTAATTTACAAAACTTTTTGATTGATGATAAATGCCTGGTTTTGTGTTATATGACCTGTAGATAAACTAACTAGAGAACCAACGATCCGGAGAGGCGAGAAAACGACTTAAACACTCAGAAAAACCGCAAATGTAACAAATAATTACTCGTTTAAGGGTTGTTTAGGGTTATATTGTGACATAAATTTTGTTAGCCAATGAAACTTTTCATGGACATCAAGGACCATATGAATGAGTGCCTATCCAAATTTGGTAATTTTTCGATAAACGGGGAATATTATGCGATTTTATTACCGTTTATTGGTAATTTATTATGAAAAATAGCTAGAATGCTTGAAATTTTATAAACGTTTGTGGAAAACTCATAGATTACATTATAAGATCACATAGAAAATTTTGGATAAATTTGATAAGACTAGATATGATTTGTGCATTTTCGTTTAATTGAGTTTTAACCAGCCGAATTATGCACAATAAGGTATTTTAGCAAAAGATTTAAGATCTGGAAATTTTATAGAGGTTATTTAATGACATTTTGACCATTTATAAAAATTAATGGATTTTTTGGGAATCGGTTGGTATAAAGGGGTGATTTATCGGTTAATTATAACACACAAAATGAATTTTTATAAATAATTAAGTAAGTGCAAAAATCCTGAAAATATTTTTATAAAAATATAAATATTTTAATTTGTTGCTATAAAAGTTCTCAAAAATTATGTATATTTATATAAAGAGTTATAATAATTTAAATTTTTTAATTTACATATGTTTTGATAAAACCGACAGTATTGTGTTTAACGAACTAACTGGTATATCAAAACGTCAAAAGTGGTCAAATATCATAGTTTTGAATGAATTTGATAAGTTAAAAAAAAACTTCTTAATAGATTTCTGGACATTTCGGGTGAATTGTACGCGTTTTGTACAATCAAACCCGTATGAAAACGGAAACGAATCATGTGACCAATCCAGAAACTAAAACCCTAATTTACTTTTATAAATTGAATAATTTTATTAAACAATATGTTTACTCAATTTTTTGTGATCTTACCTATTTCTAAAACTCATAAACGACCAACTTGACCAGGCACGAAAAACGGTGAAACTAAGCATGACTGGTTTTAAACATATGATATTGTGGAACGTCACAATACTACTTACATGATCTGGCTGCAACAACCATACCTAGACTAGATATACAGCTTGGTTTAGTTTAAATACTGTATTGGTATTAATAGTATAATACCGAATAAATGATACAAGCTATAATTGAGGCGTAATATTTACTGCACGTATTACTGTACAATACTACAATAATGTGAGTTTCATGACCCTACTTTTTAAAATGTTCTATGAACAATTATAGTGGAAAGCATGTTTATATATATATATATATATATATATATATATATATTGGATCATTTCAGAAGTATTTTTGAGAAGTGAATGTGTAACTCCATTAATCCCTTTTTTTCACTCCATTTCTTATTGTGTAGGTGTGTATGTACGTGTGTAGGTACGTATTTTTGTATACGTGTATAAATGTTTGTGTGTGTGTAGGTACGTAGGTTTGAATGTGGCTCGATACATCTGAATGTGTGTAGGTAGGTTTGAATGTATTTAGGTACGCATGTATATGTGTGTAGGTAGGTTTGTATGTGTGTAGCTAAGACATAAATACAATCAACCTACATACATGTAGATAACATCATAAGAAAGGGAGTGAAATTAGGGATTAATGGAGTTACACCTTCACTTCTCACTATAATATCACTTCTGGATCATCCCCTATATATGTATATATATGGAAACGGTTATGATGTGAATTGTCTAAGTGTTAACACTTGAAAGTCCCCACAAACACGAGTGATTAATCTTGAACCAGTGGCATTTAAATAATACTATTGGTTTGACAAACCCAATTGACAGGGCCGGTGGGGAATGTCGGGACATGTTTTACAATTTCACATGACCATATAAACCTGTTGTAACATGCTATGTGGTGTTAGACATGGTTACACATTTTGGGAATGTGGTAGTTGAGACCATGGAGAGTACGTGGGCAGTGGAGTCCACATTGTATAGGACCTCTCAAGGGTTCACTTGTGGCTAGCATAATTACATCATATACATACATACATACATACATACATACATAATGTTAATACTACGGTAACGTATACTGATCTCGTACAAACTTATGAAACTCGCCAACTATTCGTAGTTGACCCGTTGTAACATGCTTTTCATTTGAACCGAGGTTGCAATAACGTGCATATGTGCTTTATGCTAGAATTAAGACCAATTCTGTGTAGATAGACGCAGAACGTGCATATGTGCTTTGACCGGAAAAACTGGTTATGTGTATTTCACTTAATTTGTAAACATAGTACAAAACAATGTAACAATATGTAACTTAGTTTGTTAATTTTCTCTATAAACAATGTGGTTGATACCAGAGTTGCCTCTTACATTCCCGTATTACGCTTTCGCATTTACCTAGTCGGGGTGTGACAGTTCTACACATTCTTACACGTCACCTTCAACCATTCATATGTTTAACATTTTAGTATGTTAGATTTGGCACTTTATCAAGCCCCGAATTGACTAAATTGAACAAATCTTTATAAGTCAGATCTTGATGCTTACATTAGCGGGTTCATGCACACTAGTACTAAACCAACTCCCCTATGTAAAACTTAGCAAAGGTTGAGTAAAACTAAATATCAAAGACCTGGTTTCATGTAAACCTCATTTTATCTTTTCCTTACTTTATTTAACCTCACTTTTGTAAAACATAACTCAAACTCCCAAAAACGCAAGCCTTGTTTTTATGAACTTTTTTATCATTTATATTCCATCTTCAAGACTCAATATTAACTCAAGATCTTTCAATCTAGGGCAGACACGTTAAACTATTGGGCTCCCTTTCTTGAAGATTTTATTCTATGTTTTCTTCATCGACGTCACATTGTTCAAGTGAGTAATTTCAACCCCATTTTCGCTTTTATACTTTGGGGGTTTCTTACACTTAATAAAAAAAATGATTCAAGACTTGGATCCTTAAACCGCAAACTCTTGTTTATGTGTTACTTAGAATAATTGTCCGATTGTGTGTTAGATGCCTCATATGATTAATTGCTTAATATTTATTGCTTTTGTTGGTTGGCCTCATCCTCATCCTCAATAAGTATGATTATACGCACTTCCTTGTAATTTGGTAATTTTACCTATTAAAAAGGAGCCTCATTTATTTATAATTTATATACCTCAATTGTTGCTATTATTTACAGTTTTGCATATGAGTTGTGGATTTTTGCTAGATTTTATATATATATATACAAAATCATGGAATTGCTCACCAACATATGTTGAAAAAATATATTTTATGCAATGTTACAGGTTTAATAATTGGTTGATTGAATAATGGAATATGTTAGTTTATTTTGTACCGTTAGCTATTAGTGAAATGAACTATTTATTTTTTTGTACTTTGTTTTATTTGTATTAAATAAGTTGTGTTATGTATTGATGTTATATAAATTGAATGAGTTGATTAAATATTGTCACTTTAATAGTGTCGTGTGCAATGATCAATCACGTCGCGCCCCGATATGTTCTGCCATTTTTGGGCAGGGTGTGAATCCCGTTATGATGTCTTGAGTGATTGATAATTTAGAGAGTTCTTCATTAGTGTTTGTTAGAGTTTTATATTACTAATGATCAATTATGATAAATCGTTATAAAGTCATTGTATTCTCTTTATTAAAGACATCTGAAAGGAAATCATTAGGCCCCTTAAACTTATGGAAAATTGGTTTTAAATAATACTAACTATTCTCTATTGGCAAATAACAATCTTAACTTCACACTTGCCTGTTGGTGGTCCCAACTAAAAGTGTATTTTTTCTGACGGTCCACGACTAACCGATGGCAAACTTCATTAGTCTCTTGCTTACGTGGCATGCCTAGTGGATTGTTGAAAAAAATACACCTTTAGTTGGGACTGTTATTTGTCAATACGAGATAGATGGGATTAATTAAAACCTTTTTTCTTATAAAGAAACCAGTGAGTATTGTCACGTAAAGTTGCCACATAAATATTTACTGATAACTAGGTGTGTCACGTAAGCATCAGACTAATGGATAGTAACTCCGTTAGTCACGTACTGTTGATGAAGAATACACCTCTACTTGTGACAGCCACTAGCTTTGAGTGAATTAGGACTATTGATTATCAATATGGCACAGTTGGGATTATATAAAACCAATTTTCCTAAACTTAAGACATTTTAATTACTTCCGTCTAAGTTAATGTAGGAGGCTTAAAATTATGTCATATTAGTAAACTTAATTCAAATGATCCATAGGGCCATATTAATGGTTATTTCCAATAGAGCCTCCATTAAGTAATGAGCTAGCTGGTGACAGCATCCTCAACTCATTACCCAATTCATATTACAGTTCTTTCTGAACTATAATGTGAACGCCTAGAACAAGACCATCCCGAATTGCATATGATGCTTAAACTGCTGAGATGAACATTCCAAGTAAGGATGGTCTGTAACAACTCGGTTTTTTCGTATTTGATTTCGTATTCGTTTACCCGACTCGGGAATATATTTTGGATCTTTCATATTAGTAAAATCTTATATTTATTAGTATTTAACTTTGTTAAACTTATTTTATATTCATATAACTTTTAAACTCTTTAAACTATGCTTAAAAACCTTTAAAATCGCTTAAAACGGCTAAAAATCGCATTTATGGAAGTACAAGGACTAGTTTTGCATATTTTCGACTAAATTAACGAAACATAAGCTCCAATATATCTAAATTAATGTTTTAAAACATACTATTCGTTTTATTTGTGTCCAAACTGAATTTGGTTAGTTATTATAACAGATTTTCTCATTAATAGCTTATTTTGTATCCTAATCGAGTGGATTTCTTCATAAATTCATTTTAACACTCAGTATTTAACAAAAACAAAAAAAACACACCTCTAAACCCTAAAAACTACTGAATTCCAGCTATACCCCCCCTATCCCTCAAAATTTCCCTTCTCAATTGTCGGTTTCTTCAAGATTAATAAAATTCTTCAAGACATCATTGACTTTCAAGCTTCAAGACCTCGTTGGCCATGAATTTCTCTTAGTTCCAATCATCATTTGGGTAACTTGTCTTCTTCAAACTTGTAAGATTTTATCTCTTTTACAAAAACCCTCATTCAATTTACATGATTGAGGGGATTTACCATGTCAATTTGACTCCGACCTGTTTAAGGGCAAAAATAGTCAACAAGATTAACTATTCGATTTCTCTATCTTCTGGACAAATTTAGATTTCGGGCCAGAAGAATTTTTTGTTTGTTTTGAAATTTTGAGTGTACTAACCAAAACCCGACTCCCAAATCTATGTTCGGATTCTGGTCAGTACCAGCTCGCTTATTTGCTGAAAATCTCATAACCAGAGTTCTATACATCCATTTGGATTGATTCCAACGGCTACGTTCTCGGTTTTGACTCTATTTTCTTATGTATAAGCGTAAGGTCTGTTTGGGTCAGATCACTCATCGCGTGAACTTTACTCATTTAATCATTCTCTCAATTTACTTGCTTAATCATCGAGGTGAGTAATCACTCCCCTTTTTACTTATTTTAAATCTTTTGGGTACATATGCATATTTACCGTATTTATCTATTATCTAGTATTCAAAACCGCAACTGTTTAATCCTTGTTTGTATATCAGTTTATGGCTAACTTGCTATTTGCTTACTTTTTCATTTGAATACATTTTGGAGAGGTCCAACATATTCTCATTGTAGTATGATCATACGACCGTCGTAGTAGCCATCGTCCAGTTCATCTGGCACCGAGCTTACCGACAACTCATCTTTGGTAACCAATGGACGCATGGAAACGGTTTAGCCCAATCTTTATATTTGTGTGATTTGTTTAAATGCTATGATTAAATTGTTTATCTCACAGGAATAGCTTGCATTATTCTTTATTTATTATATATTATTATTGTAGTGTCTTAAACTGGTGTTTTATTCACTCGACATGTGTTGTTGACAAACCTCTCTATTTTAAACGCATATGCAGGTTATTGTTTGAATTAGTTGCAAGATTTGGTGAAGACTTAGTGAAGAGTTAAGTTAGAAGAATTATAATCAAAACTTAGATTTGTATTCATTGTATGTTCAAATGAGTTTTACTTTATATTTGAATTTATTTAGATATTTAATTAAATTAGATATTGTCACCTTTAAAATATTTCATTATAGTGCCTTGAGAGGTGTGAGCAATCAGCTCACGCCCCGGCATTTCCGCCTTAGGTTGAGGTGTGACATATTGGTATCGGAGCCGAATGTTTAAGACAGGTCATTAATGGTGCCTTAGTAACATGCTTAGAAGCCCTAGTCGTGCTAATCTGTTTGTCTTATGTGTTCAAAATAATTCTTTATAGCTTTCTTAGGTAATTGTTTAATTATTGTGTATTATTATATTGTCATGCACACACACACAACTCCGAGGGTATGCCTTAACTTTCATATGTAAATTTTCTTAAATAATTTAAATCAAGTAGATTGCCTTTTTATTTTTGGGAAATTCCTTAAGAATTCCCTACTTTTGTTTTTACTTTTTCACCTAAAGGCTAGGTAGTATGAAAAGTTGCTCTAGGACAAAGCGGAACACAGTTATCATACGATTGACACCTTAGGTTGGTTTTAAACCTAATTCAGGTGGTACGTGGCTAAATTCGGTAGATTCCGATTATTGTGTTTTGTTATTTAAATTGTTAGTTGGGTGAAAAATTCATGGTATCCATGGACACTCCTACTATCCATTCCTCATCTTGTTTTGAATGCTCTTTTTGTTGGGGTTCATCATACGTGGTGGTTCACGGGATGCTCCAACTACTCATACTTCTCTCTCGATTATTCGTTATTTAGTTTGGTCGTTTAATGCGCCGTGTAACACTCATGAGCCGACAAACTCTATTGTACTGTTAATTCGTTAATTTGTTGGACCATTTAAAATGCCATGTAATGCTCATGGGCGAACCAACTCAGTTACTTTTATTTGGTTTCGTTGGGCCATTCAAACTGTCATAGAAAATTCATGGGAGGCCAACACACAAATATGTTTCGTTAGTTTATTGTAAAATTAACTTAATCAAATAAAAAAAATTAACATTTAAAAACTGACCTCATCTATTTATTACGCTATGCACCCCTTATAAACATTTATCTTTATTACTCATGATATGTCGAAAATCCCCTCACTTCTTAAAGCAAAGTTGTTATAAGCTATCCAAAACAATTAAACTTTTATTATTTAAATGATTTCATCTATTTATCCTTCACCTTATAAATCTTTATTTTTATAAGGGGTTAACATCATAATCAACATCATTAAACCACCGTCATAATCAACATCATTCGTCTGGTTCTCATGACCACCGTATGGCTGCTCGTATAGCCAAGAGGTTAACTTCTCCATTCTCTAGAATGTGAACTCAATTTCAAAACATTAATACAACTAATTTTATCATGTTCATTAACTTTTTTTCCATAATTTAAATTCATTTACCCCTACTCATCCACATAACAACAACAAGCATAAGTCTAATAACAAAAACTATGTTGTTAATCAAATCAATCATCAACCTCAACAAAATCAAAGTATCCCTAGCAAGAAACTTTACATAGGTATTCACTCTTTATTCCCCAATAGTACCTTTCATCATTCGACTCAATCTTCATGTAGTGCACAAGACGTCCCACAACGGTCTATGCCGTCTACTTAACCCTGCACATCTGTTACACGTGCTTGCTATGACAATGGAAACCCTAATCATCTATGTCATGTGTGTCCTCGACTTATTCATATTCATCGGGCTTAAGTTTATCAAACCCACAAATCAAACAGCGCTTTTGCAATACATACAAGTTCAACCTAACCAAGCAATCTCAAATAAATTAACCCCAATTATTCAAGTTTTTATAAATTCAATTAATTAAGGTGTTTTAAATTAAGATGAATCCAAATCAGTCGTTATTAAGTTTTCTCAAAGAAGACTTTTATTGTTTTCGTCATTTTTATCTAAACATATTTTTGTCTAATCAATCATAAACTATAGCAACCTTTTGCTTAATTTTGGTTTAGAAACAATACAATTTGAATAACCCATCAATTTTAAGCATTCTATCTCAGACAATAATATAAATCTTACTTTCCAAAGACAATCGTTTATGATACCGTATTTCTTGTTTAAGTTGTCTATCCTAGTTCAATCCTAACCCATCTCAATATCCAATTTAAGGAATTCTTTCCTTTTCAACTCTTAAGAGTTATATCCTTATATCAAAAAGATGTTCTGGAAATGTCGATATTTTATTTAAAATAACTCAAAAATTCAATTCATTTTAGAAATATTTTTCACAATGACTATCTTATATTTATAACCAAAACCTATTAAGATTCTTATTTTCTGTAAAAATAATGTCTTTCAAATATTTTCTAACCCACACGATGGGACGGGTTATGTGGACCATCTGGCGATCTAAATAATTATGGTCTGAAACATGATTATCAAAGTCCTCGCACGTAAATCATAATGCATACAATGATGTGTCATAATATAGAATTAAAAGTAGTGGGATAACTATAAGAATGTAAACATAATAAGGACATGGTAGATACGCCGTTGGTACATCCTATATATAGGTGCCCTTATCAGATTTTCATTGGCAGCGTTGTCTTAACTATTCAAAATTTTGTGTTATGATAAATTTTTAAATTATATTTTAAAATTTTTCTTTCCCAAAATTTTAATGGTTTTGTTATAACATTCTTTAATTTTGGGACGAAATTCCCTAAAGTAGGGGAGACTATAACAACTCGGGTTTTTTGTATTTGAATTCGTATTCGTTTACCCTACTCGGATATATATTTCGGATCTTTCAAATTATTAAAATCTTATATTTATTAGTATTTAACCTTTTTAGACTTATTTTATCTTTATATAACTTTCAAACTCGTTAAACTATGCATAAAAACCTTTATCGCTAAAAACGGCTAAATATCACATTTATGGAAGTACAGAGACTATTTTGCATATTTTGACTAAGTTAACGAAACTTAACCTCCAAGATATCTAAATTAATGTTGAAAAACATACTAATTCGTTTTCTTGCTATTCAAGCCGAATTTGGTTAGTTATTATACCAAATTTTCTCATTAATAACTTATTTTGTTTCCTAATCGAGTGGATTTCTTCATAAATGCATTATAACACTCAATATTTAATACAAAACCACACCTCTAATCCCTAAAAACTACTGAAGTCCAGCCATCCTCCCCCTTATCCCTCTAAATTTCCCTTCTCCATTGTTGGTTTCTTCAAGATTAATCAAGTTCTTCAAGCCGTCGTTGACTTTCAAGCTTCAAGACCTCGTTGACCATGAATTTCTCTTAGTTTCAATCATCGTTTGGGTAAGTTGTCTTCTTCAATATTGTGGAATTTTATCTCATTTACAAAAGTCCTCAATCAATTTACATGATTGAGGGTATTACCGTGTCAATTGGACTCCTAGCAGTTTAAGGGCAAAAATAGTCAACAAGATTGACTATTCGATTTCTCTATCTTCTGGTCAAATTTAGCTTTCGGGTCAGAAGACTTTTTTGTTTGTTTTGAAATTTTGAGTGTACCGACGAAAACCCCGACTTCCAAATTGCTTTTCGGATTATGGTCAGTACCAGCTCGCTTATTTGCTGAAATCTCATAATCGGAGTTCTATATATTCGTTTGGATTAATTCCAACGGCTATGTTCTTGTTTTTGACTCTACTTTCTTATGTATAGGTGTCATGTTTTTTTGGGTCAGATAACTCATTGCGTGAACTTTACTTGTTTCATAATTCTCTCGGTTTAATCGCTTAAGCATCGAGGTGAGTAATCACTTCCCTTTCTACTTATATTAATTATTTTGGGGGCATATGTGTATTTACTGTATTTATCTATTATCTAGTATTTAAAACCATAACTTTTTAATCTTTGCGTGTATATCAGTTTATGCCTAACTTGTTATATGCTTACATGCTTGATTTGAATACATTTATGAGAAGTCCAACATATTCTCATTATAGTATAATCATACGACCGTCATAAAATACATCTTCTAGTTCATCTGGCATCGAGCTTACCGACAACTCATCTTTGCTAACACATACCTGACGCAAGGCAACGGTTTAGCCCTATCTTTATATTTGTGTGGTTTGTTTATCTGCTATAGTTAAATCGCTTATCTCGTAGGAACAGTTTGCATTTTCCTTTATTTATTATATACTCTTATTTTAGTGTCTTAAACTGGTGTTTTATTCAATCAACATGTGTTTGACAAACCTTTCTATAATATACGCATATTCAGGTTATTGTTTGAACTAGTTGCAAGATTTGATGAAGACTTAGTGAAAAATTAAGTTAGTCTAGATTTATATTTGTATTCATTGTGTGTTCAAATGAGTTATACTTTGTATTTGAATTTATTTGGATATTTAATTAAATTAAAAAGATATTGTTACCTTTAAATTATTTCATGATAGTACCTTGAGAGCTGTGAGCAATCAGTTCACGCCCCGGTATTTCCGCCTTAGGTTGGGGTGTGACATGGTCCAATGCTAATGATCAAGAAGAGACGATAAAAAAATCCTAATGCGAAAGTAATGTGTGGAAAAAGACCATCCCGGAGTGGCATATGATGCTTAAACTTTCGAGATAAACATTCCAAGTAAGACTAGTCCAGTGCTAATGATCAAGGAGGAATGAATTTAAAAAACCAAATGCCAAAAGAAAAGGCAAGGGAAATGTGGTTGCCGCTAAGAAACCTCTGAAATATGTCAAATGTTTTCATTGTGATGAATCTGGACACTAGAAGGGGAATTGCAATAAAATATCTTGCTAAACAGAACTAAAAGAAAGCTACTGGAGCAGAGTCCTCATGTATGTTCGCTATCGAGACTAGCAAGTTTTGGGGATTTGACACTAGATGTGCTTCTCATATACTTAATGATTAGCAAGGTCAAGGGAAGATTAGAAAGCTTATGCAAGGAGACTTGGAACTCCATGTTGAAAATGGAAAAAGGGTCGCAGTAAAGCTAATAAGATAATTAGTTCTTTTAGTTCCTAATGCTTCGTAACATGTATTGAACAATTTTTGCTACATACCTGTAAGGCCCCGAACCCGGTGACCCTAATTTAGCGTCGGATTTACTCATAAACACAGTTCTTCAAATCAGAGTTTATTAAAACTTTTCGCGGAATATAAAACATCAATCATTTGTTACAAAACATTAAATCTTTTCTTTGATACCATAACACAAAACTTTATATATTTAAAACATCTTTACTACTTTCTTCAGATGCCAGCCGTTCAATCCATGCCGTGTGTCATCCTCATGCTAACTCTATAATCAGCTCACCTGCGTGCATACTAAAAGTCAGCTACGCTGAGTGAGTTCTAGTTAATCAGGCAACATACAATTTTATTCTCATATATTTCTTAACGTATCCGAAGACACATATTTCTACCTTAACCTCGTATAAATATCCATAGGAGGATCATCACGTAATATCTATTAAAAGAACCTTTACCATTACCATACTATATAGAATTTCCATAGGAGGAACACTCTGTATACTTTCCATAGAAGGAACACTTTACTATCCATAGAAGGAACCCTATACTTTCCATAGAAGGAACCCTATACTTTCCATAGAAGGAACACTATACTTTCCATAGAAGGAACATTATACTTTCCATAGAAGGAACACTATACTTTCCATAGAAGGAACATTATACTTTCCATAGAAGGAACACTATACTTTCCATAGAAGGAACACTATACTTTCCATAGAAGGAACACTATACTTTCCATAGAAGGAACATTATACTTTCCATAGAAGGAACTCTATATATATATCCATATAAGGAACACTATCTATAAGTTATTATTTAATATCCATGTAAGGAGCTAATCACTTCCCTTGACGATACGTGCAATATCCGAAGATCGTTCACGTACCGACAAGCTTCCATTCATAATGTTTATACATCATCCTCACATTACCTACAATATTAATATCTTTATTTACATCCTGACAGTACGTGCAATATCCGAAGATCGTTCACGTACCGTCATGCAATCAATCATATCTATCACATATATCATACACGGCATACACTTACCATTTAAAGTAAGTGTATTAACTATCACATTGAGTATGCACACAGCCCCGAAAACGTAACACATAAATGGGGCTAGAAACTAATCGTAATCCCTTTCTTCAGTTGTGCACGGCTGACTGTATAACAAGTATACGTATCAATTAACTATCACTTATCATAATGTATCTCTATCCTTAACACATTTTCCATTAGGTTTTTAATTTATTTTCTAAACGAACTTCACTTCAGGCGAAGTTAAACCTTAGGCGAACTTGGCTTCAGGCGAAGTTAAACCTTAGGCGAACTTGGCTTCAGGCGAAGTTATCCTTAGGCGAACTTGGCTCCAGGCGAAGTTATCCTTAGGCGAACTTGGCTTCAGGCGAAGTTAAACCTTAGGCGAACTTGGCTTCAGGCGAAGTTATCCTTAGGCGAACTTGGCTCCAGGCGAAGTTATCCTTAGGCGAACTTGGCCGTAGGCGAAGTTATCCTTAGGCGAAGTTACGCTTGAAGGCGAAGTTCATCAGGCGAACTTAATCTTGCAGACGAAGTTATCGCGCTGCAGATCTGTTTGCCCATAAATCCTTCGTTTCTTAGCCAAATAACTCGATTTTGGTACCCACGGAATCGTATGATCGGCTCCTACAAATCCCAACCATCAAATCGGCCTAAAATCGACGTTTTAGGGGTCCGATTTGGGCAGTTTGGGTTTCGGGTCCGGTTAACCCTTCCAATCCTAACCATTTTCAGTAATACTAGCTTTGTTGGATTTGCTCTTACCTTACCAACTCAGATCTATCAACAAAATCTCGGGTCTCGGCTTCGAATCTTGATCGGTTAGAATGTGTGTGTTTTGAGTGTGTGAAGAAATAGATGTAAATGAAGATATTTTTGGGATTTTGGGGGTATTTATATCCCTGAAATCCCATTCTTATTTAACCCATCTCAATTAATCCACGTCCATAACCAACGTCCATTACCCGACACTAGCCCGACCCATACCAACTCCTACTCTTTTATTTATTTCCTGATAACCCGAGTAAACTTTCCCTCTATTATTAAGTAATATAATTAATATTATCTTGAAATTTCGGGATGTTACAATACCTAGTTGACTAGGAATTTTTTTCGGTCATTTCTTTGAGTGAACGAGGATTAAATATGCTTTTGATGGTGATTTTGTTTCTACATATTTGAAAGAAGTTTTTATTTTACCGCGAAGCCTCATAATGGATCTATGAGATATAAATCCACAACAATAACGCGTTACACCATAACTCCACAAATACTTGTAAAATTGGATGTCAAGGACTCGTAACTATGGTATTGTCGAATAGAGCATATAAATACAAATAAAGTAAACAAACCCTAAGACAAAGGACTATTAGATACCATCGGTTACGAATCCAATGGCGATTGTGAATCGTGTTTATGTGGAAGGTTTACCAAAGATCCTTTTACTGGTATTGGTTAAAGAGCTAAGGATTTGTTACGACTAGTACATACCAGTGTATGTGTTCCATTCAGAACAATGCCTAGAAACGGATGAAGGTACTTCGTTACGTTTATTAACAACTTCAATATATATGGTTATGTTTATGTTTTGAAGGATAAACATGAGACATTTGAAATGTTTAATCGCACCTAGGACAAAGTCTAGAATAAGCTAGGTAAGGTGATAAAATTCTTAGATTAGATTTGAGTGGTGAATGTCGAACCCCTCAAGTTTCCAACATTGTTTTACCGTGAGGCGCGTGACATAACATGATCAAGCTCATTCATTATACCAAACAACCATAATAAATAGTTTAAAAATAAATGCCAAGCATTGATCGACCCATGCTCAACCCATCATCATGACAAAGCGTAACAGTAAATGTCTAAACAAAAAGCTAAACAATCTCCTAAGAAATACATGCAACAAATCCATAACCGTACTTTGCGACCTAGCAAATAATAAATACTCAAGTGTCAGCACAAGGTTGGTGAGTTCAAAAGTTATAATGAAAACATTGAATTTTAGTTTAATAGTATATTTCTATTATATCTAGGTAACTAGTATTTTTAAATGTTACTAAACGTTAAAATTGATGCTGACTTTTGAATATGTTGTTGCCTTTCCACCAGATCTATCACAGAACAATACACCCGTTTCTAAGACCTCCAGTCATGCTAGAGCGACTAGCCAAAGTGGGGTTTGTCAAACCCAGTAGTACTACTCAATATTACCCCGCAAAAAACTCTACCTCTAACGGTTCACATATGTAACGACTTTAGTGATATTGCATTTAGTAAAAAAGTGATATATAATATAGAAATTATTAAACTAAGAAATGCACTTGCATTTCTCCTTAAAACGAAGGATATGAAAAGTTGGGTTTTCATCTCGAAAACAAGTAGATAAAAAAATTGTTTGTGTTTTCTTCCCGAAAACAAATAATGAAAAGCATGAAATCACCTTAAGTTGCATAAAAATGATTGCACGAAAATCTTAACAAAGAGAGTATGCCCGCCTAACCATTACCTAGTACAAGTGTTAAACTATGAGAATATGCTAAGCAACACGTAACCCTAAGACTTAAATAAAGACCCACACACATACACAAACTTGACCCGGTGACTCGTCGGTGCTAAAATTAATGTCAATAGTGCTAAGCTATTCTAACATGAATCCTATATCACACCATATCAAACCATCAAGCAATTGCCATATAATTCACCTTTTGATCATGTAGTTTACGAGATATATTTTAGCATGTATATTTAAAATTTATTAACTAAGAATAAAATATAAATAAATTGTAAAATTTTACCACAAAAGCATGTATGGATGAAAGTTCTATTACACTTTTCTCTTGTATAAGAAATTCACAATAAATCAATGATTACAAATAGGTACAAATAGTTCATCCTACTGCACAACAAAATTATTTATTTGGTTAAGCCACAAAACAAATCCAAGGCAAGCAAGGCCAATTCGGTTAGATTCCTTACTCAAAGCATAAATTTCCATTGGTGGTGGTGTCAACACATATGGATTAGTCTTTATCAAGTTATGATGTCAGGAAATTAGGTCAGAAAATAACTTCTCGTAACAAATTGGACATACAATCTTGTAAAATAAACACGATGATCCACATGTCCAAAAATTACAAATCTTAACTTTCTGAAAACTAGACAAAAAGTAGTATGATCTAACAACAAGATTCAATAAAAAATAATCATGTATCATCAAGTCACTCTAAACCATAAATGAGTATGAATCTATCAACAATCTGATTTCGACAAACTAGAACAATAATCACGCATACGACACCCCTACCATTCCATCACCTAAACCAAATGATTATAACACATAATATAAATCACCCAACATTCATATTACATAACAACTTCATATCAAGAGATTCTTCATAAAAATAATCAAGAAACAAACAAGAAACGAAGATTAAATGATAACTACTTACAAGAACAATTGGGTAATGATTTAGATGAACCCTAACACTCCTATAACTCTCCAAGACTCCAAAATCTCCCTAGTAACTCAAAGTATTCGTCCAAAATGGTTGAGAATGTGTTTTGGGGTGTTAGGGTTTGCAAAAACGTTTTTATAAGAAAATCTTGCGTCTGACAATCCACAGCGCATCACGGATGAAGTGTCCATACCTACCGTGACACAAGGAGCAACTTGGTGATGTAGTTGAATGTGTCAAACATTACTATCCCATTTGATAATGTCCCTTCACCAATGATATTTTCTCCATGATTTCCAACAAAACCCACATACCCACCCTTGATAAGTTTGACATTCTTGAATAGGGCTAAGGTACCCATCATGTGCCTTGAAGCTCCGTTAACCATAACCGAATGTCAATCGTAAGATCTTGGACTCCCTTGCACATGTCACAAGCAAGTTTAGTGAAACAAGGAAACCCAAGCGTTCTAGGTCTTGGGCTGCTTGAATTTATCAATATAAAAGTTTTCAACCAAAGCATCAAATTATGTTTCAACTGATTTGACATCTTCTATTGAAATTTCAGAACTTGATGTTTCTTTGACAACAACACTAGGTGGATTTGTTTTAACTTTGATATTTTTAGCCACCTAGTTATGTTGTTTAAAGTTAGTTTTCTTGATATAAAAATTACCATTTTTAACTCCAGAACTTTCACCCTTTTCAAAAACTTTTGTTTTGACGACCACATTTGTTTTACCTAATTCAACATTCATTTTCAAAATTTGTTTTGGAACAAACTTTGATAGTGTAGGCTTAACAACATTTATTGGTCTAACACTTTGAGATTATGATCTAACAGAAAATTCTTCTGTTTCTGCCCATGATCAAGCGTAGAATGGTTAGGACACATAAAGTAAACATGTCCTACTTAATTACACGTGAAACATCTTCTCCAATCACCAAAATTTTGTACTCGAGGTTCTTGAGCATGATCACACTCAGTATTTTGTTTGAAAAATTCATTATTAGACTAATTTCTGAATTGAGATTCTTTCTCACTTTCATATATTGTACCACGAACAAACACAACCTTTTTCAAAAATTTAGGACTCTAACTTATGTTTCTTGAAAAAGTTTGCTTATTAAACCCATGATTTTGATTTGTATGATAAAAACCGTTCTTGCAAAACGATGTTTTGAATTGTTTTCACAATTCACAATATTTTCTTGTTTTAATCACCCTTTTCTCAATCAAGTCAGATTTCTTACTTTTAGATTCATCAAACATTCAGAACTACAGCATTCATGACTATTAACAGATTTCACAAACTCTACATCAACAGAGTCAGGTAGAATAGATTTAGGATCATTCACAAGTCATAATCATCATCGTACTAAGTATATCCCACCAATAGCAAAGCTATGGTAGGGTCTGAGGAGGGTAAGATGTAGACAGCCTTACCTCTACCCCATAGGGATAGAGAGGCTGTTTCCGGTGAGACCCCCGGCTCGATAGTAGTTTTGCATCAAGCCTTGGACATAAGACACATACACTCAACCATCGGGACACCGACCAATTGGTGCATGTACCCTTGTCTTTCGGCCATCAACGCCACCACATGATGCCTGATTAACCTTCCGCCACTTTTAATGTTATTTTCACGAGATTAGTAAAATAACGTCAAAATTAGTGCAATTTCACTTTTTTCCCACCCGAGGGTTCACACATATATACATTATATGCGCGCACCGCAAGCAGGGCAAAGGATCATTCACAAGTGGAGTTTTTTAGTTCCACATTGAACGCTTTTTCCATCCATTAGGTTTTTTTTAGAATAAGAACTCCATAATGGTGGTGGAACGCATTTATACCCCCCAAACCATATCCATACACATATTCCGCGTTTTCCTTATCAACACCAGTTGGTTTGGGGAGAAATGTGATCAAGTACAAATGAAACTGCCTCATAACTTTTCAGTTTCAAATCTACCCTCTCAGTTTCCATCTTAAAAGATTGTAACTGTTGATTGAGAGTAGCATTTTCATCAATGTGTGTGTTAATGGTTATTTGTTCATTATCTTCAACAGTATTTTTTAACATGTAAAATAGTTTTCTCATCTTGCCCATTTTTTTTCTCATAAACTTTTTTCACATATTTGAAGCTTATCATAAGCTTCTTTCACTCTTTTAAGATCACCAAAAAGTGTATCATAGTGTGTTCTTAACGTTTTATATTCTAAATCCTTTTCACCATACTCCTCACATGGCAATTTTCATTTTTCACACACAAAAAATTAATTTCATTATGTACCTGACTTTGGTTTGCCATCAATGCAAGCTGACTTGGTACTTCAGCTTCTTCAGTAACTTCTTTCTCTTCCATCTCCACACATTCTTCAGCTTGAGGTTCATCCACTTGAGATTCTTCAATCTTGATTTCCTATGTATCATCATCTTCTTCAAAGTCAATCTTCCCATGACGCATTTCTTCACCATTAAACCATCCTGCAAAACTTTCAATAATATAAGGAGGAAAAACCGATTGAAAAGAAATTAAGAGGAACAGGATGAATTTTATCGTATGTGTGTGGAACGAATTTTTCCTTAGATGATTAAGAATCTTCTTCAATGAAATCTTCAATTGATCCAAATTCACGAATGACATTTGGATTCTCAGAAACCTCATATTCAACTTCCTCAGCAATAACCACAACAACCACAGCTTCCTCAGCAACATCACATTTAGTTACCTCAGCAACCTTATCAATCTTGTGTTCATTGTCTACCAATTCTCCAACTCCCATGTTATCAGCATCATCCCCTCCAACATCTTATAGTTCTTCAACATTATCTTGATAAATATGCTTATTCCAGTTGAACCCCTCATCAGTTTGACAAACACAACAAACTTTGGTTTGCGATGTTGAGGCTTCATTTGGTTTTGGTTTGTTGGAGTTGAAAGGATCAGATGAATTTGGTGAGCTTCGGTGATAAATGGCTTGTTTGTTGTAATCTCTTAAAAGGATTTAAGCCATTATCAGGAACTTCCTTACTAGTAAATTCTCTTTTTGAAATGCCATTTTTTCTTTGCATTTAAACACCTAACTTTTAACATGTCAAAACCCAACTTTGACAGTGTTCCATCCAAACAATTCCTTCCAGTGATTTCCTTGAATCCATGAGCTCTCCTAACCACACTTGTCATGCACCAACGGATATCCAAAATCTTCATATCTTTTGGATCAATCTGATCATAGTCTTTTTTTGTCATGTTGAAATTCCCAATTCTTCCAGCAATCAGGCATTTTTATGACTCAATAACTGACCCAAGAAAAGCCATATGTTCTTTAACATTATTTTGTTGTACGACCATTGGTGTTCTTGATATTCACAGCAATGTTTCACTAAAGTAGTTCAAGATTTTGATTATGGGTATGGTTGGATTGTTGTAATTGTTGATTGGTTGACACGGTGCTAGAACAACCACTGTTATACTAAGGTATCGGTGAAAAACTTTGTTAACTCCTCACATATGCAACACCAATATTATAAATACAGAAAGCAGTTTGAATCTTTGGACTTTGAGTAGCCATGGATGGTGAACTTTTGTAGTACAGTCCAATGTCTTGTGTGACGGATGAAGTTTTCATCTTGTGCTTCTTTCTTAATTCCATATATTGAGCTTCAAGCTTCTCAAAAAATATGGCCAAGTTCAATCTAGCAAAAGCAGCGGGGTTTGATAGTTGAATCATTATCATTGTCCTCCAATCTTATGGTAAGCATCAGCCAGTTTATCAATGTACTCATACTCTGACTTCTCAATCCCAAGTCTCTTCATCTCATTAACTAGATAACAATATCTCTCAATAAGTCAAGCAAAAGTTTCACCCTTAACCGTAGTGAGAATACCAAACTCTTTCTTCAAAAAAGCCATTTTTCTCTTCCTCATGTCAGGGTTTCCATGATCTTTTTTGTGAAATCATTCCATATTGAAAAGCGAGATCCATTATGTTGTAACATTTGGAAAATCTCCTCTTTGATATGTTGTTGTAAAATGTTCAACATTTTCGTCTCCCTCATATACAAAGACTTGTTAGCTTCAGGTACTTGCGATAAACGAAAGTTTGTACCCTTCTCATTCTTTTGAATGACATACTCCTCTTCAAAAGCTAGCCAAGTATCATAATTGAGTGCTTAAACGTACATCTCAAATCGGTCAGCCCATTACGTAGATTCTTAGGTGGTTTTTTTTCCGTACCCATTTCATTGTCTAAGTGCACTCTCTGGATGGAAGTTGCGGGTTGCAAAGCATAGCATTCAAATTATCCATCTTTTGAGAATTTTAACACACCAATGTATAAGTTGTGTATCGTATAACTATCAAGTATAAGTTATACACCATATAAGATTATACGGCATGTAAATGATATACGGAAATGGTTATACGGTGACAAAGTTTGTACAGAGATGGTTATATGTTGTATATGATATACGGTGAAGAGGATATAAGGTGGCAAAGGTTATATAGATAGGAAGTTATACGACGTGTAAGGATTTGCGGGGAGAAACTTATGCATCGTATAAGTGTGAAATGGACTATTGGCAAAGATGTTTGTGAAAATGAAGGTATCTGAGTCTAATACTTTGAGAAACTAGTTCAAAACTAGGAATAAGACATGTTGTGAACTTTTGGTAAAGTTTCAACGGTCAAATCTTCTGGAATGATGAAAACAAGGTAGAAAAGAGATGAAATTTTGGTTTTCCAAGTAGATATTCATATCAATGATCTTATACCACTTGTAGGGACATGTAGGATGGTAAGATAGACGTGTAAGAACGTGTATGATGATATCTACCCTTCAATGATATGTGTGGAATCCATAACAAGGTGAAAAACACAACAAAATCTCTTTAATCAACTTTATATTACTTGATAGCAGCAAAGTACAAGTGAATATGACAAAGTACAGGATAAGTACTCTCTGAACCACTAACTGAAAACGTATAAGTCAAATAACCTATTTATAGGCATGCATTAGGCTTATACGCCTTGTAAGCTTATACGGTTCATATGTTATGCACCGTGTAAGTTACACGTCGTATAACCTCATATGTTCAACATCAAAATTACATTCCAACTGCTATCTAATACATACAAGACCTAAGAAATAGACATTATGCACCAAACAATTCCCCCTCCCTACCAGCATACTTG
Organism: Bidens hawaiensis; assembly: GCF_021521415.1. NCBI lineage: Eukaryota > Viridiplantae > Streptophyta > Magnoliopsida > Asterales > Asteraceae > Bidens > Bidens hawaiensis. Next base: position 1,595,718 of record NW_027491061.1, read on the forward strand.
AGATTCATCTTTATTGTTTACTTTGCTCCACCCGCCAAGTTACTCGTCTACTCAGTTTAAGCTAAGTAACATCAAGGGTTTGCTCGGTAGTAAACCATGCTTGATGAATTATCATCCTTCTCGACGAAGTGTAGGTTGCTCAAACTTAACACTTAAAAGATATATGAAGTAATATCCTGCTCGGATATGATATCTTGCTTGAGGAAGTATTTTCCTTGCTCGGAGTGCAAATCTTGCATGGATTCCATAGTTAGACAAATCTAGGGAGATTGAGAAGATTTCAATCATTCCATAAGACCCAACAATAATGAACAGTTATATGTCTGAGATGGAGTGTTATGAAATTGTCAATCACTTAACTGACATTATACCTCCATTCATATCACATTCAATATAGAGTCTGTTTCATTTTTTAAGTCTTTTTATATAGTAATATACATGGAAAGTAAGTGTATATACATGAATGGAATGTCTTACTCCCCTCTATTCTCTCTCGTTTCTAATATGTGTATGTTTATATGAATTACATATATATTCTAACTAGATTAATACTAATTATCCTGATTAATTGTCACGCCACGGCTTAGGTCCTAGGCGTATGACCAATAGTTGGTACATGTATTGTAAATATATAGAGTTGTGGGTTATTTAGCGGAAGTCTATATTTATAATAAAATATTAATTTATTTGGAAAGCCTCACGGATAATAAATACCCGATAGTTTGGTTTATAAACCTTGTTTGCTTATTTTTTTTAAATACGTTTAAATCTTGTTTACAATATTTTAATAATTTAAAACTGAGTCATATCTACCTTGCAAGAATCTAACTCTATGAATAGCTATAATTCCTTGTTACCTGTACTAATATGTTTCCCTGCAATGTAGGGGAAAAATACGTAAGCGATGTGTTGGTAAATCATCGACTCTAATAATATTTAAATTACGTTACAATACAAATATAGTTTTCTTGACAAGCTCAATGGAAATATTTCTACTTCCGGTATTTGTATCACTGCCCTCCGCACACAAAATTCTCTGAGCAGCGTAGCCCCTAATGGAGAACTGGTTATGACTATTAGCCCGTGGCCATGTAGCCTTCGATTGTTTAGGCTAGACAGTTATGTTTGCATCCAGACACATATGTAATCGGTCTGAGTTGCTTTTATTTTCTAATTTGTATTATAACATTTTAGAGATCATGTAATCTCATGTAAACGTTGAATGAATCTTTTAAGATAAACAACCTTCATCTTATAGAGTATAAATATGTTTTGACTGTTTGTAAAGGTTTAACGTATTCACATTACTGTCGGTGTGTGTTTGAAAACCTTCTTGATTGTGAATGAGAATGATATTAACCTATACATAAATAGGTTCTTTAAATATTTGAATGGTGTTTCTTGATTAAGATATTGCCCCTAAGCTTAATTTAACTTTGATAAAGTTTTCAACTTTGTCTTTAAATAAAAACATTTGTTTTAATGTGACCTTTGACACAACATTCTTTGGCTTAACAGGTTCTAACATGTTGGTGAGTTTTCCGGGTAAGTAAATGAGTCCCGCGATTGATTGGGATTTATACGAATTACTTTCCTTTGGCAAGAAACTCACTACTAGTGATATCCCCCCTTACAGTTACTACATGTCCGTCAAAACATAACTTTGTTAACATTACTTTGTCAAGAAATAACATTTTATGAAAACACTTTATGAATGCTTTAAAATATTTTTAAGATTAAAGGCCATAACCTCTTCTTAATGTCTAAGCTATAACTTAAATAACTTAAACATCATCTCTGCCTTAAAGCGAGCACTCGTAATGATAATAATAAGAAAAAGAGAAGTACCGGTAGGGTTTCGATAATAAAGATAGTTGCACGTTAGCTGGGCTTCGGAACTTCGTTTCTTGCACGTTCCGAGAGAAAACGAGCCGCCGGTTGACCGGGAAAGTTGGGCACGGGGTTCTAGGTTAAGTGCGTGAGATTGAAGGTGTTTTTGGCATGAGGAGGCTCAATCCCATAGCTGCCCTATTTATAGGAGAAAAAGGGCTCCTTAGCGTGGCGCTAAGATCTTGTTTGTGATCTTTGTGTAGCTCTAATATGTCCTTAAGTCGGTTACTGTTTGTCGATCTTAGCGTAGCGCTAACATCAATAGGCTAAGATCTTCGCGTAGCTCTAAGATGTCCTTAAGTCGGTTACTGTTTGTCGATCTTAGCGTAGCACTAACATCACTAGGCTAAGATTTTAGCGTGGATCTAAGATCTTGAAGATCAATTTTTTCTTATTTAATCCTTTTATTGATTTGGCATTTGTGGTTTATTCTATGATGGAATTTTATTTTCCTTATTTATACCCATGTGGAATCCTTCCACTTTCTTCCATCTTTCCATGTGGGATGGATTTATGGGATAGTTTTATTTCCTTATCAAATTTTCCCATTTACTTATTTATTTTTTTTTCCATTACTTGTCTTGAGAATAGTTTTTTATCCTTCAACTTTACTAAGTTGTCAAATTTGGATCGAAATTTTGGGATGTTACATCCTCCCTACCTTGGAATGAATCTCGTCCTCGAGATTCATTGTGAGTGATTTCTTTGCTTTTCGATTTATGGTTAGATTTTATGTTAATCCATTTCTCAAGCTTAACTTGAACTGTTTGAATGGTTGCAGTTCCTGATTTCTGGTTAACTCACATATTTGGATGATGTATTCAGTCAATAGTTCAGAATGCCATAAGTAAATGTAAATTGCTAAGCACGGTAGCCAGTTGTGTTTAACTATTTACCTTACCTTTTGTTTTCTTAACATTACTGATGTTAACTAGATTGCATCTTGGATTTAGTCCATTGAATCCTTTTAATTTATTCATCTTGATAACTTTCAAGATATCCATACTTGAGTCATGTAATTATTTGCTTCATAAAAATTTTCAAGATATGCTTCATGATCTTTGCGGATTCTTTTCGTTTATGTCTATCAATTATTTCTTTGAACTACCAAAATTTGGATAACTGATTTTCTTTGAGTAGACATGCTCTTATGTCTAGTTTAATTCATCATTCTCTTTATTTCATCTTTCTATAAATGATGAAATATACTAACTAATAAAGTCTCTTGTATTTTCAAAAATTTTCGGAATTTAACTATCTCTTTTCTTTTGAATATAAGCATTATTGTGTAAAGAAACGATCTGTATGCTAATATCTTTCTTTATATACATTAGGGATTTAACTAGACTTTTTGCTATTACAAAAATTCTCATTTAAATACGAGTTAACAAGTAATTTACAATAGTTAACTAACTATTTCTTATGCCTTCGAGTCTTGGATATTTCTTAGATATACTCTTGTTTGTTTCTATTCTTGATTGCCAGATGCTTCTTGTGTTTCCACCATCCTGTTGTTGCTGATCCGTTTATTTCTTATTGTGTCTTTTGAACACTCTCTTTTAAAATGTCCTTTTTCTCTACATTTGAAGCATGCAACTACTTTTCTTCTACAATCCTCTTCAGAATGACCCGTTTTGTTATAGAAAGTACATGTGACTGCTTTATTGTTCTTGTTTTTTTTCGACGTTTCCCAAGATGTTGTTTACCATAGTTATAACAAATTGGATTTTTGAATTTAAATGTTTTCTCCTTGTTGATTTCCTTGATTTATTTGACTATTGCTTTTTCTTTATATTTTCACATTGTTTTTCTCTTTAACCTCCGTATTCCTTACCATACTGTTGATCAAATATCTGGCCAATTCCATGGTCGAGGAGGTTGTTTGTGGCATATGGGTTTTTACTACATCTTTTATCTCTTTTGGTAGCCCATATATGTATTGAATAATTTTGTTGTATTCTGAGTCGTCTAGACGCGGAGTTGATTAGAAATATTCAAGGAACTTAGTATTGTATTCAGTGAGATTTGTGCCATCCATCTTGTGGTTTAGAAACTTTATTTGAATATGATTCAATTCATGCATGGGGAAAAAATTTTGTAATACGATTTCTTTGAATGCTTCCCATTTCATTTGATACAACGTTTCTCTGTCCTTTCTCATGATTAGAGTGTTCAACCATTTTAGAGCTTCATCTTTGAATTTCATATATGCATACTGAATTTTTTGAATCTCAACACATTGACTAATGATGATGATGGACTCTATCTCCTCAAGCCATCGTAAAGTTGGTATGACACCTTAGTCTCCATAGTATTCTTTTGGTCCATACATTTTGAAGTCCTTGTAACTGCATCCTTGAGTTACTATATGGTTCTTGACATTATTATTGAACTATGAGTGTTTTCGTCACGATGAGAAGGATTTTGACATGGATGAGTTCTAACAACCTTATTTGAATGTCTAATTTTGTATATCTCTCCTTTCATTCTATCTATAAGAGGGATCATTGCATCACGAATCATCTCTTGTATTTTGACTAATTATTATTCTGGAATCTCATGGTCATATTGTGTCATGTTCTTGTTGCTTCCTTGATTGGAAACTTCATCATTATTTTCTTTACTATTTGGGTTCGATATTCTATAGATAGAATTACCTCAGTTATGAAAGAAACTTAAATACTGATGATAAACTGCGTGATATGTGAATGCTACAAATACAAGAAATCTATTGATTATAAAACTTTCAATAAATCTTCCGTATTCTTATATGGATTTCTTTCTAACTTTGTTTCTTCTTTTTCTCGGACCTCAACTAACTTTTTCGTGAGGTTATATGTCCTTGTTAGGAATAATCCATATGGTTTGCCTCTTGACTGAGAAATGATATTAAGAAAATTGTATAAGACGATATATCCATATATCTGATAATTATCATAGCATTTTCTGGATATCTTAATGATGATTGATGATGTTCTATAGAGGCATCGATACTTTTCCCTTATTTGATTTGACTAGTACATACCTTATGTACAGAAAATCCTTGAGAATTTCTCTAATTCTCTTTCTAGGTTTATTTATATCTCTTTTGCTAATTTTTTTCTGATATTGACTTGGAGTTATTTATCATTTGGATTTCGTCCATCTGGACCTTTCGTTATTGCTAATATGTTCTTACTCCCAGTTTTGTTGGAAGAATTACTCTTAGAGTTTATGCTTTCTATTCCTTGACATAATTTAAAGATAAGTTTAGTATTTCAAAGAAAGTAAAACATATCTTTTGTTTATGTTGTAGTTTGCAAGAGTGTACAAAACTACTATTAATATACTGGTTACAATTGTTAATATCTTATTGTCTACTTCTTCAAGCGAATGATCAATTACGTGATCTTGTTATCCACCTTGGTGTTTTTGCTTGTCTCCACTTCATTTTGTCTTTCCTCGTTTTCCAATTCTTTCTTAAGCATTGATTTTTCTATTTTGGTGACATTGATTCCGTAATGAGTGGAATTATCTTCAATGTCATGCATTCCTTCTAAGGAATTTTGATCCATGTTCAAGCGTTTATCTTGAATATGAGCATAGTAAGGATTTTGTATTGCTGGATAATGGAAATATTGTTGTTCCTAAGAATATTCTTCAGGTTTAGTCATTTTCCCTTTGACAACATTGGTTTCTTTGTTCTACTTGATCATGCTGCTTTTATATTCTGATTTGGAATGATCTGAGTTAGTGGGATGTTAGTATTAAACGAATTTGAATCTTCCTCTACTGTTGTTTGATATGAGTCTTCACAACTAGACACAAGAATTGGGAGTAGAAATGTTCCCATGTATCCTTTTCCCTTACCAGATCGAGGTCGACTGGTATAACTATGGTGATCGGACATCTGCGCGAGGTTTGATTAAAAGTATAAATGCGTTCCTAACTTATTTGTACAATTTATCTTATCCGTAATATTTATACATTCAATGTATAAAGCTTAATTATTTGTCAATCAAATATCTAATTTTGCTATAACCGATGGTTCTGAAAAAGGATTGATATTTCTATCAGTATTTTTGGATTTCCAGGAAGATACTTCGGTTGACTTCCATATGACAATTTAAGAATTGTTGGTTTCTCTTGACTAAAAAAGCTTGTATTTGTTGTTATTACTAGCCATGTCTGATGGCTCAGATTCAGGTGTAGTGATTGAATGTCTAACTAATCCGGGTATATGCCCAAAGTAGTTTCTACAAGACATTTGTACAGATTATGCTTAGGGATATGTAAACTATAAATCTTTGCTTATCCCTACTTATTAAACAAGTGGTTAAAGCTTAGGTAATAACATATTAATACCTAATTTCCTAAAACCGGTGGCTCTATAATATGATTGATATCTATCTCTAATCAAAGCCTAGGTATGATTAAATACCTAATTCGCTGAGATCGATGGCTCTGATACCAACTTGTCACACCCTGGCTTAGGGCCAGGCGTATGACCAATAGTTGGTACCTATTTTATAAATATATCAGAGTTGCGGGTTATTTAGCGGACGTCATTATTTATAATAAAATATTAATTTATTTGAAAAGCTTCTCAAATAATAAATACCTGAGTGTTTGATTTATAAACCTTGTTTGATTTTTTTTATAATGTTTAAATCTTGTTTACAAAATTTTAATAATTTAAAACCGAGCCATCTCTACCTTGCGAGCATCTAACTTTATGAATGGTTGTAATTACTTGCTACATGTACTAATATGTTTCCCTGCAATGTAGGAGGGGAAATACGTCAGCGATGTACTGGTAAATCATTGACTCTAATAATATTTAAATTACCGTTACAATAGAAATATAGTTTTCTAGACAAGCTCAAAAGAAATATTTCTACTTCTGGTATTTGTACCACTGCACTACACACACAAAATTCTCCGAGCCACATAGCCCCTAATTGTGACACTCGTCAATTTCAGGTTAACTCCGTTAATCCAAACTCTGTCAATTCAAACTTAAGATCACTAGAACTATAACGCACATCTCATTTCATTTAAACTAGGGTTTTAAATGACTCTTGACAATCACTACACATGTAGTCTTTCGGGATTGCACCGAAACGCAAACGAGTTGACTCAAACCATTGGTGAACAAACGACAAACATCAAAACAATAAGTAATTGATAATTATATGTTAGGCTTATGTGTTATTTGATAATATTGAGTAGAACATTAACTCAAGATGCAAAAAGCTATTTTATACTAGAAAAGTAATAACTAAAAGTTGAGGGGCCATTGTGTAATATAATTATTATTAATTAATAACAAAAACCCTAACCTACTCTCTCCCTCCCAAACCCGATCGCCCCCCCCCCCCTCCCTCTCTTCTTGGCTGCGAGATTTTCCGGAAGTCTTCCCGGAGGATTTGCCTGGACTCCCTCCTATTCGACAAGTCGAGTTCCAAATCGAATTGACCCCCGGTGCTGCACCCATAGCACGAGCCCCGTATCGGCTCGCACCGGCAGAGCTTCAGGAGTTGTCCACTCAATTGCAAGATTTGCTGGATATAGGTTTTATCCGACCTAGCTCATCACCATGGGGAGCCCCTGTCTTATTTGTCCGAAAGAAGGACGGGACTTTCCGCATGTGCATCGACTACCGAGAGCTGAACAAGGTGATGATCAAGAACCGTTATCCCTTACCCTGAATTGATGATCTGTTCGACTAGCTTCAAGAATCGAGTTACTACTCGAAGATCGATCTGAGATCTGGTTACCATCAATTAAGAGTGCGCGAAGAAGATATTTCAAAGACGGCCTTCAGAACTCGGTACGGTCACTACGAGTTTTCGGTTATGCCTTTTGGCTTAACCAACGCACCAGCCGTATTTATGGATCTCATGAACCGAGTATGCAAGGCGTACCTCGACAAGTTTGTGATTGTTTTTATTAATGATATCCTCGTCTACTCCAAGGACAAGACCGACTACGAAGAACACTTGAGGTTAATCCTGGAATTGCTGAAGAAGGAACAACTGTATGCTAAACTCTCGAAATGCGAATATTGGCTTCGCGAGGTTCACTTCTTAGGACATGTGATCAATGAGAATGGTATCCATGTCGATCCCGGCAAAGTAGAGGCCATCAAAAACTGGGAAGCACCTAAGACTCCGACTGAGGTGCAACAATTCCTAGGACTGGCTGGCTACTATCGACGTTTCATCGAGGGATTTTCAAAGATTCCTCAACCCCTCACCGCTTTGACTCACAAGGGTACTAAGTACAATTGGGGTGACGCGCAAGAATCCGCTTTCCAACTGTTGAAAACCAAACTCTGTAGCGCCCCTATCCTAGCCCTTCCCGAGGGAACAGAAAATTTTGAGGTACATTGTGACGCATAGATACAAGGTCTCGGTTGCGTGCTGATGCAACTCGAGAAAGTTATAGCCTATGCCTCTCGACAACTACGGATTCACGAGAAGAACTACATAACCCATGACTTGGAACTCGGAGCTGTGGTGTTTGCTCTTAAGATATGGAGGCATTACTTGTACGGTACCAAGTTTACCATTTACACCGACCACAAGAGTCTCCAACATATCTACAATCAGAAGGAGTTGAACATGCGACAGCGTCGTTGGGTCGAGCTGCTTAAGGATTATGATTGTGCCATCAAGTACCACCCTGGCAAGGCCAATGTAGTGGCCGATGCTCTCAGCAGAAAAAAAACCGGTAAACCTAGACGAGTGCGAGCATTACAACTCACAATCCAGGCCAACTTACCCGATCAGATTCGCGATGCGCAAATCGAAGCCTTGAAGGACTATAATCTCCCACAGAACTCATGCGAGGCATGAACAAGCAACTTGAAACCAAATCGGACGGGGTCTAATATTTCGAAAACCGGATTTTGGCCCTTCGAAACGGAGAGTTGAGAACTTTAGTGATGGACGAAGCACACAAGTCCCGATATTCCATTCACCCTGGCTCAGATAAAATGTACCATGATCTGAAAGCACTTTACTGGTGGCCAAACATGAAAGCCGACATTGCCACCTACGTGAGTAAATGCTTGACTTGTGCAAGAGTCAAAATAGAATATCAGAAACCATCTGGTCTGCTACAGCAACCGTAACTTCCAAAGTGGAAATGGGAGCACATTTCCATGGATTTCATCACGAGATTACCCAAAACACCGACGGGATGCGATACCATCTGGGTGATCGTTGACCGGTTGACTAAGTCTGCACACTTCTTAGCAATCAAGGAATCAGACAAAATGGAAAGACTGACTCGCATCTATATGAAAGAAGTAGTGTCTAGACACGGAGTGCCTGTCTCAATCATATCTGATCGAGATTCCCGTTTCACTTCGCACTTTTGGAAGTCACTACAGAGTGCACTAGGCACCCGCCTTGATATGAGCACAGCATACCATCCTCAGATGGATGGGCAAAGTGAGTGCACCATTCAGACCTTGGAGGACATGTTGCGTGCATGTGTGTTGGATTTCGGAAAAAGTTGGGAACCTCACTTGCCTTTGGTAGAGTTTTCGTATAATAACAGCTACCACACAAGCATTAAAGCAGCGCCGTTTGAAGCGTTGTACGGACGGAAGTGTCGATCACCTCTCTGCTGGGCAGAGGTGGGTGATAGCCAAATCACTGGCCCAGAATTAGTACTTGAAACCTCTGAAAAGATTGTTCAAATCCGCAACCGTATGGCAGCAGCACGAGATCGCCAAAAGAGTTACGCCGACAAGCGCCGAAAGTCTCTTGAATTTCAAGTGAACGACCAAGTATTACTCAAAGTCTCACCTTGGAAAGGTGTGGTTCGCTTCGGAAAGCGAAACAAACTCAATCCACGATACGTTGGCCCATACCGGATAACTGAGCACATTAGTCTGGTGTCGTACCGACTGGATCTACCAACGGAACTCAGTAGCGTACACAACGTATTCCATGTATCCAATTTGAAGAAATGCCTTTCCGATGAAACCCAAGCAGTCCCTTTGGACAAGTTGCAAGTTGATGAACAGCTACGCTTCATCGAAGAACCAGTCGAAGTTTTGGATTGGGAAACCAAAACACTCAAGCACAGCAAAATTCCAATCGTTAAGGTTCGTTGGAACTCGAGACGTGGACCGGAGTTCACGTGGGAACGCGAGGACCAAATGATGAAAAAGTATCCTCACCTTTTTGAAGGGTTGACCAAACACCAAAAACCACGAAAGCCGTCAAACCGTCAGAAATCACCAGAGGTATGAATTAAATTTCGGGACGAAATTTCTTTCTACTAGGGGATGATATGACAAACTGAAAAATTTTCTTGCCTTTTCAGACACCCATCGTGAATTGACTCAAATTTTCGGGACGAAAATTCTTTCAACATGGGAATGATGTGACACTCGTCAATTTCAGGTTAACTCCGTCAATTCAAACTTAAGATCACTAGAACTATAACGCACATCTCATTTCATTTAAACTAGGGTTTTAAATGACGCTTGACAATCACTACACATGTAGTCTTTCGGGATTGCACCGAAACGCAAACGAGTTGACTCAAACCATTGGTGAACAAACGACAAACATCAAAACAATAAGTAATTGATAATTATATGTTAGGCTTATGTGTTATTTGATAATATTGAGTAGAACATTAACTCAAGATGCAAAAAGCTATTTTATGCTAGAAAAGTAATAACTAAAAGTTGAGGGGGCCATTGTGTAATATAATTATTATTAATTAATAACAAAAACCCTAACCTCCTCTCTCCCTCCCAAACCCGATCGCCCCCCCCCCCCCCCCCCTCTCTTCTTGGCTGCCGTCACACTACACACACATACACACAAGGATTTTCAAGCTTTTGGTTGAAGAATTAAGGTGCTAGGAAGGTATTAACAACTACTCTATGCATTCCATATGTTTAATTTTGATATTGAATGGGTTAATCAAAACCCTAATTCACGAAATTGATGATTTAGATGAGTTAGGGTTTGATTATATGCTTGATGATGATTTGCTAATGAAATTGATAACTTGTTGTGTTATTGTTGTTTGTTAATCATTGTTCTTTGATTTAAAACTTTCAAGAGAAACCCTACTATGTGTGTAATGTGAGATTGATATGCATGGTTGGTAAATATTGTGTCTAGAGTGTTATATGCATGGATTATGGTTCATAGATTGTTGTTATGTTGAGTTTTGATGTAAACTGGTACTGGACAGATTGTTAAGTTTATATTTAGAAGACTGTAATTGAATGTTAAGGTGGTAATTGGTCGACATTATTAACACTATAGTGTACTAGGTTGAGTCTAGTTTCTATAAAGTCTAAGTTTGTAATTTTTGGACGTGTAAAAGTTAACTTTTATTGTTTTACAAAACTGAAGTGCAAGTCTGAATTGTGAGATCTGCTGTTAGGCTGTTTTAAAATTATCATATCTAATATACTACAAGACCAAATGGGTTGGTTCCACTTCTGGAAGTTAACATGTTGAGTTAAGAACCTAACCCAATTGGTCTTGTATTAATTGAAATTACCATTTAACAGGAATAACAAATATCATTCTGTTGCGCATGATTTTGACTGCTGTGAGTTTACTGTAATGTTTTGGACTTTGTGAGAAAACTATGTGGAATAAAAATATAATAAAAATAGTTATGGAAACCTAACTCATGTGTGCTTTTGTGACGATTTTTGGTGAATTAATTGATATGTTGTGATCTGTTGAATAGAGTAATCTTTCAAGTAGAAATCTGTCTTGATAAAACTAGCTGCTGAACTATACGAAATTACATGAAACGTACTTGTTGTAAGATAAATGCCATGATTTTGACTAAATTGCCCTTGTGGGGAATAATTGCTAGTAATGTACAATATTAATACTTGACACGTAAGTAGTTGTTCACACATGTAACGTATCACCAATATGTTTGTTGAGTCACACACAATTCACAAACGAAACACGAAACGTATCTCATGCATAGGTATTATGTGCCGAGTCTAGAGACTCAATAATAGTTCCAGCACTTAGAAAATCTCATTCTTGTTTTAGAACGCTAGTGAGGATTTTCTGTGACGCGCATCTCTTGGTTGACTTGTTTTTGAATTCTTCGCAAACAGTGAGTTTCACGTTCCCCTTTTACTCTTTTAAACGCTTTTTACTTGGGGGAGATAACATACTCCAAAACGCTTTAGATTTTTTTATTAGTTATATATCACTTGTAAAGGCTAAGTGGCAAACGAACCAACTAAAGTCCTTCATAACATCGAACCGTTTAGTATTTGTATAATAGCGAGTCATTGTTGAGTAGTACTACTGGGTTTGACAAACCCCACCCAACTTTAAACTCGACGGCAGGTCGAGTGGGTGTAATCTTGGCTAACACATTTTCCATGGTCGTGGTAGACATGGTGGCAAGGCAATTGATAAACAGTCAGCTTCGGTGTCGAACACTTAGTAATACTTGTTTTATAGGTTAGCTACCTATGGATATATAATTGATTTAACATTATCTGGTAACGCAAACGCAAAATGTAAACGCAAACGCAAACGCTTTATTTATATAAATTTGTGAACTCACCAACCCCGTGTTGACACTTTTAGTATGTTATTCTCAGGTAGCCGAGGCGGGCGCGCGGTATAGGAACATGCATTACATTGAACTCTATTGTTTTTGCAAACTTGTTTTTAAACTGTTATTAATTGGGTTTTAAGTCGTCCTGCGTAACGCAACACTTGGTTTATAAATTTACGCTTCAGCACTTATTTACACTTAAATGTTTCGTGGTTTGAAAACTTTACTTATGGTGTTTGATTATAACTAATGATTCCGATCCTGTTAGTTCACACCCTCTGACGGTAAAACTCCGTTAGTGGATTTTGAGGGTGTGACACTAATGGAGAACTGGTTATGACTTTTATCCCGCGACCACGTAGCCTTCGACTGTTTAGGCTGACAGTCTTGTTTGGATCCAAATGTGTAATCGGTCTGAGTTGCTTTATTTTCTAATTTGTATTATAATGTTTTAGATATCACGTAATCTCATGTAAACGTTGACTGACTCTTTTAAGATAAACAACCCATTCATCTTATAGAGTATAAATATGTTTTGACTGTTTGTAAGGTTTAACGTATTCACATGTACCGTCGGTGTGCATTTGAAAACCTTCTTGATTGTGAATGAGAATGATATTAACCTATACATAAATAGGTTCTTTAAATATTTGAATGGTGTTTCTTGATTACGCTATTGCCCTTAAGCTTAATTTAACCTTGATAAAGTTTTCAACTTTGTATTTGAATGAAAAGATTTGTTTTAATGTGACCTTTGATATAGCATGCTTTGGCTTAATCGATTCTAACACGTTGGTTAGTTTCTCCAGGTAAGTAAACGGGTCCCGCGGTTGATTGGGTTTTATACGAATTACTTTTCTTTGACAAGAAACTCACTACTAGTGATATCCCCCCTTAAAATTACTACATGCCCGTCAAAATTTTACTTTGTTAGCATTACTTTGTCATGAAATAACGTTTTATGAAAACTCTTTATGAATGCTTTAAAATCTTTTCAAGGTTAAAGGACATAGCCTCTTCTTAATGTCTAAGCTATAACTTAAACATAATCTCTACCTTAAAGCGAGCACTCGGAATGATAATAATAAGAAAAAGAGAAGCGTCGGTAGAGTTTCGATAATAAAGATAGTTGCACGTTAGCGGGGCTTAAGAACTTCGTTTCTTGCACGTTCCGCGAGAAAACGAGCCGCCGGTTGACCGGGAAAGTTGGGCACGGGTTTCTAGGTTAAGTGTGTGAGATTGAAGGTCTTTGTGGCATGAGGAGGCTCAATCCCATAGCTGCCCTATTTATAGGAGAAAAAGGGCTCCTTAGCATGGCGCTAAGATCTTGTTTGTGATCTTTGTGTAGCTCTAAGATGTCCTTAAGTCGATTACTGTTTGTTGATCTTAGCGTAGCTCTAACATCACTAGGCTAAGATCTTAGCGTGGCTCTAAGATGTCCTTAAGTCGGTTACTGTTTGTCGATCTTAGCGTAGCTCTAACATCACTAGGCTAAGATCTTAGCGTGGCTCTAAGATGTCCTTAAGTCGGTTACTGTTTGTCGATCTTAGCGTAGCTCTAAGATCTTGAAGATCAAATTTTTCGTTTTCAGTCCTTGGACTTTATTGATTTGGCATTCTTGGTTTATTCTATTATGGAATTTTATTTTCCTTATTTATACCCTTGTGGAATGCTTCCACTTTCTTCCATCTTTCCATGTGATATGGATATATGGTATAGTTTTATTTCCTTATCAAATTTTACCATTTACTTATTTAAAATTTTTCATTACTTGTCTTGAGAATGATCCTTCAACTTTACTAAGTTGTCAAATTTGAATCGAAATTTTTAGGACGTTACATTAAGCGATAACCCTGCTCCAACACCCCACTAGCACTTAGCAAGTAAGTTCTACAACAGTGGCTAAAAGTTTCGAACTATTATACAATGGTCGCATATTTATCTTAAATTGTGGCTAAAGGTTTTAAATTGTTATACAATGCTCACATGAATAGATAAAATGTGTGGCTAAAAATAGGCTACAAAGTTTTGAAATGTTAATGATAACCTTTAGCCACACTTTTAATTAAGGGTGTGCGTGGTGCGGTTCGATGTGGTTATTTACTAAAACTGAGCCAAAAAACCAAACTTTCAGTTTTATGATTTTTTAAAACCGTTCGGTTTCGGTTTTTTTAGTTTTTGGGTTTAGTTCGGTTTTGGATGCTGTTTTTTCGGTTTTGTTAATCAAGCCAAAACTTTTGGGACAAAAAACTTAACCCGGGATATTGAAATTGGGCATGATATTGTTTTCTTTAAAGAATGATTAATATAATACTGAATACTTGGACTTCAAATTTTAAAATCTAATAAAAGATACGTTTAAAATCAAAATTCAAAATCAAAACTAAAAGTATGAGTATTATTGGTTGTTAATCATATCTAGAAACTAAATATATTTGTTATTAACCATATGTTAAAACTAAACAAATAGTCCTCCGTAGATATTGTTTTAATGGTTACATCTAAGATATTATGATTGTTTTGGTTCGATTCGATTTTTTCGGTTCTTAACAAAATACAAAACCGAACCAAACCCAATATTTCGGTTTTTGCTAAAGTTCAATACCAACCCGTCGGTTTCTAATTCAATTTAGTTTATTCGATTTGGTTTTATACACACCCCTACCTTTAATCGAAAGTATGGCCGTGCGGTTTTGGAATATGTGTGATTGTAGGTCATGTTTGGCTTAGTGTGCAAGTTAGAGTGGTAGAGAAGTTTCCATCAGTTAATTAAATTTCATTCATCGTGGCCTATAAAAAACCTTACACTATTATTCAGAAGAAAGTTGATTCAAAGTGGTCTCGTTCTCTCATTTATGATTTTTCCTTTTTTTTTTAGCTTGACCCCTTCTAACCAAGGAAAAAAAAAAGGAGAGGGAAGGGTAAGAAAGAAAAGGGAAAGAAAGAAATTTTTTTTAATTAGGTGTGTTCTTGAGTTGGAAGAAAATTAAAGGAAATGAAATGATAACTATGTTATCCTTAGTAATCAACCCATTTTTTTGACAATAATTTATTGGAAAAAAAATTAATTTAATCTCTCCTAAGTCATCATACTTCTTTTATTTCCATCCTAAAAAAAACTCAAGAACACCTATTTTTTAATTATCCTTAGTTTTTTCTTTAATTTCCCTCATTTATAAAAACTCAAGAACATGTCGTAAGTTCTCTCTCAATATTTTATGGATTTGAATGTTTTTATCCGTCTTTTTGGATCTTGAATACTAGTTCTCAAGGTATATTATAACCTCTAAGGCCATAAGTTATTATTAATGAATTTTATAGGGCATCTTCTATCACATTATTGTTACTTTCTAGAAAAAACCCATATGTAATAGATAAAGCATCTTAATATTCATTCAATCAGTATTACTTGAAAACATATAGCTAGTTTGATTATAAAAGCGTACATATCCTTATAAAGCCTCATATAATGTCTCACTACATATAATCTAATATCCTTTTAATGGCTAAGTCTGTCAGAGTTTACGGATATAAAAGAGAAAAATACACATCTCCAATTTTTTTTTTTTTTGTAGGTATTGATGCTCAATAATAACTTACAACGAGAAGCGACAATAATTAAATATGTATTTATACGTTATCTAATACTTAATGTAACCATTGCCCATAAAATATGAGAAAGTGTGATCCAAAATGGACCTCCTCATAGTTCTAGAGTGATTTTAATTTTTAACTTTAAATTAATTAAAACAATGTCTAATAAGGTCAAAGTAATGACGCGCGTTAATGCTATTTTATATTTAAGGCGGGAGAAAAGAAAAAAAGTTGGGAAACTTGATAATATAAATTATTAATCTCGTTGATGTGTGAGTTAGCATATGATTTGGACTATGTGAATTAAAAAAATAATTTATGATTCTCGACATTATTATTATTATTTGAAACTCCATCGTCGCAAGACTCAAGTGTAATCAACCTTCTTTTTTGATCGGCATTTTTTTTTTTGAAAAACTTAAAATCTTCCAATCATTTGATGTTTTAAAGAGTTTGTTTTTATCAACGAATCACCAGCCCCATTAAAGTGTAAATCAACCTAATCACGTTAATAAATATAAATTTTACATTATTTGAGAAAAATAAAACAACGATTTCATGTATGCCTTTTTTTTGGGTAAAGGGATTCACCCGGTTAAATGCATTCCACACAATCAAAAAGTACAAGTAATATGACAGAGTGCCATATTAGTTCTCATGTATGACATGCCATACAAGAGTAAACAAACCAAAAACCACCAAACATTGGTAAACACAGCCAAAGCTTACACAAGAACAATGTAAATAAACAAAACTAAAACAAATCAACCATTATCATCAATCTGGTGGGAAACTCCCCGCGGAAAGTGCCAATCCTCGAGAACCCGATTAACCCGTTCAGAATTCTTGAACTTTAGAGTCATAAGCTTTAGGCGCGTCCCCCTAATGATTTCGTCCGCAACCATCTTCGGGGTCTTCAAAGAGTTCTTGAAAAGCCGGTTGTTTCGCTCCTTCCAGATAACGTAAACCGAAGCCCCAAATAGCAGCCGATTAACAACATTTTCAATAGAGTTGGACATTCCAAATTGAGACACAATATTCGCCCAACCATTCCTACATCCCTGAAACTTCCCTTTCATTCTTACAATACTCCAAACCTCAGCAGAGAACTTACACTCAAAGAAGAGGTGGTTACGAGAATCCGGCTCTCCATTACAAAGAGGGCAGCAATACAAGTTATAATTTGGATACCCACCAATTTTCCATCCCATAATACGATTCTGCGTGCTCAACCTATCATGAAGCACACTCCACAACATAAAGGAGTGTTTTGGAACACATTGAGAGAACCAAACAACATGCACCCAAGACACCTTATCAGCCGGTCTCCGAATAAGATTCCAAATTCCAGACGCCGAGAAATTCATTGAAGTCCCATTCTCATCCATTACCACGATCTTGTCCCTCTCATCCGGACAAATGCTGACTTCTTTTAGGTTCAAAAGAATTGGATACCTCAAAATCCAATCCGGCGGCCAACCCCAGTTATTATGATGAACAACATCACTGATACAGGTCTCTAAAGACAAGCCAGCACGATGAATAGCTCTAGGGTTAATATATTCAATTAAAGGACAAATCTCATCCCACTTATCATACCAAACTGAAGTAGATCTCCCATTCCCAATTTCATGCCATATAAATTTTCTAATCTGAGGACGGAACTGAAGAATTTTCCTCCATCCCCACGTACACGAGTTAGGAATCTGCAAGCTCCAAAAATTTCGCCCCTTCATTTTATACTCATAAATCCATTTAACCCACAACGAGTTACGCACATTGATTAAGCTCCAAATATGATAAACCAGCAGAGAGTTATTGACATCCCGTATACGCCGGATACCCAAACCACCTTCACACTTCGGCCGACACACAATATCCCAAGAGACTTTATGCTTTCCCTTATTTTGACCATAATCCCAAAGAAAGTTTTTAATCCGTTTCTCAAGATCAGCAATAAGTCTAGAAGGGAGAGAAAACACAGCAGCCCAATAAATATATAAAGACGAAAGAACAGACCTGACCAGCTGCAATTTACCCGCAAAAGATAAAGTTTTATTCTTCCAATCTCCAATCCGACTATCCATACAATCCAGCAACCTCTTACAATCCCGGTAATTTAACCTCGTGGATATAAGAGGAACCCCCAAGTATTTAACCGGGAGCCTTCCTTCAACAAAGGGCATAATATTCAAAATACCACCTTTAACACGGTCCGGGACATTACAGAAAAACGCGGTACTTTTCGGAACACTCGGAGTAAGCCCGGACATATCTTTGAAATCATTCAGAGCCCCCATAATAATTTTAGCAGAATTCACATCACCACGAGCAAACAGGAACAAATCATCCGCAAAGCAAATGTTGATAATATTTAACTTTTCACAACATCGATGAAAACGGAACGATCCATCAATACGAACCTTTCGATGCAGAATCAACGTGAGAGCTTGCATAACCAGCGTGAAAATATAAGGGGACATCGGATCACCCTGTCTCAGACCTCTTTTACCACTAAAGAACCCGTGTAAATTCCCATTAACTGCTATCGAAAAAGAAGAAGTGGTTATGCACTCCATTATCCACTGAATCATCTTATCGTGGAAACCATACCCAAAAAGAATATCACGTATGAAGTCCCAACTGACCGTATCATAGGCTTTCTGGATATCAACTTTAAAAGCACATCTAGGCGGACCTGTATTAGTGTGGTAATTATGCATTAATTCTTGGGTCAAAAGGATATTATCAGAAATCCTACGCCCAGGCACAAACGCTGACTGATTAATATCAATTAACGACTCCAACCCCTTCATCATACGAACCGAGATAATCTTGGTAATGCATTTATATAAAGTGTTGCAGCACGAGATGGGACGAAAATCATTCGGAGTCACAATATTAGTCACTTTAGGAATAAGGGCAATAATGGTGTGGTTTACCTGTTTAAGGAGACTTCCTCTGCTGAAAAATTCACGAACCGCCAAACACACATCTTTTCCAACAATATCCCAAGAACTCTTGAAAAAGGCCGAGGAAAAACCATCAGGTCCCGGCGCTTTGGAATTCTCAATAGAGAAAACCGCATCCTTGATTTCCAAATCGGAGATAGGTCTAATCATAAACTCCGCCTGGGAGGCCGAGAGTTTAGTAGTAAACATCTGATTATCCAGTTTCCTCAATGGTTTCAAATCAGAGCCAAAGATGTTCGTAAAATGATTAACAAACACCGAAGGAACATCCAACCCCTCAAATAAACGGCCCTGAGCATCACTTATAATATCAATGCGACCCCTATGGTTTCGCATTTTCAAAGAATTGTGAAAGTATGCAGTATTAGAGTCACCAAGCTTTAACCAATCAACTTTAGCCTTTTGTTTAAGGAATTCTTCCTCATCCTTAGCCGCCTCATGATAAGCCTTAAGATAATTACTCTGTTCCCGAATCAACTCCAAATTAGTAGGGTCAGTGTCAAGGTGGGTTTGACAAGCATCCAGACGGGTTCTTAGTCAGTAACTTTCTTATGGAGATTGCCTTGCCGGTACAGCAAAGAACGAATAGGGTGTTTTAAGTTCTGGAGTTTCTTTACCACGCGAAACATGTGATACCCGTTCACCTCAATATTCCAGCCTTTAGCAATAATATCATGATAACCCGGTTTTTCAATCAAGAAATTAGGGAATTTAAACGGTTTAGGCTTACCTTTAATAAGAGAGGGGAATTTCAATAGACATGGAGAGTGGTCTGAAATCCGGTACGGAAGGAACACCGCCGAAGAATCATTAAAAATCTCCAAGAATTTAGAGTTTCCCATCACCCTATCAAGCTTTTTAAAATGGCCCATACCCGTTTTCGGTTTATTGCTCCAAGTGTATTTGAGTCCGACCCCCTTTATATCCTCAACTTCAATGTTGTTAACACAATCACGAAAATCAATCATTCCAGTAGAAATTTTGGAAGAACCATGCAAGCTGTCTTCCAAACTAAGAGCACAATTAAAATCACCAAGTAAAGCCCAAGGTTTATCACGAGTGAGTTGTTTATGAACAAGAAGATTACGCCATAACTCCCTTCTTTTCAAATAACAATTCTCAGCATACACGAAAGAACCATACATCACCTTGCAATCAAGCTTAAACTTTAACTGAACGTGAAGAACCTGATTCGAATAATCAATAACCATAAGATCAACCAAATCCGTATTCCACCCCACAATAATCCGAGTACCTTTATCACAAACACTACCATTGCTGGTCCAATCCCAATTATTACAGATCTTCTTACAAACATCAAAAACCGCGTTTAATTTGACGTGAGACTCAAGAATAGCGCAAACCTGAATATTATTATCTTGTATTACCTTACGAACCTCTTTTTGTTTAAGAGGGCGGTTCAACCCTCTTATATTCCAAGTGGCGATGGTACCCATTAAACACCCAATTCACCGGGTGTGCTTGCACCCTCATGTATGCCTTCTCAACAGTTTGTTTAGATTAGGTTTTCTTATTTTTTTAACCTATTCAAATAAAAGTTATTTATTAGTCATGAAAAGTATAACTGTATAGACGCCTTCAGAATTAGCAATACCATATTTTAGGCGAGGGTGTATCTGTGTCATATTGTTAGTGGCGGGCCAAAAAAAATATTCGTAGTCATAGGCGTAAATGATTTGAGGTCCGTACTCAGTTGAATATCGTTATATAATTATTTTTCGTTCGGTTCAATTGTTTTAGTCGGGTCAAATCATGTCGGGTCATATAGAAGATTAGATAATCAAACGAAATATAAAACCAAAAAAAAAAAAAATAGATTGTATTGAGAGTTTGAGACTTTGGCTTAAAATTGGATACATATTGGACATTTTGGTTTAAATTTGTGTTGAAATCGTTTCTATTAAAACTAAAATTTGATTTGATAAATTATTGATATACATAGAACCTCTATATTTTAATACTCGATAAATTAATAATCTCGACAAAATTAATAATTTGTTCAGTCCTAATTTAAGACTAGTACAAAATTGGACTCCAATCAATAAAAAAATAAAATAATAATTTTTTGAAATCCCAATATAAATATATTGGTTCAAGTGAAACTATAAATTAATAATTACTAAAATATTTTAAAATTCTATGGTTTTCTAGTAAACAAAAGAATATAGTCACTTGTTTTTTTTTTTTGAATATTAAACCTGTATTGATTTCATTTTTAAATCTCTTCAATTATACTTAAGAGTTGATCTATATATATTAAACTTGACAAGTTCATTAATGTATGAATATACATGGAAATTTTGAAGGTCCTTGTTTTTGTTTTATTCAAATATGTAAAGTGAGCGGGCAAGAAACTTTGAAGGTCGATGCATTAATTTGAGAGTTGCTAACGAATATAATTCAACTTCTTAACTTAATAATTTATTAATTTATTGATATAATAATATCTCGCTAAATTTAAAATATTTTGGTCCCAACATTATTAATTTATAAAGGTTTTATTGAACATTCATATAATTATAATGATAAATATATAAATTTATCTTTATTAAGGTCAATCTCGAAATTTCATGTAGATCATCATCGAAATCCCACAAGGTCTTTATGTTGTTCTCGAGATTCTTTAATAATCGATCGGGAATTTTAACACATATACACTAACAAAAAAAATTATATTTTTGTGAAAGTTATACCATTAAATTAAAATTTATAACCTTTTTCAAATGAGCATAAACTAGTATTTAAACCCACCGCGTTGCGACGGGAGCTTAAAAGTACACGTGCGTTGCGCTAACCATCAAACGAAGCAGGGCACACAAATTTTATTAAATACAACTCTCACCCTCATAAGAATCATAAAAAATAGGCAGCGCCACGCCTAAAACATCCTCTGGCAACAACGATTTACCGACGTCGCCATAGACGCCTCAAAAGCCAACTATAACAACGCCAACATAAGTCAGTTGTTAAAGCCCCAAAATTAGGGCAAACCCCCGCATCCACCTACCAAAGATAAAAACCAAAGGCCGGCCACCACCGGCATCGCTTAGGTCTCCAAAATGGAACCCGACGACAGACAAACATCACTGTCTTACCTCCACAACCGTGGCCGCCTAGGTTCCAAAACGGAAGCCGACAACGACCGTCATCAGAGGATAAATCATATTTCGAAGCTACAGGTAACATCGTCGCTGGAAAAGCAAAACTAAAGTGTCAATGTCGTCGGACAATAATCAATCAAAGAACCAGTTTGAGGAATGAATTTTGAAAAGTAAAACAAAAGGTGGAATTAATTCACACAACAGAAAACCACGTGTACACCAACCATCAATACATGGAGCATAACAGACACTTGAAAATTTACAACAATGATAGCCATATATACAATCTGTAAAGCATTATTTACAATAAAAGGAACTATATTTGTGTTAAGTAATTTCCAAATTAATAGATATATAAATTTGTTATATATATCTTTTTAAATAGGAATATTGGATTTTAATAATCTCTGTTGAAAGGTATTGGCCATAATAACCCCTATTCATTTTATCGCCACTGGCGGTCTCAAATTCAAAAAAGTTGGCCCCCAATGGTCCTTCGTTAAATATGACTAAACAGCGGTATAGTTATTTTTGAATTTCAAACCAATGTTTTAGAGCTTTTGATCGTTAGAAGGATACGAGTCGAGTGGTGTAAACCTTAGTTCGAAACAGTGCTTCAAAATGTCGAATCAATGCTTCAACTCGGGTGTTTAAACTTACAATTAACCAAAATCAAGTCGTTTGGATCATTGTTTGGAGCTAAGTTTTATGTCATTCGACTCGTATCATCCTAACGATTAAAAGCCCTAAAACATTGGTTTGAAATTCAAAAAAAACTATAACGTCGTTAAGTCATATTTAACGAGGGACCATTGGGGCCCAACTTTTTCGAAATTGGGACCGCCAGTGGCGATAAAATAAATAGAGATTATTATCGGCCAATATCATTCAATAGAGATTACTAAAATCCAATATTCCTTTTAAATATAACATGTGCATTACAAAAAATGAGCCGTCAATAATCTTTGGCTCATTTAGCATATGCTAACTTGGTTGAGTGTGAGGCAAGGGACCTGGACGGTCGACCGGTTCACCGGTTCAACTAATCAAACTGGTCGAACAACTTTGGCCAAAAAATGAAGAGTTGGGCTGGAAAAGTGATTTTTTTTTTAAAAAATTGTTTTTTGATAGAAGAGCTGTTCAACCGGTCCGACTGGTTGAACCGGTTCGGACCGGCCGCCGAACGAACTATATAGAGCCGGCCTGATCGGTGAACCGAATCCCCCGGTTAGACCGGCCGGCCCTGTCTGATCCCAACAACATTGCAATGGATGCATTAGGGGACGAAACGCATATATGATAAGAATTATGTGAGAACCTCTCTTGGGTTTTGATTGGATTCCAACAAGTGCACGTCACTAATAAGCAATGTTTTCAGACCCGGCCCGGACGTCGACCCGAACAACTTGCAGGGTCAAAGGTCGGACCGACCCGGAAGGACGGACCAGTGTTTGACCCGGATGATGTCATAAATAATTTAATAATAATAATAATAATAATAGTAAATTAAAACATAAATAACAAACCAACTAATATTAATAATAATAAACTAAAATCGGATGTCAGGTTAGGAAATAGTAACGTCCGTGATAATATTGTGATAATATTGTATTGAAAGTATAATTTGTTTAAATTATAAATCAATAAAATGTTAAAATATATTACTTTAACCTAGATTTAAAAAACAGCCACCATCTTCCTCTTCATACATCTACCCTAACTTTATCTCATTCCACATCTCCATCTTCATACATGTAAGTTTATCACTTTCATGACTGAATCATATCACCATCTTCATCTCTCCATATTTTTCATACTCCTATTCCTTTTTCTCTTTCACAGATCTGCTTGTTTTTAGAGTTGCCGGATGACAACTGTCGGAATTGTGGCCAGAATATGTTTAGATTTTGCAATGTTGGTTAGAATCTTGGATTTAGTTACATTTACCGGTTCACCTGCCGGGTCACCGGGTCCGGGCCGACCGCCACCCGCAAGACCCGGCCGGGTTTTTAGAAAACGGTCGAATACCCTGACCCGACCCTGGTCCGACCGGCCGGGCCGGTTCGGGTTTCAAAACACTGCTAATAAGAGAGAGAACCATTGTTATTTAATTTGGACTCGGGTAAGGGGATTTATATGTAGTGGTAAGTCTTTTAGAGTCTTCGGCAACCAGTAGCACTAAAGGCGTTAAAAAAAGGACATGGGCCGTTAACCGAATAATTAGACTACTTGGATTTGTGTTTAATTTTTTTTACCAATACATCTACATATATATTTACCTCAAACTAGACGCATGACTAATCTCTATTTTTTTTATTTTCATTATTTTAACATCGTTTGAAACTACCTTCAATATCTAAGTGAGCCTTACTAAGACAGAAGTTAATGTTCATTTTGATTTTAACGTTCAACACTATTAAAAAGGAAGTCCGGCCATTATTATGATAGTATCTTTTTGAGTCAGGTTTTAAATTTGAGACGGTGAGTTTTAAGATTCTAAGTATTAAAATAATTCCCTTTAACATTATTCTAGAAGACCAACTTCAACCCATTGCTAATCTTAAAAAGGCTTTTCAATAACTGATTTTCAATTGTTTCATTCTGTCCATATATACATATATAGCAGCGAATTCATTCCTACTCTCTCTCTCTCTCTCAAAACTACACTCACTTAAAAGAGAAATGGAGAGCCTAACAAGAAGCTTTTCAACTACTACGGTGGATATTAATAAAGCTTGGAGGAGGAAAGTCTACGATGGCAAATTTGACGGAAGCCCTGATCACCGGAAAGACATAAAGACTGCTAGGTTTGGAGATGGTAGCCACCGTGGCCGCTTTTGGAAGATCAAGAAGCTCTTCAACTTTGATCGGGCCGCTTCCGAACAACAAGATCAGTCCAAGAAAACTAAATCCAAATTAAAGACTTCCGGTTCAGGAGATGATTTCGAGATCAGACTCATGTCTGAAATTTATAAGAATTTTTCAGCTTCTCATGAACTATCTTGATCTTCCATGTCCAATTAAATAATCTGTTTCAATCATCATTTCACAAATCTTCATGAAAACGTTAATATATTGTTTCATGCATGGGATTGGATCTGTTTATATAAAGGATCTAAACATATAAGGTAATTTGTATTCTTGTTTACCAAATGTTTATGTGTATTCTTGTTCTATATTCGCTTAATAAAACTACCATGTGCTTATTTTCTTGTCAGATGATTAAATTAAAATATGCCCGTGTTACTGAAAATATTTAATTTAAACCTTTCTCATAAAATATGAAAGTGTGATCCAAAATGGACCTCATGGTAGTTTAAAGTAGTTTTAGGTTTAATTTTAATCAAACTAACATTTAACTTTACTTTCATAAACCGCTAACTCACACGTCCCTTTAACCATATTTTAAATCTACACCACCATCATCATCGTACTCAGTATATCTCATCAATAGCAAAGCTATGGTAGGGTTTGAGGATGGTAAGATGTAGACAACCTTACCTCTATCCCATAGGGATAGGGAGGCTGCTTCCGGTGAGATCCCCAGCTCAATAGTAGTTTTGCATCAAACCATGGACAAAAGAAACATAGCACTCAATCATCAGGACACCGGCTGATCGGTGCATGTACCCTTGTCTTTCGGCTATAAACGCCACCACATGATGCCTGATTAACCTTCCGCCACTTTTAACGTTATTTTCACGATATTAGTAAAATAACATCAAAATTATTACAATTTCACTTTTGCCCACCCGAGAGTTCACACATATATACACTAGGTTATAAACCCGTGTATTACACAGGTTTAAAAAATTAAATCTCATAAATTATCTTATTATATTATTATGGTTTTCAACTTATAATAATTATGTACAAAAAAATACATCAAAACTCTTAAAAAGTTAAAGAGCTGAAAAATGTAAACAAACTTCTTCTAAATATATTGTTCTGTTAGTTTCAACGTATCTTGCTACAGAACTAACAGTTGCAAGAGTTTCTATTAGTAAAAAAAATTACCAAATGATTCAAATTGAGGGTTTAATGATATTAAATTATTAACCATCCATAACCCAAAAAAAATAAACTTTCTAACTCATGCCTTAGGTTATAAAATTAGAAGCAAAAAAGAGCAATGCTAATAAAGTTATATGCATTTTATCATAATATTTTTCGGTTTCAAACATGTCATCTTTTTAAACTTTTAATTTTAGATGATCCTGACACATTTTACTCAACTCCAACGACATACAAAAAAACTAAACAGTTATAATGAGTTTTACATTTTTGTGTAAAAGTAAAAAAAAAAGTGTAAGGAAAACATGTTCCGAACCAAAAGTAATATTTCTCCCTTTCCATTAAAAGAGTCTATATTTTCTTTTTTAGTTTGTCACATTACAATTGTCCACTTTCAAAGTTTATTAGCCATTTTTCAAGTTTAACCTTAAACACACACAACTAACAATAATAATCAATATTGATAAACCCAATTTCCAAGGTCATTATTGTCATTGGGTAAGCAAAAAAAGTAATAATTCAATCTACCTTAAACTTTGTGTTTTTCAAACCATGACACTTTTAAGGGGACGGATGAGAGTATTTTTCTTAAGATGATCAATTTTGACTCTAACTTGTACCGACCAAACCGGTTCTTATGTGTTGCGCCTACTGGCACGATCTGCCCATTTTGTCAGCTATAAGAGAACACAAGTAGCAAATTTGACCCGTTTACTTAAAGGGTCGACTACAAGTTGAACTTGCCCGAAATGTTTCAAGTCATACTAAAATTGAGAATTTTTCAAGTGGAAATTGTTGTGACCCATTATATAAATCAGAGTAAAAAAAACTTTTTACTCATGCAAATGTTTTATTCACAACAAATAAGTATCACGTTACAAAAAAAAACCCATCATTCCTCCCGTGTATCAAACAATTTTGAGATTCTTGTATAGAATATTGAATACAAACAAATCATAATAGTAAACAACCAACTTAAAAGAAACATATTAGTATTTCGAACACCATGCTCAAGATCTTACTTCTTACAATGATTTTGTATAAAATCGGTTTGCAACACCCATAATTACAACCATTTTCCTATCATTTATAATAGACAAATATCATTTATGGACTTAACTTGCAAGATTTGAAAAAAAAATGAGTGTTCTACCCATAACATACAACACAATGCCATCACCACCAGGATACTCTCCCAATATGATATGAATTTTACTTCATGAATATAAATGGATATAAACATATCATCAAGGAAACGAAAAAACACCATGACAACACTGTATTGTAGGGATCAAAACAGCTCACAATAAATAAGTCAATGAATTTCATTATTAGTTAATTATGTGACAGACAAAAATGCACATAATTATTAGATCTGAAAGAAAGAGTACTGATATGCACCATTATCAATCTACTATTATCCTTGAGTGTTGAACTACGTCTTAGCAAAAATTATCAATAAACATAAGAAGGTTTATTATATAGAATTAATAGTAAAAAATATCAAATGAGATTAACCATTTTCGTATTGTTTAGAGTAAAGACGAATCGTGACACTTTCTGAATCGATCACTAATAAATTAAAAACATACAACACATACACACACTAAAATGAATTTCAAAAGTTCTGCATACATTCTTTTATTTCTAACTTTTTTATTTTATATACTACTATAAAATTATATAGATAAATCACTAATATAGAATGTTTAAAATATTCATTAATTGTTTTAATTAGATAGTTATGACTTATGACTTTCAAAGTTGAATAATAACTATGTCACTTGGCAAAAAAATGAGACAATTAGGTGCCATATGGCACAACAATGCTTTTAGTTTATTATAATAGTAGATTACTAGGATGGTACCCGTGTTACACACGAGTTGACATTAGATATGTAATAAAATGTATATAAACTACCATACAATATATATATATATATATATATATATATATATATATATATATATATATATATATAAACAATAATATATCATTATTGTTTAGAACCCAAAAAAGATATAATATTTATCTATATTGGAGATATAGATAATAAGATAGTCTACATAAACTGTTAATAATTACACAAACTTAATTTTATAATAAAAGTCATTACAACTAATTAGATGTTAACGTTGCTATACCAACATGATAGTCAAAATTTGCAATGTAAGGCCCCGAACCCGGTAGCCCTACTTTAGCGTCGGATTTACTCATAAACACAGTTCGTACAAATCAGAGTTCATTAAAACTTTCGCGGAATATAAAAACTTTCATAAAACATTTCATAACAAAACACGTCTTGTCTTAAAACATCATTTTGTCTTTCCAAATAATCGAAACATTTAACTTAAACGTCTTGAGTCTTCCGATGCCAGCCTCTTATTCAGTGCCACGTGTCTCCTCAAGCGAGCTGCCTCATCCTACTCACCTGCGTGCATACTAAAAGTCAGCTACGCTGAGTGAGTTCTAGTTAATCATACACTATACAATACACATAAACTTATATTCTTTCAATCATACTTTCATTCATACTTTCATACTTTCATTCATACCTTCATTCATACTTTCATTCATACTTTCATACTTTCATTCATATTTTCTTTACATACATAATTTTACGTTTTAAAGAGCCTTTCGCCCTATAACCTCACAGATATTATAAGGGTCTGGTCCCTAACATCACAGATATTATAAGGGTCTGGTCCCTAACATCACAGATATTATAAGGGTCTGGTCCCTAACATCACAGATATTATAAGGGTCTGGTCCCTCTTTCCTCGAATATTAGTAGGGTTCGGTTCCCTAGTTCTCGAATATTAGTAGGGTTCGATTCCCTCTTCGTTACCATACAACCATACATCATACCTCGAGTATTATTAGGGCTCGGTACCCTTTTCGTAACCATACAACCATACAACCATCATTTCCTTCTTTTATTAACTTTATTACGTTCATACACATAAGCATACATATCATACTTACCTATACATAGCGTTACAACCTGACAGTACGTGCAATATCCGAAGATCGTTCACGTACCATCAAGCAATCATTCATACATATCACATCATTCACATAAGGCATACACTTATCTCTTAGGATAAGCGTATTAACAAACATATCGAGTATGCACACAGCCCCGAAAGCATAACACATAAATGGGGCTAGAACTCACCTGAACACGGTTACGTTCACCATTAATCGTAATCCCTTTCTTCAGTTGTGCACGGCTGACTGTATAACAAGTATACATATCAATTAACTATCACTACTCATATCATCTTTCTAGTCTTAATTACTACCCACAACGAACGGGGGTCCGGGGGTAGGCCCCTGGCAGCGGGGTCTAGGGGCGGCAGCCCCTAGCAGGGTCCAAGGGGCAGAGCCCCTGGCTAGGGTCGAGCTGCCAGGTCAGCTTGGAAAAATTTTATTAACATTAACTGTCTTAACACATATTTCATTAGGTTTTTTTTTTAATTTATTTTCTAATCGAACTTGGCTTTAGGCGAAATTAATCCTTAGGCGAACTTAGCTTTAGGCGAAGTTAATCCTTAGGCGAACTTAGCTTTAGGCGAAGTTAATCCTTAGGCGAACTTAGCTTTAGGCGAAGTTACCAGTTAGGCGAACTTGGCCGTAAGCGAAGTTAAGCTTTGAAGGCGAAGTTATCGCTTTGAAGGCGAAGTTATCGCTTTGAAGGCGAAGTTGCCCAGTCGCAGGCGAAGTTGCCCAGTTCAGCCGCGGGTTTGGTTTTCATCAAGCATTTTGGCGATTTTAACACCCTTGTTATGGTTCAACATCATCCACTACGTTCCCCAACCGTTTTCGGTCGTTTATATACCCCGTGTATACTATAAAGCTTGGATCTTTAAACTTTAAAGATCAAGAACATACCTTTTTGTGCTCGTTTGGATCTCGTTTAACTTGTTTAATCACAACTAATCGTTCTCTCTCTCTCGGATCTTGTTCGTTCTTCTCTCGGCCGACGGCCGTATGGCGGTGATGTGGTGTGTGTGTGTGTTTTGGAGTGTGTTAGAGAATAAGATGGAATGAGTGATGGTTTAGGGTTTAGGGGATATTTATATCCCTTAAAGCCCATGGACCTAAGGCCCATTCTCATTTAACCCATCTCAATTAATCTAAGTCCATGATCTGCTCCTTACACGATATTAATTAATCAATAACGCGAAATCACTAAACATAACTTTCTTTATTCAACATTAAAATTTTAGGATGTTACATGCAACCTAAAACAAAATCATCAGTACCTAAAACCGGTTTGATATTAGATATATAACACAATGTATATAAACTAACATACAATATAATAATATATAACGATATATAAACATTCAAAATATAATAACATATAATGCTATATAAACATTCATAAACATCCACAAAAAGAAGTACACCAAACCATTGTCTACATAATCACCTAATAGAAACAAACGATTCATTGTCTTATCAACCACATTAAAACATTAGATATTAACATTACTTGAACAGGATGACCTTGAAAACTTCCGTCCAAAACAAAACCATGTACCTTAACCACTTGAAAAATATAAACAAACCATGGAACGTTATTAAGTATTAAACCAAAAAGTTAATGTATATTATAATGAATGGATGATATCTACAATATGTAGCTACTATGTTGAGGTCAAAAGAAAATAAAACAATTTTATAACCTAAGTTTATAACCAGAAACAAAAAAAAATTTAATCAATTTTGTAATTACAAATCAAAGTATATTGAAAATATAATATTAGAGAAACAGACATATTAAAAGTAATCACCAATACCAAATAATTAAAATTCTAATACCGTTAATACAATCTTCATGCTAACACAAACTAAATATAAACATAAAAGGTATAATCTAAAAGAAAATATTAACATGTGGATTTTAAGTTTACCAAAAATGAACTTACATCACAACCCACCAAAAACCGCAAACTGTCATAACAACCTGACAAAACAAAAAACAAACTGTTATAGGTGTGTATTGTACTTTTTTAGAAGCCTATGTATATGAAGTAAACTACTAACATAAAGGAAAAAAGCAAAGTCAAAAATAAAGTCAAAAATTATATTTATCAAAAATATAACTACATATGTGATCTGATTTACCTTAAACATCTGAAGAAGAACCAAAATAGCTTTGAAGATCATCAAAATCGGATTCATAATTTTGACAATCTAACAGCCATTTAACCTTCTCAGCCACCTCATTCTCCAAATCCAAATGTGCTCTTGCTTTAAAAACGTTGGAAAGCTTCAAGAAATCTAAATCTCTTAAAAGAAAAATGTCATTCGATTGCAATATGGACTTCGGATTAACATTCTTTTGCTGACCATTCACATATTTGATAACAACATTATTTTGCATAAGATAATAAAACCACTCCCTAACATTGACAAAAGGAAGTAGTTCTTGTTCATGTTGTAAAATCTCTTCATTTAGAACATTCAATAGTTCTCTCTTCGTCATTAATAACTTGTTTGCGGTTTCCGTATCCTATTATTTGGTACTTAAACGGAATGCTAAACGACATAACCGATTCGATAGAGGGCTTATGGATTGTAGACAGATCGCTAAGAATAAACTGATAATTATTGGTTTCGAATGAAAATTTCCAAGAAACAATTGTTGTCATTGTTGAAGATGATGGAAGAGATGATGGAAGAGATGAAGATTTCTAAGAAATAGATTATTGTATAAGTTATGGTTATTGTTATTATCTTCTAAAGAGTCTTTATTTAATTAATAATAAAAATGACGGTTTATTGAATCCATAAAACTCATGATTATCTCTATATTCAAGAAACTATTGATGAACATTTAACCTATTCTCCTATTTATTAAATGTAGTAATTGATAAGATATAAATGTATATAACATATATTTAGGATATATATATATATATAAATCAGTATAATATTAACCTATAAATAAAAGTTTATACAATTAAATTTCAAAAACATAAAAGATATACTACAAAAACCATAAACAACTAAACATAATTGAACATACAAACATGTACCTATAGTTAAACAAAATATTAAAATAATACAATCCTTTTATTAAAAAACCTTAAACATATTTAAAAATATACAAACGTAAACAAAAAAGTATTGTCAAAAAATTCATACAAGGTTACCAAATATTTCCTTATACACAACATTTTTGGTTTCACTAATCAATTTGGATTCCTTATCTAATAAAACAATCTTAATACCTTCACGAGTCTTCACTCTAGAGAAAGCAACATAAAGCTGGCCATGGGTAAAAACCGGGTCTTTTAAATACAATCCAACACGCGATAAAGATTGTCCTTGACTTTTATTAATAGTCATTGCAAAACAAACCGATATAGGAAACTGTCTCCTTTTTAACTTGAAGGGAAGCTTCTTATCAGACGGTGTAAGACTTATTCTGCTGAGTAAAGTACGAAATCCAATATTAGTACCAGAAACAAACTTAGCTTCAATTATGCGTTTACCCAAACTAACAACTTGTAGTCGAGTTCCATTGCATAACCCTTTTTTCTGATTAATATTCTGTAGTAACATAATAGGAACTCCAACCTTAAGTAACAAACGATGGTTTGTCATTCCGGACATCTTTATACCATTAAGAAAATCAGGAGAGTACAACGCGGGATCAAAATCCTCAGATACACTTTCAACCTCGTCGATGTTATCTGAACTTAAGTACTCCATTTCTTGACTAGGAAAATACGCTAAAATACGATCATTAATCTCTTGAACCACATCATTTAATGCAGCAAGCAAAGCCTATTCTTGAAAGTAGGTAAGATCATTAAACCTATCTAACTTAGAAGGATAAACAAAATCTATCAAATCAGACATAGGATCAAGGGAATCTTTTATTAGAAGATCCTCTGGAATTGTTATAGTTGCTTCACCATCATTAGGACCACCAAGATTACCTTAACCAATATCCAACAACCAATAAGCAAATTGTTTAATCTCTAAAGTATTTGACATTTGAGAACCAACGGTCAACCCCATTTTCTTAGTTAGTTTCAAAACCTTAAAATTTGACCATATGTAAGAAGAACTAATTGTTGCGTTCAAACAATCGTTTCTTGTTCCATTCTGTACAACAGGTAAAATATGTCTGAAATCACCACCAAGAACAACTACCTTACCTCCAAACAATGATCCAGAAGTGTTGCCCAAATCAACGTTCATAACATCTTTTAGGGTTCTGTCTAATGCTTCGAATGCATGTTTATGAATCATGAGAGCTTCATCCCAAATTATTAATGATGTCTTTTTCAATAACTCAGAAACATCTGTATTACCCTTAACCTGAAAATGTTGAATATGTCAACATTATATTCATTAAAATAATTTAAAAACATACATTTAAATGTGAAATAATCTAGACTTAATGAAAGTTATAATAGTTACCTGACATTGGGAGTCCTCGGTAAGATTGATTGGAATCTGGAATGAGCCGTTCTGCCGCCTTCTAATAACAAAGAAGCTATTCCACTTGAAGCAACATTAAGAACAATTTCTCTCTTTGACCGAATTGAGACAGATAAGGTTTTCCATAAGTATGTTTTGCCGGTACCGCCGTAACCATACACGAAAAAAAACACCACCTTTTTTACTTTTCACGGAGTTGAATATTTCATTGTAAACGCTTTTTTGTTCATCAGTTAGAGATGTGTACAAAAGCTTAAAATCATTTGACAAAGAATCCTTATCATAAGATAATTCTTCCATCATAAGAGGATTCATTGACGTAGAAACAGATTCCTGATCCGGAAAAGGCATGTGTGAAAACCTACGTAGAGATGAATTGTTGGATACCAAAAAATCCTCAATCTGAAGGAATGCTAAGTTCTTCAATTGATCGTCACTAAGAGACAAACATGAAAAAAAAATCTACCTTAAACCAAACTAAAAAAAGACAAGTTCACACATATAACAAAACTAACCTGGATTTTTGTGTTTCTTTTGTTGATGATAAAGAATCCCGTTGACTAAAAATTGCCATGTATTATCCCAGACGTAATCAGGTCTTGATAAGGACGATGTTATAAGCATTGTTGCAAACAGATTTCTTAAATAATATCCGTTTGCGGTATGGCTTGCTTCCTCAATTGCTTCTATGTACTCCTTATCATCGTCTCAAAGCCCTCTTCTGTAACAGGCATCTCTAAAAGAATCACAAACAAAACCATCTACTGTTCGAATATCTTCAAAACATTTCGGTCCTTTAACCTTATTTAAAAGAATTCTTAAGTAGTGTGCCTCGTCAAATGATGCGGGAATGGCATGAATTCTACCAATAGCAAACCCACTTTGCCTTTTTACCCATTTTGGTGGTGATGTTTTTTTCCATACAAACTGTGTTGGAAACTCAACATATTATAGCCTCCTTGCATGCTCGTAGTTCCTATTTGCTTCCATCCAACCAGTAAACATTGAAACTGAATTGGAAGTCTTGGTAAGAACATCGTCAATATCTTCCTCAGGGCCATAAATTAGCTGTTGTTGACCAGGTAAATGAAAAGGAAGTCTAGTAACAGCCGGGACCCTGTAATGAACATCAAAAGCAAATATCCTCTAAGCAGCCTCACATGCAGAAAAATATCTACAATCGTAAAAAGCTTTAATCACATCTACTTGAGGATGTTCATTGTCGGCGGTGTTATTTTGGACAAGGGAAATTGTAGCTCGATCTAGACCCTTATTTATATATTTAAAAAAATACTTGATTGATCCTTCTTGATTGCACCACTCGACATTTATATGTGCTTGATACTTTCGTAAAAGAATTTTGTTGTAAGGCACAACACTTCTATTACCTAGATTTATACATTTCTTAACGACGTAATGTCACACCCTCAAAATCCACTAACGGAGTTTTACCGTCAGAGGGTGTGAACTAACAGGATCGGAATCATTAGTTATAATCAAACACCATAAATAAAGTTTTCAAACCACAAAACATTTAAGTTTAAATAAGTGCGGAAGCGTAAATCATAAACCAAGTGTTGCGTCACGCAGGACGACTTAAAAACCCAATTAATAAAAGTTTAAAACAAGTTTTTCGAAACAATGATATTCAATGAATGCATGTTCCTATACCGCGCACCCGTCTCGGCTACCTGAGAATAACATACTAAAAGTGTCAACACAGGGTTGGTGAGTTCACAGGTGTATATAAATAAAGTGTTTGCGTTTGCGTTTACGTTTTGCGTTTGCGTTTGCGTTACCAGATAATGTTATGTCAATTATATATCAATAGGTAGTTAGCCTATAAAACAAGTATTACTAAGTGTTCGACACCAAAGCTGACTGTTTATCAATTGCCTTGCCACCATGTCTACCACGATCATGAAAATGTGTTAGCCAAGATTACACCCACTCGACCTGCTGTCGAGTTTAGAGTTGGGTGGGGTTTGTCAAACCCAGTAGTACTACTCAACAGTGACTCGCTATTATACAAATATTAACCGGTTCGATGTTATGAAGGACTTTGGTTGGTTTGTTTGCCAATTAGCCTTACAAGTGATATATAACTAATAACAAAATCCAAAAGCGTTTTGGAGTATGTTATCTCCCCCAAATAAAAAGCGTTTAAAAGAGTAAAAGGGGACGTGAAACTCACTGTTTGTGAAGAATTCAAAAACAAGTCAACCGAGAGATGCGCGTCACAGAAAATCCTCACTAGCGCTCTAAAACAAGAATGAGATTTTCTAAGTGTTGGAACTATCATTGAGTCTCTAGACTCAGCACATAATTCCTATGCATGAGATACGTTTCGTGTTTCGTTTGTGAATTATGTGTGACTCGACAAACACTTTAGTGACATGTTACATGTGTAAAAAACTACACAAGTATCAAGTACTAACATTGTTCATTACTAGTAATTATTCCCCACAAGGGCAATTTAGTCAAAAACATAGCAAATATCGCTCAACAAATACGTTTCATGTATTTTCACATAGTTCAGCAGCTAGTTTTATCAAGACAGATTTCTACTTGAAAGATTACTCTATTCAACAGATCATACCATATCAATTAATTCACCAAAAATCGTCACAAAAACACACATGAGTTAGGTTTCCAGAACTATTATTATTGTATTTTTATTCCACATAGTTTTCTCACAAAGGCCAAAACATTACAGTAAACTCACAGCAGTCAAAATCATGCGCAACAGAATTATATTTGTTATTCCCGTTAAATGGCGAATTCAATTGTTGGTGCATAGATGTCAGTAGTTCATATGTCTAAAGTCTGTAATCGAGTCTGTAATATTGTTTATGTAATTGTTTGTTTAGAAGCGAAGTTGTTGACAAGTTCGCTTAGGCGAACTTGTTAACCAAGCGAAGTTGTTGACAAGTTCGCCTAGGCGAACTTGTTCAACGAGCGAAGTTATTGACAACTTCGCCTGAGGCGAAGTTGTCGTGTATTTATATTGATAGGTTACGGGCTGTTTAAGGTTAATTAGTTAATCAGTTGTTAGAGAGTTTAGTTGATCGAGTCGTGTGACGTGAGTCTGTAAGCATCTCGGTTTAAGTTATCAATATAACGTGTGGTTGTTCATATTGTTTGTACGTGTGTTCGTAAGCTTATATTCTACGTCCGTAACGATCTACACAGGGATTCCGCACCTGTGTATATCGGGATATCTCGTGTGATCCGTCCAGGGAACCTACAATTGGTATCAGAGCATTTGCTCGATTGTGTGGTTCGGGATATTCACGCGGGTGTAGAATTCGTTCCATTTCGGGTATTACCGGGACGAGTTTTTGGTGTTATTGCTCATTCTAGCCTCCTACCAGTGTGTTCAAGCCTTCAAACCGTCAAAATCGTCGTTAAAATCCGATTTTCAGATCTGCAGAAAGTTTCAGTTCGTCAGGCGAAGTTGCTGTTCATCAGGCGAAGTTGCCGTCAGGATTCGTAGGGTTTCAGCGAAGATATAAGGAGAAGCGAAGTTATTCACAACTTCGCCTACCTCCTCAACTTCGCCTAACTCAGCGAAGTTCTTCTCAAGTTCGCCTAGTTCAGCGAAGTTCTCTTCAAGTTCGCTTACTTTCTAAGTTCGCTTATCCTAAGCGAAGTTATTCTCAACTTCGCCCAGTTACGCGAATTTAAGAAGGATCCAGCGAAGTTATTACTTAAGCGAAGTTATACTTAACTTCGTCTACAGTACTGTTTCGAAGAAATTTTTTTTACTTCGCCCTTTTCAGAATTTTTCGGGTTTCTTAGTCTTCAAGAAGGATGTCGTCAATCAACATATCAGAGCTTGTCAAGATGGAAGTTGAAGCGGGGTCGGCTACAAAGGCCCCAAGGCTGCTGAAGGGAACCGATTTTGTCGCGTGGAAGGATCGGTTCATACAGTATGTTAAGTACCAGGATGCGAAAATGTGGGTATGCATCCAAGATGGATATATTCCACCGATCATGGAGTATGAGGGACGAGACCAAATCAAGAAATACAGTAAAATGGAAGAAGAGGAGAAGAAGATGTACGAAGCCGAAAGCAAGGCTCATGCTGCAATCACAATGGCTCTTCCACAGGAGATCCTCCATACTTTCAGAAAGTATACATCAGCTAGAGAGCTTTGGGAAGCTCTTGAGAGCAGATTCGAAGGAAATGTAGGCATTCGGGCCTCAAAGATAAAGCTGCTTAAAACTCAATTTTCAGTCTTTAAGTACTTAAAGAACGAATCTCTTGATGATATTATCACTCGATATTATCATCTAATGACTGAATTGAGTAACTACTCCATTTCCTACAGAGAAGAAGAGATTGTAGAAAAACTTCTCGATGCTCTCCCACCAAAATGGGAGATGTATACTGTACTGATGAGGGAAGAAAAGGACTTCTCTACTTATGATCTTGAAACCGCTGTTAACAAGCTCAAAACTTTTGAGCTTAATATGGTTAGAAAAGAAACATCTATGGATCAGGTTCAAGATCCAGGCATGTACGGTGCGAAAGTGAACTCCAATACAAGTTCAAAGACTGACTCTGCCGCCTACTACTCGAAAGGTGAGTCGGGTGCCAATTCTTCACAGGAGGGGCATGTGTCAGTAAATTCAAATGGGGATGTTTGCTTTTTTGCGGGTGGATCAAGTGGTACTCAGCAGACAGCAAGCCAGAGTAGTGGATCTTCAAGTTCCTCAAGCAATAATTACTCCAAGATGCCAATGAGCGTCAAATCTGCTGAAGAGCAGTTTGGCCTCTATGCTTCATTTATTGATTCTTATGAAAACTACATTCAAGGAAAGGTGGTTGATCCAGCGATGCTAGATGAAGACTACGACCAGATCGATGCTGATGATCTGGAGGAGATGGATTTACAATGGCAGATGGCCATGATAGCGAGGATAGTGAAGAAGTTCATGAGAAAGACGGGGAGAAAGTTTGTTGGTGGCAGGCCAGGGTTCGACAAATCTAAGGTGAGGTGCTATAACTGTCAACAAAACGGGCACTTTGCCAAAGATTGCAGAAACGAGAGAGTTGAACGTGGTCAGGGCCGGTCTCCACAGCACACTGGGAGTACTAAAGACGTCAATGCCATGCTGTCACACCCGGCCCTGAGCGGCGGAAACAGCCGGGCGCGCGCGAGTGGGGATTGATAATTAAGCACGGGCCATTGCAAACATTCAAGGTAAGATTTTCATTGCGCATGAAAAGTTTAATACAAATACATTACATTGTTTAAAAATTACATAAAAACATCCAAGTATAAAAACTGTTGAAGATTTCCACGCCATATCCCCTTGCGCGGCGGGAACAACCACGCGCATCGAAGGGATAGAACTAAAATCTTCCAAAAAGCTAGTTTTAGATGTTTAGCGTGAGGTGCTCTAATTGTGACTCCATGCGCTACCTAGTTATCTCCTGAAAGACACGTAAAACATTTGAATCAGTATAAAATGAGTGAGTTCACAAGTTTTAGTAACTTGATAAATCGTATTGCATCATAATCTTGATAAAAATCATTCTGAAACATAATTCTGATAGCATCATTAAAACACATGCTTGGTAAAACATAGTTCTATCAACACATTCTGATAAAATCGTTCCGCGGGTTACGCGCGAACATTTCTGGGAACTGTGCTCGTCTGTGTAAGTGGCGCTGCCACTACGAGCGAAACAAGTAATACCGTCCCGCGGGTTACGCGCGGACACATCTGAAAAACCGTGCTCGTCTGTGTAAGTGGCGCTGCCACTACGAGCGAATAATACCGTCCCGCGGGTTACGCGCAGACGTTGTGCCGGAAAACAAGGCGCTCGTCTGCGTAAGAGGAGCGACCTCTACGAGCGGGCTCAAACCCATAGTACTGCCCCATGACCATACTAGGCACTCGTCTGTGTAAGAGGTGCGACCCCTACGAGTGGGCGGATCAAACCAGCAGTCCCTACCCTTAGAGTTCCAATGGTAAAGTGATCACTTACTCGAATTCTGGCGCACATACATCGTAAACCAAAGATAACCGTTTGCATTGCTCATCATGAAACATAATTTAAACATAATCGTTTACATAACTTGTAAGTATACCATGATAAATCGTAATTTAAGTACGTGTCCCTCGCCCCGAAAACAGTTTAAAAATAGTGAAAACAGTGAAAATAGGGGCTGTGAGACTCACCTGTGGTTCTTGTTAAGGGATTAATCGAGATTTGGGTTTTCTTGGTGTTGGCCTTTGAATTGAAGGTCTAGAATACGATTAAGAAGTATATATATTAAGATCAAGAAATAGGAGAATATAAGGGTTGGAAGGTAGATCTCAAGGTTATATTCTCGGCTTACCTAGTAACAGGATCGGAAATGAAAACAACGGATGCTTGGGAGATGATTAGTGCAAGTTTGCAGTTCTTAAGAGAGAAGTTTGAAGTGTGTTTGGGTGATAACTTAGGTTACATATTTATAGGCAAACTCAAGGGAACACAATCCCTTGCTTTAGGGGATTGTAATCTTTTCATATCTAGGTGTAATGATGATAAAGTATGGAAATTATTATTATTTATTTAAAAGTGGAGTAGTGGATAAAAGATTTTGATTTGATTTGGTCAGGACATGCAGGTCTGGGGTTGGTGAGAATAGGGTGGCTGACAGTTGACTTTTCATGTTACAGTGTGCTTTTTCAGGTACTTTTGTCAGTGTACAGTAAAAAGTGGAAAATCTCTGAAACACGCTACTGTTTCCTTTTGGGCGGGAGTAATCTCCTTACGTCTGGAGAATAGACTGAGTGTTCTGTGCGTATTACTTTGTGCGCATAGCTTTCTGCGTGAAGGACATTTCTTTGCTGCGGGTAGGCACGTAACCTTCTCGCAGTTAGGGACATTGAGTTTCATTTGTAGATTCTCCAGGTGGTCTTGGTATTTCAACATAGTGATCAGTTATGTTGAAGTCAATTCCATCTTGGAGCTTCAGACAAACTAGCTCTCAATGTTCCCGCCATGCGGGGAGGTTAGTTCCCTTCCGCACGCGCATAAACGATTTAGGATGCACCCGCCTTAGCATCATGCGGGATGGTCAACCCATTAGACAACATAACGTTAAGGTACATAAAACCAATACACTCGCGCATGGCGCATATAACATATGCCCACGCAGGTTCTTAACATGGCGCGCTCGCGCAGGGCGCACATAATATGCCCGCGCTGACTAACATGGCGCGCTCGCGCAGGGCGCACATAATAAATGCACGCGCTGATTCTAACATAGCGCGCTCGCGCAAGGCGCATATAACATAATTACCTAATATTTAGGTTGATTACTTGGTTTAAGGGATTGGGAATTTACCGGGTGTCACATTCTCCCCCTGTTAAACGAATTTCGTCCCGAAATTTAGGAGACGTTGCTGGCAGAAGCCATGCTCTGAAAGAGGTGTGGGTATTTCATGCGCATCTGGTCTTCTCTTTCCCAAGTGAATTCAGGCCCACGCCTCGAGTTCCATTGAACCTTTACTAACTTGATTCTGCTTCTGCGTAACTTTTGTTCTTTCCAATCGGTTACTGCTATAGGTTCTTCTACGAAGTGCAGCTGTTTGTCGATGTGAATCTCTTCCAACGGCAAAATCAACGTTTCGTCAGATAAGCACTTTTTGAGGTTGGACACATGAAACGTATCATGAACTCCACTGAGTTCGGCGGGTAAACGGAGTTTATAAGCAACCGGACCGATCCTTTCCAGGATCTCAAATGGTCCAATGTAGCGCGGATTCAACTTCCCTCGCTTGCCGAAACGGGGGACTCCTTTCCATGGAGAGACTTTCAAAAGTACTCTATCCCCTACTTGAAACTCCAACGGTTTCCTTCGCACATCTGCGTAGCTCTTCTGTCTGTCGCGCGCTGTCTTAAGGCGATCCCGTATCTGAAAAATCTTGTCTGTTGTTTCTTGGATCAATTCTGGACCAGTCATTTGCTTGTCACCCACTTCAGCCCAGCACAGTGGGGATCTACACTTGCGCCCATACAAAGCTTCAAACGGCGCAGCCTTGAGGCTTGTGT
The DNA here is from genome assembly GCF_021521415.1 of Bidens hawaiensis. NCBI lineage: Eukaryota > Viridiplantae > Streptophyta > Magnoliopsida > Asterales > Asteraceae > Bidens > Bidens hawaiensis. The sequence goes on from NW_027491061.1 coordinate 1,637,400, forward strand.
GATAACTGTTGTTGTAAGAAAATTCAACCAATGGGAGATGAGTATCCCAGCTACCTCCGAAATCGATCGCGCACGCGCGTAGCATATCTTCCAATGTCTGGATTGTTCGCTCGCTTTGCCCATCCGTTTGAGGATGATAAGCTGTACTCATATCAAGGCGAGTACCTAGAGCTCCTTGTAACGATCTCCAAAACCTTGATGTGAACCGACTATCTCTATCAGAAATGATGGACACTGGGACTCCATGTTTTGAAACTACTTCTCGAATATACAATCGGGCTAACTTTTCCATCTTATCGGTTTCCTTGATCGGCAGGAAGTGCGCTGACTTAGTTAGCCGATCCACAATAACCCAGATCGTGTCGTAACCCCCAGGTGTCCTTGGCAGTTTGGTGATGAAGTCCATAGAGATTTGTTCCCACTTCCACATGGGAATTTCTGGCTGTTGAAGCAACCCTGACGGCTTCTGGTATTCAGCCTTTACCTTCGAACACGTCAGGCACTTACTGACATACGTCGCGATGGCGCCTTTAAGATTGGGCCACCAATACAGCGTTTTAACATCTTGGTACATCTTGTCTGCGCCGGGATGTACGAAATACCGCGTCTTGTGAGCTTCGTTTAATACTTGCTCGCGCAATCCTCCCCTGAGAGGGACCCATATGCGGTTAGCAAAATATCGAGTGTCGTTCTCTTTGATCTCCAAATTCTTAATCATACCTCCAAGGGATTCGTTTTTAACAAACTCTGGTTTCAAGGCTTCTTGCTGAGCGTCTCGGATGCGGGTAGAGAGATCTGTGTGAATGGTCAACCTTAGAGCCTTGACTCGTAGCGTTTTTATTCGCTCCTTCCTACTTAGCGCGTCTGCTACTACATTCGCCTTTCCAGGGTGGTACTTAATTTCACAATCATAATCATTCAACAACTCCACCCATCTTCGTTGCCTCATATTTAAATCCTTTTGATCAAATATATGTTGAAGGCTCTTGTGATCCGTAAAGATTATACACTTTGTACCATAGAGGTAATGGCGCCAAATCTTTAGCGCGAAGACAACCGCTCCAAGTTCCAGATCATGCGTTGTGTAGTTCTTTTCATTGGTCTTGAGTTGGCGCGAGGCATACGCTATGACTTTGTCTCGCTGCATAAGGACACATCCGAGTCCCTGATGTGAAGCGTCGCAGTAAACGACGATGTCATCCGTCCCCTCGGGCAGAGACAGAATTGGCGCACTACATAACTTCTGTTTTAACATTTGAAATGCTGTTTCCTGATTTTCGCCCCAAACAAACTTCTTGTCTTTCTGAGTTAGCGCGGTCAGAGGTAGAGCTATCTTGGAGAAGTTCTCAATGAAGCGTCGATAGTAGCCAGCTAGTCCTAGGAATTGCCTCACCTCAGTTGGGGTTTTTGGCGCTTCCCAGTTTTCGATGGCCTTGACTTTGGAATGATCAACGTGTATTCCTTTCTCGTTACAACGTGACCGAGAAAGTGAACTTCTCTAAGCCAAAACTCACATTTGGAAAACTTTGCATTCAACTTTTCTTTCCTCAACAATTCCAAAATCAATCTCAGGTGTTGCTCATGCTCGGCCTTGGTCCGAGAGTAAATCAGAATATCATCTATAAACACAATCACAAACTTGTCCAAGTATGGTTTGCACACGCGGTTCATCAGATCCATGAATACAGCCGGCGCATTAGTTAGCCCGAAAGGCATCACTAAGAACTCATAATGGCCGTATCTAGTTCGGAAGGCTGTTTTCGGCACATCTTCCTCATGGACCCTAAGTTGGTGATATCCTGACCGTAGATCTATCTTCGAATAATAACTGGATCTCTGCAACTGGTCAAATAAGTCGTCAATCCTCGGTAAGGGGTACCGATTCTTGACTGTCAGCTTGTTCAGCTCCCTATAGTCAATACACATTCTGAACGAACCATCCTTCTTCTTAACAAACAGTACTGGAGCTCCCCAAGGTGAGAAGCTTGGGCGTATGAAACCCTTATCCAATAGTTCCTGTAACTGATTGGATAGCTCTTGCATCTCAGATGGAGCTAATCGATAAGGCGCTCGAGCTACTGGCGCAGCTCCTGGGACTAAATCAATACGAAATTCTACTTGTCGCGGCTGCGGCAATCCGGGCAAATCTTCAGGAAAAACTTCTGGAAATTCGCGCACTACTGGTAAGTCTTCAATCCTTCGCTCATCTCCTTTCTTCTCTACGACATGCGCCAGGAAGGCGTAGCACCCTTTCCTTAGGCACTTGCGCGCCTTTAGGCATGAAATTAGTTTCGTCGCAACTCCCCTTCTTTCCCCTTGAATTACCAAGGTTTCTCCGTTCAACAGTGGGATCCGAACCTGCTTCTCATGGCAAATAACTTCCGCGCGGTTCTCGACTAACCAATCCATACCTACCACAATGTCAAAACTTCCCAAGTCTATTGGTAACAAGTTAATATTGAACCCGTGACCTCCCATGACTATAACACATTGTTCAGTTCTTTCGTTCGCGCATAACTGCCTTCCATTGGCTAGTTCTATAGTATAAGGCGTGTCTAGCCTACTGGTTGCTAAGCCTAGGGAGTTTTTAAACTCAGCAGATATAAAACTTAGGTCAGCGCCAGTATCAAATAAGACAGATGCAAAATGGCCGTTAAGCAAAAACGTACCGGTTACCACATTCGGCTCTTCTTTAGCTTCACCCGCGCCGATCACAAAAGCTCTCCCGCGAGCTTGGTTTCCCCTTTGCGGGCAATCCCGACTGAAATGTCCTGGCTTTCCGCATGCGTAGCAGTTGTCACTGGCTCCAGCTTCTTTAGCACGGCAATTCACCGTCTTGTGCCCTGGCCTGCCACATTTGGCACATTCGATTCCTGCGCATTCACCCTCGTGGTGATACTTGCATTTGTTGCACCATGGGTAAGGCCCGCTGTATCCTTTCCTTGATGGCTCCGCGGCTTGGATCGCGTAAACCCTTGCGCTTTCCTGCTTCTTGAACGGTGGCTGCTTGGAGTCGGACCCTCGGTAGTGAGAGTTCCATTTCCTCTTGGAGTCAGAGGTTCGCTGCTCGTTTCCGCGCGTAGTCAACATACCCGCACGGACCGTATCCCTTGTAAGGGTGATGGCCCGCGCTACCGCCTCATCAAAGGTTGGAGGCGCTGCGGCGTTGAGCGGAACCCTAACAACAGGAGGTAACCCAAAAATATACCTCTCGATCTTCTTTTCCTCCGTGTTTGCCATGTCTGGTACCAACTGGCAAAGCTCGTTGAACCGGTTGTTGTAGGCGTCGATATCCGTTCCTACCATGGTGTGGTTCCAGAATTCCTGCTGCAGACTCTGGATTTCTGCACGAGAGCAGAACTTTCTCATCATCATTTCCTTCAGTTCCTCCCAGGTCTTGTGAAGAGCAACTTCTCGCCCCAAAGTCTTCACTTGAAGTTTCCACCAAGACGAAGCTGCTTCTTGGAACATGCATGTCGCGTAAAGAACCTTCTGGTTCTCACTACATCTGCTAATGGAGAGAACTGTCTCCATCTTGTCAATCCAGTTGTAGAGCCCAATGGCCCCTTCGGTACCCTTGAATGGCCAAGGCCTACAGGCCATAAATGTCTTATAGGAGCACCCTTTGTCCAAGGCTCCTGAATCGGGTTCTGGGGTCTCGTTCTGACGACCCTGACTTGATTCGGCCTTGCTGGCCTCATGTGTCGCAATCGCCTGCGCGATTATTTCCGCGAGTTCCTCGGGTGTCATGGTAATTCCCTTGGCTCTGGTTGGAGGCATTCTCGCTTTAAAAGAGTGAAAATATATTAAACTTAGCGCATGTACTCTGAGCACATAATGTTCTTTATCTTTATTCACTAGACACTGTGTGACCCGTGTTCCTAAGTGTGTGTATAGTTTCTTTTGAAAATATTTTCTTTGAAAAAATATTTCATGCGATTCCCCAACGGTTATAGTCTAGGTTAAAACTTCTTTTCCTAGTTCGCTATAACCAGTGCTCTGATACCAATCTGTCACACCCGGCCCTGAGCGGCGGAAACAGCCGGGCGCGCGTGAGTGGGGATTGATAATTAAGCACGGGCCATTGCAAACATTCAAGGTAAGATTTTCATTGTGCATGAAAAGTTTAATACAAATACATTACATTGTTTAAAAATTACATAAAAACATCCAAGTATAAAAACTGTTGAAGATTTCCACGCCATATCCCCTTGCGCGGCGGGAACAACCACGCGCATCGAAGGGATAGAACTAAAATCTTCCAAAAAGCTAGTTTTAGATGTTCAGTGTGAGGTGCTCTAAGTGTGACTCCATGCGCTACGTAGTTATCTCCTGAAAGACACGTAAAACATTTGAATCAGTATAAACTGAGTGAGTTCACAAGTTTTAGTAACTTGATAAATCGTATTGCATCATAATCTTGATAAAAATCATTCTGAAACATAATTCTGATAGCATCATTAAAACACATGCTTGGTAAAACATAGTTCTATCAACACATTCTGATAAAATCGTTCCGCGGGTTACGCGCGAACATTTCTGGGAACTGTGCTCATCTGTGTAAGTGGCGCTGCCACTACGAGCGAAACAAGTAATACCGTCCCGCGGGTTACGCGCGGACACATCTGAAAAACCGTGCTCGTCTGTGTAAGTGGCGCTGCCACTACGAGCGAATAATACCGTCCCGCGGGTTACGCGCAGACGTTGTGCCGGAAAACAAGGCGCTCGTCTGCGTAAGAGGAGCGACCTCTACGAGCGGGCTCAAACCCATAGTACTGCCCCATGACCATACTAGGCACTCGTCTGTGTAAGAGGTGCGACCCCTACGAGTGGGCGGATCAAACCAGCAGTCCCTACCCTTAGAGTTCCAATGGTAAAGTGATCACTTACTCGAATTCTGGCGCACATACATCGTAAACCAAAGATAACCGTTTGCATTGCTCATCATGAGACATAATTTAAACATAATCGTTTACATAACTTGTAAGTATACCATGATAAATCGTAATTTAAGTACGTGTCCCTCGCCCCGAAAACAGTTTAAAAATAGTGAAAACAGTGAAAATAGGTGCTGTGAGACTCACCTGTGGTTCTTGTTAAGGGATTAATCGAGATTCGGGTTTTCTTGGTGTTGGCCTTTGAATTGAAGGTCTAGAATACGATTAAGAAGTATATATATTAAGATCAAGAAATAGGAGAATATAAGGGTTGGAAGGTAGATCTCAAGGTTATATTCTCGGCTTACCTAGTAACAGGATCGGAAATGAAAACAACGGATGCTTGGGAGATGATTAGTGCAAGTTTGCAGTTCTTAAGAGAGAAGTTTGAAGTGTGTTTGGGTGATAACTTAGGTTACATATTTATAGGCAAACTCAAGGGAACACAATCCCTTGCTTTAGGGGATTGTAATCTTTTCATATCTAGGTGTAATGATGATAAAGTATGGAAATTATTATTATTTATTTAAAAGTGGAGTAGTGGATAAAAGATTTTGATTTGATTTGGTCAGGACATGCAGGTCTGGGGTTGGTGAGAATAGGGTGGCTGACAGTTGACTTTTCATGTTACAGTGTGCTTTTTCAGGTACTTTTGTCAGTGTACAGTAAAAAGTGGAAAATCTCTGAAACACGCTACTGTTTCCTTTTGGGCGGGAGTAATCTCCTTACGTCTGGAGAATAGACTGAATGTTCTGTGCGTATTACTTTGTGCGCATAGCTTTCTGCGTGAAGGACATTTCTTTGCTGCGGGTAGGCACGTAACCTTCTCGCAGTTAGGGACATTGAGTTTCATTTGTAGATTCTCCAGGTGGTCTTGGTATTTCAACATAGTGATCAGTTATGTTGAAGTCAATTCCATCTTGGAGCTTCAGACAAACTAGCTCTCAATGTTCCCGCCATGCGGGGAGGTTAGTTCCCTTCAGCACGCGCATAAACGATTTAGGATGCACCCGCCTTAGCATCATGCGGGATGGTCAACCCATTAGACAACATAACGTTAAGGTACATAAAACCAATACACTCGCGCATGGCGCATATAACATATGCCCACGCAGGTTCTTAACATGGCGCGCTCGCGCAGGGCGCACATAATATGCCCGCGCTGACTAACATGGCGCGCTCGCGCAGGGCGCACATAATAAATGCACGCGCTGATTCTAACATAGCGCGCTCGCGCAAGGCGCATATAACATAATTACCTAATATTTAGGTTGATTACTTGGTTTAAGGGATTGGGAATTTACCGGGTGTCACACATGCTGTCTAGTAAAGCAGGTGAATACAACTGGAACCTGCATTTAAATGAAACTAGTGAACATGCAAATATGGCTAAGGTTGAGAGTGAAGAAAGTGAGAAGACTACCGGAGAAGAGAAAGCTACTGGTAAGGAAAAAGCTTTCATGGCAGATAACAATGATCAAATCTCCGAGGTAAGTTCTAAATCTTCTTGTACTAAATGTGAGAATTTGTCTGAGCAACTTGCTACCATAACTGATCAGTATGTTCGTTTAGATGCTGAATTTAAGACTCTTAAAGAAGATCATCACTTCACAAAAGCAAGAGAAAACAGTTACAAAGTTAAAATTAAAGCATGTGAAAAAGATGTTAAAAGCTTAAAAACTAAACTTGCTGAAAAAATTGAAGTTATTGAGCTTAGTTATGAGGTTTTAGAAGAAAAGACTAAACTGATTGCTGAACGAGAAAAGCAGATTGCTGACCACCAGGTGAAAGTGGTGGAACTAAACCGAAAACTGGAGCAGTTCCGAAATTCCTCAGCTATTCTTTATCACCTTGTTAGTGATCAAGGTACCTCTACAAAGAGAGGAGGAATTGGTTATCACGAGGTTCCACCACCGTATAACCACAATTACACGTTTAACCCTAGTGTACAGAAATCTGCTGATTTTGAAGTTCCTCAGACAGTTCCTATCAAGGTTACAAGTAAAGAACCAAGTGTTAGTAGTGGCGAAACGAGTTCGCCTGTTTCAAGTGTAAATATTTCTGTTACGAGTCCAGTCTCATCGGATTCGGATAAGTTGTCCGAATCAGGTAAGACAAAAGAGAAGGTAGTGTTACCCACTGGTGGAGAAAAAGATAAACCTTCTAAAAAGAGTACTCCACTCAACCCGTACGTTCCACCTTATGTGAGACGAACGGCCGGTAACACTGCCTCGACATCCAAAACAACCTTTGAGAAGAAAATGGAGTATAGGTGTTGTTTTAGATGTAATAAGTTAGGACATCTTGTTGCAGATTGTCCTCTGACGCCGAAATTCAGTGGCGTGAGGCCTATTAAAACTGAGCATAAGCTAAATGGTAATTATAATACTGCTAAAAATGAAAACCCTTCAAAGTTTCAAAATGTAACTAATTCAAGTTTTCACAAAAAAAAACCTCAGTTTTACAATGCTAATCACCAAACCGTAAGATATGATACTTTCAGTACACATAGGTTTGGAAGGCCTCACACTCAATTTCCAAGGAGATTTCCTACTAGGACTGACAGGAATTATCCAAATGCTAACTTTGGAAAGCAGAAGTACGGGATGTATAGATCCAAGACCAATTGGTCTTGGGTCCCTAGATTCTAATCATTTGCTTTATTGTGCAGGAACAGTTGAACAGGGCTGCCCACAGTCTTTGGATTGTAGATAGCGGCTGTTCCCGGCACATGACGGGCAACAAATACTTGTTGCACGACTTAAAACCTGTTCAAGGAGCGAGAGTTAGTTTTGCAGGTGAAAGTGGAGGAAGAATTACAGGAAGAGGAACGGTGTCCAATGGGAAGATGACACTTGAGAATGTGAATTTTGTGGAAGAGCTGAAGCACAATCTGCTGAGTGTGTCGCAGATTTGTGATAAGGAGTATACTGTTCACTTCACGAAGAATGAGGCGATCGTGTTGAAGCCTGGTTTTCAGATACCAGACGAGTGGATAGTGATGACAGCTCCACGTGATACAAATACGTATGTGATGGATATGAGGTCTACTGAAATGGCCTTGGGAGAATCATGTTTAATGACGAAGGCAAGCGAATCAGAATCCGAACTATGGCACAGGAGAATGGGACACATTCATCTTCGGAAGATGAACCACATTGTCAAAAATGGGCTTGTGATGGGCGTTCCCTTGAAAAGTTTTAACTTTGAAGACAAATGTATTGCATGCAAGAAGGGAAAACAACACAAGAAATCCCATCTCACCAAGAAGGTCAACTCTATTTCCAGTACTCTAGAACTGCTTCACATGGATCTCTTCGGTCCAGTGAATGTAAAAAGTTTAGGAGGTACTTCTTACTGCTTGGTGATCACTGATGACTACTCGCGATATTCGTGGGTATATTTTCTGAAATCGAAAGATGAGACGGCTCAAATGGTGAAAAATTTGATTACCAAAGTTGAGAACGTCATGAGTAAAACAGTTAAGTTCATCAGAAGTGACAATGGTACGGAGTTCAAGAACTTTGAAATGGAGATCTTCTGTCTTCAGAAAGGAATTGAACATCAATACAGCGCTCCGTATACTCCGCAACAGAATGGAGTGGCTGAAAGGAAGAACCGAACTTTAATTGAAGGAGCCAGGACTATGCTGGCAGATTCGAAGCTTCCGGTGATGTTCTGGGCTGAAGCGGTTGCTACAGCCTGCTATGTTCTGAATAGAGTGTTAACCGTTAAGAGACTTGGTAAAACTTGTTACGAGCTTATGCATGGAAGGAAGCCCAACTTGAGTGGTCTTGAACCATTCGGGTCCCCTTGTTCGATCTTGAAGACAAATTCTAAATTTGGTGAAGTAGCCGATGAAGGAATCTTAGTCGGTTATGTTGTTGGTACTCCCAACAGGCGTGTCTTCAATACTTCGACTTGCAAGGTGGAGGTGGTGTGTAACACTGACATCACAAGTTACCAACCGCCAAAACCTAGCAACGGACCTGCTGAGCTTTTCGACTATGTTAAGCTTTTTAAGTCGTTTAACGTACCGGATTTGGAGATTTCTGAAGAAGAAGAAAGAGTTGCGACGAAGATGATACTCGATGAGGAAGAAAATCTATTGCAAAGACAGCTGATTGAAAAATGTCAACCTTCCTCATCAAACACTTTCGGTACCCCTGCTGCCTCAACTGAAGAAGAATTTATCAATCCTTTTCACTCTCAGCATGAAACAACCATTGATGAGATCTCTTCTAATTTGGAAGATAATTTGCATGTCGGTTCTATTCCGACCACGAGAATTCATAAAAATCACCCTTTGGATAATGTGATTGGTGATGTGTCCTCAGGTGTACAAACGAGAAGTAGCTTGAATGAACACACCTGTGTTTATACAAGCATTAAGGAGACAGGAATAATCGATGAATGCCTGTATACCTGCTTTATAAGCCAGATTGAACCAAAGAATTATCAAATGGCTTTAAAGGACAGCTCGGGGTCGAAGCCATGCAAGAAGAGTTGGCTCAATTCAAGAAGATGGAAGTTTGGACTTTGGTTGAAAAACCAAAGAATGTGCATGCGATAGGCACAAAATGGGTGTTCAAGTGCAAGAGAGATGATAAGGGGATCATTATAAGAAACAAGGCGAGGCTTGTCGTGAAGGGTTTTAATCAACAAGAGGGGATTGATTATAACGAAGTGTTCACTCCTGTCGCCAGATTGGAAGCCATAAGATTGTTTTTGGCATTTGCTGCTTATGAAAAGATGAAGGTGTTTCAGCTAGATGTGAAGAGTGCGTTTTTAAATGGGAAAGTTGATGAGGTTGTGTATGTTGAGCAACCTCCGGGTTTTCCTGACCCAGACTATCCAGATCATATGTACAGGTTGAGCAAGGCATTGTATGGATTACATCAGGCACCTCGTGCCTGGTATGCAACTTTATCGGATTACTTGCTCGAGAATGGTTTTGAAATAGGGAAAATTGATAGCACGTTGTTCTTTAAAAGAGATGGAAGCGACTTCCTGCTGGTACAAGTCTACGTGGACGACATTATTTTTGCTGCATCAAAAGTCTCCATGTGTCAGGAGTTTGAAGCCGTCATGAAGAAAAGGTTTGAAATGAGTGCTATGGGTGAACTAACTTTCTTTCTAGGATTGCAGGTTGATCAGAGGAAGGACGGGATGTTCATTCATCAGACGAAGTATGTTCATGATGTGCTCAAGCGCTTCAAGATGGAGGACAGTTCTCCATATGATACTCTAATCTGTGTCAATCACAAATTGGGTGCTGAAGTAGACGGTGATGCAGATGTGGACCCAACTCAATATCGGGCGATAATAGGTTCTTTAATGTACTTAACTGCATCTAGGCCTGATATAATGTTTGCTGTTTGTCTTTGTGCACGTTTTCAGTAAATCCAAAAGAATCTCATTTGAAAGGTGCAAAGAGGATACTGCGGTATCTCAAGGGCAAGCCGAAGCTGGGGTTGTGGTACCCGAGAGGAGGAGACTTGGAGCTGGTCGCTTACACAGACTCTGATTATGGAGGGTGCAATTAGAGTCGGAAGTCAACAACTGGAGGATGTCAGTTTCTTGGTGGCAGATTGGTGTCGTGGCAATGCAAGAAGCAGACTTCAGTCGCAATTTCAACCTGTGAGGCAGAATACATGGCTGCATCCAACTGCTGCTCTCAGGTTCTTTGGATACAACAACAGCTGCGCGACTATGGTCTGAATTTCTTACTTACTCCTATTTGCATTGATAACACAGCTGCTATCTCAGTAACTAACAATCCCGTGAAACATAGTAAGGCTAAACACATTGACATACGTCATCATTTCATACGGGATTGTGCTGAGAAGAAACTGATAATTCTTGAAAAGGTGGATACGCTTGATAATTTCGCTGATTTATACACCAAAGCGTTTGACAAATCCAGATTTCAAAACCTTATTGAACTGAATGGGATGATCAATCCCGAGTAACCATGCTTTTCTTGTGTTATTAAAAAAAAAAAAAAAAAAAAAAAAAAAAAACGTCACTAATCGCTTAAAATTATGTCGGTTACATTAGTTTGATGGACTTGTCTTCGGATATGTTTTGGTCCTCATTTTCTACTTGTAGATTTTGAGGATAGCCATTAACCAGATTACTGATAGTGACCGGGGCGGTTTATGATGAGTTTTTCTTTCTTTCGCTTAAAATTAGTCGATCATACTTAGTTTGAATGACACATACTAGTATGTGGTCGGTCCAGCTGATCCATTGGATCTTCGGGATAGCCGTTTAGCTGAAGACTTTGTTTTGGTCGGGGCGATTTTTGTTAAAATTTTGAAAGAAGTGGGAAATGAAATTATTTTTCAAGTCTGTTACTTCGTAAGAAGTTCGTTAGCTATGTTAAACGGAAAATTGATCCAACCTTGGAAAATGATAGATATACTAATTTTGTGTGCTTAGCTAGTGAAGTTATTAGGCTTAAAAAGCTTTAGGACAATCATTGTATGTCATGGTAACTTTTTATGGTGCGTAAAAGTAGACGTGATACAAACTAAATTTACTTGATTTTACGTGGAAACTCCTTAAGAGTTTTGCGTGTCTTCATATATATCTTTCTGAATGATAGGCAGAAAAGCGATTACCCAGTCATACACGAGCCCATGTGTGTTCTGATTCCCGTGAAGATAGCGTTTCAAGATACTGCAGTGATCCAGATTCGGGACTTGCAGTTAAATTTCTACTTTGAAGTCTATGTTGAAAAAAAAAAAAAAATATATTTGAAGTTATTGAAACATTTTAGAGATGACGAAATATAAAGACTTCACAATCATTGAGTAAGAGAGAAGAACGGGAAGCAGATTAAGAATATTTACAACTTAATCAGACACTATGGGTCGAAGTCAATTCGGGGTGACTTGGGGAAAGCCAAATACGCTTTGAGGATAGATAGGAGGCATCAATATTTCTGAGTTGTTGCCCACTTAAATTTTAAGGATTAATTAAACCTAACTCGTATCACAGAAACGATGAAAACCATCTTAAGTATATTACCTGCTTACAACTTGTCTCTATATGTCATAATACAGCTAAACACGGATCTATGTGACAGTCACGTAGTTAGTATGATTCCTGTTCGGATCTTTTCTAAAACGTAGCAGTCCCTATCGAGACTGAAATTTGATCCCTTATACTTTAAATTTTTAAAGTTTTTGTACTTAGATAGTTTTATGTTTTTTTTTTTAACTGGTTACTTAGAATTGATCATGTTATTTATTTCTTAAAGGACAATTTATAACTTAATTGACAACTGTTAAAATTTTAAGGGTTAAATTTTGAAACTTTAGGCGATGTTGTTGAACAGGCGAAGTTGTGGATAACTTCGCCTAGGCGAAGTTATCTGTAACTTCGCCTGTATAACAGAGCCTCTATATAAAGGATTTTAAGGGTCAAACTGTTCATAACTTTATCCACAGCGAACTTATTTCCGGCGAACTTATATCCACAGACAAACCATTCTCCAGCGAACTTGATCTTTACATCGTTTACGTGTTATTTATTCCGATTTTCTCACCGATCAAAGGTTCGAGATGTTGTCTTATCATATCTTACAAGTTCGTTCATGCTAATCAAGGGTCGTTTCGACCCGGTTATTAACCTCGAACCATCGGTTTTGAAACCGATTTTCATAACCTGTGTTTTTACGTGATGAACACTATACTGATCGTCAACATGTCCTTCAAAACTTGTGTTTACGAGTGCTTAATCGTCTAAACTAGCCGAATCATCAACTGCACGTTGTTCCATGAATCTCACTGTCGCCGATTCAGATTCAGGCGAAGTTAGGGTTTAGGCGAAGTTATCCGTAACTTCGCCTGGAGCTTAAGTTCGCCTGAGGCGAAGTTATCCGTAACTTCGCCCGAAGCTTAAGTTCGCCTGAGGCGAAGTTATCCGTAACTTCGCCCAGAACTTAAATTCGCCTGAGGCGATGTTGTGATGAGGCGAAGTTAACTTTAACTTCGCCTAAGATCAATTTTACTTAGTGTTAATTAGACGAACTTAAAGCTGAAGCGAAGTTGTTCCCAACTTCGCCTCAACTATAACTTCGCCTATACAGAGTTTATCACAACTTCGCTCATGGTAACAAAGCGAACTTGTGCTATGTCTTTTTGTCGTTCTAACTTGGTTAGTTTGTTGCATATATGGCTGCGGTAGCTGGTGCTGGAGGTGCAGGAGGCGATGATGGTGACAATCAGAGACAATTTTACCCGGGTCACAATATGTACATCACTCTTGACCCGGAGGCGAGCGGTGTGGACGACTACCGCGAGATTATCACTTTCCTCCTGCGCTCGAGGATTTTTCATGCCATCACCAACACTCTGCCGATATCTCTACCGAACATCGAAGACTTCTGGGAGACGGTAGAATATGATTGCCGTGTTGAGCCCCCGGTGATGAGAGCTACGGTGAACAATCAACAGGTTCAGTTCTACTCTGAACAGATCCGGGTGGCGCTACGGTTCGGAGACGAGACTCGAGACGATCCAACAGAGTTTGTAGCTCCTTTTCGTGATGGCGCGTTTCTTCGAATGGGCTACTCTGGTCCATTAGGAGATACCCAGAGGAGGAAGGGTTTCCTTCTTGATCAGTGGCGCTTCCTTATGCACGTCATGATCGTGTGCATGTCGGGGAGGAAGGCGGGCACAGATGGTATGGGTGCGACCATGCAGTCTGCCATGACTGCACTGACCTATAACAAGCGTTATTGTTTCAGTCAAATGGTCTTCTACGAGATTGATAGACAAAGACGGGCGATGTCTCGGGAGCGGTTCATCATGTACCCACGCTTTTTACAGATGATATTGAACCATGTGGCTCCGAGTCTACCTCAGAGACGCCCGATCAGATACGTCGAATCAGTGAGCAAACGTATCTTTGCTCAATGCCGCACGTCAAGTGCGAGGAGCAATCCTGAACGACGTCCCAGGCATACTCCACTATTTGGGTTTTTAATTAACCCAGAGTATGTTCCTGCTGGTGGGGACGAGTTCAGAGATCCTCAACCGCAACAGGCAAGAGCAACTCAAGCTGTTCCTACTCCTGCTGTGCCTGTTGTATCAACGGCTGAGGATATAGACCTTGAAGCTGTTTTTGGAGGTCAAGGCTATTTTGACATGGATCATGTGGAAGAGGTGCAGGTCTCGGCTGCACAAAGTTTGGGTGTCAGTATGACTAGAGCAGCTACGTCGATGGCTGACTTCGATTTGGACAAGATTATGAATGAGGGGAGATGGTTGATGGTGTCTAGAGAGAGAACGATTGGGAAGAGGAAGAGAACGGAAGATGATGATGAGTCGGAAGAAGAAGAAGACATACATAAGCTGATTAGAAGATCAAGACGGGAGAGGACAGGTGCTGGCATGGGAGCTGGAGAGACTTCAAGGACTGTACGATTTGCTCCGGCCGCACTGTCTGGTATGTCCATTGTTCCTTCTTCTGTACAGGTGACAAGTACAAGCGCTGCGGATGTTCCCGTGGTGGCTACATCAACGACTGGCATTCCATCCACCACTACCATCCAGACGTCGACTCCGGTGATCGTGTCACTACCACCTCCAACGCTTACTCAGCAGGTGGTAGCTGCTCGTTTTGTGGAGTCAACGGTCGTTACTGCTGCAGGGTTATCAGGTATGGTACCACCTGCGGTTACGCCTGCTTCTGGAGTCTCGCCTTCGCCAATGTCAGATTCAGAAAGAATAGCTTCACTAGAGCGGATCGTGGCAGAACAATCAAAGACTATTCAAAGCCTAGTGGAAGCAAATCAACTACTGCATCCCTCCTGGTTGAGCATGGGAAAATCATAGATGCCTTGAAGGAGTTCTTGGCATCTCAGGGGGAGATGAGCTGTAAAGGCGACGAGCTCAGAACGAAGAAGAGGAATGACCGTGACGATGATCCCAATGCATCGAAAGATGCAGGTGGTGAGCTGCCAAGAACTTCTGAAGCTCTTGGTACTTCCACAGCTGAGGGGGAGTCTACCGACGTGGCTGGTGGTTCTGGTGATGATGTAGTGTTGGTGGAAGATGATGTGATTGATGCACTGAAGGAGCTTGATGATGATATGTTCAGTGACGATGTGTTGTTCGATGAAGATGTGCTGCCGAGTGATATGATTGAAAAGATCGGTGAGCAGATTGTGATTGAAGATGGAATAGAAGAGGGAGAGATAGTAGAAGAAGACGTTGAACACGAGATCCCTGATGTTGAGAAAGCCGACGTGAGTGCTGAGATGGATGAGACTGAGTGGGAGGAGCAGCCTAGGTGGAAGGAAGGCTGTGCTCATTGGTTTATCAAGACCAAGAAGCCTGCTGTTCCAGCCATGTTCAAGAAAAGTTATAACATCAAAGGCTATGCTGAGTCGAAAAAGGGAATCATCTGTTGGATATATGATGATCAGATCAAGTTGTTTGTGGTGAAGCGTTATGATGGCATTCAATACTTCAAAAGAATGTTGAGATCTCTCAATACATTGCCGGAATGCGAGGTGAAAGATTTGGCCAGGTTGGGCCTGATAAATAGAAGTGACAACAATATGGCAATAATGATTGAGAAGATTGTGTGGAAAGAAGGCATAAAAGAAAAGAAGTTTGAACTATTAAAGCCATAGAAGGGAAAGCTCGTGGAGGATACAGAGAGGGGATTGAGAGCAGATGGCAAGCCATGGATGGTGATGAAGTACAAGCCGATCCGATGCATCAAGGAGGTTCCGATGAAGAATATGCCTCAAGATGTGTTGAAGAATCTAAAATGGTGGTACGTTGATTGCCAGACTGCTGAAGCTGTGATGGAAGATGAGGATGAACAAGAGATACTTAGAGTTTACGATCCGATGCATCTTATAAACTTATCGCAAGCTGATCTGAAGATGCTCAACGAGAAAAAGATCTTTTATATTCCAGCTTGGAAGGATGAAGCAAGAAAGTATCAACGAGTTGTGACGGTATGTGTTAGAGAAGGAGTGCACGCATGAAGATACAGGATTACGGGACAAGAGCTGAAAGATCAAGATATGAAGCTACTGCCAAGGGGGAGTCTGTTGGTGCATAGATGTCAGTAGTTCATATGTCTAAAGTCTGTAATCGAGTCTGTAATATTGTTTATGTAATTGTTTGTTTAGAAGCGAAGTTGTTGACAAGTTCGCTTAGGTGAACTTGTTAACCAAGCGAAGTTGTTGACAAGTTCGCCTAGGCGAACTTGTTCAACGAGCGAAGTTATTGACAACTTCGCCTGAGGCGAAGTTGTCGTGTATTTATATTGATAGGTTACGGGCTGTTTAAGGTTAATCAGTTAATCAGTTGTTAGAGAGTTTAGTTGATCGAGTCGTGTGACGTGAGTCTGTAAGCATCTCGGTTTAAGTTATCAATATAACGTGTGGTTGTTCATATTGTGTGTACGTGTGTTCGTAAGCTTATATTCTACGTCCGTAACGATCTACACAGGGATTCCGCACCTGTGTATATCGGGATATCTCGTGTGATCCGTCCAGGGAACCTACATCAATTAATGCAAGACCAACTGGGTTAGATTCTTAACTCAATATGTTAACTTCTAGAAGTGGAACTAACCCAATTGGTCTTGTAGTTTATGAGATATGATAATTTCAAAACAGCCTAACAGCAGACCTCACAATTCAGACTTGCACTTCAGTTTTGTAAAATAATAATAGTTAACTTTTACACGTCCAAAAATTGCAAATTTGGACTCTTTAGAAACTAGACTCAATATAGTACACTGTAGTGTTAATAATATCTACCAATGACCACATTAACATTCAGTTACAGTCGTCTAAACATAGACTTAACAATCTGTCCAGTACCAGTTTACATCAAAACTCAACATAACAACAATCTATGAATCATAATCCATGCATATAACACTCTAGACACAAGATTAACCAGCCATGCATATCAATTTCACATTACACACATAGTTAGGGTTTTTCTTTAAAGTTTAAAATCAAAGAACAAGTGATTAACAAGCAACAATAACACAACTAGTTATCAATTTCATTAGCAATTCATCATCAAACATACAATCAAACCCTAACTCATCTTAATCACCACTTTCAAGAATCTAGGGTTTTGATTAACCCATTCAATATTAAAATTAAACACCTAGAATGCATAGACTAGTTGTTAATACCTTCCTAGCACCTTAATTCTTCAACCAAAAGCTTGAAAAATCCTTGTATGTGTGTGTGTATGTTTACGGGAGCCAAGAAGAGAGGGAGGGAGGGGGGGGGGGGGGCGATCGGGTTTGGGAAGGGGGAAGGGAGTGTAAGGTTTTTTTGTTAATTAATAATAATTATGTTACACAATGGCCACTCTACTTCTAGTTATTAAATTTCTAGTGTAACTAATAACTCTTGACTCTTGAATTTTGTGTTCTATGTATAAATATCAAGTAGCATATAACTTAACACATTATTATCAATTATTTGTCGTTTTGATATTTGTCGTTTGTTCACCAATGGTTTGAGTCAACTCGTTTGCGTTTCGGTGCAATCCCGAAAGACTACATATGTAGTGATTGTCAAGCGTCATTTAAAACCCTAGTTTAAATGTAATGAGATGTGCGTTATAGTTCTATTGATCTTAAGTTTGAATTGACGGAGTTTGGATTAACGGAGTTAACCTGAAATTGTCGAGTGTCACACGTAACGCCCATTGTCTCTTCTTTTATAAAGCGGAAAACCGTTGGAATCTATACTTGTCTCATTTTGAAATCGTTTTGGGAAATTTTTTGAACATTCTCTATCAATCATGCAGCTACAGCTCGAATTAGCCTCACCACAAGGACCATGAAGCATATGATCTGACACGAGCTGGTATAGGTCTGGTTCAGTTACCTTGTCAGGAATTTCACTTGAAATAAAATTATCTATATGGGACGGATTGTGAATTTTATTCTCTGGAGCAATGAATAGGCAAATATGGGCATGAGGCAGACCACGTTTCTGAAACTCAATTGTGTAAACGGCTGCATTTGGAATCAAACAAATAAATTAGCAAAAATTAAATAAAATAAATATCT
The DNA here is from genome assembly GCF_021521415.1 of Bidens hawaiensis. NCBI lineage: Eukaryota > Viridiplantae > Streptophyta > Magnoliopsida > Asterales > Asteraceae > Bidens > Bidens hawaiensis. The sequence continues at coordinate 1,655,414 of NW_027491061.1, forward strand.
TTAACAAACAGTAAAAAAAATATTAAAAAAAAATATTAGATAGGGAACCGAACCTGCTTTAATTTTTCCAAACAAAGCCTTATCCTTCAACAACTTAATCATTGAATCAAGCTTCATTTTGAATATCCGACATAGTATATCTGGCCTGTCTTCAGAATTTAAATTGGTATCCTTTAAAAAGCGTTTTACTTCTGGCCAACCTGGATTGCACGTAATGGTTAAGAAAAAATCCGGATAACCGTACCATCTACAAAGACACATAGCGTCCAAGTAATTTTGCATCATATATCTACTTCCACCAGTAAAAGATGACAGAAGGATTACACGCTGCCCAGATGTTGAAGCATCTGAATTTCCTACCGTCTTAAGGTTTCGAAGGCTTTCATAGGTGTCAGACCTAAGTTCACTCTGTTTTCCACGTATAAAATGCAACCTTTGACTCTCAACCATGGTATATTCGTCAACCAAAAGCTGCTGAAAAAGCCTTCGTCCATTTAAGGGTAGTGAGAATTGGTTAGGCCTGTCTTGTAACCTATATGCAAAGAACTCTCGCATAGTGCACTTCTTACGGGCAGCCGTAGACGAAGGATCGACATTTCTGTGAGGAATGTCTACTTTATAACCATCCTTACCAAAAGGATAAAGCAAAGGAAATTGTAGAGGACTACAAGAAGGATGAAGTTCACTAATTCGTCGAAGACCACCAGACCTGGAGTTAACTATAATATCTCTCTTGTCCATTGCGTCACCAAAATCTCCAATGATAAGAGCGGCAACCTCAGAGGCAGTTGGTAAGTTATAAGTCCTACCATCGTATTTCCTTGTTCCAACAATGCGGAGCTTCAAATCAGTCTGAGGATTTTCTTTAAAAGTATCACGTACCATATGATATGCCTGAACCAATGGATTTTGTGAGTCTAACATTTCCTTGAGATAATTAATGATATATTTTTTGTAATTGTTGGCATCTGAAGATGATTCACTGTAAGAAAAACAAATAAAAATTAACATTAATATAAATGATATATATGATAAAACAGTAATTGTTTGATGTAAGGCCCCGTTACCAGTGCCTCACATGTGGGTGTTGGATTTACTCATCAACATAGTTCTAATCATCAGAGTTAATAAAACATTCGCGAAATATAAAAACTTTCATAAAACATTTCATAACAATCCAAAACTTGTCTTAAACAAACAACTTGTCTTTCAAGAACTAAGTAATTAAACATAAACTGATAAACGTCTCGAGTCTTCCGATGCCAGCCTCTATTCAATGCCACGTGTTCCCCTCAAACGAGCTGCTTCATCCTACTCACCTGCGTGCATACTAAAAGTCGGCTACGCTGAGTGAGTTCTAGTTAATCAGGCAACATACAACTTATTCTCATACATTTCTTAACGTATCCGAAGGCACGTATTAATACTTTATCTTTGTATAAATATCCATAAGAGGAACGTCACATAATATCTATTAAAAGAACTGTTACTATTGCCCATGATATATATTCTCCATAAAGGGAACACTCTACACATATATTATCCATAGAAGGAACACTATATTTATATATTATCCATAGAAGGAACACCCTATATACTTTCCATAAAAGGAACACTATACTATCCATAAAAGGAACACTATATTGTCCATAGAAGGACACTATACTATCCATAGAAGGAACTCTATATATTATCCGTAGATGGAACATTGTATATAAGCTATTATTTAATATCCATGTAAGGAACTAATCTATTCCCTTGGCAATACGTGCAATATCCGAAGATCGTTCACGTACCGACAAGAAATCCATCGTATCTATCACATATATCATACTTGGCATACACTTACCATTTAAGGTAAGTGTATTAACTGTCACATCGAGTATGCACACAGCCCCGAAAATATAACAAGGAAATGGGGCTAGAAACTCACCTGGATCCTTTTTGCGTTCTGTATTAACTATATTCCCCTTCTTTAATGGAGTCCGGCTAACTGTTAACATATATATATGTGTTAATTTATCATATTACTGACTAACATAGTTAACCAAGTTATTGAATTAAGTTAGATAAGTTAACGAGGTTAACTAAGCTTGCTTGATAAGCTAGCTCATTACTTAAGTCTTAATGATCTAGCGGTGTCTCCTTATTTAACGAAGATCGTTAAATTAACTTAACCAAGCTAACGGGGTTAACTACGTTAAGTAGATAACGAATCATGTTAATCATATCCATCCGACTTTCCATCCAAGTTAACCGTAGTTAATTAGATTTAACGAGATGATTATTAAACCTTTATTATTTATTTATATTTTGTTTTATAAATTTTAACGGGTTTAACTATGTCTTTTTAATTTACAAAACTATAACGGGTTAGGATATTCGGTGTTCGGGTCTTGGGTTCGGATCCAACCGCTCGCTAATGGGCTGCTCCTGATCGCTTTTGGGCTTATTTGGGTTAATGGGTTTATAATCAAGCTTGGGCAAAACCAAGCCCAACCCTTCCTTATCTTCCCAATCTGATCGTCCCTATTCCTTCTTCATTCTTTTATTTTTCTTTTTCTTCCTCACAGCAGATCCAAGTAAACGAGTCTCCCAAAGATCGATTACAAAGTAATCGATGATGATGATTGATAGCTTGTAATCCATTGCTGCCAAAATCGCATACAATGTATATTATTCAGTTGTAATCGAGTCCCGTTGTGACAGTCCAAGGTAAACGAGTTAGATGTAATCGATGCTCCTTCTAATCGGATTTCTATTGTAATCGAATCCTCTTTGTAATCGATGCTTATCCTAATCGTATTTCTATTGTAATCGAGGATAGGTGTAAATGAACATGGTGAAATCGATGGGACTACTGTAATCGAGTAAGGGTTTATAATAGAGCAGAGGTTGTATGCGGGTTAAGTGCATCCAGCGTATTTGTATGCGATATGTATGTATTTATAATCTGAGTAGTGTATACGCTGTGTATTGTATTCGAGTTTAGTAACAGGGGCATCTCTCTTAAAATCCACTAAGGTATTGTATGCGAGTCTTATTGTGAACGAGCCTCCATGGTAAACGAGCCGTGTGATCGAGTGCCGTGTAATCGAATCTGATTGTGATCGATGGTGATTGTAAGCGACTTTATTGTGTATATATTGTAATCGAGTTGCTTTGTAATCATCATTGTAATCGAGTTGTCTTGTAATCACCTATTGTATTCGAGCTATTTTGTAAGCGACCAGCAGTCACTGTGTGCGAGTTTGTATGCAATTAAGCGGTGATGGTTCTGGGTTCATCACCACCCACTGTTGGTTTGTTATTATTATTATTATTATTTAACATACATTTTCTACATATATATTTTTATCCCGTAAACGCCCTCACGACCCCATTTCGGCCAAGATTTGACCTGATAATTTGTAAAGTTTGGGCCTTTAACATGAAAAAGTCCAATAGGGTTCATTTAAACAAACCGTACATGTGTATGAGCTCGTTAAGTTCCATTTCATCATCAAGTTTTCAACTTTAATGTTCGTTTATACCCGATCTATTCCCGGTTCAAATTTCAAAGCTAAACGTTTGTTAAAACATAAACTTTAATATTGAAAACATAACTTTTCGCGTTCGTTTGGTCTCAGCTAGCTTGTTTATGAATCTTAAACTTTGGATCTAACTTGTATATAGAATATCTAATAATAGTTAGCTTGATTTGGTCTCGGATCTCTTTCTTTCTCTCTTGGCCGTTTATGTATAGTAAGGAAGGTGTGTGTGTTTGGAGTGTGTAGAGATTATGGAAAGGATGGAATCAGAGTTAGGGTTTTAGGATGGTTTTAAGGAGATATTTATACTCCTCAAAGCCCATGGACCTAAGACCCATCCCACCATCTTGATCCATTTTAATTACCCAAGTCCATAATTCTTTCTATATTTAATATTAATTAACTATTAACACTCGTTTATAATTTCGTGGACTTTCTTTTATCTTATTATTTTATTCTTTTATTCTTTCTCTATTAATCCGAGTAACTATTATGCCATAAATAAATTATATATTTAAATATTATTCTTTGAAACTGGGATGATAAATTTGAAAAATGAGAAACATATAATGTTTAAAAGTAAGCCTTACCCAAATACTCGTTGTCGGTTTGATATTTCGTTCTCCGTATCATAAATGTATAGTTGAGCAAACTGAGGTTTGTTATTTAATGGAAGAAGACTTCCTATAGAATGGTAGTTTTCTCCGCCAAGTCTAAACGTGTAAGGAGCGTTTCCTCTGTTAATGGAATTGTCAATTTTTCCACCCATTGATGTAAAGGAGAACATCGATTTGAATCGTCTAATATTTTTCAAAAAATACTTGCTTCTGGATCTTCGCCACGAAACAACTTTACATAACTTTCATGAGGTTGCTTTAAATCAGGAAGTTTAACATTTCCATTGCGACAACATAAAGAGAACGTTGTATCAGCAGTTTTTTTTCCTCTCCTATATTCAACTTCCCACAAGCACGCGTTGCAAGACTCACATTTGAAACTTTGATCACCATGATCAACGTAATCTATAAAATAAATGAGACATATAAGTTTAAGACCAATATTTGTAATATTTAATGTAAAATTATATAATGTATTAAATAATAACCTGTTGATATGCCTTTAAAAACATCAACAACAAACTCAAAATCGTTTAACTGCTGCATAGGTATATGAGTAGTATTGGTTGTTTTCCTTGGTCTTCCAACACGCCTTTTTGATGACGTACTTCCAGAGTTTATGTAGTTAGAAACAGAACCGCTCAAATTTGATGATGTATTAGGGATGATGTTAGAGGAAATAACACAACCTGTTAAAAAAAATATTTTATAACTAATAAAACAAAAAAGATATTAATATTACAAATGTATGACTAAAAGGAAAAACATTTTACTTGAAGAAGACGACACTGTTTGAGAAGCTTGGTTTAAGGAGTGCTTTAATTTATCACGTTTAGCATCTACAATTTGCTTTCTTTGTTTTCGATTTGAAGAACAAAAACTACCAAGTTGCGTAGAATTATCATCTGGAAATATATTTATAATATAAATATAATGAAAAATGAATAATGAAAAATGAATAATGAAAATAGCAGTAGCTAGAGAATTAGAATCTGGAAATATATTTATAATATAAATATAGTTTGGGGTATTATTTTTTACGCTAGGTAGAGTTGACGGAGATAAGTTTTCCTTCCCTTTGTGAATTGTAGTAGCACAACTCCTTTGAACTTCATACTGTGTACGGGTTCTAGTGTTTGAGTCTGCGTTTATAATAAGTCCAATAATGTCGTATAGATAAATTTACAAATATATTGTAAATATAATATATATAAAACTTACTTGAACCGTGTTTTGATGAATAGTTATTTGATGTGTAATTTTGAGACATACTAACATGTGTATTGCTTAAAACGTTACCTAAATGGCCAATTTGAGGTTGACCTTTATTTCAACAAACATAGGATACGAAAATAGATTAATTCAAACTAAATGAAAATATTAATATTACAAAACAACCAAATTAAAGATTGTTAAAATTAATATTAAAAGGTTGACGCCTCGAGATTTTACCGTATTGATTGGAATGATATACTGGATATGAGTGTCCGTTAAAAAAAAACCCGTGATAGTTGGATTCGAATGAACATATTGAACATTATTTGACTGGGTTGTGTTGGAAACATCAGACAATGGTCTCTTGGAATATTACCTACATAAAACATAAAGAATACCATATAATTGAAGAAATAATTGACTGAGTTGAAAGAAATATCAACAAAGACTGAAATACCAATTGGATCGTTGTTCTTGCTCTTTGAACTGGAGAGAACAGTTTTACGTTTCTTAGAAGATGAAGACATGATTATACCAATAATGGAAAAAATGGTGGAAAATATGTTGACAAATCATGGAAAATGGTTAATATAGGAAAAAATTATGAAACATTATTTAAGTAATGTATAATATTAATTAAAATGCCATTAATGTAATAAAAAGAAAAGAATCTTAAATTAGGGAATATTATATAAATTTCAATAATGAATATCTTTAGGAAATCTTAATAAAGCTTAATGTAAGTCAATAGTTTAATATTAATATATTTTGACCAGATTTTAAAAAAAATATGAATAACATAAATTTTAGATTTAAATAGCTTATGGTTATACAAAAATTTTGTTTATCATAATTATGGTTATGTTAAAAAAAATTTGTTATAAACATGAATGAATGAAATAAAAAGCAACACATAAACAGATTATTTCTAAAGCAAACAAAATAAATAAAGATAATGGTTCTTACATTAAAATTTTAATAAAGTCTAAATTAATAAAAATAAATACGAAAAAAAAAACATCACAACTAAATAACTTTAAGAACAATCAAAGCAACATCATTCTTATAATAACGAATAACTAAAGTCTTGCCAAAAACATAATTGATTGTTGATCACGTAATCCTTCCATCCAATTAACGTAAAGCGACCCTTCTCTTTTTGTCCTCCGTTTTTAACTTTAAAGATGGTTTCATTGCCTAACAAACTCCTGAACTTAATTAAGCGGGTTCTTTTCAGATTCGCCAGTCTACCAACTTCAGCAGGTAGTCGCTAAAATATTAAAAACAAAATACATTAGAAAGTTAATATGGTTAATTTAAATTTAAATGAATAGACTTATAACAAAAATATATTACAAACGTATAAAAATTATTACCATACGATATTCGTTCTTCTTATGGAACTCTAAATAAAAATTAGAGTTTTCAGCCTCATTATTATCACCATAATGTATAACGGGATTGTGAGAATAACCAACTACTGATTCACAATATGGAGACTCCGTGGTATGTTCACCATGTGTATTGGAATTTGATAATCGATGAAAAATAATTGGTGGTAAATGTGGAAACAATAAAGGAATACCGTTCTTGTCATACACTATAAAATCAACAGTAGACGTGTTGACATACTTTAACCAAAGAACGTCACCATCTCTCAAAGCCAAATCTTGAACCAACTGTTTCCAACCATCACCAAATAAATTGTGTTTTTTATAAAATTTAAAATTTATCTCCCATGAATGGCTATGATCAAATATAAACTTAATTACTCCCATGAATGACGTGTTGACATACTTCAATATTCTTCTTTGAAACAACCTGTTAGGAAAATAGGAAAAAAAATACTATATGTTAAAACCATTCTAACATACATGTTTCTAATACTGACTATTAATTAAAAAAAATAAAGAGAATTTTACCAATTTAGCATTCATTCTATTATAATCGTATAAAACAAATGCCTGTCGATGCAAAGTAGAATTTGCTTTCTTGGAAGGAGTTATAACCAACCATTTAGTTTCATCTTCAATTAAAACAAAAATAACCCTCTCATAAGGAAGAATTTTCAAAGAACACATTAGATCAATAAATCCATCACCCAAACAAACTGTTTTTTCATGCTTTTTTAACTTCACTGTCGATAATCCTTTGTAATGAACAGTCTCAACTGTTTTAGGCAACAGGTTAAACATCAAAGAATTTTTCATGATAAATTCTTTTGGAATTTCCTAATAACAAAATTCAGATTTACAAAATTAGATATTGAACGTTTAGACAAAAATATTGTCATACAATTTTAAGAATACATGAATAGGAAATTTCAGATCTTCGACAAGCATAAGAAAAGAAGTTGTCATTACAAAAATAATCTTTCTACATAAAACAAAATAATATAAATTTAAAATATTAGTTATTAACGTATTAATCTAAGAAAAACAACTTATATAAAAATAGTTAAAAAAATTAAGGGACTGATACATACTTCAATGACGGCTGGGAGAATGATAAAGAAGATGTTAAACCTAAAAGATGATTAGGGATTTATAACACTTTTTTAAATTATATTCTAACTTAGGTAACACCCGGCGATTTTGTTAGAATGCATTAACATATTAACATAAATAAAAGGAATATAAGAGTGGTGGTTATTGAATTTGAAAACTACATTCTAGAAGAATCATAACAAATTAAGAATTAAAACACATTTATTTGTTAGTTATAATCAAATATGGTAAACATAAATTATGAATATGTAAAACATCTAGTAAATAGGTAAATTTAATATAGAATTAATATATACTACTAAACATGAGATACTATAACATTTATGATACGTATTCAACCACAACAACATGTATCACGAGTCTAAACATATGATAAACATAGATTTTATAAAATCTGTTAAGTTTATACCAAAACATAATAAATTAACAAAAGATATTAAACAAAAAAAAGTTAAAGTGTTAATTGTAGCATAACTTAAACAACCAAAACATAATATTCAAGAACCCAAACATGGATACCACAAAAGCTTGTTTAAAACCTATTCAAATACTTGTGACAGGATCAGAGAATGAGTTGGACGGTTGTGCTCGAGTAGACATTTCTTCCCCAAATCGAGCGAATTAAGACGAACAAATTCTGGCCAGTCATGAACTCTAAACTTGTAATTACCATGATTGTATTCAATGTGGATTCTAGTCATCACATCCTCACCATTTGGGTTTATCAACACCAAGCTAGTCTCTTTATCTAATCCATTGTCACGTGCAAATTGAACAAGTAAACGTTGTAAAATATATAAACAAAAGTATTTAGTGTTTAAAATAATACATGCTTGAATACAAAAAAAGTAAGTATACCTTAACCAACTTATGACATGGAAAAAAACTTACCAAACGATCCCTGATAACAACTTCAAGAAAATTGTCACTGACATCCTCATCTTGAATCCAAACACGCTCACCCTCTATATCAACAACACAAAAGCTATCATCATCTAATAATAAAAACATATAAAAAAAGTTAAGAAATAATTATATTTTGATACACAAATTGTGAATATTTGGAAATTAACCTGAAACAGTAACAATGTCAACATTGTCCGAACCACCAACAATATTAATTCGTTGAACAAACTGTGTCCGTTCAACACCACGACTATCAAACACATATAACCTGAGAGTATTGGGATCAACCGGTAAAAACACAAGATAATCATTAACTTGTAAGTTAACATGCCTCGCTAAACTTGGCCATTCACCAACAAATGCATATCTAGGAATACTGTTTTTGACACTTTTAAACACAAGAGTCCATCTACTTCCATCAGTTGCAGAAACATCCCAGTTGGCAGATGACCTTCCACGATTCAGATATGAAAGATAAAGTACAAGCTGATCGTCTCTTAATTGCTGACATACAAATTTATAAAACATTGTTAAGGATATTGTAAAAGGCAAATTTTAAGAAATAAACATATAAATATATAAAAATTTAAATCTGACATATAAGTAAGAATAACAATACGCTTTAACATACCAACTTATTCATTGATGGATAAGAGACATAGACATCAAAAACCTTATGCTTCCAATCCGGATGTTCTGGAACATATAACAATCTCCACTCGTGTGGCTGATTGGGAAAGAAAAGAAAAACATCACCAAATCCGAAACCGTTGTCTGTTACAAATGGGAACCATCCATTGCCAAATACATACTTATCATTGCTTAGATCAATATCAACACTCCACTCTTGATTTAGATGTGTAATCTTAACAGTCTCATGGACAAACTCATGAGGGAAAAGAAGCTTAAAATAATCTTTGGGAATTTTCTATAAAATACAACAGAAACTAAATTAGCATAGATTAACCTAAAAATTTGAAGAACATTATAATAACTAGAACTTTTAACTTGTAGATACTGACCATGTGTTCAACGAATGGTTGATTAAACACGGCTAATGCAGGATAACTCATCTGATTAATCAATATTCTTGGTAATTAGCTATACAGTAATAAAAACAAATATATGAAATTCAAGTAAATGATGAACAAATATGTGTACTAATCAAGAAAAATCTATTAATATAGAGTGTTTGGGAATAAAATCAAACAATAATTAGGGTTTAAGTAACCAACTTACCTTCAAAACACGGAAGAAAATCGATAATTTTTTTTTTTTTGATATTGATCGGATAGTTGAAATAGAGTAAAAATAATTTAAAATTGGTTATAAATGAAACCAAAAGTCGGTTTAACCCGGGTCATCAAATTGTAAACGGGTTTCTTGAAAATATAAACATTATATTTTAATCTTGGAATATAATATTATAACCTAGATATCATATCTATGGTATTTATATTGATCTTATCTTATACTTTAATATTTGTAGAATTTAATTAAATTATTTTAAGTCTATATTGAATACATTTGTTTTAAAATTATTGAATTATGTAATCCAAAATTTAAATAAATAAATTTTTAAAAACGTAAAATAATAAAATTAAAACTAAAATATATGAGTTGCGATAAATAAAAAAACCAAAATAAGTTAAAGGATAAATACAAGAAATTAAAAACCACAATCATAAATAAGAAATGTATGTAAATAAACTCAAAACCGAAACATAAATTCTTCAAAAACACCACCAAAATGAAGTCTTAAAATATAAATAACACCGAACACACTCATGTTTATTTATTATTAATTACTAAAACGTAAATAAAATAAAACGAAGCAATGAAGTCTTCATGTCACTTCTCGACCTTCGAGTAAGAAATTTAACACCATCCTTGCTTGATCCAACAACGCTAACCAACTCAGAATCATCATGAACATCGCTTATCTTAGACTTAGTAGAAGAAAATCCCAATGGTTGATCACCCTCAAAAACATCCACAAGCTTACGCTTCAGTTTGTCATATGAATTTGATCTCATTCACTTCATCATCAACCAAACGATAAGAAACTGGAGTCTTGTTATCCCCAAACTCAGAAATCTGTCCTAAAAAGGTGTAAACAATATAAAAACAAACCAAAAATATCAAATAATGTAAAGTATATAGAAGTAGAAAAAACCTTTAAAGAAGCAGAACTTGTAGACTGAAAATCAGTTAAAGAATTCCAAAAGTTAGGGATCCAGAATCAGAAGGCTACAAAATATAATACAAAGAATTAAAACATAACGCAATAATGTAGTTGATACAAGTTAAAGGAAGATGAATTAACCACTATAAACTCAGGCATTAGTCTTTTCTCAATAGCAGAAATTATTTCTTGATCGTCTGTTAGCTTTGATATACCGTATACCTCAACATTATTCCTAAAATTGAAATCGGCAATCTCAACTTTAAAAGCAAACTTCTTTTCTAATAAACAGTTTAACTCCGTGGGAAATCCACTATGCCCAACATCATCCTAAAAATTTATAATAAAAACATGTTACATAAAAAGTGTTTTATATAAATAAAACATTAAGCAGTAGAATATTAATACATAAAAACATAACCTCATCTTTAGTAGCAAGCAAAGATGTTGTTTTGTTGATAATAAGTTTGGCATCCCGCTCAAAAAGGGTCAACGAAACAACACCACTGCCATCTTGAACTCTTAGCTTAATCTTAAACCTGAAATATTTTTTTTTAATCAACAACATAGCAACATTTATTATTAAAACATATTTACATATACAATATAAAATATACCTAGGAGTAGGTGTACAAAGTGTTACATCTCTGATTCTTGCATTCATAAACATCTTCGCCTTCCACCACAGTCACGATCACCTTACGACTACCACTATTGCAACCGACATAGTACCATTCTGAATCCGGACAAACCGCCTTTATGGTCCTGAGTACTATAATACTCTTTGGCTGAAATAAATCAATAAAAAAAGATAACATAACATTATGTTAAAAGATATAAATTATAATTAGATATTATTATAAAAAATATACCTGCAATATAGTGCAAATTTCACAAATGTTGAAAAATGATGTAGCCATCAGAAACTCTTCATCAAGAGTAGACATCAACTTTACAGGAATCGGCCTACGAACAACACCATAAACATTGAACTCTAAAAATTCAAACAAACTGCAAAACAAATTTATAAGGATTTAGAAATGCAAAGGAAATAATTATTGAATAAACAAATCAAAAGATATATTAATAATATTACCGTGTTTTATAATCTTCAATCTCAGAAATACTATCATTGAGGAACACACGAGTAACATCAGAACCGTAGGCATTAGACACATGCGGTTTCTCTAAAAATTTAAACACAAGATAGTCATTATGATATTAAAATAAGAAAGTCTTCAATAAAAATTAATTACATATTAAAAATAAAAAGCAAACCTTTATGGGATTTAACTCTACCAAATTGCATGAGAATAATCATATGTGATTCATCAAAGTGGTCAACAACATACTTAGAGAACTGTGATACGTAATCACCCCAAAGAGTAACGTAAACACTGTCACCGCTGTAAAAATCACAAATATTATAACAAAAACTTTATAGTGTTCCACAATTAAGAAATATTAATACAAACTGAAATATAAATTAATGAAATACATGTACCTGATATCAGAAACCTCCATAGTTAATCTTGCATTTCTTTTTACATCTCTCAGATTAGAATTGTTATCTTTAAAAACATGAACAACATGTCCAATTATGTCTGAAAGACATAGGATTAAAGAATTAGAAATACAAAAAATGTTGATAAATAAAAATAAATAAACTACTTAAATAATACCTATAGTTGCTTTCAACGGGATCTCTTTATTAATAACTGACTTGAATGAGTAAAACTTAAAACCGAATGTAGGACCATCAAACTGGCTACAAGGATTAACATGGGTACTGGAGTTTAACACTAACTTATTAGGGCAGTCGATAACCTTGTAATTAGACGCATTAGATCTAAGGCTAGGGTTGACTATAGTTAGTGTAGCATCCTCGTTTAAATAACGTTTAAAACGGAATATATCTTGTTTAAATACTGTAGACTGCATTCGGTTACCCTAGATTTAAAAAAAAACAAACACCAAATTATGAAACATAACAAAAGGGACAAAAAATAATAAACATAAATGGTAAAACTAAACATTACCGATTCATCCATAAGAACCATCTCAATCAAGAAATCTTCATTAGGTTTAATGTTATCCTTGACACTCCAAACATTCAACACTTTTACCTTAATTGTACATGGAGTAGACCTAAGAATATCAATCTCGTGTAACATAGTAAACTTCTGGGACTCCATTGACCTTAAGAAATAAGAACAAAATGAATTAGTAACGTATAATGAATGAAAAATGTGATAGATAAAAAAAATATTAAATTATAACTAAAAATGACATTAACTTGGATGAAGAAAAACAATGGAGGATATAGTTGCTGAAGGTGATGAGAAAGATTAAGAAATGAACGCATATATAGTGTAAATTATTTAGTTATTTATGTAAAATGAAATATAAATAGAAATGATTGATAATAATTGGGAATTATTATTATAATTCTGGAAAAATAGATTTTGACATCATATAAAAGTATCAATTTGATTTTGACGGATTTCGAATTATATTGTTCCACCGATAAAATAATTTTAATGTTACAAAATAATCTAAAACATTAATATATATTATTTAGACTAAGATATCTTTAGTGTTACAAAATATATTTGTCACATATATTGTTTAAATAAAATAAAATATATGTAACATTAATTAGTTAACGGATTGTCAACATTAAACCAGAATGAATGTGATTTGAATTAATATTGACTTTTTTCAAAATTAAAGGAAACATGTTAAATAGGAAACAGAAGACTTTTTGACCGTATATTTAATGAAATTAAAAGGAAACATATCAATTAATATGGATTTTTTGTTTATTATAAATTAAATTAAAAATCAAATCATATAACAAAAATGTATAGATATACCATAGATAAATTGTATAACTTGATTAACAATTTAAAGGTAAATTAGTAAAGTTGTTATTCCGTATTATGTATTATTATTTATAGATTATGAACATTTAATTATAAAAAAATTGTATAACTTGATTTAATTATTATTATGTAAATTACGGTTAATTAATATTAAGAATTTTAGTATAAATGGTAGTAGTGATTTACTCATTGTATATTAATATAAATTAAATTAATTGTATTAATTGAGGAAAGTCAATGTATACCATGGTCATTCGGTTATGTTCATAAATTAGGAAAGTCAAACTATTATAAATGGAATAGTTAATGGTTTAATTTATTAACAAAATGGAAAACAAATAATATATATAATTGAAATATTAAATACATGAATATTGAAAATTAAAATAAATATTACATGAATAAATAATAAAAATAAAGATACTAAAGTCTTCATCAATAGTGATATTTGTATAGATGGGTCGAACAATATCCTGAAATAATAAAAATGAGAATTAATCATCATATTGTGGACTTTTAAACAATAATTAAAAAACGGAAAATTTAAAACGTGTTACCGGAAAAACGATATTGTCAGAATGACCATGGTATACCGGAAAAGCGATAATAGTATAGACGAGTCGAACAATAACCTGAAATAATAAAAATGAGAATTAAGAATTATATTATGGACTTTTAAACAATAATTAAAAAATGAAAAATTAAATAGGTGTTACCGGGAAAACGATATTGTTATAATGACCATGGTATACCGGAAAAGCGATATTAGTATAGATTAGTCGAACAATAACCTAAAATAATAAATTAGACAATTAATATATATATTATGGAGTTTTAAACAATAATTAAAAGACGGAAAATTTAAAAGGTGTTACCGGAAAAACGATATTGTAAGAATGACCATGGTATACCGGAAAAGAGAAAGAAGCATCTATTAATCATGAAAGTTCATATTTTGATTCACAAAGTTAAATGAAGTATTGAAACAAATATAAAAAAATCATCGTTATAAACATGATAGGAAAAATAAACCGGCAACACTTACCGGAAAAACTTAAAACGTTCACATATCACCTTCATGACCGTTTTTGATTTACAACCTAAACGGATTTTTTTGAAATCAGCCATTCCTGAAAATAAACATATAAAACTTGTAAGAAAGAATAACCGGAAAAAATAATAAGATTGCCGGAAATTAATTTATATAAATTTACCTTGCATCGAAAATATTAAGCAGAAATAAGAGGCTAAGAGCAGCAATTAGGTTTGTGAATAGTGCAAGCAGAAGAATTTAGACTTAAAGATAGTATTTGAAATACGGGTTAATGGGTTAATGGATAATGAAGACCCGCGAGAAATATACCTAAAATGGGTTAATGGGTTAAATGTAGTTTAATTGGTGATTTGGCATAATTAACAAAGGAAATTGGTGACATGGAGTTGAGGTGACATCCTATGTGGACACCCTAGAATGATGCCATGTGAAAATTGGTCCTTGCTTTAATAGTATGTATAGATATACACACCAATGTTTACTATAAAATTAGAGCCCTCAAACACTTAACACCCTTATTATACACCATGATATCGCTATACTACTACTGTAACAACATTTAATTAACAAAGTCAAAATAATGATGCTTGTTAATGCTACTCAGGCCCGGCCCGTGGGCCAGCCAAGTAAGCACTGGCTTTGGGCCTCCACTCTTAGAAGGCCTCCAGCTAAACCAAGGGTTTATAGTTTGGGCTTTCATATTCAGAAGTGGGCTTTTAAAAATTGGTAACTAATTATATATTGATGGGCCATAAGCAACAAGGAAGAGGCCTTAACCAAAAACAATAATGAAAAATGCAAGGAATTGAACGGCATTAAATATGGACGTTCTGTATTTTGATTATTTTTTATTTGAAAGGCATAAGTTCTAAATTTATGAATATCAAAATCGAAATCGAGATCTTTTCAATCAGCTTTCAAAATGGTTAACTGAAGGTGAATTCTGATTATTGTTCCCAATTTTTATACTTAAATAAACTGTTTGCTACTGAGATTAGATTCTTTGTGACTTTGTTTGCAACTTGGAATTATAATGTAAAATAGAACTTGAAAGTATGAATAATGTCATTCTAAAAGATTAAACAAACAAAAAGAGAAGCCTAAAAAGTTCTTTATTGTTGGTCTAAAGCTCGGGAAAAGGAGGATAGTTTATATAAAATAGTTTTTGAAATAGGCCCCAACATTATAGTTAGCTTTAGGCCTCATAAACCGTTGAGCTGGCCCTGACGCTACTTATTCATCTACTATGACTTTGCCCTTCGACCTTCGATACGAGTTAAAAATTTCGACCCTCTTCAATTTGTCAATAATGGCATGCACATATTTTTCCATCATGCGTCTCTAGCTTGTAATTATGTTTATATTATAGTACTAGTTTGAGGCCCGTGTATTACACGGGTAATTAATGAAAATTTTAAACTTTAACCATTAAGTGAAATACTATCAAGAAAAATTGTTTTGAATTGTTTTGAAAATCATGTATATTTTAAAAATTGTTTTGAATTCGAACTCGAATTTAAAACTGCTTTTGATAATTCCTACAACAGTCGATAATATAAATTTAAGTAAACATAATAAATAAATCAATATGAAAAGATGTTATTAAGCTTAGTACCAAATGTTATGAAACTGGATCTCTTAATCTCTTGAAAATAAAAAAAAGTCAACACATTTTTCCTGTTTATATATGTAATAATTAAAGGTTTTAATTACAATTAATTCATAAACGGGTGATTTTGCATAATTATGTTAAATTGAATTATATGTAATTTTGGTAATTGAATGTGATTTTAATCCGGTCATTCAAATGATTTTAAATTTTGAGATATTTGATGAAATTAGAAAAGTTAATCTCACCAATTTTATTATATGAAGTAATTAATTTTGATAAATGACTATCATAATGTAAATTAAGAAAAGTTAGAAAACTATTAAATGATTTAATTATATTCGGAAATAGCCTTTGAATATAATTTAAATTTGGAAAAAAGTAACCTCTAAACTGAAAAGTTATTATCTAGTCATCAAAGTAACATTAATTATTAAGTTAAAATTTGAACTTGAAATTAAAATATTTTTGAAAATAATGAATCAATTAATATTTAATGCTCATAATTAATAAACATTATATTCATTTTGTTTTCATAATAATAATTAGCAATAACAAAGCATATAAAGAATAATCAACTATATTTCATTTCCGAGTTATATAATAATCAGTTGAATTACATAAATTGTGAAAAATAAATATATACATGAATACTAATAGAAATATACATCAATATTAAACAAAATAAAAGACATCTTATCAAACAATCTTTGTAAGGCCCCGTTACCGGTAGCCCTACTTTAACGTTGGATTTACTCATAAACGCAGTTCTAAATATCAGAGTTAACAAAAACTTTCGCGGAAGATTAAAACTTCAACCATAACATTTTACATAACCATCAAATCATGTCTTATAAAACAATCGTAGTCAATTAAAACAAAACATAGTCTTTAAAATATCACAACATTTCTTCGAGATGCCAGTATCTTCGATTTCCATGCCATGTGTCTTCAGTCACGCAAGCTGCCTCAACCTATTTGCTTGTGTGCATACTAAAAGTCAGCTATGCTGAGTGAGTTCTAGTTAATCACATAACTTAATTTTCATACACATATACGTGCCCGAAGGTACGCATTACAACATATCAAGATCAGCATTTCGTCCATACCTATTCATATCTAACCATACATTATAAATGGCGTTTCACCCTACATGCCTCGGATATTTTTAGGGTCCGGTACCCTCCATCCTCGGATATTATTAGGGTCCGGTCACCCTTCATCCTCGGATATTATTAGGGTCCGGTCACCCTTCATCCTCGGATAATATTAGGGTCCGGTACCCTTCATCCTCGGATACTATTAGGGTCCGGTACCCTTTCTTAAATAGCTTCACACTATACCTGTCCTTAAATATTTTTCCTGACAATACGTGCAATCTCCGAAGAGCGTTCACGTACCATTAACTTATCATACGTACATTATGCATACATCATAAATATTCATACATGCATCTTATCTTACATCATACATAGCAATCACGTATTTAGCTACCACCTGACGGTACATGCAATATCCGAAGATCGTTCACGCACCGTCAAGCAATCATCATACATACATCATACAAGGCATTCACTTACCACTTAAGGTAAGTGTATTAACTATTCACGCACCATCAAGCAATCATCATACATACATCATACAAGGCATACACTTACCACTTAAGGTAAGTGTATTAACTATTCACGCACCATCAAGCAATCATCATACATACATCATACAAGGCATACACTCACCACTTAAGGTAAGTGTATTAACTATCACATCGAGTATGCACACAGCCCCGAAAACATAACAAGGAAGTGGGGCTAAAAACTCACCTCAATGCGGTTGCGCTCACCGTTTACGGTTATTCCCTTCTTGAGCTGTGCACGACTAACTGTATAATAATTATACGTTTCAGTAAACTATCACTACACATATCTCCTTTCTAGTTTAATTATTACCCTCAACGAACGGGGGTCCGGGGGCAGCGCCCCTGGCAGCGGGGTTCTAGGGGCGGCAGCCCCTAGCGGGGTCCAAGGGGCAGAGCCCCTGGCTGGGGTTAAAAGTTCAAGGGCTTATTTGTAATTAAATCATTCTTTTCTAAGTCCAGGGACCATTCTGTCATTCTGTTAAACTTCTAATTCGTTACTTATCATTAACGAACTGACTTGCATGAAGAACTGGTTCTTGTAACGAATTGGAACCTTTAACGAACTGGTTACATACACGAATTCGACTTATAACGAACTGGACTCTTAACGAATCAGTCCATGTAGCGAACCAGTCCAAGTAGCGAATTGGACCTTCTAATTCGTTATCTCCTTTAACGAACTGGTCATAACGAATCAAGGGTAATTCGTTACCCTTTTCCCTTAACGAATTGGATACGAACTACAGCTAGTTCGTTAATCTTTCCTTAGCGAATCAGCTGGCGAATTACCTCTAATTCGCTAGTTATTTCTTAGCGAACTAGGGTTAGGTCATATTTGTCAGAACATTCCCTGACAACCTCGTACACGTTTTTCCGGCGCCGCCTTTCCGGCGCCGCCAATGCCGGAAAACTCACCGGAAAAACGTATCTTCACCGTTTTACACCGTTTTTCATCGTTTTTCGTCCCGTTCGATCCAGATCTGAGCTAGGGTGACCCCTAAGCTCATATTAGGTTCAGTTTATACCCGATTCCACCCCGATCTCATGACTTAAATGGTTTAACGGTGTCGGCTCGTCGTTTCATGATTATATCTAACGGATTTAAGCTCAAACAATAAAATACTATCATTACCTTGGGTCGGTTCTCGGTTTCCTTCTTGATATCGGTTTAGAGAGAGAGAGAACTAGAGAGAGAATCTTAAGTGTGTGTTTTGGATGGTGTAAGGGATATGTGTAAATGAATTAAATGGAGGATTAAGGGTATATATATTTTTGATCATGGGCTTAAGCCCATGGTCTTTCCTTCATTCCTCCATAACCCAAGTCCATAACCCATATCCATTTACCCAACACAAGTCCATCTCGTATTCTATTCAACTAAACCGATAACGACCCGCTATAAAATAAACGAACTTTATTTTATTAATATAACCGAAAGTAGGATGTTACAATCTTCAACCCATGAAATTATCTATATCAAGTTGGGGATAATAACCTGAAATGATAAAAGTAAATATTAATATTAATATCATAGAATAAATAAATTACAAATTATAGAAGATTTGAATCATGTGAAAAAATTTAAAATTGATGTTAAAATTTGCAACCGGAAAATTTAAATCACGTTACCGGAAAAACGAAATAGTGAAGATCTCCATTGAATCTTCGATTTTTATATATAACCTAAAGAGATTATAAAAAAATCATATAATTATTAATATAAATACAAACAAAAACGGAAAACAAAATAATTGTAACTGATATAAAACCTTACCGGAATAATATGATAAGAGTATCAAATAGAGTATGAAATATAAGTCTTTTAACCAATTGATTCAAAATAAGTCAAAGGTACAAAAACTTACAGTCAAAGAAGTTATAGCGACTTTAAGTGTTAAGTTTGGAGTTTTCAGCCGGTATCATTGGCACAATAAGAAGAGCATCCGAAATAGCTTGAACACCAGTTTGAATAAACAACCAAAATATTAAAGCATATATTTATTAGACACAAATAAATGTGGAATATGATTTAATTTAGAGTGCTTACCAAATCCAAATACAAAATCATTGATGCTCCTTCTCGAGTCATGGGTACTTTTGAAAGATTGGCTACATAACAAAATGATATCATGTTAAATATTCATAATAATTTTAATAATATATTTTACATGAATATAAAACTAATTTTAATAATATCATCTGACAGTAAAACACCAAAATTCCATATTATTATAACTTAAATAGAGTTGAAATCTTCCATTTAAATTTTCACAATTAACCTTATTGTCCGTTGCCTTGATACAATTCAACCTACATGACTTAGAAATAATCTTCGTTTTTCCTCTTTCCTAGATAACCATATGAGAACAATAACACTTTTAACCCAAAAAACTAAATAAAAAAATGGACGATATAAACACAAGAAAAAATATAAACCTTAGAAACAAAGATAATCGTTTTTGCTTGGTGGTGGTGTGATAGTGTAAGAATTCTTGTGTGAAAGTGAAGTATTTATACATAAATAGTAAAGTATATACGAAATTAATTAAGAACCAAAAATTAGGGAAATTTAATTACCTTAAAGTATGGAAAAAATTAGGGGATGGGTATTAATTGTCTTTCAAATTTTGAATTACTAAAATGTAATGTTGTTAAATTATATTATAAATATTATAAATACAAATTAATTAAATTCATATCTTTAAATCTAGACTATATATATTTAAACAAATATCAACCTTATATACATCAATTACATCAATTACATTTTATAATACTCCAATGAAAAAATTTAAATTTATAATCAACCTCGTATATTTAAATCATTAATTGCTAAATTTAGAATAAGTCAATCGGTCAACATACGTATTTATAGTAAGCCTTATGTATGCTTAGTCAAATAGTTAATCAAATAATAATTAATAATTAATTTAGAATATAGAAATTTCATAATTAAATATTTCCTTTTGTTAGGTTCTTAAAAGGTTTTAAATTTAAATTTTCAGAACGGTATATATGACGAAATTGACATTTGTGAATGGTTCTTAATATGTTATTCCTAAAGGTTTGCTTAATAATATGCATAATATAATTGTTGATATAAGAAAAATTTTATATTTGTGTGAGTCAGTCGGTGAATTTCATAAATTTTTAGAAATATAATATTAGAACCAATTATACTAAACTTAAATCCGTAATATATGTATACAGAATCATATTGATGAAATATAAATTAATTATCAAAACTATCTGTTATCTAAAATACATTAAAATTGAATTGTTAATGTGACATAACTGTAATTTTTCTGGTAATACACTATTTTAAGAGAAATGTTAAATAGTAATTACCTCACCAAAATGAATAATTATTTAACCTGTTATTTTTAATATGATATAATTTAGTCGTGAAAATTTTGTAAATATCATTAATTGCCTAGATTCCCCAAAATGAATATAATTAGCCGGAGTCAAAAGTATGAATTATAATTCTTGACTTGAAAGATAATTATAAAAGATTCAAGATTAAAATTAAATTAAATATGAAAGAGAATAATTAAAAAGAATTGATTGTATCTTATTTAAATATATTATTGATTTATTTTATTAAGATGGAAATTAGAGAAGTGATTGATATACATGGAAGGTTTAATCATCAACCAATAGGAAGAGGGGAAATGGACTTAAAGCCTATTGCTTTAATAGTATAGTTAGATTTTTAATTAAATAACTTTTAGAATCATTGTTATGGGTCTGTCATGTATTATATTATAGATGATGATGTGATTCTTGTAACATCCGAATTTTTCATAAAATAATGATAATAGATTTATAATTATTAAGCGAACTTACTACTTAAATTTAAATAATAAAGTTGGCGTTATGAACCTAGAAGAATATGAAAACGGGCTTAAGGAATCCATATGATACTAAAATAGCTATGTTGGGCTTGAGAGGGATGAGATATACTTAGGGGTCTATGGGCTTGAGGTATATATATACCTTAAAACTCTCCCTAAAACCCTAGATCTCAAATTCCAACTATTTTGCGAGTTGGACTGGATGTGATATTGGGCTTGGATGCGAGAAATATTGGGTTGCGAGAAATATGGGTTTTGTGAGATGGACTGGATGTGAATTTGGGCTTGGATGCGAGAACGGATGGGCTGCGAGATAGATGGGCATGCGAGTTGGAGGTGGGCTTGATGCGAGTTGGATTGATATGCGAGTTCGAGATGGATCTGCTAGCGTGAGTTAAGGGCTAATGCGAGATCTGGATGCGAGTTAAGGCCCAATGTGAGATCTAGATGTGAGTGTAGGCTGTTAATCCGAGTTTGGGGACTTACCATTAAAAGTAATTATATTTTATCTCCGTTAAGTCAAGTAAACCAAGTTAAATGAAATTAACCACGTATCGAACAAGGTTATACAAGTTAGGTAGATTTAATGAGCATGATCTGTTACCTAAGTTAACCTTGTTAACACCATTAGTTGGGTTAAGCTAGTTTAATGAATCTTGTTAATGATAGAAACCCCGTTAGATTCGTTAGACATAATTAGCAAGTTTAAGTTTACCAAGTTAACCTAGTTAGCTACGTTAACTAAGTTAATTTTGTTTAATAGCTTGGTTAATTCTGCCAGTCAGTCATATAGTTAATTAATGGGTGTACATGTTAAACAGTTAGTCGTGCGCAGTTGAAGAAATGGATTACCATTAGCTCTTGACATAACAGGATCTAGGTGAGTTCTAGCCCCTTTTTACCTTTAAACGTTTTGGGGTTGTATGCATACTCGTATGTAAAAGAATTGATATAAGTTATTTTATTTAACAATGTATAACTTGTAAGAGCATGTTTATATATTAATTTATTAATACATATATTTGAATTTCAGTTGATAGAACAGAAAGAGTTAGGGAGCAAGCCCTACTAATACCTGTGTAGAATATGCATACTCATAAAAGAAGATGTTGGTGCATGATGTCAGTAGTTCAGTGTCGAGTGTCTGTAATCGTGTTAGTTAGATTTGAGTTTTGTATGTAAGCGAAGTTACTGACAAGTTCGCTTATATGGGCGAACTTGTTAGTCAAGCGAAGTTAGGGACAACTTCGCCTGAACATACCAGGCGAAGTTGTCGTGTCTATATAAGCTATTTGTTACGGCTTATTCAATATAGTTAATAGATTAACAGTTTGTGTATTCGAGTCAGAGAGTTTGGTATCCGGTGATCATAGTATCACGTGTTTACGGTTGGAATACAACGTGTGTTTGGTTATCGTGTCGTGTGTTCGCTCGTATTGTTTTCTATACTCGTAACGTCTTACGTAGGGATTCCGCACCTGCGTAGTACGCGATATCTCGTGTAGATTCGGCTGGGAACCTACAATTGGTATCAGAGCTTTTGCTCGATTGTGTGGTTCGGGATTATCACGCGGGTATAGAAATCGTTCCGTTCGACTATTCGCGGGACGAGTTTTCTGAGCTTTTGTGCTATACTCTCCTCCTACAATCTTAAACAACCCATAACACCTTCACAAACCTCGAAAAACCCAGAAATCTAATCTGCAGAAACTTCGTGTTCATCAGGCGAAGTTGCCGTCACTGTGAGTAGGGTTTCGGCGAAGATATAAGGTTAAGCGAAGTTATCCACAACTTCGCCTACCTCTTCAAGTTCGCTTACCTCAAGCGAAGTTACCCTCAACTTCGCCTACCTCCCAAGTTCGCTCAACTTAAGCGAAGTTATTCTCAAGTTCGCCAATCCGGCGAATTTAAGAAAGTGAGCGAAGTTACAAATTCACGCGAAGTTAAGCTTTAAGCGAAGTTATCCACAACTTCGCCTACAGAGCTGTTTGAAAATAAAATTTTTGATTTTTGGATTACTTTAAGTTTTGAGAAAGATGTCTTCGATAAACATTACTGAACTAGTAAAGATGGAAGTAGAAGCAGGTTCGGCTACAAAAGCACCTAAGATGCTTAAGAAAACTGATTATGTAGCGTGGAAAGATCGTTTTGAACAATATGTCAAGTATCAAGATGCCAAGATGGGGGTGTGTATACAAGATGGTTACATTCCACCTACTGCTGAGTATGAAGGTCGTGATCAGATCAAGAAATACAAAGAGATGGAAGAAGAGGAGAAGAAAATGTATGAGGAAGAAAG
The DNA here is from genome assembly GCF_021521415.1 of Bidens hawaiensis. Lineage (NCBI taxonomy): Eukaryota > Viridiplantae > Streptophyta > Magnoliopsida > Asterales > Asteraceae > Bidens > Bidens hawaiensis. Next base: position 1,679,714 of record NW_027491061.1, read on the forward strand.
CAAAGCTCATGCAGCAATTACAATGGCTTTTCCACAAGAGATTCTTCACACCTTCCGAAAGTATAAAACTGCTAGAGAGCTTTGGGAAGCACTTGAGAACCGGTTTGAGGGCAATGTGGGAATCCGTGCATCGAAAATTAAACTTCTAAAAACCCAATTCTCGGTCTTCAAGTATCTGAAAAATGAATCACTTGATGATATCATCACTAGATATTATCATCTGATGACTGAACTCAGCAACTATTCAATTGCTTACAAAGAAGATGAGATAGTTGAAAAGCTTCTTGATGCTCTCCCACCGAAATGGGAGATGTATACTGTGTTGATGAGAGAAGATAAAGACTTTGCTGACTATGACCTGGAGACAGCAGTTAACAAGCTAAGAACGTTTGAACTGAACATGGTACGAAAGGAGACACCTACCAATCAGGTTCAAGATCCGGGTATGTATGGTGCAAAGATTAACTCAGGATCAAGTTCGAAAACTGAATCATCTGCTTATTACTCTAAGGGAGAGTCAGGCGCGAGTTCAACACATGAGGGACATGTATCTCTCAACATGAACGGTGATGTGTGCTATGTAGCTGGAGGGTCAAATGCTTCTCAACCTCAAGCGACCAAGAGTAGTTATTCCCAAAGTGTTTCAAACAACAACTACTCGAAGATGCCCATGAGTGTCAAATCTGCTGAACAGCAGTTTGCTCTCTATGCATCTTTTATTGCTTCGTATGAGAACTACATTCAGGGTAAGATTGTTGATCCTGCAGTTTTGGATGAAGACTATGACCAGATCGATGCTGATGATCTGGAGGAGATGGATCTGCAGTGGCAGATGGCAATGATTGTCAGAAGGGTGAAGAGGTTCATGAAGAAGACTGGCAGGAAGTTTGTCGGAGAGAGGCCAGGGTTTGATAAGTCGAAGGTACGCTGTTACAAATGTCAGCAGATGGCCACTTTGCAAAAGAATGCAAAAATGAACGTGTAGAACGCAGTCAAAACAGATCTACACAGCAGAGTGGTAGTGGTAATGACTATAGAGCCATGATTTCCAGACAGAACGAGGAGTATAACTGGAATCTGCATGTTGAAGAAGTATTTGAACAGGCCAACTTGGGAAACATCGAAAATGCAGATAGTGAGAAGGGAACTGGCGAAAATGAAGCGTACATGGCAGATGTAGCAGACCAGCTCTCCGAGGTAAGTACCGAACTCCCTTTTACTAAGTGTGAACAGCTGTCTGAACAACTGACAACTCTAACCCATCAGTTTGTTAGTTTGGATGCGCAATATAAAACTTTAAAAGAAGATCATCATTTCACTAAAGCTAGAGAAAATAGTTACAAAGTAAAAATTAAAGCTAGTGAAACAGATATTAAAAGTCTTAAAGCAAAGCTTGCTGAAAAAATTAAAGTGATTGATCTTAGCTATGAAGTTCTAGAAGAGAAAACCAAACTAATAGCTGAAAGGGAAAAACAGATACCTGATCACCAGGTAAAAGTGGTGGAACTTAACAGGAAACTGGAGCAATTCAGAAATTCCTCTGCTATACTTGATCACCTCGTTAGTGATCAAGGTTCCCCAAAAAGGGGAGGAATTGGTTATCATGAAGTTCCACCACCTTTCAATCATAATTACCCTTATGACCCTAGTAATCAGAAATCTGTCGATGTTGACTATGGTCAGACAGTTCCGGTTAAAGTAACGATTAAAGAACCAGAATTTAGTAAGCCTGTTGCACGTGTTAAGATTTCTGCTCCGAGTCCTGTCTCATCTAACTCGGACAAGTCTTCTGAGTCGAGTGAGACAAAACAAGAGGAAGTATTACCGAAAAGTGGAGAGAAAAATAAAACACCTGAAAAGAAGTCTCCACTAAACCCGTATGTCCCACCATATGTGAGACAAACGGGCAGTAATACAGCCTCAACATCTAAGACAACTTTTGTAAGAAAGTTGAAAACAGGTGTTGTTTTAGATGTAATCAACAAGGACATCTTGTTGCTGATTGCCCTCTGAAGCAGAGATTCAGAGGTGTGAGGCCTTCGAGAACTGAGAATAGAACTGACGATAATGTTAAAACTGAAAACCCATCAAAATTCAGAAATTGGTCTAATTCAGGTTTTCAAAGAAGAAGATCTCAGTTTTTCACTGCTAACAACCAAACCATAACTAATAATTCATTTAATTCAAGACGGTTTGGATGGCCTCATAGACAATCCACAAGAAGGTATCCTGTTAGGACTCACAGAAATCATTATAATACTAACTTTGGACAGCCAAGGTACGGAATGTATCGACCCAAGACCAATCGGTCTTGGGTCCCCAGATATTAATCATCTGCTTTAATCGTGCAGGAACAGTTGAACAGGGCTGCCAACAATCAATGGGTTGTGGATAGCGGCTGTTCCCGGCACATGACGGGTAACAAGAATTTGTTACACGACTTGAAACCTGTTCAAGGAGGAAGGGTGAGTTTCGCAGGAGAGAGCGGTGGAAGAATTACAGGAATAGGGACGGTGTCAAATGGAAAGATGACTTTGGAGAAAGTAAACTTTGTTGAAGAACTGAAGCACAATCTGCTGAGTGTTTCGCAGATTTATGACAAAACTACACCGTACATTTTACAAAGAATGAAGCGATTGTGTTGTATCATGGTTTTAAGATACCAGAAGATTGGATTGTTATGAAGGCTCCAAGAGTGAAGAATACGTATATCATGGATATGAGATCGACAGAGATGGCCACAGAAGAATCGTGTCTTCTGTCAAAAGCGACTGAATCGGAGTCCGAGTTGTGGCATAGGAGAATGGGGCACATTCATCTTTGGAAAATGAACTACCTTGTCAAAAATGGGCTTGTGCTGGGTGTTCCCTTGAAGAATTTCAACTTTGATGACAAATGTTTATCATGCAAAAAGGGAAAGCAACACAAGAAACCCCATCACACCAAGAAGGTCAATTCAATTGTCAGTACCCTAGAATTACTTCACATGGATCTCTTCGGTCCCATGAATGTAAGAAGTCTAGGAGGAACATCTTACTGCTTGGTGATCAATGATGATTTCTCACGATATTCCTGGGTATATTTCCTGAAGTCAAAGGATGAAACAGTGCAGATGGTAAAGAATTTGATTACCAAGGTGGAGAATATCATGGGGAAATGGGTTAAATTCATCAGGAGTGACAATGGAACTGAGTTCAAGAACTACGAGATGGAGATCTTCTGCTTACAGAAGGGGATAGAACACCAATACAGCGCACCGTATACACCGCAACAAAATGGAGTGGCTGAGAGGAAGAACAGAACTTTAATTGAAGGAGCCAGAACCATGCTGGCTGATTCGAAACTTCCCGTGGTGTTTTGGGCTGAAGCTGTTGCAACAGCCTGTTATATCCTTAATAGAGTGTTAACTGTTAAAAGATTAAATAAAACCTGTTATGAACTTATGCATGGGAGAAAGCCCAACTTGAGTGGTCTTGAACCATTCGGGTCCCCATGTTCGATATTAAAGACCAATTCTAAATTTGGTGAAGTAGCCGACGAAGGAATCTTAGTCGGATACGTTGTTGGGACTCCCAACAGACGGGTCTTTAATACATCGAACAGCAAGGTTGAGGTGGTGTGTAACACTGATATCACAAGTTACAAATTACCAAAACCAAGCTCGGGACCCGCTGGGGTTTTCGACTATGATAGACTTTTTAAATCTTTTAACATTCCTTATCTGGATTTTGCAGAAGTTGAGGAAAGAATTGCTACGAAGATGATATGCGATGAGGAAGACACTTTGGTGCAACGACCACAGTATGATGAATGTCAGCCTTCCTCGTCAAATGCTGTCAATACCCCTGCTGCCTCTACTGAAGAGGAATTCATCAATCCGTTTCACTCTCAACATCAATCACCCATTGATGAGCTATCTTCGAACTTGGAAGATAATCTGAATGTCAGTTCGGTTCCGACTACGAGAATTCACAAAGATCATCCTTTGGAGAATGTGATAGGTGATCTGTCTGCCGGTGTACAAACAAGACAAAGCTTGAATGAGCACACCTGTGTTTACACAAGCGTTAAAGAATCAGGCATAATCAACGAGTGCTTATACACCTGCTTTATCAGCCAGATTGAACCAAAGAACTATCAAATGGCTCTTAAGGACAGCTCGTGGGTTGAAGCCATGCAAGAAGAGTTAGCTCAGTTTAAGAAAATGGAAGTATGGAACTTGGTTGCAAAACCAAGAAATGTGCATGCGATTGGCACGAAATGGGTCTTCAAATGCAAGAGAGATGAGAAAGGGATTGTTATCAGGAACAAGGCAAGGCTGGTTGTTAAAGGTTTTAATCAACAAGAGGGGATTGATTACAATGAGGTGTTTGCTCCTGTGGCAAGATTGGAAGCCATTCGGCTGTTTTTGGCATTTGCTGCTCATAAGGAGATGAAGGTCTTTCAGTTGGATGTGAAGAGTGCGTTCCTAAACGGTAAAGTCGACGAGGTTGTGTATGTTGAGCAACCTCCGGGTTTTCCTGACCCTGACTTTCCCGATCACGTGTACAAGCTAAGTAAAGCGCTGTATGGACTACATCAGGCACCTCGTGCCTGGTATTCAACCTTATCAGATTACTTGCTTGAGAATGAGTTTGAAAGAGGTAAAATTGATAGCACATTGTTCTTCAAGAGAAAGGGTAGCGACTTTCTGCTGGTACAAGTCTACGTGGACGACATTATCTTTGCTGCATCAAAGGTCGCCATGTGTCAGGAGTTTGAGGCCGTCATGAAGAAGAGATTTGAAATGAGTGCTATGGGTGAACTAACCTTCTTTTTAGGATTGCAGGTTGATCAAAGGAAAGATGGGATGTTCATTCATCAGATGAAGTATGTACATGATGTTCTCAAACGCTTCAAGATGGAGGACAACACTCCATATGATACTCCGGTCTGCGTCAATCACAAATTGGGTGCTGATTCAGATAACGATGCAGACGTGGACCCAACCCAATATCGGGCTATTATAGGTTCTTTAATGTACTTAACTGCTTCTAGGCCTGATATAATGTTTGCTGTTTGTCTTTGTGCACGCTTTCAGGCAAACCCAAAAGAATCTCATTTGAAGGGTGCGAAGAGGATACTGCGGTATCTCAAAGGCAAGCCGAAGCTGGGGTTGTGGTACTCGAGAGGAGGAGACTTGGAGCTAGTCGCTTACACAGATTCTGATTATGGAGGGTGCAATCAGAGTCGGAAGTCTACAACTGGTGGATGTCAGTTTCTTGGTGGCAGACTAGTGTCGTGGCAATGCAAAAAGCAGACCTCAGTCGCAATTTCAACCTGTGAAGAAGAATACATGGCAGCATCCAACTGCTGCTCCCATGTTCTTTGGATTCAACAACAGTTGCGCGATTATGGTCTGAATTTCTCACTTACTCCTATTTGCATTGATAACACTGCTGCTATCTCAGTAACTAACAATCCCGTGAAGCACAGTAAAACTAAACATATTGACATACGTCATCATTTTATACGGGATTGTGCTGAGAAGAAGCTGATTGAGCTCGAAAAGGTTGACACGTTAGGTAATTTCGCTGACTTGTTCACGAAAGCGTTTGACAAAACTAGATTTCAAAACCTTGTTGAGCTGAATGGGATGATCAATCCCGAGTAACCAAGTCATATGTTTGTGTTTAAAAAAAAAAAAAAAAAAACGTCACTATCGCTTAGAATTATGTCGGTTGCCTCAGTTTGAAGGACATGTCTTCGGATATGTTTGGTCCTCATTTCTACTTGTAGAATATGGGGATAGCCATTAACCAGATGACTGAAAGTGACCGGGGCGGTTTATGATGAGTTTTCATTCTTTCGCTGAAAATTAGTCGATCATACTTAGTTAGAAGGACACATACTAGTATGTGGTCGGTCCAGCTGATCCATTGGATCTTCGGGATAGCCGTTTCCTTGAAGACTTTGAGTTGGTCGGGGCGATTGATGTTAAAATTTTTCTTTTCAGGAAATGAAATTATTTTTCAAGTCTACTACTTCGTAAGAAGTTACTTTACTATGATTAACAGAAAATTGATCCAACCTTAGAAAGTGATAGATATACTGATTGTGTGTGCTTAACTAGTGAAGTTATTAGGCTTAAAAGACTTCAGAAAAGTCATTGTATGTCATGGTAGCTTTCTATGGTGCGTAAAAGTAGAAGTGATACTAACTAAATCTACTCGATTTTTTGTGGAAACTTCTTAAGAGTTGTGCATGTCTTCATACATATCTTTCCGAATGATAGGCAGAAAAGCGATTACCCAGTCATACACGAGCCCGTGAGTGTTCTGATTCCCATGAAGATAGCGTGTCAAGACACTGCAGTGATCCAGATTCGGGACTTGCAGTTATTTTCTACCTGAAGTTGTGTATATATATATTAGAATAAAAAAAAAAAAAAATTTCCTAGAGTTCATAATGATAATGATTATCAATCAAGACACAGGAAGCTGAACAGGAAGCAAAATCTAAAATCGAAGAGTAATCACTACTTAATCAGACACTACGGGTTGAGGTCAATTCGGGGTGACTTGGGGAAAGCCAAATACGCCTTGAGAATAGATAGGAGGCATCATAATCTCTGAGTTGTTGCCCACCTAAGTTTTGAGCTTAATTGAACCTAACTCGTATCACAGAAACAATGAAAACCATTTTAAGTAGATTACCTGCTTACAACCTGTTTCTTTATGTCATAATACAGCTGAACACGGATCTGTGTGACAGTCACGGAATTAGTATGATTCCTGTTCGGATCTTTCTAAAACATGGTAGTCCCTATCGAGACTGAAATTTGATCCCGTGTACTTTAATTTTTCAAATTTTTGTTACTTTTGTATTTGTTTGATTTTATACCTGGTTACTTGGTCTTGATCGTATCATTTAACGCTTTAAATGATGTTTTTAAAACTTTATTGAAATTGTTAAAAGTATAGGGGTTTGTTTTGTAAATACAGGCGAACTTGTTTATAACTTCGCCTGGAATAGGCGAAGTTGTCGATAACTTCGCCTGTACTAACATTGAACCTATATAAAGGAATTTAAAGGTCAAACAGTGTCATTATTTCAAAATCACAGCGAAGTTATCCTCTGAAACTTTAGCGAAGTTATCGATATCTCATTATCTGTTTTTATTACCTCGATTCAAATCAAATTAAAGGTGTGTAGGGTTAGATTATCATATTATCAATGTTTTTGAGGTTGATCATCGGTCGTTTCGACTCGATAAACGACCTCGTCTTTCGATACCTTAAACACCCGATTTCAAACTTGTTTTTACGTGATAGTAAACCACTTGAACGTATAAAACTTCATAAAATCATGTGTTTCGGAGTCCTCGATCTCCGAAATCATCATCGACACGTCGTTCAAAATCCCTAACTGTTGCCGATTCAAATTCGGCGAAGTTACAGTTTAGGCGAAGTTATCCGTAACTTCGCCTGATTATTGATTTTGAAACAGTTTATGAGGCGATGTTGTGATTAGGCGAAGTTATCCGTAACTTCGCCTGGACCATTTTACTTAACTATTTTTAGACGAAGTTTAAGTTGAAGCGAAGTTGTTTCCCAACTTCGCCTCACCTTTAACTTCGCCTGTACAAAATTGATCACAACTTCGCTCATGGTAACAGGCGAACTTGTGATTCGCTTTGAAGTTTATCTAACTTAACCTGTTTGTTGCAGATATGGCTGCTGTTGCTGGAGCAGGCGGTGCAGGCGGTGATGACGGAGGTGATCACCAGAGACAGTTCTTCCCGGGTCACAACATGTACATAACATTAGACCCGGAAGCGAGCGGAGTTGATGATTTCCGCGAAATCATCACATTTCTTTTACGCTCGAGGATATTCCACGCGGTTACTACAACTCTGCCAATATCCTTGCCCAATATTGAGGATTTCTGGCAGACCGTTGAATACGATTGTAGAGTCGAGCCCCCGGTGATGCGCGCAACCGTCAACAATCATATTGTTCAGTTCTCTTCTGAACAAATCCGGGCGGCTTTACGATTTGGGAACGAGACAAGGGATGACCCAACCGAGTTTGTAGCTCCTTTCCGTGATGGAGCGTTTTTGAGGATGGGATACTCTGGTCCCTTGGGGGATACGCAGAGGAGGAAAGGCTTTCTACTTGACCAGTGGCGCTTTCTCATGCATGTTATGATCGTTTGCATGTCAGGGAGAAAGGCGGACACTGATGGCATGGGCGCGACCATGCAGTCAGCGATGACTGCCCTGACTTACAACAAGCTATTCAGCTTTAGTCAGATGGTCTTTTATGAGATTGATCGTCAAAGAAGAGCGATGGCGCGTGAGCGATTTATCATGTATCCAAGATTTCTTCAAATGATCTTGAATCATGTTGCTCCAACGCTTCCTCAGCGCCGTCCGATCCGATATGTTGAGAGTGTGAATAAACGGATCTTCGCCCAATGCAGATCCTCCAGTGCGAGGAGCAAACCTGAGCTCCGTCCTCGACATACTCCACTCTTTGGGTACTTAATCAACCCGGGGTATGTGCCTGCTCTAGGGGACGAGTTTAGAGACCCGGCACCACAACAGGCAGGAGCACCTCAAGCTATACCTTCTGCTCCTGTTGTGTCACCGGAGGAGAACGTGGACCTTGATGCAGAATTTGGTGGTCAAGGCTTCTTTGATATGGATCGGGTGGATCCAGAGGAGAACGTACAGGTCCAGGTTGAACGTGCTTCGACTGTGCATGTTACTAGGGCAGCTACAACGGTGGCTGGCTCTAATTCTGATGATGAAGTGGCAGAGGCCAGAAGGATTATGGTGACTCAAGAAAGACTACATGGGAAAAGAAAGAGAACAGATGATGATAGCGAGTCTGATTATGAGGAAGAGTTTCAACAGTTGATCCGGAGGTCAAGAAGGGAACGGATAGGTGCAGGATCAGGAGCCGGTGAGAGCTCTAGGGTGGTACGTTTCACTCCACCAGCACTATCCGGTATGACAATGGTTCCCTCATCACTACAGGTTACGAGGCCAAGCGCTACGGTTGTTTCCGTGGTGGCTACCTCGTCTACTTTTGGCCTCCCACCCACTACTTTCCAACTTTCGACTCCTGAGATCGTTTCATTGCCGCCTCCGACCGTTACTCCATCGGAGGTCGTGGCACATTTTATAGAGTCGACTGTTGTGGCCACTGCAGGGCTATCGGTGACGATACCACCTGCGGTTACGTCTATTTCTACTTCTGAGGTCCCGGTGACATCGGAAATCCCTCCTCAGTACACTCAAGATTTATCGCATATGAGGTTCGATTTCGATGCAACCCTATCAGACTCAGAATAGCAGCACTGGAACGGGTCGTGGCAGAGCAGTCAGGGATTAATCTTATCCAGACCCAGGCTATTCAGCGCCTAGTTACAGAGAATCAGATGCAGTCGCCCCTCCTGGTACAACATGGAAAAATCATAGATGCTTTCAAGGAGTTCTTGGCATCTCAGGGGGAGACGAGCTGTAAAGGCAACGAGTTGAGGACCAAGAGAAGAAATGATTGAGACGATGATCCCAATGCATCGAAAGATGCAGGTGGTGAGTTGCCAAGAACTGATCAAGCTCTTGGAACTTCCACAACTCAGGGGGAGTCGACATCTGCAGCTGGTGGTGATGATGTGGTGGTGGTTGATGTAGAGGAGATGGATGATGTTTTGGTTGGTGATGATGATGATGTACTACCGAGTGATGTGATGGAGAAGATTGGTGAAGAGATTGTGATGGATACAGAGATAGAAGAGGGAGAGATAGTAGAGGAGAACGTGGAGCATGAGATATCGCAAGTCGAGAACGTAGATATGAGTCAACAGATTGGGAATGATGAGTCTGAATGGGAAGAGCAGCCTAGATGGAAGGAAGGCTATGCTCAGCGGTTCGTCAAAACGAAGAAACCGGCGGTCCCTACAATGTTTAAGAAGAGTTACAACATTAAAGGCTATGCTGAAGCAAAGAAAGGGATTATATGCTGGATATATGATGAACAGTTGAGGCTCTTCGTGATTAAAAGGTATGACGGTGTTCAGTACTTTAGAAGGATGTTAAGATCGTTGAATACACTGCCAGAGTGTGAAGTAAAAGACTTAGCCAGATTGGGATTGATAAACAGAAGGGACGATAATATGGCTAGAGTCATTGGGAAAATTGTGTGGAAAGAAAGTATAAAAGAGAAGAAATTTGAGCTATTGAAGCCACAAAAGGGAATACTTGTTGAAGACAAGGATAGAGGTTTGAGAGCTGATGGAAAGCCTTGGATGGTCATGAAGTATAAACCGATCCGGTGTTTGAAAGAAGTACCGATGAAGCTAATGCCCAAGGATGTGCTTAAAGACCTGAAGTGGTGGTTTGTAGATTGTGAGACAGCTGAGGCGGTGATGGAAGACGAAGATGAATAAGAGGTTCTTAGAGTGTATGATCCGATGCACTTGGTAAACTTATCGCAAGCTGATTTGCAGGTGTTGAATGACAAGAAGATATTTTATATTCCTGCTTAGAAAGACGAAGCGAGGAAATATCAAAGAGTTGTCTCGGTTTGTGTTCGAGAAGGAGTGCATGCTTGAAGATAGAAGATTGAAGATTACAAGACACGTGTTTGAAGCTAAAGAGATGAAGCTACTGCAAAGGGGGAGTCTGTTGGTGCATGATGTCAGTAGTTCAGTGTCGAGTGTCTGTAATCGTGTTAGTTAGATTTGAGTTTTGTATGTAAGCGAAGTTACTGACAAGTTCGCTTATATGGGCGAACTTGTTAGTCAAGCGAAGTTAGGGACAACTTCGCCTGAACATACCAGGCGAAGTTGTCGTGTCTATATAAGCTATTTGTTACGGCTTATTCAATATAGTTAATAGATTAACAGTTTGTGTATTCGAGTCAGAGAGTTTTGTATCCGGTGATCATAGTATCACGTGTTTACGGTTGGAATACAACGTGTGTTTGGTTATCGTGTCGTGTGTTAGCTCGTGTTGTTTTCTATACTCGTAACGTCTTACGTAGGGATTCCGCACCTGCGTAGTACGCGATATCTCGTGTAGATCCGGCTGGGAACCTACAGAAGATAAAAGACGAATGGTACATGTTTTATATGAGAAAGTAAATGGGTAAACTAATAGTAAATATACTTAAATCTTTTTATGTTATGTTGTATGAAGAACGTGAGTAGGTCATGATGTGGACATCAGGGAGGTCGTTGCACCGTATATATGACCACATCATGAATGCTCGTGGATAGTATAGTATGCAAGTGCTTATACGATAGACGAATGTTTCATTTATGGATGTGAGTAGACGTTCCTTTTATGGATTTATATATTTGAAAGCAAATTGATTGAACACGAAGAGTTAATATCAAACCCTAAAAATACTTGTGTAGAATTTTTATATGAATGTAAGTGTGTACGAACGTTATGTGTAGAAGAATGAGTACGTGCTCATGCATGCACAACAAGTTAGGATGGAAAATCTCTTTAACTATAAATTTCTCGATTATAAGCAAGAAAAGGTGGCTCGGTTATGAGCAAGGAAAGATGGCTCGGCTATGATCAAGGATAGATGACTCGGTTGTTAACAAGAATATATTGCTCGGTTATGAGAAAGGATATGAGGCTCGGTTATGAGCAAGAATAGACAGCTCGGTTATGAGCAAGAATAAGAGGCTCGGTTATGAGCAAGGATATCCGTCTAAGTGATGAGCAAGAACAGAAGGCTCGGTTATGAGCAAAAATAGTTATGGAATGATTGCTAAACAGACATAGCATAAGTAAATATTGAATGAGAAATGTTATGTCATGTATGAATGTTGAAAGATGCGATTTTATTATAAATCGTATTTTATGAAAAGCAAGAAATGTTAGAACTCACTCAGCGTGTAGCTGACTTTTAGTATGAATGCAGATATTGTTGATGACGTGGTGAGCTTGAGGTGCGTACGAGGCTATCCATATTAAAGACTATCCAGGGGAGAAGTTGTCATGTAAAAGGTTTTCTGATGTAACGAACCGAGTTTATGAGTAAATCCTGTAACATTCGTTACTTTTCAAACCCGAAAATCCGACCTGCTTCAAATTTTCGGTTTTTATTTTTGAATAAATATAAATATATATTTCAAGTTCGTCTTACGTTCATTAACCGACATGTTATAACGTTTTGATGCAGTCTTAACTTTCGTTTATTATCCGTATAATATTCTAGAAAAATCAAGTAATTAATTAATCGTTTTCTATTCAATTCATTTAAACTATAAAACTCCGGAAATTAATGGTGTACTTAAACGAGACCCGAACTACCCAAGTATAATACGAAAAATATTTAAGTTTATAAACTTTTATGACATTTTTTAATAACATTCAAAAGTTCAAGGTTTAAAGGGTAAATAAAGTTTTAAAAAAAATTATAAAGTTATTGAAAGTTCAGGGCCTGAAGTGTAAAATCAAATAAAAAAAAAAAAAAAAAAAAAAAATAATAATAATAATAATAATAATAATAATAATAATAATAATAATAATAATAATAATAATAATAATAATTATAATAATAATAATAATAATAATAATAATAATAATAATAATAATAATAATAATAAAACACAAGCAGCAGCAGCTGTACCCTTTCTTGCCTGATTTTCCGGCGACCCCGTTTCTCAATTTTTAACGCGTTTTTGACTTAAATATTTGTTCCAACGGGTTTCTCCTTTAACTAATATCATTAATCAAGATAATTAATCCATTATAACAACCTAAAATCACCGATTTAAATCCGAGTAACCGTCGGATTCCGTCAACATCATTAACGACCCATTTAATAGTTAATACCTATAAGCTACGATTAACACTATAAATAGGACCCTCGTCTTCAACTAAACTGGTCCCGATCATCCACACTCTCAATATCTTGTCATAATCTCAAGTTCTTTTTTTCCGGCGAGGTCCTGTTCTCCGTCAACCGAGAACCATTAGAGGTAATAATTATATGGTTTTGATTCGTTTATAGCTAATTAACAAAACCCCTAACATAAATTAATCAAACATGGAACAACTTGAGATTATTAAATCTAGGTTTTCTTGAAGAAGATGATGTTTTTGGGTAATAGTATATAATAAATTGTTTTTGTAGGTTCCGGACGGATCGTACACGGGATGTCTCTAACAACGCAGGTGCGGAATCCCTGCGTAGGTAGATACGAGTGTAGAGTATGTAGAGATCGAACACACAAGCAATAAACCAACCACGTTATATTGATAACAAAACACGTGACCCGAGGTCACTGTTACAGACTATGACACGTAACTCGGTTACTGAAAACTGAAACGAAAACCCTAAACGAACAACCCGTAATCTGTTCTGCTGAACAGTATTTAAACACGACAACTTCGCCACAGGCGAAGTTGTCAATAACTTCGCTGATTCAACAAGTTCGCCATAGCGAACTTGTTGACAACTTCGCGCATTACAAAACAAACATAAACAAAACATAATTACATTACAGACTCGATTACAAATGCTAGACTATGAACTACTGACATACATGTACCAACAGACTCCCCCTTGGCAGTAGCTTCATATCTTGATCTTCAAATCTTGAGTCTTGTAATCTTTACCTCTACGCGTGCGCCCCTTCTCTTACACATACCGACACTACCCTTTGATATTTCCTAGCTTGATCCTTCCAAGCAGGAATGTAGAAGATCTTCTTCTCGTTGAGCACTTTCAAATCAGCCTTCGATAGATTAACAAGATGCATCGGGTCGTACACCCGAAGTACTTCTTGTTCATCCTCATCTTCCATTACCGCCTCAGCTGTCTCACAATCCACGTACCACCATTTTAAATCTTTTAGGACGTTCTTGGGCGTAACTTTCATCGGTACTTCCTTCAAATGACGGACTGGTTTATACTTCATTACCATCCAAGGTTTGCCGTCAGCCCTCATTCCACGATCTTTGTCTTCTATCAACTTTCCTTTTTGAGGCTTTAGCAGTTCAAACTTTTTGTCTTTAATGGCTTCTTTCCAGACGATCTTCCCAATGATTCTTGCCATATCATCATTACTTCTATTGATCAGCCCCAATCTCGCTAAATCTCTCACCTCACATTCTGGTAAGGAATTCAGAGATCTCAACAATCTCTTAAAGTACTGAATGCCGTCGTACCGTTTGATCACAAATAGTTTCAGTTCTTTGTCGTACAACCAGCATATGATTCCTTTCTTTGACTCTGCATAGCCCTTTATATTATAAGTCTTTCTGAACATCGTTGGCACTGCAGGCTTCTTGGTTTTAACAAACCACTGAGCACAGCCTTCTTTCCAGTTCGGCTGCTCCTCCCATACTGTATCTTCTATCACACTCTCATCCCCCAATTCTGATCTCTCAACAGCTGGAATCTCATGTTCCACTGACTCATCTACAATCTCACCTTCTTCTAATACATCTTCCACATTAATATGTTCTCCAATCCTCTCAATCTCATCCATAGGCAACACGTCATCATCATCCATCAACTCATCGTCCTCCTCCTCATCCAACTCCTTCAACGCATCAATAACGTCTTCAACATCAGCGTCGTCATCCACAACTACAACATCATCACCAGCTGCATTTGTAGACTCCCCCTCAGTTGTGGAAGCTCCAAGAGCCTGAGAGGTTCTTGGCAGCTCATCACCTGCACCTGAAGGTGCATTGGGATCATCGTCATGATCTTCTCGTCTTTTCGTTCTCAACTCATCGCCCCTACACGTCTTCTCCCCCTGAGATGCCAAGTAATCCTTGAAGGCATCTATTATTCGTCCATGTTCAACCAGGAGGGCAGCTTGTAGTCGATTGGATTCCACTAGGCGGTCAATAGTCTTTGACTGTTCAGCAACAATCCGCTCTAGCGAAAGAATCCTCTCGGTATCTGAAGTAGGCAATGGAGTTGGTGGAACATCAGCAGAAGTGACCGCAGGTGGTACACTTGGTAACCCTGCAGTAGAAGTTATTGTCGACTCCACAAACCGTGCAACTACCACCGGTGGATTAAGCGGTTGAGGTGGTAGGGACACAATTGTTGGTGCCGACGTCTCGATCGCCGTAACCTGTGCAGTAGTAGGAATAAGAGACATACCAGATAAGGCAGGTGGAGCAAAACGTACTAGTCTTGAAGATTCTCCAGCTCCCGAACCTATCCCTCTCTGTTCTCTTCTTGAGCGTCTTAGCACAATCTGTACTGCCTCCTCTTCATCCACTTCATCCTCATCCTCCCCCACAGTTCTCGGCCTCTTTCCCGTAGTCCGTTCACGAGACACCATAAGTCTTCTTGCCTCAGCAAACGTCTCGTCTAGATCAGAGTCAGCTACCGAAGTAGCTGCTCTGGTAACATCCATAAACTGAGGACCCGAGACATCCATATCAAACAAACCATGTCCGCTAAAAGCAGCATCTAGATCAACGTTTTCAGCAGTGGACACAGCCTGAGATATAGTAGCTGGCACAACAGCAGAAGATACAACAGGCGCAGCCGATACAGCATGAGGTGCTGCCGCCTGATGTGGTTGCGGATCCCTGAACTCATCCCCTCCTGCAGGAACATACTCCGGGTTAATGAGATACCCGAAAAGTGGAGTATGCCTGGGACGCCGCTCAGGGTTGCTTCGAGTGCTCGACGTTCTGCACTGAGCAAAGATACGTTTTGTTACGCACTCAACGTATCTGATAGGGCGTCTTTGCGGTACAGACGGAGCGACATGATTGATAATCATTTGTAGGAACCGAGGATACATAATAAAACGCTCGCGCGCCGTCGCCCGTCTCTGACGATCAATCTCGTAAAAGATTAGCTGACTAAACGAATATCTGCGGTTGTAAGTCAGCGCAATCATAGCCGATTGCATCGTCGCACCCATCCCATCTGTTCCTGCCTTTCTGCCGGACATGCATACTATCAACACATGCATCAAAAAGCGCCATTGATCCAGCAGAAAGCCTTTCCTCCTCTGCGAGTCCCCCAGCGGACCCGAATAACCCATCCTTAAGTAAGCTCCGTCACGGAAAGGAGCTACGAATTCCGTTGGGTCGTCTCTCGTTTCATCACCGAACTGCAGAGCCAACCGTATGTCTTCCGAGGAAAACTGTATGTCTTGACCATTGACAGTTGCTCGCATCACTGGAGGCTCAGGTCTGCAATCATAATACACCGTCTGCCAGAAATCTTGAATGTTGGGCAGAGATATGGGTAGTGTATTAGTGATCGCGTGAAAAACTCGTGATCGTTGGAGAAATGTGATAATCTCCCTATAGTCTTCAACGCCTCGTGCGTCTGGATCCAAAGTGATGTATTGGTTATGGGCTGGGAAGAATTGTCGTTGCTCATCACCATCATCACCTCCAGTACCTCCAACAGCAGCCATATCTGCACAAAACAAATCAAGTGAGAGACCATATAACCATCTCACAAGTTCGCTGAGTACCATGTGCGAAGTTGTGATGTACAGGCGAAATTAAAGGTGAGGCGAAGTTGGGAACAACTTCGCTTCATCTGTAAGTTCGTCTAAAAACTTATAAAAAATTTGAAATAGGCGAAGTTGTGTTCTAGGCGAAGTTATGGATAACTTCGCCATAGGCGAAATTAATTGTAGGTTCCTGGACGGATCGTACACGGGATGTCTCTAACAACGCAGGTGCGGAATCCCTGCGTAGGTAGATACGAGTGTAGAGTATGTAGAGATCGAACACACAAGCAATAAACCAACCACGTTATATTGATAACAAAACACGTGACCCGAGGTCACTGTTACAGACTATGACACGTAACTCGGTTACTGAAAACTGAAACGAAAACCCTAAACGAACAACCCGTAATCTGTTCTGCTGAACAGTATTTAAACACGACAACTTCGCCACAGGCGAAGTTGTCAATAACTTCGCTGATTCAACAAGTTCGCCATAGCGAACTTGTTGACAACTTCGCGCATTACAAAACAAACATAAACAAAACATAATTACATTACAGACTCGATTACAAATGCTAGACTATGAACTACTGACATACATGTACCAACAGTTTTCATATTCTAACCAAATAACAATCTGGTCTAGTGGTTGAGTCACTTTGGTTTGGCCACAAGGACTCGGGTTCGAATCCGGGCCATGGCAATTTTTGTTTCTTTTTTAAGCTCTATATATTATGTTAAAATTAAAATAAAATTTATTAAAAATTGTTAAAAATTAAATAAAAATCTTTTTAAGTTAAATAATAATTGTTTCAACTCATTTTTAGCATTTGCATTGAAAAATCAAACTTTTACAAATCCGACTTTCATTTCCGTTAACTTTTCATTACAAACACGATTAATATTATATTAATAACTATTATTTCTTCAAACTTTATAACACGCTAACATAGTTACTTTTAAACTAAAATACCGCTAAAATCCATATTTCATGCACGTTATAAATCTAGAAACCCGTCAAGTTCATTTAAAACTAGTTTAACTTATATATATATATATATATATATATATATATATATATATATATATATATACTCATTTTCGTTCGTTAAACTTTAAAATTCGTTTAAGTATTCGTTTGTCAAAATAAAATATACCGTTAGCATCCAAACTCCATAAACATTATAATATTCAAACTTAGTATTAACCTCGTAATTTAAAAATATTAGAGTTAATAACTTTTTAAATTTTCGTTAAAATAATATTTTAATATTATAATATCAAACTCCTTAAAATGATAAAATATACATTCAACATTTATAAAATCCGACAAACCGATTTATCTACTTTTTTAAGTCGTTAGTTAATACTGACTTTGTAATTTTAATCTAGTTCGTGAAGTTCAATTGCTTCGGTTTCATTTACACACTTTTGGTTTTATTTTAAGTTTTTCTTCAATTTCAAGGTGAGTTTCTCACACCCCTTTTTACGCTTTTAGTTTTGGGGATAGCATATATATCCTATTCAAATTACAATTTTGTTTATTCATTATTTACAAACTACAATTCGTTACATGGACTTGTGGGTTTATTTGCTTACTTGCTCAAAGATTACGTGCTCATGGTTTCCTAAGTATGATCATACGCCCCTCTATGCACTCAGAACCTCGATGTTATGAGTGGAATAGGGACCCCGATCCGAGTACGTTGATTGTTACCAACGGAAAAGACACTTACTTGCGCTATTATCCGAGTACGTTGGTGCACAATCCCAACTGGAAATGAATTTACTTGCTCATTTACACTTGTTCATGGAATTGCAGATTTTTATGTACTTATATCAAAACTTGTGTGAACGCACCAACTATTTATTTAGTTGACATTATTTTATATATATGCTACATGTACCTTATTTAGAGAATGTTGTCGTGATGAGGACACAAGAACTTAGGTTATATTAATAAATGGACAAAGTTGTTAATTGTTCTTGTATTTTTTCTTGTATTTCTTGTTACGAACTTGTGTACATGATGTTTAAATTAATTAATGATATTATTGTCACTTAATAGTGTCACATGTGTTTTGAGCAATCTTCACGTCACACTCGGACGTATTCCGCTTTAGCCGGGGTGTTACAAATCCAACGTTAAAATAGTGCTTCCGGGTCCGGGGCCTTACATATTTCCCATTTACACAGTGTGGGAATGTGGTTATTTCATTTTATACTGTGTGGATGTTTATCTAACACGTGCACTCACACGATGTGAGTACTTTTCGTAGTTTGTTATAGTTTTCTATTAAGTACTAGGTTATAAACCAGTTTATTACACGAGATTAGGCAAAAAAAATCCAAACTTAACATTATTATATTGACAATTGGTTTGATATTTCAATGTTTTAACTAAATAATTAAATAAATGCAATATTAGTTCGGCTTCAACAATATACCTTGCATTGCCTTAAGCCACACCTTTATAAGCATACTACTTTGGTGGTTTATATTGAATGTGACATAAAATATTTATACCAACATGAGTTGAATAGAGAAAATATCTCACGTGAGTTATAAGTTACTAACTAATAAATTAATATATATTATATTTATTACTAATTGTTTTTTAATAATGTTTTTTCAAATTAAGTAGAATATGAATGGTGATAAAAGAGAAGCGATATAAATATAATGGGGCTCAAAATTAGTGGGAGAGGAAACGCAATACGCCTAGGCATACCATTCAGTCATTAATCTCACATAAAAAGGAAGTTATAGTAACTATTAGGATGCCTTTCTAGCGGGTGAACAAATAAATAAATAATAATATATAAAACAGATCCACTATAAAGATTACATAGACATTGTAATAGAAAGCAATTTTTTTATTAATTCATGCTGAGAGATGTGTAACATCTTCAAAACTTTATCCAAAGTTCACAAATTAATTAAGTTAAATGATCGAAAATAATCTTAAAGACAAGTAATTGGAAAAATCTAGATAAGGAAATAAAAAAGAAAAATAAGAAAATAAAAAGATTTCATAAGGTAAGTCATCTCATATTAAGGAAATGAGAAAAGAGAATCCATCCCACATGGAAGGATGAAAAAAAGTGGAAGCATTTCACATGGGTATAAAAGAAAATGAAATTGCCTCTCACATGGAAAGTAAGATCAATTTGGAAGCTCTTTATAAGGAGTAGAGTTTCCATAATAATATTCTTTTATGCTAGCATGCATCCAATGGTCCTAGCAAATGGTGCAAAGCACCCGACGCGCACGTGCACGCACAGGGCTCGGGCGAGGACGATGACATTAGTGTTGGCGTTGGCATTGGCCTTGGCGATGGTGATGGGCGCAATGTGGCGCTTTGATGGCGTACTTCGCACATTCACATTGCTGCGAGCCGCTTAAGAGCCGCCTTATTGTTTTTGGAAAGTGAAAGTTAGACCAAGACATGACAATTTAATATAGACGGGGGACCAAAAGTAAAAATATGAATCCAATAACCCATCGCGATACGCGAAGAGCTCAAGACAAGGCCATCACGATATGCAATGGACCATTATGAATCAGTGACATGTGTTGCATCAGGGTGACACGTGGCAGACGCTAGGGCTTGATGTAGATGTCGTGCTCTAATAAAAACAAGTATTTATGTAGCTTAAATACCTATAACTAGTATGGGTAAGTAAGGTCGTATCCACAGGGAATCAATGGAAAGTGCAAGTAAAGTTTATGATTATTAATTAATTAACTAAAGTGGACAGATGATGTCAAGCGATTTATAAATATGATTATAATAACACACGATTACATTAAACGAACTGTAAACAATTATGAGAAAACGATTCACTTCAGGTTCAGGTAATGTGATAACCGACTAATCACAGATTCATAAGATTAATTGCGCGGTAATTACTAAACCTAACAGTTGGGTTGTGAGGACAAATATTAGGACCGATCGGGAGACGGTTTCCCAACGATTCTCGGGGGCAACGTGTTAGAGTGCGGAATCCTACTAACACGGCGACTCGGTGGTAATCAACGACACAAACGGTAGCAATTCCTAGGATGATATGACGACCAGGTGCGGAGGAAAGGACCGAAGGGGTTGACGGGCAGAGAGGATTTCCGGGGAACAGGTCGGCTGTGTATGTGTGTTATGTGTGCTCTCTCTGAAAATCCCTAAGTAACGTTTATATATCGAAGACTCATTCGATCGGATGAGTCTCTCATTCGATCGAGTGAAGCTTTGTTCGATCGAATGAGCCTGGTTCGATCGAATCAACCTTTTGTTCGATCGAACCAGTTTTCGTTTGACATTTACAATACGTTAACTAGGTTTCACTATCTTTAGTCTCACGCCGACCTACCCTGATAGAACTGGGGACATATATATGACATTTCATGTCCTAACAAACTCCCCCTTGGAGCCAGTTCTATTTATGTTTTAACCAATCGAGATTTCTTGCTCGACTGCAACTCCCCCTTGGAGTTATCTCTCCCTCTCTGTTCTCAAAGCTAGTGGTGCCCTCATTGCATCCACCAAACTCCTGTCTTCATGGAGTTATCTCACGATCCAATGGTGCAGTCCGTCAGACTTACCATAGGTTCCACATATCATGAGATGCTGTCAAATGGAATATAAGATTAACATTTAAGCACAGTTGTAGTAGATTATCAAACATGAAAGTAAAGCATAATCTAGCACAATATTCCAAAGTATATTAAAATCACTCCAAAAACAATTACAACCAGAAGATAAAACTTTGAATTACAAAGAAACCAAATAAACAAAACATATAACAATTAATCACTGGTTCCCTGTGTATATTTCTTCTGTTGTTCCTTCCAGTTAGATCCTGCATGTATGTCATAGGCAAAACAGATCCTAATGACATTTCTGTACTTTAGCGCTTGCTCCATGTCATCGGGGGCATAAAGAATTTCTGTCTTGTATAGAGTAAAAACATCCTCCCTTGACAAGTTGGTGAGCCACATAGGATCAAAAATGCGGATTGTGCTCCAATTACCATTGTCGTTGAGCACTATAACTGCTTCATGTAGTCTTCCGTCGTAGTACCAATGCCTGAACGATTTGTAGAAGTCCTGCTTCATCTTTCGTAGCGGAATCTTCTTCATTGTAAGTGGTGGCATGTACTTCAAAATGACTTTCGGCCTGTTGGTGATCGGATCGATCTCCTTTTTACTTGTATAACGCTTTGGCCTTTGCGGTGTAATCAATCTCCATTTTGAGTTGTATTCCTTTCGTAATACACTCTGATAGTACGATGCGAATGGAGATGAGCTTGCGTATAGCATGTCCAGGTAATTAAGACGATTAAGATCGTAAGTTGGAAGAGTCTTCAAGTCTGTGATTCGTTGATAGTACTCAACCCCCTTTTCCCTTTTGACAGCTACGCAGTTCAGGTCTTTCAGACACGCCCAAGCTAGGATTTCTCCAGAGGTTCTCCGACCCTTAGTATCATATGACTTTGTGTGAGGAATGGTCGGTTTCGCTTGGCGTTTAGACCTGATCTTTTCAAGAATAGCATTGAACGCTTTCTTGCATTCTTCTGTTTTGTCTTTAAATTCGGCTTGATCGGCTTCAGACGGCTGTTTCATAGCATTTGACCTTTCGTCAGCCTTCTTCTGCACTTCCTCCTCGTTTACGTTTTGAAAGAAGCTTGATGAGTTGGGAATATCGTCAGTTTGCGACGTGTAGTACTCAGGATATTCTTCCCTTGTCAAGTCTTCTATTTCGACATCTTCGAAGTGAGGAGGATCGACTTGTGTCGGATCAGCGGCCGTCGGTGATGGTGAGTCGGTTGAAGCAGCTGCAGCAGATGTGGATTCTGTTGAAGGCAAGGCCAGAACTTTGCCTGTTTCTTCGTTTGAAAACTCGAACATTTGCTCTAGCTCTTCTTCCGTGAAATTGTGCGAAATCTCACCTTCTTCCAAGTCTCCACTTGAGAAGATTTGCTGTTCATCTGGGTTGTCCAAGAGATACGTGAAAAACTCCGCTGCTGTTTTTGACTGCAGCGGTTGGACATTTGATGTATCAGCATCACCTGCTTGATTAATAATCACAACACAGTAACAAAAAAAATTTTTTTTTTTAAATAAACATATGTAATATCATAAACGTTAAGTACAAGACAATTACATATGACAATGGAATATAAATAAGGATTACAAGATTTAAACATTAAAATCCTCACTACATTCACTCAAAAATCACTCAGTTACCTTCACCTTCATCATCATCTGAGTTCAGCTCGTCGGTGTCCACATCAACATTAGCTGGACCTTCCAGACGAAGAACGTCTCCTTTAAGCTCAGTCACCTTAGCTTCAAGGTTTCTGTTTGACTCCACAAGGCTTTTATTGGACTCTACCAGGCTTTGATTTGACTCTTTGAGCTCTGTGATAGCAGATCCCTGTTCAGCAACAGTAGCAGTGAGCTGAGTGTTCTCAATCTTCAACCTGTCGTTGTCAGCTTGAAGTTGAGCCATTTGTTCATCTCTGATTCTGTTATGCTCTTCCTGCTGTGTCCTGAACATGAACATCTGCATCATCGCCTTGTGCAGGTCGGCAATTTCAGAAGCGACCTTGGGAGGGAGGGAGATCTCCTGTTGAGGTTGAGGAGGAGGTGGCGGTGCGGACTGAGGTGTTGGAGGAGGAGCTTGTTGTGCTGGAGGAGCAGTAGAAGAGGTCCCAACTGATGGTAACATTGCGGGACGAGGTTGGCTGGGAAATAAATTCCTGTACTTTCGAGTAACCTTCCTCTTTTGTCTCTTCGCCGGCCTTTCTTCACCTGTCGGTTGATCAGCAGGCTGCTCCTCAAACACTACTTCTTCACCGGTTTCCAAATCTTCAACATTTAAGTAGGTATCAGCTTCCTTCTCTGCATCAGTCCTGGTGTCCTCAGGGACTACTTCGTCTTCAGTGTCTGATTCATCACTGGTTTTCTGATACGGAAGGTCCTCGACATCTGAGTCACTTGAGGTGTTCCTCCACTTCCTCTTTGGTGGAGCCTGATAAAACGGATTCGCCACATGCCCAAAACAACGTTTGTGTGGGGGCCTTGTTGGACGATCCTTGTACGACTTGAGACGGTTCAAAGTCTCATTCTTCATGTGGTCTAGCTTTACCACATCTCCGTCATTCTCTTTCAACAGCCCCGGTGCCTGGTCATCAACTATCATCTGCACAAACCTCGGGTACCGTAGAAACTTCTCACCCGCCCCTTGTTTTATGGTGATGTTTTCCACCATGTGACTGAATGTCATTTGAGAGAAATTGAAGGGGCGGTTCATCACGAGTGCTGCCACGGTGAATTGCATGCTCTCCCTTATCTTATCAAAACTTGTACGTTGAGGACCCAGACAGTGCATCACCACGTGCGCCAGATATTTGAATTCTGGGCACAAATTTGCTTTGAGAAGCAGACCGGCATTGAGATCGCCGTCATACTTCATGCGTGCGAAACATCCTCTCGTTGCTGCAGGATGTAATGTGGTCGGGTCAGAGTCTGTATCTGCAAACCCGCAGACATCTCTAAGAATCTGGGCAGAAACAACAATTTGATGCCCTCGGACTGTGGAGCGTATCACCGACGGCTCGACGGACTTGTCGTGCGTGGCGTTTCTCCAAAACTCCTGTTGAACCGACATTATCGGCTCAACGATCCTTGAGATAGGAATGAAGATCCTTGACCTCTTTAAAAACTTAATCATCTGCGCAAAGTCCTTGCCGTGACTTGATTTTTCATCTAAAAATGCCACAATGTTGTGTTTGATCGACGTTTTGTACGGAGCAATAACCTGTGCAGCTTCAGCCATTGAATCTGTATACATAGACATGTTAAAACAGACAGATATCTAAAAGACTGAATTTGTTAAAAAAAAAAAAAATTTTTTTTTTTTTTTTTTTTTTTTTTTTTTTTTTTTTTTTTTTTTTTTTTTTTTTAAACTTCTGGACTGGTTCGATCGAATTATAAAGGATTCGATCGAATGAACTAATCATCCGATCGAGTGAGACATATATTCGATCGATTTAGACTGGTTCGATCGAATGGACTCATTCGATTCCTTCAACCAGAACCCAGATTTCAACGAGACCCGAATCGGTTTTTCGACCGATTAACCACAATCAACATGTGCGAAACATTGAAAGATGTTGTTTACATGTTTTCCAATGACCCTCATGACCCGAAAACTCAAAAAAACTCAGTTTTATTGTCGGGACCGTTTCCGACACCAAAAACGGCCCGAAAACCTATCGAAACGCGGACGAAAATCAATAAAACTTACATTTTTGAAATCTACGCGAAAAAGTGAATAAACTGGTCGGATCAAAAAGAGGTTTTAGCACGATCGATTTTGAGAGGGAAATTTCAAATTCTTTTCGGATGAAAATGTCCGATCGAATGACTTCTGCTATTTATACAGATTTTTGACTCATCCGATCGAATAAACTTGTTCGCTTGACTCATCCGATCGAATGAGACACACTATTCGATCGGATGGATTTCTTCCCTCAAACTGATTTTTCACAATAACTTATCCGATCGATTTGGCACATTCGATTGACTGACTCGATCGAATGGCTACATGTTCGATCGAATGAGGAAAAGTTTTAGAAAAATTTGACTTTTAAACTTCTTATTCCCCGTCATCGATCACGGTGCTTTTGAACCTGCAAGAAAACTTAAACTTTTGACATTTGGTTAGTTAGCATAGAAATTTTCCGATTTTGTGAGCTCAGTTCCTGTAGAACATAAAGATCATAAAACGTTAGTAAACACACAGAAAATATCAGGTCCAACCAACTTCGGTTTTATTGCAACTTCTTCCTTCTCTCATTACACACTTGGTTGCGCAGATAAACGTTTAGCAACCTGCATGAGTTTTTCTTTCATTCCTACACACTGAATAAACATTTAGTAGGAACAGACAGGAATCAGACTACCTGTCACAATGATTTCTCATCGACTTTCAAACATTAAGAATAAAATAAAATAACCAAAAATAAAATCTTAATTATTTATTTACAGGGAGGGACAGGGATCAGACTACCTGTCACAATGATTTCTCATCGACATTAAAGCAGAATAAAATTAAAGAAAAATTAATTCAAATTAAAAATGTTTTTGAATTTTTTGTCTTGTTTCTTTTTATAATATTCAAACTGAAATAAACATCTGTACAAAAATTTAAAACACATTATTTTTGGTTGAGAAGGATCTATAATAAGAAATCATACAGACGTATATGACTATCTACTGAGACTTTTTGAGATTTTTTTTTTTTTTTTTTTTTTAATATACGAAGTTGAACAAGACATAATGAATATTCTTTTTGTGAGAAAGATCCGAACAGGAATCATACTAATTAAGTGACTGTCACATAGATCCGTGTTGAGCTGTATTATGACATAAAGAAACAGGTTATGAGCATGAAAATAACTTAAAATGGTTTTCATCGTTTCTGTGATACGAGTTAGGTTCAATTATGTCTCAAAATTTAAGTGAATAACAACTCAGAGATTATGATGCCTCCTATCTATTCTCAAAGCGTATTTGGCTTTCCCCAAGTCACCCCGAATTGACTTTGACCCATAGTGTCTGATTAAGGTTGTAAGTGTCTTCATCTGCTTCCCGTTTTCTTTCTTACTCCATAATTGAGAAGTCTTGACATTATTAACTCTAGAATGTTTCAATAACTCATAAAGAATCATTTTTTTTTTTTTTTTTTTTTTTTTTTTTTTTTTTTTTTTTTTTTTTGTGAATGTTACATAGACTTCAGAGTAGTAAAACAATTGCAAGTCCCGAATCTGGATCACTGCAGTTTCTTCATGCACTATCTTTACGGGAATCAGAACACTTATGGGCTCGTGTATGACTGGGTAATCGCTTTTCTGCCTATCATTCGGAAAGATATATATGAAGACAAACAAAACTCTTAAGGAGTTTCCACGTAAAATCGAGTAGATTTAGTTTGTATCACATCTACTTTTACGCACCATAAAAAAGCTACCATGACACACAATGACTGTTCTAAAGCCTTTTAAGCCTAATAACTTCACTAGTTAAGCACACAGAATCAGTATATCTATCATTTTCCAAGGTTGGATCAATTTCTCATTTTCTGAATATAAATGAATGTCTTTAAAAAAACGTTTAAATTATTTCGCCCCGATCAAGTCAAAGTCTTCAGGTAAACGGCTATCCTGAAGATCCAATGGATCAACTGGACCGACCACATACGAGTATGTGTCCTTCTAACTAAGTATAACCGACTATTTTTCAGCGAAAGAATAAAAACCATCAAAACCCGCCCCGATCACTTTCAGTCATCTGGTTAATGGCTATCCTCATAATCTACTAGTAGAAATAAGGACCAAAACACATCCGAAAATGTGTCCATCAAACTGAGGTAACCGACATAATTTTAAGCGATAGTGATGTATAAAAATTTAATATAAGAAAAATGAAAATAAGCTGTACAGAAATAGCAAATCTTTTTGATGTCTCAGTATGATAGCGTCTGTGTACTATCACCTTTCTTGTAACAAGATCAACTTCTCAAAATTTTGAAAAATTTTTTAATGTTTTTGGGTTTTTGTATTTTATATTGTTTTTGGTTTTTCTTGAACCTTTTCTCCCCCTAGAATTTATAAAAAACAAAATCTTTTTGGATTTTTTTAAATTTTTAAGAAAAGAAAAAATGAAAACAATTTAAATGATATCTTCAGGAACATCATCTGATATACGTTTAACGCCGTTGATCTCTAGTAAATATAAAAACCGTGGTTTATCAAATGCTTTAGTGAAGAGATCAGCGCGTTGTTCCTGAGTGGGGATTTTTATCACATCGATTAACTTCTTTTCGTAGCAGTCACGAAGGAAGTGATATCGAATTTCGATGTGCTTCGTTTTGCTAAAATGGACCGGATTTTTGGTAATTGAAATTGCAGCAGAATTATCAATATATATGGGAGTAGAAGAACATTCAATACCGTAGTCACGCATTTGTTGCTGAATCCAAATAACTTGAGAACAGCAACTGGCAGCCGCAATATATTCCGCCTCAGCTGTTGAAGTGGAGACTGACGTCTGCTTTTTGCATTGCCACGTTACTAAACGACTTCCAAAGAACTGACATCCTGCTGTTGTTGATTTGTAATCGAGTTTACAACCACCATAATCCGAATCACTATACGCATGAAGATCGAAGTTGTCATCATAAGGATACCAAAGACCCCAATCTGGAGTACCCTTCAGATAACGCAAAATTCTTTTGACTGCAATCAGATGGGAGACCTTCGGCTTTGACTGGTAACGTGCACAGAGACACGTAGCAAACATTATGTCTGGCCGAGAAGCAGTCAGGTACATTAGAGATCCGATGATCCCTCTATAGTGAGTTGGATTGATCAATTCACCCTTCTCGTCAGGATTAATCCCGTGATTAACCTCTAAAGGAGTTCTCTGTGAAGAAGAACTCAACATCTCAAACCGTTTCAAGATGTCATTGACGTATTTTGTCTGGTGAATGAAGATACCGGAATCTTTTTGATCAACTTGAAGTCCTAAGAAGAACTTCATCTCACCCATGGAGCTCATTTCAAATTTTTCTTTCATCACTTGTTCGAACTCCTTACAAAGTGTTTTATTCGTGGACCCGAAGATGATGTCGTCCACGTACACTTGTACCATAATTAGATCTCCTTCTTTTTCTTTTGAGAATAGTGTGCAGTCAATGGTTCCCCTTCTAAACCCGTTGTTCAGAAGGTGTTTGGATAGTTCTTTATACCAAGCTCTCGGGGCTTGGTGAAGACCGTACAAAGCCTTGTTGAGCAGATAGGCTTTGTCCTTGTGATATGGGTCTTCAAAACCTGGAGGTTGTGCCACATATACGGTCTCTTCGATGTGACCGTACAAAAAGGCACTCTTGACGTCCATCTGATATACTTTGAATTTCTTGAAAGATGCATACGCCAAGAACATCCGGATTGCCTCCAAACGAGCAACCGGAGCATATACCTCATTGTAGTCTAGGCCTTCGATTTGCCTAAACCCTTGGACCACCAGGCGGGCTTTGTTGCGAACAATCACTCCACGATCATCACGTTTACATTTTAGTACCCACTTAGTGCCAATTTTCTTCTGTCCTTTGGGGAGATCCACCAGCTTCCACACACCAAGTCTTTTAAACTGCAATAATTCCTCTTGCATGGCTGTGACCCAGTTGGGATCTTTCAGCGCATCGGTGGTGCTGTGTGGTTCTTCTTGTGCTAAGAAGCATTCATGGGCATTAAGAGCAACTAATCCTGACTCCATCATTTCTGTGTAGAGACCAAAATTCAGCTGTCGACGAGTTTTGACACCCTGTTGAATGTCCCCTATAATGTTGTCTTGTGGATGATCACGTTCAGTCCTAACAACCGGATTGTCAGGAACGACAACATTTTGTTCCAAGTTAGTTAAGTTCGGCTCAGGAACTGGAGCGGTTTGTTCCATGTTGTTTGTGTTCAGCTCAGGAACTGGAGCGATTTGTTCCATGTTGTTTGTGTTCAGCTCAGGAACTGGAGCGATTTGTTCCATGTTGTTTGTGTTCAGCTCAGGAACTGGAGCGGTTTGTTCCATGTTGTTTGTGTTCAGCTCAGGAACTGGAGCGGAGCGATTTGTGGTGCTTCCTCTGAAGTAGACGTTAGAGGCGGATCTGTGATAGACACATCTTGATTTGACGAGGACGGTTGTGAAATAACATGTGTCGGTGCCGGTCGTACAAAGTCTGTTGGTGTTTCATCTTCAGATTCGGAATCAGATGACTCAAGAACTTGTTCTGTTGACTCTGTGGAAGAAGACGTTGACGGACCAGGATGAGATGAGCGTTGCTGTGATTCATCAGGAGGTGCATTTTGCGCCTCATACATCATTTGAATAGCAACATCATTCAGATTGAATGACTTGACCCATTTGTCAAAGTCAAACAACCAGTCTTCACCTGTCCCTTTGGCTGGTTCTGTGTAGCGTTGAACATCGACGTGGTACCATTCTTCAACCAATTTTGTTGATCGGTTGTAGACCCTTTTGAGAGGAACGCTATAACCCAGAAAGTAACCCTTAATAATCTTCTCCTCGAACTTGTTATCAACTTGCCTTTTGAGTAACGTGCAAAGAGCCCCAAATGGTTCCAGGTGCTCTAAGTTAGGCCTTCGACGTTGAAGAAGCTCGAAACTAGTCTTGCCGTGGCGCTTGACAATGCCAACCCGATTCAGTGTGAAACAGGCGTTGGCAATTGCCTCATTCCAAAACGTGACTGGCAACACTGAGTCAGCTAACATGGTTCTTGCTGTCTCGATTAACGTACGGTTTTTCCTTTCAGCAACCCCGTTCATTTGTGGAACATACGGAGCACTGAATTCTTGAACGATGCCTTTTTCTTTGCAGTAAGTATCAACGTTTGCGTTCTTAAACTCTGTACCGTTATCTGACCGAATTCTTCGAACCTTCAGCTTGTATTGCGACTCAAGAGTCGTGACTAGCAGACTAATACACCCAAAAGTTTCAGACTTCGCTTTTAGGAAAAACACCCATGAGAATCTTGAATATTCATCAGTGACCACTAGACAGTATGAGTGCCCAGCAATACTTTTGACGCTGATTGGGCCAAAAAGATCCATATGTAGAAGTTCCAACGGCATATCAATGGAGTGGAAACTCTTAGACTTGTGGGACCTTTTTCGTTGTTTTCCGGCTTTACACTGAACGCATGAATCAGGGAGATGAAAACTTCTTAGATTGACTCCCTCAACCATTCTATTGTGCACCAGCTTGTTCATGTTCCTGACGTTTATGTGTCCCATCCGTTTATGCCAAATGACAGTATCACGTTCGGATGCCTTGGACACAAAACATGTTGCAGTTGGAGATGATGATCCTGCCTTAGCCATATCCAGAATGTAGAGATCACTCTGGCGTGCGGCTGACATTAGAACTTTGTCTTCAGGAAAGTTGACGTCCTTAGACAAGATGTGGCAGTCTCGTTCATCAAACATTACTTTGAAACCTTTGTCGCAGATTTGACTTATGGACAACAGGTTGTTCTCCAACTCTTTGATGAAATTAACTTTCTCAAACGAAACTCGCCCATTAGACACAATTCCTTGGGCCGTGATAAAACCTCCTTGATTTCCTGCAAAGGAAACTGCACCTCCTTTTATTTGTCTGACATTTGAAAGAAGATTCATGTTTCCAGTCATGTGCCTGGAAGCTCCTGAGTCTATGATCCACATGTTGAATCTTGGATCATATAGAGCAACCTGCACACAAAGACAAAAGGTTTAAATATCATTGGAAACCCAAGCCCTTAAGGTCTTGGGTTTTCCATCTTCATCACGAATGAACAATTCAATCCATTTACCCTCATTAACACTGTTTTCAGATTTGACGTTGTTATCAACAGTGTTAGTTTTCTTTGGTTTCCAAAAGTCAGTCTTCTTCTCAACATGTTTGAGATAGCTGGTTGAAGACTGAGTTTCACTTGTCGAAGTGGAAACACTTGGATCTGAGGGGTTTGGGGATTGGTGTGGTGAGGTTGGCTGAGGTTTCCGAGGAGAAACCGACCTCGGTGTGTGAAACCGTTCTTGACCTTGAATGTCAATGGTCGGTCTCCTCCTAGGAGGTGACTTGACATACCTCGGATCCGGAGTCGATATGTACTGCTTAGGATCCGTGTACTTATAGCAAAATCTTGCTATATGCCCTACCTCTCCACACGAAAAACAGTAGTTTCTCCCCCTTTGACTTGGTGGAGAGAAATAACTCTGGTTTTGTCTGTTATCATAGTACCCCCTGGATTTGACATTTTGGGGTGGAGTTTGTCTAGGAGGGTGTTTTGGGAAATTATGTTTTTCATTAACGTTACCCTCCTTTACAAACTGGGTACTATGATCCACATAGACTTTCTCAGATTTAGGATTAAACTTTTTCTTCTGAGAACTTCTTGTTGTTGTTGCCTTTGACTTAGATGGTGGTGGGCCCGACTTAGTTGTGGAACCTAAGTCTGTGGCAACAGCATTTTGTTTGGACACAGGAGCCGGGTCAATGACTTCTTTACCCTTAGACTTAGAAATTTGGTTTGTGTCCTCGGGTATATAATCATTTGATTCATCATCCGGCACAGCTCCTGGTGTGCTTGCAAATTGATTCAGGATCGGGGGTGGGACATTGTTGTATCCCACTCCTTTTTCCTTTTTGCCTCGGAACTCGGGAATAATGTGTTCTAATAAATAAGATGAATTTGAATAACTTTTTAATTTGAAATTTAATGATTCAAAATCAGCTCTCAAGTTTTCCAATTCTTTTTTCAAAACATTATTCTTATTTATGTGAAAATTGATAGAATCTTGTTGATTAAGAACACATATTTCAAGTTCCTTGTTCTGACGCTTAAGGCCATCAATCTTTTCTTTAAAAGCAGACTCTTTCTGCTTCCAAGCCTTATTCTGTGCAAGCGCGTCAGTCAGTTCCATTAAAGATCTTGAGGCTGCTTGTTTGTAAGCCTCGAGATCTTCAATTCTCTCTTTTAGAGATTGAATTTCTTGTTCATACAACTCACATTTTAAACATTTAACATTTACAGATTTAGGAGTTGAAGGGTTAGAACTTACCTTGGCATTACTTGAAGTGTCTGCCATGAACGCGGAGCATAGTTTCCCCGCTCTACCCAAAAACGATGGAGAAGTTACTTTAATTTCTGCTTCTTTGACTTCTTCATCCTTAGCAGTCTCCTTGTGAATTGTTGAACTTTGAGATGTTTGAGGAGTGTTTGACTCGTTCTCATGATCCTCTTTCATCTCCGTAACTACCACTTCAGCCTCTGCATCTACTACTTGAACTTCAGTAGCTGGTTCCTCGACTATATATGCTTCGTTTTTCGAGGAAACCACAGACCCAGAATCTGAGTCTCCATCTAGATCAGCCATATTTATGTTGAAGTTCCAAGTTTCACCCTCATCTCCTTGAACTGCAAGAGCAGTTTCATTGTTGATGTTGTTTGTTGCTGTTGGGTTTTGAGGGACCTGTTGTCTCTCAAGATTGACATTTGCAGCAGCAGCCGTAGGAGTGGATGTTGAAGAAGTGGTTCGGAAAGGGTATTGATGACCTTCCCGTCTGGGCTTCGAACACTCCTTGGCGAAGTGACCAAGTTCACCACAGTTGTAACATTTGACTTTGTTTTTGTCAAAGCCGAACTTGGATTTGTTGTTGATAGTGAGGGCCTGACCGGTTTTCTTTGTCCATTTCTTGGCCCTTCGGAACGCACTGCCAAGTGCCCACATAATATCTATGCGTTCCATGTCGTCTTCATCCAATTGTTCGTAGTCATCGCTGTCCAGATGACTATTTCCCAACTTTCCAGCTACCATCAAACTGTATGACTCTATAATCGTACCCAGAGTTGCCATGTGTTCTTTGGCAACCTCAACAGTTACAGCTCCCAAGCCCTCTGTATTTAACGTTGCTTTTTCCATGGGCTTGGTTCCGGAGTTTGTACTTGCATTACCGGGAGTTGACGGTGGTGGAACAGACGATCTTGTTTCAGTCCCCTTTGAATTCGACACTGAGGAGACGAAAGCAGTCTTGATCGGTGCATGATCATTTACATCTGACAACGGAGATTTTGACATGTATAACGATTTGTCAGGTGTTGATCTTGGCTTTCTTGAGGAGGCTCTCAGTTCAGCATCCTCTTGTCTGATCTCTTTAATGAAATCAGAGAGAAGAATTGTTTCGAGTTGGTGACTTCTTCTCATCACCGTTAGAAAGGTGCTCCAACTGGGTGGGAGACCTTGTGCTAGACATCTCACTTTCTCAGTGCCAGTAGTTCTAACGTTGTAGGCCTTGAGCTCAGACATGAGATGATAAAATCTCGACAGCAGTGACTCGATATCTTCTCCTGATTCCGGACCAAACAAATCGAATTCACGCTTTAGTTCCCTAGCGTGAATATCTCTCAGTGAATCCGACCCTTCACATCTTTCAACCAAGGCGTTCCATAGTGTTGACGCTGTAGTGAATTGGTTGAACTGGTGAAACAAATCGCTGGAAAGGGCTTGTGATAGTAGTGAGAAAGCCTTCTTTTCAGCTTCAAATGCTGTCTTCTGTTCATCAGACAGCCTGAAATAGCTTAAAGCTTCACCATCGTCGTTGGTCGGATGAACCCAAGCTGTTTGAACAGCTTCCCATAATCCAGGATTCACACCGGTTATGTGAATCTGGAATCTAGTCTTCCAAGTGTTGAACTCGTTTAACGCCATTAGCTTAGGAGGCTTGTTATAGCTTCCCGATTCCGAGTCACTTTCGAGGATTGACTGGATCCTCTTGGTTGTGCTTGTACTTGAAGACATGTTTGCTTAACTCCGAGAAGACTGAAAAACACTTAAAATTTGCTAAGTGTTGAAAAAACAGTCTGCTGATCGAATGTGTTGTATTCGATCGGATGAGTGGTCTATTCGATCGGGTGTGAGCTGACTCGATCGAATGTCTGTTTGGGTTAAGGTTCTGGTGTTATGAGGCTGATTCGATCGAATGGGAACTTTTTCGATCGAATAGGGTGTTAGGTTCGGTCGGATAAGTATCTGGTTCGAACGAAACGGGTTGTGTATCTTGTTCGATCGATTGGGAACTAGTTCGATCGAATGGGGTTTTGGTTCGGTTCTGATGTTGACTTAGTCGATCGGATGGGTTATGACAATCGAATTTGACACTGATCGAATGGGTTGATCAAATGGGTGACTAAGTCGATCGGTTGGGTACTGGTTCGATCGAATGATTGAGACTTATTCGATCGAACGAAGGGAGCGTATGTTGAGGCGGGAAAAGCTGGTTCGGTCAACGTTTAAACTTGTTCGATCGAATAGGAGGGCTATTCGATCGAATGGGTTCCAAAAATAGACTGATTCGATCGGGAAATCTGGATTTTCCAAAATTAGAAGATTTTGACGAAAATTCGGATTTTGAAACAAAAACAAGAAATCTTGACGATCGAGGACCACTTTATGACTATTTTTAAACTTATAACATAAACACAACTTAATTCCAACCCAAAAACGGATCAAAACAACCAAAAACTCGAAGAACACGAAGAACGCGAAGAACGTTCTTGACGAAAACCCGAATTTTAACACGAAATCCTTTGATCAAAAACCAAAATATGACAATATTAACTGTTTTTGACACAAAACCGATGAACACAAGACCAAAAACCAAGATTTTACCGGAAATTTTACGTAAAAATAACGAATTTGACTCTAAAAACGCGATTTTTACCACGAATCTACCGAGAATCAAGAACCAAAGGCTCTGATGCCACTTTATTAGGACCGATCGGGAGACGGTTTCCCAACGATTCTCGGGGGCAACGTGTTAGAGTGCGGAATCCTACTAACACGGCGACTCGGTGGTAATCAACGACACAAACGGTAGCAATTCCTAGGATGATATGACGACCAGGTGCGGAGGAAAGGACCGAAGGGGTTGACGGGCAGAGAGGATTTCCGGGGAACAGGTCGGCTGTGTATGTGTGTTATGTGTGCTCTCTCTGAAAATCCCTAAGTAACGTTTATATATCGAAGACTCATTCGATCGGATGAGTCTCTCATTCGATCGAGTGAAGCTTTGTTCGATCGAATGAGCCTGGTTCGATCGAATCAACCTTTTGTTCGATCGAACCAGTTTTCGTTTGACATTTACAATACGTTAACTAGGTTTCACTATCTTTAGTCTCACGCCGACCTACCCTGATAGAACTGGGGACATATATATGACATTTCATGTCCTAACAACAAACGATACCCTAACCGAATTGTTGACACAACTGAACTCCGGTTTACCCAATTACCAGATTAAAATATGAAACTCAGTTATAAGCAATGACTAACGGTTATTGGTTCAATGACATAAGAGCTAACCCTACATGTGATGAACACAACAAGAAAAGTGATGCAAAGTTTAGCAATCAAAATTATAAACTGTTTAAACAATCAATTCGTAATGTAAAACAATATTAAAAACATTCAATCAAGTTTATAATCATTCAAAACGTGGAATCTGATCAAAGTTAGTTTACATAAAACCCTAGTCTAAAGTGAATACAATAGTTTTAGCCTGACATCGGCATCACGAAGGATTTGCTTATCTGATGAGTGGATGAAAGCATGCGATGAACGGACGAACCGGAGGCTTCGGGATGTTGCAAAATCGTCCTAGGGCTTTTTCTTGGTTGAAGGAATGAAGAATAGGTCGAATGGGGGCTGAAAACTTAATATAATAGAGTTAGGTTTTAATTTCCCGTCTGGAGGACTTTAGCGCGGCGGTAAAGTCCAGGGGGTGAGACCTTAGCGCCGCGCTAAGGTCTACTTTCCTGTTGTGAGACTTTTGAGTATCTCTATGGTCCCTTAGCGCCGCGCTAAGGGTGTCTGACACATCCACTTTATTTTTCTTCTTTTATTTTGCTTAGGAAAGCTTGCCAATCATCATGAGTCTTCTCATCTTCGTTCCAAGCCCGTAATTCATCCCGATAAGCGTCCTTAACGTCAAGTATCCTGAAACACATAAACACGCTTGAAGTACCAAATTTCACATAATATTTAAACTAAAATTAAACAAATAAAATAATAATATACACGACTTTTGCCCGACCATCAGGGCTGACTCATCATGCCACGTGTCTTTCTTCCGCCATCGCGATACGCGACGGGCCAAGGATAGGGTCCATCGCCATACGCGATGGAGCCAAATTTCAGCTTATAAATAGAGGGGCCACAGCATCTCCCAATTCACACCAAATCACACCTTCACTTTCACATAGTTAACCTCGAGAAGTGTGCCAATCTCCGAAGTTCTGAAGGTTTAAGCCTCAATAAGCGATATAGAGTAGAAGTGTTGCTCGATAAGTTTTAAATATCTAACTCCAAATACCCATGTGAGGTAAGGGTTGTGTCAAAGTTATTATTTTATTATTATAAATTGCTTAGACTATAGTCGGGGGTATAGCCCGAATCTTGATTACAATTAAGATTAAGAGTAATATAATTTTTATTCATTAGCAAATGTTATAGTTAAAATATGTTTCTCCGTCATTAAGAAACGTAAGAGTTCACATACAAGGGACATAGTCAAAATAGTATTTCTTTATGACTAAGAAATATAATATTCATATAAAAGAAAATAACTAAATTAATGTTTCTTCTTGAAAACTCAGTATGGATGTTTCTTCCTGAAAAAGAAACGTAGCATATAATTGGTAAATAAACAAAATGACTAAAGGTCCAAATGCCTTATATAAAAAATGATTTTAACAAGGTTAAAGCTATACATAATAGACTAAAGGTCTGAAGCTAGATCATCGATCTAGTTATTTATACAAAGGTTATTCTCTTACTATTGGTGAATACGCCCTAAACTTTTACAAACCCTTTAAGAATCAGAATGTTTGCATAGAATTTACGAATCCTTTAAACCTTGTGTTATAATAATAAGAAACAGGCACTCTGATTAAAAGTATACATGTGTCTGGATCCATTCATACATGGTGAGTCGGAGTTCCCCGAGGCCATGCATATCGTCAACATGCCTCTGGAAGTGTATGGGGCTGTTCAAAGAAATGATATTTAGTATATAAGTAACTGTACATGTACTTAGGGTAATTTATCCCAATTGAGTCGGGTTCCTAATGAGTTGTCATAAAGGTATTATTGTTGATTTCACAAAGGTATTGAAAAGATTGTACAACAGAGTCAGGATCATTCATCATCTGTGTGCTGACGTATTTTATAACCCATTTCACAGGAGAACAGAGTGGTTAGAACAGACAAGCGAGACATGATAGAATATTAGAGATATAGTCATTAGATGCTATATGATGGCTCATATATTTTATTACAAAATATTTAAGAATGATACTTTTTCTAAAAGACAAGTATTTGAATTATCAAATAGATATTTAAACCCGAGTTTTCAATATAATAATATTTTATTCAAGACTTCCGCTGAAAAGAACATATTTCATCAAATAAGCTTTATAAACATTAAATGGGTATTTTAACGTGGTATTTTATAAAAGAATACTTTATACTAAAGTCTTCCGCTAAAACAAACCCCCAACTCTGATGTATTTACAAAACATTTACCAACTATTTTTCACACGCCTAGGCACTAATTCGGGGTGTGACAGGTTGGTATCATAGCCATCAATCTTAGTGAATTAGGTATTTAATTATACCTAGGCTTTGATTAGGGATAAGTTTCAAAAATTTATTTTACAAATACTGGATCAAGCCAATTAGATACTTGATTGAAAGTATCAAAAATTACAATAATTAAATGATTAAATTGTTAAAGATAAGATATAACAGTAAAGATAAGATAGGAGCCTCTTCCTATCCCTAATCTAACTTCGCTCAGATGTCCGATCGTCAGTCTAGTCGAGGATCATTTAAGCCTCCATCAGGTAAAGGAAAATGATTTATGGGGACAACTTTACTCCCAATTCCCGTATCCAGTGATGAAGATGCACATCAAAAAAATAATGGAAGAACATTCGAATTCCTTCGACACTAACATCCCACTAGGTCAGATCATTCCAAATCAGAATATGCATAGAGCAGGATCAAGTAGATCCAAGAAACCAATAATGTCAAAAGGAAAAGAAGTAATGAGCTATCCAGAAGAATATACTTAGGGACAAGAATATTTTAATTTTCCGACAACTCAAGATCCTTACTTTGCTCATACTCTAAATGAAGATCTGCAAACAAATTACAATTCCTTAGAAGGAATGTATCACATTGAGGATAACTCAACTCATTATGAGATCGATGTTACCAAATTAACAAAGACAATGCTCCAGAAGCAAATAGAGATGGAAGAAAAGGAAAAAAGAAAAGGAGACCAGCAAAAACATCAAGAAAGATGGCAAGATTAACAAATTAGTCGTTCGATGGAAAAAACAGATAATAAGAACCATAATAGTTGAAAAGAGTATAATTATAATAAATATTGTGCTCTCTTGTAACTACAATAAGATGAATAAAAGATATGTTTTGAATTCCTCAAACATTTGACTTATCTTATCAAATTTATTGTAGTATGTCACGAGAAGAAAGCGCAAACTCTCAAAACATCCCTCCCAAGAAAACTGGAAATGAAGAAAACGTTGACAATACGGATAATGAAATTCCCGCCCAATATTTGGATGGAATTCAGAAAATGATCAAGGAAGCTATGAATCCAGTTCTTGACGCAATCAAGGACATCTCTACAGGTCAAAGTCAATCAAAATCTAACAAGAGAAGTCGACGTAAGTCGATTGGTTCAAGAAAGGAAGAAGCTCATGATAGCTCTACATCTGATAATAATTCAAGGGACGAAAACCAAAAGAAATTAAAATTCCAAAAAGGATGTAGCATTAAAAACTTAAAGCCTACAATCTTAAAGAATCCATCATCATCATAAGCAAATGCACCAGTGAGGAAGCTTTCCAGTATTCTTCACAAATGTTCAAGGGAAAAGCTCTTGAATTGTGGAATACCCTGATTCGAAATAAGAGTCGAGAAACAATGTATAATCTAAGCTGGGAGACATTCAAAAGTCTCATATTAAATAAATTTTGTCCAAATCATGAAATGGATCGGATTCAAACTCAGTTTTGGAATCACAAGGTTGTTGATACAAATCTTAAGAAATATAACACTAAATTCCTAGAATACAACCGACTGGTTCCACATCTATTAATTCCATAATATAATAAAGTAACTCGTTATATATATATGGGTTACCAAGAGAAATAAGAGACATGGTATGATCAAACATGCCACAAACAGTTGATTCGGATATGGAATTGGCCGGATACTTAATCAACAGTATGGTAAGGAATCAAGAGGAAGAAAATAAGAAAGACAAAGAAACCAAGAAATCAAAAGATGTCGAGAAGTTAGAAAACGAAGAAAATACTCCAAAGTAAACATGCAAGACTTGTGGAAGAACACATACTGGAAAATGTCAATTAGAAAATGCAAATAATTGTGCATACTGCAAAAGAGAAGGACGCTCAATAGAGGAATGCCGAAAGAAGTTAGTAGTATGTTTCACATGTGAAGAAACGGGCCACTTTAAAACTGAATGCCCAAAAAGAAAAGCTACTCAAGAATAATGCATAACAAGATTGCATGATAAAACGCAAGCATTAGAAGATAATGAGAGAAATTTGACAACAATCAAAGACTAGAATAAACACGATCATATCAAAGAAATGTCAGATGAATAAGTTAACATTTGTACAATTGGAACTCGTTTTCAAACGAGAAATTTTGTAAACCAAATAAGGGTATTTAATTTAATGTTATAAATGAAATATTAGCATACAGAACGTGTTAAGACACCCGAATGCTTATATTCATTAGCTGTAAAGGATAATCAGAGGTTCAAACACTGAAAAGTTTTTATGAAACTTAGAACGAATAACACATTGAGATAACTTATCATCTAGAAGGATGACTAGAAAGGAAGGATTTGTCAAACGTTAGAAAATATATAAATATAAGAGGACAATATATTACTGAAAGGAATTTCTGATCAACCACAAGACATTCAAGAAATACAACTGATAGAATATTATATTACCTACAAACTAGAGTTGATCAAAAAGTCAAAGAAACAGAATTCGGGAATATTCAAGAAATACAGTTGCTGAGTATAGCAAATGTGATTAAGCCAAAGTACAAAGGTACTGTCAGAATACAGAGAACATCAATAATCAGGATCATGGATGGAATAGATTCGATAGACTGAATCCAAGATGCAACCTAGTTAATATCAGTAAATATTTAGAATACAAAATGGTAAGGTAAATAGTTAAACACAAGATCATTGTGTTTAGAAATTTATATTTACTTATGATATTCTGAACCATTGACTGAGTACATCATTGAAGGATGTAAGTTAACAAATCAGAAATTGCAATCAGCATTCAGAGTTAAGCTCGAACATTAGATTAGATGAAATCTAATCATGACTCAAAGAGTAAAGAACCACTCACAGTTAAGACAACGAATCTCGAGGACGAGATTCATTCCAAGGTGTGGAGGATGCAACATCCCCAAAATTGTAATCCAAATTTGACAAATTAATAAATTTAAAGGATAAAAAATAATCTCAAAGACAAGTAATGGGAATAATCTATAAGGAAATAAAAAGAAAAATAAGGAAATAAAAATATTTCATAAGGTAAGTCATCCCATATTAAGGAAATGAGAAAAGAGAATCCATGCCATATGGAAGGATGAAAGAAAGTGGAAGCATTTCACATGATTATAAAAAAGAAATGTTTTTCGTCCCACATGGAAAGTAAGAAGATTTGGAAGATCTTTATAAGGAGTAGAGTTTCGATAGTAATATACTTTTATGCTTAGTGTTGGGCCTAGACTAGAGTTGTTTGTACTTAGTTTATTTGTGTTTGGGTTGAGTAGGTAATATGGGCTTGAGTTGCGCATATAAACCGAGATCCCTTGGGATCTTGGTGGGCTTTTGGTTGATATTGGGCTTATGTAGTTGGTTCCCTATAAATGGCGTGTATTGTATAGGGTTTAAGGTTGTTCGTTTAGTTTTTGGTTTGGCCATCTAGTGTTCAATAGACGAGGTTGTAATTGTGCTTAAGCACCCGGCGTATAATAATAATACGTGTGTTTTGAAGCAATCCTTGTGTTATTCGTTTGTTTTTATTGTTCTTGAATCACCAAGTATTGGTTTTCCGCACCAATACTTGATTTGTTGATATCATAATTGCAGTGATCCAGATTCAGGACTAACAATTGCTATTCAGGCTCATTATTGTGATATCAACGGATTCAAGATATCAAGGTTTAGCGGTGTTGTTAATTTCCGACGGGTCACTGTTCGGAGAAGAAAATAGGAGAAATTTTGGTAGAGATTTGATTATTTTGGAAACAAAACTTGAATCCCTTGATTTACGGGATTCAATTAGTTACAAATCTCAATATAATAAAGTCAGATCTCGGCTGAAATCAACAGTTCTCGGCCACAAATCAAGAGCTTTCAGTGTTTTCGGCCAAATCTTGCATGTTTTCGGATTAAAATCATCATTTTTGGTCAATGTTCTGAGTTCTCGGTCAAACTTGGTCAACTCAGGGTTCTTTGTCAAAACTAGTTCTCGGTCAAGACTATTTTTCGGTCAATATTTTATGTTTTCGGTCAAGATTAGTTCTCGGTCAACAATTGTGACATATGTTCTCGGCCCAATAAGCTGTGAATCCTATTCTCGGCCCAGTAAACTGTTTGGGCCTATCTTCTTGAACTATAAGACTTTTGAACTGAAACTAATTGTGAACTAATGGATCAATTAACTAATGGTTCAACAAACTCTTCACTCCATCAAGAACTTGACTCCATCATAGGGACCACCACTCGTATACCACGTCTCTTGTCTAATGAGGGGTTTAGTGAATGGAAATTT
This sequence comes from Bidens hawaiensis, assembly GCF_021521415.1. NCBI lineage: Eukaryota > Viridiplantae > Streptophyta > Magnoliopsida > Asterales > Asteraceae > Bidens > Bidens hawaiensis. The sequence goes on from NW_027491061.1 coordinate 1,721,709, forward strand.
AGTTTTGAGAAATATGTTAAGATGAAAGGATCCAAAGTTTGGAGAAGTATTGTTAAGGGGCCTCAAAGAATCTCTTATTAAGGGGAAAACTCAACTGAGGTTATTGTGAAGCCTGTTGCGCAGTATGACGATGATGATTTTGCTAAAGTTGAGGAAGATGAAAAGGCTCTTTCTACTCTAACCATGGCACTCTCACCTGAGATTGCCCTTCAATTTACAGAACTTCAATCTGCTAAAGAGTTGTGGGAGGCACTGATCGAGGTGTATGAGGGAAATGAAGATATGAAAAGAAGTCGCCAAGACTTGCTGCGACAAAAGTTCAACATGTTTAATCATGTTCTGGGGGAAACGTTGGAAACTCAACTTCAAAGGTTCTTATCATTGGTGACTGAAATGAGATCAGCAAGTATTTATCTGACAACTTCTGTAATAAACCACAAGCTGGTGAACTCATTGCCAAATAGTTGGGATATGAATGTTGCCGTTATCAAAAAGACTAAAGATCTCAACAGAATGTCAATCTCTGAGATGATAGCTACTATCAAGGCATGTGATATGGATGATAAGCAACGTGCAATAAATCATACCAACACCTACAGTGCGGCCGGGTACAACGTTACTTCCAACAGTGCCCTCATTTCTCAAGATAGTTTCTCAATGTTCAAGGCTACTCAACAACCACCTCAAGGAAACTTTCAAATGTTCACATCCACTCAAGGCCAACCATCTTCCATTCCAACCCAACTAACCTCAATTTTCTTCACTAAGTCTGGTCAATATTTAGCTGATAATGGAAAGGCTTCACTCTCAGGGGTAACTTCCAGTCAGAACTCCAGTCAGATTCCTTCCATAGCAAAGGAGACTCAGGAGAATATAGCTCTAATGACGGGATTCATGAATTGTTATAATGCATTCTTGGCTGGAGACTTGGTTCAACCTGTGCTTGCTGCTGAAATCGATCAGACCATCCAGATGATGTTGAAGAAATGTATATCTCTTGGCAAATTGCGATGGCAGTATTTCGGGCAAAGAAGTTCACTAAGAGGATGGGTAGAAACAATTGGAACATGACTAACAATCAGAAGGTGAGTTTTAACAAAGATACTCTTAGATGCTACAACTGTCACGAGCCGGGTCACTTCGCACGTGAATGTACCAATCCAGCAAATGTTGGAAACACGGAAAGGGCACTGGTTCCAGACACTTCCAGTTGGCAATGCTACAACTGGAGGTAGTTCAGGAAATGGTGAAAGAGAAATGGTTGCTCAACAATTTTCTTGGGAGGGTCAGATGGCTGTGCTCAACATTGGAAATCAGACCGCAAATTTTGCAAATGTTGAAAACACTGGAGTAGAAATGCTACCGAGGAGAAGATCAAGGAACTTCAATATGCATATATGGCGTTCACTTCTCCAAATTCATCTGAGGTAAGTTTTCAACCACGCTCTTTAGATTGTGTTGATAAAATAGAATTATATAAACTTCATAATGAAAACTTAATTAGAGATATGGAAAGAATAAAATCTGAGAACTTTAAACTTAAGAAAAATGAAAAAGGTTTTCAAGATAAAATAGAAGCACAACAAAATGATATCTCTAAGCTTAAGTCTGATTTTTGTATAAACTGTTGTCCACCATGATGCCAAACAAGAAATCTCTGAATTGACTGCTAAGCTGGAAGCCTCCAAGTTAGAAATTTTGAATCTAAGTAGTAAATTTGAAAGGGCTGTACTAGACTTTAAGAAATTTGATGGTTCTAGTAAAGTAGTCAACTCAATGATTGAAAATAAATTGTGGTGGAAAGAAAATGAAGGTGAGGGAATAGGATATAGCCAAGTTCCCCCACCCTACAACCACAATTATGTCCATACCCCTGTCACCAAAGAATAGGAGGAAAAGGTAAAGGACATGAAGTACGATAAACAAGACAAATGTGATGGAATCAGTTCTGTAAGTGCAGGTCAGTCCACTTTAGATATGAACGATTCTAATGTGTCTACTTCATGTGCAGAAAAAGTAATTGTGAAGGAATGGACTGATGAGGATGACGACCCTTGTTTTGAATTTAATAATAACATTGTTTCTGATGTTTCTTTAAAACTTCCTGTTTTGAATTCTGTTACTCCGACTGTTTGTGTGGGCTCTGTTTTAAAGAGCAAGGATTTTTGTGTGGTTGATTCTTTTGAAACTTTAAATTTGAATAATGTGGTTTCTAATAAGATTAAAAATTCAAAAATTTCCAAAAAATACGTAGCACCTAAATTCGTCAAAGAGGGATGCTCTAATGATAAACTAGGTGATAAACTCAAGGATGTTAAAAATGGTCATCGCAGTTTTAAGCAAACTGGTCCACACAACCAGTCCAGGCGAGGAGTTGCCCAAAATGATTTTCACATAAAACTTCAAACTTGTTTTAATTGTGGCACTCCTGGTCATATTTCCAGAAATTGTCCACATCGTCCATATGTTCCTTATTATGGATTTTATCAGAGGAATATGCCCCATATGCCTCATAACTCGTACATGCAAAGATACGGGAATAATCAAGCTAGTCCCTCTGACGATGATTGGAATCGAAACAAATCTGGCAGATTTAGTCCTCATCAGACCAAACCGAACATGTTTCGCGAAAGGGTTAGAAAAGGTATTTCAAATTCAAATATAAACACAAGTCTAAACCAACACAGAAGGAAAAGACAAATTCGTTTTCTTCCAAACCCAAAACACCAGAGGTTAAGGCAACCATTCGTACTTATAATGCCAAATCATACAGACATAAATGGTTGCCTAAATCTCTGGCAAAAGAATATGATCTATGTTTGACGATCAAAAGGATATGTCATGGCAACCCATGACAACTTTATATGAGTCAGGGACAACTATAGACCGGGTACCAAAATCTAACTAATCCCGCGTTCTGTGCAGGGACAACTATGGAGGAATTTTCATCAGACCTTGGTATGTTGATAGTGGCTGTTCCAGGCACATGACAGGGGACATTACCCAACTACACGACATTCAGACATTTAATGGTGGGTATGTGTCCTTTGCGGGAGGAGAGAAAGGAATGATCATTCAGAAGGATACTGTAAGTAACGGTGTTCTAAAATTTGAAAATGTTAATTTTGTTCTAGAATTGAAGCACAGTCTTTTGAGCGTGTCAAAAATCTGTGACAAAGAACTTTTGACTCATTTTACTAAGAAGGAGTGTATGATTTTGAAACCTGGTATAATTATACCAGAAGACAGGATTCTTGTTCGATCACAACGAAAAGATAATGCTTATGTGATCGACATAAACAAAATTGTTCCTGATGAAATAACATGTTTGTTTTCAAAAGTGTCAGAACATAACGCCATGCTATGGCATCGTCGTCTTGGTCATGCAAATTCCAAAAACCTTAATCGTCTTGCTTAAAATGATTTGGTACGTGGTCTACCCATTACGGATTTTGTGAATATTGAAAAGTGTGTGGCTTGTGCTCTGGGTAAACATCATCGAAAAACTCATAAGCCGAAGTTGATCAATACTATCTCATATGTTTTTCAATTGCTTCATATGGACCTTTTCGGACCAGTCCATGTCTTGAGTCTATCTGGTAGTTTTTATTGTCTTGTTATTATTGATGACTACTCACGTTTGACTTGGGTGTTTTTCTTGTCAAATAAGAGTGAAACTGCAGATTTAATCAAGAAGTTTATAGTGCTCATGGAGAACCAACAGAATTTGAAGCTGAAGGGAATTCGTTGTGATAATGGAACGGAGTTCAAGAATGCATTATTGAATCATTTCTGTTCAGACAGGGGGGCGCTACGTCAGTACAGCGCCATAAGAACACCACAACAAAATGGTGTAGTTGAACGAAGAAACAAAACTCTTATCGAAGCGGCAAGGACTATGTTGTGCGATTCTAAACTACCATTGTTCTTCTGGGCAGAAGCTATTAATACGGCTTGTTATGTTCATAATCGGGTGATAATTAACAAATCCAAGATGAAAACTCCATATGAGATTGTTTATGGTCATAAACCCAATGTTTCACATTTCAGAGCTTTTGGTTGTCCCTACACACTATTGAATCTTGAGTCCACTCCAAAAGTTGAGGCCACAGCTGACGAGTGTTATTTTGTTGATTATGCGGGAAATACAGCTTACAAGGTCTATAACAAGTCAACCAAGCAGATTCTAGAGTCCTATGAGCTTCGTTGGCTGGAAGAAAATGAGACTGATGCTCGTGTCGGTCCGGACTGGTTATTTGATTATAATGAACTTTTCAAACCATTCAATGTGTTTCAAGTCCTCAACAAAGAACCTTCAGGTGGTCCTATAGTGGAAGCTGCAAAAGATGACCCACAAGCAGTATCTTACATCTCTCTATTTCTGGATGAAGATATCATTGAATTAATTAATGACTCACCCGCAACCAACGCTCGGCCAAAAGAAACTCCAGAAACCCAATGCTCGCCGAACTGGTTTGAAGATGCTGCTACAGTTGAGGGGGAGAGTTCCATCCGTCAGATCTTCGGGAGCACACTGTTTCCCGATGACATTCCAAATGAATATGTCGCCAGTACTTCGTACTCTCATAGTACGGCGACCTCTGGATGGAAGAATCCATTGCTGATGTTAATGAGAACCTATCAAACTTGTCACCTACCGGTTATGTTTTCGATCAATTAATTCCATAAAAAATTCAGAAGAATCATCCAGTTGAGAATGTCATAGTTCCTCTTTAAACGGGCGTGTCCACCAGAAGTCAAACAGGACACATAAATAGCTGCCTGTTCTCCTACTTCATCTCTCAAATTGAGCCTAAAAAGGTAGAAATGGCACTTCAGGAATCCAGTTGGTTTGACGCTTTGTACGAGGAGTTGAATCAGTTTGATATATTGAAGGTTTGGAGATTGGTTAAGTTGCCGGAAGGAAAGAAAGCTCTTGATACAAGATGGGTTTTCCAAAATAAACAGGACGACAGCGGGGTTATTGTTCGAAATAAAGCACGATTGGTAGTTCGTTGTTTTCGTCAGGTTGAGGGATTAGATTACACTGAAGTCTATGACCCAGTGGCTAGACTTGAGACCATTAGAATTTTTCTGGCTTACGCATCACTAATAGGGTTCACAGTTATCAGATGGATGTCAAGACCGCTTTTCTGTATGGTGAAGTCAAAGAAGAGATTTATGGATCAGCCACCGGGTTTTGTTGATTCTAAGAAACCAAATAACATCTACAGGCTAGACAAGGAATTATACGGGTTACATCAGGCTCCTAGGGCATGGTATGCTACATTGACCGCACATCTTCTAGATCATGGCTACAAGAGAGGAACCATTGATCAAACACTGTTCCGGAAAACTGTCGAAAAATATTTGATTCTAGTCCAGATATATGTAGATAACATCATTTTTGGATCCACCAGCGCTGAGTTGTTTACAGAATTTGAAGGTGTAGTGAAGAAAACATATCTGGGGTTACAGGTTCGCCAAAGCTCGGCAGGAATTTTACTGCTTCAAGGGAAGTATGTTGAGGATATGCTGGCAAAGTTTGAACTTCAAGATTCCAAGAGTGCCGACACTCCCATGGCAGAAAGGCCATTACTGTCATCTGATCCTGAAGGGAGTCCCGTAGATCAAACTTACTATCGATCGATGATCGGGTCTCTGATGTACCTCATAGCCAGTCGTCCTGACATCATGTTTGCAGTCAGCTAATGTGCTCGTTTCCAGGCTAATCGTCAACTCTCACATTTAATTGCTGTTAAACGTATTTTTAGATATTTGAAGGGACAACCGAAGTTAGGTCTTTGGTATCCCAAACAATCAGAATTTGAGCTTTATGCTTTTGCTAATAGCAATTATGGTGGAGATGACATTGACAGGAAATCCACATCCGTTGGATGCCAGTTCTTAGGAGATGGTCTCTTCTCATGGCAGTGTAAGAAACAACAGACGGTGTATACCTCGACCGCCGAAGCGGAGTATGTTGCCCATCAGCTTGCTGCTCTCAGGTTATCTGGATGCAAAACCAACTGCTAGATTACGGTTTGGAATTTCTTGATACTCCGTTCTTTTGTGTCAATGATGCTGCCATTGCAATTGTGAAAAATCATGTTCAACACTCTAAAACCAAGCACATCGATATTAAATTTCATTTTATTCGTGACTGTTTCGAACAAAAATTGATTCACCTTGAACAAGTTCACACTGACAATAATGTGGCGGACTTATTTACAAAACCGGTCTGAACAACCAAATTTAATGTGCTTGTGAGTTTTCTTAAAATGCTTCGTTTCGAGGTTTGAGTCTTTTTGGGAATAAATTTGTACACATTCGTTTAATTTGCACAAATTTAGGGGGGAGAAAAATCAAAAAGTCAAAAATAGTGTGTGCGCGTTGTCTTTTATTAAAAAAAAAACTTGTTTTTCAAGATTCATTCTCGCATAAAATTATGTCGGTTGCTCAAGTTTGAAGGACATATACTTGTATATGGTTGGTCCATGTTCTACTTGTAGTTTCACAGGATAGCTATTTACCTAAAGACTGAAAGAACCCGGGGCGATTCTGATGTGTTTTGTGTTTTGTATTCTTTCACTTAAAACTATGTCGGTAACTCTGAGCTGGAAGGACATGTATCTTCATACATGATTGGTCTAATTAACTACTTGTGGTCATACAGGATAGCCATTTACCTGAAAGCTTAAAGGTAACTGGGGTGACTGAACTCTTAACACGTGTGCTTTATGTAATTCCCTGGGAAATGATATTAATATTCAGTTGACAGTTTTTTTTTTGCTTCAAAATATTTTCAAATGAAAATTGATCCAACCTTTGAAAAATGATAGATAAATCATTTTTGTGTGCCTAACGGGTGAAGTTATTAAGCTTAAAAGGCTCTAGAACTGTCATTGATTTGCACGGTAGCTTTCCATGATGCGTTAAAGTTGAAGTGATATAAACTAAATATGCTAAACTTACTGTGGAGAGTCATTTTGAAGAAATGTGCATGTCTCCATATACATCTCTCCTAATGATAGGCAGAAAAGCAATTATCCAGTCATACACGAGCCCGTTAGTGTCTTGATCACCAAAAATATTGTATTATATTATCTAGTTACCAAAAAAAAAAAACTACAATAGAGTTCATTCTATACTATTAAAATCTATGTTTTTAAAAGCTTAGAGGGTCAAACTAGAACTACAGAGATGGGGGAACACAAGTCCTGTCATGTCTCAAATGAAAGGCCTGTCAGTTCACTGGCTTGTAAGTCCAACATTCAACCTTAAAGCTTAAATTATATTTAATTATCTATAAAATATTTTGATCAAGCACTAGGGGGTTGGAGTCAAATTGGGGTGATCTGGGGAAAGCCAAATACGCTTTGAGAAGAGATAGAAGGCATCACAGGTCCATGAGTGATGTCCATCTAAGCTTTATGCAGGACTGAACCTTAATCATATCACTGATAGAATGCAAATCATGCTAAGTATGTTATATATGCTATCAACCTATCTCTTTATATCATAATAACGCTGAACATGAATCCTAGTGACAGCCTCTTAAACGATATGACTCCATGTTCGGATCTTTTCATAAAAAGGTGACGTTTTTACAGAAATTGAAATTTGATCCCGATTTTACAAAATTAAAGGAAGTTCTTTTAAAAATTTAGTTGCGATTTTATTTTTTTGGTTTTTAGTTTTCATTTTATTTGTTTTATCTCGAAAATACTCTCCTCGAAACATATATTTTAACTGGGTTATTTCCAATATGAGCCTAATATGGTTTGGGCTGCTTGTTATTTTTGGATCAACATTATTTTGGGCTGATCATTTGTTAAAGGTCCTCGGCCCATGATGGTTGGGGTATAAATTAACCCCAACTCCATTATTGTCATCCATTCACTCATAAAACCCTTCATCTCTCTCAAATCTTCTTTCAGCCGAAAACCATCTCTTGCATACTCTCTTGCATACTCTAATCACATTAAGTTGCAATGTTGATTTGTGTTTGTTGTCTCACACGTAAATGAAGCAAAGGTTCAATCTAATTGTTATCAAACTTGTGTTTTTGAAGGAATTGACATATAAACCGCCGGATGGAGTGTCTTTCGGTTGATGAAACTTGTATCATGGACTAAGTGGAATCATGGGTTATTAGGAATTAGGGATTTCGGTTGATGTTTTAGGGTTTAAGGGAGTGTCTTTTCGGCTGTTAATATGAAATTAAGATGGACCAGTTGCAGGTTTCATGGAGATTTCGGTGACTTGGAGAAGACGACACACTTTCCACGAAGGAACCTAAGTGGTGCTCTGTCCACAGCTGTCAAGGAGTTATCGGTTGACTTTCGTTGACCGAGATTCCCTTGCCTTGACCGGGAACTCCCGTTCTCGGTTAAATGTTGACAGAAAACTCCTGTTCTCGGTTGACTTTCGTTGACCGAAAAATAAAATTACAACCGAGAACTCATGTTCTCGGTTAGATATTGACTGAGAACTCATCCTTGACTGAGATCTCCCTTATGGACTTAAATCTAACTATTGGGCTTAATCAATATTATTACTGTATTCTTATGGGCCAACTAATGAGTTACTGGGCTCAATTCTTAATGTTATAGCCAAACCAACTAATGAGTCTTTGGCTCTTTCATTAAACTTATAGTCCAACCAACTAATGAATTTATATTTACTAACTTGATTCGTTCGGTGCAGTAATGGCTGATCAGACTCCGTAAAAATTTGTGGATAGACATAATATTGCTGGACACTTATTTGATCCACCAATGGCTCATAAGGAATTCAAATCTATGATCGTCAACCTCAACACGTGCAGGATTTCTCATGCACTACGAGAAAATCATGTAACATGCAAGAAGATGATCACGGAGTTTTGGAATAATGCCTCAATCAACCAACGAGGGCAAGATGGAGTCGTGTCGATAAACAACAAACTTCAAAAGAAGCCAGTTAGCATCATAGAGGCTATCATTAGGGAGGTGTTGTTGTTTGGTGATCAACCAGATTACCCGACAGAATATTCTATTGCAGATGTTACTGAGATCCTCACCAGGATGGAGTATGAGGGTACTTATCCTCCGACAATCAAGAAATTATTCACCCATACTGGACGTTTTTTATACACACGTTTTTCATATGTGTGTCGGGTAGAAAGGGGGGGGGGTCTGATGAAATAAGCCATACCCAGATGTCTGCTGCCACTGCTCTGATCATGGATTGGAATTACAATTATTCAAGTTTGTTTTCAATGAAATGATGAGCAATCTGAAAGGTAAGAAGAAAGAGATGTTCCTTATGTATCCAAGATTTCTCCAGATGATATTCGATTCTCATTACACCGATCTCGTCAAATCTGTTGATACTTTGGAAATGAAGTCAATGGGACCCAACACCTTTGGTTTAATGAAATAGTCCATAAAAGGATCCAAGATCGTATATCAGGGCCTCAATGCTCTGGTGAAATTTGGACGATTTGCTGAAACAAAAGCTGAGCCAACTATAGCTCAGGTTGCTGATGAGCATGTGGCACCAGCATAACCACGTGCTGCGGCTTTTGAGATTTTTGATGATGAAGATGAAGAGACAGAACATCGTAACTTGGAGACCGCTTCGAGTGCCCAGGATTTATAAGATTTTGAAAGGTTCAAAGACCAACTTCAGTCAACTACTCTGAAGCCTCCTCAGACAGTTGCGGAAAACATTGTTGAAGAGTTGATTGAAGAGCCATCCGTCGATCTCATCCCTCGTAAACGAAAAAAGAAAGATCCAAGATCTGGCGGGTTGGTCAGTGAAACTGAAACAACAACCACAACACCAACACCAACTGCAACCACCATCCTGCAACAACAAACTCACCAATCTGAGTCACATGCTCCACAGACTCAAGTTGAACAAGGTGCATCCACTGCAGATCCTTTAATTCAAGATCAGGTGTTTGATGATTTTGTTAGTGATTTTGATTTCGATACATATATTCCACACACCGATAAGGCAAATATATCATTCACAGATGTTCCCTCAGGCTCCTCTAGCCCAGCTGATCAGGGTCAGTCAAGTTCTGGCGCATCAGACAAGATTGCACAAATCCTTGCCATGCAAGAAACTTATTTTTAGAATAAAGGTAAGGGAGTTGTTCTTGAAATGCTCATGTTGACATTCATGCATTACAACGTAGAGTTTTTGAACTCGAGCAAGATTCAGTAGTGAAGGATGTTCGTATTCAAGAACTGGAAGCAAGCAACTCTGATAAAGACTCCAAGATTAAAGAGTTGCAGTCTAACATGGGAGGTTTAACGGCTATGTACCTTGACCTCCAACAGAAATTGTTTCTAAAGTTTGGGGATGAGTTTAATGGCGGTGATGTTGTGACCTCTCAAACGCCCAACGTTGATCAAGGTAGGAGTTCTACTATTCGCCCAGCCGACAACATAGATGAATCAGAAACACTGAAACAATACATGGAAGCACCTCCTCTCACCAAAGAAAAATCGGACAGAATTCAAAAAAAGTTGCTGGAAAAGGGTCAGAAAAAGCTGCTGGTGATGAAAAATTCAAATCAAAATGTTTAATCATCCGATCATCCAGACAGGTTTGTTGTTACTTTTCAAAAGGGCTTCTCAGATAAATATGGTAATCGATTGGGAGTTGTGTCATGGGGTTTTGATGCTGAGAAGAATATGTGGTGGGTATAGAGAAAGTCAGGGACCACTAAGTACTATAAGAAGATGAAAGATTTTGGTTCCTGGACAAAAGTGGAACTAAGTGACTTGATAAATTCTCCCTTCACCAATCCAACTAATGATAAACATGGCAGAGATTTTTAGAACTTTCTAAAAAGTCAGGTTGATAGAGGCTTTCCAGATATGTTAACTGCTGAATCCTTTCTGAAGAAAGCAAAGGGGGTCAAGGATCCAAGGACAGGAAAGACAATGGTCAACGTTATGTGGCCTGCTACAAACAAGGCCACCCATATTCCTGATCCTGATGCAATTCCAGATGGCACTTTAGACAACATGAGATTCTGGATGTTTGATAGTATTACTGCCACTGTGGTTGTCAAATTACAAAAGGGTAAAGGGCAGTATTGATTCGTTGATCCAAGAGATCTGTTAAATTTTGGAGAAAAGGATATCAAGACTCTCAGCACGTTTCAAATAATAGCTGATACAATCTTTGAGACTACTGCCAAAGAATACACGAGTATGGTAGCTTCCATTATTAGATGCAAGTTTTGGGCCGGTGCGTTGAAAGATGCTGATATTGACTACCTGGAGCATGATTGAAGACCAAGCTACAAACCAAGGGGGATATAGTTGGGCCTAGACTAAAGTGGTTTGTACTTAGTTTATTTGTGTTTGGGTCGAGTATGTAATATGGGCTTGAGTTACGCATGTAAACCGAGATCCCTTGGAATCTCGGTGGGCTTTTGGTTAGTATTGGGCTTGTGTAGTTGGTTCTTTATAAATGGCGTGTATTGTATAGGGTTTAAGGTTGTTCGTTTAGTTGTTGGTTTGGTCATCTAGTGTTCAATAGACAAGGTTGAATTTGTGCTTAAGAACCCGATGTATAATAATAATAAGTGTGTTTTGAAGCAATCCTTGTGTTATTCGTTTGTGTTTATTGTGTTCTTGAATTACCAATACTTGATTTATTGATATTATAATTGTAGTGATCCAGATTCGGGACTTACACTTAGCATGCATCCAAAGGTCCTAGTGGAGGCTGTGAAGCACCCGACGCGCACGGGCACGGGCTCAGGAGAGGATGAGGACAAGGGCGATTGCGATGGCGTTGGCGACGAACGCAATGTGGCGCTTTGATGGCGCACGCTCGCACGCTCGCATCACCACTTGAGAGCCGCCTTATTGTTTTTGGAAAATGAAAGTTTAAACAAGAGATAACAAGTTACTATAGATGAGGGACCAAAAGTAAAAATCTGAATCTAGGAACCCATCGCGATACGCGATGAGCTCAAGACAATGCCTTCACGATACGCGGGACCATTATGACTCAGCGATACGTGTCGCATCAGGCTGACACTTGGCAGACGCTAAGGATGAGTCATCATGCCACATGTCCTTTTTCCGCCATCGTGATACATAATGGAGCCCAATTTCAGCTTATAAATTGAGGGGATACGGCATCTCCTACTACACACTAAATCACACCTTCACTTTCACATAGTTAACCTCTGGAAGCGTGGCAATCTAGTTGTACGTACCAAGCTCTGAATGTCACACCCCAACCGGGCGTGAGCTGATTGCCTATTGCTCTTAAGGTACTATTATGCAATATTGAAAATTTCAATATCTATTTAATAAAATTCGAGTAAGACAAATTATTCAATACGAGCATTCAAAATCAAATAATTCACCAACAATATATATCAAAATATAAAAGACTTGTTTATTTCTATATCTTGAATCCTAAGTTCTCTTTCCAATCTTGAACTAACTTCACATCACAGGATGACCTGCATATGCGTTAAAAATAAAGTAGTTTTGTCAACACAGGGTTGAGTGATAAGAACACCAGTTTTGATGTGTATATATAATAGATAATAAATGCGCAACAAAGTCAAATGAGTTAAGCAATTCAACCAATGAGTAAATAAATGAGTTGTCGAACAAGACGAAGCTATTACGACAGTCGTATGATCATACTATTATGATATTATGTTGGACCTCTCCGAATGTGGTTCACGTAAAGCAGATAAGCACATAACAAGTAAGGTACAAATCGTTAAGCACAAGTGACAATAGTTGCAGTTTATGTATTAAATAGTAGGGAAATAAATATTAAACGCATATGTTCCCAAAATAGTACAAAATGAGTTTTAAAAGGGAGAATGCGTTACTCACCTCAAAGACGAACAAAGGTGGTTAGGATAATAAGAAAGCGGGAAAGTCACACGCGAACGTTAAAGCCTAATAAGAAACAAGTGCAAACGGATACACTAAGTAAATTACGACAACTACTTAAACAATATTATAATAATATAATATTATATATAAGGTTTTATTATATAAAATAATTATTTAGATTTATGAAAACGTTAGTTAATAAATATTATTTGTAGTTTTATAAATATATATAAAATTAGTTTACTTGATTTTATATATATTAGAACATTAGTATTTAAGTTATAATATACTTTTTATATATATATGTATATATACCTATTTTTTATACGTATATACACGAACGAAAACGTGAGTAAACGAGTATTATAAAGATAGTTTTTATTAAAATAATCTTTATTAGTTATTATTATTATTAATATAATTGTTAATTGCTTAAAAAGAAATAATAATAAAAATTATCCAAAAATATCGGGGTGCGGGGGGTCGAACCCGCGACCTCCACCCCGTTAACCAAGTGTTTAACCAGCTGGGATACAATGACGTGCGATTAAGAACCAGTTTCTTTAAATTATAAACAATAACTAAACAATCAGTTTTTAACCATAAACCCTAATTAGATTGATTCGATCAATCCGATACAATTGATCAAATCAATAATAGGGCTTTTGTTAAGCTTCATCTCGCGACCAAAACCATATATTTAGTTACCTTGAACGGCAATGATACGATAGTTAATTAAAAACGAACATGCCGGCGCTAATAGGTGAAGAACAGGATATCAAACGACTACTATAATTAGAATAAGTAGAGGGTAAATGATGGCGATGGATAGGTGATATGATTTGCCAATTTAATTGAATTTATATGATCGTTTGTATGCATAAAGACTTAGGATTAGGGTCGGCTGGTTATAATATAAATTACAGATCCGTTTTGATCCAATTTACATAATTGAAGTGTCGGTTACGCTGAAATAGGTATCAACAATATGACTCTTGATTCAATTTTCAAAAATCCATCGAGAATTGAGGTGCAAGCCAAGGAAAATGGTCTAGGGTTCGCTATACAGGTCCTGGGTAAACGGGTTATCCATTTGTTAAAGGATTATAATCAAATATTTCATTTTAGACCCTAGGGCTTGAGAAGGGATGCAGTAAGAGATAGGAGTTTAAGTTTAGAGTTAAATTTGTCAAAGTATGAAAGTTAAAATTATTTAATATATAAATAATTAAGGATAATATAATATTAATTAATCAATTCGATAAATGCGGTATTTTATTTGATAAAATAACCGAAACATAAGAACAGGTTGGTTAATGTTTTATAAAAATTCGAGTTGTTATAGTTTCCCATACTTTAGGGAATTTCGTCCCGAAAATAAAGAATATCATAATAACACCATTTTTAATAAAATAAAATTTTTAAATATGATTTAAATCATAATACAGAACTTTGAATAGTTGAAGCAACGCTCCATATGAAAATCCGATAAGGGCATATATATAGGATGTACCAGTGGCATATCCACCATGTCTTTATCATCTTCACACTCGTACCGTTATCCCAACTACTTTCAATTCTATATTATGATACAAAATCTTACGCCTTATGATTTCCATGCGAGGACTTCGATTCCGGAGTATAATTATTTTCACCGTCAAATGGTCCACATGATTCGTCCTATTGTGTGGATGTACAAAATGTTTGAAAATACATGATTTTGAGTAAACAAAAGTTTCAAGAAGTTTTAATTATAAAACCAATATGTAAAATATTTTGAAAGTTGTAGTGGATTTTACTAAAGCAAGGATTTTTTTTAAGACATCGCAAAAATATAAGTATTCAAAGAGATAACTTATTAATAGAATGAATGTAAGGAAATAAGATAGAAATAGGCTTTAAGTGACAATCTTTTTAAACAAAAAGGGACTTTATTCAAGAGATAGAAGATAAATAGTTCAAATGGGAAAATAATTCAAAGCCATAAAGAGGCGTTACAATACGTAATTAAGAAAAAAGACAAAATATGGTAAGATAAAAGGGAAATGAAAAAAGTCTTCATGATCATTGAGTAACTTAATTGACGTGACTTGGAGCACCATGAGTAGTTGCATTGATAGATGTAGGAGTAGTTGAGGCAGGTTGATTCGGAATTGCTTGTATAACTGTAGCTGAAACAGTGTGCAAGTGGGTTGATTGGTTAGAGTAGGCTTGATAAACTTGTGCTGGCGGGTGTGGAACTTGATAAGTTTGGGTTAAGTATGAATGGTCTTGAAGGATGAGGGCTTGAAAGGTTTGGACTTGATGAGTAGTGTTGTAGAGTGTGACTTTGGTTTGAACTTGATAGTTTGGATAATCTGTAAGCACATATCGCAGAGAGGGTTTGGGTCTCCGGAAGGGTAGCAAGCACGGGTAGTAAGGGCATCAAGTTGAGCATGAGGGGTAGGTTGTTGCGGAACGGCTTGTGTATTAGGCGGGACACGGAAGGTGTTAGCCAAATGGCCATAGCGGTTACACTGGGTGCAACGACGACATAGGGTCTTAACCGGGTGATGATAGTTATAAATGGAGCATAACGGGAAAGGAACAAGGTAAGGTTTCTTGTTTGAGGAGACTTGCGGGTGGGTAGGTTTTGTTGCAGCAAGGTTCTTACATTTCTTGTTGTGGGGATGGGTGGAGGTAGATGGTTCATAGTCACCAGTAGAGGGATTAGTGGGAAAGGTTGGATTGGTCGCATTGATTTTTTGAATTTGCGTCACTATCCTAGGGATCGCAACAACTATCTCCTTGTCGATACAGGTGGCCATAAGATGGTCATGAGAATCAGACGATTGATGTCGAGGATGACGGTGGTTTCTTAGATGAGACATTCTACGAGGACCAAAAATAAAGATTTATATGTTGAAGGATAAGTTGAGGAAAACATTAGAATAATAAATGTTTAATTATGTTGAAAGATAAGTTGAGGAAAACATTAGAATAATAGAATGTTTAATTATGTAGATAACTTATAATAACGTTTCCTTAAGAAGTAAAGGGGTTTGCGTCATAAGGATTAAAAGTAAAAGATTATAAGATGAGGGGGTACAATGCATAAATAGTTATTAGATAATGTAGTCAATATGATTAATGTGTGATGAATACAAGAGGAGATAAATCAGTTTAAATTTTTAGATTTTTATTAAGTTAACTTTACAATAAACAAACGAAATATATTTGTGGATGTTTGCCTCCCATGAGCTTTCCATGGCAATTTGGATGGCCCAACAAAGCTAACGAATAAAAAAAGACAACTGAGTTGGACAACCCATGGGCGTTACATGGCGTTTTGATTGTCCCAACTAATTAACGAATTAACAATATAATAAAGTTTGTCAGCCCGATAAGCGTTACATGGGTTTTTAACCGACCACAATAAATAACGAACTAACGAAATAAAATTTGGGCAGTTGGAGTATCTTGTGAATCACCACGTATGATAACTCCAACAACATCATAAAACAATATAAGAAATGGATAGTAGGAGTGCCCATGGGTTCCATGGATTTTCACCCAACTAACCATTAAATAACGAAACACAATAATCAGGGAAACCGAGTTAGCCACGAATCACCGTGAATTTGGTTTAAAATCAACCTAAGGTGTTGGTCTTATGGCAGTTGCGTTCCTCTTTAGCTGAGAGGAACTTGTCATGCTACCTAGCCTTAAGATGAAGTGTAAAAACAAAAGTAAGGAATTCTTAAGGAATTACCCAAAAATAAGAAGGCAATCTAATTTTGAAAAATTTTCTTTAAATGTTGATGCATAGCCTCAGAGTTTTGTGTGTGTGTGCATAACAATACAATAATAAATAATTATTATATAATTATCTAAGAAAGCTGTAAATAATTAATTTTGAACACAAAAGGCAAACAGATAAGCACGTATGAGGCTCCTAAGCATGTTACTAAGGCACCATTAACGACCTATCTTAAACCTTCGGCTTTGATACCAATCCGTCACACCCCTACCTATGGTGGAAATGCCGGGGCATGAGCTGATTGCTCACAGCTCTCAAGGTACTATTATGCAATATTGGAAATTTCAATATCTATTTAATAAAATTCGATTAAGACAAATTCTTCAATACAAACATTCAAAATCAAATAATTCAACAACAATATATATCAAAATATAAAAGACTTGTTTATTTCTATATCTTGAATCCTAAGTTCTCTTTCCAATCTTGAACTAACTTCACATCACAAGATGACCTGCATATGCGTTAAAAATAAAGTAGTTTTGCCAACACAAGGTTGAGTGAGCAACACACCAGTAATCATGTGTATATATAATAGAATAAATGCGCAACAAAGTCAAATGAGTTAAACAATTCAACCAATGAGTAAATAAATGAGTTGTCGAACATGTCACACCCTCAAAATCCACTAACGGAGTTTTACCGTCAGAGGGTGTGAACTAACAGGATCAGAATCATTAGTTATATCAAACACCACAGTTAAAGTTTTTTTAATACAACCAAGACATCAAGTCTTAAGTAAAAATGTGGAAGCGTAAACTGCAAAGCAAATAGTTGCGCCACACAGGACGACTTAAAACACAATTATCATGATAAAATTTAAAGAAAGGTTAAAACAATAGAGTTCAGAGTATGCATGTCCTATACCGTTCACCCGCCTCGGCTACCTGAGATAAACATACTAAAAGTGTCAACACAGGGTTGGTGAGTTCACATGTCTACATAAATTAATTGTTGCATTTTAGCGTTACCAGATAGTGTTAAGTCAATTATATAACAGTAGGTAGCTAACCTATCAAGAATGTATTACTAAGTATTCGATACCGAAGCTGACTGTTTATACGATTTCCTTGCCACCATGTCAACCACGACCATGGTAATGTGTGAGCCAAAATTACACCCACTCAACCTACAGTCGAGTTTAGAGTTGGGTGGGTTTTGTCAAAACCAGTTTGGTGACTCGCTGTTATCTAATACTAACCGGTTCGATGTTCAGAAGGACCAATTTGGTTTGTTGCCACTTAGCCTTACAAGTGATATATAAAGAGTAACAAAATCTAAAGCTTTGAAGTATGTTATCTCCCCCTAATAAAAACGTTAAAGAGTAAAAGGGTCTGTGAAACTGTTTGCGAAGTTAACAAAAATCCGAGAAAAGTGTGCGCAACAGAAATCCTCACTTGTGCTCTAAAACCAAAAATGAGATTTCTAAGTGTTTGAACTACGAGTGAATCTCTAGACTCGACACATAAAAGTTATGCATGAGATGTGTTCGTTTGTGAAACAAGTGCGACTCGACAAACACGTTGGTGATAAGTTACATGTGTGAACATGTATAGTGTTAAGTGTTACTATGGTACCCAATCAGTAAAATATCTACCACAAGGGCAAATATGTCAAACACATAGCAAACATCCGTCAAATAATCACTTTTCATGTTAAATCAAAGAATTTTGCAGCTAAGTTACCGAGACAGATTTTAACATGTCAAGATTAATCTATTTCACTAACCATACATATAGATAAATTCACCAAAAATTCATCACATAATTACAACTGAGTTAGATTTCTAAAAATATTTTTATTATGTACGGTTTCACACAATAATCAAAACAACACAGTAAGCAGACAACAGTCATTATCATGCGCAACAAAACGTTATTTACTATTGCCGTTATTTGGTTATTCCAATTAATGCAAGTCCAATTGGGTTAGATTACACACTCAAATTATTAACCTCCAGAAGTGGAATCAACTCAATTGGTTATGTCGTTTGTTAGATATACTAATTACAAAACAGCGTACAAGAACCTTCCCGAATCAGACTCGCGCCATAGATTTGTAAATTAATAAAAACTAACTTCCACACGTCCAAAAATTACAAACTCAGACTTTTTAGAAAGTAAACTCGACCTACTACATCATAGAATCAATAATCACTTCCAAACACATCATTAACATCAAGTTACAGTCGTTTTAACATGCAATTATGAATCTGTCCAGCATCAGTTTTCATCAAAAATTCAACAAACTACTAACCTATGAACCAAAAATCATGCATACAACCCTAGCTCAACAATAATCAACATATTTAACAGTTAGGGTTTATGATCATCATGTTAATCAGCAAACAAATCGATGGAATGGATTAAGGGAGTGTTTAATTACCTAGTTAGTAACCTTGGATCTTCAAACAACTTGTAACAATTCTTGTACGTATGTGTGTGTGTGTGTGTTGTTGGCCGATCAAGGGAGAGGGGAGGGGGTGCGGGGCTGCCGTCACAAGAGGGAGAGGGAGGGAGGGCTATCACCCACTTCTGCCTAGCAAAGAGGCGATCGACACTTTCATCCGTACGACACTTCATACGGCGCTGCTTTAATACTGCCGCGGTAGCTGTTATTATACGAAAACTCTTCCAAGGGCAAGTGGGGTTCCCAACTCTTTTCGAAATCAAATACGCATTCACGCAACTTGTCTTCTAAGGTTTGAATGGTGATTTCACTTTGCCCATCCTTTTGAGGATGGTATGCAGTGCTCATTTCGAGGCGGGTGCCTAGTGCGCTTTGTAGTGACTTCCAAAAGTGTGAAGTGAAATGGGAATCTCGATCAGATATGATTGAGACAGGCACTCCGTCTCTAGAAACTACTTCTTTCATGTAGATGTGAGTCAGTCTTTCCATTTTGTTCGATTCCTTGATCGCTAAGAAATGCGCAGACTTAGTCAACCGGTCAATGATCACCCATATGATATCGCATCTCATCGGTGTTTTGGGTAAGCCTGCGATGAAGTCCATGGAAATGTGTTCCCATTTCCACGTTGGGATTTCCGGTTGCTGTAACAGACCATATGGCTTCTGATATTCCACCTTGACTCTTTCACAGGTTAAACATTTGCTCACGTAGGTGGAAATGTCGGCTTTCATGTTCGGCCACCAGTAAAGTACCATCAGGTTATGGTACATTTTGTCTGAACCAGGGTGAATGGAATATCGGGACTTGTGTGCCTTGTCCATCACCAGATTTCTCAAGTCTCCATAATGAGGAACCCAAATCTGGTTCTCGAGATATCTGACCCCATCCGATTTGGTTTCAAGCTGCTTCTCCATGCCCCGAATGAGTTTTAATGGGAGGTTATCGTCTTTCAAAGATTCGATTTGAGCGTCACGAATCTGATCCGGCAACTTGGCATGAATCGTGAGTTGTAATGCTCGCACCCGTCTAGGCTTAACGGTTTCCTTTCTGCTGAGAGCATCGGCCACTACATTGGCCTTGCCAAGGTGGTACTTGATGGCAAAATCATAATCCTTAAGTAGCTCGACCCAACGACACTGTCTCATGTTCAACTCTTTTTTGATCGTAGATATGTTGGAGACTCTTGTGGTCGGTGTAAATGGTGAATTTGGTACTGTACAACTAATGTCTCCATATCTTAAGGGCAAACACCACAGCTCCAAGTTCCAAGTCATGGGTCGTATAGTTCTCTCATGTACCCATAATTGTCGAGATGCATAGGCTATAACCTTCTCAAGTTACATTAACACGCAGTCGAGACCCTGTATCGATGCATCACAATGTACTTCAAAATTTTTGTTCCCTCGGGGAGGGCTAGGATAGGTGCGCTATAGAGTTTTGTTTTCAAAAGTTGGAAGACAGACTCTTGCGCGTCACCCCAATTGTACTTATTACCGTTGTGTGTCAGTGCGGTGAGGGGTTGAGCAATCTTTGAAAATCCCTCGATGAAACGTCAGTAGTAGCCAGCCAGTCCTAGAAATTGTCGCACCTCAGTCGTTGTCTTAGGTGCTTCCCAGTTTTTGATGGCCTCTACCTTGCCTAGATCGACATGGATACCACTCTCATTGATCACATGTCCTAAGAAGTGAACATCGCGAAGCCAAAATTCTCATTTCGAGAGCTTAGCGTACAGTTGTTCCTTCTTTAGTAATTCCAGGATTAACCTTAGGTGTTCTTCATGGTCGGTATTGTTCTTGGAGTATACGAGGATATCGTCAATGAAAAAATAACAAACTTGTCGAGGTACGCCGTGCATACTCTGTAGATAAGGTCCATGAATACGGCTGGTGCATTGGTTAAGCCGAAAGGCATAACCGAAAACTCATAGTGACCGTACCGAGTTCTGAATGCCGTCTTTGAAATGTCTTCTTCGCACACTCTTAATTGATGGTAACCAGATCTCATATCGATCTTCGAGTAGTAACTCGATCCTTGAAGCTGGTCGAGAAGATCATCAATTCCGGGTAGGGGATAACGGTTCTTGACCGTTACTTTGTTCAGCTCCCCGTTGTCGATGCACATGCGGAAAGTCCTGTCCTTCTTTCGGACAAATAGGATAGGGGCTCCCCATGGTGATGAGTTGGGTCAGATGAAACCTTAATCCAACAAATCCTGTAACTGAGTGGACAACTCCTGAAGCTCTGCCGGTGCGAGCCGATACGGGGCTCGTGCTATGGGTGCCGCACCGGGGGCTAAGTCGATTTGGAACTCGACCTGTCGTACCGGGGGCAAAGTTTGATGTTCAGAAGGACTTAGTTGGTTTGTTGCCACTTAGCCTTACAAGTGATATATAAAGAGTAACAAAATCTAAAGCGTTGGAGTATGTTATCTCCCCCTAATAAAAACGTAAAATAGTAAAAGGGGCCGTGAAATTAACTGTTTGCGAAGTTAACAAAAATCCGAGAAAAGCATGCGTCACAGAAATCTTCACTAGTGCACTAAAAACAAAAATGAGATTTCTAATTGTTTGAACTACGAGTGAGTCTCTAGACTCGACACATAAAAGTTATGCATGAGATGTGTTCGTTTGTGAAACAAGTGAGACTCGACAAACACGTTGGTGATAAGTTACATGTGTTAAAAAGTATATTGTTAAGTGTTACTATGGTACATCATCAGTAACATATCTACCACAAGGGAAAATATGTCAAACACATAGCAAACATCCAACAAATAATCACTTTTCATGTTAAATCAAAGAATTTAGGAGCTAAGTTACCGAGACAGATTTTAATATATCAAGATTCCTCTATTTCACTAACCATACTTATAGATGAAATCACCAAAAATTCATCACAGAATCGCAACTGAGTTTGGTTTCTAAAAATAGTTTTATTATTTTATTAAATACAGTTTTCACACAATGAATAAAACAACACAGTAAGCACACAACAGTCATTATCATGCGCAACAAAACTTTATTTATTACTCCCATTATATGCTTAATACAAATAATGCAAGGCTAGTTGGGTTAGATTACACACTCTAATTATTAACCTCCAGAAGTGGAATCAACTCAATTGGTCTTGTCGTTTGTTAGATACACTAATTACAAAATAGCCTACAAGAAGCTGCCCGAATCAGACTTGCGCCAGAGATTTGTAAATTAATAAAAACTAACTTCCACAAATACAACAATTACAAACTCAGACTCTTTAGAAACTAGACTCGACCTACTACATCATAGAATCACTAATCACTACCAAACACATCATTAACATCAAGTTACAGTCGTTTTAACATGCAATTATGAATCTGTCCAGCATCAGTTTTCATCAAAAACTCAACAAACTACTAACCTATGAACTAAAAATCATGCATACAACCCTAGCTCATAAATAATCAACATATTTAACAATTATGGTTTATTATCATCATGTTAATCATGAAAACAAATTGATGGAATGGATTAAGGGAGTGTTTAATTACGTAGTTAGTAACCTTGGATCTTCAAACAACTTGTAACAATTCTTGTATGTATGTGTGTGTGTGTGTGTCGTTGGCCGATCAAGGGAGAGAGGAGGGGGGTGTGGGGCTGCCATCGCAAGAGGGAGAGGGAGGGAGGGGAGTTTTGTGTTAATAATATGTATATATATTATTACTTAATATACATGTTACACTTTGCACCCTCAACTTCTATTTTGTATAATTCAAGCATAAAACATCAATCACCTCCATAATATGATGACATGCATACAAGCACAAATTTACAAATATAAATGTAACACATAATTATATCAAGTACTTTTTTTATAATATTTATTGTTTGTTTACCAACGGTTTGAGTTGACTCGTGTGTGTTTCGGTAAAACTCCGAAAGACTACTTGTGTAATGATTTTCATGTTTCATTTAACCCTAATTAAATGCAATTTGAAATGCGTTGACTGGAATGACATAGTTCGTGTGATCTTGAGTTTGAATTAACGGAGTTTGGATTAAAGGAGTTAACCAGAAATTGACGAGTGTCACATAATAGCACGAAGCTATTACGACTGTCGTATGATCATACTATTATGATATTATGTTGGACCTCTCCGAATGCGGTTCACATAAAGCAAATAAGCACATAACAAGTAAGGTACAAATCGTTAAGCACAAGTGAAAATAGTTGCAGTTAGTGTATTAAATAGTAAGGAAATATTTATTAAACGCATATGTCCCCAAAATAGTATAAAATGAGTTTTAAAAGAGAGAATGCGTTACTCACCTCAAAGGCGAACAAAGGTGGTTAAGATAATTAGAATGCGGGAAAGTCACACGCGAACGTTAAAGTCTAATAAGAAACAAGTGCAAACGGATACAATAAGTAAATTACGACAACTAGTTAAACAATATTATAATAATATAATATTATATATAAGGTTTTATTATATAAAATAATTATTTTGATTTATGAAAACATAACTTAATAATTATTATTTGTAGTTTTATAAATATATAAAAAATTTGTTTACTTAATTTATATATATATTAAAACATTAGTATGTAAGTTATAATATACGTATATGTTTATATATATACCTATATGTTTTTACGTATATACACGAATGAAAACGTAAGTTAAACGAGTATTATATAGTTAGTTTTTATTAACATAATCTTTATTAATAATTATTATTATTAATATAATTGTTAATTGCTTAAAAGGAAATAACAACAAAAAAAATCCAAAAATATCGGGGTGCGGGAGGTCGAACCCGCGACCTCCACCCCGTTAACCAAGTTTTTAACCAGCTAGGCTACAGCGACGTGTGATTAAGAACCAGTTTCTTTTAATTATAAACAATAACATAAACATACAGTTTTTAACCATAAACCCTGATTAGATTGATTCGATCAATCCGATACAACTGATCAAATCAATCATAGGACCTTTGTTAAGCTTCATCTCGCGACCAAAACCATGTATTTAGTTACCTTGAACGACGATGATACGATAGTTGATTAAACACCAACATGCCAGCGTTGATAGGTGACGAACATGATATCAAACAGCTACTATAATATGATTAAGTAGATAGTAAATGATGGCGATGGATAGATGATATGATCTTCCAGTTTAATTGAATTTATATGATCATTTATATGCATAATGATTTAGGGTTAGGGTCGGCTGGTTATAATATAAATTACAGATTCGTTTTGATCCAATTTATATAATTAAAGCGTTGGCTAAGCCGAAATAGGTATAAAAAATATGATTCTTGATTCAATTTCCAAAAATCCGTCGAGAATTGAGGTGCAAGCCAAGGAAAATGGTCTAGGGTTTGCTATACGGATCCATTTTTTAAAGGGTTATAATCAAATATTTCATTATAGACCCTATGGTTTGAGAAGGGATGCAGTAGGAGATAGGAGTTTAAGTTTAGGGTTAAATTTGCCAATGTATGAAAGTTAAAATTATTTATTATATAAATAATTAAGAATAATATAATATTAATTAATCAATTTGAAAAATGCGGATGTTATTTGATAAAATAACCCGAACATAAGAACGGGTCATTTAAAGTTTTATAAAAATCCGAGTTGTTACACCGAAGTTCTGATGGTTTAAGCCCCGATATGCGATATATAGTAGATGTGCTGCTCGATATGTTTTAAATATCTAACTCCAAACACCCGTGTGAGGTAGGGGTTATGTGTAAGTTATTATCTTATTATTATAAATGGTTTAGACCACAGTCGGGGGTATAGCCCGAACCTTGATTACAATTACGAGTAATATAATTTTTTTTATGATAAAAGGTTATAGTTGAAATATGTTTCTTAATGATTAAGAAACGTATGATTTCATATACAAGGGACATAGTCAAAATTGTATTTCTTTATGATTAAGAAATATAATATTCATATAAAAGGAAATAATTCAATTAATGTTTCTTCTTGAAGAATAAACTCAGTATAGATGTTTCTTCCTAAAGAAGAAACGTAGCATATAATTGGTAAATAAACAAAAGGACTAAAGGTCCAAATGTTTTATATAAACAAATGATTTTAACAAGGTTAAAGCTATACAACACAGACTAAAGGTCTTAAGCTAGATCATTGACCTAGTTATTTATACAATGGTTATTCTCGTACTATAGGTCTGAGGTAACAAATCAAGAAGCAGAAATCAGAAATAGAAATCAGTATCAGAAACTGATTATAAACAGAAAAGGTGAATACACCCTAAACTTTTACAAACTCTTTAAGAGTCAGAATGTTTGCATAGGATTTACGAATCCTTAAAACCTTCTATTACAATGATAGGAAACATATACTCTGATTAAAAGTATACATGTGTCTGGATCCATTCATACATGGTGACTCGGAGTTCCTCGAGGCCATGCATATTATCAACATGCCTTTGGGAGTCTACGTGACTGTTTAGAGAACTGATATTATGTATATAATTAATTTTACATGTAAAGAAGGTAATTTTATCTCAATTCAGTTAGGTGCCTAATGAGTAGTCACAAATGTATTATTGTTGATTTCACAAAGGTATTGAAAAGATTTTACAACAGAGTCAATGTCATTCACCAGCTGTGTGCTAACGTATTTTCTAACTCATTTTGCAAGAGAACATAAAGGTTAGAACAAACAAGAAAGACATGATAGAATATTGGAGATACAGTCATTAGATGCTATCTGATGGCTCAGATATTTGATTACAAAATATTAAAGAACTATACCTTTCCTAAAAGTCAGGTATTTGAATTATTAAATGGATATTTAAACCCGAGTTTTCAATATAATAATATTTTATTCAAGACTTCCGCTGAAAAGAACATATTTTATCAAATAAGCTTCATAAACATTAAATGTGTATTTTAACCCGGTATTTTATAAAAGAATACTTTATATTAAAGACTTCCGCTAAAACAAACCCCCCAACTCTGATGTATTTATAAAAAACGTACCAACTATTGGTCACACGCCTAGGCCCTAAGTCGGGGTGTGACAAGATGTCTTAAACATCATAATACAGAATATCAAAACTAAAACAAACAGAAGAGAAAAAAAATCAAAACTATTTCATCAATACCAGAAGACAAACGTGCCTCGAACAAAGTGAACATAGATAAACCTGATTTTTGTGGAACAATATATCTAGTAGGTGTCCTGCAACACTATACATTATTTGGTGGGTTTGGGTTGTTGAGAATAACAATAATGACATATCCTATTTTTCCGGTAATTGTTTTAACAAAACTCGATATTGTATAGAAAGAGCTTGAAGGGCTTAATAAGTATGTAAAATGAAGTTAAAATTAACAATGAGTGTTCCCTTAAAGGATTAAATATATAAGCCACACGAATAAATATGTAAATAAAAGGTGCACTGTTTCCTACTTCAACTACAGCTGCAAATGTCAAAAGTATGGAGATAGGTGAGCTAGTATTGGAGTTACAATTCCAGCAATTTCCAGGCCTTATGATCCAATTCTTCTAACTTGAATAAATCGTCTAATCTTGTTGGTGCATTTTGTGACCGTCGCTATGCAATTCTGACCAGCGGAGATGCCATAGGCGAAGTTAGCACAACTTCGCCTTAGGCGAAGTTAGAACAACTTCGCCATAGGCGAAGTTAGAACAACTTCGCCTACTGGCCCAAGCCCAAGCCCGCGAAATTGGTTATCTATATATATATGTGTGTCTTGTTTAGGGTTTAGTATCCAGAAAGTTAGAATTTTGTGTGTTCAGTTCAATTGTCTAGAGAGAAACAGAGAGGGAGAGTCGTGTGGGACGACCCGAGGTAGAGCTCACCTCGGGTCGGTCGTGTCTTTGTTTGTGTTCGGTTTGTAACGTGGTTTGGTTTTATATAAAGGATCTGAAGATTCGTTTATCCCATTCGTGTGTTTGTTCGTGTGTTTGCTTATGTGTAATCGTGTTCTTCGTCTTCTACACCATTAAACGAGTCTAGGAGGATTCCGCACTCCTAGACCTTGTGCGGATCTCGTATCGATCGGCGACGCCCCTGGGGGACTTACAAGTGGTATCAGAGCCTTAGGCTCTTATGCTATGGTTCGAGATCTGCGTTTTGGTGTTTCTGGCACGTTTCTGATGTGTTTTTGGCCGAACAGCCGCCGTAGGCGAAGTTATTGGGTTCAGGCGAAGTTGTCGCTAAAATTTTAGGGTTTTGGCGAAGTTAGTAGCCAGGCGAAGTTAAAGCCAGGAGAAGTTAATGAGGGGCGAAGTTGACTTTTAGGCGAAGTTGATATTTAGGCGAAGTTGACTTTTGGGCGAAGTTATAGCCAGGCGAAGTTAATGAAGGGCGAAGTTGACTTTTGGGCGAAGTTGACTTTTGGCGAAGTTAAAAAACAAAAATGAAAAAAAAAATTAAAAAAAAAAATTGGTTGGATTTTTCGTCTGTATAGCCAGGTGTACACGATTATTGTGAGACCGAAAGTGTTGTTCCAACAACGAGTGAAACTTGGTATCTCTTGGTCTTACGTGAGAACAAATACGAGTCAACTCTGGATATGGAGTTGAAGTTGTGAATGGGATATTGATTGAAACTGGATATTGACACATATTTGGGTGTTTGTGGGCAAAGAAATTGTTGTTGTTCGAGGTTGACCAACTGAAGAAAGTCAAATCGAACTGAAGGTTTTCGTCATTACTGGATTGCGGTCAGAGCATATTATTTATGTTATTTTCAAGGCGTTCGAGAATTGGACCCTGTTACAATTTTGGAACAAGTTGGATTTAATCGGGAATTAATTTGTTTATGTTCTTGATCGTTATCCATGGTGATTGAAGATGCTTCGGATTAATTAATGGTCATGTGTGTTAGATTCTGTCAAGGTGGTTTTGTGATAAAATTGATCACTTGATGTTGAGTAGTTGAAGATTGAACCTTATCTTACTATACAATTCCGACGTGTTGGTGAAGTTGTGGAGGGAGCCCAACTTCACGTGTTGGTGAAGTTAGAAGAACTTCACGTGTTGGTGAAGTTAGAAGAACTTCACGTGATTGGTTGAGATGATCAATTAGGCACGGGGATGCATGCATGTCAAATACCTCGATTGATATAGTCGGAGGAGCATACACTGAAGGGGAGATCTGATATGGAAGACGCCGGGTGATTGGTAGATTTGTGGAGCTACAAGACAGTTTCAGACACGTCTGGTTGAAGACATGATGGATGTTGCATGTATATGTGAAGTTCAAGTTTGAAGATCACAGTGCAATCGAGTCCTACAAGAAGAAGCAAACATAAGATCATCAGTTAAGAGGGAGTCTGTTGGTGCATGTTTTGTAACAGATGATCTTTTGTGTTTGTTAAAATTGAGAGCAACGGTCAAATGGGAGTCTGTTGGTGCATTTTGTGACCGTCGCTATGCAATTCTGACCAGCGGAGACGCCATAGGCGAAGTTAGCACAACTTCGCCTTAGGCAAAGTTAGAACAACTTCGCCATAGGCGAAGTTAGAACAACTTCGCCATAGGCGAAGTTAGAACAACTTCGCCTACTGGCCCAAGCCCAAGCCCGCGAAGTTGGTTATCTATATATATGTG
This sequence comes from Bidens hawaiensis, assembly GCF_021521415.1. Classification (NCBI taxonomy): domain Eukaryota; kingdom Viridiplantae; phylum Streptophyta; class Magnoliopsida; order Asterales; family Asteraceae; genus Bidens; species Bidens hawaiensis. The sequence goes on from NW_027491061.1 coordinate 1,750,403, forward strand.
TGTCTTGTTTAGGGTTTAGTATCCAGAAAGTTAGAATTTTGTGTGTTCAGTTCAATTGTCTAGAGAGAAACAGAGAGGGAGAGTCGTGTGGGACGACCCGAGGTAGAGCTCACCTCGGGTCGGTCGTGTCTTTGTTTGTGTTCGGTTTGTAACGTGGTTTGATTTTATATAAAGGATCTGCAGATTCGTTTATCCCATTCGTGTGTTTGTTCGTGTGTGATCGTGTTCTTCGTCTTCTGCACCATAAACGAGTCTAGGAGGATTCCGCACTCCTAGACCTCGTGCGGATCTCGTATCGATCGGCGACGCCCCGGGAGGACTTACAAATCTTTTTCCAGATCTACTAACAATCCGCCTATTTTGAAATGACGAAAACTCATTAACTAAATACAAGTCGATAAGATCATTCTCCATAATCAATTGGCAAAAGTTGCGTATCAAGGGAATTGAACATTTTTTTGGTATAAAGCATATTTCTAGGTGACCGAGATTTACACTCGTTTATTTAATACTTTAACAGAAAAATAAATAATTTGACATTATTTGATAATTACCACCCGAGTATTAAGTGATAGCTTCTTTGATTTTCACTGTGCCTTCAAACAATGGAAACACTTTCTACACATAATTTTTACTCAAAACCAAAGAATATCATAATGTTTGATGTACCTAGTTTATATGACAATATAAAATCACAAGACGCATCAAGAATAAGGGCAAATAGCAAAGTATTTTTCATGGTCTGATTTGGTGACTATATTTTCTTTTGTCCCAACCTGTAACATCTCGTTTTCTCGTTTCGGTTAATAAAATAAAATATTAGTTATTATGAGTCGGGCTTGTGTTGGGTTAACTAATATCGGTAATGAACTTGGGTTAATAAGGAAAGGAGGAAAAGATCGTGGGCTTAAGCCCATGACCCATGATATAAATACCATAATTACCATTAATTAATTCATTCTCATCCATTCCATACACCACCCAAAATACACACTTAAGCTCTTTCTCTCTTCCTCTTTTTCTCTAAACCGAAACCAAGAAGAAGAATCGATCCCGACCCGAGGTAATGATAGTATGATATTGTATGGACCCAAACCCGCTAGATTTTATCGCGAAACGACGAGCCGAGACCCGTAAACCGTTAAAGTCACGAGATCCGGGGGGAATCGGGTGTAAACCGATCAAAAGATGAGCTTGTGGGTCACCCTAGCTCAGATATGGATCGAACGCAATGAAAAATGGTGGAAAATAGCTGAGATCTCGCTTTTCTGGCGATGACGGCGCCGGAAAATGTGTACGAGGTTAACGAATGTCAAAGAATGTTTCTGACATTCTCTGACCTAACCCTAGTTCGTTAGCGGAGACATAACTAATTAGCAAGCAATTCGTTATGCCCATTCGTTAATAAGAGATAAAGAATTAGAAGTAGTTCATTAAGCAATTCATTAGGTAATTCGTTAACGGAGAACTTACGAATGAACTCCCAGTTCGTTATAGAAAGCCAGTTCGCTATAAAAATCTAGTTTGTTATGAGAGTCAATTCGTTATGAACCCTATTCGTTAAAGAGTAGAGTAAAAAATTAAACTTTGACAGCTAGCTCGACCCAAGCCATGGGCTTTGCTCCTTGGACCGTTCTAGGGGCTACCGCCCCTAGAACCCCGCTGCCAGGGGCGCTGCCCCCAGACCCTCGTTCGCTGAGGGTTATAATTAGACTAGAAACGTGATATGGGTAGTGATAGTTAATTGATATGTTTAATTGTTATACAGTTACTCGCGACAGCTTAAGAAAGGAATAACCATTAACGGTGAACGTAACCGAGTTCATGTGAGTTTCTAGCCCCATTTCCTTGTTATGTTTTCGGGGTTGTGTGCATACTCAATGTGATTAGTTAATACACTTACATTGAGTGGTAAGTGTATGCATGAATGATATATGTGATATATATTGTAATGTGAATATGGATGAAAGCTTGTCGGCACATGAACGATCTTCGGATATTGCACGTATCGCCGAGGGAGGTAAGTGTCAGAATATGTGATTGTGTATGAATGAATGATAAAGCAGGGTATGTACGAAATAGTATGAATGTTAGTATGAATGTATGGTAGAGCGAAGGTAGGGAACATACCATATTAATATTTGCGAATGTAGGGAACAAACCCTAATAATATCTGCGAATGAAGGGAACATACCCTAATAATATCTGGGAATGTAGGGAACATAACCTAATAAATCTGCCAATGAAGGGAACAAACCCTAATAATATTTGCGAAGGTTATAGGACGAAATGTATGTATATATGAAAGTATGAAGAAAGGTAAAAAACCAAGTATGTATATATGTCTTCGGATGCGTATGTATGTAAGTATGTGAATGTATTGTATGTTACTTGTATTAACTAGAACTCACTCAGCGTAGCTGAGTTTTAGTATGCACGCATGTGAATAGATTGAAGTAGTTGGCTTGAGAGAAGGACACATGGCAGGATTGAAGGGACTGGCATCAAAAGAAGTTTTGTTATGATGTTTTAAATAAACTATTTATGTTATGTTTTAAGACAAGTATCGAATGATTGTAACGAATGTTTGAAGTTTTAATTATTCCGCGAAAGTTTTAATTAACTATGATATTTAGAACTGTGTTTATGAGTAAATCCAATGGTAAAATAGGAAACCGGGAATGGGGCCTTACACAATCTGATTATTAAACTTATTTCAATGGTCTAGTTCGGTTATTAGTTCTGTTTTTGTTTATATCCGGTAGTATATGTAGGGGTGTGCAAAGTACAAAACCTGACCCGAGTGAGTCCCGACCCGACCTGAGGACCGATATACCTGAAACTAAGAGACCAAAAATTGAACCGATTTGGATGATCGGTTATCGGTCTTAAACCTAGTACCGAAACTGAAATAGAGCTTCAATTATTCAATCAATTTTGGTATGAATCAAGGCAAGGATCTCTAGATGTACTTCAACTGCAAATTTCAATCAATGAACATATGATTGATTACAACTGGGTCTTCAGCAAGGTCTTCAAGTCTTCAACCTTCACATAACAAATTTCAATCAGTTACACATACGACTGGGTCTTCAACTGATAAAGTGTTTAATATTTTGAAGTATATTTTTAAATTGGCCCAAGAATCTTTATATTTAATTGATTTATACAATATGACTTTTCAATTTTGGTGCGTAATTGATTAATATAGGCTTAATTTATTGTTTGATGCAGTATGCTCTCCAACTGTTTGATGAAATGTCTCGATGAACATGTGTTGGAAGCCGCCTATAATTATTGTTGTTTCTAGGTGAGCTTCAAGGAATGGTAGGCCATTTGCAGTTTAGGTTTACAAAAGTCAAGTTTATAATTGTATCTAATTGTTGTGCATTGCCTAATTAAACAAATATGTATATAGGTATGCTATATGTAACGTTAATTACACTCTTTTGTAGGCAATGAGATTGTCAGATGTTTCTTCATAATAGTGCTCACCTCATTCATCGTGCCTATACCCCGAGGTATACACAAGCTTATTTGTTCTTACTTATTGATCATAAGTTCATAATAGTCAATTCTAGCATTTCATTAAACCATTATATTCATCGGCTACTTGAGGTTAAGCTAATTAACTCAAGTGGAGCTCCGAGCTTGGAAGCCTAGTGGATGCAACTTTGCAATATCTGCAGATCCATATACTGTGTAGCCGTTTCAGTATTCTTTGAGTGATAACAGTTGTAGAGACTATATATTTTTCAGACTTATGTTTCACACATTTATGTTTTATCAAGAATATGATGTTGAAGATTCACTATTGCCACTTTAGCCAGCACTAAATTAGAATGCACCAGAGCTAGTTAGGGCCAAACCCCTTCATTTGGACGATATTCTAATATTTTAACTTTGCTTTTAGCTTCGCAGGCCTCGTGTATCATCTTAATTGCTAAAACAATATTTGTTTGACTTTGTAGTTTTAGTTACTTATTCATTTTGAAGAATTGAACACATATGTTTATAAAATACATGATATACGTGTCTTTGTTTGACTTTATAGTTTATAGTTTATAGTTATTTTTTTCACTTTGTAGAATCCAAAACAGCTGTAAATAAAATACATGATATACTCAATACATGAAGTTGCGGTTGTGTCAACGGTTTACATATAGTCCAATTCACCAAAATCACTAAGGGCTTGTTTGTTTTACTTCTGAATCAAACCATTCAGAGATCCATGTCTGAATCGCTCAGTTACAGTGCGTTTGGTTGAAAAATGGATACCATCTTGATGTCTGAATGACCTCTTTCTCATTCAGCCAAAAAACATCGCTGAATGAGAAAATTGCCATAGCTACCCTTCTCCTCCTTCTCTTCTGCTGTTATCCACCATCATCCTCCCGATTGATCAGACTATTAACCATCCGCCAACTAACCAACCTTGACACAACACTTTCCTCAACACTCTACAACCTAACCCAACCACTCCTCCCTCGTCCCATCCTCAAACTCCTCGAAATCTCCGGCAACGGCCGCTTACTCTTCCCTATCCTCCTCTCACCTCTCCCGTCCAGAATCTCCCTCCTCGTCAACCTCCTCATCGGATCCATCCTCGACCTTATCCTCATCAGAACCATTAAACACCTCGCCTGACGACCTCGCCCTGTCTACAACAAACACTTGTTTCTCACCTTCTCCGTTGACCATTGGTTGAGTCTGATTGTTATAGTTTGGGCATTTGCTACGTCGGTTTCTCGGGTTTAGATGGACGACATTTCGTCTTTGATGTTGCTGCTGGTGATGTGTTAGGTGTGGTTAATGCAGTAGTCGTGTTTCGGTTTTTGAAAACTCTAGTTTTTTACCTCGGTAATTTCGACGAAGCTATTACGGTAACAATCGGTAATTCGTGATTGACTTATTGTTATGTTTTGTGTTATATTATGTATAAAATTTATATGAGAACTACATTAACTAGAATCATGTTTATTACAACTTAATTGATCACAAAGTTGCAGCGATCTTATTGTTTTATGAGAGAACACAATTTACTAGATCAATATGTATGTATATATAGAATATGATTTGAAAATATTAAGCATATGACCAGTTGCAGACACTTACTTTGTGATGTTATCTTTACACTATGAAATTGATTTGATACATTGATTCTCTTGTGATTAAATGCAATTTTTAAACTTTTGGAGTTGTAAGTTATTTAATTGGAGGCATCTGATTATCAGTTGGAGCAAATATTGGTCACATATTTAATAAACCATTTTCTCTCTAGAAGTTATATGGTTTATAGTTTAATACCTGCACATTTAATTTTGATGATGCTCAGTGGTTGATTGATGTTTGGCAGGTTGTGATTGATAGAGGACCAAACCATTAGTGTATATGTTATTTCCAAATGCTTGACTAATCTCATAGGGTAGTATTAATCACTTTTATCCGTTTGTAGCGTTACATTTACTTAGGCATTTAAACGTGTGCCATATGACTAATCTCATAGAGTTGTAAGTTTTTTACTCAGATTAGGATGATATTCATATCTTTTGATGTTTGTGCTTCTTAATTTTGATACTTAGTTGTGCCATATGTTTTTTCGATCATTATTTTAAATATTTTTGTTTACTATTTTCGGCTTTTCTTCATTCGATTGCAGGTCAGTCCAGCCTTCTGTTACATCTCCTCATATCAGGTGGTTTATTGTTATATCGTATGCTTTATCCTAACATACACCTTTATAGTTAGTTGGATTAATGTATTTACTACTATGTTTTAATGTCTTCTAAAACTTTTATCTCAGAATTGTAAATGGAACTCCACCTACCTACTTGGAGATTATTCCTTTGCAAAGTATAACAAGGTACATGCCCACTATTATAGCCCCATTTATTTAAAGCCCTTTGGTTAAATACTTAATATTAGAAAAAAATGAGATATAAGAACATATACTAATTTTAGTGTAGTAAACCATACCAAAAAGTCTACAAACAGTACCTTTTAATTTAATGATGACGTGTAATCAGTCCCTGACAAAAAGAACTCTCTGCACAGGTACTTTGTCAACGCTACCATCACCGACGACACATCGATTTCTTTGACAATGTGAAGACAAGTCCCTCCTAAGAAAACCATTTAGCGAGCTGATCAGAATCCATGGCCACCTTTGACAATATGTCATTATTTGTCATAACCTTTTGTCGTGTATCATTGTTTGTGGATTTCGTTTGGCCCGATTCAAAGGTTGGTCGAAAGCTTATAAAGTCGTGCGTGTTGTGAGCGACTTTGATCAAAAGAGATTTATGGTTTTTAACAGGCACATATAGCTTTAGCCGTGTTTGATGTTTAGGTGTTTTGTCTACTTGTAGGTGTATTGTTAAGTTATCTGTTTCAGTGTTTTGTCTATTTGCGTCGGTGTTTTGTTGAACTATTTTTAAGATGTATTTGGGTTGATTATAATAAAAGTTTGTTTTAAGATGTATTTTGGTTGGTTATAATGAATGTTTGGTCATTTAGTAAACGTATTATGCTTTCTGACTAAACAAATATATTTCATTCTGCATTAAATAGTTTAGAGGGGTAAAATAGTCATTTTCACAGTCATTCAGAGGTTCAACCAAACAACACTTACTGGTTCATCACTTACTGGCTCAGAGCCTCTTATTCATTCAGACCTCTTAATGATTCAGCACTTAATGGTTCAGCACTTGCCAAATAGCCCATAAAGCTTTATAGTCACAATCACCAAAATCAAATAACAATGAATCCCAAATACATAAATATCTTTTAGCTAAAACCAAATAGTAGTAATTTAACTAGAGCATCCAAACAAAACACAATCGCATAGAAAACCGTCTTCAAGCTTTCCATATTCATCCACAACCATCGATTATTCAACCTCGGGATTCATGTGACTTGATTCTGAATTCTTATTTGAAAAAAAAGCCTAATAAATAATAGAATATAATAAAAACAACAACAACAATAATAATAACAATTGATGTGCTGTAAAACACACTTGTTTTCCGTAACTTTTTTATCCTCTTTAAAGTGCTTAATTATATAATAATTAATGGTTTTAACTCGCTTTAACTTGATCTTACAAAGTTTATTATTTTGTGTAGGTTATGAGTTTTAAAGGAGAAAAGGTTCGGGTTTTTGAAGACATTGGAGGCCTTTATGATCAATTTAACAAGACCAAACTCAAGTCCAGACCCAAGACCACAAGAAGAAAGCGTTTCTTGTATAATATATAATATATTATAAACTAAAAAAAACCCTAGCACCTTAAAAAAACATCTTCTTGCGTAAAGAAGCACCATCACAAAAGAAAGAAAAAAAATAAAAACCAAGCAAGCACCTTATCCCTATTTTCCGATCGGGGCACAAAAGAAAGAAAAGTTTTGTTGGTTTCCTAGGAGGGGACATCAATTGTTTGTTTTTAGGGGACAAGATTAATTGTGTTTTGGTGGTGGGAATTACTCACAGAGCAGCACAGTGGAAGCATAAAACAACAAAAAATAATTATAACCTTAATTGTAGGTTCCCAGCCGGATCTACACGGAATATCTCGTTCTACGTAGGTGCAGAATCCCTACGTAAGACGATACGAGCGTAGAAGACGAAACACGTTAAACACAAGCAAACACACGTTACAATACTCAAAAGACACGTTGTATTGCAACTAGTAACACGTGATATCAATCACCGATTACACAAAACTGAACAACTCCTTCCAAAACCTAGCCGCAGCTAAACATTTATAACATACGACAACTTCGCCTAACATGTTTAGGCGAAGTTGTCACTAACTTCGCTTGTTTCACAAGTTCGCCCATATCAGGCGAACTTGAGACACAACTTCGCTTAATTTCAAATACAAAACATACTAACTCGATTACAGACACTAGATACTGAACTACTGACATCATGTACCAACAGACTCCCCCTTGGCAGTAGCTTCATATCTCTATCTTCAAACACGTGTCTCGTAATCCCAAAAATCTTGTATCTTCCATCTTCAAGCATGAACGCCTTCTCGTACACAAACTGAAACTACTCTTTGATATTTCTTTGCTTCTTCTTTCCAAGCAAAAATGTAAAATATCTTTTTCTCGTTCAGCACCTGCAGATCAGCTTGAGACAAATTCACTAAATGCATAGGATCATATACTCTCATCAGCTCTTGTTCATCTTCATCCTCCATTACTGCTTCAGCTGTTTCACAATCAACGTACCACCATTTTAGATCTTTGAGCACATCCTTGGGCATTTGTTTTATCGGCACTTCTTTTAGACACCGGATTGGCTTATACTTCATTATCATCCAAGGCTTGCCATCTGCTCTCATTCCTCTGTCTTTGTCTTCAACGAGCTTTCCTTTCTGTGGTTTCAACAGCTCGAACTTTTTCTCCTTTATGCTTTCCTTCCAGACTATCTTCCCAATGATCCTAGCCATGTTATCATCACTCCTGTTTATCAACCCCAACCTGGCTAAGTCCTTCACTTCACATTCAGGCAACGTATTCAACGATCTCAACAGCCTCTTGAAATACTGAACCCCATCATACCGTTTAATCACAAAAAGCCTCAACTGCTCATCATATAACCAGCATATAATCCCCTTTTTCGATTCAGCATAACCCCTGATGTTGTAACTTTTCTTGAACATAGTAGGGACCGCCGGTTTCTTAGTCTTTACGAACCACTGAGCGTAGCCTTCTTTCCATCTTGGCTGCTCCTCCCATTCTGTCTCATCACATCCCGTATCTTGACCCAAATCTGACTTTTCAACCTCTGGAATTTCATGCTCAACATTCTCCTCCACAATCTCTCCCTCTTCGACTTCACTATCAATCACGATCTCAGCCCATATCTTCTCTATCTCCTCCAACGGTAACACATCCTCATCACCTATAACATCATCTAACACCTCCTCAGCATCCACAACCACCACATCATCACCCCCTGAACCGCCAGCTGCACTCGTTGACTCCCCCTGAGATGTGGAAGTCCCAAGAGCTTGTTCAGTTCTTGGCAACTCTCCACCTTCACCTTTCGATGCATTGGGATCATCGTCTCGATCGTTACGCTTTTTAAACCTTCCTTTAAAAAGTAGAATGTTACGATCAAAGACCAAGTAACCAGATATAAAGACATAAAACGACATAAGTAGAATAAAACTTAGAAATAAAGTACACGGGATCAAATTTCAGTCTCGACAGGGACTACCACGTTTTAGAAAAGATCCGAATAGGAATCATACTAATTAAGTGACTGTCACATAGATCCATGTTCAGCTGTATTATGACACAAAGAAACAGGTTGTAAGCAGGTAAATAACTTAGAATGGTTTTCATCACTTCTGTGATACGGGTTAGGTTCAATTAAGCTCAAAATATAAATGGGCAACACCTCAGAGATTATGTGTAACGCCCTGAAATTCGATTGGTAAACTAGGATCGTGAAATCATCGGAAACTATAGACTTTGGGATTCTGGACGATAAGTTCGGAACCCATATCATTGGAAAAATCTGCTTTTATCATTTAAAATGTTTATTTTATAAAACGACATTTACGCCTGAAAAATATTAATTTTTATGCTTTCGAAAAATTAAATGTTCTTATTTAAAAAGATTTCAAATAATTATTCGGAAAATGGTTTTATAAAAGTTTTGCTGAAAAAGTTTTAGTTTGTTTAAAAACTTATGAACTCGACTAGTCTTGACCCGTCGGTAGCCTAAACCCGAACCCGAGTCACCCGAGTATTTAAGCGGAAAATCAAGTATTCTTACACCATCTCTTTCATTTCCACCAACACTTCCCACCCAAACACTCTCATTCTAGAGAGAGAAACTAGAGAGAGAAAGTCTTCAAACTTCAAATCCGAGTCCACAAATCTGTTTGTTGTTATTCTTGGTAAGATCTTCTTGAAAATCATCCATTTTCATAACCATTTTCGGCCTCAAATCGAGCAAAAACACCCATTTTCGTTTCTAGAGTTTTCGGGTCAAAAACCGTCTTGTTTTGGTGTCAAAATGCAGGCTTTTGTGTTTAAAATCACTAGGAATCGATAGCCCTTTCAATCCCGAGCATTTCCATGTCAAAAACTTCGATTTTGGGTCAAAAATCTGGAAAATCTGAAAAACCCGTAGGTTTCTCCGTCGCCCAGCTTGAAGGAGTCGAATCAGACTCATTCGATCGAACCAGTCGATCGAATCAGTCCAGTCGATCGAATAGGAAAGCAACCGAATGGTCTCCAACTCATTCGACCGAATGAGTTTCGTATTCGATCGAACGAGTGTCTATTCGATCGAACAAGTTCCATGTTCGACCGAACGAGTTTTTCCAACTGGTTCGACCAAATGTGTTTCTAGTTCGATCGAGTGTGCCTCAGATTCGACCGAATGTGTGTCTATTCGATCGAACGTGTTCCTATTCGATCGAATCAAGCCAGAACCAAGCTGTTTTCGTCTTTAAAACCCAGTTTTTGCTCGAGGCCGCGTAAGCTCGTTTTCTTAGACTTATAGCACGTTGTTAACCTTATATATATGTTCAACTCTAGGCTAAGGAGATCTATTGTAGCACCATCCTAACCCGAGATCAAGGTGAGTTCATAGCCCCTATTTAAGCTTTTCAAAACTATGGGGTGGAAACATGGTAACTTTACACGTTTGGATAAAATCATTTATGCAAACACTCTTTAAACTATAAACTTTTGGATTTCTACACACGTGCGGAAATCCACAAGCTTTTTAAGAATCTATAAACTTTGGAAATCTATGAACATGGGGAAAACCCATCAACTTATGGAGATCTAAGAACATTGGAAATCAATGAGTATGGGAAATTCTATGAACATTGACATCATGGGAATGGGAATCATATTCATATCATCATAGTCATTGTGTCAGCATGGAAATCTAGAGATCAAAGCATCATGAGTTGAATTGGACGCGAGAGTCTATTCTACTCTCGGTAGAACTCGCGACCATGAGTGGCATTCTATTCTCGGTGGCACTCGTAACTCTTGGGATTTCATACTAGTCTCGGTGAAATCCATAACTCTTGAGGACCTATACTAGTCTCGGTAGGGACCAAGGGAACCCAGGATTCTTTGGGGAGTCTATCCTACTCTCGGTAGAACCTAGCTGAGTCCTGGATGACAAGAACGAGGTAGTCTTGGTTTAAGTCTTGCGTGGGATCAATCAAGTCTTGTGTGATCATTGAGTTTCATCATCATTCATCATCATCATCATTTATTCACCATCATCTTGGATACTAGTAAACAGTGGGATCTTGGTGTTGGTTTATCTAGTAAACTTAGCATGCTCAAATCTATATGTCCTTATTTATGCTTAACTGCTATGTGCTACATGTACCGTTGGGAGACCACAAATCTTTGAGTAATCTTATCACAAACGACTCTAATGGGAGAATAATAAGCCCGCTGAGAGTCCAGGAGAACATTTCATGTTTTACTTACTACAAAAACCTCTTTGGGAAAACCAAGAGACCTTTTCTTACAAACCATCTTAAAACCGGGTATTATATCCAAACATAGTAGTATAAGTTGTAGGAGTGGTGGGTTAGCCGCAGGTACACCCTATATATAAACCCCTACAACCTATACTAGTATGTTTGTGTATAAACTCTTTTTCTTTAAACCTATGAATTCACTCATCTACTTTATGTAGTTGACAGTTTGTTACATGTTTTCAGGAAATAATGCAGCAAGAAATCCCTAGCAAGTTTAGAGGCCTTAGAGAGATGAAGGCTAGTCTAGGAGTTGTTTGGAAACTTGATACTTTGTATTAAAACAATTTGTTTCATGTTACCTGGATGGTGTAATATTTGACATTTTGGTTATGTTTATGCATTTAGACTTTTATACTATTGTGCTCAACAATCACGACTTAGTCGCCGCGCCTCGATTATTCCGCCATCACGATCGGGGTGTGACAGATTGGTATCAGAGCCAGTGGTTATAGGGAATTAGGAAACCGACCTAGACTATAACCTAGGATCCTTGACTCTAGATAGCTCATGCATCACAATCACATATCTACACTTATATACGTGCTGCGTGCTTATGTGTTGTATATTAACTGTTAATCTCTTGAGCCATGTCATTCTGTGTTCTTGGTATAATCTATGTCCTCTATTCTTAATCTTTGGCGTGTCATCGATTCTATCTAACGCTCGTTTTTTTTTTTCGTTTTGTCAAGAATGCCTCCCAGACGTGCACCCGCCCCCTTGGACTCCGCTGATCTAGCCAACCTTATAGCCCAGCAGATCGCGGCTGTGTTACCAGGCATGGTAACAGCCATCAGCCAGGGGCTGAGGCAAGAAGGAACCTCTGGGGCCAACCAAATTCCAGCTCAGAACGCAAATGAACCAGCAAATAAGCCATACAAGGACTTCATGGCTACCAAACCCACCAGCTTCAGCGGTTCAGAAGGCGCCGTTGGTCTCCTCCAGTGGATCGAAAAGATGGAGGCTGCCTTTGTTATTAGCTCGTGCCCTGAGACACTGAAAGTCACGCACGCGGCAAGCATGTTGTCTAAACGCGCGCTGACCTGGTGGAACAACGAGATAAGAACCCGCGGGCGTGAGGCTGCCTTGGCCATGACCTGGTCGGAATTTGTAGCTTTGGTTACCCGCGAGTTCGTACCTCGCAGTGAGGTGCAGAAACTTGAAGCTGAGTTTTGGGTGCACAAAATGAAGGGCGCTGATCACCAAGGGTACACGGAGCGTTTTCACGAGCTCTCCCTTCTCGTACCACACTTGGTCACCCCTCCCTCCCGGGCTATTGAGCTTTACATCAATGGCCTACCTGACACTGTCCGTGGAATCGTTATCGGGGCTGACCCATCAACCCTACAAGCGGCCATTGAACTAGCTGCCCGACTGACCCAGGACCAGGTTAAGACTGGGGTCCTAGCCAAAGGTACGGGCAAGGCTGCTGAGGGCTCATCCAAAAAGATCAACCGCATCAAAAAGCGTAAGGCTAGCAGTTACGCGATGGTTACTCCCGCAACCCCAATCAGCTCTGTCGCTCCTGCTCCCACCCCTTCTGGAAGGCCAAAGAGGGAGTACACTGGGGTTCACCCCAAGTGCGGCACTTGCCAATTTCATCACCCTGCCGGAACCCCGTGCTGGAAATGCACGAACTGTGGACGTTTGGGGCACCTAGCGGAACGCTGCAGATTTCAAGGTAATCAACTGGCAATACAGTGCAGCAGTTCCCAACCCAGCAACACTCGAAGCTGTTTCAAGTGTGGAGCCACGGACCATTTCAGGAGCAGGTGTCCTCGTCTTGCAAATCTTCCTCCGGCCCGAGGCCGAGCCTTTACTATTGGCGCTGCTGAAGCTCGCCAAAATCCTGACGTCATTACTGGTACGTTCATCCTTAACAATCTCTGGGTTTCTATTCTATTTGACACGGGTGCAGATAGGAGTTTTATTTCTAGCGAGTTGGTCCCATTGCTTAATCTAGGAACCTCTGTCTTAGACCCCGCTTTCTCTGTCGAAATGGCAAACGGAGAGTCTACCCAAGTGAACAAAATCGTTCGCAATTGCACGCTTACGTTTGATCAGACGTCTCTTAACATTGACCTCATCCCTATGCAATTAGGAAGTTTCGATGTAATTGTTGGGATGGATTGGTTGTCCATCAACCACGCGGAAGTGGTGTGTGCTGAGAAGCTCATTCGCGTTCCTTGTTCTTCTGGCGAGTCCATAATTATTCAAGGAGAAAGATCAGGCAGATGTCTGAAATTAATCTCCTGCTTTAAAGCTCGGCGATGCCTTCGAAAGAAGTGTCTCGCCTTCCTAGCTCATGTCTCCATCAAGAAATCTTTGGGGAAGAAGCTCTCTGATGTCCCCGTTGTGCGTGAATTTCCAGACGTTTTTCCTAAAGACTTACCCGGACTACCTCCTAGCCGACAAGTCGAATTCCACATCGAATTAGTTCCCGGTGCAACCCCCGTGGCAAAATCTCCGTATCGTTTGTCTCCGTCAGAAATGCAGGAATTATCGAGCCAGCTACAGGAACTACTAGACAAGGGTTTTATTCGCCCTAGTTCATCTCCATGGGGAGCTCCAGTCCTCTTCGTCAAGAAGAAGGACGGATCTTTCCGGATGTGCATAGACTATCGTGAGCTTAACAAACTCACGGTCAAGAATCGGTATCCATTACCAAGGATTGACGATCTTTTCGACCAGCTGCAAGGAGCCACTTACTTTTCCAAGATCGACCTATGCTCAGGTTATCACCAAGTACGCGTCATGGAGGACGACATCGCGAAAACCGCTTTCAGAACTCGTTATGGACACTACGAGTTCCTAGTCATGCCTTTTGGTTTGACGAATGCCCCTGCGGTGTTCATGGATCTCATGAATCGCGTTTGTCGTCCGTACCTGGACCAGTTTGTTATCGTCTTCATTGACGATATTCTCGTTTATTCCCGCTCTAAAGCCGACCATGAGCTTCATCTCAGGCTTACCTTGGATCTGCTGAGGAAAGAGCAACTCTACGCCAAATTCTCCAAATGCGAATTCTGGCTAAGGGAAGTTCAATTCTTAGGTCACATCATTAACAAGGAAGGCATTCATGTCGACCCTGCCAAGATTGAAGCCATCAAAAATTGGGGAGCGCCTACAACGCCAACCGAAATTCGTTCATTTCTTGGTTTAGCTGGGTACTACCGTCGATTCATCTCGAACTTTTCAAAGATCGTATTGCCTCTCACAATGTTAACTCAAAAAGGGGAACCATTCATTTGGAACCAAGGGCAAGAAGAGGCTTTCCAAACATTGAAACATAAACTCTGTCATGCACCAATCCTGTCACTTCCTGAGGGTAACGATGATTTTGTTGTTTATTGCGACGCCTCGAGCCAAGGTCTAGGCTGCGTCTTAATGCAACGCGGTAAGGTCATCGCTTATGCCTCGCGCCAACTCAAGAGTCATGAGAGGATTTATGTCACCCACGACTTGGAATTGGGTGCTGTGGTCTTTGCCTTAAAAATATGGAGACACTACCTATACGGTACGAAATGTGTCATCTTCACCGACCACAAGAGCCTACAACACATCCTCAACCAAAGGGAGCTAAACATGCGACAACGTCGATGGGTTGAACTCCTAAGTGACTACGACTGCGAAATCCGCTACCACCCTGGAAAGGCTAACGTAGTGGCTGACGCGTTAAGTCGCAAGGAAAGGACCCAGTTGCATGCGATCCGTATTCAGTCCAATCTTCCCTCCTTGGTTCTTGAAGCTCAAAAGCAAGCGATTGCTGGTGGTGATCTCAAAAATATGCTATCTTGCGGTGCCGAACGGAAGTTTGAAACCAAGTATGATGGTATACTTTACTACTTAAATCGCATGTGGATTCCAAACTCTGAACCACTTCGAGAACTTATCCTGAACGAAGCGCACAAATCCAGATACTCTATTCACCCGGGCAGTGATAAAATGTATCAGAATCTCAAGTCTCACTTCTGGTGGCCGGGTATGAAGAAAGTCATAGCTTTGTACGTCGGTAGGTGCCTAACATGCTCGCGGATCAAGACTGAACATCAGAGACCATCTGGCCTGTTACAAAAACCGATCATACCGCAGTGGAAGTGGGACGAAGTCGCTATGGACTTCATTACCAAACTCCCGCGGACACCCAGCGGTTATGACACGATTTGGGTTATCGTGGATTACTTGACCAAGTCTGCCCACTTTCTCCCTGTCCGCGAGGACTACACTACGGAGAAGCTGGCGCGGATTTACATTCGTGAGATCGTAACCCGTCACGGTGTGCCTAAGGGCATCACGTCTGACCGTGACCCCTCTTTTGCGTCAAGGTTCTGGAAGTCATTTCAGAAAGCCTTTGGGACAAGTGTGAAACTTAGCTCTGCCTATCATCCTGAAACGGACGGACAGAGCGAAAGGACCATACAAACCCTGGAGGATATGCTCAGAGCCTGTATCCTTGAATTCGGTAGTAGCTGGGAGACTCACCTTCCTCTTGCAGAGTTCTCATACAATAACAGCTATCATGCTACCATCAAATGCGCACCATTCGAGGCACTCTATGGCAGGAAATGTCGTTCTCCACTGTGTTGGTCCGAGACCGGAGATTCTCAAATCCTCGGCCCGGAACTGATACAGGAAACCACTGACAGTATCGCCATCATCCAGCAAAGACTTAAGGACGCCCGCTGTCGACACAAGTATTACGCTGACAAACGCCGCAAACCTCTGGAGTTCCAAATAGGCGATCGCGTAATGCTCAAAGTTTCCCCCTGGAAGGGCATTGTTCGCTTCGGGAAAAAGGGAAAGTTTGCTCCAAGGTACGTAGGACCTTTCAAGATCATCGAAAAGGTCGGACCCGTAGCCTATCGCTTGGAATTGCCTCCAGAACTCAGCCGTGTTCACAACGTTTTTCATGTGTCGCAACTCAAAAAGTGCCTCGTTGACGAGACCGCTCAAATCCCGATCGACACGGTTCGCATCGACGACAAACTACACTTTGTTGAGGAACCTGTCGAGATCCTAGATCGAGAAGTCAAAAGGACTAAGCGAAGCCGGATACCCATAGTCAAGGTACGTTGGAACAACCATCGTGGACCCGAGTTCACATGGGAGCGAGAGGATAAGATGAAGGAGGAATACCCTCATCTGTTCGCATAGTCATCATCTTTGTAATTCTAGAAATCTTGGAGTCTATGTAATCGTAATCATGTAATCAGGGACCAATATCAATCAATGAAGTATCATGTTGTTCCTATTTGCTTATAAATATTCTCTTATTTGCATAACACCAAGTTTGGCTACCCATGACTCGTGCTGGAAAACACAAGTTGTGCATACTTAATCATGTAAACATTGGGGTAAACTATGTATCATTGAGCCAAAATTTGTCATCATTCTAGCATTCATGAAGCATGGTTGTGTGTGTGTGTGTGGTGTCGTGTCGATTTTTCTAGCCGCACACAATGGAGTTTATACATTGATACAAGGTGAACTCGTAATTATAGTCCGGAATATAATTACATCAAGTTCACAGGTGTATACGTGTATAAACAATATGCTATTGTGTAACTATGAGTCGTGAACTCAAGCTTCGTGTAGGGAATTAATCAATGAATGTTGAAGGAGTGGTGGGTTAGCCGCTGGTACACCCTATACATAAACCCCTTCGGCACAAGTTGATTATGTCTGAAGCGAGACTTGGAATTAGGGACTCATAGTTAGCGTGGCAGCTGTGAGGCGTTAAATTCAAGAGTTATTGAGGGAATTATTCATTGGAGATTGAAGGAGTGGTGGGTTAGCCGCTGGTACACCCTATATATAAACCCCTTCAATCCGAAATGAATATGTCTGATGTAAAGCTTGAAGGTGATGCCTTGTAGTGGAAAATAGTGTGTCGTCCTGTGTGTCATTGAACTAATAGGAGTCGAAAGAAACACCCAAGTGGAGTTGAGGGAGTGGTGGGTTAGCCGCTGGTACACCCTATATATAAACCCCTTCAACTTGATTTGGGTGGTATCCAAGACGAAAATTAGGGGTAGTGGCGCATAGTGGTCATCATGGGATCATTTGATCTAAAACATCATTGCATCAACTATACTAAGTTCTAAATTTCGGGACGAAATTCCTCTAAATTGGGGAGGATGTAACGCCCTGAAATTCGATTGGTAAACTAGGATCGTGAAATCATCGGAAACTATAGACTTTGGGATTCTGGACGATACGTTCGGAACCCATATCATTGGAAAAATCTGCTTTTATCATTTAAAATGTTTATTTTATAAAACGACATTTACGCCTGAAAAATATTAATTTTTATGCTTTCGAAAAATTAAATGTTCTTATTTAAAAAGATTTCAAATAATTATTCGGAAAATGGTTTTATAAAAGTTTTGCTGAAAAAGTTTTAGTTTGTTTAAAAACTTATGAACTCGACTAGTCTTGACCCGTCGGTAGCCTAAACCCGAACCCGAGTCACCCGAGTATTTGAGCGGAAAATCAAGTATTCTTACACCATCTCTTTCATTTCCACCAACACTTCCCACCCAAACACTCTCATTCTAGAGAGAGAAACTAGAGAGAGAAAGTCTTCAAACTTCAAATCCGAGTCCACAAATCTGTTTGTTGTTATTCTTGGTAAGATCTTCTTGAAAATCATCCATTTTCATAACCATTTTCGGCCTCAAATCGAGCAAAAACACCCATTTTCGTTTCTAGAGTTTTCGGGTCAAAAACCGTCTTGTTTTGGTGTCAAAATGCAGGCTTTTGTGTTTAAAATCACTAGGAATCGATAGCCCTTTCAATCCCGAGCATTTCCATGTCAAAAACTTCGATTTTGGGTCAAAAATCTGGAAAATCTGAAAAACCCGTAGGTTTCTCCGTCGCCCAGCTTGAAGGAGTCGAATCAGACTCATTCGATCGAACCAGTCGATCGAATCAGTCCAGTCGATCGAATAGGAAAGCAACCGAATGGTCTCCAACTCATTCGACCGAATGAGTTTCGTATTCGATCGAACGAGTGTCTATTCGATCGAACAAGTTCCATGTTCGACCGAACGAGTTTTTCCAACTGGTTCGACCAAATGTGTTTCTAGTTCGATCGAGTGTGCCTCAGATTCGACCGAATGTGTGTCTATTCGATCGAACGTGTTCCTATTCGATCGAATCAAGCCAGAACCAAGCTGTTTTCGTCTTTAAAACCCAGTTTTTGCTCGAGGCCGCGTAAGCTCGTTTTCTTAGACTTATAGCACGTTGTTAACCTTATATATATGTTCAACTCTAGGCTAAGGAGATCTATTGTAGCACCATCCTAACCCGAGATCAAGGTGAGTTCATAGCCCCTATTTAAGCTTTTCAAAACTATGGGGTGGAAACATGGTAACTTTACACGTTTGGATAAAATCATTTATGCAAACACTCTTTAAACTATAAACTTTTGGATTTCTACACACGTGCGGAAATCCACAAGCTTTTTAAGAATCTATAAACTTTGGAAATCTATGAACATGGGGAAAACCCATCAACTTATGGAGATCTAAGAACATTGGAAATCAATGAGTATGGGAAATTCTATGAACATTGACATCATGGGAATGGGAATCATATTCATATCATCATAGTCATTGTGTCAGCATGGAAATCTAGAGATCAAAGCATCATGAGTTGAATTGGACGCGAGAGTCTATTCTACTCTCGGTAGAACTCGCGACCATGAGTGGCATTGTGTTCTCGGTGGCACTCGTAACTCTTGGGATTTCATACTAGTCTCGGTGAAATCCATAACTCTTGAGGACCTATACTAGTCTCGGTAGGGACCAAGGGAACCCAGGATTCTTTGGGGAGTCTATCCTACTCTCGGTAGAACCTAGCTGAGTCCTGGATGACAAGAACGAGGTAGTCTTGGTTTAAGTCTTGCGTGGGATCAATCAAGTCTTGTGTGATCATTGAGTTTCATCATCATTCATCATCATCATCATTTATTCACCATCATCTTGGATACTAGTAAACAGTGGGATCTTGGTGTTGGTTTATCTAGTAAACTTAGCATGCTCAAATCTATATGTCCTTATTTATGCTTAACTGCTATGTGCTACATGTACCGTTGGGAGACCACAAATCTTTGAGTAATCTTATCACAAACGACTCTAATGGGAGAATAATAAGCCCGCTGAGAGTCCAGGAGAACATTTCATGTTTTACTTACTACAAAAACCTCTTTGGGAAAACCAAGAGACCTTTTCTTACAAACCATCTTAAAACCGGGTATTATATCCAAACATAGTAGTATAAGTTGTAGGAGTGGTGGGTTAGCCGCAGGTACACCCTATATATAAACCCCTACAACCTATACTAGTATGTTTGTGTATAAACTCTTTTTCTTTAAACCTATGAATTCACTCATCTACTTTATGTAGTTGACAGTTTGTTACATGTTTTCAGGAAATAATGCAGCAAGAAATCCCTAGCAAGTTTAGAGGCCTTAGAGAGATGAAGGCTAGTCTAGGAGTTGTTTGGAAACTTGATATTTTGTATTAAAACAATTTGTTTCATGTTACCTGGATGGTGTAATATTTGACATTTTGGTTATGTTTATGCATTTAGACTTTTATACTATTGTGCTCAACAATCACGACTTAGTCGCCGCGCCTCGATTATTCCGCCATCACGATCGGGGTGTGACAGATTGGTATCAGAGCCAGTGGTTATAGGGAATTAGGAAACCGACCTAGACTATAACCTAGGATCCTTGACTCTAGATAGCTCATGCATCACAATCACATGTCTACACTTATATACGTGCTGCGTGCTTATGTGTTGTATATTAACTGTTAATCTCTTGAGCCATGTCATTCTGTGTTCTTGGTATAATCTATGTCCTCTATTCTTAATCTTTGGCGTGTCATCGATTCTATCTAACGCTCGTTTTTTTTTTTTCGTTTTGTCAAGAATGCCTCCCAGACGTGCACCCGCCCCCTTGGACTCCGCTGATCTAGCCAACCTTATAGCCCAGCAGATCGCGGCTGTGTTACCAGGCATGGTAACAGCCATCAGCCAGGGGCTGAGGCAAGAAGGAACCTCTGGGGCCAACCAAATTCCAGCTCAGAACGCAAATGAACCAGCAAATAAGCCATACAAGGACTTCATGGCTACCAAACCCACCAGCTTCAGCGGTTCAGAAGGCGCCGTTGGTCTCCTCCAGTGGATCGAAAAGATGGAGGCTGCCTTTGTTATTAGCTCGTGCCCTGAGACACTGAAAGTCACGCACGCGGCAAGCATGTTGTCTAAACGCGCGCTGACCTGGTGGAACAACGAGATAAGAACCCGCGGGCGTGAGGCTGCCTTGGCCATGACCTGGTCGGAATTTGTAGCTTTGGTTACCCGCGAGTTCGTACCTCGCAGTGAGGTGCAGAAACTTGAAGCTGAGTTTTGGGTGCACAAAATGAAGGGCGCTGATCACCAAGGGTACACGGAGCGTTTTCACGAGCTCTCCCTTCTCGTACCACACTTGGTCACCCCTCCCTCCCGGGCTATTGAGCTTTACATCAATGGCCTACCTGACACTGTCCGTGGAATCGTTATCGGGGCTGACCCATCAACCCTACAAGCGGCCATTGAACTAGCTGCCCGACTGACCCAGGACCAGGTTAAGACTGGGGTCCTAGCCAAAGGTACGGGCAAGGCCGCTGAGGGCTCATCCAAAAAGATCAACCGCATCAAAAAGCGTAAGGCTAGCAGTTACGCGATGGTTACTCCCGCAACCCCAATCAGCTCTGTCGCTCCTGCTCCCACCCCTTCTGGAAGGCCAAAGAGGGAGTACACTGGGGTTCACCCCAAGTGCGGCACTTGCCAATTTCATCACCCTGCCGGAACCCCGTGCTGGAAATGCACGAACTGTGGACGTTTGGGGCACCTAGCGGAACGCTGCAGATTTCAAGGTAATCAACTGGCAATACAGAGCAGCAGTTCCCAACCCAGCAACACTCGAAGCTATTTCGAGTGTGGAGCCACGGACCATTTCAGGAGCAGGTGTCCTCGTCTTGCAAATCTTCCTCCGGCCCGAGGCCGAGCCTTTACTATTGGCGCTGCTGAAGCTCGCCAAAATCCTGACGTCATTACTGGTACGTTCATCCTTAACAATCTCTGGGTTTCTATTCTATTTGACACGGGTGCAGATAGGAGTTTTATTTCTAGCGAGTTGGTCCCATTGCTTAATCTAGGAACCTCTGTCTTAGACCCCGCTTTCTCTGTCGAAATGGCAAACGGAGAGTCTACCCAAGTGAACAAAATCGTTCGCAATTGCACGCTTACGTTTGATCAGACGTCTCTTAACATTGACCTCATCCCTATGCAATTAGGAAGTTTCGATGTAATTGTTGGGATGGATTGGTTGTCCATCAACCACGCGGAAGTGGTGTGTGCTGAGAAGCTCATTCGCGTTCCTTGTTCTTCTGGCGAGTCCATAATTATTCAAGGAGAAAGATCAGGCAGATGTCTGAAATTAATCTCCTGCTTTAAAGCTCGGCGATGCCTTCGAAAGAAGTGTCTCGCCTTCCTAGCTCATGTCTCCATCAAGAAATCTTTGGGGAAGAAGCTCTCTGATGTCCCCGTTGTGCGTGAATTTCCAGACGTTTTTCCTAAAGACTTACCCGGACTACCTCCTAGCCGACAAGTCGAATTCCACATCGAATTAGTTCCCGGTGCAACCCCCGTGGCAAAATCTCCGTATCGTTTGTCTCCGTCAGAAATGCAGGAATTATCGAGCCAGCTACAGGAACTACTAGACAAGGGTTTTATTCGCCCTAGTTCATCTCCATGGGGAGCTCCAGTCCTCTTCGTCAAGAAGAAGGACGGATCTTTCCGGATGTGCATAGACTATCGTGAGCTTAACAAACTCACGGTCAAGAATCGGTATCCATTACCAAGGATTGACGATCTTTTCGACCAGCTGCAAGGAGCCACTTACTTTTCCAAGATCGACCTATGCTCAGGTTATCACCAAGTACGCGTCATGGAGGACGACATCGCGAAAACCGCTTTCAGAACTCGTTATGGACACTACGAGTTCCTAGTCATGCCTTTTGGTTTGACGAATGCCCCTGCGGTGTTCATGGATCTCATGAATCGCGTTTGTCGTCCGTACCTGGACCAGTTTGTTATCGTCTTCATTGACGATATTCTCGTTTATTCCCGCTCTAAAGCCGACCATGAGCTTCATCTCAGGCTTACCTTGGATCTGCTGAGGAAAGAGCAACTCTACGCCAAATTCTCCAAATGCGAATTCTGGCTAAGGGAAGTTCAATTCTTAGGTCACATCATTAACAAGGAAGGCATTCATGTCGACCCTGCCAAGATTGAAGCCATCAAAAATTGGGGAGCGCCTACAATGCCAACCGAAATTCGTTCATTTCTTGGTTTAGCTGGGTACTACCGTCGATTCATCTCGAACTTTTCAAAGATCGTATTGCCTCTCACAATGTTAACTCAAAAAGGGGAACCATTCATTTGGAACCAAGAGCAAGAAGAGGCTTTCCAAACATTGAAACATAAACTCTGTCATGCACCAATCCTGTCACTTCCTGAGGGTAACGATGATTTTGTTGTTTATTGCGACGCCTCGAGCCAAGGTCTAGGCTGCGTCTTAATGCAACGCGGTAAGGTCATCGCTTATGCCTCGCGCCAACTCAAGAGTCATGAGAGGATTTATGTCACCCACGACTTGGAATTGGGTGCTGTGGTCTTTGCCTTAAAAATATGGAGACACTACCTATACGGTACGAAATGTGTCATCTTCACCGACCACAAGAGCCTACAACACATCCTCAACCAAAGGGAGCTAAACATGCGACAACGTCGATGGGTTGAACTCCTAAGTGACTACGACTGCGAAATCCGCTACCACCCTGGAAAGGCTAACGTAGTGGCTGACGCGTTAAGTCGCAAGGAAAGGACCCAGTTGCATGCGATCCGTATTCAGTCCAATCTTCCCTCCTTGGTTCTTGAAGCTCAAAAGCAAGCGATTGCTGGTGGTGATCTCAAAAATATGCTATCTTGCGGTGCCGAACGGAAGTTTGAAACCAAGTATGATGGTATACTTTACTACTTAAATCGCATGTGGATTCCAAACTCTGAACCACTTCGAGAACTTATCCTGAACGAAGCGCACAAATCCAGATACTCTATTCACCCGGGCAGTGATAAAATGTATCAGAATCTCAAGTCTCACTTCTGGTGGCCGGGTATGAAGAAAGTCATAGCTTTGTACGTCGGTAGGTGCCTAACATGCTCGCGGATCAAGACTGAACATCAGAGACCATCTGGCCTGTTACAAAAACCGATCATACCGCAGTGGAAGTGGGACGAAGTCGCTATGGACTTCATTACCAAACTCCCGCGGACACCCAGCGGTTATGACACGATTTGGGTTATCGTGGATTACTTGACCAAGTCTGCCCACTTTCTCCCTGTCCGCGAGGACTACACTACGGAGAAGCTGGCGCGGATTTACATTCGTGAGATCGTAACCCGTCACGGTGTGCCTAAGGGCATCACGTCTGACCGTGACCCCTCTTTTGCGTCAAGGTTCTGGAAGTCATTTCAGAAAGCCTTTGGGACAAGTGTGAAACTTAGCTCTGCCTATCATCCTGAAACGGACGGACAGAGCGAAAGGACCATACAAACCCTGGAGGATATGCTCAGAGCCTGTATCCTTGAATTCGGTAGTAGCTGGGAGACTCACCTTCCTCTTGCAGAGTTCTCATACAATAACAGCTATCATGCTACCATCAAATGCGCACCATTCGAGGCACTCTATGGCAGGAAATGTCGTTCTCCACTGTGTTGGTCCGAGACCGGAGATTCTCAAATCCTCGGCCCGGAACTGATACAGGAAACCACTGACAGTATCGCCATCATCCAGCAAAGACTTAAGGACGCCCGCTGTCGACACAAGTATTACGCTGACAAACGCCGCAAACCTCTGGAGTTCCAAATAGGCGATCGCGTAATGCTCAAAGTTTCCCCCTGGAAGGGCATTGTTCGCTTCGGGAAAAAGGGAAAGTTTGCTCCAAGGTACGTAGGACCTTTCAAGATCATCGAAAAGGTCGGACCCGTAGCCTATCGCTTGGAATTGCCTCCAGAACTCAGCCGTGTTCACAACGTTTTTCATGTGTCGCAACTCAAAAAGTGCCTCGTTGACGAGACCGCTCAAATCCCGATCGACACGGTTCGCATCGACGACAAACTACACTTTGTTGAGGAACCTGTCGAGATCCTAGATCGAGAAGTCAAAAGGACTAAGCGAAGCCGGATACCCATAGTCAAGGTACGTTGGAACAACCATCGTGGACCCGAGTTCACATGGGAGCGAGAGGATAAGATGAAGGAGGAATACCCTCATCTGTTCGCATAGTCATCATCTTTGTAATTCTAGAAATCTTGGAGTCTATGTAATCGTAATCATGTAATCAGGGACCAATATCAATCAATGAAGTATCATGTTGTTCCTATTTGCTTATAAATATTCTCTTATTTGCATAACACCAAGTTTGGCTACCCATGACTCGTGCTGGAAAACACAAGTTGTGCATACTTAATCATGTAAACATTGGGGTAAACTATGTATCATTGAGCCAAAATTTGTCATCATTCTAGCATTCATGAAGCATGGTTGTGTGTGTGTGTGTGGTGTCGTGTCGATTTTTCTAGCCGCACACAATGGAGTTTATACATTGATACAAGGTGAACTCGTAATTATAGTCCGGAATATAATTACATCAAGTTCACAGGTGTATACGTGTATAAACAATATGCTATTGTGTAACTATGAGTCGTGAACTCAAGCTTCGTGTAGGGAATTAATCAATGAATGTTGAAGGAGTGGTGGGTTAGCCGCTGGTACACCCTATACATAAACCCCTTCGGCACAAGTTGATTATGTCTGAAGCGAGACTTGGAATTAGGGACTCATAGTTAGCGTGGCAGCTGTGAGGCGTTAAATTCAAGAGTTATTGAGGGAATTATTCATTGGAGATTGAAGGAGTGGTGGGTTAGCCGCTGGTACACCCTATATATAAACCCCTTCAATCCGAAATGAATATGTCTGATGTAAAGCTTGAAGGTGATGCCTTGTAGTGGAAAATAGTGTGTCGTCCTGTGTGTCATTGAACTAATAGGAGTCGAAAGAAACACCCAAGTGGAGTTGAGGGAGTGGTGGGTTAGCCGCTGGTACACCCTATATATAAACCCCTTCAACTTGATTTGGGTGGTATCCAAGACGAAAATTAGGGGTAGTGGCGCATAGTGGTCATCATGGGATCATTTGATCTAAAACATCATTGCATCAACTATACTAAGTTCTAAATTTCGGGACGAAATTCCTCTAAATTGGGGAGGATGTAACGCCCTGAAATTCGATTGGTAAACTAGGATCGTGAAATCATCGGAAACTATAGACTTTGGGATTCTGGACGATACGTTCGGAACCCATATCATTGGAAAAATCTGCTTTTATCATTTAAAATGTTTATTTTATAAAACGACATTTACGCCTGAAAAATATTAATTTTTATGCTTTCGAAAAATTAAATGTTCTTATTTAAAAAGATTTCAAATAATTATTCGGAAAATGGTTTTATAAAAGTTTTGCTGAAAAAGTTTTAGTTTGTTTAAAAACTTATGAACTCGACTAGTCTTGACCCGTCGGTAGCCTAAACCCGAACCCGAGTCACCCGAGTATTTGAGCGGAAAATCAAGTATTCTTACACCATCTCTTTCATTTCCACCAACACTTCCCACCCAAACACTCTCATTCTAGAGAGAGAAACTAGAGAGAGAAAGTCTTCAAACTTCAAATCCGAGTCCACAAATCTGTTTGTTGTTATTCTTGGTAAGATCTTCTTGAAAATCATCCATTTTCATAACCATTTTCGGCCTCAAATCGAGCAAAAACACCCATTTTCGTTTCTAGAGTTTTCGGGTCAAAAACCGTCTTGTTTTGGTGTCAAAATGCAGGCTTTTGTGTTTAAAATCACTAGGAATCGATAGCCCTTTCAATCCCGAGCATTTCCATGTCAAAAACTTCGATTTTGGGTCAAAAATCTGGAAAATCTGAAAAACCCGTAGGTTTCTCCGTCGCCCAGCTTGAAGGAGTCGAATCAGACTCATTCGATCGAACCAGTCGATCGAATCAGTCCAGTCGATCGAATAGGAAAGCAACCGAATGGTCTCCAACTCATTCGACCGAATGAGTTTCGTATTCGATCGAACGAGTGTCTATTCGATCGAACAAGTTCCATGTTCGACCGAACGAGTTTTTCCAACTGGTTCGACCAAATGTGTTTCTAGTTCGATCGAGTGTGCCTCAGATTCGACCGAATGTGTGTCTATTCGATCGAACGTGTTCCTATTCGATCGAATCAAGCCAGAACCAAGCTGTTTTCGTCTTTAAAACCCAGTTTTTGCTCGAGGCCGCGTAAGCTCGTTTTCTTAGACTTATAGCACGTTGTTAACCTTATATATATGTTCAACTCTAGGCTAAGGAGATCTATTGTAGCACCATCCTAACCCGAGATCAAGGTGAGTTCATAGCCCCTATTTAAGCTTTTCAAAACTATGGGGTGGAAACATGGTAACTTTACACGTTTGGATAAAATCATTTATGCAAACACTCTTTAAACTATAAACTTTTGGATTTCTACACACGTGCGGAAATCCACAAGCTTTTTAAGAATCTATAAACTTTGGAAATCTATGAACATGGGGAAAACCCATCAACTTATGGAGATCTAAGAACATTGGAAATCAATGAGTATGGGAAATTCTATGAACATTGACATCATGGGAATGGGAATCATATTCATATCATCATAGTCATTGTGTCAGCATGGAAATCTAGAGATCAAAGCATCATGAGTTGAATTGGACGCGAGAGTCTATTCTACTCTCGGTAGAACTCGCGACCATGAGTGGCATTGTGTTCTCGGTGGCACTCGTAACTCTTGGGATTTCATACTAGTCTCGGTGAAATCCATAACTCTTGAGGACCTATACTAGTCTCGGTAGGGACCAAGGGAACCCAGGATTCTTTGGGGAGTCTATCCTACTCTCGGTAGAACCTAGCTGAGTCCTGGATGACAAGAACGAGGTAGTCTTGGTTTAAGTCTTGCGTGGGATCAATCAAGTCTTGTGTGATCATTGAGTTTCATCATCATTCATCATCATCATCATTTATTCACCATCATCTTGGATACTAGTAAACAGTGGGATCTTGGTGTTGGTTTATCTAGTAAACTTAGCATGCTCAAATCTATATGTCCTTATTTATGCTTAACTGCTATGTGCTACATGTACCGTTGGGAGACCACAAATCTTTGAGTAATCTTATCACAAACGACTCTAATGGGAGAATAATAAGCCCGCTGAGAGTCCAGGAGAACATTTCATGTTTTACTTACTACAAAAACCTCTTTGGGAAAACCAAGAGACCTTTTCTTACAAACCATCTTAAAACCGGGTATTATATCCAAACATAGTAGTATAAGTTGTAGGAGTGGTGGGTTAGCCGCAGGTACACCCTATATATAAACCCCTACAACCTATACTAGTATGTTTGTGTATAAACTCTTTTTCTTTAAACCTATGAATTCACTCATCTACTTTATGTAGTTGACAGTTTGTTACATGTTTTCAGGAAATAATGCAGCAAGAAATCCCTAGCAAGTTTAGAGGCCTTAGAGAGATGAAGGCTAGTCTAGGAGTTGTTTGGAAACTTGATATTTTGTATTAAAACAATTTGTTTCATGTTACCTGGATGGTGTAATATTTGACATTTTGGTTATGTTTATGCATTTAGACTTTTATACTATTGTGCTCAACAATCACGACTTAGTCGCCGCGCCTCGATTATTCCGCCATCACGATCGGGGTGTGACATTATGATGTCTCCTATCTATTCTCAAAGTGTATTTGGCTTTCCCCAAGTCACCCCGAGTTGACCTCGACCCGTAGTGTCTGATTAAATAGTAAGTACACGTCGATCAATAGAGTCTTCTTCCCGTTCTCTATCTTGCATCTTGATTGAGAAGTATTAACATTATAAGCTCTAGAATGTCTCAATAACACATAAATTTTTTTTTTTAATAAATATTTACACAGTTTCAGAGTAGTAAACAACTGCAAGTCCCGAATCTGGATCACTGCAGTTTCTTGATACGCTATCTTCACGGGAATCAGAACACTCACGGGTTCGTGTATGACTGGGTAATCGCTTTTCTGCCTATCATTCGGAAAGATATATGCGGAGACATACACAACTCTTAATGAGTTTCCACTTAAGATCGAGGAGATTTAGTTAGTATCACTTCTACTTTTACGCACCATAAAAAGCTACCATGACATACAATGACTGTTCTAAAGTCTTTTAGGCCTAATAACTTCACTAGTTAAGCACACAGAATCAGTTTGTCTATCACTTTCCAAGGTTGGATCAATTTTCTTTTAAACATAGTAAAGAAACTTCTTACGAAGTAGTAGACTTGAAAAATTATTTCATCTCCCAATAAAAAAAAATTCAACTTCTATCGCCCCAACCAAGTCGAAGTCTTCAGGTAAACGGCTATCCTGAAGATCCAATGGATCAGCTGGACCGACCACATACGAGTATGTGTCCTTCTAACTAAGTATGAACGTCTAATTTTCAGCAAAAGAATAAAAACACATCATAAACCGCCCCGGTCACTTTCAGTCATCTGGTTAATGGCTATCCTCATACTCTACAGGTAGAAATGAGGACCAAACATATCCGAAGATATGTCCTTCAAACTGAAGCAACCGACATAATTCTAAGTAATAGTGAGGTTTTTTTTTTTTTTTTTTTTTTTTAAACAAAAACGAAAAACACGGTTACTCGGGATTGATCATCCCATTTAGCTCAACAAGGTTTTGAAAACGAGTTTTGTCGAACGCTTTAGTAAACAAATCAGCGAAATTAGCTAACGAATCAACCTTTTCGAGCACTATCAATTTCTTCTCAGCACAATCCCGTATAAAATGATGACGGATGTCAATGTGTTTAGTTTTGCTATGCTTTACGGGATTGTTAGTTACTGAGATAGCAGCAGTGTTATCAATGCAAATAGGAGTATGTGTGAAATTCATACCGTAATCGCGCAATTGCTGTTGTATCCAAAGAACCTGGGAGCAGCAGTTCGATGCTGCCATGTATTCAGCTTCACAGGTAGAAATGGCGACTGAGGTCTGCTTCTTGCACTGCCATGACACTAATCTGCCTCCAAGAAACTGAGATCCACCTGTTGTTGACTTCCGATTCTGATTGCATCCTCCATAATCAGAATCTGTGTAGGCGAATAACTCCACGTCTCCTCCTTTCGTGTACCACAACCCTAGCTTAGGCTTGCCTTTGAGATATCGCAATATCCTCTTCACACCCTTCATGTGAGATTCCTTTGGGTTTGCCTGAAAGCGAGCACAAAGACAAACTGCAAACATAATATCAGGTCTAGATGCAGTTAAGTACATTAAAGAACCTATGATTGCCTGATATTGGGTGGGGTCCACGTCTGCATCACTGTCTGAATCAGCACCCAGTTTATGGTTGACGCAAACTGGAGTATCAAATGGAGTGCAGTCCTCCATCTTGAAGCGTTTGAGAACGTCTTGGACATATTTAGTCTGATGAATGAACATCCCATCTTTCTTCTGATCAACCTGCAGTCCTAAAAAGAAAGTTAGTTCACCCATAGCACTCATTTCAAACCTCTTTTTCATGACGGCTTCAAATTCCTGACACATGGCGACTTTTGATGCAGCAAAGATGATGTCGTCCACGTAGACTTGCACCAGAAGAAAGTCGCTTCCTTTTCTCTTAACGAACAGTGTGCTATCGATCTTTCCCCTTTCAAATTCATTGTCAAGCAAGTAATCGGATAGAGTTGCGTACCAGGCACGAGGGGCCTGATGTAGCCCATATAGTGCTTTACTTAGCTTGTACACGTGATCAGGAAAGTCTGGGTCAGGAAAACCCGGAGGTTGCTCAACGTACACAACCTCATCGACTTTGCCGTTAAGAAACGCACTTTTCACGTCTAACTGGAACACCTTCATCTCCTTGTGTGCAGCAAATGCCAAAAACAATCGAATCGCTTCCAATCTCGCTACAGGAGCAAACACTTCATTGTAGTCGATCCCTTCTTGCTGATTAAAACCTTTTACAACCAGCCTTGCCTTGTTCCTTATGATTATTCCTTTCTCATCTCTCTTACAATTGAAAACCCATTTGGTGCCAATCGCATGTACATTCTTCGGTTTTTGCAACCAAATTCCATACCTCCATCTTCTTGAACTGGGCTAACTCTTCTTGCATGGATTCGACCCACGAGCTGTCCTTGAGAGCCATTTGATAGTTCTTTGGTTCAACCTGGCTGATGAAGCAGGTGTACAAGCATTCGTTAATGACGCCTGTATCTTTAATGCTTGTGTAAACACAAGTGTGCTCATTCAAGCTTCGTCTTGTTTGTACACCGTCGGACAGATCACCTATCACGTTCTCCAAAGGGTGATTTTTGTGAACACTCGTAGTCGGAACCGAACTGACTTGCAGATTGTCTTCCAGGTTCGAAGGTAGCTCATCAATGGGTGATTGTTGTTGAGAATGAAACGGATTGAAGAATTCCTCTTCTGTAGAGGCAGCAGGGGTATCGACAGCATTTGACGAGGAAGGTTGACATTCATCGTACTGCGGTCGTTGCACAAAATTTTCTTCCTCATCATAAAGTATCTTCGTAGCAATTCTCTCATCAACTTCTGCACAATCCAAGTAAGGCAAATTAAAAGATTTAAAAAGCCTATCATAGTCGAAAGCCCAGCGGGTCCCGTGCTTGGTTTTGGTGATTTGTAACTTGTGATGTCAGTGTTACACACCACCTCAACCTTACTGGTTGATAGATTAAAGACTCGTCTGTTGGGGGTCCCAACAACATATCCGACTAAAATACCTTCGTCGGCTATGTCACCAGATTTTGAGTTCGTCTTGAATATCGAACACGGGGACCCGAATGGTTCGAGACCACTCAAGTTAGGCTTTCTACCATGCATAAGTTCATAACATGTTTTATTCAATCTTTTAACAGTTAAAACTCTATTAAGGATATAACAGGCTGTAGCAATAGCTTCAGCCCAGAACACCACAGGAAGTTTAGAATCAGCCAGCATGGTTCTGGCTCCTTCAATTAGCGTTCTGTTCTTCCTCTCAGCCACCCCATTTTGTTGCGGAGTATACGGAGCGCTGTACTGGTGGTCTATCCCTTTCTGTAAGCAGAATATCTCCATCTGATAGTTTTTGAACTCTGTCCCATTGTAAGTCCTGATGTATTTAACCTTCTTCCCCATAATATTCTCAACCTTGGTAATCAAATTCATTACCAACTGAACCGTTTCATCCTTTGTCTTCAGGAAATATACCCAAGAATATCGAGAGAAATCATCAGTTATCACCAAGCAGTATGATGTTCCACCTAGGCTTTTTACATTCACGGGACCGAAGAGATCCATGTGAAGTAGGTCTAGGGTACTGACTATTGAATTAACCTTCTTGGTGTGATGAGATTTCTTGTGTTGCTTACCCTTTTTGCACGATAAGCATTGGTCTTCAAAGTTGAAATTTTTTAAGGGAACACCCAGCACCAGCCCATTCTTGACAATGTAGTTCATTCTTCAAAGATGAATATGCCCCATTCTTCGATGCCATAACTCGGACTCCGATTCAGTTGCTTTTGACAGAAGACATGATTCTTCTGTTGCCATCTCAGTCGACCTCATGTCCATAACATATGTATTCTTTTCCCTTGGAGCCTTCATTACTATCCATTCCTCTGGTATCTTGAAACCAGGATACAGTACGATCGCTTCATTTTTGGTAAAGTGCACAGTGTAATCTTTGTCACAGATCTGAGATACACTCAGCAGATTATGCTTCAGCTCTTCAACGAAATTCACTTTTTCTAACTTCATTTTACCATTAGTCACCGTCCCAATTCCAGTAATTCTTCCACCACTCTCTCCAGCAAAACTTACTCTACCTCCCTGAACAGGTTTCCATTCGTGTAACAAATTCTTGTTACCGGTCATGTGCCGGGAACAGCCGCTATCCACAACCCATAGATTGTTTGCAGCCCTGTTCAACTGTTCCTGCATGATTAAAGCAAAGGATTAAAATCTGGGGACCCAAGATCTACTGGTCTTGGGTCGATTAAATCTGTTAAAAGGCATCCCGTACTTTGGCTGTCCAAAGTTAGTATTAGAATGATTTCTGTAAGTCCTAAAAGGATACCTTCTAGTAGATTGACTATGAGGCCATCCAAACCTTCGTGAATTAAATGAATTATAACTAATGATTTGGTTGTTAACAGGGAAAAACTGAGATCGACTTCTTTGAAAACCTGGATTAGTCCAATATCTGAACTTTGATGAGTTTTCATTTTTACCATTATAGTAATTAATGTTAGTTCTACTCTCAGTTTTCGAAGGCCTCATACCTCTGAATCTCTGATTCAGAGGGCAATCAGCAATCAGGTGTCCTATTTGAATGCATCTGAAACAGCTCCTGTGTTCAACTTTCGTCTCAACAGTTGTTTTAGATGTTGAGGTTGCATTACTGCCCATTTGTCTAACATATGGTGGGACATACGGGTTTAGTGGAGAATTCTTTTCAGTTGGTTTATGTTCCTCTCCACGTTTTAGTAACACAGCCTCTTCTTTTGTCTCACTAGACTCAGATGTCTTGTCCGAATTTGATGAGACAGGACTAGGAACAGAAATCTTAACATTAGAAACAGGCTTACTTGTTTCGCTTTTACTAACTTCTGGATCTTTAATCGTAACCTTAATAGGAACTGTCTGACCAATTTCAACATCAACAGATTTCTGATTACTAGGATCATAAGTATAGTTATGATTATAAGGAGGTGGAACTTCAGAATATCCAATTCCTCCCCTTTTAACTGGGGAACGTTGATCACTTACGAGGTGATCAAGTATTGCGGAGGAATTTCTAAATTGCTCAAGCTTTCTGTTTAGTTCCACCACTTTCACCTGGTAATCAGCTATCTGTTTATCCCTTTCATCAATTAGTTTGGTTTTTTCTTCTAACACTTCATAGCTAAGATCAATTACCTATATTTTTTCAGCTAGACTGGCTTTAAGACTTCTGATATCTTTCTCACTAGCTTTTATTTTTACCGTGTAATTTTTTCCTCTAGTTTTAGTGTAATAATGATATTCTTTTAATGTTCTAAATTGAGCATCCAAACTAACAAACTGATCAGTTATTGTTTTCAGCTGTTCAGACAGATTTTCACATTTTGTACAAGGGAGTTTAGAACTTACCTCAGAGAGCTGATCTGTCACCTCTGCCATATAAGCTTGATCTTCTCTTGTCTCTCTGTTTTTTCCTTCATTTTCGATGTTAACCAAGTTGGCCTGTTCGAACACTTCCTCAACTTGCAGATTCCAATTGTATTCCCCGTTCTGTGGATATCATTGCCCTATTCTCGTTACTTCCCCCATTCGGTTGTGTTGGCCTGTTCTGACTACGTTCTACACGTTCATTTGTGCATTCTTTAGCAAAGTGTCCATTCTGTTGACAGTTATAACACCGAACCTTTGACTTATCAAAACCTGGTCTTTCACCAACGAATTTTCTACCAGTCTTCTTCATAAACCTTTTAACTCTTCTTACTATCATTGCCATCTGCCACTGCAGATCCATCTCCTCCAGATCATCAGCATCGATCTGATCATAGTCTTCGTCTAAAGTTGCAGGATCAACGATTTTACCTTTAATGTAATTTTCGTAAGAAGCAATGAAAGAGGCATAGAGAGCAAACTGCTGTTCAGCAGATTTAACACTCATGGGCATCTGAGAGTAGTTGTTGTTCAGAACGCTTGAAGAAAAACTACCCTTTGTTGTTTGAGGTTTAGAAGTGTTTGATCCACCAGCTACGAAACACACATCACCATCCATGTTGAGAGTTACATGACCATCATGAGTTGAGTTAGAGCTCGAGTCTCTCTTTGAGTAGTAAGCAGACGATTCTGACTTCGAACTTGAACTTGAATTAACTTTCGCACCATACATTCCCGGATCCTGAACCTGATCAGTTGGTGTCTCTTTTCGAACCATGTTAAGTTCAAAAGTTCGTAGTTTGTTGACTGCTGTTTCCAAGTCAATGTTGGCAAACTCTTTATCTTCTCTCATCAAGACAGTGTACATCTCCCATTTCGGTGGGAGAGCATCAAGGAGTTTTTCAACGATCTCCTCTTCTTTGTAAACAATGGAATAATTGCTGAGTTCGGTCATCAGGTGATAATATCTTGTGATGATATCATCAAGTGATTCATTCTTCAAGTACTTAAACACCGAGAATTGGGTTTTGAGTAGCTTAATCTTGGACGCACGTATCCCCACATTACCTTCAAATCGGTTTTCAAGCGCTTCCCATAGCTCTCTAGCGGTTTTATATTTCCTGAAGGTGTGAAGAATCTCTTGTGGAAGAGCCATTGTTATCGCAGCATGAGCTTTGCTTTCAGCCTCATACATCTTCTTTTCTTCCTCTTCCATCTTATTGTATTTCTTAATTTGTTCACGACCCTCATACAAAGCCGTTGGTGGAATGTATCCATCTTGAATGCATACCCACATCTTAGCATCTTGATATTTAACATACTACTCAAACCGATCTTTCCAAGCCACGAAATCGGTACCCTTAAGCATTTTCGGTGCCTTAGTAGCTGAACCTGCTTCCACCTCCATTTTCACCAGTTCCGTAATATTTATAGAAGTCATCTTTGGAAGAAATACAAACGAGCACTCAAAGAAACCAAAAATAAAAATTTTATTCTGAACAGTACTGTAGGCGAAGTTAAACTTAACTTCGCTTAAGTCTTAACTTCGCTTGAATTCTTAACTTCGCTCCTTTTTAAATTCGCCTGATTAGGCGAAGTTATAGATAACTTCGCTTAAGTTAAGCGAACTTGTGAGGTAGGCGAAGTTGTTAATAACTTCGCTTAACCTTATATCTTCGCCTAAACCCTACAAACAGTAGCGGCAACTTCGCCTGATGAACAATTGTTTTTGCAGGTTTGATTTTGACGTTTTGCGAGGTATGCGAAGGTGTAATGGGTTGTATTTGATGGTGGGAGGTGAGTAAGACACAAAAACTCGGTATATTAACGTAAACTCGTCCCGCGAATAGTCGAACGGAATGATTTCTACACCCGTGTGATAATCCCGAACCACACAATCACGAGCAAATGCTCTGATACCAATTGTAGGTTCCCAGCCGGATCTACATGGAATATCTCGTTCACGTAGGTGCGGAATCCCTACGTAAGACGATACGAGCGTAGAAGACGAAACACGTTAAACACAAGCAAACACATGTTACAATACTCAAAAGACACGTTGTATTGCAACTAGTAACACGTGATATCAATCACCGATTACACAAAACTGAACAACTCCTTCCAAAACCTAGCCGCAGCTAAACATTTATAACATACGACAACTTCGCATAACATGTTTAGGCGAAGTTGTCACTAACTTCGCTTGTTTCACAAGTTCGCCCATATCAGGCGAACTTGAGACACAACTTTGCTTAATTTCAAATGCAAAACATACTAACTCGATTACAGACACTAGATACTGAACTACTGACATCATGTACCAACATTAATACCCCCCAGGGAGAGTTCCGATCGGCAGCCATCATCACAAGTGAGAAATTCGTTTTTGCACTTGTGAAGTAAAGGGAAGAAGAAGTAAGCTAAAGGAGACTTGGGACAACAGCTAGGGAGTGTTCTTCATCATAAAACTCAGCCTACACGATAGTATAACATTCATAATCTTTGTGTTCTTGTGTACATTCAAAACTAGTTTGATTTTGATCTTTAAGGTTAATTGTTTTGCAATTGGATTAAGGATTGAGTTGTGCTTGATTATCATTGATTGTTGAATGATTTGGATTATGTTTTTGATGATGAATATGATGTTTTTATTAAGTATATGCTGCTGTTCAAAAGTTATGAATAGCTAAACTTGTTAGTTCTACCTAGGTTTGATGTTATTGTTAGGTTTTGATGAGTTTATTGGATTGTTTGATCAATGTGACTTGAATTTCTATTGAAAGTTTGGTTTAATGATGAATTAGGTTGTGTTTAGTGGCTGTGATATTATTGATATTATCTCATAATTTCGTGCTTCGATTAATTGAATTGGTTTTGATTGATAGTTGCATGTTCAATTCTTTACTTTATGTTTAGAGTTTGATTGCGGTAGGATCAACCGTAGGGTTTTGTTGAGTGTGTTAATTGATTGAATCAGTGGGTAAGCAGGTTCTTAGAGACCAAGAGGTGATAGGAAGTAAGTCGTCTCATAGCTTTTACTTGTTAGAATTAGGATCGCGCGAGAGCGGGTTCAGTTCTTGTCGGGTTTGGGTTTGTGAGCGATTAGTTGGTCTAGTTTGAGTTAAACCAAATTGTTCCTCTATCATTGGTTGCGTAGTATTCGTTTCCATTAGGGTCGTGTGTCGGTGAGACCGAGAGGAGAGTCGACATTAGAACACCTTAGCATTCGTTTCCTGGTTTGTTCTTAAAATCAATTAAGTGTAAGTTAGGGTTTATTGGTGAGACCGAGAGGTGATGTAGCTTTCTTGAGCGAACCTTAGTTGTGTCATCCTTATATACTAGTGTCGTGAGATCATTTAATCCATTAGCTTGTTAGACCATCAATATGATTCTTATCTAGGTAGACGTTTTCTCCTTTTGCAGTTAAGTTTCTAAGTTTCATTAAGTGTTTCGTCTAGTTAACTTAAGTTAAGTTAATTAAATTAGTTAAAGTAGTTTAGGTCAAGCAGTTTAATTACTAAAAATTATTTAAAAAATTATTATTCTTAGGAATGTCTTGTCTAGGGTTTAATTTTCTTAGGTCTATACTGCTTTCGACCGCTACACTTGCCGGTTGTTTGTGGTGTCATTTGGAGTTTCCGTTTTATAAATTTAAAACTTCGTTGTGAGTCCCATAGAAAAAACACTCATTAGACACACATCAACAATAACAATAATAACAAATACAACAACAAACTTACCTTTTCCAAAATCGTTAAATTCTATCGGCCATTCAATATCGTTTATCTTCTTAGTTTACAAACCAATACAATCTGTTAGGCCACGATTTTTATACTGAGGATCCTTTATCCTTAACTGTCTTATGGATAGTTTATCCTTGAAATATATGTCAGGATATAAAGGATCGACGATCCTCGGTATTGTTTGTTTACTAATGATTGCATTTAGTATAGTGATGTGTTAGACAGGTGTATCAACTTGGAGACGCATTTGCATCAATTATCCACATGGAACACCCTATAGCTGGAACATGGATATAGGATCCTAATTCAACACAGCTGGTTATGGACGAACTCTCTAGAAGATCGAAGTTTAAATATCACCAACGGCTGTGTGACTCGTTCTTCCGCTTATCTCGCTACTGAACGACTATACGCACGTGGTCAAAGTCATGGAGCGGCTAGTGGAGGACTTCCGTGTAATTAGGAGATATTTTTATTATTGTTATATTATTTAAACGGGTAATGATCCAATAGGAAGGACACTTGTATTCTCACACACACTAGAGAAGATTCAATAATTCTATCTATACACTAGCTTACATTGTAATTTTGATCATATACTCCACAAACATTTGTAACCACTTTTCGTTGATTAATAAACTTGACGGTGATAGTTTTCACCGTCCGGGGGTTTTTGGTGCCGGAGACCGAGATAACCAT
Organism: Bidens hawaiensis; assembly: GCF_021521415.1. Lineage (NCBI taxonomy): Eukaryota > Viridiplantae > Streptophyta > Magnoliopsida > Asterales > Asteraceae > Bidens > Bidens hawaiensis. Next base: position 1,788,791 of record NW_027491061.1, read on the forward strand.
ATACTCATTGACCAAAGGTTATCTTGTTGATTATTGACTAAGATACTTCGACCAAAGATTATCCTATTAATCCTTGACCGGAGCTATTTTACCAACGATTACCTCGATAAGATTTGACCAAAGTAAGACTATCTTGGTTAAGGGTTTTTTCTCTCATGATCAAATCATCGTGTTTATCAATATCACGCTCATACATTAGTCATTATTGTGTTAGCACCTTACCTCACATTTACAAATTTGGATACTTGATCCTTAGCAGATTTTTGTCCAAAACAATTTGGCGCCCACCGTGGGGCAATTGGTGCTATAATCCATATTATTCTCATCAAGCTTCATTTTTCCATACCCTGAACACTCACAATGGCCTCTCAATCTACATCTGCTTCGTCAATCATGCCCTCATCAATTCCTCTCTCCTCGAGGACCTTGCCACCAATGCCTCCGCCAATCACGGAAGCACAACGAACTACTACTACTGGAAGCAGAACGCAACTACCAATCTTCCAGAGCTTGAAAACCACTTCTGCTACCCCGGCGGTTAATACTAATAGTGATGTTTCGTCTATGTTTTCGCAGGTTAAAGCATATATGGAGCAACATAACAAGACTAACCAGAGGATCCTTCGTGAGATAAAAGATCTCAGAAAGAACAAGAGGCCAGCAGAAGATCTCACTCCCCTAGTGCCCAGGATGCTGGATTTCACCAGTCCGGGATCCTTGGCTCAGCCTTCGCAAGGATCTTCACTATTTCAGCCAGGATCCTCTATCCTGCAACCAGGGTCCATGGGTCAACCGGCTCAGGGATCCTCAATGTTTCAGCCAGGATCCTCTATCCTGCAACCAGGGTCCATGGGTCAACCGGCTCAGGGATACTCAATGTTTCAGCTAGGATCCTCTATCCTGCAACCAGGTTCCATGGGTCATCAGGCTTAAGGATCCTCACTCTTTCAGTCAGGATCACATATCCTTCAACAAGGGTCCGTGGGTCTACAGGCTCAAGGATCCTCGCAATCTCAGCAGTGGTCATCAATGATACCGCCGGGATCATCTGGGTGGTATGCTCAAGGCTCCTATGGTTACCAACCTCAAGGATCCTTTGTTCAGGATCAAGGATCTTCAAGAATGCAGCATAAACAGTCTTCCGAAGTCCATGTTGGAGACATAATTCCCATGCAAACCATAGCTTCAGGAGGACCCACTCCTATTGCCGACTCCTCTTTTCCAAGATACTCGTTTGGAGTACCAAACACCACCCAGCAGTGAGGTAACTGGTACGATCCTATATCTTTAGATACTAACCATGTTCCCATGCAGGATTCAGGCATCAACCAGGCCATGGCTAGGGAATTACAAAAGCTAAAGGATATGATATCCAGTGTCCCGGGAGTGATACGTCCAATTCTTGAGATACCGGAGGGGAGTCACAAGTTATCCAGATTCGCTCCGCCCATATGTGATGCTTAAATTCCGAAGCGATTCCAAACTCCCAACATGAAGACATATGATGGGATCACCGACCCTGAGGAACATGTTGCCCAATATAGGGAAAGGATGGAAATTAATCCAATTCCTGAAAGACTCAAGGAGGCTTGCCTTTGTAAAGGATTTGGAGCCACGCTAACGGGAGCTACACTAAAATGGCTACTAAGTCTTCCACCTTTTTCGGTTACATCATTCTCTCATTTAGTCAATTTGTTTACCACTCAATTTTCCTGTAGTCGGAAATTTTAGAGGTTAACTAGTGATTTATATCGCGTTATCCAGCCTAGTAATGAATCCCTTAGGGATTTCGTTACAAGGTTCAGTAAGGAAGCTTTAGAAATCCCAAACCTTGACATGACTACTGCTGTTAAAGCATTCAAGATGGGAATTCAAAAGAGCTCCCCTTTTTATGATGATTTAGTGATGACTCCATGCAGGACATTATATGAAGTCAGAAATAGGGAATTAAGGTACATTCGCTTGGAAGAAGATAAAAAGATCCAGGATCGTCTCGGGGGACAAACAAAACAAGAAACACCCAAGAAGAATAAAGGATCCTGGAATAGGAACAACAATACAAAGCCATACGCCAAGTTCAACAATCAGAACATGCGGGCAGTTGAAGAAGGAGATGACGATGAAGATTACCCTTGCATCTCCGACTATTGTTTCTCTGTAGATACTCATGGCTTGATTTGTGCCATGAAGGATCTGGGAGAAAAAGCAAGGTGGCCCCGGAAGAATGAGAAGGTCGTCGGCTTTAAGGACAAGTCTAAGTGGTGTGCCTTCCATGAAGACTTTGGCCATGCGACAGACGAGTGCATTGGCTTGAGGAAAGAAATTGGGTACCTCCTGAGCAAGGGCCACTTTAAAGAACTCTTGGGAAGGAAGAAATCCAAAACCCAAGATCCTGAAGACCTCCCACAGAAAGCAACACAACCACCACCAGATGCACATGTGATCAACTTCGTCTCCAGGGACTACGAATTATTTCGAGATTCCTGTACCATAGAATAAAATCCCGTAGAAGAATTCAAATTGGATGATGAGAGAAGACCATTCATCCCCACTACTCGGGTGACTGATCAGAGAGTCTTTTTTAACTCAAGGATCCAGGATCCTCAGAAGAACAAGTCCGATGTGCCAGCAGTTAATTTTATCTCAGGAGGTTCAGACATATGTGGAACTTCTTTCTCTGCAGCAAAAAGATTAGCCAAGGAGGTCAAGATGGACAACGGAGATAATCCAATAGTCTCAAACACATTAACAACCGACAAGAGAATCTTCTTCGATGAGGAAGACAAGCTGAACATCCAAGATCCTCACCATGACGGTTTGATTATTACATTATTTATCTCGAACCATTATGTACGCAGGATCCTAGTGGACGGGGGCAGCTCGGTCAACATTATCCAGTATGACGTCCTCAAAAAAATGAACATCTCGGATTCAGAAATCATTCCTAGAACATCGGTGCTAGTCGGTTTCAGTGGTGAAACCAAGAAGACATTGGGGGACATCAACCTCCCAATTTATATCGAAGGGTTAAATACATACCAAAAACTTTGTGTTATAGATAACCTTTCCTGTTGCAATGTTATTTTAGGTAGGCCTTGGCTCCATGGAATGAAGGCCGTAGCTTCAACTTATCACCAATGCATCAAGCTACCAACTCCTTGGGGAGTTGTAAAGATAGTAGGTGACCAAGCGAAGGCTAAGAACTACTATTCATCGTCAATGAAGCCAACAGCTAAGCAAACTATAGCATAGCAACTACAGCAACATCCTAGGGACGTGCTGGAAGCTCGGGAGAAAGACCTCAAAGAAGTATCATTGGACCCTGAAGATCCAGAGATAAAAGTGTTCCTAGGATCCAGTATTCCCAGCAAAATAGAGGAGCATATAATATCCTTCCTAGCGTGAAGGAGATCAACTTTTGCCTTCAAACACTCAGACATGACAGGTATTTCAAAAGAGGTAATTACTCATAAACTCGGCCTTGATTTATCTGTTAAACCCATCCATCAGAAGCGAAGAAAATTTGCTTCTGAGAGGAACAAGATCATACAAGAAGAAGTTGAAAAACTTCTTAAGGCCGATATGATCAGAGAGGTTCAGTATCCTTGATGGCTAGCTAATGTGGTCGTTGTTTCAAAAAAGAATGGAAAGTGAAGGGTATGTGTCGATTTCACATATTTAAATAAGGCATGTCACAATGATCCTTTCCCATTACCACATATAGATGTCATGGTGGACGCGACGGCTGTACATGAAATGCTCACCTTTATGGATGCTTCCTCTGGATTCCAACAAATTCAGATGGAACCATCTGACCAAGAGGACACAACGTTCATGACTCCAACCGGCATACATTGTTATACTGCTATGCCGTTCGGACTAAGAAATGCAGGAGCGACGTACTAAAGACTAGTAAACATGATGTTCAAAGACCAATTGGGCAAGACTATGGAAGTATACATAGATGATATGGTGGTAAAGTCGAAGAAGGCAAAGGACCACCTTAAAGACCTCGAGGAAGCATTCAATATCTTTGACCAATATAACATGAAGCTAAATCCATCCAAATGCCACTTCGGTGTTAAGGCTGGAAAGTTTCTGGGATATATGGTCACCAAAAGAGGAACTGAAGCAAGCCCGGAACAGATCGAAGCTATTGTCAATCTCAAATCTCCTGCAAATGCCAAGGACGTCCAGAGACTTACCGGAAGAATAGCAGCCTTGAATAGGTTCATCTCAAGATCCTCCAAGAAGTGTAAAGACTTCTATGATATCCTTAGAAAGAACAAGAAGTTTGAGTGGACTGAAAAACATGAATATGCTCTCATAGCCTTGAAGGATTACTTATCCTCAGCTCCGGCTCTGATGAAGCCTGTGGATGGAGAATCCTTGTATCTATATCTTGCTGTTTCAGGAAACGCAGTGAGTGCAGTCTTGATAAAGGATCATGAAGGTGAACAACATCCCGTATGCTATGTAAGTAAAAGTCTTTTAGATGCGGAGTCTAGGTATTCTCATTTAGAAAAGCTAATTCTTGCACTTATTATGGCTTCTACTAAACTGAGACATTATTTTGAAACTCACCCTATTATTTTGAGAACTAACTATCCTGTAAAGAATGTTCTTAGAAAACCAGAGTTATCATGTAGAATGGCTAAGGAGGTTGTAAAGTTAAGTGCATATGATATACAATACGAGCTAAGAACAACGATCAAGTCTCAAGCATTAGCGGACTTTGTGGCTGATTTCACTAGTGATCTACAAAAAGAAGCTGACTTGGAAGTGCAACAACTAGAAAAGACCAAGGATCCTTGGATACTCTTCACTGATGGAGCATCTAACGTGAGAGCAACAGGATTGGGGATCCTACTGAAATCGCCACAGGGGGACATATTACCCCAGTCTATAGCTTGTGAGTTCCAGGCGACAAACAATGAAGCATAGTACGTAGCTTTAATCGCAGGTTTGCAATTAGCCAAAAACATGAGGATCAGGTATCTTCAAATTTATGTAGATTCTTTATTGATAACTAACCACTTTAACGGCTCCTACGCTGTTAAAGGTGAGAAACTAATGAAATATTTAGATGTTGTGAAGGAATTGTCGAAATCCTTCAAAATATTTAGTATTACACAGGTACCGAGGGAAGAAAACGCCGGGGCAGATGCCTTAGCAAACTTAGCCTCATCATTGAATATTCCTGAGGATTTGAAAATCCCAATAATCCACATTCTCACACCAACAATAGGAGAACAGGAAATTGGGGAGATAACAAAAGATAAAGAAATCGTGCTCTGGGATCCTCTATCCTCCAATAATAAAGGATCATGGATCCATCATATCAAGAACTATATTCAGACTGGAGAAATTTCAACCACAGAAAATCCCAAGTCCTTCAAGCTCAAGGTATCCCAATATATTTTATTAAATGATATGGTATATAGAAAATCTCTTGCAGGTCCATATCTGAGATGCATCGAGGATCCTGAGATCCAAGAGGTACTTAAGGATTTTCACGAAGGAGATAGCGGCAATTACACAGGTGGAAGAGCGTTATTTTCCAGGATTCTCAGAACCGGATACTTCTGGCCAACAATTAAAAAAGATGCAGTGGAGTATTCAAATAAGTGTGATGCTTGCCAAAGACACGCAAACATCCTTCATCAACCAGTGGAACCTCTATATCCTATATCCTCCTCATGGCCTTTTATGAAATGGGGTATGGATATTATAGGAAAACTACCAAAAGCACCAGGTGGAAAAGTCTTTATGCTTGCCATGACTGACTACTTCTCCAAATGGATTGTGGCAGAGGCATTTGTACAAGTCTAAGAAAGGGAAGTAATATCTTTTATTAAACGAAATATTATAACTAGATTTGGTATTCCCGCTGAAATTGTTTGTGACAATGGTTCCAATTTATTGGGAAGAGAACTACTAACTTTTGTGACATTTGGGGCATCAAAATGATTACTTCGACTCCAATTCACCCTCAAGCCAATGGCCAAGCAGAGTCTAAAAACAAGATTATCATCAACAATCTAAAGAAGAAGCTAGGATCCAAAAAGGGAAAATGGGCTGAAGAACTTCCTTATGTTCTTTGGGCAGATAGAACTACACCCAAAAATGCGACAGGCAGGACACCCTTCTCCTTGGTGTTCGGAGCGGAAGAAGTAATTCCTACAGAAATGGTGGTCCCTACTGCTAGAACCTGCATCCGTGATCCTGAAGCTAATAGAGAAGTTCTCCTTGAAGACTTGGATACTATAGAAGAACTCAGAGACCTAGACAAAATCAGAATGGCAGCGTATCAACAAAGGGTAGCTGGGTCATATAACAAAAGTATCATAATCAGAAGATTTCAAGAATGAGATCTAGTACTAAGAAAAGCCTTCCAGAACACAACAAATCCGGCTGATGGAAAGTTAGCACCCAAATGGGAAGGACCTTATCAGATTGAGTCTGAAGCAGGGAAGGGGGCATATCATTTGCTCACAATGGAAGGCAACAGGTTACCAAGAGCTTGGAATGCCATTCACCTCAAGAAATATTTTTTCTGATCAGGATCCGTTATCCTGAGAAGATATATTATCCAGTAAAAGGATCAAGGGTCCTTAAAGCGGTAACATCTTTCTAATCTATTATTCTATTCGAATTATTATTATTAATTTAAAGATAATATATTCTTAACCTTTTATCTTTTCCAAGTCTTGAATAACCATGCAGGATTGTAACGGGACATTTGATGTTCAAGAGGTTGGCCACCTCTCCGTTGCATTAAGGTACTTTATTATTTCCCTTGGCCTTTCCCACATTTGGATATGACCCCCGATGGTAATATCCCCTAAGGTTTAAAGGTTTTCACCTTTCTCAGGATCGCCAGTTGCGCACGCTATCCAACATATAGTTCGGGGTAGCGGGACCAGTACACGATTAGTGGCTGACAATTTCGTTATCTCCGGCTATATGGAGGATCCTACGAATTATGGTAGACGTACCATACCTCCGGTTTATAACGTTTTCACGTTATCTCACATTTGGGCTAAAACCCGGTTCGGGCGAGACCCCAGTTAACATCCGTATCTTTGGGCCAGTCCCCAATTTGGGCTTGTCCCCAGTTTATTTTATGGGCTTGTCCACAGTATGTTGGGCTTGTCCCCAGTTACACGGGCTTGTACCCAGATTACACGGGCTTGTCCCCAGTTGCACGGGCTTGTCCCCAAAATATTTGTTGGGCTTGTCCCCAGTTTAACAGGTTTAACCCTAATTAATAACATGAATTGTTTGCAGCGAATTTTCTATGTTCTTACTAAAGATCAAGAAACTAAGGATTCCGGATCCTAGAGCTACTCTTGTAAGGAACATTAGGAGTTCGATACTTCTGTTAACCTAGGTCTATTTGGACCTTCTGGTATGATCCTTATTGATTAACTTAAGTTTGATATTTATTATAACTTTGGATATTCCGGCTAGAAAGGCTAATCTTCTAAAAATAGTTATTTAATTACTGAAGTCTTTAACTAATTTCCGGATATTTTATCCTAAAATTTTCCTTATATAAATTTATTGGTTACTTAAGGATATTCTATTCTAAAATTTTTTTAAAGATCTTATATCCTGAAAATCTAATATTTGAAGATTATTTACCAAACTCTAAACAATGCTTAAACTTATATACAACAAGTTTTTGAAAATAAGTAACAAGCAAATAGTCAAAAGATTTATGTTAATTAAAGTAAATAAGCCACAAGGACTTATCCAAAATTTCTTAACCAAGACTTCACCATACGAAAAGATCGACCATCCATCCGGGTTAAGTAAGAGTTACTAATAGTTCATAAAGTGCAGGAAAATAAAAAAAACAGGGGCAACAAAGGCTTCATCCCCACAAACAGAGGATCCCTCCACCTTTGTCACCCCCACATATTGTCTTAAGGATCATAGATCCTTTATCCAAAATACTATTGTTTATTACAGACCATAGAAATTGTTCATAAAAACATCAACATCAAATAAAAAAACGGGCTCGGGCCTTGTCTTTAATATCCTTCATCGCCCACTTAAGCTGCATCTTCAACTGCAACATCACCTTCCCCCTTGCCGGCCTCAACCGCCTCCTTAACGCCACTGGTCCCAGCCTCGGTGTTCTCAACCATCTCTTCATCATCCTCACCACCAAGGTCGTCAAGTGCAGCCTTCCATTTCTCCACCTCCCATGCTGACTTTTCGAAAGCAGGATCACCAGCCTCCATCGCCATCTTAATCCGTGCCTGGAATACCGATCTGGCAGCCCACACCTTAGCTTCGTTAGTCGCCTGCTCCACTGCCTCTTGACGTTGGCCATCGGCTGAGGATACCTGATCCTCCAATTATTTCTTGAGTTGGATCAGAGCCTTATCCTTAGCGACCGCAACTTTCCCTAACCCGGACATCTTCTCGCTCATCTGGAGGATAGTCTTTTCATAGTGGTCCCTCATAGCAATCACAGCCTACCAACAAATTTCGTGTCAAAATTGGGACAATGTTGGATCCTAAATTCTTATAGGGAAAAACACGGTACACTTAGAGAGCCGACAATGTCACAGTGGGTCTCGGGATCAGTGGGTTTCTTCCTCTTGGAAGCTGCAGATTTGGCCCTGGTAGTGGCGGTCTTGGGCTTGGAGCTTGTGCCAGCCTTTGAACCCTCCTTCTTGACAGCAGGAGAGGTAACCATGCAGTCGATGTCGTCAAGGGATAACTTGAGAGCGGACTTTCCAGATTTCTTGGTGCCTGTAGAGGAGAAATCAACAGATAAGTATTCCATTTTGTTTTATTTACTTTAAAATGATTAACTTAGTTGACATGTTTGAGCTTAAGGAGATGTCACAAAAACCTTCAACAAACCGAGCTTGAAAGGTCCTAACTTCGGTATCCAGTGCTAGGAACTGTTTTGCCTTTTCTTCTGTTCCAGGTAGCTTGCTCAATGAAGCGAAGTTCTCAACTGCAGATAACAAAAAAGAATAAGTTTTAAAGCTGAAGAATAAAGGATCCTGCTATTCCTTAAGGATCCAGGATCCTACCCTTTGTGACCCACGTGGAAGGAAGATCAGTCCCCCCTGGTATCGAGTCGCGTTTAACGAAGAAAAATTGATTCCTCCACACGGAATCGTTTAACGTGGCTTTTAAGATCGGATGGGGCTTTCTGGGTTTGGACTTGAAGATAAAACGGGCAGAACTGAAGGTAGTAAGGGTATACAAATAAGACAACTCCGGGAGGCCAAAATCGATTTTTTCCTCCCTAATGATTCTTTCGATGGTGCTAAGAACACTCCAAATCATCTACATGGCTTGTATGTAAGATATGCCGGTTGAATCAAAAAAACTTTGGGTAAAAGATGGAAAGGGGTATTTATAGCCGATAAGAAAGGGAGTTACCGGAAAGCAGACCCAAACCTTGGAGTAAGTGTCACATCTAATGCTAGATTCATAGGGTCGGAACAAGGTTTCTGGAGGAAATAATGTGTACTGTCGACCTTGGGATCCGTGAGCTTACAGATTTCAGAAGAAGGGTTGGAAAGCAGGCCTTGTGGTTCCATTTCGACCAGTTCGGAACCACCGGATGACTGTTCGGAAGGTTTAGAAGGGGCCGGAGAAGAAGAAGAAGAAGAAGCGGCAGACATGATTAAAGAGAATAAGAAATGAGGATTAGAAGAATACCAGATTCGTCGGATGAAGGTGTATATAATCAAAGATATAAGGCGGCATATATAGACGGTTATAGTTAACCTTAAGGGCTAAATGGTAAATTTTTTGGCAAAACCGTCCCATCGTGCAGTTTTCACAATGATTTTGAATTTCAAAATGAAAGCTGTGTTCCACTGTCACCCGCCATTTTGGGGGCAATTGTTAGGCCACGATTTTTATACTGAGGATCTTTTATCCTTAACTGTCTAATGGATAGTTTATCCTTGAAATATATGTCAGGATATAAAGGATCGACGATCCTCGGTATTGTTTGTTTACTAATGATTGCATTTAGTATAGTGATGTGTTAGACAGGTGTATCAACTTGGAGACGCATTTGCATCAATTATCCACATGGAACACCCTATAGCTGGAACATGGATATAGGATCCTAATTCAACACAGCTGGTTATGGACGAACTCTCTAGAAGATCGAAGTTTAAATATCACCAACAGCTGTGTGACTCATTCTTCCGCTTATCTCGCTACTGAACGACTATACGTACGTGGTCAAAGTCATGGAGCGGCTAGTGGAGGACTTCCGTGTAATTAGGAGATATTGTTATTATTGTTATATTATTTAAGCGGGTAATGATAGAATAGGAAGGACACTTGTATTCTCAGACACACTAGAGCAGATTCAATAATTCTCTCTATACACTAGCTTACATTGTAATTTCGATCATATACTCCACAAACATTTGTAACCACTTTTCGTTGATTAATAAACTTGACGGTGATAGTTTTCACCGTCCGGGGGTTTTTTGTGCCGGAGACCGAGATAACCATATACTCATCGACCAAAGGTTATCTTGTTGATTATTGACTAAGATACTTAGACCAAAGATTATCCTATTAATCCTTGACCGGAGCTATTTTACCAACGATTACCTCGATAAGTTTTGACCAAAGTAAGACTATCTTGGTTAAGGGCTTTTTCCCTCGTGATCAAATCATCATGTTCATCAATATCATGCTCATACATTAGTCATTATTGTGTTAGCACCTTACCTCACATTTACAAATTTGGATACTTGATCCTTAGCAGATTTTTGTCCAAAACACAATCTTCTAGGAATTGTCCCACAATTCTTCTGCCCGTATTAAATATTAAAAGCGGACTCGAATCAACTCCGGAAACCGGAATAGCTAATACATATACAAAATTTAACTATAATGGATGATAACTTAATTTAATAGGAAAACAAGAACTACTAGTAAAATAAGTTAAGGAGTATACATAAACACCTAGGTCGAAGAAATACAATATTTATGTATGTATCTATATACAGTATAAATGTAAACATCATTCAATTGGAAAATACACACACACACACACACAATATAGGGTAAAGATACTAAGAACTATTTGAAAATTGAGTACTTTGAGAACCATTTTAGAGCATTAAAAAAACCTCTAAAAAATATTTAAAAAAATCATTAAACAAAAAAACAAAAAATTTAAAAAAGTAAAAAAACCAAAATTCTTATATTTCATTCCGGTTTCATAAAAAAAGTTTGTATTCTACACATGTGTATAATTTAATTTAGTCTCTAGTAATGTAATGCACACATACGTACATTATCATTTACCTTAAATTGTACATATGTGTATAAAAAATATGTATAAAATTAAAAAAAATAAGTATTATACATATGTTTATAATTTTGTTAAACCTATATTTTTTTAATTTTTTTTATTTCTTTTATAAAACCGGGATGAAAAATAAAAATTTTTGGTTTTATTACTTTTTTTATTTTTGAGTTTTTTTGTTTTATAATTTTTTTATTTTTTGTTAAGAAAAGTGTTTTTTGTGGTCTAAAATGGTTCTCAAAGTTTTGAATTTCAAAATAGTTCTCACATGATCCTAATTATATATATATATATATATATATATATATATATATATATATAAGCTTAAGTTCAAGAGAGAAGTGATATTAGTGCGAGAAATGTGATAAATGAATATGAGCTACCAGTTTTATTTTAGGTTTTAAATATTTATAAATAAATAAAAAAAAGTAAATGTAACAATAAATGCACACTCTCTCTCTCTTCAACTAATACAAATAATATAAACATAATAAATCTCTTTCTAATTAATATATTTAACTGATTTAACTATAATAATTAAAAAGATACAAACATTAATTTAGTTTTATTTTTTATTTATACCTTTTTTATTTTATCCAACAAAAATACAATTTATTCATATAATACTATTTCTTTATATTTAAAAAACAATTTCTTTCCACTCAATTTATTAGCATATATCAATGTGTTTTTTAACAATAAATATTAAAATATAAAATATATATTTTTTCAGTTGATATGCCTTTAAAAATTATTGACATAAATAATAAAAAAAACACCATACAAATATGCCCATTAAATATAAACAATAATAATTCAAAATATACAAAATTATATAACCTACACTTGTTTTAAGCAAAAAAAGCGTACAACATACAAAAAATCATACAACTTACATACGTAATTCGGCATCAACAATTATATAAACTATACAAAGATACAAATATCCTACACGTGCGTAGGTTATATGATTTTCGTATGTAGGTTATATGTTTTTGTGTATGTTGTATATTTTTTATTGAAATTTAGTGCAAACATGTGTAAGATAGTTTTTTGTATTATTTATCACAATATAACTACGTGTTGATGGATATTGATATGTTGAGTTGGAAGAAATTGATTTTGAATAAAAAGAAATTAATGTATGAATAAATTGTATTTTTGTAAGATAAAATATTCGTGTGTATTTTATATGTTTTTCGTGTGTAGGTTATATGTTTTTCATGTGTAGGTTGTATGCTTTTTGTTGATATTTAATGCAAACATGTGTAAAATAGTTTTTTATTATTAATCACAATTTAAGTATGTGTTGATGGATATTAATATATTGAGTTGAAATAAATTGGTTTTGAATAGAAATAAATTTTAATGTATGAATAAATTGTACTTGTGTAGGATAAAAATTCAAGAAATAAAAAATAAGTTATAAAAATAAATGAGTTCTTAAGATTTTCTAATTATAATGATTTGATTAGGTATATTAGTTAAATAGATATCTGTTGAGCCAGAAATAATTAATTACTAAGGATGTGTTATCCTTAGTGACAAGCTTGGATCAGTTATCCTTCTGAAGAACTGTAACGATTCCAACGAAACCAGGTATACCCTAACCGGTAGACGTTAGTTACGTCATATGTAATGTCGGGTACATGAGTTACCATGGTAATTATACGAGAATACATGGTTCATTGTATTGATTGTACGTGAATATATAATTCACCGTATTGAATATGCGATCAAACGATCGATAGTTATTGAAACCCGAATGAATCGAGGGTTCAATTATAGACGAGATATATGATATTTAGTGATGTTACGAAGTATTAAAGCTTCGGGATAAGTGGATTAAAGCACAGAAAAAGGATTTCGATTTAATAGTACGTCGGTACGTTGAACGAAACCTTTAATACCAAACCAAGCAAGAGACAATCGATCAAGCCGAAAAAGATGCGAAATTATTAATAATATGATGTTTTAAGTTAACGAAAGTCATGGTTTGAGTTTTTAAAGTTCTTAAGTCGGTTTTATATAAATTTCATTTTTTTAGCCGAAAAACGACCGTTTTAGCCTCGTTTTAAGCCGAATTAAACATTTAACCGAAAAACGAACTGAACCAGATTATCCAAAACATTATCCGGATTACGAGAATCCAAACATGTGGCCTAAAATGAAGAGGTGGGTCCCACCCCACCTCTCCAAGAGACCGATCGGACCACCACCCCCACAAACCCACTTCATTTTTCTTTTTTCACACAAACTCATCCAACAATCTCCAATCCTCTCAAGTGTTTTTAGCAAGAAAACAAGGTAAATAAGCGAGTTAATCACGTTTCCATCTTCGTTTCTTGAGTTTATTTGCAAGAAAATGAGGTTTCAAAGATGAAAACCGATTCATGCATGATCAAGTGATGTATACGGGTTATACAAGGGATCTTGGTCCAAGAAAGGGGTTAAACGAACCAAGAACGAATTTTTACGGTTTAAATCTTTGTTTTTGTATCATAACCGTAACCATGAAAGAAATGGCTTGATCGTGAGTGTGACTTGCTTGGTATTGTGGTATGTTGTTTGTAGGCTCTGTATTTAGTGGTAGATAAGGCGGAAAGACGAGTTTGTAGCTCGTAGTGGCGGAAAACGAAAGGTATATTCGGTTATGTTCGGTTTTGGGAAATTTGGACAGATTGTTGATGCTTTAGAGTTAGGTCATGAAATTTTACAGAGGTGTTAAACACATGAAAATATGAGTTCTGTGAATTTTTGGTAATTTTTGGATAAAGGATGAATATTTGGTGAATTTAATGCTCGGTTTTGGCCAAAAATTGTGAAAAATAGTTAAATATCATGAAAAATTCTGGAAAATTTCAGATAAGCTTTTCATATAACGTATAAGTCACACACAAAATTTGAGGTCCGTTGGAGAAGTCTAAGTAGGCTTTTCGGTTAAACGAGTTCTAGGGATTTCTAGCTCGGTTTTAGTAAAAAGGGGATGTAAAAGAAAATTTTGGTTTTGGAAAAATTACAGGGGACTATGTGGATGGCAGGGGACATCCAGGAAAAATTTGGGCTTTTTCTAAGGTCGTTTGGTATTTACGACATATTTAGTGTTTAAATGGTGTTTAAAAATAGATAAATAAATTTTAAATATAAAATTTAATTCTGGAAATATTGTTATAAATTTCCCCACTGTCAAAATGTTATTTGTGCAAAATTTCAAGATCCGAGGTTAAACGGATAATTAATTGTGCTAATTATCAAACTTTTAAGGTTAAAACGCGTAAAACGGTGAAGTTCGCTTAAGCGAGCTGACTGGTGTATAAAAACCCTAAAAATGAACTATTTTCATATAATTGAGTTAAACGAGTAAAAATGAATCATCCGAAAATAATTCGGATGATGTGGGTATTTTTAACCGATTTAACAGTTTCTGGTACGCCAAATACGGAAACGGGTCCCGCGGCCAATCGGGGCGTCTAAACCGAGCTCTAATTTCACCACTTTAATTAAAATATCAGTAACAACTATTTTCGGGTCGTGTGTGACCAAACTCATTTTTTTTGAAAAAAAAAAAAAAAACGGATAACCGTGCTAGGCACGCAAAACGGGAAAACAAACTAAAGGTAGTTTTGACTAAAGAACTCTAAGTGATATCACAATCTAAGTCCTGAGAAGTGGTTCGGGGTTAACACTGTCCCCGGATCGTGTACGGTACTGGGTTAACAGTGTCCCTAGATGTACCGGTTGACACGGATTTAATTTATGGAAATTGTATAGTAACGACTTAGGTATCATATTACAGATTCAGGCTCATAGCTGTTCACTGTACTACATACTGACTTATGAGAAGGTGAGTTTCACGAGCCCCTTTTTCTGAATTGTTTTCAAATATTTTCCCGGGGCGGAAGCATGTTTATATCAAAATGTTTAAGTACATGCTGATCGCATGGAAATGAATGTATTTATATAATGTTTATTGTACGGGAATCGTACGGTAATGTATTAAGATGGTAATTGTCTGAGTTGTTAACATTGTAAGGCCCGAAACAGTGTTCTGGGTTAACAGTGTCCCAGAGGTTATTAAATGGGTTTCTGGGTTAACAGTGTCCCCAGAGGTTATTAAATGTGTTTCTGGGTTAACAGTGTCCCCAGAGGTTATTAAATGTGTTTCTGAGTTAACAGTGTCCCCAGAGGTTATTGGATGTGTCTCTGGGTTAACAGAGGTTTCACTTGTAGGCTCAGCATAATTTCATCGCTAATATATGATTACTATAATGATTTGTCATGGTTTATTTAAATTAGTGAAACTCACCAACTATTCGTAGTTGACCCGTTTTCTTTACATGCTTTCTAGGTACACCCAAATTGGAATGAGAGATACGTGCTTGATGATGTGTGCTATTTTGTGGAAGCTTAGTGATCTTTATTTTGTGTTGAATATGTTAACGTATTATCGGTAAAACTTATGTGTTAACGCCTAGATGATAACGAAACTCGGACGATCCGGGGACCATGTTAACCCCGATACACTTCTCAGGACTTAGATTGTGATATCACTTAGAGTTCCTTAGTCAAAACTACCATTAGTTTGTTTTCTCGTTTTGCGTGCCTAGCACGGTTATCCGTCTTTATGTTTTAAAAAATGAGTTTGACCACACACGACCCGAAAATAGTTGTTATTGATATTTTCATTAAAGTGGTGAAATTAGAGCTCGGTTAGACACCCCGTTTGGCCGCGGGGCCCGTTTCCGCCTTTAATACACCGGAAACGGTTAAGTCGGGTAAAATTACCCAAATCATCCGAATTATTTTCGGATGATTTATTTTTACTTGATTAACTTAGTTTCATAAAAATCATCCATTTTTAAGGTTTTCAAACACCAGTCAGCTCGCTTAGGCGAACTACGCCGGTTTACTCGTTTTAAGCTTTAAAAGTTTGTTTTTAAGTTCCATTTAGCACAAATAAATATCCGTTTAGTATCGGACCTTGAAATTTTGTACAAACCATATTTTGACAGTAAGGAATTTTATAAAATTTTTCCAGAATTAATTTTTATATCTAAAATTTATTTAATCATTTTTAAACGTCATTTAAACACCAAATATGTCGAAAATACCAAACGATCTTCGAAAAATCCCAAATTTTTCTGGGATGACCCCTGTCACCCAAATAGTTCCCTGTAATTTTTCCAGAACCAAAAACTCGTTTTTCATGCCATTTTTACCAAAACCGAGCTAGAAATCCCTAGAACTCGTTTTACCCAAAAGCCTACTTAGACTTCTCCAATGAACCTGAAATTTTGTGTGTGACTTTTATATGTTATAAAAAGCTTATCTTAAATTTTCCAGAATTTTCATGATGTTTAGCTATTTTTCACCATTTTTGGCCAAAACCGGCATTAAATTCATCAAATATTCATCCTTTATCCAAAAATTACCAAAAATTCACAGATCTCATATTTTCATGTGTAGATCATCTCTGTGAAATTTCGTGACCCAACTCTAAGTCTACCACAATCTGTCCAAATCACATAAACCATACGAAAAACCGAACTACCTTGTGTTTCTAGCGTTAGATCGCAAAGATCTTGGTTTCTAGCCTTTGCTAGCCACTAGATACAACACCTACAAGCACAACAACACCACACCAAGCAAGTTATACCCACAATCAAGCCATTTCCTTCATGGTTTCGATTAAAACATCAAAACAAAGATTTTAACCGTAAAAATTCGTTTTTGACTCTTTTAACTACTTTCTTGGACCAAGATCCTTTGTATAACTTGTATACATCCCTTGATCACACGAGAATCGGTTTCATCTCGGGTTCTCACCCATTTTTCATTTGAAACCTCATTTTCTCAAGATTATGGAATTAAAACTTATGAATCAATCATTAAAACCATGTTTTTACCTTGTGATTCTTGTTAAAAATCAAGGGTTTGGATGAGGGTTGAAGATTGGAGGAGGTTTTGGAGCTTGAATGTATGAAGAAAAAGGAAAATGAAGTGTGTATGTGTGTGCATAAGACCGATCGGTCTTGATGTGGTGTGGGGTGGGACCCACATCTCAAATATTGGCCACACATTTGGATTGTGTAATCCGGATAATGTTGTGGATAATCTGGTTCAGTTCGTTTTTCGGTTAAACGTTAAATCTCGCTCAAAACGAGTCCAAAACAGTCTTTTTTCGGCTTAAAATTTAAATTTATATAAAACTGATTTAAAAACTTTAAAAACTTAACCTATGACATTTAATGACTTAACACATCGTATTGTCGGTAATTGTGCGTCTTTTTTGGCTTGATCGTTCGTCTCTTGCTTGGTTTGATGTTAAAGGTTTCGTTTATCGTACCGACGTACTAATAAATCGAAATCCTTTTTCTGTGCTATAATTCACTTATTCCGAAGCTTTAATACTTCGTAAACATCACTAAACATTATATATTTCGTCTATAATGTAATTCCCGATTCGTTCGGGTTTCAATAACCGTTCATCGATTAATCGTAATTCCGATACGACTAGTTGTACATTTGAGTATAATTCGTACTGAGAATCTTATATACTCGTATAATCACATTATAATTCATATATTCAATATTAAATAACACGTAAATAGTATATTCCGGCTAGGGTATACCTGAATTTGCCGGAATTGTTACATTCTCCCCCCGTTACAAAAATTTCGTCCTCGAAATTTTACGCATCAACTATTTCCTTTTGTGGAAATAGGTGGGGGTATTTCTTCTGAAATTCGTCCTTTCGTTCCCATGTATATTCTGGGCCTCGTAGCGAGTTCCATCTAACTTTGACCAACGAGATTTTATTGTGTCTAAGTTGTTTGATTTTCCCGTCTACTATTTCTATAGGCTCCTCAACAATGTTGAGCTTATCATTTATTTGGACACCCTCTAAAGGTAACACCGATGTCTCATCCGACAGACACCTTTTCAAGTTCGACACGTGAAACACGTTGTGAACTGCACTCAGTTCATCAGGCAGCTCTAATCGGTATGCTACAGGACCGATTTTTGCAATAATGTCGAACGGTCCAATGTATCTAGGGGCTAACTTCCCCGCCTTTCCAAATCTGACTACTCCTTTCCAAGGTGATACTTTCAAATACACTTTATCACCTTTCTCAAATGATAACGGTTTTCTACGGGCATCGGCATAACTCTTCTGCCGATCCCGTGCGGCCTTCAGATTGTTCTTAATTTCAAGAATTTTGCTGGTCGTTTCCTGGACCAGATCTGATCTAATAACCTGTGTGTCGCCCACTTCAGTCCAGCAGAGTGGTGATCGGCACTTCCGACCATACAATGCTTCGTAAGGCGCTGCCTTTATACTGCTATGATAACTGTTATTATAGGAAAATTCAACGAGTGGGAGATGTTGATCCCAATTTCCTTTAAAATTCAGTACGCATGCACGAAGCAAATCCTCCAGGGTTTGGATGGTCCTCTCAGACTGACCGTCGGTCTGAGGGTGGTAAGCTGTGCTTAGATCAATACGCTTTCCCAGTGCTTCTTGGACAGCTTGCCAAAGTTTGGAGGTGAAATGGCTATCCCGATCGGAGATGATCGAGATGGGTATACCATGACGAGACACAATTTCATTTATATAAATCTGCGCAAGTCTCTCAGTGTTATAATTATTTCTATTCGGAATAAAATGTGCCGATTTGGTTAATCGATCCACGATTACCCAAATTGCATCATGTCCACGGGACGTCTTGGGGAGATGTGTCACAAAATCCATCGTGATCTGCTCCCACTTCCATTCCGGAATTTCCGGTTGTTGTAACATTCCCGAAGGTTTCTGGTGCTCCGCCTTAACCCTCGCACACGTCGTACACTTGCCGACGTATGTGGCTATTTCCTTTTTCATACCCGGCCACCAGTAGAACTCCTTCACATCCTGGTACATCTTATCCGATCCCGGATGTATGGAATATGTCGATTTATGCGCTTCGTCCATGATTAATTCACGAAGGTCATGGAGGGTCGGGATCCAAATCCGATTTTTAAAATAGAGAATTTCGTCCACGCGCTGTTCGAAATTCTTCTCGTTACCGTAAAGTCCCTCTTTTTCCAATTGTTCCTCTTTCAACGCCTCGCGTTGAGCGACTCGAATCAAATCCGAAAGGTTCGACTGGACTATCATCCCCAGTGCTCACACTCACAATGGCTTAACCCGATCCTTCCTACTCAAGGCATCGGCTACGACGTTAGCCTTGCCGGGGTGATAACGGATGTCACAGTCATAGTCGCTTAACAACTCGACCCATCTTCGTTGTCTCATATTCAGTTCTTTCTGATCGAATATGTGTTGCAAACTTTTATGATCGGTGAAGACGGTGCACTTTGTACCGTAGAGATAATGTCTCCAGATTTTAAGTGCAAAGATAACTGCTCCCAGTTCTAAGTCATGAGTAGTGTAATTTTTCTCGTGTATTTTTAACTGTCGAGAAGCATAGGCTATAACCTTATTATCTTGCATCAACACGCATCCTAACCCTCTCCGGGATGCGTCACAATACACGACAAAACCATCGTCTCCATCGGGGAGACTTAAGATTGGCGCTTGGCACAATCTTTGTTTTAGCGTTTTAAACGCCGTTTCCGGCTCTTCACCCCTTCATACTTTCGATCTTTTTGGGTCAGAAGGGTTAAAGGTTGGGCGATGCTGGAAAAGTTCTCTATAAATCGACGATAATATCCAGCTAAACCTAAGAATTGGCGGATTTCCTTTGGCGATTTAGGCGCTTGCCAATTCTTAACTGCTTCAACCTTACTTGGATCAACGTGTATTCCTTGATGGTTTATAACGTGTCCAAGGAATTGCACTTCTTGTAACCAGAAGTTACACTTGGAGAATTTTGCAAACAACGTCTCCTGATTTAGAAGCTCTAAAATTAATCTCAAGTGTTGCTCGTGCTCTTCTTTACTCTTCGAGTAAATCAAAATATCGTCAATAAACACGATGACGAATTTATCGAGGTAGGGTTTACAGACTCGATTCATGAGATCCATGAATACTGCTGGCGCATTTGTTAGCCCGAAGGGCATAACTAAGAACTCGTAATGACCGTAGCGAGTCCGGAATGCGGTTTTTGGGATATCCTCCTCCTGAATTCTAACCTGATGGTATCTCGATCTAAGATCTATTTTTGAGAAGTAGCTCGCACCTTTTTGTTGGTCGAACAGATCATCGATTCGGGGGAGAGGATACCGATTTTTGATTGTCAACTTGTTCAACTCCCTGTAATCAATGCACATTCTAAGGCTCCCGTCCTTCTTTTTCACGAATAGTACCGGTGCACCCCACGGGGAATAACTAGGACGAATAAATCCTTTATCCAACAATTCTTGCAACTGGTTGGATAATTCTTGAATACTGCTGGCGCATTTGTTAGCCCGAAGGGCATAACTAAGAACTCGTAATGACCGTAGCGAGTCCGGAATGCGGTTTTTGGGATATCCTCCTCCTGAATTCTAACCTGATGGTATCTCGATCTAAGATCTATTTTTGAGAAGTAGCTCGCACCTTTTTGTTGGTCGAACAGATCATCGATTCGGGGGAGAGGATACCGATTTTTGATTGTCAACTTGTTCAACTCCCTGTAATCAATGCACATTCTAAGGCTCCCGTCCTTCTTTTTCACGAATAGTACCGGTGCACCCCACGGGGAATAACTAGGACGAATAAATCCTTTATCCAACAATTCTTGCAACTGGTTGGATAATTCTTGAATACTGCTGGCGCATTTGTTAGCCCGAAGGGCATAACTAAGAACTCGTAATGACCGTAGCGAGTCCGGAATGCGGTTTTTGGGATATCCTCCTCCTGAATTCTAACCTGATGGTATCTCGATCTAAGATCTATTTTTGAGAAGTAGCTCGCACCTTTTTGTTGGTCGAACAGATCATCGATTCGGGGGAGAGGATACCGATTTTTGATTGTCAACTTGTTCAACTCCCTGTAATCAATGCACATTCTAAGGCTCCCGTCCTTCTTTTTCACGAATAGTACCGGTGCACCCCACGGGGAATAACTAGGACGAATAAATCCTTTATCCAACAATTCTTGCAACTGGTTGGATAATTCTTGCATCTCAGATGGTGCAAGTCGGTAAGGTGCCTTAGCAACAGGGCCAGCTTGAGGTAACAGATCGATTCTGAATTCGACCTGTCGGGTTGGCGGTAATCCAGGAAGTTCCTCTGGGAAAACTTGTGGAAATTCGCGTACCACGGGGATATCGTCCACCCGTTTTTCCTCAGGATCCGTGGCCGTCAAGCTCGCTAGATACGCCACGCATCCCTGGCTTATATATTTTAACACCTTGAGGTGGGATATAAACGGTATCATATTGCCCGACTTCTCACCCTGCACTAATACCTCTTCGTCATCCGACACCCGGATCTTGACGATTTTCTTTTCACAGTTTATTTCTACCCTGTTACGTGCTAACCAATCCATTCCCACTATCACGTCAAAACTACCCAATTCTACCGGTAACAAGTCAATCAGAAAGGATTGTTCGTTCAGAATAAAAGGGCAATTCCGAACTATCTGATTAACTATCATGGTTTTACCGTTAGCGACTTCTACGGTGTAAGGTTCTATGGTTTCACCAATAGGAAGGTTTGCTATCGACAGGAATCTAACGGAGACAAAACTTCTATCGGCGCCTGTATCAAATAATACAGAAGCGTAATGATCAGAGACGAGGAATGTACCTGTCACTACGCTGGGGTCCTGGCGTGCCTCGTTCGCCCCCATCACGAATGCTCGGCCTCGCGCCGGATTGGACGACGATGCCTGACCCGAGGGTTGCCTCCCGTTTCCTCCCTGGTTCAGTTTCGGACAGTGTCTTTTGAAGTGATCCGTGCTGCCGCATTCATAGCAAGCACGGCTGGTGGTCACCATTTGGTTTCCTTGCGGGTTCTGCTGTCGGGCTGGTTGAGTCTTAAATGGCTGCGCACGGATAGGTTGTGGTTGTCGGTTAAGGTTGTTCAGATTTGTCTTACAATTTGGTGCGTAGTGTCCAATCCTGCCACACCGGTGGCACACCACCTCTTTGCACACGCCACCATGGTGGTAGCCATATTTCCCACACTTAGGAAACGTTCCCTTCTGCGGTTCTTGCCTACCGCCCGAACTAGTCATGGCGTAGTTCTGGGCAGTGGGTCTAGCACGTTTACCTTGTTGCTTTTCCTGGGTCCTATGGTCATGTGAACTCCGCTTCCCCCCAGCGGACTCTCCTGCCACCTTCAGTGACCCGCTTCTTACGAAATCATACGTTACGATACCCGCTTGCGTCACCGCACCCTCATACGTCTGGTGTCCCCCAGAATTGACTATACTCCTTACAACTGGAGTTAGCCCCCAAATATAACGCTCCACCCTCTTCGACTCTGGGGTGACCAACCATGGTACCAATCGCGACAACTCATTAAACCGGTTCGTATAACCCAAATGGTCTGTCCCCTGCATCTCCAGGTTCCACAATTCGTTTTCTAATTTTTGCAATTCGTTTTTCGGGCAGAAATGTTCCAGTACAAGAGCCTTGAGCTCCGTCCAGGTCATGCGGTTTGTCGCCGCCTGGCCCCGGGTCTGCACTATCGTGTTCCACCATGTCAAGGCATGGTCCGTGAATGTGCAGGCAGCATACTTAACAACACAATCCTCGGGGCAGTTGCTGATATTCACCACGGGTTCTATTTTCTCGATCCATTTAACTAATCCATTTGGTCCTTCAGACCCGCTAAACTCTAGAGGTTTGCACAACATAAAGTCTTTGATCGAACATCCCCTGGTTGCACGAGTCGGTTCAGTACGGTTCGTCTCTACCGTAGGTATAGGGCCATTACTGTCTGTAACGACCACCCTAGGCGGTGCGTCATTACTCGGAATCGTGTTATCATTCTGTGGAGGATTAACATTTTGTTCCCCGTCATTATTGGTGGTCGTTTGATTGCTCGGAGGGGTTGGATTGGCCGAATTGTTAATACTGGCGGCGATGCGCGATACTATATCCGGTATCGCCGCCTCTAACTGTTGAGCAATCAAACGACTCACGTCCATTTCCGACAATTGGGCTGAACGTTTTGGTGCCATTCTACACAACATCAAGAAAATATATATAATCAATACAAGTTCCAATCATAAAACACAACAAACATTCCATTCATTAATAGACGTTAGTACATATTACACAAACATCCGTTCATATTACTTTCCTGTCACTATTACATTAGTTAAGTTTTCATACGTAGGGCCTATGTCGGCATCATCTCGACATAACCCGCAACGGGTCAGTGCTTGAATGATACCCAAAAGTATCTATAACGATATACCCCAAAAGAGACCTCCCTAAGGGCCAGTGGTTGTATTATAACTACCCAAGATTTACTCCATGTTAGCATCACCACTAACTGCTTACACAGAGTATCAAAAAGCGGCCCCTGTCTACTACCGTCCTATCACAACTAAACACGGTGGTATACCAACCACACCAGCACCGCCGCCATCCCCACAATCACTGCCATTAAACCCCGGATCCGTGTTTCCATCCGGTCAATCAACCCCAGGGAGTAGGCGTCCTCCCTCCTCAGCTGCGCGATCGCATGCTGGCTGTCCAGTATGCAATCCACCAAGAGGTTCCTCCTCTGAATACCCACCGTCAAGGCGGTGGTGTGCTCATTCATCCGCTCGGTGAGCACCCGGAGCCACGCCGCCTCGGTGGAGGGACGCTCATCCCTCACTGGCCTGGGGGTACCCCACACAGGTGGCGGCACCGGCCCGGGCTGGGGGCGGGAGGACTCGCCTCTGTGGTAAGTGGATCTGGGTGGGGTAAAGGTAGGTGGAACATACGGGACACTGATCCGCGCCGTGAGGCGGGGACCGGGTCTGGGAGGGGTGAGGGTGACCTGAGGTGCGGGTGGGGTGGGAGACCTGGTAACCCTAGCAGGGGAGGACAAGCTAGCACTCCTAAGGCTAGTCTCAGAAGGCTCGGTGCTGGAAGCTAAGCGTACACTCCTAGAGTCCCCGGAACTGGCCTCCTCCGGGTCCTCCTCTACAGATAAACTTCTTGATCTTGACATGCTTACCTGTTCACAAGTTAGCAAACATATAGTCCTTTTCATAATGTAAATCCTAATTAAATTAATATACACACATTTATACCACCTTGTCACATAAAATATTCACATATTTACACGTATGTTGCCAATTTTACCTATTAAAGTCCCCCGTGACTTTCCCTGAATTCCCTCGTGCAGACAAGTCTGTTATTATGTTCCGGACCATAATAACCCACTTGTCCATCCAAGTTCATCCCGATCTCGTCACAATAAATTATTAGTTGATATTCAGATCCTATAATACTTGAGCTACTAGTTATATTTTAGGTATCTTTTAAAGACATCCTAATTCTTTATAACCAATGGCTCTGATACCAAGTTCTGTAACACCCCGTAACCGCAGCGGAAACGTACACGGGATGCAACAGACACATCTGATATCAACAGCATTGTTTATAAAGAAAACACCACTACATTAATTTAAACGTATTACATTGTTCTGAATTTCATAACCATCTAAGCGTTATCACATAAGTGTTACCGATAGTACATTAACATATTTAATGCAAAATATAGATCTCTAGACTTCCACAAAATAGCACACAGCATCGAACACATATCACTCATTCCGATTTGAGTGTACCTAGAAAGCATGTAAAGAAAACGGGTCAACTACGAATAGTTGGTGAGTTTCACTAATATAAATAAACCATAACAAATCATTATAATAATCATAAATAAGCGATGTAATTATGCTGAGCCCACAAGTGAGAACTCTGTTAATCCCAAAACATATCGATTAACCTCCGGGAACTCTGTTACCCCGGAATACTTCCAATAACCTCTTGGAACTCTGTTACCCCAGAAACACATTTAATAACCTCTGGGAACTCTGTTACCCCAGAAACACATTTAATAACCTCTGGGAACTCGGTTACCCTAGAACACATTTAATAACCTCTGGGAACTCGGTTACCCCAGAACACTGTTTCGGGCCTTACACTGTTAGCAACTCAGACAATTACCATCTTAATTCATTACCGTACGATTCCCGTACAATAAACATTATATAAATACGTTCATTTCCATGCGATCAACATGTACTTAAACACTTTGATAAAAACATGCTTTCCACCCCGGGAAAATATTTAAAACAGTTCAATAAAAAGGGGCTCGTGAAAACTCACCTTCTTGTGAACAAAGATGTACTACGGTGCACGGCTACTGGTACAGATCTGTAATACGATCCCCAAATCGTTACTACACAATTTCTATCAATATAACTTAAATTCGTGTTAACCGGTACGTCCGGGGACACTGTTAACCCAGTACCGTACACGATCCGGGGACCATGTTAACCCCGATACACTTCTCAGGACTTAGATTGTGATATCACTTAGAGTTCCTTAGTCAAAACTACCATTAGTTTGTTTTCTCGTTTTGCGTGCCTAGCACGGTTATCCGTCTTTATGTTTTAAAAAATGAGTTTGACCACACACGACCCGAAAATAGTTGTTATTGATATTTTCATTAAAGTGGTGAAATTAGAGCTCGGTTAGACACCCCGTTTGGCCGCGGGGCCCGTTTCCGCCTTTAATACACCGGAAACGGTTAAGTCGGGTAAAATTACCCAAATCATCCGAATTATTTTCGGATGATTTATTTTTACTTGATTAACTTAGTTTCATAAAAATCATCCATTTTTAAGGTTTTCAAACACCAGTCAGCTCGCTTAGGCGAACTACGCCGGTTTACTCGTTTTAAGCTTTAAAAGTTTGTTTTTAAGTTCCATTTAGCACAAATAAATATCCGTTTAGTCTCGGACCTTGAAATTTTGTACAAACCATATTTTGACAGTAAGGAATTTTATAAAATTTTTCCAGAATTAATTTTTATATCTAAAATTTATTTAATCATTTTTAAACGTCATTTAAACACCAAATATGTCGAAAATACCAAACGATCTTCGAAAAATCCCAAATTTTTCTGGGATGACCCCTGTCACCCAAATAGTTCCCTGTAATTTTTCCAGAACCAAAAACTCGTTTTTCATGCCATTTTTACCAAAACCGAGCTAGAAATCCCTAGAACTCGTTTTACCCAAAAGCCTACTTAGACTTCTCCAATGAACCTGAAATTTTGTGTGTGACTTTTATATGTTATAAAAAGCTTATCTTAAATTTTCCAGAATTTTCATGATGTTTAGCTATTTTTCACCATTTTTGGCCAAAACCGGCATTAAATTCATCAAATATTCATCCTTTATCCAAAAATTACCAAAAATTCACAGATCTCATATTTTCATGTGTAGATCATCTCTGTGAAATTTCGTGACCCAACTCTAAGTCTACCACAATCTGTCCAAATCACATAAACCATACGAAAAACCGAACTACCTTGTGTTTCTAGCGTTAGATCGCAAAGATCTTGGTTTCTAGCCTTTGCTAGCCACTAGATACAACACCTACAAGCACAACAACACCACACCAAGCAAGTTATACCCACAATCAAGCCATTTCCTTCATGGTTTCGATTAAAACATCAAAACAAAGATTTTAACCGTAAAAATTCGTTTTTGACTCTTTTAACTACTTTCTTGGACCAAGATCCTTTGTATAACTTGTATACATCCCTTGATCACACGAGAATCGGTTTCATCTCGGGTTCTCACCCATTTTTCATTTGAAACCTCATTTTCTCAAGATTATGGAATTAAAACTTATGAATCAATCATTAAAACCATGTTTTTACCTTGTGATTCTTGTTAAAAATCAAGGGTTTGGATGAGGGTTGAAGATTGGAGGAGGTTTTGGAGCTTGAATGTATGAAGAAAAAGGAAAATGAAGTGTGTATGTGTGTGCATAAGACCGATCGGTCTTGATGTGGTGTGGGGTGGGACCCACATCTCAAATATTGGCCACACATTTGGATTGTGTAATCCGGATAATGTTGTGGATAATCTGGTTCAGTTCGTTTTTCGGTTAAACGTTAAATCTCGCTCAAAACGAGTCCAAAACAGTCGTTTTTCGGCTTAAAATTTAAATTTATATAAAACTGATTTAAAAACTTTAAAAACTTAACCCATGACATTTAATGACTTAACACATCGTATTGTCGGTAATTGTGCGTCTTTTTTGGCTTGATCGTTCGTCTCTTGCTTGGTTTGATGTTAAAGGTTTCGTTTATCGTACCGACGTACTAATAAATCGAAATCCTTTTTCTGTGCTATAATTCACTTATCCCGAAGCTTTAATACTTTGTAAACATCACTAAACATTATATATTTCGTCTATAATGTAATTCCCGATTCGTTCGGGTTTCAATAACCGTTCATCGATTAATCGTAATTCCGATACGACTAGTTGTACATTTGAGTATAATTCGTACTGAGAATCTTATATACTCGTATAATCACATTATAATTCATATATTCAATATTAAATAACACGTAAATAGTATATTCCGGCTAGGGTATACCTGAATTTGCCGGAATTGTTACATCTGGTAACATGGCTAATTACTCCTGAAACTAAGCAAAGTGAGCGCTATATTGGGGACTAACTCCATCAATAAGGAGTATAGTCAACCCTGTAAAATATACAACTTTTGGAAGGGTTGTGTCACAAGCCAACCTTGATATATTTGACTCTATGGGAAGCGGAATGGAAGGACGTTAGGTGAAACGTCGAGTGTTAAAGAAGAGAAATGATAAAGGAAGAAGAATGTCGAGTGATAGTAGGCCACAGGTGTGGTAAAGATGGACGTAATGCCACAATTGTAGAACCAAGTGAAGCCATGTGAACCGACAACCCCAACCCATTCGTGTACAACCACTTCGAACCCAACAACTTCAATAACAATCCATCCAAAGAAATCAAATTATGCCAAACAGTTGCACTTGCTATGAGTGTGGCAGTACAGAACGTTTCAAGAGAAATTGCCCAAAGTGAACCAAGGTGTCGTTGGAAGATGAACCTCATGACAAGCATCAACCTCTATCAAGCAAGGAGCCGTGCTTTTGTGAGTAATCCGAATAAAGCACGTCATGATCCAAAGGTGGTACTAAGTATGTGGTAGTTTTAAATCAATAGGTTTCAGTGATATTTTTACGGTCGTCGATAGAAGTTAGTTCCTGTTAACCTCCCATCATTTGGAAAGATACCGATTAGTGAAACTATAGAACCCTATACTGTAGAATCGCTAACGGTAAATCCCTAATGGTTAACTAAATTGTTCGGAATTGTCCTATTATTATGAACGATTAACCTTTCCTTATTGACCTACGACCAGTAAAGTAAAGAAGTTTTGACGTAATAGTTAGCATGGATTGGCTAACTCAACATGAAGCTGAAATCAAATATGAAAAGAAGATGATTAGAAGATCTCCTTCGGACGATGAAGCGATGTGATACAGAGAAAAGTGTACGGTATTATGTTACCACTCTAATCTCATCTTGAGATGTTATAATATTTACGACAAGAAGACGTGGTGTATTTAACAAACGCGATTGCCAAAGTAATTAAAAGAAAACATATAGAAGATATCCCGATGGTACGCGAATTTCCACAAGTTTTCCCAGAAGAACTTCCTAGAATACCGCCAACCCGACAGGTCGAATTCAGAATCGATTTAATACCGCAAGCTGGCCCTGTTGCTAAAGCATCTTACCGACTTGCACCAACTGAAATGCAAGAATTATTGGATAAGGTTTCATACGACCTAGTTAGTCACCATGGGGTGCACCAGTGTTGTTTGGGAAATGAAGGACGGAAGTGTTAGGATATGTATTGATTAAGGAGAATTGAATAAAGTGACGATCAGGAATAGGTATTCACTTCTTCGAAGTGAATGATCTGTTTAACCAACTGCAAGGGGCGATTTATTTTAGAAAAATTGATCCTATATATAGTTATCACCAAATGAGAAATCCAAGAGGAGGACGTTGCAACAACAGTGTTTCGGACTCGCTATGGCCATTATGAATTTTTAGTTATGCCTTTCGGGCTAACAAATGCGCCGGCAGCATTCATGGAACTCATGAACCGAGTCTGTAAACTTTATTTTGACAAATTTTTCATAAAATTCATTAATGATATTTTGATCTATTCGCAACGTAAAGAAGAGCACGAACGACGGTTAAGGAAAATTGTGGAAGTGTTAAAGCAAGAGGAGTCGTACGCGAAGTTTTCAAAATGTGATTTTGAATAAAGAAGGCATAATTCCTTGGTCATGTTGTTGGTGCATAGATGTCAGTAGTTCATATGTCAAATGTCTGTAATCGAGTCTGTAATATTGTTTATGTATTTGTTTGTAAAAGCGAAGTTGTTGACAAGTTCGCTTAGGCGAACTTGTTAACCAAGCGAAGTTGTTGACAAGTTCGCCTAGGCGAACTTGTTGAACGAGCGAAGTTATAGACAACTTCGCCTGAGGCGAAGTTGTCGTGTATTTATATTGTTTTCTGTTTACTGTTTAGTGGTTAATCAGTTCTTCCGAAGATGAATGTGCCCCATTCTCCTGTGCCATAGTTCGGATTCTGATTCGCTTGCTTTTGTCATTAAACATGATTCACCCGTGGCCATTTCAGTAGACCTCATATCCATCACATAAGTATTTGTATCACGTGGAGCTGTCATCACTATCCACTCGTCTGGTATCTGAAAACCAGGCTTCAACACGATCGCCTCATTCTTCGTGAAATGAACAGTATACTCCTTATCACAAATCTGCGACACACTCAGCAGATTGTGCTTCAACTCTTCTACAAAATTCACATTCTCAAGTGTCATTTTCCCATTGGACACCGTTCCTTTTCCAGTAATTCTTCCTCCACTTTCACCAGCAAAGCTAACTCTTGCACCCTGAACAGGTTTTAAGTCGTGTAACAAATATTTGTTACCCGTCATGTGCCGGGAACAGCCGCTATCTACAATCCAAAGACTGTGGGCAGCCCTGTTCAACTGTTCCTGCACAATAAAGCAAATGATTAGAATTTAGGGACCCAAGACCAATTGGTCTTGGATCTATACATCCCGTACTTCTGCTTTCCAAAGTTAGCATTTGGATAATTCCTGTCAGTCCAATTAGGAAATCTCCTTGGAAATTGAGTGTGAGGCCTTCCAAACCTATGTGTATTGACAGCATTATATCTTACGGTTTGGTGATTAGCATTGTTAAACTGAGGTTTGTTTCTGTGAAAACCTGAATTAGTTACATTTCGGAACTTTGAATGGTTTTCATTTTTAGCAGTATTAAAATTACCATTAGACTTATGCTCAGTTTTAATAGGCCTCACGCCTCTGAATTTAGGCGTCAGAGGACAATCTGCAACAAGATGTCCTAACTTATTACACCTAAAACAACACCTATACTCCATTTTCTTTTCAAATGTTGTTTTGGATGTAGAGGCCGTGTTACCGTCCGTTCGTCTCACGTAAGGTGGGACGTACGGGTTGAGTGGAGTATTCTTTTTAGAAGTTTTATCTTTTTCTCCACCAGTGGGTAACACTACCTTCTCTTTTGACTTACCCGATTCGGACAACTTATCCGAATCCAATGAGACTGGACTCGTAACGGAAATATTCACACTTGAGACAGGCGAACTCGTTTCGCCACTGCTAACACTTGGTTCTTTACTCGTAACCTTGATTGGAACTGTCTGAGGAACTTCAAAATCAACAGATTTCTGAACACTAGGGTTAAAAGTGAATTGTGGTTATACGGTGGTGGAACCTCGTGATAACCAATTCCTCCTCTCTTTGTAGAGGTACCTTGATCACTAACAAGGTGATCAAGAATAGCTGAGGAATTTCTGAACTGTTCAAGTTTTCGGTTCAGTTCCACCACTTTCACCTGGTGGTCAGCAATCTGCTTTTCTCGTTCAGCAATCAGTTTAGTCTTTTCTTCTAAAACCTCATAACTTAGATCAATTACTTCAATTTTTTCAGCAAGTTTAGTTTTTAAGCTTTTAACATCTTTTTCACACGCTTTTATTTTAACTTTGTAACTGTTTTCTCTTGCTTTCGTAAAGTGATGATCTTCTTTAAGAGTTTTAAATTCAGCATCTAAACGAACATACTGATCAGTTATGGTAGCAAGTTGCTCAGACAAATTCTCACATTTAGTACAAAAAGATTTAGAACTTACCTCGGAGATTTGATCATTATTATCTGCCATGAAAGCTTTTTCCTTACCAGTAGCTTTCTCTTCTCCGGTAGTCTTCTCACGTTCTTCATTCTCAACCTTAGCCATATTTGCCTGTTCACTATTTTCATTCAAATGCAGGTTCCAGTTGTATTCACCTGCTTTTCTGGACAGCATGGCATTGACTTCTTTAGTACTCCCAGTGTGCTGTGCAGACCGGCCCTGACCACGTTCAACTCGCTCGTTTCTGCAATCTTTGGCAAAGTGCCCGTTTTGTTGACAGTTATAGCACCTCACCTTAGACTTGTCGAACCCTGGCCTGCCACCAACAAACTTTCTCCCCATCTTTCTCATGAACTTCTTCACTCTCCTCACTATCATGGCCATCTGCCATTGTAAATCCATCTCCTCCAGATCATCAGCATCGATCTGGTCGCAGTCTTCATCTAGCATCGCTGGATCAACCACCTTTCCTTGAATATAGTTTTCATATGAAGCAATAAATGAAGCATAGAGGCCAAACTGCTCTTCAGCAGATTTGACGCTCATTGGCATCTTAGAGTAATTATTGCTTGAGGAACTTGAAGATCCACTACTCTGGCTTGCTGTCTGTTGAGTACCACTTGATCCACCCGCAACAAAGCAAACATCCCCATTTGAGTTTACTGACACATGCCCCTCCTGTGAAGAATTGGCACCCGACGCACCCTTCGAGTAATAGGCGGCAGAGTCAGTCTTTGAACTTGTATTGGAGTTTACTTTAGCACCGTACATGCCTGGATCTTGAACCTGATCCATAGATGTTTCTTTTCTTACCATATTAAGCTCAAAAGTTCTGAGCTTATTGACAGCGGTTTCAAGATCATACGTAGAGAAGTCCTTGTCTTCCCTCATCAGTACAGTATACATCTCCCATTTTGGTGGGAGAGCATCGAGAAGTTTTTCTACAATCTCTTCTTCTCGGTAGGAAATGGAGTAGTTACTCAGTTCAGTCATTAGATGATAATATCGAGTGATAATATCATCAAGAGATTCGTTCTTTAAGTACTTAAAGACTGAAAATTGAGTCTTGAGTAACTTTATCTTTGACGCCCGAATACCTACGTTTCCTTCAAATCTGCTCTCAAGAGCTTCCCAAAGCTCTCTAGCTGATGTATACTTTCTGAATGTATGGAGGATCTCCTGTGGAAGAGCCATTGTGATTGCAGCATGAGCCTTGCTTTCGGCTTCATACATCTCCTTCTCCTCCTCTTCCATTTTACTGTATTTCTTGATTTGGTCTCGACCCTCATACTCCATGATTGGTGGAATATATCCATCTTGGATGCATACCCACATTTTCGCATCCTGGTACTTAACATACTGTATGAACCGATCTTTCCACGCAACAAAGTCGGTTCCCTTAAGCAACCTTAGGGCCTTTGTAGCTGACCCCGCTTCAACATCCATCTTTACTAGCTCCGAAATGTTGATCGACGACATCCTTCTTGAAGACTAAGAAACCCGAAAAATTCTGAAAAGGGCGAAGTTAAAAAAAATTTCTTCGAAACAGTACTGTAGGCGAAGTTAAGGACAACTTCGCTTAAGTAATAACTTCGCTGGATTCTTCTTAAATTCGCGTGTCTGGGCGAAGTTGAGAATAACTTCGCTTAGGATAAGCGAACTTAGAAAGTAAGCGAACTTGAAGAAAACTTCGCTGAGCTAGGCGAACTTGATGAGAACTTCGCTGAGTTAGGCGAAGTTGAGGAGGTAGGCGAAGTTGTGAATAACTTCGCTTCTCCTTATATCTTCGCTGAAACCCTACGAATCCTGACGGCAACTTCGCCTGATGAACAGCAACTTCGCCTGACGAACTTGAACTTTCTGCAGATCTGAATAACGGATTTTAACGACGATTTTGACGGTTTGAAGGCTTGAACACACTGGTAGGAGGCTAGAATGAGCAAAAACACCACAAACTCGTCCCGTTAATACCCGAAATGAGACGAATTCTACACCCGCGTGAATATCCCGAACCACACAATCGAGCAAATGCTCTGATACCAATTGTAGGTTCCCTGGACGGATCACACGAGATATCCCGATATACACAGGTGCGGAATCCCTGTGTAGATCGTTACGGACGTAGAATATAAACTCACGAACACACGTACACACGATACGAACAACCACACGTTATATAGATAACTCGAACCGTGTTACTTACAGACTCACGTCAATAGACTCACTGAATTACAACCAACTCGATCAACCAAAAACTCTAACAACTGATTAACCACTAAACAGTAAATAGAAAACAATATAAATACACGACAACTTCGCCTCAGGCGAAGTTGTCTATAACTTCGCTCGTTCAACAAGTTCGCCTAGGCGAACTTGTCAACAACTTCGCTTGGTTAACAAGTTCGCCTAAGCGAACTTGTCAACAACTTCGCTTTTACAAACAAATACATAAACAATATTACAGACTCGATTACAGACATTTGACATATGAACTACTGACATCTATGCACCAACAGACTCCCCCTTGGCAGTAGCTTCATATCTTGATCTTTCAGCTCTTGTCTCGTAATCCTGTATCTTCAAGCATGCACTCCTTCTCTGACACACACCGTGACTACTCGCTGATATTTCCTTGCTTCATCCTTCCAAGCAGGAATATAGAATATCTTCTTTTCATTCAACACTTGCAAATCAGCTTTCGAAAGTTAACAAGATGCATCGGGTCATACACCCTCAGCACTTCTTGTTCATCTTCGTCTCCCATCACGGCTTCAGCAGTCTGGCAATCAACGTACCACCATTTTAGATTCTTCAACACATCTTGAGGCATATTCTTCATTGGAACCTCCTTGATGCATCGGATCGGTTTGTACTTCATCACCATCCATGGCTTGCCATCTGCTCTCAATCCCCTCTCTGTATCCTCCACGAGCTTTCCCTTCTGTGGCTTTAATAGTTCAAACTTCTTTTCTTTTATGCCTTCTTTCCACACAATCTTCTCAATCATTCTTGCCATATTGTTGTCACTTCTATTTATAAGGCCCAACCTGGCCAAATCCTTCACCTCGCATTCCGGCAACGTATTGAGAGATCTCAACATTTGTTTGAAGTATTGAATACCATCATAACGCTTCACCACAAACAGTTTTATCTGTTCATCATAAATCCAACATATAATTCCATTCTTCGACTCAGCATAGCCTTTGATATTATAACTCTTCTTGAACATGGCTGGAACAGCAGGCTTCTTGGTCTTGACAAACCAATGAGCACAGCCTTCCTTCCACCTAGGCTGCTCCTCCCACTCAGTCTCATCAATCTCAACACCCACGTCGGCTTTCTCTACATCAGGGATCTCGTGTTCAACGTCTTCTTCTACTATCTCCCCCTCTTCTATTCCACACTCAATCACAATCTGCTCACCGATCAACTCAATCATATCACTCGGCAGCACATCTTCATCAAATAACACATCATCGCTGAACATATCATCATCAAGCTCCTTCAGCGCATCAATCACATCATCCTCAACTAACACCACATCATCACCAGAACCACCAGCCGCGTCGGTAGACTCCCCCTCAACTGTGGAAGTACCAAGAGCTTCAGAAGTTCTTGGCAGCTCACCACCTGCATCTTTCGATGCATTGGGATCATCGTCTCGGTCGTTCCTCTTCTTCGTTCTGAGCTCGTCGCCCTTACAGCTCATCTCCCCCTGAGATGCCAAGAACTCCTTCAAGGCATCTATGATTTTCCCATGCTTAACCAGGAGGGATGCCTGTAGTTGATTTGCTTCCACTAGGCTTTGAATAGTCTTCGATTGTTCTGCCACGATCCGCTCTAGTGAAGCTATTCTCTCTGAGTCTGTCATAGGCGAAGGCGAGACTCCAGAAGCAGGCGTAACCGCAGGTGGTACCATACCTGATAACCCTGCAGCAGTAACGACCGTTGACTCCACAAAACGTGCAGCTACCACCGACTGAGTAATTGTTGGAGGTGGTAGTGACACGATCTCCGGAGTCGACGTCTGGATGGTAGCGGTGGATGGAATGCCAGCCGTTGATGTAGCCACCACGGGAACATTCGCAGCGCTTGTACTTGTCACCTGTACAGAAGAAGGAACAATGGACATACCAGACAGTGCGGCCGGAGCAAATCGTATAGTCCTTGAAGTCTCTCCAGCTCCCATGCCAGCACCTGTCCTCTCCCGTCTTGATCTTCTAATCAGCTTATGTATGTCTTCTTCTTCTTCCGACTCATCATCATCCTCCGTTCTCTTCCTCTTCCCAAACGTTCTTTCTCGAGACACCATCAACCGTCTCCCCTCATCCATAATCTCATCCAAATATGAGTCAGCCATTGACGTAGCTGCTCTAGTAGCACTCACACCCGAACCCTGTGCAGCTGAGACTTGCACCTCTTCAACGTGATCCATATCAAAATAATCTTGACCTCCAAAAACAGCGTCAAGGTCTATATCCTCTGCAGTAGACACAACAGGCACAGCAGGAGCAGGAACAGCTTGAGTTGCTCTTGCCTGTTGCGGTTGAGGATCTCTGAACTCGTCCCCACCGGCAGGAACATACTCTGGGTTGATTAAAAACACAAATAGAGGAGTATGCCTGGGACGACGTTCAGGGTTGCTCCTCGCACTTGACGTGCGGCATTGAGCAAAGATACGTTTGCTCACCGATTCCACGTATCTGATCGGGCGTCTCTGAGGTAGACTCGGAGCCACATGGTTCAATATCATCTGTAAAAAGCGTGGGTACATTAAGAACCGCTCCCGAGACATCGCCCGTCTTTGTCTATCAATCTCGTAGAAGACCATTTGACTGAAGCTATAACGCTTGTTATAGGTCAGTGCAGTCATGGCAGACTGCATGGTCGCACCCATACCATCTGTGCCCGCCTTCCTCCCCGACATGCATACTATCATAACGTGCATGAGGAAGCGCCACTGGTCTAGAAGGAAACCCTTCCTCCTCTGGGTATCTCCTAATGGACCAGAGTAGCCCATTCGAAGAAACGCTCCATCACGAAAGGGAGCTACGAACTCTGTAGGATCGTCTCGAGTCTCCTCACCAAACCTTAATGCCACCAGGATCTGTTCAGAATTGAACTGAACCTGTTGATTGTTCACCGTAGCTCGCATGACCGGGGGCTCAACACGGCAGTCGTATTCAACCGTCTGCCAGAAGTCTTCGATATTCGGCAGAGATATCGGCAGAGTATTTGTTATGGCATGAAAAATCCTCGAGCGCAGGAGGAAAGTGATAATCTCGCGATAGTCGTCCACACCGCTCGCCTCCGGGTCAAGTGTAATGTACATATTGTGACCCGGGAAGAACTGTCTCTGATTGTCACCATCATCTCCTCCTGCACCACCAGCACCGGCTACCGCAGCCATATCTGCAACAAACTAACCAAGTTAGAACGACATAAAGACATAGCACAAGTTCGCTTTGTTACCATTAGCGAAGTTGTGATAAACACTGTATAGGCGAAGTTAAAGTTGAGGCGAAGTTGGGAACAACTTCGCTTCAGCTTTAAGTTCGTCTAATTAACACTAAGTAAAATTGATCTTAGGCGAAGTTAAAGTTAACTTCGCTTCACCACAACATCGCCTCAGGCGAATTTAAGTTTCGGGCGAAGTTACGGATAACTTCGCCTCAGGCGAACTTAAGCTTCGGGCGAAGTTACGGATAACTTCGCCTCAGGCGAACTTAAGTTTCAGGCGAAGTTACGGATAACTTCGCCTAAACCCTAACTTCGCCTGAATCTGAATCGGCGACAGTAAGTTTAATGGAACAACATGCACTTGATGTTTTCGGCTAGTTTAGACGATTAAGGACCCTTAAAACAAGTTTTTTAAGGACATGTTGACGATCGGTATGGTGATTAACACGTAAAAACAAGTTTTGAAAATCGGTTTCAAGACCGATGGTTCGAGGTTAATAACCGGGTCGAAACGACCCTTGATTAGCATGAAAGAACTTGTAATATATGATAGTACAACATCTCGAACCTTTGATCGGTGTGAAAATCGGAATAAATAACACGTAATCGATGTAAATATCAAGTTCGCCGGAGAATAGTTTGACAGTGGATATAAGTTCGCTGATATTAATGAACAGATTGACTGTTGATAATCCTTTTATATGGGCGGAGTTATACAGGCGAAGTTACGGATAACTTCGCCTAGGCGAAGTTAACCACAACTTCGCCTGTTCAACAACATAGCCTATATATTTACAAAATCAAACCTTATAATTTTAACAATTTTCCAATTAAGTTATAAAACTTTCCTAGAAGAAATAAATGACATGATCAATTCTAAGTGACCAGTTAAAAAATCATAAAACTATCTAAGTACAAAAACTTAAAAAAATTTAAAGTGTAAGGGATCAAATTTCAGTCTCGATAGGGACTGCTACGTTTTAGAAAAGATCCGAACAGGAATCATACTAACTACGTGACTGTCACATAGATCCGTGTTTAGCTGTATTATGACATATAGAGACAGGTTGTAAGCAGGTATAACTTAAAGTGATTTTCATCATTTCTGTGATACGAGTTAGGTTCAATTAATCCTTAAAATTTAAGTGGGCAACAACTTAGAAATATTGATGCCTCCTATCTATCCTCAAAGCGTATTTGGCTTTCCCCAAGTCACCTCGAATTGACTTCGACCCATAGTGTCTGATTAAGTTGTAAGTACTCTTCTTGATCTGCTTCCTGTTCTTCTCTCTTACTCAATGATTGTGAAGTCTTTATTTTATCATCACTAATATGTTTCAATAACTTCAAATATTAATTTTTCTTTTTTGAAATAAACATAGACTTCAACGTAGAAATTAACTGCAAGTCCCGAATCTAGATCACGGCAGTATCTTGAGATGCTATCTTCACGGGAATCAGAACACACATGGGCTCGTGTATGACTGGGTAATCGCTTTTCTGCCTATCATTCGGAAAGATATATATGAAGACACGCAAAACTCTTAAGGAGTTTCCACGTAAAATCAAGTAAATTTAGTTTGTATCACATCTACTTTTACGCACCATTAAAAGTTACCATGACATACAATGACTGTCCTAAAGCTTTTTAAGCCTAATAACTTCACTAGCTAAGCACACAAAGTTAGTATATCTATCATTTTCCAAGGTTGGATCAATTTTCCGTTTAACATAGCTAACGAACTTCTTACGAAGTAACAGACTTGAAAAATAATTTCATTTCCCATAAAAAAAAGTTAACATTAATCGCCCCGACCAAAACAAAGTCTTCAGGTAAACGGCTATCCCGAAGATCCAATGGATCAGCTGGACCGACCACATACAAGTATGTGTCCTTCTAACTAAGTATTATAGATTAATTTTAAGCGAAAGAATGAAAAACTCATCATAAACCACCCCGGTCACTATCAGTAATCTGGTTAATGGCTATCCTCAAAATCTACAAGTAGAAAATGAGGACCAAAACATATCCGAAGATAAGTCCT
Source organism: Bidens hawaiensis (assembly GCF_021521415.1). NCBI lineage: Eukaryota > Viridiplantae > Streptophyta > Magnoliopsida > Asterales > Asteraceae > Bidens > Bidens hawaiensis. Next base: position 1,827,837 of record NW_027491061.1, read on the forward strand.
TCAAACTAATGTAACCGACATAATTATAAGCGATTAGTGACGTTTTTTTTTTTTAAATAAGACAAGAAACGCATGGTTACTCGGGATTGATCATCCCATTCAGTTCAATAAGGTTTTGAAATCTGGATTTGTCAAACGCTTTAGTGTATAAATCAGCGAAATTATCAAGCGTATCCACCTTTTCAAGAATTATCAGTTTCTTCTCAGCACAATCCCGTATGAAATGATGACGTATGTCAATGTGTTTAGTTTTACTATGTTTCACGGGATTGTTAGTTACTGAGATAGCAGCTGTGTTATCAATGTAAATAGGAGTAAGTAAGAAATTCAGACCATAGTCGCGCAATTGTTGTTGTATCCACAGAACCTGAGAGCAGCAGTTGGATGCTGCCATGTATTCTGCCTCACAGGTTGAGATTGTGACTGAAGTCTGCTTCTTGCATTGCCACGACACCAATCTGCCACCAAGAAACTGACAACCTCCAGTTGTTGACTTCCGACTCTAATTGCACCCTCCATAATCAGAGTCTGTGTAAGCGACCAGCTCCAAGTCTCCTCCTCTCGGGTACCACAACCCCAGCTTCGGCTTGCCCTTGAGATACCGCAGTATCCTCTTTGCACCTTTCAAATGAGATTCTTTTGGATTTGCCTGAAAACGTGCACAAAGACAAACAGCAAACATTATATCAGGCCTAGATGCAGTTAAGTACATTAAAGAACCTATTATCGCCCGATATTGAGTTGGGTCCACATCTGCATCACCGTCTACTTCAGCACCCAATTTGTGATTGACGCAGATTGGAGTATCATATGGAGAACTGTCCTCCATCTTGAAGCGCATGAGCACATCATGAACATACTTCGTCTGATGAATGAACATCCCGTCCTTCCTATGATCAACCTGCAATCCTAGAAAGAAAGTTAGTTCACCCATAGCACTCATTTCAAACCTTTTCTTCATGACGGCTTCAAACTCCTGACACATGGAGACTTTTGATACAGCAAATATTATGTCATCCACGTAGACTTGAACCAGCAGGAAGTCGCTTCCATCTCTTTTGAAGAACAACGTGCTATCAATTTTCCCTCTTTCAAAACCATTCTCGAGCAAGTAATCCGATAAAGTTGCATACCAGGCACGAGGTGCCTGATGTAATCCATACAACGCCTTGCTCAACCTGTACACGTGATCTGGATAGTCTGGGTCAGGAAAACCCGGAGGTTGCTCAACATACACAACCTCATCAACTTTCCCATTTAAAAACGCACTCTTCACATCTAGCTGAAACACCTTAAAAACGCACGTTGTTCTTCAAAAGAGATGGAAGCGACTTCCTGCTGGTTCAAGTCTACGTGGATGACATAATATTTGCTGCATCAAAAGTCTCCATGTGTCAGGAGTTTGAAGCCGTCATGAAGAAAAGGTTTGAAATGAGTGCTATGGGTGAACTAACTTTCTTTCTAGGATTGCAGGTTGATCAGAAGAAGGACGGGATGTTCATTCATCAGACGAAGTATGTTCATGATGTGCTCAAGCGCTTCAAGATGGAGGACAGTTCTCCATATGATACTCCAATCTGCGTCAATCACAAATTGGGTGCTGAAGTAGACGGTGATGCAGATGTGGACCCAACTCAATATCGGGCGATAATAGGTTCTTTAGTGTACTTAACTGCATCTAGGCCTGATATAATGTTTGCTGTTTGTCTTTGTGCACGTTTTCAGGCAAATCCAAAAGAAACTCATTTGAAAGGTGCAAAGAGGATACTGCGGTATCTCAAGGGCAAGCCGAAGCTGGGGTTGTGGTACCCGAGAGGAGGAGACTTGGAGCTGGTCGCTTACACAGACTCTGATTATGGAGGGTGCAATCAGAGTCGGAAGTCAACGACTGGAGGTTGTCAGTTTCTTGGTGGCAGATTGGTGTCGTGGCAATGCAAGAAGCAGACTTCAGTCGCAATCTCAACCTGTGAGGCAGAATACATGGCAGCATCCAACTGCTGCTCTCAGGTTCTATGGATACAACAACAATTGCGCGACTATGGTCTGAATTTCTTACTTACTCCTATTTGCATTGATAACACAGCTGCTATCTCAGTAACTAACAATCCCGTGAAACATAGTAAAACTAAACACATTGACATACGTCATCATTTCATACGGGATTGTGCCGAGAAGAAACTGATAATTCTTGAGAAGGTGGATACGCTTGATAATTTCGCTGATTTATACACTAAAGCGTTTGACAAATCCAGATTTCAAAACCTTATTGAACTGAATGGGATGATCAATCCCGAGTAACCATGCTTTTCTTGTGATATTAAAAAAAAAAAAAAAAAAAAAAACGTCACTAATCGCTTAAAAATATGTCGGTTACATCAGTTTGAAGGACTTGTCTTCGGACATGTTTTGGTCCTCATTTTCTACTTGTAGATCTTGAGGATAGCCATTAACCAGATTACTGATAGTGACCGAGGCGGTTTATGATGAGTTTTTCATTCTTTCGCTTAAAATTAGTCGATCATACTTAGTTAGAAGGACACATACTAGTATGTGGTCGGTCCAGCTGATCCATTGGATCTTCGGGATAGCCGTTTACCAGATGACTTTGTTTTGGTCGGGGCGACTAATGTTAAAATTTTGAAAGAAAATGGGAAATGAAATTACTTTTCAAGTCTGTTACTTCGTAAGAAGTTCGTTAGCTATGTTAAACGGAAAATTGATCCAACCTTGGAAAATGATAGATATTCTAATTCTGTGTGCTTAACTAGTGAAGTTATTAGGCTTAAAAGGCTTTAGGACAGTCATTGTATGTCATGGTAACTTTTTATGGTGCGTAAAAGTATACGTGATACAAACTAAATCTACTTGATTTTATGTGGAAACTCCTTAAGAGTTTTGCATGTCTTCATATATATCTCTTCGAATAATAGGCAGAAAAGCGATTACCCAGTCATACACGAGCCCATGTGTGTTCTGATTCCCGTGAAGATAGCATCTCAAGATACTGCAGTGATCCAGATTCGGGACTTGCAGTAAATTTCTACTTTGAAGTCTATGTTTATTTGAAAATATATATATATATATATATATATATATTTGGAGTTATTGAAACATTTTAGAGATGATAAAATATCAAGACTTCTCAATCTTAGAGCAAGAAGAAGAACGTTAACCAGAAGAAGAGTACTTACATGTTTAATCAGACACTATGGGTCGAAGTCAATTCGGGGTGACTTGGGGAAAGCCAAATACGCTTTGAGGATAGATAGGAGGCATCAATATTTCTGAGTTGTTGCCCACTTAAATTTTGAGACTTAATTGAATATAACTCGTATCACAGAAACGATGAAAACCATCTTAAGTTATACCTGCTTACAACCTGTCTCTATATGTCATAATACAGCTAAACACGGATCTATGTGACAGTCACGTAGTTAGTATGATTCCTGTTCGGATCTTTTCTAAAATGTAGCAGTCCCTATCGAGACTGAAATTTGATCCCTTACACTTTAAATTTTTTTTAAGTTTTTGTACTTAGATAGTTTTATGATTTTTTAACTGGTTACTTAGAATTGATCATGTCATTTATTTCTTCTAGGAAAGTTTTATAACTTAATTGGAAAATTGTTAAAATTACAAGGTTTGATTTTGTAAATATATAGGCGATGTTGTGGTTAACTTCGCCTAGGCGAAGTTATCCGTAACTTCGCCTGTATAACTCCGCCCATATAAAAGGATTATCAACAGTCAATCTGTTCATTAATATTAGCGAACTTATATCCACTGTCAAACTTATTCTCCGGCGAACTTGATTTTACACCGATTTCGTGTTATTTATTTCCAATTTTCACACCGATCAAAGGTTCGAGATGTTGTATTATCATATATTACAAGTTCTTTCATGCTAATCAAGGGTCGTTTCGACCCGGGTAATACCCTCGAACCGTCGGACCCTCAAACCGATTTTCAAAACTTGTTGTCACGTGTTAATCACCAATCTGATCGTCAACATGTCCTTAAAAACCTTGTTTTAAGGATCCTTAATCGTCTAAACTAGCCGAATCATCAACTGTAAGGGCGACGAGCTCAGAACGAAGAAGAGGAACGACCGAGACGATGATCCCAATGCATCGAAAGATGCAGGTGGTGAGCTGCCAAGAACTTCTGAAGCTCTTGGTACTTCCACAGCTGAGGGGGAGTCTACCGACGCGGCTGGTGGTTCTGGTGATGATGTGGTGTTAGTTGAGGATGATGTGATTGATGCGCTGAAGGAGCTTGATGATGATATGCAGCGATGATGTGTTATTTGATGAAGATGTGCTGCCGAGTGATATGATTGAGAAGATCGGTGAGTAGATTGTGATTGAGAGTGGAATAGAAGAGGGGGAGATAGTAGAAGAAGACGTTGAACACGAGATCCCTGATGTAGAGAAAGCCGACGTGGGTGTTGAGATTGATGAGACTGAGTGGGAGGAGCAGCCTAGGTGGAAGGAAGGCTGTGCTCATTGGTTTGTCAAGACCAAGAAGCCTGCTGTTCCAGCCATGTTCAAGAAGAGTTATAATATCAAAGGCTATGCTGAGTCGAAGAAGGGAATTATCTGTTGGATTTATGATGAACAGATAAAACTGTTTGTGGTGAAGCGTTATGATGGTATTCAATACTTCAAATGAATGTTGAGATCTCTCAATACGTTGCCGGAATGCGAGGTGAAGGATTTTGCCAGGTTGGGCCTGATAAATAGAAGTGACAACAATATGGCAAGAATGATTGAGAAGATTGTGTGGAAAGAAGGCATAAAAGAAAAGAAGTTTGAACTATTAAAGCCACAGAAGGGAAAGCTCGTGGAGGATACAGAGAGGGGATTGAGAGCAGATGGCAAGCCATGGACGGTGATGAAGTACAAACCGATCCGATGCATCAAGGAGGTTCCAATGAAGAATATGCCTCAAGATGTGTTGAAGAATCTAAAATGGTGGTACGTTGATTGCCAGACTGCTGAAGCCGTGATGGAAGACGAAGATGAACAAGAAGTGCTGAGGGTGTATGACCCGATGCATCTTGTTAACTTATCGAAAGCTGATTTGCAAGTGTTGAATGAAAAGAAGATATTCTATATTCCTGCTTGGAAGGATGAAGCAAGGAAATATCAGCGAGTAGTCACGGTGTGTGTCAGAGAAGGAGTGCACGCTTGAAGATACAGGATTACGAGACAAGAGCTGAAAGATCAAGATATGAAGCTACAGCCAAGGGGGAGTCTGTTGGTGCATAGATGTCAGTAGTTCATATGTCAAATGTCTGTAATCGAGTCTGTAATATTGTTTATGTATTTGTTTGTAAAAGCGAAGTTGTTGACAAGTTCGCTTAGGCGAACTTGTTAACCAAGCGAAGTTGTTGACAAGTTCGCCTAGGCGAACTTGTTGAACGAGCGAAGTTATAGACAACTTCGCCTGAGGCGAAGTTTTCGTGTATTTATATTGTTTTCTGTTTACTGTTTAGTGGTTAATCAGTTGTTAGAGTTTTTGGTTGATCGAGTTGGTTGTAATTCAGTGAGTCTATTGACGTGAGTCTGTAAGTAACACGGTTCGAGTTATCTATATAACGTGTGGTTGTTCGTATCGTGTGTATGTGTGTTCGTGAGTTTATATTCTACGTCCGTAACGATCTACACAGGGATTCCGCACCTGTGTATATCGGGATATCTCTTGTGATCCGTCCAGGGAACCTACATTTGGTATCAGAGCATTTGCTCGATTGTGTGGTTCGGGATATTCACGCGGGTGTAGAATTCGTCTCATTTCGGGTATTAACGGGACGAGTTTGTGGTGTTTTTGCTCATTCTAGCCTCCTACCAGTGTGTTCAAGCCTTCAAACCGTCAAAATCGTCGTTAAAATCCGTTTTTCAGATCTGCAGAAAGTTCAAGTTCGTCAGGAGAAGTTGCTGTTCATCAGGCGAAGTTGCCGTCAGGATTCGTAGGGTTTCAGCGAAGATATAAGGAGAAGCGAAGTTATTCACAACTTCGCCTACCTCCTCAACTTCGCCTAACTCAGCGAAGTTCTCATCAAGTTCGCCTAGCTCAGCGAAGTTTTCTTCAAGTTCGCTTACTTTCTAAGTTCGCTTATCCTAAGCGAAGTTATTCTCAACTTCGCCCAGACACGCGAATTTAAGAAGAATTCAGCGAAGTTATTACTTAAGCGAAGTTGTCCTTAACTTCGCCTACAGTACTGTTTCGAAGAAATTTTTTTTAACTTCGCCCTTTTCAGAATTTTTCGGGTTTCTTAGTCTTCAAGAAGGATGTCGTCGATCAACATTTCGGAGCTTGTAAAGATGGAAGTTGAAGCGGGGTCAGCTACAAAGGCCCCAAGGTTGCTTAAGGGAACCGACTTTGTTGCGTGGAAAGATCGGTTCATACAGTATGTTAAGTACCAGGATGCGAAAATGTGGGTATGCATCCAAGATGGATATATTCCACCAATCATGGAGTATGAGGGTCGAGACCAAATCAAGAAATACAGTAAAATGGAAGAGGAGGAGAAGAAGATGTATGAAGCCGAAAGCAAGGCTCATGCTGCAATCACAATGGCTCTTCCACAGGAGATCCTCCATACATTCAGAAAGTATACATCAGCTAGAGAGCTTTGGGAAGCTCTTGAGAGCAGATTTGAAGGAAACGTAGGTATTCGGGCGTCAAAGATAAAGTTACTCAAGACTCAATTTTCAGTCTTTAAGTACTTAAAGAACGAATCTCTTGATGATATTATCACTCGATATTATCATCTAATGACTGCACTGAGTAACTACTCCATTTCCTACCGAGAAGAAGAGATTGTAGAAAAACTTCTCGATGCTCTCCCACCAAAATGGGAGATGTATACTGTACTGATGAGGGAAGACAAGGACTTCTCTACGAATGATCTTGAAACCGCTGTCAACAAGCTCAGAACTTTTGAGCTTAATATGGTAAGAAAAGAAACATCTATGGATCAGGTTCAAGATCCAGGCATGTACGGTGCCAAAGTAAACTCCAATAAAAGTTCTAAGACTGATTCTGCCGCCTACTACTCAAAAAGTGAGTCGGGTGCCAATTCTTCACAGGAGGGGCATGTGTCAGTAAACTCAAATGGGGATGTTTGCTTTGTTGCGGGTGGATCAAGTGGTACTCAACAGACAGCAAGCCAGAGTAGTGGATCTTCAAGTTCCTCAAGCAATAATTACTCTAAGATGCCAATGAGCGTCAAATCTGCTGAAGAGCAGTTTGGCCTCTATGCTTCATTTATTGCTTCATATGAAAACTATATTCAAGGAAAGGTGGTTGATCCAGCGATGCTAGATGAAGACTACGACCAGATCGATGCTGATGATCTGGAGGAGATGGATTTACAATGGCAGATGGCTATGATAGTGAGGAGAGTGAAGAAGTTCATGAGAAAGACGGGGAGAAAGTTTGTTGGTGGCAGGCCAGGGTTCGACAAGTCTAAGGTGAGGTGCTATAACTGTCAACAAAACGGGCACTTTGCCAAAGAATGCAGAAACGAGCGAGTTGAACGTGGTCAGGGCCGGTCTGCACAGCACACTGGAAGTACTAAAGACGTCAATGCCATGCTGTCCAGAGAAGCAGGTGAATACAACTGGAACCTGCATTCAAATGAAACTGGTGAACAGGCAAATATGGCTAAGGTTGAGAGTAAAGAACGTGAGAAGACTACCGGAGAAGAGAAAGCTAATGGTAAGGAAAAAGCTTTCATGGCAGATAACAATGATCAAATCTCCGAGGTAAGTTCTAAATCTTTTTGTACTAAATGTGAGAATTTGTCTGAGCAACTTGCTACCATAACTGATCAGTACGTTCGTTTAGATGCTGAATTTAAAACTCTTAAAGAAGATCATCACTTTACGAAAGCAAGAGAAAACAGTTACAAAGTTAAAATAAAAGCGTGTGAAAAAGATGTTAAAAGCTTAAAAACTAAACTTGCTGAAAAAATTGAAGTAATTGATCTAAGTTATGAGGTTTTAGAAGAAAAGACTAAACTGATTGCTGAACGAGAAAAGCAGATTGCTGACCACTAGGTGAAAGTGGTGGAACTGAACCGAAAACTTGAACAGTTCAGAAATTCCTCAGCTATTCTTGATCACCTTGTTAGTGATCAAGGTACCTCTACAAAGAGAGGAGGAATTGGTTATCACGAGGTTCCACCACCGTATAACCACAATTACACTTGTAACCCTAGTGTTCAGAAATCTGTTGATTTTGAAGTTCCTCAGACAGTTCCAATCAAGGTTACGAGCAAAGAACCAAGTGTTAGTAGTGGCGAAACGAGTTCGCCTGTTTCAAGTGTGAAAATTTCTGTTACGAGTCCAGTCTCATCGGATTCGGATAAGTTGTCCGAATCGGGTAAGACAAAAGAGAAGGTAGTGTTACCCACTGGTGGAGAAAAAGATAAAACTTCTAAAAAGAGTACTCCACTCAACCCGTACGTCCCACCTTATGTGAGACGAACGGCCGGTAACACTGCCTCGACATCCAAAACAACCTTTGAGAAGAAAATGGAGTATAGGTGTTGTTTTAGGTGTAATAAGTTAGGACATCTTGTTGCAGATTGTCCTCTGACGCCTAAATTCAGAGGCGTGAGGCCTATTAAAACTGAGCATAAGTCTACTGGTAATTTTAATACTGTTAAAAATGAAAACCCTTTAAAGTTCCGAAATGTAACTAATTCAGGTTTTCACATAAACAAACCTCAGTTTAACAATGCTAATCACCAAACCGTAAGATATAATGCTGTCAATACACATAGGTTTGGAAGGCCTCACACTCAATTTCCAAGGAGATTTCCTAATTGGACTGACAGGAATTATCCAAATGCTAACTTTGGAAAGCAGAAGTACGGGATGTATAGATCCATGACCAATTGGTCTTGGGTCCCTAAATTCTAATCATTTGCTTTATTGTGCAGGAACAGTTGAACAGGGCTGCCCACAGTCTTTGGATTGTAGATAGCGGCTGTTCCCGGCACATGACGGGTAACAAATATTTGTTACACGACTTAAAACCTGTTCAGGGTGCAAGAGTTAGCTTTGCTGGTGAAAGTGGAGGAGGAATTACGGGAAAAGGAACGGTGTCCAATGGAAAAATGACACTTGAGAATGTGAATTTTGTAGAAGAGTTGAAGCACAATCTGCTGAGTGTGTCGCAGATTTGTGACAAGGAGTATACTGTTCATTTCACGAAGAATGAGGCGATCGTGTTGAAGCCTGGTTTTCAGATACCAGACGAGTGGATAGTGATGACAGCTCCACGTGATACAAATACTTATGTGATGGATATGAGGTCTACTGAAATGGCCACGGGTGAATCATGTTTAATGACGAAAGCAAGCGAATCAGAATCCGAACTATGGCACAGGAGAATGGGGCACATTCATCTTCGGAAGATGAACCATATTGTCAAAAATGGGCTTGTGATGGGCGTTCCCTTGAAAAGTTTTAACTTTGAAGACAAATGTATAGCATGCAAGAAGGGAAAGCAACACAAGAAATCCCATCTCACCAAGAAGGTCAACTCAATTGCCAGTACTCTAGAACTGCTTCACATGGATCTCTTTGGTCCCGTGAATTTAAAAAGTCTAGGAGGTACTTCTTACTGCTTGGTGATCACTGATGACTACTCGCGATATTCGTGGGTATATTTGCTGAAATCGAAAGATGAGACGGCTCAAATGGTGAAGAATTTGATTACTAAAGTTGAGAACGTCATGAGTAAATCAGTTAAGTTCATCAGAAGTGACAATGGGACGGAGTTCAAGAATTTTGAAAAGGAGATCTTCTGTCTTCAGAAAGGAATTGAACATCAATACAGCGCTCCGTATACTCCGCAACAGAATGGAGTGGCTGAAAGGAAGAACCAAACTTTAATTGAAGGAGCCAGGACTATGCTGGCAGATTCGAAGCTTCCTGTGATGTTCTGAGCTGAAGCAGTTGCTACAGCCTGCTATGTTCTGAATAGAGTGTTAACCGTTAAGAGACTTGGTAAAACATGTTACGAGCTTATGCATGGAAGGAAGCCCAACTTGAGTGGTCTTGAACCATTCGGGTCCCCTTGTTCGATCTTGAAGACAAACTCTAAATTTGGTGAAGTAGCCGATGAAGGAATCTTAGTCGGTTATGTTGTTGGTACACCCAACAGGCGTGTCTTCAATACTTCGACTTGCAAGGTGGAGGTGGTGTGTAACACTGACATCACAAGTTACCAACCGCCAAAACCTAGCAATGGACCTGCTGAGCTTTTCGACTATGTTAAGCTTTTTAAGTCGTTTAACGTACCGGATTTGGAGATTTCTGAAGAAGAAGAAAGAGCTGCGACGACGATGATACTCGATGAGGAAGAAAATCTATTGCAAAGACAGCTGATTGATAAGTGTCAGTCTTCCTCATCAAACACTATCGGTACCCCTGCTGCCTCTGCTGAAGAAGAATTTATCAATCCTTTTCACTCTCAGCATGAAACAACCATTTATGAGATCTCTTCTAATTTGGAAGATAATCTGCATGTCGGTTCTGTTCCGACCACGAGAATTCATAAAGATCACCCTTGGGATAATGTGATTGGTGATGTGTCCTCAGGTGTACAAACGAGAAGTAGCTTGAATGAACATACTTGTGTTTATACAAGCATTAAGGAGACAGGAATAATCGATGAATGCCTGTATACTTGCTTTATAAGCCAGATCGAACCGAAGAATTATCAAATGGCTTTAAAGGACAGCTCGTGGGTCGAGGCCATGCAAGAAGAGTTGGCTCAATTCGAGAAGATGGAAGTTTGGACTTTGGTTGAAAAACCAAAGAATGTGCATGCGATAGGCACAAAATGGGTGTTCAAGTGCAAGAGAGATGATAAGGGGATCATTATAAGAAACAAGGCGAGGCTTGTCGTGAAAGGTTTTAATCAACTAGAGGGGATTGATTATAACGAAGTGTTCGCTCCTGTCGCCAGGTTGGAAGCCATAAGATTGTTTTTGGCATTTGCTGCTTATGAAAAGATGAAGGTGTTTCAGCTAGATGTGAAGAGTGCGTTTTTAAATGGGAAAGTTGATGAGGTTGTGTATGTTGAGCAACCTCTGGGTTTTCCTGACCCAGACTATCCAGATCACGTGTACAGGTTGAGCAAGGCGTTGTATGGATTACATCAGGCACCACGTGCCTGGTATGCAACTTTATCGGATTACTTGCTCGAGAATGGTTTTGAAAGAGGGAAAATTGATAGCACGTTTTTCTTCAAAAGAGATGGAAGCGACTTCCTGCTTGTTCAAGTCTACGTGGATGACATAATATTTGCTGCATCAAAAGTCTCCATGTGTCAGGAGTTTGAAGCCTTCTTGAAGAAAAGGTTTGAAATGAGTGCTATGGGTGAACTAACTTTCTTTCTAGGATTGCAGGTTGATCAGAGGAAGGACGGGATGTTCATTCATCAGACGAAGTATGTTCATGATGTGCTCATGCGCTTCAAGATGGAGGACAATTCTCCATATGATACTCTAATCTGCGTCAATCACAAATTGGGTGCTGAAGTAGACGGTGATGCAGATGTGGACCCAACTCAATATCGGGCAATAATAGGTTCTTTAATGTACTTAACTGCATCTAGGCCTGATATAATGTTTGCTGTTTGTCTTTGTGCACGTTTTCAGGCAAATCCAAAAGAATCTCATTTGAAAGGTGCAAAGAGGATACTGCGGTATCTCAAGGGCAAGCCGAAGCTGGGGTTGTGGTACCCGAGAGGAGGAGACTTGGAGCTGGTCGCTTACACAGACTCTGATTATGGAGGGTGCAATCAGAGTCGGAAGTCAACAACTGGAGGTTGTCAGTTTCTTGGTGGCAGATTGGTGTCGTGGCAATGCAAGAAGCAGACTTCAGTCGCAATCTCAACCTGTGAGGCAGAATACATGGCAGCATCCAACTGCTGCTCTCAGGTTCTATGGATACAACAACAATTGCGCGACTATGGTATGAATTTCTTACTTACTCCTATTTGCATTGATAACACAGCTGCTATCTCAGTAAATAACAATCCAGTGAAACATAGTAAAACTAAACACATTGACATACGTCATCATTTCATACGGGATTGTGCTGAGAAGAAACTGATAATTCTTGAAAAGGTGGATACGCTTGATAATTTCGCTGATTTATACACTAAGCGTTTGACAAATCCAGATTTCAAAACCTTATTGAACTGAATGGGATGATCAATCCCGAGTAACCATGCTTTTCTTGTGATATTAAAAAAAAAAAAAAAAAAACGTCACTAATCGCTTAAAAATATGTCGGTTACATCAGTTTGAAGGACTTGTCTTCGGACATGTTTTGGTCCTCATTTTCTACTTGTAGATCTTGAGGATAGCCATTAACCAGATTACTGATAGTGACCGGGGCAGTTTATGATGAGTTTTTCATTCTTTCGCTTAAAATTAGTCGATCATACTTAGTTAGAAGGACACATACTAGTATGTGGTCGGTCCAGCTGATCCATTGGATCTTCGGGATAGCCGTTTACCTGAAGACTTTGTTTTGGTCGGGGCGATTAATGTTAACTTTTTTTTATGGGAAATGAAATTATTTTTCAAGTCTGTTACTTCGTAAGAAGTTCGTTAGCTATGTTAAACGGAAAATTGATCCAACCTTGGAAAATGATAGATATACTAACTTTGTGTGCTTAGCTAGTGAAGTTATTAGGCTTAAAAAGCTTGAGGACAGTCATTGTATGTCATGGTAACTTTTAATGGTGCGTAAAAGTAGATGTGATACAAACTAAATTTACTTGATTTTACGTGGAAACTCCTTAAGAGTTTTGCGTGTCTTCATATATATCTTTCCGAATGATAGGCAGAAAAGCGATTACCCAGTCATACACGAGCCCATGTGTGTTCTGATTCCCGTGAAGATAGCATCTCAAGATACTGCAGTGATCCAGATTCGGGACTTGCAGTTAATTTCTACGTTGAAGTCTATGTTTATTTCAAAAAAAAAAAAAATATTTGGAGTTATTGAAATATATTAGAAATGACAATATCAAGACTTCTCAATCTTAGAGCAAGAAGAAGAACGGGAACCAGAAGAAGAGTACTTACATGTTTAATCAGACACTATGGGTCGAAGTCAATTCGGGATGACTTTGGGAAAGCCAAATACGCTTTGAGGATAGATAGGAGGCATCAATATTTCTGAGTTGTTGCCCACTTAAATTTTAAGGATTAATTGAACCTAACTCGTATCACAGAAATGATGAAAATCACTTTAAGTTATACCTGCTTACAACCTGTCTCTATATGTCATAATACAGCTAAACACGGATCTATGTGACAGTCACGTAGTTAGTATGATTCCTGTTCGGATCTTTTCTAAAACGTAGCAGTCCCTATCGAGACTGAAATTTGATCCCTTACACTTTAAATTTTTTTAAGTTTTTGTACTTAGATAGTTTTATGATTTTTTAACTGGTTACTTAGAATTGATCATGTCATTTATTTCTTCAAGGAAAGTTTTATAACTTAATTGATAACTGTTAACATTTTAAGGGTTAAATTTTGAAACTTTAGGCGATGTTGTTGAACAGGCGAAGTTGTCTAGGCGAAGTTATCCGTAACTTCGCCTGTATAACAGAGCTTCTATATAAAGGATTTTAAGGGTCAAACTGTTCATAACTTTATCCACAGCGAACTTATTCATCTTTTCCGGCGATCTTATATTATCCACAGCGAACTTATACTAAACCTTCGTGTTATTTATTTCCGATTTTCACACCGATCAAAGGTTCGAGATGTTGTATTATCATATATTACAAGTTCTTTCATGCTAATCAAGGGTCGTTTCGACCCGGTTATTAACCTCGAACCATCGGTTTTGAAACTGATTTTCAAAACTTGTTTTCACGTGTTAATCACCATTCTGATCGTCAACATGTCCTTAAAAAGCTTGTTTTAAGGATCCTTAATCGTCTAAACTAGCCGAAACATCGGATTTCGATGTTTGCAGAATCTTACTGTCGCCGTTTCAGATTCAGGCGAAGTTAGGGTTTAGGCGAAGTTATCCGTAACTTCGCCTGGAGCTTAAGTTCGCCTGAGGCGAAGTTATCCGTAACTTCGCCCGAAGCTTAAGTTCGCCTGAGGCGAAGTTATCCGTAACTTCGCCTAAAACTTAAATTCGCCTGAGGCGATGTTGTGATGAGGCGAAGTTAACCTTAACTTCGCCTAAGATCAATTTTACTTTGTGTTAATTAGACGAACTTAAAGCTGAAGCGAAGTTGTTCCTAACTTCGCCTCAACTTTAACTTCGGATATACAGTGTTTATCACAACTTCGCTAATGGTAACAAAGCGAACTTGTGCTATGTCTTTATGTCGTTCTAACTTGGTTAGTTTGTTGCAGATATGGCTGCGGTAGCGGGTGCTGGTGGTGCAGGAGGAGATGATGGTGACAATCAGAGACAGTTCTTCCCGGGTCACAATATGTACATTACACTTGACCCGGAGGCGAGCGGTGGGGACGACTATCGCGAGATTATCACGTTCCTCCTGCGCTCGAGGATTTTTCATGCGATCACCAACACACTGCCGATATCTCTGCCGAATATCGAAGACTTCTGGCAGACGGTTGAATACGACTGCCGTGTTGAGCCCCCGGTCATGCGAGCTACCGTGAACAATCAACAGGTTCAGTTCAATTCTGAACAGATCCGGGTGGCATTAAGGTTTGGTGAGGAGACTCGAGACGATCCTACAGAGTTCGTAGCTCCCTTTCGTGATGGAGCGTTTCTTCGAATGGGCTACTCTGGTCCATTAGGAGATACCCAGAGGAGGAAGGGTTTCCTTCTAGACCAGTGGCGCTTCCTCATGCACGTTATGATAGTGTGCATGTCGGGGAGGAAGGCGGGCACAGATGGTATGGGTGCGACCATGCAGTCTGCCATGACTGCACTGACCTATAACAAGCATTATAGCTTCAGTCAAATGGTCTTCTACGAGATTGATAGACAAAGACGGGCGATGTCTCGGGAGCGGTTCATTATGTACCCATGGTTCATCCAGATGATATTGAACCATGTCGCTCCGAGTCTAACTCAGAGACGCCCGATCAGATACGTGGAATCGGTGAGCAAACGTATCTTTGCTCAATGCCGCACGTCAAGTGCGAGGAGCAACCCTGAACGTCGTCCCAGGCATACTCCACTATTTGGGTTTTTAATCAACCCAGAGTATGTTCCTGCCGGTGGGGACGAGTTCAGAGATCCTCAACCGCAACAGGCAAGAGCAACTCAAGCTGTTCCTGCTCCTGTTGTGCCTGTTGTGTCTACTGCAGAGGATATAGACCTTGACGCTGTTTTTGGAGGTCAAGATTATTTTGATATGGATCACGTTGAAGAGGTGCAAGTCTCAGCTGCACAGGGTTCGGGTGTGAGTGCTACTAGAGCAGCTACGTCAATGGCTGACTCATATTTGGATGAGATTATGGATGAGGGGAGACGGTTGATGGTGTCTCGAGAAAGAACATTTGGGAAGAGGAAGAGAACGGAGGATGATGATGAGTCGGAAGAAGAAGAAGATATACATAAGCTGATTAGAAGATCAAGACGGGAGAGGACAGGTGCTGGCATGGGAGCTGGAGAGACTTCAAGGACTGTACGATTTGCTCCGGCCGCACTGTCTGGTATGTCCATTGTTCCTTCTTCTGTACAGGTGACAAGTACAAGCGCTGCGGATGTTCCCGTGGTGGCTACATCAACGGCTGGCATTCCATCCACCGCTACCATCCAGACGTCGACTCCGGAGATCGTGTCACTACCACCTCCAACGCTTACTCAGTCGGTGGTAGCTGCACGTTTTGTGGAGTCAACGGTCGTTACTGCTGCAGGGTTATCAGGTATGGTACCACCTGCGGTTACGCCTGCTTCTGGAGTCTCGCCTTCGCCTATGACAGACTCAAAGAGAATAGCTTCACTAGAGCGGATCGTGGCAGAACAATCGAAGACTATTCAAAGCCTAGTGGAAGCAAATCAACTACAGGCATCCCTCCTGGTTGAGCATGGGAAAATCATAGATGCCTTGAAGAAGTTCTTGGCATCTCAGGGGGAGATGAGCTGTAAGGGCGACGAGCTCAGAACGAAGAGGAGGAACGACCGAGACGATGATCCAAATGCATCGAAAGATGCAGGTGGTGAGCTGCCAAGAACTTCTGAAGCTCTTGGTACTTCCACAGCTGAGGGGGAGTCTACCGACGCGGCTGGTGGTTCTGGTGATGATGTGGTGTTAGTTGAGGATGATGTGATTGATGCGCTGAAGGAGCTTGATGATGATATGTTCAGCGATGATGTGTTATTTGATGAAGATGTGCTGCCGAGTGATATGATTGAGAAGATCGGTGAGCAGATTGTGATTGAGAGTGGAATAGAAGAGGGGGAGATAGTAGAAGAAGACGTTGAACACGAGATCCCTGATGTAGAGAAAGCCGACGTGGGTGTTGAGATTGATGAGACTGAGTGGGAGGAGCAGCCTAGGTGGAAGGAAGGCTGTGCTCATTGGTTTGTCAAGACCAAGAAGCCTGCTGTTCCAGCCATATTCAAGAAGAGTTATAATATCAAAGGCTATGCTGAGTCGAAGAAGGGAATTATCTGTTGGATTTATGATGAACAGATAAAACTGTTTGTGGTGAAGCGTTATGATGGTATTCAATACTTCAAACGAATGTTGAGATCTCTCAATACGTTGCCGGAATGCGAGGTGAAGGATTTGGCCAAGTTGGGCCTGATAAATAGAAGTGACAACAATATGGCAAGAATGATTGAGAAGATTGTGTGGAAAGAAGGCATAAAAGAAAACAAGTTTGAACTATTAAAGCCACAGAAGGGAAAGCTCGTGGAGGATACAGAGAGGGGATTGAGAGCAGATGGCAAGCCTTGGACGGTGATGAAGTACAAACCGATCCGATGCATCAAGGAGGTTCCAATGAAGAATATGCCTCAAGATGTGTTGAAGAATCTAAAATGGTGGTACGTTGATTGCCAGACTGCTGAAGCCGTGATGGAAGACGAAGATGAACAAGAAGTGCTGAGGGTGTATGACCCGATGCATCTTGTTAACTTATCGAAAGCTGATTTGCAAGTGTTGAATGAAAAGAAGATATTCTATATTCCTGCTTGGAAGGATGAAGCAAGGAAATATCAGCGAGTAGTCACGGTGTGTGTCAGAGAAGGAGTGCACGCTTGAAGATACAGGATTACGAGACAAGAGCTGAAAGATCAAGATATGAAGCTACTGCCAAGGGGGAGTCTGTTGGTGCATAGATGTCAGTAGTTCATATGTCAAATGTCTGTAATCGAGTCTGTAATATTGTTTATGTATTTGTTTGTAAAAGCGAAGTTGTTGACAAGTTCGCTTAGACGAACTTGTTAACCAAGCGAAGTTGTTGACAAGTTCGCCTAGGCGAACTTGTTGAACGAGCGAAGTTATAGACAACTTCGCCTGAGGCGAAGTTGTCGTGTATTTATATTGTTTTCTGTTTACTGTTTAGTGGTTAATCAGTTGTTAGAGTTTTTGGTTGATCGAGTTGGTTGTAATTCAGTGAGTCTATTGACGTGAGTCTGTAAGTAACACGGTTCGAGTTATCTATATAACGTGTGGTTGTTCGTATCGTGTGTACGTGTGTTCGTGAGTTTATATTCTACGTCCGTAACGATCTACACAGGGATTCCGAACCTGTGTATATCGGGATATCTCGTGTGATCCGTCCAGGGAACCTACACATGTTGTAAAGCAACAAGGATTTCACATAGATCCAAATAAGATAGAAACCATTAAAATTGGCAGTCACCCAAGGCGCCATGGGGAATGCGCCAATTTTTAGGACTAGCCGGAGATTATCAGCGGTTTATTGAAGAATTTCTAGCATTACCCAACTCATAATCCTTTTTACAACGCAAATGTACAAATTTTATAGATGATAAGAGACCACAGTCTCATATTCAACGAAAGAGGGGTCGAGTTGTTAAGCAATTATGACTGTGACATCCGTTATCACCCCGGCAAGGCTAACGTCGTAGCCGATGCCTTGAGTAGGAAAGATCGGGTTAAGCCATTGCGAGTGCGAGCACTGGGGATGATAGTCCAGTCGAATCTTTCGGACCTGATTCGATTCGCTCAACGTGAGACGTTGAAAGAGGAACAATTGGAAAAGGAGGAACTTTACGGCAACGAGAAGAATTTCGAACAGCGCGTGGACGAAATTCTCTATTTCAAGGATCGGGTTTGGATCCCGACCCTCCATGACCTTCGTGAAGTAATCATGGACGAAGCGCATAGATCGAAATATTCCATACATCCGGGATCGGATTAGACTATTGATGATACGAATATCTGAAAGGATTTTATTAACGGCCGAGTTTGGAGAAAGATATGGTTACGTATGTTGGTGAATATTTAAGTTGTGCAAGAGATAAGGCTACATACCGAAAACCCTTGGGCACGCCACAACGACAGAAAATTCGCCAATGATAGTGGGAATAAATTACAATGAATGCTTGCCCAAATTCCTGATGGTGAAATGGTATCTCGTCGTGGAGTGTCATTTTCAATTATCTCAGATCAAAATAGTCATCCTACTTCCATTATTGGAAGGCGGGGAAGGAAGCATCGAGAGCTTGAAGCTTTTATGGGTGAAGTAATTATCACCAATTTGTTAAATTGAAAATGGGCGTCAATCAAGCCATAATATTTGAATTGATTCGAGAAACAACCAATCGGATTTATAATATTTAAGACAAGTTGAAAGCAGCGCGTGATTGGCAAAGGGTTTATGCCAACGTTCAAAGGAAACCATTGTCCCTGAATAGAGGTGACAAGGCATTTTAAGGCATCACCTTAGAAAGAGGTGATATGAGGTTTGGCAAAACCGAAAATAGCTTCTTAATAAATTGGACCCCATGAGAACTATCTCCATGGTTGGTCATTTAGTTTATCGATTAAAGTACTCTAGGGGCTAAGTACTATACAGGATATTTTGCCATGTATACGGATTGAAAAGTGCCTAAGCGATGAGGCAACGAAAGTACTAGTAATAGAGGTACTCATAGAAGACATGCTTGATATCATAACTAATTCCGTAGAGATAGTAGACGGGAAAACTAAACAGTTTGGACATACCAAGCTTTATTAATTAAGATTAAGTGGAATTCACAGCGAGGACCAGATTATACTTGGTAACGCGAGGGTGAATTCTGAAGGAAAAACCCCCCACCTTTCTCTCGAAGGGAGATAGAGGGCGTGTAAAATTTCGAGGACGAAATTTCTTAACGGGGGGAGAATGTAACGATTCCGACGAAACCAGGTATACCCTAACCGGTAGACGTTAGTTACGTCATATGTAATGTCGGGTACATGAGTTACCATGGTAATTATACGAGAATACATGGTTCATTGTATTGATTGTACGTGAATATATAATTCACCGTATTGAATATGCGATCAAACGATCGATAGTTATTGAAACCCGAATGAATCGAGGGTTCAATTATAGACGAGATATATGATATTTAGTGATGTTACGAAGTATTAAAGCTTCGGGATAAGTGGATTAAAGCACAGAAAAAGGATTTCGATTTAATAGTACGTCGGTACGTTGAACGAAACCTTTAATACCAAACCAAGCAAGAGACAATCGATCAAGCCGAAAAAGATGCGAAATTATTAATAATATGATGTTTTAAGTTAACGAAAGTCATGGTTTGAGTTTTTAAAGTTCTTAAGTCGGTTTTATATAAATTTCATTTTTTTAGCCGAAAAACAACCGTTTTAGCCTCGTTTTAAGCCGAATTAAACATTTAACCGAAAAACGAACTGAACCAGATTATCCAAAACATTATCCGGATTACGAGAATCCAAACATGTGGCCTAAAATGAAGAGGTGGGTCCCACCCCACCCCTCCAAGAGACCGATCGGACCACCACCCCCACAAACCCACTTCATTTTTCTTTTTTCACACAAACTCATCCAACAATCTCCAATCCTCTCAAGATCATGATCCAAAACCGAGAGTTTTTAGCAAGAAAACAAGGTAAATAAGCGAGTTAATCACGTTTTCATCTTTGTTTCTTGAGTTTATTTGCAAGAAAATGAGGTTTCAAAGATGAAAACCGATTCTTGCATGATCAAGTGATGTATACGGGTTATACAAGGGATCTTGGTCCAAGAAAGGGGTTAAACGAGCCAAGAACGAATTTTTACGGTTTAAATCTTTGTTTTTGTATCATAACCGCAACCATGAAAGAAATGGCTTGATAGTGAGTGTGACTTGCTTGGTATTGTGGTATGTTGTTTGTAGGCTCTGTATTTAGTGGTAGATAAGGCGGAAAGACGAGTGTGTAGCTCGTAGTGGCGGAAAACGAAAGGTATATTCGGTTATGTTCGGTTTTGGGAAATTTGGACAGATTGTTGATGCTTTAGAGTTAGGTCATGAAATTTTACAGAGGTGTTAAAAACATGAAAATATGAGTTCTGTGAATTTTTGGTAATCTTTGGATAAAGGATGAATATTTGGTGAGTTTAATGCTCGGTTTTGGCCAAAAATGGTGAAAAATAGGTAAATATCATGAAAATTTCTGGAAAATTGCAGATAATCTTTTCATATCATGTATAAGTCACACACAAAATTTGAGGTCCATTGGAGAAGTCTAAGTAGGCTTTTCGGTTAAACGAGTTCTAGGGATTTCTAGCTCGGTTTTAGTAAAAAGGGGATGTAAAAGAAAATTTTGGTTCTGGAAAAATTACAGGGGACTATGTGGATGGCAGGGGACATCCAGGAAAAATTTGGGATTTTTCTAAGGTCTTTTGGTATTTACGACATATTTAGTGTTTAAATGGTGTTTAAAAATAGATAAATAAATTTTAAATATAAAATTTAATTCTGGAAATATTGGTATAAATTTCCCCACTGTCAAAATGTTATTTGTGCAAAATTTCAAGATTCGAGGTTAAACGGATAATTAATTGTGCTAATTATCAAACTTTTAAGGTTAAAACGCGTAAACCGGTGAAGTTCGCTTAAGCGAGCTGACTGGTGTATAAAAACCTAAAAATGAACTGTTTTCATATAATTGAGTTAAACGAGTAAAAATGAATCATCCGAAAATAATTCGGATGATTTGGGTATTTTTAACCGATTTAACAGTTTCTGGTACGCCAAATACGGAAACGGGTCCCGCGGCCAATTGGGGCGTCTAAACCGAGCTCTAATTTCACCACTTTAATTAAAATATCAGTAACAACTATTTTCGGGTCGTGTGTGACCAAACTCATTTTTTTTGAAAACAAAAAAAAAAACGGATAACCGTGCTAGGCACGCAAAATGGGAAAACAAACTAAAGGTAGTTTTGACTAAAGAACTCTAAGTGATATCACAATCTAAGTCCTGAGAAGTGTTTCGGGGTTAACACTGTCCCCGGATCGTGTACGGTACTGGGTTAACAGTGTCCCCAGATGTATCGGTTGACACGAATTTAATTTATGGAAATTGTATAGTAACGACTTAGGTATCATATTACAGATTCAGGCTCATAGCTGTTCACTGTACTACATACTGACTCACGAGAAGTTGAGTTTCACGAGCCCCTTTTTCTGAATTGTTTTCAAATATTTTCCCGGGGCGGAAGCATGTTTATATCAAAATGTTTAAGTACATGCTGATCGCATGGAAATGAATGTATTTATATAATGTTTATTGTACGGGAATCGTACGGTAATGTATTAAGATGGTAATTGTCTGAGTTGTTAACATTGTAAGGCCCGAAACAGTGTGCTGGGTTAACAGTGTCCCCAGAGGTTATTAAATGGGTTTCTGGGTTAACAGTGTCCCCAGAGGGTATTAAATGTGTTTCTGGGTTAACAGTGTCCCCAGAGGTTATTAAATGTGTTTCTGGGTTAACAGTGTCCCCAGAGGTTATTAAATGTGTTTCTGGGTTAACAGTGTCCCCAGAAGTTATTGGATGTGTCTCTGGGTTAACAGAGGTTTCACTTGTAGGCTCAGCATAATTTCATCGCTAATATATGATTACTATAATGATTTGTCATGGTTTATTTAAATTAGTGAAACTCACCAACTATTCGTAGTTGACCCGTTTTCTTTACATGCTTTCTAGGTACACCCAAATTGGAATGAGTGATACGTGCTTGATGATGTGTGCTATTTTGTGGAAGCTTAGTGATCTTTATTTTGTGTTGAATATGTTAACGTATTATCGGTAAAACTTATGTGTTAACGCCTAGATGATAACGAAACTCGGAACAATGTATTGCGATATAAATTAATGTAGTGGTGTTTTCTTTATAAGCAATGCTGTTGATATCAGATGCGTCTGTTGTATCCCGTTTACGTTTCCGCTGCGGTTACGGGGTGTTACAAGAACTCTATAGCTGAAGCAGGATTGAGGATCCTTAGTAGTCGTTTGTAACAACGGATAATTTATGCATGAAGACTGATGTTAATAGCTGCAACGGCTCCTAGACCTAGTCTACCACTTATTTCGCTATTGAACTTCAATAAGCACGTGGTCAAACATCACGATGGAAGAGAGTGGAAGACTAGCGGATTTTTAGGACCTGTGGTTAGTTAGTTATTTTTGTTTCCTTTATAAACATTGAGTTGTGATCAACCCTAGGACACGGTTCACTAGTTTACTACTGCAGATTTTAGCTCACAAGTTCTCTGTAATCTCACACACACTTAGCTCGATTGTAATCGTTGATCAACAAATCCAACCCTTGTAACCTTTTTTTTTGTAATTAATAAATTGGTAATCGACGAGTTATCATCACCCGGGGTTTTTTTCTTTTGATCTGAACAAGATCAAAGGGTTTTTCCTCGCAAAAAATCACGGTGTTCAATCCATTTTCGTTCATACAATTATTGTTATCGTTTTAGCACTAGACCTCACATTACAAATTTGGATACATTATCCTTAGCAGATTTTTATCCAAAACAATTTGGCGCCCACCGTGGGGCAATTGGTGCTATAATCCATATCACTCCCATCAACTTTCGATTTTTGCATACCCATATCACTATCAATGACCTCTCAATCAACCTCTGCTTCATCAACCATGCCGTCATCAGTTCCTCTCTCATCGAGGACTTTACCACCGATGCGTCCGCCAACCACATGAGCACAACGACCTGTTGCTGCTGGAAGCTAGACGCAACTACCAGTCTTCCAGAGCTCGAAAACCACTGCTGGTGCGCTGGTGGTTAATACTAACAATGATGTTTCATCTATGTTTTCGCATGTTAAAGCATATATGGAGCAGCAGAACAAGACCAACCAGGGGATCCTTCGGGAGATAGAAGATCTCAAGAAGACTAAGAGGCCAGTGGAGGATCATACTCCCCTGATGCCCAGGATGTTGGATTTCACCAGTCCAAGATCCATGTCTCAGTTCTCGCAAGGATCATCTATCCATCAACAGGTGTCCATGGGTCAACAGGCTCAAGGATCCTCATTGTTTCAGCCAGTATCATCTATCCTTCAACAGGGGTCCATGGGTCAACAAGCTCAAGGATCATCGTTGTTTCAGCTAGGATCATCTATCCTTCAACAGGGGTCCATGGGTCAACAGACTCAAGGATTCTCATTGTCTCATCTAGGATCGTCTATCCTTCAACAGGGGTCCATGGGTCAGCAAACTCAAGGATCCTCATACTTCCCACAAGGATCATCTGTAACACCTCGTAACCGCAGCGGAAACGTAAACGGGATGCAACAGACACCTCTGATATCAACCACATTGTTTATAAAGAAAACTGAATACATTAATATACTTCAAATTACATTATCTCGTATTTCATTACCGTCTAGGTGATACACACATCATACAATACGATACATAATTCTATTTATTATAATGTATCCTAACATCCCACACGCAAATCTTACACACATCAAGCACTTAGCACGTAAGCAATCACTTCATCTTAATTGTACCTGAAAAGCATGTGAGAAAACGGGTCAACTACGAATAGTTGGTGAGTTTCACAATTCGAGTAAACCATGATAAATCATTATCAAAATATAATATTATCGATGTAATTATGCTGAGCCCACAAGTGAAACCTCTGACTATCCACACACACAACCCCCGTGGCATACTCCGCCCACGGACCTGCCCCAAACCGCTATGTCTAACATTACATAGCAAAATATATATAACAACAAAATAGACATGTGCAACTGGCTGGGAAACATCAGCAAATCCATGCCGGACCAGTTGGGTTTGTCAGACCAATAGTACTATCCACACTCTACCGGCTTTCAGTTAATCACTCGTGTTCCGGGGCCTTAGAATGTTAGCAACTCAGACAATTACCATCTTAGTACATTTCCGTACGATTCCCGTACAATAAAATATATATAAATCCACGCAATTCCATGCTTTCAGTATGTACTTAAACATTTCAGGAATAACATGCTTCCGCCCCGGGAAAATATTTAAAAACAATTCAGAAAAAGGGGCTCGTGAAACTCACCTGATTCTCGAACGTAAGCTAGATAATTCAAAAGTCCAAGTCTCGTCCTACGAATGCCCTATAACATGCAAGGACAATTTAAATCTAATGTTTCATTTCTAACACTTAAGCGTTTCATGAACGCGCTTCACCCAACTAGTTACATGTGTTTCAATAGTGTACCAATTTACTAAACGTGATTCGACCACTCGTTGGTGTAAGTTTTGTGACTCTTATTTATATAAACTTTATATAAATATTAATATATCGTTTTTGCCTCATAACAATAGGTCGGTTTTAATAGTTGAACACGCTCGCTTTTATCATTAAAATATGTACAAATTATATATTTTTGTTTCTAGAGATTCACAAGTCTCGAAATATAATATAGAATTATATTTATAATTTCCGAAATATTGTTTTTGTTCGTTTTTCATAATTTATTATTTCCTTTAAACCATTATATATATATAAATATATATATATATATATATATATATATATGCAATTATGCATACCTTTTTAATGTACTTACATATTTCCAACTTTGTTTTTAAATTTGCATTCACATGATATAATTTAATTATTTTTAGACCTTGAATAACTAAGTTTTAGACATCAAAAGAACGTTTCCAAAAGCACCATCTTTTAAATGGGTTTATATATTTTATCAACTAATTAACAAAATCACCCATGTAACATGTAGAGCACAACACTTAAGTGAAACCTTTTTAATAAGTTTATTTATGTGCTAGTTTCATAAATTTATCAAGTCTTCGACACAAAATAACTACTTGGGTAAGTATCTAGGCATAAACAATTTGTAACTTTATAAGAACGAGCTTAGTGGAGTTATACTTACTTTGTGACAACAATGTTTGATGAGAGAAAATAAGAGTTTTGTAATCTTAAGCTTCCTAACCATTGCGTGAACTTGAAACGTTCTAGAGATGGATGTGTGTGTATTTTGTTTTCAAGAAGAGGAGCCGAGAGAGACACAAATAGAGAAAGTGAAAGGGTTATGTGTTTTCTTTTTTTTTCTTATTTGCAACCCTACTGTTTATTTATATTACTAATGATACATGGCTTTGCAAGATTTCTCCTATACCATATATAAAAGAATATGAAGTATGGGATCAATTGAGTGTGTAAGAAGTTGACTAGGTATGATAAGGGGTGATGTTTTGGTCAAGATGGAGTGACATGAAGTGTGTCTTTAAATTTTGTCTCTCAAAGTCTAATTATTAATTAGATCATGGCATGAATTTGGTAGTTTCTTTTCTTTTATTTATTTTCTTTTTTGTTTTTTTTAAAAAAAAAAACATAAAATGAAATCTCATGTTAACAAGTATATGTCGTGCATACATATTATAAAGAAATATTTCAAAGGAGTTTTTGTAAATTAATAATCTTCTTTAACACATACACGTATTCATATGTTGATATTATATTAACTCTTAATATAATGTTAAGTATTGTTTTTAAGAGTAATAATTTCTTATATTAATTAATTTTGTTTTGTTTATCAATATTCGTTTTTTGGTTAAATGTTTAATTCAGCTTAAAACGAGGCTAAAACGGTCGTTTTTCGGCTTAAAAATGAAATTTATATAAACCGATTTAAAAACTTTAAAAACTTAAACCATGACATTTATTAACTTAAAACATCATATTACTAATAATTGCGCATCTTTTTCGGCTTGATCGATCGTCTCTTTCTCGGTTTGGTATTGAAGGTTTCGTTTAATGTACCGACGTACCATTAAATCGAAATTCTTTTTCTGTGCCGTACTTTACTTATCCTGAAGCATTAATGCTTCGTAAAATCACTAAATATTATAGATATCGTCTATAATTGAACCCTCGATTCGTTCGGGTTTCAATAACTATCGATCGATTAATCGCATATTCAATACGATGAATTATATATTCACGTACAATCAATACAGTGAACCATGTATTCTCGTATAATTACTATGGTAATTCATGTACCCGACATTAAATATAATGTAACTACCGTCTACCGGTTAGGGTATCCCTGGTTTCGTCGGAATCGTTACATCATCTATCCTTCCACCAGGATCCTCGGGGTTTATATCACCAAGGATCCTATAATTCCCAACCTCAAGGATCCTTCTTTCAAAATCAAGGATCCTCAGGAGTCCAACATCAACGATCCTCCGAATTCCATGAAGGAGATATAATCCCCATGCAGACCATAGCCTCTGGAGGACCAACTCCTATCGCAGACTCTTCTTATCCCAGCTACTCATCCGGAATGCCAACCTTTGCCCAACAAAGAGGTAACTTGTATGATCATATATCCTTAGATACTAACCGTGTTTCTATGCAGGATACATGTATCAACCAGGCTATGGCCAAGGACCTACAGAAGCTCAAGGATATGGTATTCAGTGTTCCCAGGGTGATACGTCCAATCCCTGAGATACCAGAGGGAAGCCACAAGTTATCCAGATTTGCTCCACCTATCTGTGATGCTGAAATCCCGAAGCCATTCCAAACCCCCAACATGAAGACTTACGACGGGACCACTGATCCTAAAGAGCATGTGGCACAATACAGAGAAAGGATGGAAATCAATCCCATTCCTGAGAGACTCAAGGAAGCCTGCCTGTGCAAAGGCTTCGGATCCACACTAACAGGATCAGCATTAAAACGGCTGCTAAGTCTTCCTCCCTTTTCAGTAACTTCTTTTTCACACTTAGATAACTTATTCAACAGTCAATTTTCCTGTAACAGGAAATTTGAGAAGTTAACTAGTGATTTATACCGAGTTATCCAACCAAGTGATGAATCCATTAGGGATTTTGTTACAAGGTTCGGCAAGGAAGCTCTGGAAATCCCTAATCTTGACATGGCTACTGCTGTTGAAGCCTTCAATATGGGACTTCAGAGAGGCTCCCCCTTTTATGATGATCTTGTGATGACTCCTTGCAGGTCTCTAGATGAAGTAAGGAACAAAGCACTAAGGTTTATACGGCTGGAAGACAACAAAAGGATCCAAGAATGATTGGGGGCTCAGACGAAGAAAGAATCCTCTGACAAGAATAAAGGATCCTCATATAGAAACAACAAATTGAAGCCGTATTCCAAGTTCAACAACCAATACGTTCGAGCAGTCGAAGAAGTAGATGATGACGAAGATTATCCCAACATCTAAGAATATTGCTTCTCCGTAGATACCCATGGCTTGATTTGTGCCATGAAGGATCTAGGGGAAAAAGCAAGGTGGCCCCGAAAGAACGAGAAATCAACCACCTTCAGAGACAAATCCAAATGGTGTGCCTTCCATGAGGATTTCGGCCACATGACGGATGATTGCATCGGTTTAAGGAGGGAAATTGGATACCTCTTGACCAAGGGCAACTTTAAAGAGCTCTTGGGAAGGAAAAAGTCCAAGATCCTGGATCCTGAAGATCTTCCACCAAAAGCAACTCCACCACCACCAGATGCGCACATGATCAACTTCATCTCTAGAGACTCTGACATATTTCGAACTTCTTGTTCTCCAACAAGGAAGCTCGCTGAAGAGACCAACTTGGATGACGGGGAAAGACCGCTTATTCCCACTACTTTAATAACTTACAGAAGGATCTTCTATGATGAAGAAAATAATACGAGCATTCAGGATCCTCACCATGACGGACCTGATACCCGTATGATCAACTTCATCTCTGGAGGGTCAGACATATGCGACACTTCCATCTCTGCAGCTAAGAGGCCCGCTAAGGAGATCAAACTGGATAACAGGGATTGACCGATTATATTCACCACTTTGACCACTGACAAAAGGATCTTCTTCGACGAAGATGGTAAATCAAACATTCAGGATCCTCACCATGACGGTTTGATTGTAACTTTATTTATAGCTAACCAATATGTACAAGGATCCTAGTAGACGGTGGTAGCTTGGTCAATATCATCCAACATGATGTTCTTCAGAAGATGAACATACCAGACTTAGAGATCATCCCAAGGACATCGGTGCTAGTTGGTTTCAGTGGAGAAACCAACAAAACATTGGGGAACATCAACCTCCTGATATACATCTAAGGGTTAAATTCTTATCAAAGATTTTGTGTTATTGAAAACCTTTCTTGTTGCAATGTTATTTTAGGCAGACCTTGGTTACATGGGATGAAGGCGGTGGTTTCTACTTAACATCAATGCATTAAACTCCCTACCCCATGGGGAGTAGTAAGGATAGACGGTGATCAAGTGGAGGCCAAAAACTATTATTCTTCATCAATGAAGCCACAGCCAAGCAAACTGTAGCATAGCAACCACAGCAACATCCTAGGGACGTTCTGGAAGCTCGGGAGAAAGACATGAAAGAAATATCCTTAGACCCCAAGGATCCAGATGTAAAGGTGTTCCTAGGATCCAATATCTCCATCAAGATCAAGGAGGATTTAGTATCCTTCTTAGGACGAAGAAAATCTACCTTTGCTTTTAAACATTCAGATATGACAGGTATTTCAAAGGAGGTAATCACTCATAAATTAGGCCATGATTCATCTGTTAAACCCGTCCATCAGAAGCGAAGAAAATTCGCTCCTGAGAGGAATACAATCATACAAGAAGAAGTTGAAAAACTTCTTAAGGCCGGTATGATCAGAGAGGTTAAATATCCTCGATGGTTAGCTAATGTGGTTGTTGTTTTAAAAAGAATGGAAAGTGGAGGGTGTGTGTCGATTTTACAGATTTAAACAAGGCATGCCCCAAGGATCTTTTCCCGTTACCACATATAAATTCCATGGTGGATGCAACGGCAGGGCATGAAATGCTTACCTTTATGGATGCTTCCTCTGGATTTCAACAAACTCAGATGGAACCATCTGATCAAGAGGATACGGCATTCATGACTCCTACCGGCATATACTGTTATATTGCTATGCCATTTGGACTAAGAAACGCAGGGGCAACATATCAAAGATGGGTCAGCATGATGTTCAAGGATCAGCTAGGCAAGACCATGGAAGTCTATATAGACGACAAGGTGGTGAAGTCAAGGAAGGCTGAGGATCACCTTAAGGATCTTGAAGAATCATTCAATATCCTTGACCGGTATAACATATAAATGAATCCGTCAAAAAGCCATTTTGGTGTTAAGGCTGGAAAGTTTCTGGGATACATGGTGACTAAAAGAGGAATTGAAGCAAGCCTAGAGCAGATTGAAGCCATCATCAACTTAAAGTCGCCTGCAAATGCCAAAGATGTCCAAAGGCTCACGGGAAGAATAGCCACTCTCAATAGGTTCATCTCAAGATCCTCCGAGAAGTGCAAAGATTTCTACGACATTCTTAGAAAGAATAAGAAGTTTGAATGGACGGAAAAGCATGAGGCTGCGCTCAAAGCCTTGAAGGATTACTTATCCTCAGCTCCAGCTATAATGAAGCGTATGGATGGAGAATCCTTATATCTATACCTAGCTGTTTCAGGAAATGCTGTAAGTGTTGTCCTTGTGAAGGATCATGAAGGTGAACAACATCCCGTTTATTATGTAAGTAAAAGTCTTCTAGATGCAGAAGCCAGGTATTCTCATTTAGAAAAGTTAACTCTTACACTTATTATGGCTTCTACTAAATTAAGACATTACTTTGAAACTCATACTATTATTTTGAGAACTAATTATCCTGTTAAGAATGTCCTTAGAAAGCCAGAGTTGCCTGGTAGAATGGCCAAGTGGGTTGTGAAACTGAGTGCATATGATATTCAATACAAGCCAAGAACAACCATCAAGTCACAAGCACTCGCAGACTTTGTGGCTGATTTCAGTAGCGCATGCAGAAAGAAGCTGACTTGGAGGTCCAACAACTAGAAGAGACTAAGGATCCTTGGATACTCTTCACTGATGGCGCTTCCAATGTAAGAGGAGCAGGATTAGGGATCCTACTGAAATCGTCACAGGGGGACATATTACCCCAGTCTATAGCCTGTGAGTTTCAAGCAACGAACAATGAGGCAGAGTATGAGGATTTGATCGCAGGTTTGCAATTAGCTAAGTGCATGAGGATCAGGTATCTTCAAGTATATATAGATTCATTATTGATTGCTAACCAGTTTAATGGCTCATATGCTGTTAAAGGAAAAAAACTAATCAAATATTGTTTGAACTCGGGATTAATCTTAACACACACAGATCACAGATACAAACTTTATCTTCTCATAATACTGAACCCCCTTTTCACATTTCACAATACAAACTTTAAGAAAGAATCAAATAACCAAGTAATAATATCACCTTGAACCTTTGACACGTTCTTGAATGATGCCACTTGATTGGCTTTGGCATGAACAACCGCTTCATCCTTCTGCTCTTGATCTACATATCTGTATGCCTCAATAATCTTACGGGTTCTCTTGCTTCTATACCCAAACCATCTTGCAATATCAGAATCAGTCGGGTTCTCAATCGAGTTGAATCTCGTATCAACCACCTTTTTACCCTTGGATACCTTCTCTAGATTATCCTCAGCTGCTTTAAGCATTTGCTCATTAAATAATGGAGAACCTTGATCAACATTTGTGTGTTGAAACAAGTCGGATACTCCTCAGCTGTGACATCTTCAACCTCGACCTCCTCATCTTCATAAATAAAATTCGTATTCATTAGAATAGACTGATCATTCAAAATCTCCTCATCATTCTCTACTTCCACATCCGGCTCTGCCTCTAACACGGTAAACTGTTCATCATTCAAACCAAGCAGTAGTGAAATCTGCTTTCTTGTTAACGACCGTTGCACAAACTGCCCAACTTCAATCTCATTCCAATTCACCACACTCCTGACCACCCTCGATCCATCCACAAAGATAACTGTATCAGCTTCAATCATCTCAATTGGTTACGCAGCAGTCGTATCTTGATAAACAATGATCTGCTTGTCCGATTCACCAACTCCACTAGTTCCTGCACCAGAGGAAGAACCATGAGATTGTTTCGGCTCATTTCCTCCAGCACATGAAGCATCAGGGTCATCCTCATCATCATTCTTCAACTTTTTCAACACATCGTCTTTACACGTGAGTTGTCGAATGAGATCTTCTTGTTCTTTCAATTTCACCCCCTGAGACGTGACAATCTCATGGAGAGCTTTGGTTTCCTTTTGACAAAAGGAGACGTAACTCATTAGTTTCATCTGATTTTCCATGAGTCGTTCTTGATTCAGGCGGTCAACAGACATTTGATTTTCATACAAATGAAGAAGACTTAACAACATATTTGTCTGCTGAGTTGGAGACATTGCATGAAAGCAAGCAGGAATAGGTAGCATAGGACCTTGTGGACGACTCAATCTCAAGAACGAGATATCCATTGGTGGCGGAGGCAGCATCATAGGTGTTGGAGAAACCTATGTGGAATCATGCCAAGCCTTGGATCTGACGTGAGCGTAGTCGTCAAAGTAAGCTCCAGAGTGCTAGTAGAAAGCGGAACCGCCGGACGTAGAGGAGTGGACGACCTTGGAGGTTGAACTCCAAACGAGACACCAACACCAGCTGACACTCGATGCTTAGCTGACCCCTTAGTGGCCAACTCTTTGCCTTTCCTCTTTCGTTGAGCTGCAATGGTAGCAGCTAACCAACTTCAACTGCAGCTTGTTGTTCTAAAATAGCTGCATCCCCATCACCACCATTACCACCATCACCTCCATCATCACCACCATCATGACCACCTTTCACGCTCGGAGTCCGAATCATCATGGATCCAGCGATCCTCGGGAGGACATTCATATTCCGGGTTTACAATATGACCAATAAAACGTTTGGTCTTCAGTCTCTCCTTCTGATAGATCTTCATTCTTTGCAGACACTGTTCTTTAAAGCGGTAGAAGATCATCTCTGAGAAATTAAACGGTTTGTTAAGAACAAGTGCCACAAACGCCGACTGCAACATGATACGGCACTCAACAAATCCACCCTTACGACCTCCCAAATAGTGAATCAACACATGTAGTAGATACTTGTAGGTCGGGCACAATCCATTCTTGTTGTACTGTGAATCTCCGATGTCACCACCATAAAATACACGACGGAATAGACCCTTGATCAATTTCTTGTCAAACTCACAAGGATTGTCAATATTATCCGCAAAACGAAGAACACGTCTAATCACATCAGTATCTATAATGATAAGAGTTTGATTGATTGTAGCTTCGATGTGGTTCTCAGCTTCAACGTATCTCGCCGTATTCCAAAATTGACGAATGATACTAAGACTGACTTCAGGATCAGCAGTGTTAGAGTAGTGAATACGGGAACGACGAAGAAACTCTAATAATCCTCCAAAGAGATTTTCAGCTGCAAATTTGTACCAACGAAAGCACAAATATTGTGTTTCTTGTCGTATGGTAATAAGGGTATAACTTGTTGTTGTTGTTGTTGCTGTTGTTGTTGCTGTTGTTAATGCTGTTGTTGTTGATGTCGTATGTATAATCGATGTATCGACGCAGTCAGATCCTTGGAATGTTTTATCAATTTTATAATATTTAAATGATTAAATGTGAAATGTCATTCGTTAAAGAAACAATCTGATTCGTTACAATATTTTAACGAATCAACTGATTCGCTATCAGTAAATAAATAACGAATAAGAAATAGCGAATTACTATTAAAGAGTAACGAACTAACACCTAGTTCGTTATAATTAACGAATACACATCTGGTTCGCTAATAAAATTGATTCGCTATTCTAATTCGTTAGAATTACTTAACGAATTGGACACGAAGTAGTTCCAATTCGCTAAGTATAACGAATGGCTAAAAAAGCTTAATCTTTGACTCAATTTTATTCAAAGTCAAACTTAACCAAGAACACCATAAGTCAAAATTGCAACTCTGATGTCAATTACCCCATAATCGTTGATGGAAAAGAGATGCAACGGAATACTCCAAGAAATGTGATGCTTGCCAAAGGCATGCAAACATCCTTCACCAACCAGCAGAACCTATGGATCCTATATCCTCTTCATGGCCCTTCATGAAATGGGGAATGGATATTGTTGGCAAGTTACCAAAGGCACCGGGTGGAAAAGTCTTTATGCTTGCAATGACTGACTACTTTTCAAAGTGGATAGAAGAAGAAGCTTTTGTTCAAGTACGCAAAAAAGAGGTGATATCTTTTATTAAAAGAAATATAATTACTAGATTTGGTATCCCCTCGGAAATTATTTGTGATAATGGTTCCCAGTTTATCGGGAAGAGAACCACTAATTTTTGTGACAGCTGAGGCATAAATATGATTACCTCCACTCCAGTGCATTCTCAAGCTAACAATAGGATCCTTATTGAAGACTTGGATACTGTTGAAGAGCTCAGAGACCTAGCCAAGATTAGAATGACAGCATATCAACAAAGAGTAGCTGGAGCATACAACAAAAGCATAAGGATCAGAAGATTTCAAGAAGGAGATTTAGTTTTGAGGAAAGCCTTCCAAAATACAACCAATCCGGCTGATGGGAAATTAGCACCCAAGTGGGAAGGTCCTTTTCTGATCGAGTCGGAGGCAGGAAAGGTGGCATATCATTTGCTTACTATGGAAGACAACAGGTTACCAAGAGCATGGAATGCTATCCACCTCAAGAAGTATTTTTTTTGATCAGGATCAAGTATCCTTTGAGGATCAATCATCCTTAAAGAATCAAGGATCCCAAAATTGGTAATATCTATCTGATCCCTTATTCTTTTAAAATTCTTATTATTGATTCAAGGATAATATGTTCTTAAGGTTTTATTTTTTCCAAGCTTTAAGTAACAATGCAAGGTTCTAGTAATATGTTCGATGGTCAAGAGGTTGGCCACCTCTCCTTTACATTTAAGGTACTTTACTATTTCTCTTGGCCTAGACCACGATTGGGTATGACCCCCAATGGTCATATCCCCCAAGGTTTAAAGGTTTTCACCTTTCTTACGAATTAGAGTTTCTACACTCTCGCCTGTAGCGCACGCTATCCAATTTATAGTTCGGGGCAGCAGGACCAGTCCACGTTTAGTGGCTGACAATTTCGTTGTCTTCGGCTATATGGAGGATCCTACGATTTATGGTAGACATACCATACCACCGGTTTATAACATTTTCACGTTATCTCACGTTTGGGCTAAATCCCTGTTTGGACGAGTCCCCCGTTGACATCCGTATCTTTGGGCCGGTCCCCAGTTTGGGCTTGTCCCCAGTTTTTGGGTTTGTCCCCGGTTTTTGGGCTTATCCCCAGTCTCACGGGCTTGTCCCCAGTTCACGGGCTTGTCCCCACTTGCACGGGCTTTTCTCCAGTTTATTGTTTAGGCTTGTCCCCTGCTTAATGGGTTTGATCCCAGTTAACATTATAAGTTGTTTGCAACCGATTTTCTAAGTTCATCACGAAGACAAAATCTTATAGATTCTAAATCCTTAAGTTATTTCTACAAGGATCACAGAAGGATCATTACTTATGTTAACTCGGATCTAATTAGATCTTATGGTATGGCTTTTAGTTGTCAATTTACATTAGTTTGGCTATGATCTTTGTAAACCCTTTTTCTTAAGGATTTAAAATCTTTAAATTATTTTTGTAAGGATATTCTATCCTGAAACTTTTTACTCAAGATCATTTTTTAAAACTTTCAATAAAACTAAAGTTGTATGTATCAAACAGATTTTCAAAGTAACAACCAATAAACAAATACGTCAAGAGATATTATTTATTAAACTTACTTAATATTTTCAAAATCCAACCCGGACTTCACCATTCGAAAGATGGACCATCCATCCGGGTTGAAGCAAGTTGTTACTCATTGTTCAAACAAATGCAGGAAATAATAGACAGGGGCATCAAAGGCTTCATCCCCATAAACAGAAGATCCCTTCACCTTTTTAGCCCCTGATAATTGTCAGAAGGATCATAGATCCTTCACCCTAAGTTACCATTGTCTTAAAATACATAACCAAATATTTCATAAAAACATCATCAAAAGAAAAACAAAACAGGCTCTGGCCTTGTCTTTATCATCCCTCATTGCATGTCGCCATGGCATCCCCTTCAGCGGTTGCCTCTTTTCCTTCACCATCATCACCTGCATCCTTCGCACCACTGATCCCAGCCTCGCCTTCCTCTGTAGTCTTCTCCTCCTCACCAGCATCTTCACTATCCTCTGCTCCGCCTAGCCTTGCCAAGGATTTCTTCCAT
Organism: Bidens hawaiensis; assembly: GCF_021521415.1. Classification (NCBI taxonomy): domain Eukaryota; kingdom Viridiplantae; phylum Streptophyta; class Magnoliopsida; order Asterales; family Asteraceae; genus Bidens; species Bidens hawaiensis. The sequence goes on from NW_027491061.1 coordinate 1,863,555, forward strand.
TCATCCACCTCCCAATTGGTCCTGTCAAAGGAAGGGTCGTTCGCTTTAGTCACAAACTGGATCCTTGCCTGAAGTATGAGCTTGGCTGCTGACATATTTGCCTTATCGGTTGCCGCCTTGATCCCTTCTTTCATCTTCATTTCCATGGCGTGAAGTTGGGAGTCAACTTGCTTCTTCTCTTTTGTCAACTTGGCAACATGTTTGTCCTTGGCTGTAGCAAGAGTCCTCTTCCCTATCAGAGTCTCCTCATGTTCCTTGATGATAGACCCATAATAAGTGTGGAAACCTTGGGCACCCTACAAGCCAGAGGCTCAGGATCAACAACAAATATTAAACGTGAAACGAAAAACATAATTGAGGATCCTTACCTCAGTAACTGCATTGGTGACCGCCTCTTGAAGATGCTTCTCGACATTTTAAACTTCAGCATGAGACTCCGATTGCTTCCTCTTCTTCACAGATTGAGCTTTAGCCATGGTAGTCGCAATGTGGGGACTTGGAGCAAGAACAACAGACATGGATTGTTCCTTCTCAACCATCTTTTGAGAGATTAGATGGTCGATGTCGTCTAACGAAAAGTTAGTAGCAGAATTGTTAGCAGACTTCGACATGCCTTCGAACGCAGTAAAACAGATAAGTGTTTCCTTTTTATTTATAAAATCAAATACTTATCTTTACAATTTATACTTAATTGACGTATTGCTTTGAGGAGAAGTGTCTGACCATTCAACTTCGGGGTCTGAATCAGAGATCCTAATCTTAAAGGATCTAATGGTCAGGCTCAACTTGAGGAATGCAACTACCCTTTCCTTGGTCCCAGGAAGCTTTGAAAGATGTGCAAAATTCTCCATTGTACCAAAGAAAGAAACAAATCTGTATTCCAACCTAAATCAACGACCAACGTTAGATGACTGAAATCCTACCCCGCTTAATCCATTTGGTTGGAAGGGTGTTTCCGTTTGGGATAGAGTCACGTTTAACAAAGAAAAATTGATTCTTCTAGTGAGAATCGTTTTGTGTGACATTATCGAGCGGAATCGGTTGATGGGGTTTGGATTTAAGCAAATAGCGGGTGGAACCATGGGTGTACAAGGAATATACGTATGACAGTTTAGAAAGTCCGAAATCGAGGTTGTGATCGGAGATAATTTCCTCAAGGGTGAATAAAATTCGCCAAATCATAGGCATAGCTTGCACATAGCTTATGCCAGTAAGGGTAAAGAATCTCTGGGTGAACTCCGGGAATGGATAAGAGTAACAAAGCAAAAAGGGGCAGGATGGAAAGCAAACCCACACCTTCGATGATTCGTCACCCAGGATAGATGAGTCGTAAGGTCTGAAAATGGTGTTGGGAGGAAAACAGGATGCGATTTGATCGATTTCAGGGTCGGTAAATTTGCAAATTTTCGATGAAGGGTTTTGCAGAAACCCTTGACTTTTCTGATTCTCGTCCATTTGGCTAGAAGAATTTGAGGAACCAGTGTTGATACACATTAATCACAATGGAATATAAAGAGAGAAAGGGATAGATGATTACCTGAAATATAGCGGATTGACGATGAGAAGCTTCCGGAATGCGGAAGATATAAAGGAAATTGGGTTTTATCTTTGATCTTTATGTTAATTATTTATTTATTCTTTAACTCCTATTTGTGTCTTGTTATCTGATTTTTTGTAGACTTTTCAAAATTTGAACGCAATTTGACAGCTGTGATATTATCATTAACCGCCAAATTGGGGGCAATTGTCGAGGCAGAAATAATTAATTACTTAGGATATGTTATTCTTAGTGACAAGCTTGGATCAGTTATCCTTCTGAAGAACAATCTACCTGTAACACCCCGCAACCGCTGCGGAAACGTAAACGGGATGCGACAGACACCTCTGATATCAACCACATTGTTTATAAAGAAAACTGAATGCATTAATATACTTCAAAATTACATTATCTCGTATTTCATTACCGTCTAGGTGATACACACATCATACCATACGATACATAACTCTATTTGTTATAATGTATCCTAACATCCTGCACGCAAATCTTACACACATCAAGCACTTAGCACGTAAGCAATTATTTCATCTTAATTGTACCTGAAAAGCATGTGAGAAAACGGGTCAACTACGAATAGTTGGTGAGTTTCACAATTCGAGTAAACCATGATATATCAATATCAAAATATAATATTATCGATGTAATTATGCTGAGCCCACAAGTGAAACCTCTGTTAATCCAGAACACTTCCAATAACCTCTGGGGACACTGTTAACCCAGAACACTTCCAATAATCTCTGGGGACACTGTTAACCCAGAACACTTCCAATAACCTCTGGGGACACTGTTAACCCAGAACACTTCCAATAATCTCTGGGGACACTGTTAACCCAGAACACTTCCAATGACATCTGGGGACACTGTTAACCCAGAACACTGTTGCGGGACCTTACAATATTAACAACTCAGACAATTACCATCTTAGTACATTTCCGTACGATTCCCGTACAATAAACAATATATATAAATCCATGCAAATCCATACGTTCAGTAAAATCCACGCAAATCCATGCGTTCAGTATGTACTTAAACATTTTGATAGAAACATGCTTTCCGCCCCGGGAAAATATTTAAAACAGTTCAGTAAAAAGGGGCTCGTGAAACTCACCTTAGCACATGATAGCAGGTAACAACAATCAATATCAGTTAACACGTCCAATCTGTAATATGATCCCTACGATCGTTATTATACACTTATTATTAATATAACTTTAACTAAGTTAACCGGTACATCTGGGAACACTGTTAACCCAGCACTGTACCCGTTCTGGGGGCAAGGTCAACCCAGAAACACTTCTCCGGACTCAGATTGTGATGTCGTTTAGAGTTCCATGGTCACAACTACTATTAGTCGTTTTTCTCGTTTTGCGTGCCTAGCACGGTTATCCGTTTTTTTATTTCAAAAATGAGTTTGGTCACACACGACCCGAAAATAGTGGTTGACTGATAATTTAATTAAAGATGTGAAATTATAGCTCGGTTTAGATGTCCCGATTGGCCGCGGGACCCGTTTCCGTCTTTGGCGTACCGGAAACTGTTAAAATAGGTTAAAATTACTCAAATCATCCGAATTATTTTCGGATGATTTATTTTTACTTGTTTAACTCATTTATATGAAAATAGTTCATTTTTTGGGTTTTTATACACCAGTCAGCTCGCTTAAGCCAACTTCACCGGTTTACGCGTTTTAACTTTAAAAGTTTGATAATTAGCACGATTAATTATCCGTTTACTCTCGGATCTTGAAATTTTGCACAAATCACTTTTTAACAGTGGGGAATTTTATAAAAATATTTCCAGAATTAATTCGTATTTTTAAAATTTATTTATCTATTTTTAAACACCATTTAAACACTAAATATGTCGTAAATACCAAACGATCTTAGAAAAATCCCAAATTTTTCCTGGATGTCCCCTGCCATCCACATAGTCCCCTGTAATATTTCCAGAACCAAAATATTCTTTTACATGCCCTCTTTACTAAAACCGAGCTAGAAATCCCTAGAACTCGTTTAACCGAAAAGCCTACTTAGACTTCTCCAACTGAACTCAAATTTTGTGTGTGACTTATTAATGATATAAAAAGCTTATCTGCAATTTTCCAGAATTTTTCATGATATTTAACTATTTTTCACAATATTTTGCCAAAACCGAGCATTAAATTCACCAAATATTCATCATTTATCCAAAAATTACCAAAAATTCACAGAACTCATATTTTCATGTGTTTAACACCTCTGTAAATTTCATGACCTAACTCTAAACGACCAACAATCTGTCCAAAACCACATACACCGACATAAACCGAATATACCTTTCGTTTTCCGCCACTACAAGCTACAAACTCGTCTTTTCGCCTTATCTACCACTAAACACAGAGCCTACAAACAACATACCACAATACCAAGCAAGTTACACTCACGATCAAGCCATTTCTTTCATGGTTACGGTTATGATACTAAAACAAAGATTTAAACCGTAAAAATTCGTTCTTGGTTCGTTTAACCCCTTTCTTGGACCAAGATCCCTTGTATAACCCGTATACATCACTTGATCATGCAAGAATCGGTTTTCATCTTTGAAACCTCATTTTCTTGCAAATAAACTCAAGAAACGAAGATGGAAACGTGATTAACTCGCTTATTTACCTTGTTTTCTTGCTAAAAACTCTCGGTTTTGGATCATGATCTTGAGAGGATTGGAGATTGTTGGATGAGTTTGTGTGAAAAAAGAAAAATGAAGTGGGTTTGTGGGGGTGGTAGTCCGATCGGTCTCTTGGAGGGGTGGGGTGGGACCCACCTCTTCATTTTAGGCCACATGTTTGGATTCTCATAATCCGGATAATGTTCTGGATAATCTGGTTCAGTTCGTTTTTCGGTTAAATGTTTAATTCGGCTTAAAACGAGGCTAAAGCGGTCGTTTTTCGGCTAAAAATGAAATTTATATAAAACCGACTTAAGAACTTTAAAAAAAAACTCAAACCATGACTTTCGTTAACTTAAAACATCATATTATTAATAATTTTGCATCTTTTTCGGCTTGATCGATTGTCTCTTGCTTGGTTTGGTATTAACGGTTTCGTTTAATGTACCGACGTACCATTAAATCGAAATTCTTTTTCTGTGCCTTAATTCACTTATCCCGAAGCTTTAATACTTCGTAAACATCACTAAATATCATATATCTCGTCTATATTTGAACCCTCGATTCGTTCGGGTTTCAATAACTATCGATCGTTTGATCGCATATTCAATACGGTGAATTATATATTCACGTACAATCAATACAATTAACCATGTATTCTCGTATAATTACCATGGTAACTCATGTACCCGACATTACATATGACGTAACTAACGTCTACCGGTTAGGGTATACCTGGTTTCGTCGGAATCGTTACATTCTCCCCCCGTTAAGAAATTTCATCCTCGAAATTTTACACGCCCTCTATCTCCCTTCGAGAGAAAGGTGGGGGGTTTTTTTCCTTCAGAATCCACCATCGCGTTACCAGGTATAATCTGGTCCTCGCTGTGAATTCCACTTAATCTTAATCAATCAAGCTTGGTGTGCCCAAACTGTTTAGTTTTCCCGTCTACTATCTCTACGGAATTATTTATGATATCAAGTATGACTTCTATGAGTACCTCCATTACTAGTACTTTCGTTGCCTCATCGCTTAGGTACTTTTCAATCCGTATACATGGAAAAACATCATGTATAGTACTTAGCCCCTGAAGTACTTTAATCGATAAACTAAATGACCAACCATGGAGATAGTTCTCACGGGGTCCAATTTATTAAGAAGCTATTTTCGGTTTTGCCAAACCTCATATCACCTTTCTCTAAGGTGATGCCTTAAAATGCCTTGTCACCTCTATTCTGGGACAATGGTTTCCTTTGAACATTGGCATAAATCCTTTGCCAATCTCGCGCTGTTTTCAACTTATCTTAAATATTATAAATCCGATTGGTTGATTCTCGAATCAATTCAAATATTATGGCTTGAGTGACGCCCATTTTCAATTTAACAAATTGGTGATAATCACTTCACCCATAGAAAGCTTCAAGCTCTCGATGCTTCCTTCCCCGCCTTCCAATAATAGAAGTAGGATGACTATTTCGATCAGAGATAATTGAAAGTGTACTCTACGATGAGATACCATTTCACCATCATGAATTTGGGCAAGAATTCATTGTGGTAATCGTCATAGTTTGGGATGAAATGCGAGGATTGGTTACTCGATCCGCGATTACCCAATTTACCTCATGCCTTTGATATATCTTGGGAATTTGCGTCCCGAAATCCATGGTAATTTATTCCCACTATCATTGGCGAATTTTCTGTCGTTGCGGCGTACCCCAGGGTTTTCGGTGTGCAGCCTTATCTCTCGCACAACTCAAATATCCTCTAATATACGTATCCATATCTTTCTCCGACTCAGCCATTAATAAGATCCTTTCAGATATTCGCATCAACACTAGTCTAATCCGATCCCAGATGTATGAGATATTTCGATCTATGCGCTTCGTCCATGATTAAATCACGAAGGTCATGGAGGGTCGGGATCCAAGCCCGATTTTTTGAAGTAGAGAATTTCGTCCACGTGCTGTTCGAAATTCTTCTCATTGCCGTAAAGTCCCTCCTTTTCCAATTATTTCTCTTTCAACGCCTCCCGTTGAGCGACTCGAATCAGGTCCTAAAGGTTCGACTGGACTATCATCCCCCGTGCTCGCACTCGCAATGGCTTAGCCCGATCTTTCCTACTCAAGGCATCGGCTACGACGTTAGCCTTGCCGGGGTGATAACGGTTGTCACAGTCATGATCGTTTAACAACTCGACCCATCTTCGTTGCCTCATATTCAGTTCTTTCTGATCGAATATGTGCTGCAAACTTTTATGATCGGTGAAGATGGTGGACTTCGTATCGTAGAGATAATGTCTCCACATTTTAAGTGCGAAGATAACCGCTCCCAGTTCTAAGTCGTGAGTAGTGTAATTTTTCTCGTGTACTTTTAACTGTCGGGAAGCATAGGTTATAACCTTATTATACTGTGTCAACACGCATCCTAACCCTTTACGCGATGCGTCACAATACGCAACAAAACCATCGTCTCCATCGGGGAGACTTAAAAACGGCGCTTGGCACAATTTTAATTGTTTCTATCTTATTTGGATCTTTGTGAAATCTTTGTTACTTTACAACATGACCAAGGGATTATGCCTTCTTTATTCAAAATCACATTTCGAAAACTTCACGTATAGCTCCTCTTGCTTTAACACTTCCACAATTTTCTTAACCGTCGTTCGTGCTCTTTTTTACGTTGCAAATATATTAAAATATCATAAATGAATGTTATGACAAATTTGTCAAAATAACGTTTACAGACTCGGTTCATGATTTCCATGAATGCCGCCGGCGCATTTGTTAGCCCGAAAGGCATAACTAAAAATTTATAATAGCCGTAGCGAGTCCGAAACACTATCGTTGCAACGTCCTCCTCTTTGATTTCTCATTTGGTGATAACTATATCTAAGATCATTTTTCTAAAAATAAATCGCCCCTTGCAGTTGATTAAACAGATCATTCACTTCGAAGAAGTGAGTACCTACTCTTGATCGTCACTTTATTCAATTCTCCCTAATCAATACATATCCTAACACTTCCGTCCTTCATTTCTCAAATAACACTGGTGCACCCCATGGTGACTAACTAGGTCGTATAAAACCTTATCCAATAATTCTTGCATTTCAGTTGGTGTAAGTCGGTAAGATGCTTTAGCAACAGGGCCAGCTTGAGGTATTAAATTGATTCCGAATTTGACATGTCGGGTTGGCGGTAATCCAGGAAGTTCTTCTGGGAAAACTTGTGGAAATTCGCGTACCACCAGGATATCTTCTGTATGTTTTCTTTTAAATACTTTGGCAATCGCGTTTGTTAAATACACCACGTCTTCTTGTCGTAAATACTATAGCATCTCAAAATGAGATTAGAGTGGTAACATAATACCGTACACTTTTCTCTGTATCTAATCGCTTCATCGTCCGAAGGAGAGCTTCTAATCATCTTCTTTTCATAATTGATTTCAGCTTCATGTCGAGTTAGTCAGTCCATGTTAACTATTACGTCAAACTTCTTAACTTTACTGGTCGTAGGTCAATAAGGAAAGGTTAATCGTTCAGAATAATAGAACAATTCCGAACAATTTAGTTAACCATTAGGGGTTTACCGTTAGCGATTCTACAATATAGGGTTCTATAGTTTCACTAATCGGTATCTTTACAAATGATAGGAGGTTAACAGGAGCTAACTTCTATCGACGACCGTAAAAATATCGCTGAAGTCTATTGATTTAAAACTACAACGTACTTAATACCACTTTTGGATCATGACTTGCTTTATTTGAATTACTCCCAAAAGCACGGCTCCTTGCTTGATCAGGGGTTGATGTTTGTCATGAGGTTCATCTTCCAACAACACCTTGGTTCAACTTTGGGCAATTTCTCTTGAAACGTTCTGTACTGCCACATTCATAGCAAGTACAACTGTTTGGCATAATTTGCTTTCTTTGGATGGATTGTTATTGAAGTTGTTGGGTTCGGAGTGGTTGTACACGAATGGGTTGGGGTTGTCGGTTCACATGGCTTCACTTGGTTCTACAATTGTGGCATTACGTCCATCTTTACTACACCTGTGGCCTACTATCACTCGACATTCTTCTTCCTGCCGATAACCATATTTTCCACATTTAGGGAAGAACCCCTTCATGCGGTTCATGTTTTCACACCAGAACTAGTCTTAGTATAATTCTGGGTTGGAGGACTTACCTACTTATTCAAAGGCCTATCTTGCACTATGCCTTCATCACTTCTCTTCTTTAACACCCGACGTCTCACCTAACGTCCTTCTAGTCCGCTTCCCATAGAGTTAAGTATATCGATGCTGGCTTGTGACACAACCCTTCCAAAGGTTGTATATTTTACCGGATTGACTGTACTCCTTATCGATGGAGTTACTCCCCAATATGGCGCTCACTTCGCTTAGTTTCAGGAGTAATTAGCCATGTTACCAGGCACGACAATTCCTTCAAACGATTAGCGTGTTCTAAGTGATCCGCACACAACATTTCTATCTTCCATAGCTCAGTCTCCAATCTCTGAACTTAATTACTCAAAATAAAGTACTCTAGCACAGGAATATTAAATTCTGACCATATCATCTGAATAATAATTTTCTAATTATAATTTTGTACCATCGTGTTCCATCACGATACATCATAATCTACCAACATATCTGTAGCATATTTTACTACACAATGTTCTAGACTCTTATCAACATCCTTAACCATTTTGATCTTTTCTATCCACTCGCTAATCCATTCCTCCCTTTACCATCAGTCAACTATTAATAATTTCCTTAACACAACCAACAAACATACCCCTCATACCGGATCTAATTCATTACGACTACTATTCATGTTTAGTTTATAACTAATACTTGTAGTCATAATAGCATTCGGTGGGACATTATCACTCTTAGTAATACCACTAAGAATTGAAATATTCATAATCATGTGATTGCTCGATCTATAATCATGCGATCACATTTGCATCAACACTAGCAGTGATCTGTGATACAACATTCGGTATCATCATCTGCTATCCTTGAGCAATCAACTGAATCATATCAATCTCCATCATTGGAGTTACTCTTTTTATGTCAATCTGCCGTACTCATCCCGTACGCAGTAATCAATACTAATCTCATCGTATAACTCGTTACCAGTTCAATCATAACAGCAGGTACACATACACACCAAATATTATCATACATATTACACATACCAGTATCTAGTATATATGTCCCACAAGTATAATAACATATGGACTTAACCTGACGTCGGTTAACTTTTAAATGCGTTTCATAACCCTTGTCACCAACTGACATAGAGATCTTCTCAACAAAGATCAATGTTTAATATGCTTGATTTCAATCTCCGTCTGCATGTCAGCATAACCGATACATGCTCACCGTGAGCACCAAACGATTACATACCACGGAGTTATAATATCCGTGTTTATTCATATATCCGGCATACACAGTATACCTCCTACGAACGAACAACCAACTATGCTATAATGATTCCAACACTTCTCTGTGCATAGGTAATCATTCTATTCGAGCAAACATGGGTGTAAACATCTAACGGATGTAAGGATAACATAGAGAGTTGCAAGGTTCAAGGTAATTGCGCAACATGGGTTGCCTTCAAATATTATTAATTACTATTATGGGAAACTCTACACTTGCTCAGTCAATGTTCTCAGGCGTTCTAGGTTTGCTAAAATCGGTAATTCTTGATCTGAAGTTGGTCTGTCTCATATGTTTGTGAGTGAGCAATACATATATATATATTTCAATATATTATTTTATTTTATTTATTTACTCCTTTACCTTAATGGAATAAGAATGGGTTCAGGTACAGGTCCATCCGTACGTGAGGGTCGGCGGTGCCGGTGAACACAGGGGGTTGTTAGGATATACGGTACCGGTGTTGGTAGGGTAAGGGATCTACTAATTTTTGGTTGGGAGTGACGGTTACTCAATATTTCTGATTAATGTCAAACGTGAGATTTAACTTGGTACTATCATAACTATGGCCCGATAAGTCGGACTTATCATCAACCGATGCTCTAGAAATTTCAGCATCCTCGGTACTTTTATTATTTCATCCCCCGGTTCCTTATCCGGGTCCTATTTCTCAATACTTGTACCCACAAGATACGCACATATATATATACACATTAGCACGTATAAATAATATTATATACTTTACACATATGTTGCCATTTTTACCTATTAACGTACCCCGTGACTTCCCCTGAATTCCCTCGTGCGGACAAGTCTGTTATTATGTTCCGGACCATAATAACTCACTTGTCCATCCAAGTTTATCCAGCTCTCGTCACTATATATTATTAGTTGATATTCAGATCCTATAATACTTGAGCTACTGGTTATATTTTAGGTATCTTTTAAAGACATCCTAATTCTTTTATAACCAATGGCTCTGATACCAAGTTCTGTAACACCCCGCAACCGCAGCGGAAACGTAAACGGGATGCGACAGACACCTCTGATATCAACCACATTGTTTATAAAGAAAACTGAATGCATTAATATACTTCAAAATTACATTATCTCGTATTTCATTACCGTCTAGGTGATACACACATCATACCATACGATACATAACTCTATTTGTTATAATGTATCCTAACATCCTGCACGCAAATCTTACACACATCAAGCACTTAGCACGTAAGCGATCATTTCATCTTAATTGTACCTGAAAAGCATGTGAGAAAACGGGTCAACTACGAATAGTTGGTGAGTTTCATAATTCGAGTAAACCATGATATATCAATATCAAAATATAATATTATCGATGTAATTATGCTGAGCCCACAAGTGAAACCTCTGTTAATCCAGAACACTTCCAATAACCTCTAGGGACACTGTTAACCCAGAACACTTCCAATAATCTCTGGGGACACTGTTAACCCAGAACACTTCCAATAACCTCTGGGGACACTGTTAACCCAGAACACTTCCAATAATCTCTAGGGACACTATTAACCCAGAACACTTCCAATAATCTCTGGAGACACTGTTAACCCAGAACACTTCCAATGACATCTAGGGACACTGTTAACCCAGAACACTGTTACGGGACCTTACAATATTAACAACTCAGACAATTACCATCTTAGTACATTTCCGTACGATTCCCGTACAATAAACAATATATATAAATCCACGCAAATCCATACGTTCAGTAAAATCCACGCAAATCCATGCGTTCAGTATGTACTTAAACATTTTGATAGAAACATGCTTTCCGCCCCGGGAAAATATTTAAAACAGTTCAGTAAAAAGGGGCTCGTGAAACTCACCTTAGCACATGCAAGCAGGTAACAACAATCAATATCAGTTAACACGTCCAATCTGTAATATGATCCCTACGATCGTTATTATACACTTATTATTAACATAACTTTAACTAAGTTAACCGGTACATCTGGGAACACGTTAACCCAGCACTGTACCCGTTCTGGGGGCAAGGTCAACCCAGAAACACTTCTCCGGACTCAGATTGTGATGTCGTTTAGAGTTCCATGATCACAACTACTATTAGTCGTTTTTCTCGTTTTGCGTGCCTAGCACGGTTATCCGTTTTTATATTTAAAAAATGAGTTTGGTCACACACGACCCGAAAATAGTGGTTGACTGATAATTTAATTAAAGATGTGAAATTATAGCTCGGTTTAGATGTCCCGATTGGCCGCGGGACCCGTTTCCGTCTTTGGCGTACCGGAAACTGTTAAAATAGGTTAAAATTACTCAAATCATCCGAATTATTTTCGGATGATTTATTTTTACTTGTTTAACTCATTTATATGAAAATAGTTCATTTTTAGGGTTTTTATACACCAGTCAGCTCGCTTAAGCGAACTTCACCGGTTTACGCGTTTCAACTTTAAAAGTTTGATAATTAGCATGATTAATTATCCGTTTACTCTCGGATCTTGAAATTTTGCACAAATCACTTTTTAACAGTGGGGAATTTTATAAAAATATTTCCAGAATTAATTCTTATAATTAAAATTATTTATCTATTTTTAAACACCATTTAAACACTAAATATGTCGTAAATACCAAACGATCTTAGAAAAATCCCAAATTTTTCATGGATGTCCCCTGCCATCCACATAGTCCCCTTTAATTTTTCCAGAACCAAAATCTTCTTTTACATGCCCTTTTTACTAAAACCGAGCTAGAAATCCCAAGAAGTCGTTTAACCGAAAAGCCTACTTAGACTTCTCCAACTGAACTCAAATTTGGTGTGTGACTTACACATGATATAAAAATCTTATCTGCAATTTTCCAGAATTTTTCATGATATTTAACTATTTTTCACCATTTTTGGCCAAAACCGAGCATTAAATTCACCAAATATTCATCCTTTATCCAAAAATTACCAAATCTTCACAGAACTCATATTTTCATATGTTTAACACCTCTGTAAAATTTCATAACCTAACTCTAAACGACCAACAATCTGTCCAAAAACACATACACCGACATAAACCGAATATACCTTTCGTTTTCCGCCACTACAAGCTACAAACTCGTCTTTCCGCCTTATCTACCACTAAACACAGAGCCTACAAACAACATACCACAATACCAAGAAAGTTACACTCACGATCAAGCCATTTCTTTCATGGTTACGGTTATGATACTAAAACAAAGATTTAAACCGTAAAAATTCGTTCTTGGTTCGTTTAACCCCTTTCTTGGACCAAGATCCCTTGTATAACCCGTATACATCACTTGATCATGCAAGAATCGGTTTTCATCTTTGAAACCTCATTTTCTTGCAAATAAACTCAAGAAACGAAGATGGAAACGTGATTAACTCGCTTATTTACCTTGTTTTCTTGCTAAAAACTCTCGGTTTTGGATCATGATCTTGAGAGGATTGGAGATTGTTGGATGAGTTTGTTTGAAAAAAGAAAAATGAAGTGGGTTTGTGGGGGTGGTAGTCCGATCGGTCTCTTGGAGGGGTGGGGTGGGACCCACCTCTTCATTTTAGGCCACATGTTTGGATTCTCGTAATCCGGATAATGTTTTGGATAATCTGGTTCAGTTCGTTTTTCGGTTAAATGTTTAATTCGTCTTAAAACGAGGCTAAAGCGGTCGTTTTTCGGCTAAAAATGAAATTTATATAAAACCGACTTAAGAACTTTAAAAAAAACTCAAACCATGACTTTCGTTAACTTAAAACATCATATTATTAATAATTTCGCATCTTTTTCGGCTTGATCGATTGTCTCTTGCTTGGTTTGGTATTAACGGTTTCGTTTAATGTACCGACGTACCATTAAATCGAAATTCTTTTTCTGTGCCTTAATTCACTTATCCCGAAGCTTTAATACTTCGTAAACATCACTAAATATCATATATCTCGTCTATATTTGAACCCTCGATTCGTTCGGGTTTCAATAACTATCGATCGTTTGATCGCATATTCAATACGGTGAATTATATATTCACGTACAATCAATACAATTAACCATGTATTCTCGTATAATTACCATGGTAACTCATGTACCCGACATTACATATGACGTAACTAACGTCTACCGGTTAGGGTATACCTGGTTTCGTCGGAATCGTTACACTACCTGAATTAGAATTGAGGATCCTTAGTAGTCATTTGTAACAACGTATAATTTTTGCATGAAGACTGATGTTAATAGCTGCAACGGCTCGTAGACCTAGTCTACCACTTATTTCGCTATTGAACTTCAATAAGCATGTGGTCAAACAGCATGATGGAAGAGAGTAGAAGACTAGCGGATTTTTAGGACCTAGTGGTTAGTTAGTTACTTTTGTTTCCTTTATAAACATTGAGTTGTGATCAACCCTAGGACACGGTTCACTAGTTTACTACTGCAAATTTTAGCTCACAAGTTCTCTGTAATCTCACACACACTTAGCTCGATTGTAATCGTTGATCAACAAGTCCAACCCTTGTAACCATTTTTTTGTGATTAATAAATTGGTGATCGACGAGTTGTCATCACCCTGGGTATTTTTCTTTTGATCTGAACAAGATTAAAGGGTTTTTCCTTGCAACAAATCACGGTGTTCAATCCATTTTCGTTCATACAATTACTGTTATCGTTTTAGCACTAGAATTTGGATACATTATCTGTAATATACCAAAATTCGAAACAATAAAATAATAAAATAATAAATGTCGATTGTTAGAAGATTGATAAACCGATGAACCGTTAATAAACGTAAAATCATGACTTATATATAAATGCTATATTTAATATCAAATTGTAATAATAAGATGTTCAAGATGGTTAAACACAAGGGGTTAAAATGTAAATGTTTAAATTAGATGAGATAAGTTCAAGGACCAGTTTTGACAATTCCTAAAACACAAATTGAAGCATGCACACATACGTATTCTTTCCGGTGAAAATGTGAACAACAAACAATACGACTATATCGGTATTTGATTTTGTTTCCAACTCGTTTAATATATATAAACAATAACATTCCAAACATATTCATTCATCAAAATCCCAATAAATCGTATCCTTTTCTCTGCCGTAAACCCACCATGCACCGCCACCACCTGCCGTTCGAACACCACCAGCGTCGTCACGTTGCTTCGCTGCCGCCACCACCTCCTGTTGTCACCGGTGAAAAACATTGCAAACGCATCAATTGTTTGAAGGAAAGCCACCGCCACAGGAACCCGATTGAGTACCGCCACCACCGCCCTACAAATCGTCACGAAACGTGTCACCTTTGCCGGAAACTTTCTAACGGAAACCACCGCGACCGCAAATGATCGCTTTCAGAGACAACCGCCACAGCCTCGGACGCGTCACTGGTTGCAAGGAATCACCGACACCGCCGTTTCCTGCTCTTCCTTGTTACGCCACCTACATCGGGATCACGAGTGACGAGCCGCCGCCACCGAAAACTAAACGGTTTTGCCCTCATCGGAGGTAAACTAAACGCTCAAATACTCATATTTCATGTTTAGTTTCTATAAATTTGAATAATGGGCAAGTAAAATATGGGATGAAACAGAGCATACGTTTTCGTTTTCTAAAAACAAATGGATCTTTACAAGGCTTTAAACAAAGCTAACTATTTTCTAGCTCCTTGTTCTTTAATGGTTTGACATAATTATCATGTATATCAAGATAATTCTATCCTCAAATAAGATTTTGAATTATTAATCGTAAATATTAATTGGCTACTCTTTTATAAAATAATGATTTTAATTTGATATTTTACAACCTGAACACGATTTTGGGGTTCTGGATTTGTTAAGATATTTGACTTGTACATAATTATATCTTCAATATATTATCACAGTAACTATTTTGTAGGTTAATTACATACTAATAAACGTACGTATGCATGGGTAATTTTATAATCAAAAGGTTCAAAGCAAGTTAATTAGTATGCTAACACCAACAATAAACGTGGGTACCAAAATATAACTGAACTTAAAAAAATATTGTAGGTTCGCGTAAGAGTTAGGGAGTATTGATATTTAGTGTGTTTTGCTCATCGTATATGGTACGGATTCCGTGTTTCTCTTCATTCAGCTTTATATTTTTTTCACCGTTCTCTAGTGTACGGATTCTGTGGTCTATTACTTGTAGCCTAAACGTTGTTTTCATCATTCTCATAGTTTATGGGTTTCATAGCCTTGCACTAGTAGCGTCATATTGTATCTTCATTTTCATAGTATAAATATGGGTTCTTGATTCATTAATCGTATCATAATATTGTATATTTGTTTCATAGTATCGTGTCACCGTTATATATTGCTAATTGTCTTATTGGTCATTGTTTATTTGATAAGTGAAATTGTCATGCATGCGATATACTAGATTTTATTGCACTCATTATCGCATGTTCCTAATAGTCCATTATACATTGACTGATTGTCATTGAGACATATTAATTGATATTTACCATTGTTATTGTATTTTATTTGACCTCAATACCCGAGCATTTATCCACCTATGGGGACGTAGGGCGTCAATCGAGGCACTTTTGACGTGCTCTAGCTGTGGCGGAGCGATTAGTCCACAGCGTCTCTATTTTATTGTGCGATGAGAGCATATACTGATTACTAAGAGGCGTATGGATTGATCCTAGGTAAACTGTTACTGGAGTGAGATGGTTAGGTGTGTGTGTCCACATTCCTATCTCACTTAATTACTGGTGCATTAGTCTGCAGCTAATGTACATACTGTTATTGTTACTGTTACTGTTACTGTTACTGGCTTACATGGGTATTTCCAATATATTGTTATTGTACTGATTCATAACTGATCGTTCAGCGTATTGTTAGTGTTACCGGCTCATAGACTGTACTTGTTTTTTCCTGTGATCGTTTATTGTATTGCATTGTTCTTCACCGTTTGTTACTACTATTTCCCTCCGTTACTGGGCAATTTTTGGCACATCCGTGTTTCTTTGTTTTGTGTTTTCGATAATTTGTTACAGGTACTCAAGGGAATCCTGGGAACGTGTGATAAGAGAGTAAAAGTAAAAGTCTTAGGTTGGAATATGAGGAACTTTATTTAATTTTCGTTGTCAATGATATTGAACCTTTTTGGTATTTAATGATTTTAAACTTTTAAATTTGTTTTCTTATTTATCGTATAGAGTGACACGCCAGCCCTAACCGGGCCGGGGTGTTACATTATCGTTAGCCGATTTTTATCCAAAACAATATCTGTTATGGTTTCTTAGTTATATTAATTAAAGAAAGATAATGATTTACACTTTCTTAATTTATCCTTAACCATTTAAAATCTAAAACAAAACTAGTGATCCATATTCATTTTTCGTATTTCTTGAAGTAATATCATTTCACTCTTGAACCATACCATATATATATACATATATATATAGGACTCAGTCTACCCAAGACACATACAGTATTGATGTGGCTAGTGCATTATGATCCAAGTCGGGTAATACCCAATAACAAGCTAGACGAACACCATAGATATTTGTTTAAATGATGTGATCATAGTAAATAAAAATCAACAAAAATCAACGCTTGATTTTGGGAATTGGTTTCCTAAGCAATTACACTTGAAAGGATAATAAATTATATGGATAATTTATTTTAGAGAGATTAATTTTAATGTTATTTATTTGCTTAAGTAACATTTATAAAGTGTTATACATGTACATGTTGCATCATCTTTATAACATGTATATTATGTTGAATGTAACAAATACAAGATGCATGTGATATTTTAACAAAATTTAAAATTTAAAACCCATGGTGGGATCCAAATGAGGCCGGCCACTTTAGGCCTCACCCAACCAAAACACATGCAATTTTGTCTTGGTTATTAAATCCATCAAAAACCACAACTCTCTTCCATCACAAAACTCTCTCTATGTTTTCATCTTTGCATGAACTCCTTCTTCCTCTTTCTCTCATTTTCGGCCAAAGATGACCAAGAATAGAAGTCAAAATCAAGTCAAAATCCTAGCTAGAAGGTGTTGGTTAGTGGCTTGAATGGTATGCAAGCTTGAGGCATTCGTTTTTAAACGATTCCATTCAAAGAGTATCATCTACCTTTATCTTCCTTACTTTTAAAAGGTAGTAATGATTATAACCATTCTATGGTAGAACTGCTTATTTGCATGATCTTGTTTTTGAGTTTTGATAGCATGCATGCCCATTTTTGGATCTGGGTTAGGGTTTTATCTTAAAACCGGGTTTAACATGAATAAACTAACAAGATTTAAAACTTTAATCCGCTGCGTTTTTACATATAATGGGTGATATGGACTTTGATAATCATGTTAAAACCCAACAATGTTATCAGAGCCGCTTAAATGGGTGCATGCTTCTTTGGATATAGTATTTTCGGTTTTCTTGGTGTATTTATCCCTTTGGCCGAAAATTTTATGAATAAGGTTACCCCTTTGTTTTTCAAGATCATATTATACATGCATGTGGTTATCTTGAAAAACTAATGTCATTTGGATGATTGGGATTTTGTTTGGACAAAACCCGCAATTTTCTATTTTAATTAACCTTGGCCAAAAATCCTAGGTAAAAGGGAACCTTTTGTCTTTTATGTTTGTTGCATGTATACTTTTGAATACATGCATGTTCATAACCGAGCCTTGGCCCTTGTGATTTTTTGTTGTATGGTTGTGTTGTATTTTTCAATATTCGATATGGTTGTAATATTTTTAATTTGGGTTTTTAATTTATTTATTTAATTTGGTTTGTAATAAATAAATTAGGATAGATGTATTTCTTTTACTATGAAATTGTATTATGACAAATTTTGTAAAAGAAGATACATAAAAGTGTGAGTTTTGGTTTTGGGCCTTAAAGGGCCCAAATGGGTTTCATAGCCCAAGATAGGATTTAAGCCCAATGACCAAAGCCCAAATTTGGAGGCCCAAAGGAGCTAGGAGCTAAGGTTGGAGCCCAAGCAAGCCCAAGTAAAAGAAGAAAGGACAACACAAAAGGAAAAGGACTTGAAGCATAAGGATGCGGGATCAAGTGGGTGTGCACCGCCTCTTTTCCATGTGTGTTGCATACTCCTCACCCTTGACCATTTTGGAACACTTGTTTCGGTCAACAAGTGTTACCAAAGAAACGGCTTTGGTTATGAACATATTTGTGTGGTTGATTTAATTTTGTTATATCTAATATTAGGACATAGATAGTTAACAAACCAAAACCGACAAACTTGCATAAATTTGATTCCTTGGAAGTCATTAGGTAATAAAATTGGTTTTATTAAAAGAGTTAATGATTTCATAATAAAATGGGTTTTATTAAAAGAAAATTTGGTTTTCAAACTAATGAACCATACATTTGAATGCATGAAAATTCAAGGTACATAAATGTTTTCCAAAACAAGAATTTAGAAAACATAAAATCCCTTAAAATTTTAAACAAGTTAAACATCATCCTTTTATACGACACTCGAATCATTTTGGAACTTGATGTGGGATAAAGGTCACCTAACCGAATTTAAGGAAACTTGTGAGTTTGAAGTGGATTTACAATACTTGTGGGATAACGGTAACCAAACCACTTGTATGTGTAAACTCACACGTGTGTGTAAGTAGGACGGCTTGATTTGGAAACCATGTGAATAGGGTCACCGAAGCATGGGGTACAAAGTTGTTGATGGGATTAAACATGCCAACTAAACATATGATGTTTAACCGATCCCATATAGCTAGAAGTTTCAAAGGGTTGCAATCGTCAAACGTTGACTACCTTGTTAGTTTGAATAGTAGGATAAAGGTCACCTAACTACTATTTGAATAAAATGTTGGGTTCTAGATTTTAATCATTAATTATCTTGGAAACATTAAAGGGTATTAACAATTAAAATTTATTAATGATATCGAAAATGCTAAAATTGAGTTTCGTTAAAATTTATAGATGGCCGCAAACAACAACCCCCCAAACGCAATTATACCACCCGTTCATCACCTATCACTAAAAACTATACTTGAAAAGGATCATCTCAACTAAAACATCTGCATGGATTGGTTTCAAAACTTGAGAATTGTTCTCAAGTAAGAAAAGAAATCCTATGTGTTGGACGACCCTATTCCCGATGAACCTAACGTTGACAATGTTAATGCCTATAACGAATGGCTTAAGTACCAAGAGGACTTGGTGCAAGTTTCTTGCCTCATGTTGGGAACTATGATTCCCGAGCTTCAAAAATGTTTTGAGAATCATGGGGCATACGACATGATCACCCAACTTAAGGAAATGTTCCTTATACAAGCAAGGGTGGAACGCTTCAAAACGGTTCGAGCGCTTCATGCATGCTGTATGGAAGAAACCCAATCCGTTTCCTCCTATGTACATAAAATGAAAAGCCACATTGATCGTCTTGAACGGCTTAATTGTCCCGTCTCAAAACAGTTGGCCACAAATTTGATCCTCTATGGCCTAACTAAAAGATTTGAGTCTTTTTCAAGAACTATAACATGAATGGATGGGACAAGAGCATTGGTGAACTTCACGGAATGCTCAAAACGGCCGAGACGGGAGTGGGAAAGAAGGTTTCAATGGTTCTCATGATCATTGAAGGTGGCAATAAGAAAAGGCATCACCCGAATCCTAAAGCAAAAGTTGCCAAAGGGAAGGGACCCGTCAATGTGAAGGGAAAGGGAAAGGTAAAAACTAAAGTGAACCATCCAAAGCGAAGGAGAATAAGCTAAAGGTTAGCTCCGAGGACCCTTGTTTTGGTTGTGGTGAGATAGGACATTGGAAGAGGTATTGTCCAAACTATCTCAAGGAGTTGAAACCAATGAGGGATGCGAGGCAAACCTCAGGTACAACTTTCATGATCCATATTGATCTTAATATTATTTCTAATAACACATGGGTATTGGATACCGGATGTGGAACTCATATTTGCAATTTGTTGCAGGGGTTCAAAAGAAATGAGGTTTTGAAGAAGGAGATACAAATATCTACATGGGTAATGGAGCACAAGTCGAAGTTGAAGCCCAGGGAGATTTTGTTTTATAACTTCCAAATGGTTTGGAAGTTATTTTGAATAATGTTTTGTATGCTCCTAGTTTGACTAGGAACATTATCTCTGTTTCTTGTTTAAGACAATATGGTTATGATTTTAAATTTCTGGACAATGCTATTAATGTTTTTATGAATGATATCTTTATTTTAATGCTTTACCTTATAACGGCATTTATGAATTGTTTCGTGATAACACATCTTTTAATAACTCGTTGTACCAATCAAACACCAAGAAACTCAAAATGGATTTGAGTAAAACATATCTTTGGCATTGTCGACTTGGTCACATAAACAAGGGACGCATACATACACTTCAAAAGAATGGTCTTTTGGAATCAAATGAAGATGATTCATTTGATAAATGTGAATCTTGATTACAAGGTAAAATGACCACGAAACCCTTTAGTGGAACTGACGAAAGGGCAAAAGACCTATCAGGTATCATACATTCGGATGTATGTGGTCCTTTTAGAACAATGACAAGGAATGGTGAAAGATACTTCATCACCTTCATCGACGGTTATACTCGCTATGGGTATGTGTACTTGCGAAGGCACAAAGATGAAGCCTTAGAAATGTTCAAGGTCTTCCAAAATGAAGTACAAAATAAAGCCATTAAGGTACTTCGTTCGGATAGAGGAGGAGAATACCCCAATGATGTGTTTCAAGAACATCATAGGAGTTGTGGGATCAACTCACAACTCACTTCACCCGGAACACCGCAACATAATGGTGTGTTCTATCTACGATGGCTAGAAGCACATTGCCTCTATCATTTTGGGGGTTTTGCTTTGATCTCCGCGGCAAGTATTCTAAATATGGCCTCAACAAAGAAAGTGGACAAGACACCTTTTGAAATATGGCATGGAAGGGTTCCATCATTATCATATTTAAAGGTATGGGGTTGTGAGGCTTATGTTAAGCTCAACACCCAAAACAAATTAGAGAGTCGGTCCACTAAGTGTATCTTTATAGGATATCCCAAAGACTCTATGGGATATTATTTCTACAACCCAACCGAGCAAAAAGTATTTATTGCTCGAAAGGCCGAGTTCATGGAAACTAAGTTCCTTATGGAAGGAAGTAGTAGAACGGTGGAACTCGAGGAGGATCGAGAACCACAAGACGATACATGTTTGGTTGACAGAAGCAATCAACAAGAGGTTGTTGTGAATGATCAAATGGTTGATCAAGACACACAAAACATTCGCAAATCCGGTAGAACTAGTCATCCACCCGAAAGATATGGATTTTTCATGGATGGATGCTATGTGGTAGATTCGGATGAACCCACCACATATCGTGATGCAATGTCACAATCCGATTGTGACAAATGGCTTGAAGCCATGAACGTTGAGATGAAATCCATGCATGACAACCAAGTATGGGATTTGTGTTTGAACCCGGTTTAATCCTTAGACAACATTCAAATCTTAGATCTGATATCCGATTAACCTAAATACGGATCTAGTTCATAATTACGTTTGATTCATATGTTATATAATGTATATCTATAATAGTTGTGTGTATAATATTAGTATGAAGATCGAGAGAGAATTGGACAAACAATTCGTTAATTGTAAACTCGAAACTTAAATTATGCCTGAACAGTGTTCACTATATATAGAAGATGGATCTAGTTCGTTAACATTCCCTAACGAATTAGAGTCCACTTCGTTACATACATATAAATGAAATAAACTTTAGCGAATCATCCCCTGATTCGTTAAACATCCTTAACGAATGGGATAATAACTTAGATCTAGTTCGCTAAACATCCTTAGCGAACTAGACTATACTTTAGAGAACTAGCTTAATAACTTAATAAATTATTACATAATACAGACGACAAATACATTAACGATAACTACAAAGACTCGCGATGCAAAACCGTGTACTAACAGACACCCTCTCGTCTTGAGCTCTTTGTCTTTGACTTTCACTTGAAACGCTTGGACTGCCAATCTCTGCAGCTATGAATACCGTTCTCATAACATACACACACAACGCGTTGGAATTGCATAGCCAGATCATAGTCTTCATTGCGCTCAAACAGAATCTTGTTCTTGTGCAGCACGCCATTATCGGTCTCGGTTAAATTCACCAACCACATTGGGTCAATGATCTTTATCAGCTCAGTCTTCAACCCTTTGCCCTAAACAATGACGGCCTCGCCGGTTCGATAATAGTAATACCAGTGGTTGAAATACAGGTGCATGTGTTGATTCATAGTCTTTATCGGCACCCGATTCAAGGTCTTTGGCGGCTTAACCTTGAGAACCAACTTTCTCCAACCCGTCCTTGGATCAATCTCATCAATACGTTTTTGGGTTGGAACTTGGGGCTTGAGAAACTTGAATCCAGAATTGATCTCGAATAGAAGTTGTTGATGAAACCAATCTGCTATCCGGTCACCTCCTCAATTGATAAATGGACGACATGTGAGGGTACGAATATCCCAACGCGACTCATAACGTCCATTATCTTCTCATAGTACTGAATCCCCTTTTCCCATATCACAATACATACTTTAAGATCAGAATCAAATAACCAAGAGATGATATCACCTTGAACCTTTGACACAGTCTTGAATGAAGTCACTTGGTGTGCTTTGGATCGAGCAGTGGATTCTTCCTTCTTCTCCAGATCAACATATCGATAAGCCTTAATAATCTTACCTACCGTCTTATAGCTGAACCACTTTGCAATATCAGCGTCGGTCGGGTTCTCAATTGAGTTGAATCTCGTGTAAACCACCTTCTTACCCTTAGACATCATTTCCAAATCATCCTCAGCGGCTTTAAACATTTGGTCATAGAATACTGGAGCACCTTGATCAACATTTGTGTGTTCCGTATTCATTTGAGACGGATCGTTCAAAATCTCCTCCTCATTCTCTACTTCAACATCCGGCTCTGCCTTTAACACGGTCAACTGTTCATCATTCAAACCAAGCAGTAGTGAAATCTGCTCTCGTGTTAGAGACCTTTCAATGAATTGACCCTCCTCAATCTCATTTCTATTTACCACACTCCTGACCACCCCCGTTCCATCCACAAATATGACTGTATCAGCTTATATCATCTCGATAGGTTTAGCAACTGTGTAATCTTGATAAATAATAATCTGTTTATCCAAGTCACCACCACCACTAGTACCTGCACCTGAGGATGAGCCATGTGTTTGTTTAGGCTCACCTCCTGTACCAGACTCATCAGGATCTTCATCATCATTCTTAAGTTTCTTAAGTGCATCATCTTTGCAAGTTAACTACAAGATCAGATCCTCCTGTTCTTTGAGCTTCACCCCTGAGACTCAATAATCGCACGAAGCTCCTTTGTTTCTTTCTGACAAAATGAGACATTACTCATCAGCTTTCTTTAATTTTCCATGAGGCGTTCTTGATTAAGCCGGTCAGCAGACATTTGATTTTCATACAAGTGAAGGAGGTTCAAAAGCATATATGTTTGATGATGTGGTGGCATATTAAAAAGAGATGGAAGAACTGGCTGGATTGGTCCCTGAGGCCGTGTAATTCTCACAAATGAGACATCACTAGGTGGAGGTGGTCTCATGGACGGTGTTGGACGAACAGTAGAGGGTATAGCAGAAGGCATTGGTATTTCAGCTAAATCCATTTGAGGAATCATACCAAGCCTGTCGTGAGGAACCATTGTCGTTGTCAAAGTAAGCGCCGGAGTGCAAGTAGTAAGCGGCACTGCCGGGCTTTGAAAAATAGTAGTACGAGACGGTGGAACCCTAATAGACACTCCAGCCCCAGCTGATACACGTCTCTTTGATAAACTTTCAGTTGCCAGCTCTTTACCCTTTCGTTTACGTTCTCGTTGAGCTGCAATTGTAGCAGCTAATGCGGCTTCGACTGCAGCTTGTTGTACTCGAAGAGCTGCATCACCATCACCACCATTTCCACCATCATCACCTCCATCGTTCCCACCTTCTCCTCCTTCACGCTCGAAATTCGAGTCATCATGGATCCAGCGATCCTCGGGAGGACATACATAATCAGGATTAATAATATGACCAATCATACGTTTGTCCTGCGGCTTCTCCTTACGATAGATCGTCATTCTACGCACAATATCAGCCTTCATGTGTTCTAAAGGAAGAACATCATCCACCAATGTTCGATCAATAACCAAGTTGGGAATCAAGTCATGAATAATCAACTGTAGAAATCTTGGATACATTAAGAACTTCTTCTTTTGGGCCTTTTGTTGAACTTGCTCCTTTAAATGATAGAAGATCATTTCTGAGAAGTTAAAAGGTTTGTTGAGAACAAGTGCCACAAAAGCCAATTGTAACATGATTCGGCATTCATCAAATCCACCTCGACGACCACCCAAACAATGAATCAATTCGTGTAGAAGGTACTTGTAGGGTGGGCACAGTCTATTCTTGTTAAACATAGAGTCTTCAATGTCGCCACCATAATATACACGCCAAAACAAACCCTTGATTAATTCCTTGTCGAACTCACATGGATTATCAACATTGTCTCCAAAACGAAGCACACGTCTAATCACTTCAATATCCACTGTGATAGGAGTTTGGTTGATTGTGGCTCGAATGTGGTTCTCTACGTCAACGTACTCAGCTGCAGAATTGTCTAATAATGCTCAGATAAACAGTGGGTCAAGCAGTGATAGCAAAGTGCATCACCGAACGACGTAAGAATGCTAACATATCCCCAAAGAGAGCTTCGTCAGCAACATTTGGATCAACATAAGCACAAATGTTGTGTTTCTTGTCATATGGCAACAGAGGTACTTCTTCTTGTTTTGGTTGTTGATGCTGTTCTTGTTGAGCAGCAGGTGGGTCTTGATCCATTTGATCAGCCATAATACTGAATAAATAATGACGAATATCAGTAATATGAATCACAAGTTTTACTTAAGTTGAACATTTATATTTTTATCAATAAATTGTGTATTGAATTAAAATTTAGGTCTTGGTAGTATAATCGATGTATCGACGCAGTTAGATCCTTATAATACTTTATTAATTTTACAATATTCAAATTAAAATAAATCATGTCATTCGTTAAATTATCAATATGATTCATTACAAAAAAAATGTAACGAATCAACTGATTCGCTATCAAGTAAATTATTGGACGAAGAAGAATTAGCGAATTACAATTGAAAATAACGAACTAATCCCTAGTTCGTTATGAATTGACGAATACACATAGGATTCGTTAAGGGAATAATTCGCTATTCTGGTTCGTGTGCAATGCTTAACGAATTGGACACAAAGGAGTTCCAATTCGCTAAAGTTAATGAATGGTCAAAATATGACTTAATCTTTGACTCTCCTGGTCAAGGTCAAAATTAATCAAGAACACTGAAAGGCAACAAAATTGAATTCTTTATCAATTATCCCATAATTTGAAGTACCAACCAAGAAATAATGATCATAACGATCTCAGAACGATCTCAGAAATACAGTGCGACTCAAATTGTATCGATTTGAAGTACCAAACCAAGAAATAAGTTAATTAAATTAGGGTTCTAACCAAAGAGTAAAAACCCGAGAATAATCATTCACATTAACCCGACAAAAAACAATCAAACTATAATTAAAGATCACCAAGGGTCTTGGAAATACATTCCGAATGCAATGATATCAAAATAAGTTTATTTAACAGGGTATTAATCGGATAAATAGAGGTTTTCATAAACCTTAAAACCCCGATATCAAAAACTCATAATTAACATATCAAATCTATGCCATTTTTGACGAAAATCACAAAGTTGTGATCATCTATACCTTATAAACACAGTGGTATAGTCAAAAGTCTGAAATTCGAAGATCGAAAAATATTGAAATTTTTGGCAGCGTAACAGTGTAAAGTGGGAAGAAGAGTGAATAGTATAGGACGGTTCGTATGCATGCCGTCCTATATACACTGACCTTGCACGATTTCCAAAGTAACGAATCAGATACAATTCATGTCTAATTCGTTAGATTATGCTTAACGAATTGAAGCCATTCGTTACAGAGTGCGGAAGCGAATTAGAATAACGAACTAGAATGTAGTTCATTAAAATGGCTTAATTCGTTAGCCATAACTTAACGAATTATAATTAAATTAATGAATTAAATAAATAAAGAATTAAATAAATAAATTAAATAGTTAAATAAATATACACTTAATTTAAAGAATTATCGAGATCCCATATCTCGATCATCAAATAACTTAAAACGTGTTTATTCTTTAAAAACACTTAACTTAAAGAATTTATAAATATATAGCAGACAGCTGCTCTCGTTGCATCGATTAAGGTAAAATAGAATACTTAAGGATTACCGAGATCTCATACCTCGATAAGCACATAACATAACATAGTTTCAAGTTTTTGAAACTTAACTTAAATAGAATTTAAATAATATGTAAAATGAGAATGAAAAATATTTTTGATATTTTGTAAAATTTAAAGAATGTATATCCATGAAAAATATCCGAACCAAGAAATAGACAATCTTTTGTGTTTTCTATGATTTTCAAAAGTAGTACATATTTTTGTATTTTTGTTGAGTTTGAGCAGAGAATCATATTGATCAAAATGCCTTACCATCACAGTTAAAATTTCAGTAATATTGTGACTGGTGTTAAGTCGGTCATTGATATTGTTGTCCACTTAAATCTTATAACAAGCCTTCAAGCATTTTTGTGATATGATTAATGGTTCAATTAGCGCACAAAATATCAGAAACTATTAGCCTCTAATCCCAGTTCAAGCTTAGTTTGATTTGTGCCAAATCACCCCAAATTGACTTAAACCGTTATAGTGTTGATCAAAATTTGAAGATTTTAGAATATTTGAGCAATGCACCAAGTTTCCTTTACTGTGAGTGAGTATGAACGAGTCCATCTGTCGGCTTACATACATTGTATCCGCTGGGGTCCATTTCTTATTGGTATTGAGATGCGCGCAAGGGAGGAGCAATTGTATGACTAACAACGGATTTTGATCAAGTCAGTAATTTGGATTGTACGAAGTACATCAGTGATCAAGTTTAATGACTTAGGGTTTGCTCTAAAAGCGAGTAAAATATTCATGCTTATGAATACCCCGATGATTAAGCCGCATAAAGACTCACAGTGTCCAGAATCCTAACGCTTGTTATTTGCTTTGTTATATTTTTAGGTGATCAACAACTATAAGGCTTGAGTATGATGGTTATTACATTTCTGCCATCCTCACCGATACTTTTGCTAGAGACTAACACCTCTTTCAATTTGGCTATTCTTTATGTTTATGTCACTTACTTTACTCTAACAACTTGTTTAAGACCTATCAATGCACCAATGATTAAGCACTCAGTCTTTTAAGCTTAATCATTGGTGCATTGATAGGTCTTAAACATAGTCTTTTAAGCTTAATCATTAAGCACTCAGTCTTTTTGGTTTTTCTCTTTGCATACTTAAAATATAGTCTTTTTGTCTTTTTTGGATTTTTCTATACAAACAAGAAATTCACAATATTTTTGACTTTTCAAATTTTAAGATGTTTTTGGATTTCTCAAATTTTGAACACTTAATAGATATGAAAACTAAAGACATGAAAAACACACTATTTTTGAAGTTATTAAATTTTTAATGTTTTTGGAGTTTATCTATACAAACGAAAAGCACATTCTTTTTGTATTTTCTAGTTCACCCCCTAAAAGCCAAAACCAAAATAAAGTTTAAACAAAAATCCACATAAAGAAAGATAATTATCCTAGTTTCAGGATATCAGCAAGGGTCTTTAGGCCATTTAAACCAAGCAAAAAGTGAAAACTTGTTTTATCAAATGCCTTGGTAAATAAGCTAGCATTTTGAAAATCTGTATGTACTTTCTCAAGGTTAATTAATTTCTTTTCATAACAATCTCGTATGAAATGATATCGGATTTCGATATGTTTCGTTTTAGAGTGTTGTACGGGATTTTTGGTGATGTTGATAGCAGCAGAATTATCAATTAAGATGGGGGTAGTAAGAAACTTCAAACCATAGTCGCGAAGATGTTGTTGTATCCACCAAACCTGGGAACAGCAATTCGATGCTGCAACATACTCAGCTTCGGCGGTTGAAGTGGAGACCGTTGTCTACTTCTTACACTGCCAGGAAATAAGCTGGATTCCTAAGAATTGACATCCCGCTGTGGTGGACTTGAAATTAATCTTGCATCCTCCATAGTCTGAATCGGAATAAGCGGTAAGATCAAAAGTATCATCCTTGGGGTACCATAACCCGGTGTCAGGATTTCCCCTAAGATATTGAAGAATACGTTTGACCGCTGCCAGGTGAGTCACTTGGGGACTAGCTTGGTACCTAGCACATAAACAAACGTCAAACATTATGTCGGGTCGAGAAGCAGTTAGATACATTAAAGAACCAATCATAGCTCGATAGAGGGTTGGATCGATAGTATCCTCCAATTCATTCGGTGATAACTTGTGACCCACGGGGAGAGGAGTAGAAGGGATTTTTCTGGCAGTAATCTTGAAATGGCTCAAGACATCGCTCACATATTTTGTCTGATGAATGAAAATTCGTTTTGCAGACTGTTGAACCTGCAACCCTAAAAAGAAATTCATCTCTCCCATCGAGCTCATCTCGAACTTGGTTAGCATTGATTTCTCGGACTCCTTACGCAACGTGTTGTTTGTTTACCCAATGATTATACCATCTACATAAATCTAGACGAGAAGAAGATCATCACCAATATTTTTATAAAACAAAGTGCAGTCAACAGTTCCTCGTTTGAAACCATTATCCGTCAGATGGTCGGCGAGCGTGCCATACCAAGCTCTCGGGGCTTGGTGGAGACCATATAATGCCTTGTTTAAACGGTAAACACATTCAGGATAATCAGGGTCTTCAAAACTCGGAGGCTGTAAAACAAACACTTCATCATGAAGTTCACCATTGAGAAAAGCACTTTTGACATCCATTTGATAGACCTTGATATTTTTATAAGTAGCATACGCCAGAAAGATTTGAATCGACTCTAATCTTGCAACTGAAGCTTATACTTCAGTGTAATCAATACCCTCTTGCTGATGAAAACCTTGTACCACTAAACGTTCCTTATTTCTCACAATCACCCCACGATCGTCTTTCTTACACTTATATACCCACTTAGTAGGAATCGCCTTCTTGACTCTAGCATATTTGTCGATAAGATCCCAAACGCCCAAACGTGCAAATTGCTGTAATCCTTCTTGCATGGCTTCTACCCAAGAGGAATCTTGAAGGGCCATACGAGGAGTCGTTGGCTCAACTTGGGATAGAAAGCAAGTGAATTTAGCAAGATTTACAATCCCAGACGAGTGTAAGTCATCATAAGCACACAATACATTATTCTCACTTGATGAAGCAACTTGATGTCGTGTTTGAACTCCCACATCAAGTTCTCCAATAATATTTTCTTTCGGGTGATAATTATGAATCCTAAGAGTTGGATTCTAAGGAACATCAACGGTTTCAAATAAATTAGTGTAATGTTCACCCAGGTCGTGAGATGAAACATCACTATCAAGTTCAATAACTTGATCAACAACTGGAGTGTCATCAGATGAAGTAGATGCATTGTCGAAGAGAATTGGAAACTCATTATCAGGTTCTTCTGTTGGAGCATCAATTGGAACTTCAACATCATTAGAACTTGCAAATCTTGGAATTACCAATTTTTCCTCAAAATAAGCACGGACTAAATCTTCATCTGGTTGATCAGTTGTTGGAGTAAACGAGTTGAATAAGCCATCATAGTCAAACATCTAGTCGGGACCTTTCCCTTGAGAAGGAGTAGTGTACTTTTGATAGTCCACATGGTACCATTCTTCAACACAACCAGACGTAAAGTTAAATACTCGTTTCTTAGGAGAAGCATATCACAATAAGTACCCTTCAATGGCTTTTTCATCAAACTTTCCCACATCCTTTTTCAACATTGTACAACGACACCCAAATGGTTCCAAGTACTTTAAATTAGGTTTACGATTATTTAAAAACTCATAACTGGTCTTCTTGAGTCTCTTAACGGTTAGAACTCGATTAAGTGTGTAACAGGCCGTATTCACTGCCTCATTCCAGAAATGTATAGGAAGCTTTGAGTCGGCCAACATCGTTCTAGCAGCTTCAATAAATTTTCTATTCTTTCATTCAGCAACACCGTTTTGTTATTGTACGTACGGAGCACTGTATTCTCGATGAATTCCCTTTTGTAAACAAAAGAAATCCAATACAGTATTTTTAAATTCAGTACCGTTCTCACTTCCTCACTTTCTGTTTTTATATTGATTCGATCTTAGTAATTAAATTCGGAACGAGAACTGGTGTTTGATCTTTCGAACTCATAAACAAGACCCATGAGTATCGTGAATAATCATCAGTAACTACCAGGAAATACCAATCTCCAGAAATACTCGCACGATAAACCGGACCAAACAGATCCATATGAAGTCACTCAAGAGGAGTATCAATAGAATTTATAACTTAGAAGGATGTGACTTTTTCTTCTGTTTGCCCTTTTTGCAAGCAATACAGTGATCGGATAACTTAAAATTCTTCAAAGACACACCTTCAACTAGGTCATTTGCCATGAGATAGTTCATCTTACGAAAATGTATGTGACCCATTCTACGATGCCATAGAATAGAATCTTTCTCGGTTGCTTTCAAGAAAAAACATGTTTCGATCGATGTTGATACTTTAGAACTCATATTTAAGACATAAATATCATTTGATCAAGGTGATCTCATGACAACCATGTCCTCGGGAATTACATACCCCTGTTTTAAAATCAGGCATTCTTTATCTGTAAATATTGTAGTGTATTGCTTGTCACAGATTTGCTACACACTCAATAAATTATGGTCCACTTTATCACAATAATTAACCTTCTCAAAAGTAATATGCCCATTCGAAACATCACCTTCCTGTGTAATCATACCCCCAGAATTCCCACCACATAACCCCCTTGAATATTTCTTACATTTGCTAAGAGGTCGAGATTTCCAGTAATATGACGAGAACATCCACTATCCATGATCCAGTTTTCACCAGAAATGGTCTTGGATGTACCCTACACACAAACGAAAATGATTAGTTCAAAAAGGCAGCCCAGGTCTCAGTCTTGGGCACCTTTTGGTTTTCTTGAGAAAAGTTAAACTTAGTTGAATTCAACTGTTGTTCAGCAACTTGAAAATAAGTTACAGGTTTCTTGGACTTTCGTCTTAGATACGCAGCTTGAACTACATTTGAATTCACATTTTTGCATAACGGTTCAGTTGGAATAAACTTTGGTTTAACAGAACCATGAGTTTCATTCACATGAACAACTTTTCGAGGATTGACATTTGAGAACATAATATGAGTATCATCATCATGCGACACAGGTCGTTTCAGAATCTCCTTTATCAAAGGAACCGGTTGCTAATGGTCCTTTACAAAAGGATGAATATTCTGAATATTCTCATAGCTCTTCGGGCCAGAATTTCTCACTACATGACCTTGTTGACCGCAAAGAAAACAGCTTCGCATGTCAACATGATGATGTTGAGAATTAGTCGAAACATATGACACAGAAGATTGATGATGACTTACATTTTTGGTCATGCTCTTAGCAAAATCATCAGATAACTCAGATTTCTTTTTCAAATAAAAATCTAAGTTAGAACAATTTGAAACACTTTTCAAAGTATCTGTTCCAGTCAACTTTACAAATTGAACTTTCTTAGCCTGTTTTAAAACTTGCTTTGCTTTAGTCAATAGATCAGATGAAGCTGATGTTTTCGCTTGAGTATACCGACGTTCAAGATCTTGAATCTTGGAAGTTTCATTTTGAAATACACTCTCAATAATTTATGGTTTAATGATACTTATTGGAATGTCTTTCTCAGTGAACATCGTGTCTATCCCCTTTAATTTAAACACTCTACTAGTAGATGGTTGGAAACAGTTGGATTTATAAAACGTAACAAATCCTCATCAGAAATTTTGGGTTTTTCTTGTTTCTTGGCCCTTACTGGTTTGACATTATCATGAGCATCTTGTTTCACCTTGGTTGTGTCCGAACCATACACTGCCTCCTCAAATTCATGAGGTTCACAAAGTATGTGATTAGAACTTGGAATGTTCTTGTTCTTGTGTATGATTTCAGGTTCGTACACATCCTCAATGATAACTTTGTCAACATTTTCAACAAAGATTTTTTTGCTTTGAACATGAGGTTTCTGAAATGAAGGTTGGGCTTTAACCGTTTCATTTTTAACTAATTTTGCTTTTTCATAAATCACTGATTCTTTAGCAATCACATTCTCTTCTTATCTAGCAAAAGGATTTGGTTTGTAATCATTATGAAAAGGTGGTGGAATTTCAACAAAGCCTATTCCTTTCTTTGAATCTTTTTGCTTACCAAATACTTCGATTATTTCGTTTAGCAAAAAGGAGGAATTTCAGAATTTTCCTAATTTGTTCTTTAAATCAAGAACCTCATTTTCAAGCTCCGTTATCTTTGATCTATGTTTCAAGATTTCTTGAAATTTTTGATCATTGATGGTCATTTTACTTATAGTTAAAGCCTCAATTTTCTCTCTTGAATTTATTTGAGAGGTCAAGGATTGCCTAAAAGTATCTTTTAACGGAACAATTTCTTTTAGCAGATTATCATTTTGAAGTTTCAAGGCATCTATCTTAAACTTATTGGTCTCGCAATCAACACATGATAATTTAGAAGTAGAAGTACTAACCTCATTTTGCTTATTCATGCAAGCAGATGTGGTTGAATCACTTATCTTTGCCATACAAGCAAAAGTAGTTGAAAGTTTTTCTTTTGAATCATTAGATTCAGACTCGGTATCAACATCAGAAGATATTTCACTTCCACTTGCATCTTGAAAATACTCAGGTGATCCAAACATTGCCAAATTAGCTTGATTGTTACCACATAGTATCCTTTGTGACCAGTCATCTCCATCTACATTGGATAACATTGCTTGAGATCCAGAAGACGATGATTTACCTCCAGAAGACTTTCCTTCATCATTACCACTTTTACCCGATGAGTTTTGATCTTGCTTTCTGGGACCGGTACACTCCTTTTTAGGCTTATCACATTCTTTGGCAAAATTCCCAAATTCTTATCAATTGTAGCACTTGACCTTTAATTTATCAAACCCCAATTTCTTGTTTAAAGATGGAAGAACTTTACCCGTTATCTGCATATATTTTTTAACTTTCCTGACTATCATCGCCATGTTTCACTTCAAGCCCATCAGTTCTAAATCATCAGGATCAATCTGATCCTAATCCTCATCTGTCAGATCACTCGTTGCAATCTTACTACTAACCAAATTCTCATATGAAGTCATGAAAGCTGACAAAAACGCAAAGTTTTGTTCGGGCTCTCTCATGTTTACATTTGTTTGAGATGAGAATTGATTTGTGGGTGATGAAGATCCAGATCCTCCAGATGAACCAGAAGCACCAGATAATCCAGTATTCCCAGCTGTGTAGAAACAGGCTCGTGGATCACTATACATGGTTGTTGCATTCTCACTTGCATTTTGTGTGAGAAATGCAGTGATAGGTGAAATGGTTGAATTTAATGGCATACTTCCACCATAAAATGCAGGATCTTGACTATCTTTTGAATACTTCTGACATATAAGATCGTATTCTCGTGCTTCGATCTTTTGCATAAATTTCGATGCCGTCAAATCTTCATTGTTGAAATAATTATTCTCTTTCAGAACCATCAAGAAATTAGAGTAGGAACTCGGTAGTGCACTTTTAATGGTATTAATTTTATCAATCTCGGAAGTTTCCAATCTCATCTTATCCATCTCAGCTATCAAATGATTAAACCTTGTTGTCATCTCTTCAATAGTTTCACCCTTAAGCAGGTTAAAGTTTCTGAACTGAAACTTGAGCATAACCTTTTTGCTTTCAGCGGTGTTTCCCATACTTCTCATACGGATATGTTGAAATAAAGAAGCACAAATCTTTATACACCCTACTTGATGAAAGATGTTTTTAGGTAAAACCATAGTAAGAGTAGAATAAGCTTTTGTCTCAATTTCTACCGCTTTCTTCTCTTCAACCGAGTATTGTGAAATGCTTTAGGTGTAAAACCAATAGTCTAATCCCCAATCATTGGAACGGTGTAAACCTCATCCAAACAGTATGAACATTCAGGGTGAACTGACCCTAGATGAGCACGGAAACGAGGTTCCCATTTAGCAAAATCGCTAAATTTCATCAAACGTGGACATTTTGAATGTGAACCGATCTCGGTGTCCAGTTGTAACATTTGTTGCATCAACATGTTTTGGGAAGCTAATGCATACATACCAGCCATTTTTGACAAGTTTCAATCCTTGGGAAGCTAATGCGTACATAACGAACTGTGAACAGTTGCAACGAACCACACCTTAACGAAGTTAAGATAAATGATAACGAATAAGAATCTTGTCTGGTCAACAAAATTGAGTTGACAAAATAAGTCAACGAATCAGATGCTTAACTAACGAATCACTAAGAGAAGGCTTAGCGAATTGGATGACGAATCAGCTACAGTTGATAGCGAATCAACTTACAGCGAATTAGTTTGTTGCTACGGTTTGTAATAAACTTCTGACAACAAATGCCACGTGGCAAAAGTTGTTATAAAACAGTTTCCGAGGTAATACACGTGTCACTAATATCAGTTGACACGAATCAGAATATATAACGAATCAGTTAGCGAATCAACCAAAACTCATAACGAATTAGCTAAATATTTTAACTAATCAAGCTAAATATGTTAACGAATCAAGTTAAATGTGTTAACGAATCAAGCTGAAATTAACGAATCAGACTTGAATCTTCAAATCTTCAAATCTTCAAATGATGATTTCTAGATTTATGGAATTTGAAGAACACAAACCCAGAAAAAAATTTGTAATACTAACTCAATTCTCAACCAAGTCACAAAAGTAAACTATCAAATTACTCGTAAACAACACACGAATCCATTCGTATCAATCTCATGACACAATTGACCTTTATTCGATACCAATTGAACCAAAAACAAACCTCTGTTCTCGGCTAAATCCAAATCTAACCACAATCAATCCAAACCCAAATCAACAACCAATTCCAATCTTCCAAACCTCACAAATACCTTACCAAACACAAATCTAATCCAAACAATCCATAACCAATCCAATTCAACCTCAATTTGATTCAAAATCAAACCAAACAAAAACTCAATCAATTTTCAATAAATTAATATCAAATAATAGTCAAATCAAGCGTAATTGAGCATCGAAAGCCCTGATACCACTTGTATGAACCTGGTTTAATCCTTAGACAACATTCAGATCGCAGATCTAATATCCGATTAACCTAAATATGGATCAAGTTCATAATTACGTTTGATTATGTTATATAATGTATATCTATATTAGTTGTGTGTATAATATTAGTATGAAGATCGAGAGAGAATTGGACAACAATTCGTTAATTGTAAACTCGAAACTTAAATTATGCGTGAACAGTGTTCACTATATATAGAAGATGGATCTAGTTTGTTAAGATTCCCTAAAGAACTAGAGTCCACTTCGTTACATACATATAAATGAAATAAACTTTAGCAAATCACCCCCTGATTCGTTAAACATCCTTAACGAATCAGGATGGATAATAACTTAGATCTAGTTCGCTAAACATCCTTAGCAAACTAGACTATACTTTAGCGAACTAGCTTAATAACTTAATAATTTATTACATAAAACAAACGACAAATACATTAATGATAACTACAAAGAATCGAGATGCAAAACCATGTACTAACAATTTGGTTGTACCACCACCTAACTCCAAATCGGTTGGAAGTAAGTGGGTTTTCAAGAAGAAAATCAATATGCATGGAAACCTGGATACTTATAAAGCAAGACTTGTAGCAAAATGTTTCAATCAAACTAAAGGGGTTGATTATGATAAGACCTTCTCACCTGTGGCAATGCTAAAGTCTATTAGGATATTGTTTGCCATAGCCGCATACTATGACTATGAGATTTGGCAAATGGATGTCAAAACGACTTTCCTAAATGGACGTCTTGAAGAAGATGTATATATGGTTCACCCCGAAGGTTTTGTTGATCCACAACATCCTAACAAATTATGCATGTTAAAGAAATCAATCTATGGATTGAAGAAAGAATCTAGAAGCTGGAATCTTCGTTTTGAAGAAGAGATCAAGAAATTTGAATTCGTCAAATACGTTGATGAGGCTTGTGTGTATAAGAAAGCTAGTGGGAGCATCATTACCTTTTTAGTATTGTATGTTGTTGACATACTACTATTTGGAAATGACATTCCAACCATGGAAGGTGTAAAAAAATGGCTTGGAAGTTGTTTTTCCGTCAAAGATCTTGGTGAAGCCGCCTATATTCCGGGAATAAAGATCTATAGAGATAGGTCAAGGCGGTTGATAAGTTTGAACCAAAATGAATACATTGATAAAATCTTGAAAAGGTTCAAGATGGAAAACTCTAAGAAAGGTCTAGTACCTATTCAAATATGAATGATATTGAGTACGTCTCAATGTCCAAGCTCAAAGGATGAGCAAGAAAGGATGAAAGGAATCCCAGATGCGTCAGCTATAGGATCCATCATGTATGCAATGATATGCACTAAACCGGACGTGTCATGCGCTTTAAGCATGACGTGTAGATACCAGCAGAATCCAGTAGATAGTCATTGGATGGTTGTTAAGAGTATTTTGGAATGCCTTAGACGGACTAAGCATATGTTTATAATATACGGATCTGGTGAGGAAGAGCTCATTGTAAAAGGTTACACGGATGCTAGTTTCCAAACCGATCGAGATGATTCTCGATCACAATAGGGATATGTTTTCGTTATGAATGGTGGGGCGGTCTCTTTGAAAAGATCGAAACAAGATGTGGTAGTGTTATCTACCATAGAATCTTAATACATTGCCGCCTCATTGGAAGCACAAGAAGCTGCGTGGATAAAGAAGTTCATTGCCGATCTAGGGGTGGTGCATACCATTTAGGACCCTCTAGAGATCTTTTGTGATAACGAGGGTGCTATTGCTCAAATCAATGAACCTCATGCACAACAAAAGACGAGGCACATTGAGTGGATGTTCAATTACATAAGGGATGAAGTTTAGAAGGAAAAAATATGTATTCGCAAAGTTCACACTGATCAAAACATTGTGAATCCACTCATGAAGCTCCTTGAAAGGCCAAAGCATTATGGTCACACTTGTGCCTTAGGACTTCGATATTCTAGTGATCGGATTTGATCTAATTTTGTATTTGGATATCTGAACAATTGTAGTTTTACTCATTAATATGATTATGGTTTATGATTATGACATTTTGAGTTATGTTCCATTTTGCATGTTTAAATCAGTGAATAAGTTAATTATTCTAAATATCCGTTGTCGGTCATATTTGTGGGAACAAGTGTGAAAGTAAGACAATTATGAACTTGGATTGGTGGATATATAAGGTATAAATATAGAGCAAAGATTGCTACCAAGGTTCATAGATATTTGTGGGGTACAAATATTGTATTGACACGCTCTCAAATATTACTACATGGAATCTTTGTGTTTGATTATAAGTAAAATTTAAGTAAAAGGTGAATATCATAGTATCCTCCGACCTGAGATACATATTGGGTCTTGATTTTCACCAAATATTATACTTTGACTTAGTTCTTCGCTGCTCTGAAACATGAAAGTACATAAGACTAGGCTCAGGTGTAGTACAAGGTGATTGTGAGAGACATATGTAGTCAAGAAGGGATTTGTCCCTCTTATTCGTTGAGAGTGAGATGTCTAAGACCTGCAAAGTTAAATCAACAGGGAATGATCACTCTATGCCTTGGTTTGACATGACATCTGTGACAAAGGGATAAAAGATTAATTTACCTAAATCATTTCAAGTAAGAGACTTGAAGGGGATGATGTTATTGAATGGCACTTCGTCATACGTATTAGGGGTAGTGAACCGTAGTTAGGCTGTATTCAATATTTGCATCAATATTCTATGTATCTTGTGCAAGTGGGAGATTGTAGGACTCGGTCTGCCCAAGACACATATATTATTGATGTGGCTAGTGCATTATGATCCAAGTCGGGTCATACCCAATAAGAAGCTAGAAGAACGCCATAGATATCTGTTTAAATGATGTGATCATAGTAAATAAATATCAACACTTGATTTTGGGAAGTTGTTTCCTAAGCAATTGCACTTGAAAGGATAATAAATTATATGGATAATTTAGTTTAGAGAGATTAATTTTAATGTTATTTATTTGGTTAAGTAACATTTAAAAAGAGTTATACATATACATGTTGCATCATCTTTACAACATGTATAGTATTTTGATTATAACAAGTACAAGATGCATGTGATATTTTAATAAAATTTGAAATTCAAAACCCATGGTGGGACCCACATGAGGCCGGCCACTTTAGACCTCACCTAACCAAAACACATGCAATTTTATCTTGGTTATTACATCCATAAAAAACCGCAACTCTCTTCTCTCACAAAACTCTCTCTATACTTTCATCTTTGCAAGAACTCCTTCTTCCTCTTGCTCTCATTTTCGGCCAAAAGAGGACCAAGAAGAGAGGTCAAAATCAAGTCAAAATCCTAGCTAGAAGTTGTTGGTTAGTGGCTTGAAGGGTATGCAAGCTTGAGGCATTCGTTTTTGAAGGCTTCCATTCAAAGAGCATCATCTACCTTTATCTGCCTTACTTTTTAAAGGTAGTAATGATTATAATCGTTCTATGGTAGAAATGCTTTTTTGCATGTTCTTGTTTTTTAGTTTTGATAGCGTGCATGTCCATTTATGGATCCGGGTTTGGGTTTTATCTTAAAATCGGGTTTAACATGAATAAATTAACAAGATTTAAAACTTTAATCCGCTGCATTTTTACATATAATGGGTTATATGGACTTTGATAATCTTGTTAAAACCCAACAATATATTGGTTTGATAGATCAAAAATTTTTCTCATAATTGTGATTTGATCGATTATAATTTATAAGGTGTTCAGATTATTGACGAAAAAAATTTAATACAAAATTGGTGAACTTGGTTGTGATCGACGGTGAAACAAAAGAAGTATCGAAGCAACTGGTTATCGATTTCTCGATCTAAATTAAGATGGAGAATCAAAATCAGATCGAAGCATTTGAAGTTTGAGTTCCAATTGTAATTTGGATAAACATTAAACAGGAAACAACCATATTTTCATAGGTCTAGGGGGTAGTGCCCATTTCTGATGTTTTTTCCTTAACACCAATCAACCCTTTGGTTTTCACTCGGTCATTGATCACCGTCGTTTTAATCATTCAAAAACCTAATAAATTATATAGATAGAGTAAGTAGGGTATCGTATCCACGAGGAGCATGTGGTCAGTATTACACGTTTTGTTTTATTATTTATTATAATATTAATCAAAGTAAGGTGGGCAAATGTTGTCAAACGAAAGTTGAATGATTGATTTTAAAAACAATTAAAACTAGAGTGTCTAGATTATGTAAAGTTTTTATAGCGCCCGTCATGTCACAATATCTGGGATCTGCTTGGCTTGCTCTTGAGTCAACATGCAAGCTCTGGTCCTTGGCCTAGTCTGGTCAACATCCTTATTTCCACTTCCTCCAGCTTCCCCTTCTGTGCACTCCCTTGCCATATGACCATTTTACCGCATTTGTAACACGTCGGCTTTGCACTGCATTCATTAGCATAGTGTCCCACTTTTCCACACTTGTAGCAAGAATTCGAACCAAGCTTGCACTCCCCTGCATGGATTCTCCCGCACTTGTGACACGTATCAGAACCAATACCCCACCTACACTCACCACCGTGCTTCTTACCACACATTTTACAAGGCTTTCTCTCCCACACCTTCTGCTTCTTATCCTCGGGATTCCACAATTGAGTACCAGGTCGCTTAACATGAGCAACCCATTTCTTCTCTTTCTTCTCTTCTACCACCACATCGTCCACAATCAGGTCATCATAAACCATTTATGTGAGTTCAACTACAGAGTCAAAATTAGCAGGTTTACTAGTCCTGACTAGGGTGCAAACATTATGTGGTAGCTCTCTAAGGTAACACTTGATTCGTTTGGCTTCAGTGTTTACCATGTCAGGCACCAACCTCGACTTGCGGTTGAATTCAGTAGTGTACTCGCGGTGTGTCATCTTTCATACCTTCATTTGAGATTGGTTTTTAATACTACTATTATATATGAGATTAAATAAAGATAACGCACTAAGCTTGAGATCTGCCGGTAGGCCTAACTAGCTTTGAAAAGTTTCCCTTGAATATTATTAAAATACTTAATAATCATAAACTTTGTGGGTCTCATCTTGATGGGGGATAGTGAAGCTGAAAATTTCGTAAGGAATAAAGTATTACCGTAATATGACAACCTTGAGGTGGCGAGAATTAAATGCACTTAAAATTAGCACACCACTCTGTTTTATGAAAGTAAATAACGAGTGGTGGCGCCAGTCATGTCCATTTTTTATACGAGCTTAGATAATAGTTATATGTTTTTAGGGTAAAAGATGCCTAAGAGCACCCAAAAAAAAAGAAAAAAAAGGAACAAAAGTATGTTTTGAAATTGTATTCCGAAAAGTTGGTCCGAAAAGCAAATGCCCATGAGAAAGTTATGTATTTAAAAATTCCAAAGAAGCATTCTCAAAAATATAAAAAGATGCCAAAGTGCATATACTAGATGGGACTGAGAGTTTACGTGTTACCAAGGGCATGGTGACTCTGAGGATACACTATTGAGTAATATATAGGACAAAGTCCAATAATATTTAGGGCATGCTCGTACGACCTCCATTGAGCATATTTCAATCTAAGTGTATTTTCTTCTTACCATTAAAGGGATTTAAGCTTACGGTGATAGGTTGAACAAGTCTGTTTCAACCATGTTTTAAATTGTCTTTACTATGCTTGAGATGGTGTGGGTGGGGGGGGGGGGGGGTAAGTGGATATGTAGCACTGTAGGTGTAAGACCCTTAGGCTGATTGATATAAGTTGAACTTAATTGTTAATTATGCTTGGGGGCTTGATAGGCTGGTGGCTGGGTTTAAGTGGACAACAATAATAACTTAATATTTTATTACATATATAAAACGACAAATACATAAATGATAGATACAAAGACTCGAGACGCAAAACCGTGTACTAAGAGACACCCCCTCGTCTTGAGCTCTTTGTCTTTACTTTACTTGAAACGCTTGGACTGCCAGTCTCTGCAACTATGAATACCGTTCTCAAAACATACACGCACGACGCGTTGGAACTGCATAGCCAGATCATAGTTTTCATTGCGCTCGAACAATATCTTATTCTTGTGTAGCACATCGTTATCGGTCTTGGTTAAGTTAATCAGCCACATCGGATCAATGATCTTGATTGGCTCGGTCTTCAAACCTTTGCCCAGGACAATGACGGCCTCGCCAGTTCTGTTATAGTACTACTAACGGTAAAAAGATAGATGCATGTGTTGATTCAATGTCTTCACTAGTACCCGCTTCATGGTATTTGGCGGTTTAACCTTGAGGATCAACTTTCTCCAACCCATCCTTGGATCAATTTCATCTATATGTTTTGGGGTTGTAACCTGAGGCTTTTGGAACTGGAAGCCAGAGTTGACTTCGAATAACAATTATTGATGAAACCAATCTGCTATTCGGTCACCCCCTCGGTTGATAATGGACGACACGCGAGGGTACGAACATCCCAACTTGGTAAAGTGAGAACATCCATTATCTTCTCATAATATTGAACCCCCTTTTCCATTTAACAATACATACTTTATGATCGGAATCAAATAACCAAGAAATGATATCACCTTGAACTTTTGACACGTTCTTGAATGAAGTCACTTGGTTGGCTTTGGCACGAGCAGCGGCTTCATCCTTCTGATCTTGATCTACATACCTATACGCCTCAATAATCTTACGGATTTTCTTTCTTCGATACCCAAACCACTTTGCAATATCAGCATCAGTCGGGTTTTCAATCGAATTAAATCTCGTATTAACCACGTTTTTACCCTTAGATACCATATCCAGATTATCCTCAGCTGCTTTAAACGTTTGCTCATTAAATACTGGAGCACCTTGATCAACATTTGTGTGTTGAAACAGGTCAGGATACTCCTCAGCTGTGACATCTTCAACCTCGACCTCCTCATCTTCATAAATAAAATCCGTATTTATTTGAATAGTCGGATCATTCAAAATCTCCTCATCATTCTCTACTTCCACATCTGGCTCCGCCTCTATCACGGTCAACTCATCGTCATTCAAACCAAGTAGTAGTGAAATCTGCTCTCGTGTTAGAGACCTTTCAACAAACTGACCAACTTCAATCTCGTTTCTATTCACCACACTTCTGACCACCCCCAATCCATCAACAAAAATAATTGTATCAGCTTCAATCATCTCAATCGGTTTACCAGCTGTGTAATCTTGATAAACAATGATCTGCTTATCCGAGTCACCAACTCCACTAGTACCTGCACCAGAGGAAGAACCATGAGATTGTTTTGGCTCATTTCCTCCAGCACCTAAAGCATCATCGTCATTTTTCAACTTTTTCAAAGCATCGTCTTTACACGTGAGTTGCAAAATGAGATCCTCTGTTTCACCCCTGAGACGTGACAATCTCACGAAGAGCTTACGTTTCCTTTTGACAAAAAGAGACATAGCTCATTAATTTCTTCTGATTTTCCATTAGTTGTTCTTGATTCAGACGGTCAGCAGACATTTGATTTTCATACAAATGTAGAAGACTTAACAACATATTTGTCTGCTGAGTTGGAGGCATAGCATGAAATGAAGCAGGAATAGGTTGCGTAGGCCCCTGTGGTCGACTCAATCTCAAGAACGAGATATCCATTTGTGGTGGAGGCATCATCATCGGTGTTGGAGAAACCACCGAAGTTGCAGTAGAAGGCATTGGCAATGTAGATAGGACTGAATGTGGAATCATGCCGAGCCTAGGATCTGAAGTAAGCGTGGTTGTCAAAGTAAGCTCTAGAGTGCTAGTAGTAAGCGGCACCGCCGGGCGTAGAGGAGTGGACGACCTTGGAGGTTGAACTCCAAATGAGATGCCAGCCCCAGCCGACACTCGACGCTTAGAAGAGCCTTCAGAAGCCAACTCTTTACCCTTCCTCTTTCGTGAGCTGCAATAGTAGCAGCTAACGCCGCTTCAACCGCAGCTAGTTGTTCTAGAATAGCTGCATCACCATCACCACCATTACCACCGTCACCACCATCAACACCATTGTTCCCACCTGGTCCCTCCTCACGCTCAGAATCCGAATCTTCATAGATCCAGCGATCATTGTCAGGACATGCATACTCAGGATTCACAATATGACCAATCAAACGTTTGGTCCTAGGTCTCTCATTTCGATAGATCTTCATTCTCCGTACTGTGTCAGCCGTCATGTGATCTAATCCCAACACGTCCTCTACTAATGCTTGATCGATGACCAAATTTGGAATCAAGTCTTGAATAATTAACTAAAGGAAACGTGGATACATTAAGAACTTCTTCTTCTGAA
The DNA here is from genome assembly GCF_021521415.1 of Bidens hawaiensis. Classification (NCBI taxonomy): domain Eukaryota; kingdom Viridiplantae; phylum Streptophyta; class Magnoliopsida; order Asterales; family Asteraceae; genus Bidens; species Bidens hawaiensis. Next base: position 1,907,928 of record NW_027491061.1, read on the forward strand.
CCGTTTGCAGACACTGTTCTTTAAGATGATAAAAAAATCATCTCTGAGAAGTTGAACGGCTTGTTAAGGACTAGTGCAACAAAATCCGACTACAATATGATACGGCATTCATCAAAACCACCCTTACGACCTCCCAAGCAATGGATCAAAACATGTAATAAATACTTGTAGGTCGGGCATAGACCATTATTGTTGTACATAGAATCCCCGATATCACCACCGTAAAATACACGACGAAATAGACCCTTGATCAACTTCTTTTCAAACACACACGGATTATCAATATTGTCCCCAAAACGAAGAACACGTCTAATCACATCGGTATCTACAGTGATAGGAGTTTGATTGATTATGGCTTCGATGTGGTTCTCAGCTTCAACGTATCTCGCCGTATTCCAAAATTGACGAACGATACTGAATCGGACATCAGGATTTGCAGTGATAGAATAGTGAATACGTGAACATCATACGAATCCCAAGAATCCTCCAAATACCGCTTCGTCTGCAAAATTTATACCGACAAAGGCACAAACAATATGTCATTTGTCGTACGGCAATAAAGGTATCACTGGTTGTTGTTGTTATTGTTGTTGCTGTTGTTGATGTTTTTGCTGTTGTTGATCAGCAATTGGTGGATCTTGGTCCATGTTATCAGCCATAAGTCTAAAATAAATAACATCTTGAATCAGTAACATTCAAAAATTATAACACTTTGTAAAATCTTGAAAGTTATCACTTAAAATTAATAAGAAAAATAATTTAATATGTCATTCGTTAACAACAGGCTAATTCGTTACAATATTATAACGAATCGCCTGTTTCGCTATCAAGTAAATTCCAGACAGCAAATGACTATGAAAAGGTAACGAACTAACCCTTTATTTCGTTATAATTTATAAATACCAATCTGATTCGTTAGAAAAGTTAATTCGCTTATTCTAATTCGTTTTAATTGCTTAACGAATTGGACACGAATTAGTTCCAATTCGCTAAGCATAACGAATGGCCAAAACAGCTTAATCTTTGACTTATTGGTCAAGGTAAAAATTACCAAGAAAACTAAAAGTCAAAAGTGCATATCTGATATCAATAATCATCGATGAATATCCCAACAAATGACCATAAGGATCTCGGAAACTCATTACGATTAGAGTGGTATTGATTTGGAGTTCCAAAAACATGGTATAAGTCTCTTAAATTAGGGGTTTGAGCTAAGCATAAAATCCGATAATTAAAAGTTAATAATTAACTCGGCAATCATTAATCAAAACATGATAAAAGATCACCACGGATCTCGGAAATACATTTCGATGATAGTGACATAAAAATAGAGTTATTAAACATAGTATTAAGCACAAAGATGAAGGTTTACATAAACCTCGAAGACACGGTAATAAATTACCATAATTACCCTATCCAATCTGTATGATTTTTGACGAAAACTACAAAGATGTGATCGTCTATACCTTAGAAACACAATGGTATAATCAAAGTACGAAACCTTGAAGATCAAATATTCTGGAAAAATCGGCTAGAGTAACAGTGCAATGAGGAAGATAAATAGTGAATAATGAAACGAACCGCCTTCACAGTCCCTATATAGTCTGACACAACACGTTTTCCAATGTAACGAATCATCTGATTCGTTTGAATTTTGAAATAACGAATCAGGTGATTCGTTATCTTAAGTTAACACGTGGTAAAACGAATTAGAAAGTGATTCGTTTAAAAATCTTAACGAATTAGAAGCCATTCGTGGAGGAAGCAAAATAACCTTAACGAATTAGAACACAATTCGTTATAAATGGATTTAATTCGTTACTTTAACAAATCCAAATTAACGAAGCATCTTATCAATTAATTAATCAATTTATGTAATTTTAATTAAATAATTAAATAAAAGAATTAATGAAATCAGTTAACTTAATAAAATCAACGAAATCTCGTATCCCGAAGATCAAATACCTTAACGTGTTTTATGTTTTGAAACACTTAACTTAAAGAACTAAATAATATGTAAAAATGAAAACGCAAAATCTTTTTGTATTTTGATCTTTTGATTTAAAATATTTACAAAAGAAATATCTGGAACTAAATAAATAGAACAGAAAATGTTTTTGTGTTTTTGTATGGTTTTTCATAAGCAGTACATATTTTTGGATTTTTGTTGAGTTTGAGTAGAGAATCATATTGACTGAATTGCCCTTCTTTCATAGTTTTATATTTCAACGAGATTATGACTGACGTTAAGTCGGTCATTGATATTGTTGTCCACTTAAATCTTATAACAAGTCTTCAAGTATTTTTGTGATATGATTAATGGTTCAATTATCGCACAGAATATCATAAACTATCAGCCTCTAATCTCGGTTCAAGCTTAATTTGATTTTTGCCAAATCACCCCAACTTGACTTAAACTATTATAGTGTTGATCAAAATTTAGATGATTTTATAACTTTTGAGCAATGCATCAAGTTTCCTTTACGGTGAGTGAGTATGCACGAGTCCATCTGTCGGCTTACATACATTGTATCCCCTGGGGTCCATTTCTTATTGGTAATGAGACGCACACAAGGGAGGAACAGATGTATGACTAACAGCGAATTTTAATCAAGTCAGTAATTTGGATTGTACAAAGTACAGCAGTGATCAAGTTTAATGACTTTGGGTTTGCTCTAAAAGCGAGTGAAATATTCATGCTTATGAATACCCAGATGATTAAGCCGCATAAAGACTCACAGTGTCCAGAATCCTAACGCTTGTTATTTGCTTTATTATACTTTTGGGTGATCAACAGCTATAAGGCTTGAGTATGACTGGTTATTACATTTCTGTCATCCTCACCGAGATTTTTACTAGAGACTAACACCTCTTTCAATTTGGCTTTTCTTTATGTTTATATCACATACTTTACTCTAACAACTTGTTTAAGACCTATCAATGCACCAATTATTAAGCACTCAGTCTTTTAAGCTTGTTACTTGCTGGATTTGGGGTCAAATAATCAATGTACTATCATTTTCTCTTTTTGCTTCAAAAAACTCAAAATTTTGAGGAGCATAAAACAAAATGAATTTAATCGCCCCAGTTACTTTTAGTCTATAAATTAATGACTATCCTACAATCTACAAGTAGATAACAGGACCAAAACATGCGAGCATGCTCCACAAACTTAAACAACCGACATAGTTCTCAGTGAGAAAATAAAATAGAAAGTCTAACGGACACCCTAAATACTTTCCATTGTCAGGTAAATGGCTATCCCGAATATTTACAAGAAGTTATCAGGACCAAACATATACAAGTATATGTCCTTCAAATAGAAGTAATTGACATATTTTTCAGCGAACGTAAGCAAAAATCTTTTTGGTTCTTCTCTTTATATACTTACAACACAATATTTTTGTTTTTTTCAGATTTTTCTATACAGACGAGAAATTCACAATCTTTTTGACTTTTTCAAAATTTTCTTATAAATAAAACTAAAAATTTCACAACCTTTTTGAATTTTCAAATTTTTAAATAGAAAGACATGAAAACTAAAGACATGAAAATACACTATTTTTGAATTTTTAAAATTTTCAATGTTTTTGGATTTTATCTATATAAACGAAAAGCACAATCTTTTTGTATTTTCTATTTCCCCCCCCCCCCCCCCCCCTAAAAGCCAAAACCAAAATAAAATTTAAAATAAAAACAAACTAAAAATAAAGATAGTTATCCTAATTTTAGGATATCAGCAAGGGTCTTTAGGCCATTTAAACTAAGCAAAAATTGAAAACGCAAAATACTCAGCAACTCGTTGTTGCAACATACTCAGCTTCGGCGGTTGAAGTGGAGACCGTTGTCTGCTTCTTACACTGCCAGGAAACAAGCCGGCTTCCTAAGAATTGACATCCCGTTGTGGTAGACTTGAAATTAATATTGCATCCTCCATAGTCTGAGTCAGAATAAGCGGTAAGATCAAAAGTATCGTCTTTGGGGTACCATAACCCAGTGTCAGGATTGCCCCTCGGATATTGAAGAATACGCTTGACCGCTGCCAGGTGAGTCACTCGGGGACTAGCTTGGTACCTAGCACATAAACAAACAGCAAACATTATGTCGGGTCGAGAGGCAGTAAGATACATCAAACAACCAATCATAGCTCGATATAGGGTAGGATCGACAGTATCCTCCAATTCATCCAGTGATAGATTGTGACCCACGGGAATAGGAGTAGAAAGGGTTTTTCCGGCAGTAATCTTGAATCGGCTCAAGACGTCGTTCACATATTTTTTCTGATGAATGAAGATTCCTTTCGCAGACTGATGAACCTGCAACCCTAAAAAAAAGTTCATCTCTCCCATCGAACTCATCTTGAACTTGGTTGGCATTGATTTCTCTAACTCCTTACACGACGCGTCGTTTGTTGACCCAAAGATTATGTCATCTACATAAATCTGAACAAGGAGAAGATCATCACCAATATTTTTATAAAACAAAGTACAGTCAACAGTCCTACGTTTGAAACAATTATCCGTCAGATGGTCGGCGAGCGTGCCATACAAGCTCTCGGGGCTTGATGTAGACCATAGAATGCCTTGTTTAAGCGATAAACTCGGTCAAGATAATCGGGTTATTCAAAAAATGGAGGCTGTAAAACAAACACTTCCCCATGAAGTTCACCATTGAGAAAAGCACTTTTGACATCCATTTGGTAGACTTTTATGTTCTTATAAGCTGCATATGCTAGAAAGATTCGTATGGACTCCAATCTTGCAATAGGAGCATACACTTCAGTGTAGTCAATACCCTCTTGCTGATGAAAACCTTGTACCACTAATCGTGCCTTGTTTCTCACAATCACCCCACGATCGTCTTTCTTACACTTATATACCCACTTAGTCGGAATCGCCTTCTTGACTCTAGCAGTTTTGTCGATAAGATCCCAAACACCCAGACGTGCAAATTTATGTAAGTCTTCTTGCATGGCTTCTACCCAAGAAGGATCTTGAAGTGCCATACGAGGAGTCCTTGGCTCAACTTAGGATAGAAAGCAAGTGTATTTAGCAATATTAACAATTCCAGATGAATGTAAATCTGCATAAGCACACAATACATTATTTTCACTTGACGAAGCAACTTGATGACGTGTTTGAACTCCCACATCAAGTTCTCCAATAATATTTTCTATTGGATGATAATTATATATCCTAAGAGTGGGATTCTGAGGAACATCAACAGTTTCAAATAAATTAGTGTAATGTTCACCCAGGTCGTGAGATGAGACATCACTATCAAGTTCGATAACTTTATCAACAACTGGAGTGTCATCAGACGAAGTCGATGCATTATCAAAGAGAACTGGAGAATCATTATCAGGATCTTCAGTTGGAGCATCGGTTGGAACTTCAACATCATTAGAACTAGAAAATCTTTGAATTACCAGTTGTTCTTCAAAATAAGCACGTACTAAATCTTCATCTGGTTGATCATTTGTTGGAGTAAATGATTTAAATAAGCTATCATAGTCAAACATCCAGTCGGGACCTTTTCCTTGAGAAGGAATAGTGTACTTTTGACAGTCCACATGATACCATTCTTCAACACAACCAGACGTGAAGTTAAATACTCGTTTCTTAGTAGAAGCATACCCAATAAATACCCTTCAATGGCTTTTTCATCAAACTTTCCCACATCTTTTTTCAACGTCGTACAAGGACACCCTAACGGTTCCAAGTACTTTAAATTAGGATTTCGATTATTCAACAACTCATAGCTTGTCTTCTTGAGTCTCTTAACAGTAAGAACCCGATTGAATGAATAACAAGCAGTATTCACCGCCTCATTCCCAAAATGGATAGGAAGCTTTGAATCAGCAAGCATGGTTCTAGCAGCTTCAATCAACGTTCTATTCTTTCGTTCAGCAACACCATTTTGTTGTGGTATGTATGGGGCACTGTATTCTCGATGAATTCCCTTTTGTAAACAAAAGAAATCCAATACAGTATTTTTAAATTCAGTACCGTTGTGACTTCGAATTCTCCTCACTTTCTGTTTGTATAGTGATTTGATCATAGTAATTAACTTTTGAACATGAACCGGTGTTTGATCTTTCGAACTCATAAATAAGACCTATAAGTATCTTGAATAATCATCAGTAGCTACCAGGAAATACCAATCTCCAGAAATACTCGCACGATTCACTTGACCGAAAAGATCCATATGAAGTCGCTCAAGAGGAGTATCAATGGAATTTAATAGCTTCGAAGGATGCACCTTTTTCTTCTGTTTTCCATTTTTGCAAGCAATACAGTGATCGGATGATTTAAAGTTCTTCAGAGACACACCTTCAACTAGGTCATTTGCCATTAGATAGTTCATTTTACGAACATGAATGTGACCCATTCTACGATGACATAGAATAGAATCTTTCTCGGTTGCTTTCAAGACAAAATATGTTTCGATCGATGTTGATACTTTAGAACTCATATTTAAGACATAAATATCATTTGATCGGGGTGATCTCATGATAACCATGTCCTCGGGAATCACATACCCCGATTTCAAAAGCAGACACTCTTTATCTGTAAATATTGAAGTGTATTGCTTGTCACAGATTAGTGACACACTCAATAAATTATGATCTACCTTGTCACAGTAGTTAACTTTCTCAAAAGTAATATGCCCATTTGAAATATCACCTTCTTGTGTAATCATACCCCCAGAATTCCCAGCAAACGCCACATAACCCCCTTGGATATTTCTCACATTTGTTAAGAGGTCGAGATTTCCAGTAATATGACGAGAACATCCACTATCCATAATCCATTTTTCACCAGAAATGATCTTGGATGTACCCTACACATAAACAAAAATGATTAGTTCAAAAGGCAGCCCAGACATCAGTCTTGGGCACCTTTTGGTTTTCTTGAGAAAAGTTAAACTTAGTTGAATTCAATTGTTGTTCAGCAGCTTGAGAATAAGTTGCAGGCTTCTTAGACTTTCGTCTTAGATAAGAAACTTGAACTACATTTGAGTTCACATTTTGGCATAACGGTTCAGTTGGAACAAACTTTGGTTTAATATGACCGTGAGTTTCATTCACATGAACAAATTTTCGAGGATTCACGTTTGAGAACATGATGTGAGTATCATCATCATACGACACTGGTCGTTTCAGAATCTCTGTTATCAAAGGTACTGATTTTGATTGATCTTTGACAAATGGGTGAAGATTCTAAGAACTCTTCTGACCACAATTTCTCACCACATGTCCTTGTTGACCGCAAAGGAAACAGCTTCGCATGTCCACCTGATTGTGTTGTGAATTGGCAATTTGAGAAACTTTTCAAAGTATCTGTTCCAGTTGACTTTACAAATTGGACTTTCTTAGCATGTTATAAAACTTTCTTAGCTTTAGTCAAAGGATCAGATGAAACTGATGTTTTAGCTTGAGCATACCGACGTTCAAGATCTTGAATCTTGGAAGTTTCATTGTGAAACACACTCTCAATTAGTTCCGATTTAATGATACTTATTGGAATGTCTTTCTCAGTGAACATCGTGTCTATCCCCATTAATTTAAACACACGACCAGTAGATGGCTTGGAAACATTTGGATTTATGAAACTCAACAAATCCTCATCAGAAATTTTGGGTTTTTCTGGTTTCTTAGCCCGCACTGGTTTGACGTTAACATGAGTATCCTGTTTCACCTAAGTTGTATGCGAACCATACACAGCCTCCTCAAATTCATGAGGTTCACACAGTATGTGATTAGAACTTGGAATGTTCTTGTTCTTGTGTATGATTTCAGGTTCGAACACATCCTCAATGATAACTTTGTCAACATTTTCAACAAAGACTTTGTTACTTTGAACATGAGGTTTCTGAGTTGTAGGTTGGGCTTTAACAGTTTCAGGTTTAACTAGTTTTGCTTTTTCAGAAATCACAGATTCTTTAACAATCACATCCTCTTCTTTTATAGCAAAAGGATTTGGTTTGTAATCATTTTGAAAAGGTGGTGGAATTTCAACAAACCCTATTCCTTTCTTTGAATCTTTTTGCTTACCAGATACTTCGATTATTACATTTAGCAAAAAGGAAGAGTTTCTGAATTTGCCCAATTTGTTTTTTAAATCAAGAACCTCTTTTTCAAGCTCGGTTATCTTTGATCTATGTTTCAAAATTTCTTGAAACTTTTGATCATTGAATGTCATTTTAACTGATAACTCAGCCTTAAGATCATGATTACTTATAGTTAAGGCCTCAATTTTCTCTCTTGAATTCATTTGAGAGGTCAAGGATTGCCTATAAGTGTCTTTTAATGAAACAATATCTTTTAGCAAATTATCATTTTGATGTTTTAAGGAGACTATCTTAGGCTTGTTAATTTCACAATCAGCACATGAAACATTTTCAGAAAATTTAGAAGTTGAAGTACTAACCTCATTTTGCTTAGCCATGTAAGCAGACGTGGTTGAATCACTGATTTTTTCCATACACGCGAAAGTGGTTGGAAGCTTTTCACTTAAATCATCTGAATCAGACTCAGTATCAGCATCCGAAGATAGTTCACTTCCACTTACATCTTGAAAATTTTTCAGGAAATCCAAACATTGCCAGATTCGCTTGATTGTTATTGCACAGCAGTCTTTGTGACCAATCATCCCCATCCAAGTTAGACAACATTGCTTGGCCTCCAGAAGATGACGGTTTTGTTCCAGAAGATTTTCCTGCATCACTTCCACTTTTACCATATGAATTTTGATCTTGCTTTCTGGGACCAGTTTATTCCTTCTTTGGCTTATCACATTCTTTTGCAATATGCCCTAACTCTTGACAGTTGTAACACTTGACCATTAATTTACCGAACCCCAATTTCTTGTTCAAAGATGGAAGATCTTTACCCGTTCTCTACATAAACTTTTTCACTTTCCTGACTATCATAGCCATATTCCACTTTAAGTCCATCAGTTCCAAATCATCAGGATCAATTTGATCATAGTCTTCATCAGTCAAATCACTTGTAGAATTTTACTACTAACCAAATTCTCATATGAAGTCATGAAGGCAGATAAGAAAGTAAAATTTTGTTCGGCCTCCCTCATGTTCACATTTGGTTGTGATGAGAATTGATTTGACGGTGATGAATTCCCAAATCCTCCAGATGAACAAGAAAAACCAGATGATCCCGTATTTCCAGCTGTGTAGAAACAAGCACGTGGTTCACTATAGATAGTCGTTGCATTATCGCTTGCAGCTTGTGTTAGAAATGCAGTGATAAGAGAAATGGTTGAACTTAATGGCATGCTTCAACCATAAAATGCAGGATCTTGACTATCTTTTGTAGACTTTTGACATTTAAGATCATATTCTCGTGCCTCGATCTTTTGCATAAATTCTGATGCCGTCAAATCTTCATTGTTGAAATAATTATTTTCTTTCAGAATCATCAAGAAAGTCGAGTAAGAACTCGGTAGTGCACTTTTAATGGTATCAATTTTATCAATCTCAGAAGTTTCCAACCTCATCTTATCCATCTCAGGTATCAAATACTTAAATCTTGTTGTCATCTCTTCAACAGTCTCACCCTTAAGTAGATTAAAGTTTCTAAATTAAAACTTGAGCATAACCTTTTTGCTTTCAGCGGTGTTACCCATACATCTCATACGAATATGTTGGAATAATGAGGCACAAATCTTTATACGCCCTACTTGGTGAAAGATGTTTTCAGGTAATGCCATATTAAGAGTAGAGTAAGCCTTTGTCTCAATTTCCAATGCTTTCTTCTCTTCAACCGAATATTGTGAGATAGCTATAGGTGTAAAACCAATAGTCTCATCCCCAATCATTGGAACGATGGAAACCTCATCTAAGCAATATGAGAAATCAGGGTGAACTGACCCTAGATGAGCACGAAAACGGGGTTCCCATTTAGTAAAATCGTGAAATTTCATCAAACGTGGACACTTTGAATGTGAACTGATCTCGGTATCCAGTTGCAACATTTGTTGCATTAACATATTTTGGAAAGCTAATGCATACATACCGGCCATGTTTTCTTAATAATCAATCTTCTCAAATTTCAGGGTCTAAATTGAAATTTAATGTAACGAACTGTGAACAGTAGATAACGAACTGTGAACAATAGGTAACGAACTGTGAACAGTAGGTAACGAATCACACCTTAACGAAGTTAAGAGTATTCAGGTAATGAAATATAACTGAAATAGAACTGATTTTAACGAATCTGAAACAGTGACCTTAATGAATCGGTCCACGAATTAAGTAACGAAATAGATTGTTTCCGTTAATGAATCACTAAGTATAATCTCAGCGAATTAAGTCGAATTAGCTATAGTTGATAGCGAATCAACTAATAGCGAATCAATCAGTTACAACGGTTGTAACAAACTTCTGATGGCAATTGCCACGTGGCAAAAGTTGTTATGATTACAGTTAACAAGGTGAGACACGTGTCACATGAATTAGGTAACACGAATTAGAATGTGTAATACTAATTGGAAATGTGTAGCGAAATGGTTCACGAATCAGCTAATCATCCTAACGAATCAGTTTAAAGATGTGAACGAATTAGGCTTAACGGTTATTGAAATAGGCTGAAAGATTAACGAACCACTTGAATCTTCAAATCTTCAAACCTTCAAACACAAATTTCCAAAAATCTAGAAAAACGTATGAACTTTTAAACCCAGAAACATATTTGTAATGCTCATTCAATACTCAACCAAATCGCTCAATCAAATTACCAAAACACTCGGAAACACATCGCGAATCCAACTCGTATTATTACATAACTCAATTAACCTTATAACACAATCAATTATGACCAAAACTTAACCCCCTGTTTTAGCCAAGTCCAAAGCCAAACCAAATCAATCAATCAATAGTCCAAATTCCAATTCCTCACTGCCAAATCTCACTAATACTTTACCGATCTCGAATCCAAACCACTCGATCCATTTTCAAATCTGATTTGATTCAATTCAATCCAAAATCAAACCGAATATAAACTTAACACAAAATTACCAAATAACAATCTAATTAATATCAATTAACATCCAATTCAAGTGTAAAGGATCACCGAAAGCTGTGATACCACTTGTTTGAACGCGTTAATCTAACACACAGATTTCAGATCTAAGTTATATATATATATATAATTAACACTTAATACGGATCTAGTTCATAATTACCCTTGATTGTATGTTGTATATGATATATTAGTTGTATGTATGTGTATAATATTAATACTGAAGCTTGAGAGGATATTTTGGCAGAGGTTTGATAATCTAACTCAAAACTTAAATTAAATGTGGACTGAAGCCACTATAAATAGAAGATGGATCTAGTTCGTTACACATTCCGTAACAAAATAGTATCCACTTCGTTAAATATATAAAATATAAATAACTTAACGAATCACCCCTTGATTCGTTAAACATCCTTAACGAATCTGGAGGGAAATTAACTTAGATCTAGTTCGTTAAACATCCTTAATGAACTAGACTATACTTTAGCGAACTACGATAATAACTTAATATTTTATTACATAAATAAAATGACAAATACATAAACGATCGATACAAAGACTCGATACACAAAACCGTGTACTAACATAAGTGCGTAACTTGTTTGCAAGTCAAAGCAGAGCACCAGAAATCTTATGGGAAGATGCAGCCTTTAGAGATACCTGAATGGAAATGGGAACACATCACCATGGATCTTATAACTAAGCTACCGCGTACAGCTAAACATCATGATACCATTTGGGAGATAGTGTACCGTTTGACTAAAAGTGCTCACTTTCTGCCTATACGAGAGGCCATCTCGTCAAAAACATTAGCAAATGTGTTCATAAAAGAGGTTGTGGGGCTATGCATGGAGTGCCATTGTCGATCGTGTCTAATAGAGATACTCGCTTTACTTCCAGGTTCTGGAAGAAGCTCCGTGAAGCTATGGGAACAAGACTGAATATCAATACGGCGTATCATCCTCAAACAGATGGGCAGTCTAAAAGGACTATCCAAACCCTTAAGGATATGCTACGTGCTTGAGTGTTAGACTTTGGAGGAAGTCGGGATGATCATTTGCACCTTGCAGAATTCTCTTACAACAACAGCTACCATCCGAGTATTGGTATGCCGCCGTTTGAGATACTATACGGTAGACGTTGTAGAACTCCCATGTGTTGGGGAGAGATTGGTCATAAAGAGATTGGAAGTTTGGAGGTTGTGCAAGAAACCTCTTCAAGGTTTGATCAAATCAAGGCAAGACTGAAAACTGCTTAGGATCGCCAGAAATCCTATGCTGACAAGCGACGACGACCGATTGAGCTTAGCATTGGTGACAATGTGATGCTCAAGGTCTCGCCTTGGAAGGGGATTATTCATTTCAGGAATAGAGGAAAGTTAAGTCCAAGGTATATTGGATCGTTCAGAATCATAGATCGTGTGGGTGAAGTGGCTTACAAGCTAGATTTACCCGAAGAATTAGAAGGAATTCACTCTACCTTTCATGTTTCTCATTTGAGAAAATGCCTATCTGATGACACGTCTCATGTGCCATTAGTAGACATTGAGGTTAATAAACATTTAAACTATATCGAACAGCCTGTAGAGATCGTTGACCGCAAGGAAAAGCATCTCCGTCATAAAGTTATCCCTTTTGTGAATGTGATATGGAAGCATCGTAAGGGATCGAACGCTACTTGGGAAGTTGAAGTAGAGATGTGCAAGTTTTACCCAGATTTATTTAAGAAATAGTCCCCGAAACCTCTTTAGGGAGGGAAGACTTGTAACAACCTACTTTTGATAATAATAAATAAAAAGAAATTTCGTTTACTTAAGGTTATGTTATTATTTAGTTAAGTGTAATAAATAATAAAATGTGGACTTGGGCAACAAAAGATGGAATAAGGGTTGGTGATGGGTCTTAGGTACATGGGCTTAAGGGTATATAAACCCCCTTAAACCTTACGGCTCAAATCCGAAACCAAAACCGAGCATAGTTGTATTAGATATTTGATTATACAAGCACAAAACAAGTCCAAGGTCACGTATTGAAGCTAACTCGTAGCTCGAAGTGAACCAAAAGGTACGTTTTAGCTTAAAGGTTATGTTTATTAAGGTCGGTATGCCCTAAGATTTGATATGAAGCCAAATCGAGCATTCTTAAGCACTACAAATGTAAACTTGACGTTAAATATGGACTTGCACAACCCGTTAGCGAAAATATAGCTAAACCGGGTTTGGAAACCAATAAAGGTTTAAACTTTATTGTCAAACGAGCTTGATCTTGGCCGAGGGATGAAATAGTAATGGTTAAAGGAAAAAATAGTATTTAAAATATGTTAAACGATTACGATGTATGTAAACGATGTGTTTTGGAAAGAAACGGGACAAGCGGGAGATGTTTGGACCATGTTAACGCAAGGAAACAAGGTAATTATAGACCAAGGCTAGTTCCTTATGCAAAACGAGCAAGCCGAGTCGAAAGGAAAGGCTGGAAAGTCATGAAAATATAACCTATATTTGAATCGAGTCCTTAAGAAACCAGATTCAAAAGAAATGTAATCAAATCGAATGATCAGGAAAGTAATCGAATCGAATGGGGAAAGTGATGGAATCGAATGGGTGATTCGATTTTAACAGAAAGTCCATTCGAATAGAATCTGCCATTCGAATAGAAAGTCCATTCGAATAAAATCTGCAATTCAAATAGAAAGTCCATTCGAATAGAATCTACCATTAGAATAGAAAGTCCATTCGAATAGAATCTGTCATTCGTATAGAAAGTCCATTCGAATAGAAAGTCCATTCGAATTGAATCTGCCATTCGAATAGAAAGTCCAGCCAGGGGCTGCTGCCCCTAGACCCCGCTGCTAGGTGCGCTGCCCCCGGACCCCCGTAGCTACGGGTTACACTAATATAAAAGTGTGATAAAAGTTAGAGTTAGATAATTAGCACTTAAACTTGTTACATAGTTAGTCGTGTAGCTAAGGAATAGTGTTACCATTAACTCAGAGAAGAACAGGACACAGGTGAGTTTCGAGCCCCACTTCCTTGTTATGTTTTCATGGCTATGTGCATACTCGACGTGATTAGTTAATACACTTACATTAAATGGTAAGTGTATAATATGTGATTGTTTTATGTATGATGTATGAATGACATATGAATGCTACAAAAATATTCACAGTATGTATGAAAGTATAAATAAAAATACAAAGAAAGGTATGGTATACCTTATATAAAATGAAGGGAACCGGACCCTATTAATATTCGAGCCAGAAGGGAACCGAGCCCTAACAATACTCTAGGAAGAAGAGAACCGGACCTAATAATATCCAAGGCAGAAAGGGTCCCAAGCCCTAATAATACTCGAGGAAGTAGGGCGAAATGCTCTTTAAAACGTATAAGTATGAATGTAAGTTAAGGTAAAATGTGAAAGAATGAAAGTACGAAAGTATGAAGGTAGGAATGAAGGTATATACTTATGTATGTACAAAAGAAGGTAAAGCAGGATAAGTATGTAATATATATGAACGTATTGTGTGTTTCCTTATTAATTAGAACTCACTCAGCGTAGCTGAATATTAGTATGCACGCATGTGAATAAGTTAAGGAAGCTCGCTTGAATGAAGACATATGGCATTAGACTGAAGAGGCTAGCATCTTTAGAAGAATGTTGCGAAGTTTAATTATGACTTTTTATACTATGTTTAAAGACAAAAGTTTTATTGTTATGAACGGATTGGAATGATTATGTAATATATGTTGAAGTTTTATATTCCGCGAAAAGTTTTTATTAACGCTAATATTTAGAACTGTGTTTATAATTGAATCCAACGCCAAAGTAAGGCACTGTGACCGAGGCCTTACAATTCATTTGTTGGATCTGAGCCAAAGCAAAACTGAACCAAAAAGGTACGTTTTAGGTTAAAAGTTAAGTTTTTGAGACCGGTTTAATCTAGGATTTGATACTTAGGCAAATCAGGCCTTATTATGTAAGAAAAATATAAGCTTGAACTTAAACAAGATGTTTGGAACGAAACGGGACAAATGAGTGACGTTTGGACCGTGTTAGAGTGAGGACATGTAAGTTATTGTGGCTCGGAACTCGTTTTATCAGTAAAACGGCCATGGCGGGATGTGAGGAAGTGATTAGAATGGAAATACATGAAACCATATTTGAATCGAACTGGAAATGAATCCAATTGAACTGGATGAACGAATCGAATCGAATTGAAGGGAAATGAATCGAATCGAATTGAAAATCGATTTGATTGATTTGAAAACTCTTTTTGATTGTTTTGAAATTCGATTCGATTGGTTTGAAACTCAATTTGATTGGTTTGAAAACTCGATTCTGTTGGTTTGAAACTCAATTAATTTGGTTTGAAACTCGATTCAATTGGTTTGAAAACTCGATTTGATTGGTTTAAACTTCAGTTTTTTGATAATGTTTTTAGTAAAGTCTTATTAACTCGACCCCAACCAGGGGCTCTGCCCCTTGGAACCTTCTAGGGGTTGGCGCCCCTAGACCCCGCTGCCAAGGGTGTTTCCCCCGGACCCCCCCATTTACTAGGGGTTTCACTATCCTAGAAGTACGATATAGTTAGAAGTAGTTAATTGATACTTATAATTTGTAACAACTCGGACTATTTCATTAACAGTTTATACCCGACCCGTTTGGGTGTCCGGGTTATTTTATTAAAATATATATAAATATCGCGTTTATCAAAAAGATTTATTATTAATATATTATTGCTTAAATTACATATTATAAAATATAACTTCTCTTATTTGGCAAAACCAACCCTAACTAAACCATTTATCCCTTTTGTACTCATTCTTAAACCTCAGGGGCTGAAATGAAACTTGTGTTTTAACCCATATCTTCAACCCAGGATCCAAGCTCGATAATCCATGCCCGTTTTGCATACCCGATCTTAATAAGTTGGCTTGGACTGCAATTTTCGTAACCAATATGGTAATTGAACCAAAACGAGTGTTATACCTTCCTCTTGCGGCCTACCGACAACGTGAATTAGGAAACAAGATCGTTTTGATTATGTATTGATTATATTATCAAACCATCTTTAACCCGTTATTTGTTATACATTAAGACGGCTATAATAACTCAAATAAACCTGTAAACACGATCTCTAACACATCGCCTACAATACCCCCAGCATTAATTGAATTACCGTAGCCTGCGCGTATACGTTCTTAATCACCTTTGTGCCGTCAGAGTCGTGACCCAGTTAACACTCATTTGATCTTCATTAAAGGTATTTAATCACATGGTTTTGTTCGTATTAATTAGTTCTGCAAATGCCCTAATCTAATTTGATCAATCGTTTAACAGTTTAATCGATTAGATAACCTAGGGTTCTTATAATCAAATTGGGGTTTTTCTTCCACTGTTATATTTAAACGTTCGTTTCCAGTGTTTAATCAATTGGCATCCTAGCTCAGTTGGTCCTTTGTGTGCGTGCGTAGTCCTTGTGTGCCGGCCAGGTCTCGGGTTCGAGACTCGGGACACGCCGTTTTTGCTAGTTATGTTTCTTTTTCATTGTTTTTATTAAATTAAACATTTTATAAACCATTATTATTAACATAAAGTATTATTTTATTTAAACTGACATATTTACTAATCAAGTCTTCCAAACCAAGGTTAAACCATATATATATATATATATATATATATATGTATGATAGTTGTAATATTTTTAAAGTTTTTATAAAAGGTTTTAGTATTAAAATACTTTAAAAGGGTTTTTAATTTAGAATATATATATTTCATCTCGTATGTTTACGTATTAAGAAAAATAGAATTTAAGTATTTATTAAAAGATCATATCTTGTATTATTTATTATTCGTTATATATTATTTATAATATTAATATAAAATAAATCTCTATTAATAATAGATATAGAAATTATTATGTTAAACGTATTTTGGTTTGAATTAAACATTTAAAACAAATCTCTTATTATAATCTATCCAAAGTTTTATAAACATTTAATTATGTATTTTTTATGCAATTAAATCACATTATATACGATAAAGTTTTAATAATGAAATCTATAATAAGTTAATGAAATAATGAGCTTTTGTAAGATTTCCCTCAATCATCAATCCCGAACCTTTGACTAATCTTAGTTTCGCCATTCGAATTATATTTACTTCCGCAATTATTCTTTATTAGGATATCTCGTCGGTAATCCCGAAGAGCTTGACTTACTGATTTCTTACCCGATCATTTTCTCTTGCTTAATCTCTAAGGTGAGTACCACATTCCCCTATTTTACCGCTTTCAATGTTTTGGAGACATATGCGTAAATTATATTTCTTATACATACTTATACTCAAAACTGCAACTTTGTCTTATGTGTTAACAACTTACACCTTACTTTTTAATGTGTTTATTTGCTTTGTATGCTTCCGCATTCGGAGAGGTCCAACATAATCTTAGTCTAGTATGATCATACGCCAGTCGTGATCCTTTGTGCTTCTCGACATCTCAGTTATACTTGCTCATTTGGTTAATTTGTTATTCTCATATGACTTGTTTCACATTGTTATACTTTCTCATGTATATTATAACCTATAATTTATCATTATTTCCAGATTTAAACGCATAATACCAAATTCACTTTTTTTTATCAATTTTAGTCCTTAAACTCGTATCTTTAGTTTACTAATCATAGCAATATAAAGCTTAGCAATTTAATATAAACAAAACATCATCATATCATTTAAAAATCCAGATTCTTAGCATCATCATTTTCATCACAACACGCCAAACTTGGCCTTTTCAAAGATATCATGAATTCCTATAGAAGATTCTAACATTAATATCTAATCATGTGTGATAGTTTCAAATCAATTCACCAAGAATCTTATTCAAGTATATTCACATCCATCTAGCATATATTTGATCAAAACAAGTTCATCAAGTATTCATATGTTCAAGTATTTCATTATTAATCAATCAACTTGGATTTTCCAAGTGTTTAATCAATAAAGTTTCTAGTTATAGTAACTTTTCTAAATTCAATGATTTAATTTAATTCAAACTTTCAAATATAATTATGTATGATTCTTATTTATCTCATTCAACTAGTTTGACAAAGTTTCATTCAACCTATGATGCTGTTTAATTTTTCTATTAATCAAGTTACAAAGTTTCTATTTCTAGTAAGTAGTCAACAAGTAATTCCTACAACAATTCAATAGACATTTAGATGATGTATTCTTTCATAATCCAAGCTAATATTCAACAATCTATCAAGTTCATATATGTTGAACATGCATAACAATATAAAAACTCAACTATGCATTCAACAAAGTTTCCTTTATTAGAAATCAACAATTCTCTACAATATAATTTTGAATATAGTATTAGAACTAACAAGTTGTGAAATCTCTATATAACATATCATCAATATCAATTTTCAAGTTACATTAAGCATCAATAATCATCAAATCATCCAAGTATTCAAATAAATCCCAAAATTTGCAAATTTCAATCTATGAATAATCTTTTATCTAATTTCCATTTTAATTCTAAAAGATTAACTACTATCTATATGTCATAACTACATTAACAATTTCATTGATCATTAGCTACACAAAAATCAAAATTAACATCAAATTCACTTATCAAATTAGTCCATGTTCTCCCCAAATTATCCAACTACACAATTAACAACAAATGCAATCTCTAATAAACTCTATCAATTTAAGGGTGATCATTATCATGAGTATATGCATGAATTTAAGTGTTCAACACTCCCCCACACACATGCATACATAGATACACCTACATACACACACACATGCATTCACCAAATTTCAAATTCTAAAATTAATCTTAACCTATATGTATATAATTTCATCTATTCAACTTGGATTATCAATATCAAATTTAAAATTTACCTTGAATGTTGATGAACTTAATAAGATGATAACAGATGATCTTGTGTGTGTGGGTGTTCTCCTACTTGATCCTTGCCTCCTATGGTGCTTAATCCATCCTTGTAATGTGTTCTTGATCTAGTATAATTGTGATTTGAATTTGATGGTAGTGTAAGGAATGTGTGTGTGTGTGTGTGCCATGAATATAAATAGAGAGAGAGGGAGAGTATATTAGTGAGGTGTTTATTATGAGTGAAAGGTGAATTGTGATTAGATGATACAACTCTTAAGTCTAGTGTTTAGGTTATTATCATTAGTGGGTTTAGTTGTTAGAATAGTATTGGATGAGAAGGGACCTAGGTGATGAGGTGGTAGGGTGAGATGGCAAGGGGGCGGCCAGAGGGGGTTGAAGGTTAAGGGTTGGTATATTATACAATATTTTGTGTTTCGGTTTAACTATTGCGAGATTTAGATAATCAATCGGATGTTGTTTTTAAAACTTTTTGCCAGTCTATGAACGAAATCAAATTCCTGAAAACATAGACTAAAGAAAATATTTTTTTGTGAATAGTTGGGGTCAGGTCCTTACAGTGTCTTATACTGACTTTCGGTTGCTTATTTTCCAGTTTTGGGAACCGAATCTTCTAAAATTATGTTTATACATTGACTCTAATATTCTAAAATACATTTTGAGTTGTCAAGGCCGTTAGTCATATTAGGATTTAATTTGTTTTCCGGTCGGCCACCCGAGGTCATTCCAGTAGTGTTCGATACGTGGTGAAATTTGGACTTTTTGTTGACTTCGCAAAATCTTGGATGTTAATAAGGAAAATTTTATTCAAAAAATAATAGTTTATTGCTAATTATTGTTACATTAGTTTGTAAAATTTTGCCAAATGTTATATTCTCCCTTCCTTTAAGAAATTTCGTTCCGAAATTTAGGGAGCGGCACTGGCTTCGGATTCTATGGGGAACAAGTGAGGATACTTTCGTTTCATTTGGTCTTGACTTTCCCAGGTGAATTTAGGACCAAGCCTCGAATTCCCATGAACTTTGACCTATTTGATTTGATTTCGTCTAAGCTTTTGTATATTCCAATCCATGAACTCTACGGGTTCTTCAACGAACCGAAGCTTATCATCAACTAGGATATCTTCAATAGGAACAATCAATGATTCATCATAAAAGCACTTATTCAAATTAGATATGTGGAACACGTCGTGTATTTCGCTAAGCTCAGAAGGTAATTCAAGTCGATATGCTACTGGGCCAATTCGATCGGTGATTTTGAATGGTCCAACATATTAAGGACTCAATTTTCCTCTTTTTCCGAATATGATTACTCCTTTCCATGGCGAGACTTTCAACAGCACATGGTCTCCTACTTGGAATGGTCTCCTGCGATTGTCAGCATTACTCTTTTATCGGTCTGAGGCGGCCTTCAACCTATTTTTGATCTGGAAGACCCTGTCGGTTATCTTCTGAAAAATTTCAGGTCCTATCAGTTGTTTTTCTCCAACTTCAGCCCAACAAAGAGGGGATCGACATTTCCTTTCGTAAAAAGCTTCAAACGTGTAGCTTTAATACTAGAGGGGTAGCTATTATAATAGGAAAATTCAGCTAATAGTAAATGGGTATCCCAACTCTTGGCGAAATCAAGAACACAAACTCGCAGCATATCTTCCAATGTTTGAATGGTTCTTTCGTTTTGACCATCGGTTTGGGGGTAATAGGCGGTGCTCATGTCTAACCGTGTGCCTAAGATTCGTGTAAGGATTGCCAAAATCGAGAAACGAAACGACCGTCTCTGTCAGAGATAATTGAAACGGGTACACCATGTTTAGCTACAATCTCTTTCTACTAAAGTCGAGTTAACTTCTCTAAACTGTCTTTCTCAAGGATGGTGTCTAGTTCGTTTCGGATCGGATCTTAATCAATCATGTCATAACTCACACAAAATTAATCATGTTGACAAGAGAGTTAATGACGGGTTACTATGTTTAGAAAGATGACGGTTTGTTAAAGGCGGAATCAATAACAAACATACGGTTGCAATGAATATTCAAAATACGAGGACACACGAAGGATTCACTCAAAAGATTTCCATTTATATAATGTTAATCATACAAAAGGATAATCGATTAGGGTTCGGGAGGAATCCTAGGACAGCCGTCACACACAAAATATTCTCTTAATTAATGTGTCGGTCTTATCCTCTCTGTCACTCGTATTGCGTGTTTTTTGTAAGTCCCCCCGGGGCGTCGCTGATCGATACGAGATCCGCACGAGGTCTAGGAGTGCGGAATCCTCCTAGACTCGTTAATGGTGTAGAAGACGAAGAACACGATTACACACAAACACATACACGAACAAACACACGAATGGGATAAACACATCTGCAGATCTTTTATAATAATCAAAACCACGTTACATACCGAACATAAACAAAAACATGGCCGACCCGAGGTGTGCTCTACCTCAGGCCGTCCCACACGACTCTCCCTCTCGGTTTCTCTCTAGACAATTGAACTTAACACTCAAAACTCTAACTTTTTGGATACTCAAACCTAACCAAGACACATGTATATATATAAACAACTTCACGGGCTTGGGCCTGTAGGCGAAGTTGTTACAACTTCGCCTAAGGCGAAGTTGTTCTAACTTCGCCTATGGCAGAAGTTGTTACAACTTCGCCTATGGAGAAGTTGTTATAACTTCGCCTATGGCGAAGTTGTTCTAACTTCGTACTTCGTTTCCGCTGAACAGAATTGCATAGCGACGGTCACAAAATGCACCAACAGACTCCCCTTTGACCGTTGCTCTCAATTCTAACAAACATAAAAGATCATCTGTTACAAAACATGCACCAACAGACTCCCTCTTAACTGATGATCTTCTGTTTGCTCTTCAACCAGCCGTGTCTGAAACTGTCGTGTAGCTTCACAAATCTACCAATCACCCAGCGTCTTCCATATCAGATCTCCCCTTCAGTGTAAGCTTCTCCGACTAAATAGATTGAGGTCTTTGAAATGCATGCATCCCCGTGCCTAATTGATCATCTCAACCAATCACGTGAGTCCTTCTGACTTCACCAACACGTGAAGTTGGGCTCCCTCCACAACTTCACCAACACGTCGGCATACGATAAGGTTTAATCTTCAACTACTCAACATCAAGTGATCAATTTCATCACAAAACCACCTTGACAGAATCTAACACACATGACCATTAATTAATCCGAAGCATCTTCAATCACCAGGGATAACGATCAAGAACATAAACACTTTAATTCCCGATTAAATCCAACTTGTTCCAGAATTTTTACTTTAATAAATAAGCATCACGTTTCAGGATCCAATTCTCGAACGCCTTGAAAATAACATAAATAATATGCTCTGACCGCAATCCAGTAATGACGAAAACCTTCAGTTCAATTTGACTTTCTTCAGTTGGTCAACCTCGAACAACAACAATTTCATTGCCCACAAACACCCAAATATGTGTCAATATCCAGTTTCAATCAATATCCCATTCACAACCTCAACTCCATATCCAGAGTTGACACGTATTTGTTCACACGTAAGACCAAGAGATAACAAGTTTCACTCGTTGACGGAACAACGTCTTCGGTCTCACAATAATCGTGTACACCTGGCCATACAGACGAAAACTCTTTTTTTTTTTTTTTAACTTCGCCTAAAGTCAACTTCGCTCCTCCTTAACTTCGCCTGTCCATAACTTCGCATGTCCAAAACTTCGCCTGACAGATAACTTCGCCTGAGATAAGCGAACTTGTGAGGTAGGCGAAGTTGTGAATAACTTCGCTTAACCTTATATCTTCGCCTAAACCCTAAAATTTAAGTGACAACTTCGCCTGAACCCAATAACTTTGCCTGCGGCGCTGATCGGCCAGAAACGCATCAGAAACGTGCCAGAAACACCAAAACGCAGATCTCGAACCATAGCATAAGAGCCTAAGGCTCTGATACCACATGTAAGGCCCCCAGGGGCATCGCTGATCGATACGAGATACGCACGAGGTCTAGGAGTGCGGAATCCTCCTAGACTCGTTAATGGTGTAGAAGACGAAGAACACGATTACACACAAACACATACATGAACAAACACACGAATGGGATAAACACATCTGCAGATCTTTTATAATAATCAAAACCACGTTACATACCGAACATAAACAAAAACACGGCCGACCCGAGGTGAGCTCTACCTCGGGCCGTCCCACACGACTCTCCCTCTCGGTTTCTCTCTAGACAATTGAACTTAACACTCAAAACTCTAACTTTTTGGATACTCAAACCTAACCAAGACACATATATATATATAAACAACTTCACGGGCTTGGACCTGTAGGCGAAGTTGTTACAACTTCGCCTAAGGCGAAGTTGTTCTAACTTCGCCTATGGCAGAAGTTGTTACAACTTCGCCTATGGTGAAGTTGTTCTAACTTCGCCTAGGGCGAAGTTGTTCTAACTTCGTACTTCGTTTCCGCTGAACAGAATTGCATAACGACGGTCACAAAATGCACCAACATTTTTTTTCCGTCACTCAGGCGGCGTGCCCTAATTATTCTATTTATAGGCCTGCCAACCAAGGACAGCTGTCATTCCTTCTAGAAACCCTATCCGATAGTACATATTCAATTTACATATTCAAAAATTATACTAAGTGTAAAACAAGTCTTCCGGGTAAACTTTTCATTAAACTTCAGTCTCCGAGTACGCAGTGTACTCGGCCTTCCTTCAGACTTGGTAAACATAGAAGTGTACTCGGAATCAGTTTCCGGGTAGACTTTTACTTAAAGAATATTTTACCAAGTAAAATATTCACCGAGTAGACTTCAATCTTCTTGGACTTATCAAACTTTGCTCGACAAATCCTTACGAGCAACCTTTTTCTTCTATGATCCTGTTCGGCTCATTGTTAGTTAAACAACTTATTGATAAGGCGTACTCGGGAGTACATACCTTACTCGAGCAGAACCTTACTCGATATAACTTAGAGATATTCCATTAACTCATCAAGTATACTCGGACCATAATTATTAAAGAATACCTTGCCCGGTCTTCCAATTACTTGGCTTCTTGGACTTGGTTGACCAAACCTTACTCGGAAGAGTAAAATACTTGGTCTTGAAGAACAATCCTGCTTGACAAAGTGAACCTTACTCAGATATGCCAAATAGATGAACCTTACTCGGAAATCACTAAAAAGCATACCTTGCTCGGATATCCACTTAAGAAGATTATTTGAAGTAAACCGTGCCCGGAAGGCAAAATCTCGTACTCGGCTAAGTAAAAGCTTACTCGAAGGTCCAAGGTGTACCCGGATTCAATACTTAGCAGTTTCTGAGGAGGTTGAGAAGATTCCAATCTTCAATATTCTTCATTTAGGCCAAATCTCCTCATTTGGGTCAAACTCTTGACCCAACAATCTCCCCCTAGATTGGAACACCTCAGCTGACCCAAAACACTCTATGGTTACTTACACTTAGCAAAATACACATCAAATTTCATAATTGAATTACATAAGA
Source organism: Bidens hawaiensis (assembly GCF_021521415.1). NCBI lineage: Eukaryota > Viridiplantae > Streptophyta > Magnoliopsida > Asterales > Asteraceae > Bidens > Bidens hawaiensis. The sequence continues at coordinate 1,932,415 of NW_027491061.1, forward strand.
AAAAATTACATAATCAAAGGTTTGTCCGAAGACATTACAAAGCAAAGCCTATTCTATCTCATTTGTCTTTTCCTCTCATTGTAGGCTGCTTGTCTTCTCAGCTGGATCACAGATGCTGCCCTTTCTCTGAATATATTGAGCACTTGGTAGTGATTGTGTCCTTCTTGTATCACCAAGTCTCTTATATCAGCAAGATCATCATTATGTAGGCATGTCAGATCTGCATCCTTCTTGATTGTTGCCAAGGCCTTCCCATCTGAATTCCTCAGCACATAGTGGCCAGTGTCTTCTTTGTATTCAACTTCTGTAATGACATCGTTCTTCTGCACTGTGTAATTTGGCCTTCTCATCCTTCTTTCCAAGCTTATAGAAGTCACCATGTTGGACAGAGGATTCTGATCTCGGACTCTTATCTGGTAGTTCAGTTCAGCCCTGTCCATTTTCTTCAGTTTTTCTGACCTCTTTGACTTGTGAAGTTGGATCAGTCTCCAACTTCTCTTTTCTTTCAAAAATTTGAACCCATCAGCAGCCTGTTCTTGCAGATACTTAGATAAGTCATTCATCTGTCTTCCTGCTGATCTGTCCCTGTTCCTGTAATCATATAAGTGAAGTGTGGCATCCTTCGTAATTGATCTTCATTATACTCACGGAAGTCACTTCTGACCACAATCTCCCTTAGCATTCTGCTCTCCATAATCACTTTCATAGAATCAGTAACTGAATCATAGTACAGCTCTCTGGGTAGATCCACATCAGACTGTGGTCTTGTTCTTTGTTGCACTGAGCTGCTTGATTCACCTCTTCCACCATGACCTCTTCCTCTAGGGAATCTCTGATGAAATGGAGGTCTAATAGGAATGGACTTTCTTGGCTTTTCAGGACCCAAATTAAAGAATTTTCTGTATGTGGCCTCCACCATTTCAGTTGGTAAATTTTCAAGCTCTCTCACATTCACCCCATGCTTGTGAAGCTCATTCAACATCTTTGCCATTCCCACTGTATTTGCTGATCTAGCTGGTACAAACCTTCCATCTGTATAATACCTAGGGTTTTCACCCTCCCTTAAGGCCTTTTCTCATTCTGCCTTTTGGATATAAAATAAGTCTTTCAGATCAACCTTTTCTAGGGCATTGAAATCAGCTTCAGTCATGCCTCTTTGATGTATCATTATGTTCCTGAGGATGTTTATCATTTCCTCATTCTCCCATGGCAAGAACTTCTCTTCATCAGACTCAGGCTCATGCTGTTCTGGCTGAGGGATAGGAGCTTTATCAATTTTCTCTAGTTCCTTCTCTTTCTCCCTCACAGTCTTGATCCTTCTTCTCTTCATAGGTGGCTCACCATCAGTTTCTTTCATAATTGAGCTCTCAGTTTGGACGCTTTTCATCTCTTTCTTTTTCATTTTGGAATATTGGTCAAATACTGCCTCTTTGCTCAAGTTTCTCACAACCTCAGGCTTTATCCCTTTCTCAATCAGATAACCACACATTCCATCATACTTTTTCTTTAATTCTTCCAATTCAATCTTATCATCTTGTTTCACAAACTTTTCTGCAACTATCTCTTTCTCACTGTTATAAAGATCTTGAATTTGTTCAGCAGTGTATTTTTCTAAAGCAGCTTCAGGATAGCCTCTAACCTTCAAAAAAGTTTTATAGTGCTCAGTATTTTTCTTTCTTTTCTCAACCTTCTTTAGGACTTCCTCTGCATTTATTTCAATTATGCCCCTTTGAATATAAGTCATTTCAGCTTGAGGGGTCTCAGAATTAGAGCTTGTGTCAACTTTCTCACCTCCTTGATCAGGGTGATCATCACCCTTTCCATCAGACTCCTCAGAGTCATCCTCCCCATCATCTGATAGATCATTCATGGCATCTATCTTTGGTTCATCAGAGGCAGGATGCTCTGGTTCAGTAACATCAACATCATGAACCTCAACCTCAGGGACATCAACATCAGGGACCCCTAGTAATTTTTCTCCTGGTTTCAGTGTTTTCAAGGGGATTGCCCAGATTGGTTCATCATCAGTCTGTTCAGCAGATTTCTTTCTTCTTTGATAGGTCTTTTCATATCATCTTTCTCCCCAGTTACTAGCAGGGTTCTTTTTCATATCCTCCTTAACCTGTTCTGCCCATTTCTTTGCAGCTGCAGATGTAATTGACTCCCCAATCTCTTCAGGTATAATCATGTCAGTGTTAAGATTGGTTGATGGTTCAGCAGTCTGCTCTTGTTGCTCCTGAAACTTGTTAACCACCTTTCTCAAAGAGTCATCAAACTCTTGAGTTTTGTTCATATTCACCAGAATTTCAATAACCTCTTGATCTGCCACATCTTGAAATATTTCTTTTGCTACATTAGCTTCATTGATCAATAGGTCCTGCTGTGCCAACTCTTCTTCAGTCAAGGAATTGGCAATTGCTTCCCTTTCCATTGATTCTTTAATAAGTCTTTCTTTCTCAGCAAGAGCAGCAGCAGCAGCAGCAGTATCTACAAAGGATACATCTTTCTCAACATATACAGCAGGCTCATCCTCTGTTGCTATCCCTTTGCCTTTTTCTTTTCTTTTTCTCAACTGCTCTTCATTCTCTTGCTCATCACTAGTTTCATATTCATCAATTTCTTTGAACAGTTGATCTAATTCCGAATCATGCTCTGCCCTCTTGGAACTAACTTCTTGATCATCTTCAGGTTCAGTGTTTATCAGTTCCTCAGTAGTAGCATTCTCATTCACATTCTCTACAGTCATCTCCTCATCCACAATATCAGTCAACTCTTCTGTAATCACATTCTCATCATCATTTGTTTCCTCTTCACACACCTCTTCTTCATTCTCATCACTAACATCATAATCAATCATAATCATTTTCAAACCATCAATATCATCAATACTCTCTGCATTAGTCATACCCACAACATCATCATTTATATTCTCCCCCTGTTTTGGGGCAACTGAGGTCTTCTCAACCTCCTGCATCAGGGTTTGAATCATTAGTTCAGCTTCAGCTAACCTTTTTAACAACATTTCATTTTCATTTGTTAGCTCTTCATTCTTTCTACTCAACTCAACATTTTCATCCCTAACCTCCTCAACTCTCCTCTTCAACTCATCATTCTCCAACATTAGTTCAATATTTCTTTGAAGTGTGTTTTCTTGTTGGCTTGAGGGTGGGGTTGTAAGGAATGGTTCATAAGTGGGTTGTTCAGTGATGGATGGGGATTGTATGTGTTGTGTGGAGGTTTCTGGTTGGTCTAGGTTGAAAGATTGAGGTGGTGTTTGATGTGGTGAGGTATGTGGTGGTGATTGTGGTAGTGTAGGGATAGGTTGTTCAAGTTCTTCATGTTGCTCCCCCTGTACTGGTGCCATAATCACCATATCCAGACCATCTCCCCCATCATTTCCATCAACATCATCATCAGAGTCTCCTCCAGCACTCTCATCATCACTCCCTTCTTCCTCCTCTGAGCTCAGCTCAGGCACAGGCATAACAGCCAAATCATGGTTTAATAACCATGGCAGAATTTCAAATGGAATACTTGCATCAAAATTGTTAGAGACACCAGGATTCTTTATTCTTTTGTAGGCATCGGGATCTTGCAGTTTATGGGTGGTTCCAATTGTTGGTAAATCTTGTAGTGTGCTATTGAATATGATCTGCAGGAATCTCGGGTACTGTAAAAATCTTTTTCTTTCCGGTTTCTTTAGATTCCCCACTAGCCCATCAAAGATCATCTTGGAAAAATTAAATGGCAGATCATAGATTGTTCCAACGGTGGCATTTGCTAGATTAAGACTCATCAGAGTCCAGGATCCCTTTCTCGGAGCAAATCCATGTATTATGTGATGAATCAGAAGTCTGTACAACATAGGAAATAAGCCCTTCTGAAACTGTCCCTCATGGACATTTCCTTGATACCCCATAGTTTCTCTAAAAATCTACAACAGGTGCTTTGTATCGAAGCTGATGTGATTGTGATCATCGTCATTTAGTCTTAAACATCTTCTGATCAATCTTTCAGTGATCTGTATCTCCTGTCTGGCCACGGTTGCCTCGATTCGTCTTTCATTACCGTCTTCAATAAGCTCTGCTGATCTCCAGAAATCCAATGAGTGATTTCTGTAGATAATCGGGCATTCAGTGAGTGCAAAGCTAATGTTTGACCGTGCCATCCATACGATCATCCGAGCCATCGGTTCATTTTCTGGTGTTACTTGTAGTAGTGCGCACATATTGTGCTTTGGCTCAAACACATACTTCGGCTCGTTGTCCGCCATATCTGTAAAACATACACAAACATATTCAAAGTAATATTAGACATAAAGTTTAAAACTTTAGACAATTTCAAGTTATAAAAATGAAGAAGAAAGAGAGAAATCTTCAAGAACCTGTTCTTCGACATATTAATAACCTAAACACATAAACAGAGTGTTAGTACTCGAATACATAATCAAGTCACAATCATAATCTAATCATGATCGGAAAACATAAAATTTTATGCTTACCGAGTCGGAAATAAGTGGCTGATAAAAATTAGGGTTTGGATTAATCTTGAATTCGATAAGTCGGTTATTTTTCTTAGTAAGAGAGAGTTGCAGTGGAAGGAGAGAGATAGAGGGAAATAATGTAGAAGAAATTTGCCTAAGTCCCTTTTTTATACATTTTGAAAGTGGGTTTTAAATGTTTTTTGTCTTCTTGTGAATTACTAGCTGTCAACCAGTAACGTTATCCACTTGATATATTAAAAACATTTAATCTCATTTAAAATCATAAGACCTTACTCGAAAATTTAATTTAACCAAAGTCTACTCGATCTTCTTCCACTAACAACCTTACTCGGTCAAACTTTACTCGAAAACTTTTCATTTTGAATGTGAAGTTTGCCCGAATACTTCTCTATTTAAACCTTGCTCGATCAAGTAAATTAATTTAAAGTTAAGATATAATGAAGAAAGCTTACCCGAAATACTTGATTTCTTGAGAAATAAATCGCAAGACAAATAATCAAATATAGTTATCAAATAAACATTCTTACTAAGAATCAATTAAGATCCTCCAAAAATTTCTCAAATTCAAATTAAAACTTATCTAGCATGAACCCTAAAAATCATAATCACTAACATATTCAAACAACATATTCATTCAAGTATGAATCACTTAAACAATTTCATTATACCAACTTACATAATCAATCAACGCATTCATTCAAGTATGCTTGTATGAAGATTGTGCTCGAGCACTCTGTCAAATGTAAAGTGTGCTCGGACAACAATCTTGTGCCAAGTATACTCGAATAACTTTCATATAATACAAAGTGTGCTCGAAACCAAATTATAGCAGACAGTGTACTCGGAAAGTTGGGTTTTGAAAATTACCAAGTATATTAAAGGAACACAAGTGTACCCGAAATATAAATTGTGCTCGGAAAACAAAGTTTGCCCGAAAACACTTGTAATTTCAAAGAAATCATAAACACATATATCACAGAGCATGCTCGGAATGAAATTAAACACATAAACATTTAAGCGTGCAACAGTCTAAAATTTCATAGAGCTTGCTCGAAAATCCTAAGTTAGCATGATGCTTGCTAGGATAAACACATTCAAACATCAGGTATGCCCTTGTTCAAGGGAACTTATCATATCAAACCATACCCGAAAAATGACAAACTTAAACAGTAACATCTAAGCGTGCCCGGAAAGATTAACAAACCTTTCCTAACAACATATTCACTCAAAGTTTACTCGGTACACTCATTTAAGTGCACAAAGATTGCTTGAAAACACAATCAGCATATTACATGCATAGCTTATTTGAAGCTAACATAAAATATGTATAGCTTACTCGAAACAAGATTTTCTTGTTAACAGTTAGCTATTTCAACACATAATCATCTCAAGACTTCAAGCTTGCTCGGAAAGTGAGTGCAATAGTGCAAACATTTCAAAGCATGCCCGGAAATCATAATGTTAGTCAAAAATGACTAAGCTTACTCGGAAAGGTTGAAAGTTGTCAAACCTTACCCGAAACAACATATTCACACATAATCAACTGTTCGGTACTCGGAAAGGTTATAGTTCAATAACCTTACCCGAAAATACATATTCAAACAGTTTGTGCTCGAGAAGGTTAGAAATCATCAAACCTTACTCGAACTTACATATTCAGACATAATCAACTGTTTTGTACTCGGAAAGGTTATAATTCAATAACCTTACCCGAAAATACATATTCAAACAGTTTGTGCTCGAGAGTATTAGAAATCATCAAACCTTACTCGAACTTACATATTCAGCCTATTTTAGGCAAAATGCAACACTTTTTGACTTAAACCACTTTTCAAAGACATTTCTAAGTTATGTATCATTTCATAACATAGTTTAAGAGCAAATGGTGCATTAAGAGATCAAATTTCAGTTATACTTCACTTCAAAGCAATTTCTTTTATAAACTGAAAAGATCTCAGGAATGGGATCATATTGACTAAGTAGCTATCTCATTATTTCACTCTCAGCATTATTATGACAACTTAGATAGGTTAACAGCATGTATAAACTTAGCATGATTTTCATCTCTTTGGTGATATGATTAAGATTCAATTTGAGCATAATGCAATAATGGTCAACACTGTGCTATGATGCCTCATATCTCTTCTCAAAGCTTATTTGGCTTTCCCCAGATCACCCCAATTTGACTCCAACCTCCTGTATTTGGTCAAAAATAGTTTTTGTGTGACAGAACTTATTGTATTTTTGCAATTTTGATATTCAAACATGTATAGAGGTTGAACGTTGGACTTACAGTTAGCAACATGCCTTTCATTCAAGATGAGACAGTTTTTGTCAACATCTTTGTAGTTCTTGTTGTAACCCTCTTGTTTGATAAAATATCTAAAACATTTATCAACTTTTGGTTGATTTATTCATTCTTCCCCTTGTTTTTGATATTTTCTCAAATTTTCTTAAAGCATGTTCTTTGTCATATATAAAAAAATGTTTCATTTTGGTTGACCAAATAACAACAGGCTTGTGTATGACTGGGTAATCACTTTTCTGCCATATCATTCGGAGAGATCTATCTTGAGACATGCAAAACAACTATGCATCTCCACATAAAGATTAGCATTTTCATTATGTTTATATCACCTTAGATTTTACATCATCATGGGAAAGCAACCATACATGTTAATGACTATACTAAGGCCTTTTTAGCCTATTAATTCCATATGATCAGCTAAGTAGTCAATGTACTATCATTTCCCAAAAATACAGTTTAATATTCAATCACCCCAATATCTCTTCATTGTCAGGTTAATAGCTATCATGTTTGACCAAAAGTGGTCAACAGGACCAAACATACCTGAGAATATATGTCCTTTCAAAGTCAGAGTTATTGACATAGTTTTAAGTGAAGGAATAAGAAACAAGTCATAATTGCCCCAAATGCATTCAGTTTTCAGGTCAATGGCTATCCTTTGAATCTAAGAGATTCAAGGACCAAACATACACAAGTGCATGTCCTTCCAACTGGGCAAATGACATAATTTTCAGCAAAAACAACTGTTTGAGATCTTTTCCTTTAAAAAAAAATCCTTCTTTTAAGCTTCTTAAAAGCTTGAACTGAATAATCTTATCATATCTCTACACCATTAATCAACTTGCTCATGTTTTAACCAAAATATAGTATTTATGCAAAATTCATTATAAATTTCATTGAATCACATAATTTTGACATAAAACACTGTTGGTGCACATTTTGTGGCCGTCGCTTGGCGAATAGTTTAGAATGTTTATGTTGTATGCTGTACACCTAGGTAGTGGTTCACGCTGAAAGTGATCCATTTGAAAGAGCATTTTCAAATGGATACTCATTCGATCGAACCAGTTTCTGATTCGATCGAATGAGTCTGCCATTCGATCGAATAGGACTCATTCGATCGAATGAGTCTGCCATTCGATCGAATAGGACTCATTCGATCGAATGAGTCCTGACCGAATGGCAGCGGGTATAAATACCAGCTTTCAGTCGTGAACAGGTAAGGTTTTCGAGGTTTTTGCGTGCCCGGAGCCCAGGTGCTGTCCGGATGAGGGGGGAGGCCATGCTCGACCTCCCCCTGCCATAGATCGTGATTTCTCTGTTTAAACAAGCATGTAACCGTTCGCGTTTATCAATAAAGTGTTTGTTTTTATCTTTGATCTGTGGTTGAAACCTTCCGTCCCGAACCTGCTCGGATCGTCACCGGTCCTACAAACACATTTTGACATAAACAGTTGCATCACATACTCAAATCTTAATCATTCTATCATCATCAAGAAAAAAACAGACTGTAATCTCATTCAATGTCTATTCTACCTTAACAACTTTAGTAGATCAGATTAAGAACATACTCAAGTAACCATAAACATGTGATTACTCATGACATTATATAAGCAATTAATCTCACCTAAACAGATCAAATTACTTATCATAACATCAGATCAGTTAACAAGATAGTCAAGTATTATCATCAAATTCAACCAAATTGCACAAATAGTTACTTAACCACCTATCAGTTAACATTAAAACAGCGACATAATCAAAACATATTAAACAACATATTCAGCATATGTAATCAGTCATCTCAGAGAGACACACATAGAAAACAATTAAGTCACATAGCATAGTACATACTCAGTAACATATTTAGCAACATATTCAGCAACATATTCATCATGTGTGACCTCTTCTAAAATAATCAAGTAGCATATAGAGGTACACAACTAAGCACACATCCTTAATCAAATTTCATCAGAGTTGATCATCCCCAGGGCTTTCAAAAGAAAGTTGAACCTGGTTCTATCAAGTGGTTTGGTGAATAGGTCAGCCAGATTATCACTTGTATCAACTCTTTGCATTTCAATCAAACCTTTTTCACTACAATCTCTGATGAAGTGATTTCTGATTTCAATATGCTTAGTCTTAGAATGTTGCACAGGATTCTTAACAGTAAAATATGCAGCAGTATTATCAATCAGAATAGGGGTGTTTAGAAAGTTCAAACCATAGTCCAGCATCTGATTCTGAATCCAGAGGACTTGTGCACAGCAGGCAGATGCAACAACATATTCAGCTTCTGCAGTAGAGATTGACACTGTGGTCTGTTTCTTGCATTGCCATGACACTAGCCTTTCACCCAAAAACTGGCATCCTCGTGATGTTGACTTTCTACTCATTTACATCCATCATAATCACTTTCTGTATATGCAATCAGATCAAAGGATTGGTTCTTTGGATACCAAATCCCTAAGTCTGGTCTTCCCGTCAAATATCTGATTATTCTTTTCACAACATTTATGTGGGAGACTTTTGGATTTGACTGGAACCTAGCACATACACACACAGCAAACATGATATCTGGTCTTGTTGCAGTCAGATACATCAGAGATCCAATCTTTGCTCTATATTCATGTTCATCAACTGACTCCCCCTTTTCATCAGCTATCATCTTTTCTTTGGTGTCCATTGGAGTTGAGGCAGCCTTGTAGTCATGACAGTTGAACTTATTCAGAATGTCCTGCACATACTGAGCTTGGTGAATGAAGATTCCTTCATCCTTTTGTTGAACTTGTAGTCCCAGAAAGAAATTCATTACACCCATGGAACTCATGCTGTACTTGGACTTCATCACCTCTTCAAAATCCAAACACATATTTTCATTTGTAGATCCAAATATGATATCATCAACATAGACTTGTACAAGCAGCAAATCTGACCCTTGTCTTTTGTAGAAGAGTGTCTTGTCAATGGCTCCCTTGTGAAGCCATTTTCAAGTAAATGAGATGATAACTCATCATACCATGCTCTAGGAGCCTGATGTAAACCATAAAGGGCTTTGTTTAGCTTATACACCCTGTTTGGATACATGGGATCCTCAAAACCTGGTGGTTGAGTCATATACACTTCTTCATCAATCTTTCCATTAAGGAATGCAGATTTGACATCAAGCTGGAATACCTTAATGTTCTTTGAGGCAGCATATGCAAGAAAAATCTTTATGGCTTCCAGTCTTGCAACTGGTGCAAACACTTCCTCAAAGTCTATCCCTTCCTTTTGAAGACATCCCAGTGCTACAAGTCTAGCTTTGTTCTTAATCACCAAACCCCTTTCATCCCTTTTGTTTCTGAACACCCATTTGGTTCCTATTGCATATCTGTCATGTGGCTTGTCTACAAGATCCCATACATGTAAATCTCTAAACTGAGCCAATTCCTCTTGCATTGCCTCCACCCAACTATTGTCTTTTAAAGCTTGAGCAATATTCTTTGGTTCTAATTGGGATAGAAAGCAAGAGTACAGACAGATGTTAGCTATCTCAGAATGACTTCTTGTTACTCTTTCATGCAGGTCACCAATGATATTTTCAGCAGGATGATTCTTTTCAACAGTAGGAGTTTGTATTATCATATTTGTAGACAAATTTGTGTCAAGATTTGTTTCATTGATTTCAGGTTCTTCAATGATCAAATCAGCTTCTGCATCATGAAACTCTGGTGCTTCATCATTATGTTGTCTTGAAGTGGATGCACCATTGTTTCCCAGATTCAAACTTTGAAACAAGTCTTGAAATCTTGTTGTTGTTGCAGCTTCTTCATCATTTGTTTTGTTGCATGTGACACTCCCATTATGAACATGATCATTTTGTACATCAGTACTATCTTGACTTGTCATTTCCTGATCTTGTTCAATGTCATTGTTTGAGGAGCTATTCACAAAAGTGTATTCTTTTTCTGTTCTAGCAACTTTCTTCCACAATTCTTCCAAGTCCAGTTCTTTCTTCTTATTTTATTCAAGTACACTGGTCTTGTAGAATGTATCATCAAAGTCTTCAGAATAAATCTTGAATGACTTTATCAATTTTTCATGATCAAACAGCCATGTTGCACCACTGACTGTGTTGAATTGATTCTCATTAAAAATAATGTCAGATGACTCTATCACACTCATGTGATCTTTCACATAAACTCTGTAAGCCTTTGAGTGAGTAGAATATCCAACAAAGAAACGGTCTAGTGACTTAGTTTGAAACTTGTTCAAATAGTCTCTAGTGTTTAATAAGAAACATTTGCAGCCAAAGGGCTTGAAGAACTTGATGTAAGGCTTTCTTTTGTTGAAAATCTCATATGGAGTTTTATCATGCCTTTTGTTCACAAGCACTCTGTTCTGAACATAACAAGTAGTGTTGATTGCTTCAGCCCAGAATGTGACAGGTAAGTTAGCATCAGCCAACATGGTTCTTGCAGCTTCTATTAGTGTTCTGTTTCTCCTTTCTGCAACACCATTTTGTTCAAGAGTTCTTGGAGCTGAAAATTGTTGAAGTATTCCTTTCATAGCACAAAATTCTTCCATAACTCCATTCTTGAACTCAATACCATTGTCACTTCTCAGCATCTTCACTTTCTTATTCAGCTTGTGTTCAATCATTGTGACACAACATTTAATCAACTCAGCAGTCTCATCTTTGGTACTTAGGATATAAACCCAAGTATATCTTGAATAGTCATCAATGATCACCAAACAGTATCTTTTCTTTCCAATACTTGGTACACTCACAGGACCAAAAAGATTCATGTGAAGTAACTCAAGTTGTTGATCAATTGAGTTGATGAGCTTTGTCTTATGAGTAGACTTGTGCTGTTTTCCCTTCTGACATGAGTCACAATGATCATCTGACTTAAATTCTCTTGTAGGTAAACCAATCACATGTTCACCCTTGACCAGTCTATTCATATTCTTTAAGTTCACATGACACAACTTCCTATGCCACAATTTAGATTCATTTTCAGTGGCTTTGGAAACAAAACATGCACCACCTCTTGAAATAGCATCTTTCATATTCAACTCATACAAGTTGCCATTTCTTGGTGCCATCATCATAATCATTTCAGGTGGGATCACAAACTCAGGTTTTAAGATGAAACAATGAGAGTCATCAAAACTGACTTTGTAACCCTTATCACACATTTGAGATATACTCAACAAATTGTATTGTAGTCCCTCAACATGAAAGACATTGTCAAAAGACACCTTCCCATTTGTCAATATCCCTTTACCCACAATCTTTCCTCCATTTTCATCACTCCCAAAGGCAACTGGACCCTCATACTTCTCTACATAATTCACAAGTGACCTCTTGTCATAAGTCATGTGCCTTGAAAAACCACTATCCATATACCATATATCATTCAATGGAGTGGTCTGTTCCTGCACAAAGAGAAATTTGATTAGTTCAGTGATGAGATGCAAGCTTCTTCAACTTGCAACTTATCAGTGTCAATTTCAGTGGCAGCTTGGGAAGTGAGTGTAGTAGGTTCAGGATCTTCATGAGTGATCTCCAAGTTGTCTGAATGGTCAGTTTCATAACCATACTCTCTTGGTGTCTTGACAAGTGAAGCTGAAATGTCAAGCTCAACTGAGGCAGTTCTCTTTTCTTGTAAGACATAGTCCTTAGATTCTGAGAAGTTTCTTACATAAGTCACAGCTTCAACTTTAGCTCCAGTTCTAGGTTTCCATGTGAAACCTTGTGGTTCATATCCATGTTTTAACAAGAACTTTTCATCACCAGTGAGTACAGCTTGTTTCTTTCTTTGATATACAGTTTTTCTTTTTGATTTCTCACTGCCTGATGATTCTTGTGACTCATCAGACTTGACTGAAAGAGTAGTCTTGGTAAATTTCAAATACTGGTTTTCTCTTATCACCTGCTTTTGCTTCTGAGGTGATTTACTTCTTCTCACATTTTCAGTCATTTGCTTCTTCTTCTTTGTCTCAGCCTTCACTTCAACTTTTGTCTCTATGTTATTCACATTTCCCCTTCCCAAATACATTGCATACTTCTCTTTGTACAAAAAAAAGTCTTGACCAAACTTTGTTCCATTTGGGACATGAAATGGCTGAAACTTGATTCTCTCATTACATGAATCAGTATGGTGTCCATATTCATCACACTTTCTACACCACACCTTTCTCTTGAACATCTCATGTTCTTGTGGTTTCCTGAATCTTTCACTTGGTTTGGGCTCTCTTACACCAATTGTCTTTTTGTTTTTCAGATTGTCAAAATCAATGGAGAATGGTACAAACTCAGCCATTCTGATGTCACTTCTTTCCACATTCCCTTTAACAAAGACAACCTTTTTCAAGTTCAGTGGTTGATCATCTTCATTCTCTCTATATCTTGACTTCCTTCTTTCATATTCCTCAACAGTTTCTACCTCTCCCACATCAAAGTCTTCAACACTTGAAAAGATAGGATAAATAGGAGTAAAATATTCTATATCCATTTATTTCTTATTTACCTTCTTTTTCTTGTTCTTTTCTAATTTTTCCAAAAACTTTTTGCTTGGAGGTCTGACAGCATTGTAACACACATTCTTCTTTTCACTAATGTCAAAATAAACATGTTCTCTGTTCATTTGTTCATTCATTCTTTTCATTTTATGTGTAACTGGAGGATACTTTGGAAGTTGATCAACAGATTCAGGCTTTCTATATTTTCTTCCTTTTTCAGTAGCTTGAATTTCTTTTTCAGTAATTTGATCACTCAAATCACTCAGATCATCTTGATCTAATTCATCTGAATCAAAGTCATCTTCAGAGACTTGAACTCCAATTGACTTTTCCTCTTTCATTTCTTTCTTCATAACAAATTCACCATCTTCACTCACCTCAACATTCTTGTACAAATCTGCAACATTTTCTTTGTCTTGAAACACATCTTTGAATTGTTGTAGATAAGCACTTCTCTTCTCTTTGTCAACTTTAGGCATAAAGTTGTTGTTGGATGGTGGTGGAACAGCCTTGTATTTTTCATCTTCATTTATTTTGTTCAGAATTCCACAAATGTTTCCAGTTGAATCTAAGTTCTTTAGGAATTCATTTTCAGTTTGCAGCTTTGTATTCAGCACCTTTTCATCAATCACCATCTTCTTCAACCCACTAATTTCTGTTGTGAATCTTGTCTGAGCTCTATAGCTATTCATACAATCCTCTTCCAAACTTCTCATTCTTTCCTCACTAACAATCTCACTTGCCTCATAAGCATTGATAATGCTTTGCTTCTTAAAACACTCACTTTCCAACTTACCAATCTTTTCTTTTAATTCATTGACAAGTTTAGGTAAATCAGCATTAGGATCAGAATGTATCTTAGATGAAGATGCAGAGTCTATGGCCATGAATGCCACATTAGATCTTCTGATATCATCTGCTATATCTTCCTCATGGTTACTCCAGTCAAAGCTTCCCTCATGCTGAGTAGTTACTGCCACATTGCCTTGATTTCTTGGTTGATTTTGGATTGCTGGAATGTTTTGAGTTGCAGGGATTTGAATAGCTTGATTCTGATTGTTGTTCATTTGATATACTTGATTCTGATTCATACCCTGCTGGTTGTTCATCTGAGGTTGATAGTGGTTATTAAAATTGGGATTGAAGTTGTTGTTTGGATGGAAGTTGTTGTTGTTGGGATTTGAATCCTTGGTTATTGTTGAATTTCTGCTGGTTGTTGTTTCTATGTACATTCTGCTGGTATTGTTGTTGGTTTCTAGGCTGCTGGAACTGATTGATTTGAAAGTTCCTTGGCAAATTGCACTCTCTTGCAAAGTGTCCAGGCTGTTGACAGTTGTAGCAGATAGCCTTGGATTTATCAAATCCTATTCTCTCATTTGGTCCAGAAACTAGTGATCTACCAGTTCTGTTGAACAGTCTCTTGCTTCTTAATGCCAACATTGCAGCTTGCCATTTGAGATCCATGTCTTCAAGGTCATCAGCATCTATTTGTTCCAAATCATCCTGCACTACACTTGTGTGAATTATGTTTTTGGCCACAAATGCATTGTAGGACTCAGTGAACATAGACATTAGGGCTTGTGCATCATTCCCTTGAACATGCCCTGTACCAGCACTTTAAGCATTTCCATTTCCCACAGAAACTGAATCATCATCAATCAATTGAACATTAAATCTATGTTGACCACTTTGATTGCTTGAACCACCTCCAATGAAAGACCTAGCAGTCTCATTGTTGTGATCACTTGGTTTTTCAATGATGGGAATTTGTTGTTGATTCTTTGTTGTAAGATTCCCCATTGGAGCAATTAAAGCATTTGACACATTGAAACTTAGTTTATCTTCCTTGATCATTTCATTCTCAATCATTTCAAGTTCAGCAACTTGAAGAAAACATACTACATCATCCAATTTCAATTCATTGAAATTTTGCTTTTGAAGGATGAATTTGCAAGCAGTATACCATTCTTTTGGCATTGAGTTGAGCAACTTTATATTTAAATCAAAGTCAGTCATTACATAGTCAGTTGTTCTCAACTCATTCACAATACTCAGAAAACGTTCTAGTATTGACTTCAACCTTTCACCATCTCTATACTTGAATCTTTCTAACTGTTGCTTCAGTCTTTGCTTCTTAATGTTCTTCAATTCAGTGTTCCTTCATACATCTCAAGGATTGCATCATACATTGCCTTAGCACTTTGATGGTGCAACCTTTGTGAGGATTTCCCAAGACAGACCAAGTTTAAGCATAGCCAATGCTCTGTCATCAACTTTTCTCATTCTCTCTCTGACAGCAGCAATAGCATTTGCATTAGCACCTTCTTCAACGGCAGCTTGTGGACCATTCTTGATAGAATTCCACATATCCACATCATTATAACAAACAGCAGCCTCAAAAAGCACTTTCCACTTGGTAAAGTTCTCCTGTCCATACAATCTAGGTATCTTATTAGTAGACACCTCTTGTTCCTCATATCCAGACATTTTCTTAAAATAAAAGTTAAGTTCTTATCAAAAATAGATTAAAACAATCAGATCTGAGAATAAATTCTTAGATCTGAGGTATCTGATATGAATAGAACAAGATTCAACAATAAAAATCAAAGCTTTAAGTGAAATAAGGAAAAGAAAACACCTAAAACTTGTAGATCTGGAAGAAAAATGAAGAACAGAGCTTCTGACGTCACAAATCAATCGAACAGTGCTCTGCTTACGTCATTCTTCTTCAAAACTTAATCAGCAACAATCTTTCTAAAAATAGCAGCAACAAGCTCTGATACCACTTGTCTAGTCCGTTTCGGATTGGATCTTAATCAATCATGTCATAACTAACACAAAATTAATCGTGTTGACAAGAGAGTTAATGACGGGTTACTATGTTTAGAAAGATGACCGTTGTTAAAGGCGGAATCAATAACAAACATACGGTTGCAATGAATATTCAAAATACGAGGACACGCGAAGGATTCATTCAAAATATTTCCATTTATATAATGTTAATCATACAAAAGGATAATCGATTAGGGTTCAAGAGGAATCCTAGGACAGCCGTCACACACAAAATATTCTCTTAATTAATGTGTCGGTCTTATCCTCTCTGTCACTCGTATTGCGTGTTTTTTTTTCCGTCACTCTGGAGGCGTGCCCTAATTATTCTATTTATAGGCCTGCCAACCTAGGACAGCTGTCATTCCTTCTAGAAACCCTATCCGATAGTACATATTCAATTTACATATTCAAAAATTATACTAAGTGTAAAACAAGTCTTCCGGGTAAGCTTTTCATTAAACTTCAGTCTCCGAGTACGCAGTGTACTCGGCCTTCCTTCAGACTTGATAAACATAGAAGTGTACTCGGAATCAGTTTCAGGGTAGACTTTTACTTAAGGAATATTTTACCAAGTAAAATATTCAGCGAGTAGACTTCAATCTTCTTAGACTTATCAAACTTTGATCGACAAATCCTTACGAGCAACCTTTTTCTTCTATGATCCTGTTCGGCTCATTGTTAGTTAAACAACTTATTGATAAGGCGTACTCGGGAGTACATACCTTACTCGAGCAGAACCTTACTCGATATAACTTAGAGATATTCCATCAACTCATCAAGTATACTCGGACCATAATTATTAAAGAATACCTTGCCCGGTCTTCCAATTACTTGGCTTCTTGGACTTGGTTGACCAAACCTTACTCGGAAGAGTAAAATACTTGATCTTGAAGAACAATCCTGCTTGACAAAGTGAACCTTACTCGGATATGCCAAATAGATGAACCTTACTCGGAAATCACTAAAAAGCATACCTTGCTCGGATATCCACTTAAGAAGATTATTTGAAGTAAACCGTGCCCGGAAGGCAAAATCTCGTACTCGGCTAAGTAAAAGCTTACTCGAAGGTCCAAGGTGTACCCGGATTCAATACTTAGCAGTTTCTGAGGAGGTTGAGAAAATTCCAATCTTCAATATTCTTCATTTAGGCCAAATCTCCTCATTTGGGTCAAAATCTTGACCCAACAGATGGGAATAAAATGAGTGGATTTTGTTAATAGGTCCATAATAACCCAAATGGAATCATGGGTATTGGGGATGGTTGGTAGTTTGATCATAAAATCTATGGTAATATTTTCCCATTTCCATAGTGGAATTTCAGGTTGATGTAGCAATCCAGGTGGTTTTTGGTATTCTCCTTTCACCTTTGAACACGTTAGACACTTGCTGACGTAGACTGCTATCTCAATTTGAATTTGTGCGCTTCATCCAATACTAAATTACGCAAGTTCCCATATTGTGGTACCCAAAACTCGCTCATTCAAGTATAATGTACCATCAAACTTTTCAATGAATTCACACTCAAGACCTCGTAATTTCCAGGCTTTATGTTCCAAGGTTTCAAAGCTTCTTGTTGTGCATCGCGAATCCGAGTGGTGAGACTCGTCTGAATCGCGAATCCCAAAGCATGGACACGGAGATGTTTTTCTCTTTCTTTTCTACTCAAAGCATCGGCTACAACATTTGCTTTACCTCAGTGGTAACGAATGTCACAGTCATAGTTATTGAGTAGTTCTACCCACCTTCATTGTCTCATATTAAGATCTTTTTTATCAAATATGTGTTGGAGACTTTTGTGATCAGTGAAGATCGTTCATTTGGTGCCATAAAGATAATGTCTCAAGATTTTGAGGGCAAACACAACAGTTCCTAATTCCAAATCACCAGTTGTGTACTTCTTTTCATGTACTTTGAGTTGTCTTGACGCATAGGCTATCACTTATCTCGTCGCATAAGCAAGCATCCGAGACCTAAACGTGAAGCATCACAATAAACTACAAATCCATCTGTCCCTTCTAAAAGTGACAGGATCGGTGCACTACGCAACTTTTGTTTAAGTAGCTGGAAAGCTTCTTCCTGTTTCTCGGTTCAGTCATACTTCTTGTCCTTCTGGGTTAATTGGGTTAAAGGTTGAGCTATGGAAGAAAAGTTTTCAATGAATTGACGGTAATAACCAGCTAGTCCCAAAAATTGTTTCACTTCAGTGGGTGACCTTCGTGTCTCCCAGTTCTTAATTGCTTCAATCTTTGAAGGATCAACATGGATACCGTTTTATTTTTTAGCTATTCTAGGATTAGCTTTAAGTGTTTCTCATGCTCTTCCTTGGTTCGTGAATAAATGAGTACATCATCAATGAATACAATCACGAATTTATCCAAGTATGGCTTACAAACTCTATTAATAAGGTCCATAAATACATCTGGTGCATTTGTTAGACCAAATGGCATGACAAGAAATTCATAATGGCCATATTGGGTTCTGAAAGCAGTCTTATGAATATCTTCTTTTGCAACTCGCAGTTGATGATATCCAGATCGCATACCAATCATAGAATTATATCTGGATCCTTGCAACTGATTAAACAAATCATCAATTCTTGGTAGTGGGTACCAATTCTTAATGGTGAGTTTTTTGAGTTCCCGATAATAAATACACATCCGAAAAGAGCCATCTTTCTTCTTTACGAATAATACTGGAGCTCCCCAAGGTGAAAAGTTTGGTCTTATGAATCCTTAATCTAATCATTCTTGAAGCTAATTGGGTAGCTCCTGAATTTCCGATGGTGCTAATCTGTACGGAGATCGAGCTATCAAAGCGACATCTTGAACCAGATCGATTCGGAATTCAACTTTTCTTGAAGGAGGTAATCCAGGTAAATATTCAGGGAAAACTTCTGGAAAGTCTCAAACTACAGGAATGTCGTCTATATTTCGTTCCTTAGATTTTGTATCAACAACATTAACTAGGAATGTCGGATATCCTTTGTGTAGCATCTTGCGGGTCTTCATGATACTAGTGAGCTTTAATTCTGAGTTACCTTGATCGCCTTGAATAGCCAAAAATTCACAATTTTGGATTGGTAAGCGAACTATCTTTTCAAAGCATACTATCTTAGCTCCATTCTTGGACAACCAGTCCATTCCCACAATTACGTCAAAACTGCCTAGTTCGACGGGCAAAAGGTCGATATTGAACTTATGGTTTGCTAATAGAATACTACAATCACGTACGACTTCACTGGTTTCTATTAACTTTCCATTAGCTAATTTGACGGAGTATTTGGTTCCTAACTTACTGGTTTTATACTAAGTAGGGTTTCGAATTGTTTGGAAACGAAGCTTAAGTCGACTCCGTTATCAAAAAGCACATAAGCATAGTGATTATTAACGAGAAAAATACCGGTGACCATAGATGAATCTTTCCGGGCCTTTTTCGTGTTCATCTCGAATGTTTTGCCTTTACCGTTTTGACCTTTGAGCTTGGGATAATCTTTCTTATAATGTCCTATAATACCGCACTCGTAACATCCCGGATTTTGGTTTCTTGAAAATGATGGTGTGGTCTTGGTGTAACAGTCTTGAGTTATGACCGTATTGGTTACATTTTTTGCACCTCCAGCATTCACCAGCGTGATTCCTCCCACACTTGCTACAATGAGATACATGTCCAGAATTCCTTCCAGTTCCTCTTGCGTTCGCAGCAAACATCCTTCCGGAACCTTGGTTCTTCTTGAATTGTCCACCAGAGTTACCATTCCACTTTCGCATGAGTTCACCGAGCTTCTGATTCACACCAACTAGCTTTGGTTCAGGTTCCGTGGAAAGAAATTTTTTTCCAATGTCCTTCAATATACCCATGCGAACTGCATCGTCAGTTAATGATTTTTCCAGTTCTCTAGCTGACTAGAGTGTGCTTATTTAGATGAGGTGACCATTCCTCGGATTTCTGGAGCTAAGCCCCAAATGTACCTCTCAATTCGTGCATATTCAGGCGTAACCAGTCGGGGTACTAGTCAAGCCAATGCGTTGAATTGTGAGGTATATCCTCCGATGTCGGCACCTTCCATCTTTAACTGCAAAAATTTGTATTCAATCTTTTAAAGTTCGTTTCTTTGGGCAGTATTCTTTTAGCAATAATTCTTTTAATTCTTTTTAAGTTAGATTGTAAGTGGCAACTTCTCCTAAATTTTGGATCAAGAAGTTCCACCATTCTAGCGCTTCGTCTTGGAATGAACACTCCCCATACTTTATTCTTTCTAAAGGTGTGCAATTGCTAATTCCATGACGGACTCCATTTACTCAATTAATCTGACGATTTCTAGGGGTCTTTTGGCCCCGGTAAAAGCTTTTGGACCGCATCCCTGAATGGTTTGGTAAGTACACCAAGGTACCGTGATTCCTAAAGGGTTACCATTATGAGTTTCGGTTCTAATAGTCTCTTTGGATTCATTATTAGTATCGGTTCGAGCGGTTCATCTTGGATTACGATTAGCCTCGTATTGTTCAAGTGTCGTGTTAACATGTTGAGTGATTAATTGAGCTAACTCATCTTGTGAAGATGGTAATCCGGATCCTTTATTTATGTTGGTTCTTCTTGTTTTAGGTTCCATGTAACGTAAAAAAAATATGATTAGTTTTGTAAATCATATATATATATATATATAACCTAAAGATCAACATTAATATATAACAATTATAGTCCATATAACATATCCATGGGGGGAGTCTACCACTACCAAAATATACAAAATGAAAGGTGTAATGCATACTACACCCTAAAATGTTTCCACCCCTAACCATTGCAAAAGAAGTTCAAGTTCCTAACACATAATAAACAAACAAACAACACCACCTGACACCTGAGGTCATTCACATGGCGAAATTTGGACTTTTTGTTGACTTTGCAAAATCTTGGATCTTACTAAAGAAAATTTTATTCATAAAATAACAGTTTATTGCTAATTACTGTTACATTAGTTTGTAAAATTTTGCCAAATGTTACACTACGTAAGTTAAAGTAAGAAAGTGTGAAAGAATGAATGTATGTAAGAAAGATAAACATGGGAAATATGTAATATGTACCTTCGGGCATGTGTGTGTGTGTGTTTGTGTGTGTGTGTGTGTGTGTGTATTTGAATGTAATGTAGGTTGCCTGATTAACTAGAACTCACTCAGCGTAACTGACTTTTAGTATGCACGTGGGTGAGTAGAATGAGGCAGTTGGCTTGAAGAGGGTCACATGGCAGAAGAATAAAGAAGATGGCATCTGAAGACCAAAATTTATGATGTTTGAACTTAAAGGCATGTTTTATATTGTTTAAATTTAAGACTTGTGTAAATAATGGTTGACATTTATCTATCCGCGAAAAGTTTTTATTCACTCTGATTTTTAGTACCGTGTTTATGAGTAAATCCAGCACTAACATAAGGCAATTGTTGGGGTTCGTATTCTTTGGTGGGTATTAGGGTTCAAAAAATTGACACAACGGTGATAGAAGTGTCACAATGATGAGATCGATTTAGGGTTCAAGTGTAAATGATGAAACAGGAGGTGGAGGGCGGCAGGGATGGTGGTGGGGTCATTTTGTATTTCAGGTTACAAGCAGCTGTAAGAGGTTATTAACTTCTCCTAAATGTATGTTCTGAATTATGGTGAACACACATATCATAATAACAGGAAGTGAAAAATAATGAGGAGCGTTACACTCTCTAAATAACACATGTTCGAAAAGAAATTTCTTTTATTATAATAGTATATTACATGGATTGATAAAGCCCCTACACCATACCCGAGGCATTATGAGACGTTATAAGGGAAAAAGCATTTTTACAATAAAGCTTTGTGTCTTGAAGTGTAATGATTAAGAAAGCATTATCCATTACGTATTTTTTGATCAAAAAATGTGACGATGATGTGACATAAAATACCCCTTAAATGGGCATCAACCATTACCAATAGCCTAAGCTAAAAATGTTGTTGACTAATAGCTTGTTTTGACCAATAAGAAAGTTACACATTTTAAAGAGTTTTTGATGGCCGAAAAGTATATATTAGTCATCTAGCTTTTTCTTTTTATTCTCTACACTTCTTTAGTATTACATGTGAATAGTACATTTCAGATGAATGCATTCTTGAAATTACAATGACGCGTGATGTTAAACGTTGAAGTTGCGTATATATTAGTAATTTAGCTTTTATGAGTGATCATATATGTTTTTGTATCCGTTCATATTGATCAGCTTGAACATCAACACTCTGTTTCCAAGTTTATTTAAAGATGGAAAAGAAAAGAAATAGAAAAAATAAAAAAAGTATTGTGTTCCAAATGAGTTTTTTAAGAAAGGAAAAGAAAGGAGATTAGAGAAGAAAGTTGTACTCATGAGTTTGATTAAATGAACAAAAAGAAAACATGTGGAAGGAAAAAAAAAAAGAAATAAAAATTGGAAAAAATGTTTCTTTCCAATTTAGAAAGAAATGTGAAGAAAAGAAATGAAACATAAAACATGAAAGGAAACAAATGAAAACAAAAAAAAAAATCTATTCTTTTCTTTTGGGTGTTTGGGATTCCTTATTTTTACCTCATTATAAATCACAACCTTGTAATTCATGAAACTTTTCCACTCACATATTTAGCAATATCAAACACCTTTTTAACTTTTCAGTAGGTTATAAGGAGGCAAAGTTAAGGAATAATAAATACCCTTTTTAAGTGAACTCGGAAACAGAGCGTAAATGTTGAAGCTGTGTATATGGGTAACTTATCGCTTTATTCCTTTCGTCCTCAGTTAGATACTTCGGTATAGAGGTGTAAATAAATTGGGTTTAAGACCGCTTCTTGACAAATCGACACGTTAGACAAAATCCACCTCTTGCCCCCACTAAGAGCATTCACATTCAATACATCAAAAATTGTGAATGAAGTTTTTATAATGTAGAGAGTGGTTAAAGGTGTTATGAGTTAAGGAAAGAGAAATGTAGTGATTTTTCTGTATATTTGAAAAGGTACTGTTCACACCCTATAATTTTTTAATATATTTTGAAAATGGTTGTGAGTGAATGAAAGAGAAATGGTAAGACAGAATTACAGATATTGTCCTATATATTTGTATCCAATTTCACTCATTGTCCTTTATCTTCATAATTGATATATTTTATCCTTTACATTTACAAATCCAACAACATTTTTACTTTGGCCCTAACCTAGTTAGTTTGTCTCGTTAAGTCTGGTCATGTGACTTGCACATGAGGGTAAATTGATAATTTCACCATCTTATTTAAAATAAACATTTTAGTAATTAAAAACAATTTAATTAAATTATTTATAAGTATATATTTACAGTATATATATATGTGTGTGTGTGTTATATTTCAATTAAAACAATTTTGTGGTTCCATTATGTCTTCCCCAACGACAAAAATACCACCACTGCCACCAAGCTCCATCTCCGGCGAGCACACCACCATCGTCTTCTCCGACGATAAAAATCACCACCACTACCACCGGAAAATTACCAACACCACAGTAAACTCGCCTACATCTACATAATCGTCGTTCGACAGTCCCAATGTGTGAATCCTCCATCCGTGAATCCTCCTTCTCATCCACTAAAACATGGTTTCCATGTCGACGTCGTTTCAGGATACAAAAAAGCTCACTTAACTTACCTCGGCGCGTAACACTTTCAAAAGATTTACAATAAGATAGTTTTGACAATTGATATTGAAGGCTAGTCGATCGAATTCATCGTCAGATTTCAAAGTGACTTCGAATTGGGGGTTTCATTAAAATTAGGGCACATAACTTATATTGGTGGTTTCGTCAAATTAAGATTTAAGGGTCTGCGTTTAACGTTACTGCTGCGATTTTACTAGAGGAAATATTTGGATTGCTTGATGACAAAGAGGATGGATTTTCGGCAAGAGGTTTAGGGTTTTCGTGGATTTGATGATGGGATTGTAGGACAATTTTGTAAATGGGAGTGAGCTAGATGTGGTGGTGAGCTAGTTGTAGTGGTGACTTTCGGTTGTAGTGGTGGTGGCTTGTCAGGACCGATCTATCAACCACAACAATCAGCCTCGTAACCAACAACAGCGTGTTGACAAGACGGTTACGAGTTATTCTTTGTAAAGATCCAATGAATATTAAATGCGGAATCAATAATATTCAAATTGTTGGTAATACGAACAGAAAAGTAACAATACACAAAGTAGTTCAAAATATTTCCATTAATATTGTGAGTGATACAATGAAAATTGATTAGGGTTTCTTGGTGGGATGTTTGAATTATCTGGCAGCTTTTTCGTACAAAGATATTCTTTTTCAGGAAATGGCAGCCTTCAAATCAAAATATTCGCTCACTGTTCTCTTAGGTGTGTCATAGGTGTGCCCTAAAGTTTCCTTAAATAGGCACACCTGACACCTTCTAGAAACCCTAATGATTAATACAAAACGTATTCAAACATATTCAAAAATATCACAAGTGTAAACAGGTCTTCGAGTAAGCTTGTAAGCTTTTATTCTTTTCGAGCAGACCTTTGTAACCTTAAGTGTGCTTGGAAAAGTTCTCCGAGTAAGATTTTACATATAATATTTTCCTTAGAAAATACTCTTCAAGCAGACTTCAATCTTCTGATTATATCAAACTTTGCTCGATATAAATCCTACGAGCAAATTTGTTCTTCTTGGATCCCTTCAACCTTTTGTTACTTAACTTATTTGAACAAGTTAAGTGTGCTGGTGACACAGTAGCTTGCTCGAGGTTGAACCTAGCTCGTTGGAAGTCCTTAGTAATTTCTTTAGTAAATTTACTTCAGGTATGTTTGGACCACTGTTTATTAAACCTTGCTCGATCCACCAATATACTTGGTTTTAGCTTGGTTAAGTCAAGAGTTTGCTCTGAAACAAACCTTGCTCGACTTGAAGAACAACCTTGCTTGATGAAGTGTGGTTTGCTCGAACTAACACTTAGAAGAATTCCAGATGATAACTTTGCTCGAAAGCAAAATACTTTGCTTGAATAAGTTCCAGGTTTGCTCGAAGGGTCAAGCTTGCCCGTATTCCCTACTAAGCTATTTCTGAGAAGGTTGAGAAGATTTCAATCTTCCCTTGTTGAATCTTGATCCCAACAATCTCCTCCAAGATTGAAACAAACTCAAATGCACCAAAACACATGTTGGTTACATACACTTTTCAAAATGCACATCAAATTTCAAAAGGTAAAATTACATTACCTAAAGAAAATTACGTATTCAAAAATCTGTCACATGGACATTACAAATCAAACAGGAAAATGCAAAGGCTTTTATCTTCTAGAGATTCTAGCCTCTGATCTTCTATCAAATCTGACAGTTGCAGCCTTCTGCTGAAATAAGGAGATCTCCCTATGGTGTGGATGTTGAGATGGCAGATTCCATCTAACTATGTTATTAAGATCCTCCACATGTAGATACTCCAAGTCAGTGTCATGCTCAATGATGCCTAAGGCAAGTCTATTAGAATTTCTCAAAATGAAGGATTGAGATTTTTCTTCAAAGACTATCTTGGCAATTTTCCCATCTTTTTGGACTTCACAATTGGGCCTCATCATCTGCTGCTTCATGCTGATGCACTCCTTCATTGTAGCCAGAGGATTAGAGGATATTCTTGTTTGCTTGTAGGATAGTTCAGTCATCCTAATATCACTCATCCTCCTCTGCATCTTTGTCCTTTCAGCTTGAGAGAGCTCCAGCTTCCTCTTCTTGTTGAGCAAAGGAAATCCCTTTCTAGATTGTTTTTTTCAAGAATTTTGAAATTTCAAACCTTTGTTGACATGCCAATATGTTCCTTTCTTCATAATCATACAAGTTCAGATTGTCCATTTCTTTGGTCTTGTGAGAAAACCGCATTCATTGATCTTTCAATGTTGTTACCCTCTTTGGTATCAGAATAGGGTTTGCTTGATGAACTTACAAAGATTAGTTTCTCAGTATCTAACTTAGATCCATCAAATCCTCTTCTTTTGTTCAGACAAGGAAATCCCAACTTTGCTTGTTCCCTCAGGTATCTCAATAGTTCAAATTGTTGTGAACCGGTAGACCTGTGTCTTTTTTGGTAATCAGTTAAGTGTTGTGCCGCTATCACAGTCAACTGCTCTAGATTAAATTGCTGAAGTCATCTTGGATGAAGATTTTCTCAATTTCTCAATTTTTCATCAGAACATTCATATATTCAACCCTAGAAACATATAATAGTCCATCTGGTATTTTATCATTATTGACTAGATGACTTTCTTTAGCTACTTTTGGACTTGTTGTAGGTTCAGGTATGTTGAAAGTTGTTTGTCTTTTCCAAGTTGGCTTTGATTTACTTGTGGTATATCGTGACCTTTTTCTTTTCTTATTATCAGTTGGTTTAGAGGATGAGGAAATTGACTTTCCTAGAGAAGTTTTCTTTGCTATTCTCATATTCCTTGAATTGAGAGTCTTCTTCTGTATCATCCTTGTGTTCTTTTTATTACTGATTTTATCAGATGCCTTATCTCTTTTCAAGATTTTTTCCTTTATGACCTTAAAGCTACTCATGATTTCTTTCATTGTCATGATTTTAACAGAGTCAAGGGGAACTCCATTTTCCACAAGAAATTTTGGTTTCCCACCATAACTACACAGAAAATTTTCATTTTCCATATTTTCTTTTTATTCATCCTGTTTTCTTAAGTTTTCATTTGCTAAATCATGATTCATGACAGTCTTTTGATCATTTTCATCATCTAAGACCTTTATAATTTTGTCAATCACAATGTCTAGTTTTTCTTTTATAGTCTTTTCTAGTTCTTTCTTTTGAATCAGCTTGAGAAGTGACACAATCACTCCCTTTGGAATTTCTTCATCATTTAAACATTTTTCAATTACATCTTGTGGGATTTCTCTCGATTTTTATTGTAAGATTTATCCATTGATCTTTTATCAGCTCCAAACTGTTCCAATATTTTTCTTTGTTCTTCAATTTCCTTTTCAGACATCATCTTATTCGGGAACTCTCTGACTTGAATTTCTGTCATTCTTTGTTTAAAGATCGTTTTGGCTTTTACTTCAGAGTCATCAATGTACATAACATTTTTGCTTCTTTTTGGAGAATTAATTAGCTGCTATCTCAGTTTCTTCTGCAATATTTTTGCCTTTGAGCTTCTTTCTTTTATTAACTTGATTATCTTCTTTTTCTGGAAAGTCATCAGTTTTCTCATTATCAGAACTTTCATCATCATAAATTGATAGAATATTTAATGAATTCTCCCCCTTTTTTGGTTCATCTGAGTTCTTCTTAACTTCGGACTTTAGGGCTTGAATTTTCTTCAAAGCTTTCGTTAGTTCTTCTTCAAATTCTGATAGATGGTTTTTGTAGTAATCAGGACAATCAGTTAAGGAATCCATTTTGATCTGTAATATCAATCAAAATACACAAATATTAGTTATTAGTTATTGAATCGTTAAAGCGTTAGAAAGAATCAGAGATAAGTGATTAAGAGGTTAAGGGTAAATGAAGATTCGATTCAAACCGTCTTCTTTGAATTGTATGGATACCTATACACAACACAAAGATATGAATTAATCTAGAAATTGAAAATCTTTGATTTGATTAAAATATGTCAAAATTCATAAATAAGACATTTGAACTGTTTGATTGATGAAAGTGACAATAGATTAAACAAAAGATGACTTGAGTGTGAGGTACAAGCATCAATAGGTTGAGAGAAAAAGTTTCTGATAAAGTTCCTTTTGATTCCTTCTTTGCTATTGTGCATTGGTTATCACACACTTGTTATATGTTTTGTCGTGTAGTAAATTAATACCGTCAACAACTCATTTTTGAATTTATAAGCACAAAGCTTGCTTGATTCTATTTTCAAAAGGTTTCTCATACCCAACGTTTGCTCGTACTATAAAATTATCCGAAAGAAGCTAAGTAAATAAAATGAAGGTATATTTGGTCAAATCGGCAACTTTGCTCGAGATTAATAAAGATCCCAAAATAGTAACTTAGAAATATTTCTAATTGTCAACCTTACTCGAATACCTTATCATCGCATAGTTTACTCGATTCTACTTAGAAAAACAAAGTGTTAACATTGTCCAGAGATATACATTCAAGTATACTCGGAAACAAGGTTTACTCGACAATACTTCAAAAATACAAAGTATGCTTGAGAGTACTTGATCTATTGGTTTAGTATGCAAGTGTGCTAAAAGCATAAAGTGTACTCAGAAAGTAAAGTTTGCTTGAAAACTCTTTGAAATATGCAAGTATGCTTGGAGAACACTTGAGCTATACTCAAATATACAAGTGTGCTCTAAACATGAAGTTTGCTCGATAAACGAAGTTTACTGGAAAACACTTGCAATTTCAAAGAAAGCATTCAGACATATTCAACACATAAGTAAATCAATATTTTATCAAGTATGCTTGACGCATTTTCCATGTTTACTCGATAGAGCTAAACATTAAGTAAATAGTTAAGTTTACTCGAAAAATATTCATTTTGAACAAATTCAAAACCCAAAGTCATAAAGTATGCTTGACAAACACATATTTCAACTAAAACACCCAAGTTTACTCGAAACACGTATTTAAAGCATATTCAAACATTAATATCCCATATTCATCAAGTATGCTTGAATGAGATGACCTTCTAAACAACCAAGTTTACTCGAAAGTGCATGATCATCAAAGTGTACTCGAAAATACATGATTAATCATATTCAAAGCAAATAAGTATCAAGTATGCTCGAATGGGTTAAAACATCAAATAAAAACATTTAAGTTTACTCGAAAGTTTAAAAACATCAAAGCTTACTCGAAATTACATATGCAGGCATATTCAAAGGTGAAAATGCAACACTTTTTGACTTAACCTTACATCAAACTGTTTTCTCATAAAATTTCAAAGTTTAAGAGAAAATGATGCATAATGAGATCAAATTTTAGTTTAATCCTTTCAAATCCTTTTCTTTGATGAAAAGATCTCAACATGGGATTATACTGATTAATTCACCTTTCAATACTTCATTCTCAGCATTATTATGACATAATTGGCAGATTAATAGTAGGTATTGACTTAGCATGAATTTCATTACTTTTGTGATATGCTTAAGGTTCAATTAGTTGCATAAAATATGGATAACACTAATTGCACTATGATGTTCCATATCTCTTCTCAAGGCTTATTTGGCTTTCCTCAGATCACCCCAAATTGACTTCAACCCCCTGATATTTGGTCAAAATATTTTTATGACAGAACATATAAATTTTCTTAATAGATTTCTCTTTTCAAAATTTTCAAACATTTGAGGTTGAACGTTGGACTTACTTGCCACGCAATACAGACTTACAGGCCTTTCATTCAAGGTGTTTAAGGTATCATAATGTTGCCCCACCTCTGTAGTTCTAGTTTAAACCCTCATGTTTGTTTTCTTTCAAAACTTTGAACATCTATCAAATTTTGGTTGATGTATAATCAATTTGCACAAACTTGTTCTTTGTCATATACATAAGATGTTTCATTTTGAGTGACCAAATACCAACAAGCTCGTGTATGACTGGGTAATAAATTTGTTGCCTATCATTTGAAGAGATTTATCTTAAAAAATACATATTTCAACAATGTATCTCCACATTAAGTTTAGCATATTCTTTATGTTTATATCACCTCAGTTTTTACACATCATGGAAAGCAACCATGCATATCGATGACTGCACTAATAGTCCTTTCAGCCTATTAAATCCATATGATTGGTATAAATAATCAATCTACTATCACTTCCCATAAGGTTGGATCAATTTTCATTGAAAAACCTTTTAAGCTTTTATATAGCTTGAATTGATTAATCTTATCATTTCTCAACACCATTAAGTTGCTCAGCTTGCCAAAAATAATTTTCTTTGTAAAATTATTCATTTGAGCCTACCAGCTTGAATTTCAAAGCACATTTTTAACATAGGAATTCAATAACATATTCAAGAATAATCAAAAATGAATGGCATAAATTAACACAATTAGACTAACATAATGTTCAAATCAAGATTAATTATGCAAAGTCTATCCTCTCCTAAGCACATCATCATTTCAGGTTGTCTAATTAAAATACTAGAAATCATATAAGTATGCAGATTCAATATTTCAAAGCATATGGTGACACACTTATCAAAACATCAAGATCAATCACTGAAAACATACCTAAGAATCATAGATACCAAAGTAAACCATAATCATTTAAAGCACACATCAGTTAAACAGATTCACATAATCAGACATAAAACACAACTTACTCACTCAAGACCTTTTAAAAGACAGTCAGTTAGCACATTAAGCACATATCATCAATCAAACTTCATCAGAGATGATCATGCCTAATGCTTTTAGTAGAAAGTGAAATCTTGTTTTATCTAGTGGCTTGGTGAATAAATATGCCAAGTTGTCACTAGTGTCAAATCTTTTCATTTCTATTAGACATCTCTCATTGCAATCTCTGATAAAATGGTGTCTGATTTGAATGTGCTTGGTCTTTGAGTGTTAGACTAGATTCTTAACAATGAACAGAGCAGCAGTATTGTCAATATGAATAGGAGTGTTCAAGTAATTCAAACCATAGTCCAGCAGTTGATTCTGAATCCAGAGGACTTGTGCATAGCAAGTAGATGCAGCAATATATTCATCTTTAGCAGTAGAGATTGAAACACTTGTTTGCTTATTGCATTGTCATGATACTAGTCTGTCTCCCAAGAATTGGCAAACACCTGATGTAGACTCTCTACTCATGATACAATCATCATAATCACTGTTTGTAAATTAGATCAAAAGCATGGTTCTTAGGATACCAAATGCCCAAATCAGGTTTTCCTTTCAGATATCTAAAGATTCTCTTAACAGTCGTCATGTGAGAAACTTTTGCATTTGATTGGAATCTTGCACAACAGCAAATATAATGTCTGGTCTTGATGCAGTTAGATACATCAATGATCCAATATTAGCTATGTATTCATGTTCATCCATAGACTCCCCCTTTTCACCAGCTATCATCTTCTCATGAGTGTCCATTGGAGTAAAAGCAGTCTTCAAGTCTTGGCATTTGAACTTGTTCAAGATGTCTTGTACATACTTGGATTGACAAATGAATATTCCATCCATTTTCTTTTGAACTTGCAATCCAAGGAAGAAATTCATCTCTCCCATTGAGCTCATACAGTACTTAGACTACATAACTTCCTCAAACTCCAAACACATTTGTTCATATAGATCTGAAGATGATATCATCAACATATACTTGAACTATAAGCAAATCTCTTCCTCTTTTCTTGTAGAAGAGGGTCTTATCAATGACTCCCCTATGAAAGTCATTCACAAGCAGATGGTTTGACAACTCATCAAACCAAGCTCTTGGATCTTGATGCAAACCATATAGAGCTTTGTTAAGATTATACATTTTATTTGGTTACATAGGATCCTCAAAGCATGGAGGTTGAGTGGCATACACCTCCTCTAATATCTTACCATTTAAGAAAGCAGATTTGACATCCATTTTTAATACTCTGATACTTTTATAAACGGCATAGGCTAAGAAGATTCTGATTGCTTCTAGTCTTGCCACTTGAGCAAACACTTCTTCAAATTCAATCACTTCTTCTTGTAAGCATCCGAGTGCACCTAGTCTTACTTTGTTCTTCATTACTATCCCTCTTTCATCATTTTTATTCCTAAAAACCCATTTGGTGCCAATTGCAAACTTTCCTCTTGGCTTATCAACAAGTTCCCAAGTTTGTAAATTCTTAAACTAAGCCAACTCCTCTTGCATAGCTTCTACCCAACTATTGTCTTTTAATGCTTGAACAATGTTCTTGGGTTCAATTTGGGATAAAAAGCAGGAGTACAACAGATGTTTGCAGATTCAAATGCACTTCTTGTTACTCTTTCATGGAGATCACTAATTATGTTTTCAGTAGGATGATTTCTTTCTGCAAAGGAAGTTTGGATGATTTGATTGAAGTAATTATTGAATCAAGATTTGTATCATTGAGATCAGGTTCTTCAATGACCAATTCTGATGCTGCATTGTTCATTTCAGCTTCTTCTTCAACAAAATGAGTTGATGTTGAAGCAAGATCAATTCCAATGTTCACGTCTTGAAACAAGGTTTCAAATCTTGATTGTCTTTCAATTTTGTCTTGATCTTGCTGGTTATCAGTTTGTTCATAATTCAGGGCTGGATTATCTTGATATTTTGGATTATCAAGATTGTCATTCTACTCATCTTCTGATTCAACATCAGAGGCATTCTTATCAAAAGAAAATTCAGTGTTCTTTTCAGCAACCTTTGACCACAATTTGTCCAAATCAATATTCTTCTCTGAAGTAGTTTCAGGGACACTGCTCTATATAAAGTATCATCAAAGTCCTCAGGGTAAAGTCTGAAGGATTTGATTAGATTTTCTTGATCAAATAGCCATGATGCTCCATCAACAGTGTTGAACTAATTTTCATTGAATATAACATCTGAAGATTCAATCACACTCAGATGACCTTTTAAATAGACTCTATAAGCTTCTGAGTGTGTCAAATATCCAACAAAGAAACATTCTAAAGATTTTGACTGAAACTTGTTCAAATAGTCTTTAGTATTCAATAAAGAAGACTTGCAATCAAAAGGCTTGAAGATCTTGATTTAGGGCTTCCTTTTAAAAAATCTAATAAGGATTTTTGTCATGACTTTTGTTGAGAAGGACTATGTTTTGAACATAACAAGCAGTGTTAATAGCTTCTGCCCAATTTGTAACAGGCAAGTAAGCATCTGCTATCATGGTTCTTGCAGCCTCTATCAATGTTCTGTTCATTCTTTCTACTACTCCATTTTGTTCAGGAGTTCTAGGTGTACTGAATTGTTGGAGAATTCCTTTAGCTTGACAAATTCAGTCATCACCCCATTCTTGAACTCAGTCCCATTATCACTTCCCATGACCTTCACCCTTACTTCTTGTTGGTTCTCAATCCTTGTCACGCAACTTTTAATCAATTCAGTAGCCTCATCCTTTGAGTTCAGAAAATAAACCCATGTATATCTTGAAAAATCATCAACGATCACCAAACAATATCTCTTCTTACCAATGCTAGGAACACTCACACGACAAAGAGATCCATATGAAGCATCTCAAGCACTTGTTCAATGGAGTTTATGAGCTTTGTTTTCTGTGATGTTTTGTGCTGCTTTTCCTTTTGACAAGAAATGCACTTGTCATCCAGCTTGAACTCCCTTATGGGTAAACCAACGACATGTTCACCTTTAACAAATTTGTTCATGTTCTTCAAATTGATATGACAAAGCTTCCTATGCCATAATTTTGTTTCATATTTAGTGGCTTTTGATACAAAATAGGTACCACCTCTAGAAATGGCATATATCATTCTCAATTCATACAAATTTCCATTTCTAGGAGCCATCATCATGATCATATCAGGAGGAATTACAAATTCAGGTTTAAGAATCAAACAGTGTGAGTCATCAAATTCAACTTTATAACCTTTATCACACATCTGAGATATGCTCAAAAGTTTATATTGTAATCCTTCCACATAAAACATATTATCAAATGACACTTTAACATTGGTAAGAATGCATTTACCCACATTTTTCCCTCCATTTTCATCACTACCAAATGCAACCAGTCATTCAAATTTCTCTTCATAGTTGAAAAATAATCTTTTGTCACAGGTCATGTGCCTAGAACATCCACTGTCCATATACCATGCATCATTCATTGGTATGGATTGTTCCTGCACAGATCAAAGAAAGAGTGTCAGTCAAGTGATGAATCACAAGCTGATTCAGCTTGCAAATCATCAATATCTAGACTCACCAGATATGTGGATGAAATCCTTAGATCTGATAAATCTGGATGGATAAGATCAAGATCTAGACTCACAAAAGAAATAATCAAAGTAAATCTGAGAAAAGAGAACTTTTAAACCTCAACAACTAGTAAATCTGAGAAAATGAAAACCAGAGCAGCTAATGTCACAAACCAATGGAACGGTGTCTGTCAGGTCCCTCGATTTCAGCTGGATCTTAATTAATCATGTCATAACTCACACAGATTAATGCGTTGACAAGAGAGTTAATGACGGATTGCTATATTTAGAAAGATATCCGTTTGTTAAAGGCGGAATCAATAACAAACATACGGTTGCAAAGAATAATCAAAGGTAGAAAGCACACACAGGATTCACTCAAAAGATTTCCATTTATATAACATTCATCATCCAAAGTGGATAATCGATTTAGGGTATTCTAGGAATCCTAGGACAGCCGTCACTTTTAAGAAATATTCTTTCTTATCCGAAAAGTGTAAAGGCTTATCTCTCTCTCGCTCTCTCTCCGTGTGTGTTGGCGGCGTGCCCTAAACATTCTATTTATAGGCCTGCCAACCTAGGACAGCTGTCATTCCTTCTAGAAACCCTAAATACAATCATACATACTCAAATTACATATTCAAAATAAACTAAGTGTAAAACAAGTCTTCCGGGTAGGCTTTGCACCAATCTTGTCTTTCCAAGTATGCTCGGCCATCCTTCATAACTTGGTAACATAGAAGTGTACTCGGGATCACTTTCCGGGTAGACTTTAATTGAAGAGTATTTTACCAAGTAAAATACTCACCGAGTAGACTTCAGTCTTCTTGACTTTGCCAGACTTTGCCCGACAACTCCTTACGAGCAACCTTGTTCTTCAATGATCCATTTCAGCTCTTTGCTATAAAATAACTTATTAGCAAAGTGTACTCGGGAGTACTGTTCCTTGCTCGAGCTGAATCTTGCCCGATATTAGATATCCCTTTAGATTATCAAGCATACTTGGATCATACTTATTAATGAATACCTTGCCCGGTCTTCTAATCACTTGGCTTCTTGGACTTGGTCAACCAAACCTTACTCGGAAGAGTAAAATACTTGGTTCTGAAGAACAGACAAGCTTGATAAAGTGAACCTTGTCCGGATTTACATAAACTAGTGTACCTTACCCGGCAATGCACTAATTCGCAAACCCTGCTCGGATATCCACTTAAGAAGACTACTTGAAGTAAACCTTGCCCGGTAGGCAAAATATCGTACTCGGCCAAATAAAAGCTTTCTCGGATGTCTAAGGTGTGCCCGGATCCATTACTTAGCGAATTCAGAGGAGGTTGAGAAGATTCCAATCTTCCATGTACTTCATTTAGGTCAAATCTTTGACTCAACAATCTCCCCCTTAGGTCAATTTCTTGACCCAACAATCTCCCCCTAGATTGGAACACCTCAGCTGACCCAAAACATTTCTATGGTTACTTACACTCAGCAAAAATACACATCAAATCAAAAATCAAAATTGCATATTCAAATAACATAAACAAAATTACATAATCAGAAAGTTGTCCGAAGACATTACAAAACAAAGCCTATTCTATTAATCTTATCTTCTTCTTGCATCATGAACGGCTTGTCTTCTGTTGATTAGCTCTGAAGCAGCTTTCATCTTGAAGATATTAAGGGCTTGGTAATGAATGTGACTTTCTGGTAAGGCCAAGTCCCTTATATCCATGAGATCTTCACTGTGCAGATAAGTCAAATCTTCATCTTCCTTGATGATCCCCAATATCTTTCCATCTGAGTTTCTCAGTAAGAAGTGATCGGCATTCTCTTTGTATTCAATCTCAGTAATTATGTCATTCTTCTGTACTGTGTAGTTGGGGCGTCTCATCCTTCTTCTCATACTTATGCAAGCATTCATGTTGGATAATGTATTCTGATCTCGGACATTCATTTGATAGTCTCTCTCGGCTATGTCCATTCTTCTCAACTTCGAAATCCTTCTTGATTTGTGAGACTGAATCAATCTCCAGCTCCTCTTTTCTTTTAAGAATTGGAATCCTTTATCAGCTTCTTCATGCAGGTACTTTGATAGATCATTCATTTGTCTACCTGCAGATCTGTTCCTGTTTCTGTAGTCATTCAAATGGAGAGTGGCCATCCTTCTCAACTGTTCTTCATTAAACTCACGGAAGTCACTTCTAACCACAATCTCTCTTAATAATCTGCTCTCCATAATCACCTTGAGGGTATCAGTGACAGAATCATAGTACAGTTCTCTTGGTAGATCCACATCAGATTGTGGTCTTGTTCTTTGTTATGCTGAACTGCTTGATTCACCTCTTCCTCCTTGACCTCTTCCATCTCTTGGAAATCTTCTATGAATTGGAGGTCTAATAGGAATGGACTTCTTGGGCTTTTGAGGTCCCAAGTTGAAGACTTTTACATAAACAGCTTCTACCATCTCAGTAGGAAGTTAGCTAATTCAACAACATCATGTAATGTTGCTTTAAGTTCTCTTAACATCTTTTCCATTCCAGGAGTTCTTGCCAATCCAGCAGGTACAAACCTACCATCAGCGTAGTATCTTGGGTTCTCTCCTTCTCTTAAAGCTTTTTCCCATTCAACCTTTTGAAGGTAGAAAAGTGTCTTTAAATCCTCTTTCTCTAAGACATTGAAGTCTGCTTCAGTCATTCCTCTCTTATTTATCATTATGTTTCTCAGGATGTTTATCATTTCTTCATTTTCCCAAGGCAGAAATGGTTCATCTTCAGGCTCAGGTTTCACATCTTCTTGAGGAATAGGGATTTCAACAGATTTGACTTGTTCTTTTTCTTTCTCCCTAATAGTCTGAATTCTTCTTTTCTTAGCTGGGGTTTCATCAGTTTGCTTCAGCCTGCTTAGAGCTCTCAGCTTGGACCCTTTTTGATTTTTCTTTTCTTTTCAGCCTGTTATATTGGTCCACCACTGATTCTCTGGATAAATTCTCTACAATTTCAGGCTTCATACCCCTTTCCAATAGATAACCACACATGCCTCCAAATCTTTTCTTCAATTCCTCCATCTTTTCAAGTTTTTCATTTTCTCTTACAGCTTTCTTAATCACTTCTTCTCTTTCACTGTTATAGAGATCTTGGAGTTGATCAAAAGTAAAATGAGACAAATCTTTTTCAGAGTAGTTGTGCCTTCTTAGATAATCGCTGTATTTCTTGGCATCTCTACTCTTTTGTTCCATAAGCCTTTTGGCTTCCAACATACTCAGCTCAATGTTTGCCCTATGCACGTCAGTCATTTCCACCTGTGGGGACACAACATTGGTAGCTGCACCAACTTTCCTTTCATCATTCTCAGGATCATCATTATTATCATCTTCAGAATTTTCAGAGTCATCCTCACCTTCAGATAGATCGTTCATTGCATCAATCTGTGGTTCATCAGAGGGTGGGTTCTCAGGAATTGGTACATTTGGCACTCCTTGCACATGTTCATCTGGCCTTAAAGTCTGCAAAGGAATTGCCCTTATAGGACTTGTTTCATCATCAGGTGTTTCAACAAAATAGTTATTCTTATCATCCCACTTCCCCCTCTTAGCATCTTTTTCATTTTCAGTCTGCTCATAAGTCCTTTTTCTCCTCATATAGGTTTTGGCAAACCTGTTGACTTTTCAGTAAATTCTTCATGGAGTTTTGAAAGTCTTTCTCTCTTCTGGTTAAGTGTTTCACGAGGCTTAGGCATATTTACCCTTTCTGACCAGCTGTCAGTGGGATTCTTCTTCAGATCTTCCTTTACTTGCTCTGCCCATTTCTTGGCAGCCATTGAAGCAATGGACTCACCAATCTCTTCTTCAATCATGACATCAGTATTCAAGTTGGCTGGTTCAGCAGTTTCATTTGTTTGACTTTGGGGTTGAAACATGCTAACCACCATAGCTAAGGAATTATCAACTTCCTCAGCTCCATTCATCTTAATCAACTCCTCTATCACCTCTTGATCAGCCATATCATCAAGTATTTCTTTTGCTATGTTGGCTTCATTGATCAAGATCTCCTGCTCTGCCATTTCTTCATGAGTTAAGGATTGGGCTATTTTCTCCCTTTCCGTTGACTCTTTGATAATTCTTTCTTGTTCTTTTAAGGCAGCAGCGGCATCACCATCTCTAAATAAAACATCCTTTTCAGGATATGCCTTAAGAGGCTCTTCTTCTGTAACTTTGGCCGTTCCCTTTTCCATCCTCTTCTTTAAGTCTTATTCACTATCAGGAGGAAAGTCATCAATTTCCTTTTCAAGGGCTTCCAGTTCTGAATCATGCTCTACCCTCTTGGAACTTTCTTCTTGGTCAGTTTCTGGTTCAGAGTATATAAGTTCCTCAGTAGCAGCATTTTCATCAATGAATTCTTCAGTTTGTGGATCAGTGACATCAGTAAGTATATCAGTAGCTAAGGAATTAGTATCTTCCTCAGTTCTCCTCTCCTCACTGCTCTCCTCTCCATCTCCATACACATTAATAATCATATTCAATGCATTTACATTCTCACCTTCTACACCTGAGACAGTTGGCATAGATTCACTCTCACCCTGTTTTAGGGCGGCTGAGGTCTTCTCAACCTCCTGCTCCAGGGCTTGAATTTTCAAGTTTGCCTGCACCAACTTCTCTAACAGGATCACATTCTCCTGTGTTACTTCCTCATTCCTTCTTCTCAACTCAGCATTTTCTTTCATTAGGGTCAGAAGGTCAGTTTCAGTGTGTGGTGATGTAGGTGGTGTTGTGAAGAATTGTTCATAATCAGGTTGTTCTGTGGTGTGAGTTTGGAAGGTGGATGGTTGTGGTGATTGTATATGAGGTGGGCTAGAAATAATTGGTTCAATTTGAATTGGGCTATTTGTTGGTGGTGTTTGTGGGCTTGGTGATGTGTAGGTTAATGTTTCAGGTTGGCTAAAGGTTAAGGTTTGAGGTGGTGTGTGAGTAATTTGATGTGGTGGAGTTTGTGGTGGTGACTGTGGTGGTGTAGGAATATGTTGTTCAATCATAGCTATCCCAGCTCCTCCTTCATCTCCATCATCTCCATAATTTTCATCATCAGAACTTCCATCATCATTACTCTCATCATCTCCTCCTTCCTCCTCTGAGCTTAACTCAGGCACAGGCATTACAGCCAAGTCATGGTCTAGAAGCCATGGCAGAATCTCAAATGGTACATCAGTATTGAATCGGTTGGCCACCCCCGGATTCTTAATTCTTTTGTAAGTGTCAGGGTTTTGGAGTAGGTGGGTGATACCAATGGTTGGTAGATCTTGCAATTCTCTGTTGAATATTATCTGTAAGAACCTTGGATACTCAAAAATCTATCCTTCTCAGCCTTGTTCAAGTTTGATACCAGACCATTAAAGATCATTTTTGAAAAATTAAACGGCAGATCATACATAATCCCTACAGTGGCATTTGCTAGATCATGACTCATCAAAGTCCATGATCCTTTTCTAGGAGCAAACCCCTGTATCACATGATGAATGAGGAATCTGTACATCATTGGAAACATCTCCTTTTGAAACTGTCCATCATGCACAGTTCCCTGATAACCCATTGTTTCTTCAAATATTCTCATCAGGTGTGCAGTTTTGAAGTCTATATGGTTATGATCATCATCATTTAACCTCAAACATCTTCTAATCATCCCTTCTGTCACATGTAT
Source organism: Bidens hawaiensis (assembly GCF_021521415.1). NCBI lineage: Eukaryota > Viridiplantae > Streptophyta > Magnoliopsida > Asterales > Asteraceae > Bidens > Bidens hawaiensis. Next base: position 1,972,126 of record NW_027491061.1, read on the forward strand.
TTCCTGACCAGCAACGGATGCTTCAATTCTTTTCCCATTGATATCTTCTACAAGTTCTGCTGATCTCCAGAAATCAAGTGAGTGATTTCTGTAGATGACAGGATTTTCAGTAAGAGCAAAGTTGACATTTGATCGAGCCATCCATCTGATCATTGGTGCCACAGGTTCATTGTCAGGTGTGACTTGCAGAAGTGCACACATATTATGTCTTTTCAAAGAAATACTTTGGCTGTTCTTCTTCTCCCATATCTGAAACACATAAACAAGCATATTCAAAGTGAAATTAGTCATAAAGTTCAGTACTTTAGATAATTTCAAGTTATAAAAATGAAGAAGAAAGAAAGAAATCTTCATGAACCTGTCCTTCGACAAATTAATAACCTAAATACATAAACAGAGTATTAGTAATCAAGAAAATAATCAAAGCCCATTATAGTCTCTATTCGTGATCGGAAAACACACTATTAATGCTTACCGAGTCGGAATTAGAGGGCTGATAAAAGTTAGGGTTAGGAATAATAGAATGTGATAAGTCGGTTTGGATTTCTTTGGGAGTAAGGATTTGCAGTGGAAGGAGAGAGATGGAAATAATGTTGAAAAATTTGCCTAACTCCCACTTATATACTTTTTTAAAGTGGGTTTTAAATGCTTTTTGTCATTTTGTGAATTATTAGCTGTCAAACAGTAACATTATCCACTTGATATATTAAAAACGCTTAATTTCATTTAAGTTCATAAGACCTTACTCGAAAGATTAATATATCCAAAGTCTACTCGGTATACTTCCACTTACAAACCTTACCCGGTCAAACTTTGCTTGGAAAATTTTCATTTTTGAATATACAAAGTTTGCCCGAATTCGTCTATTTATAAACCTTGCTCAATCAAGCAAATTAATTTAAAGTTAAGACATAATGAAGAAAGCTTACCCGAAATACTAGATTTCTTGAGAAATTAATCACAAGGTAAATAATCAAGTATAATCATCAAATAAACATCCTTACTAGGAATCAATTAAGACACCCGTATAGATTTCTAAATTTCAAATTAAAACTTATCTAGCATAAACCCTAAAAAAAATCATAATCAATTTTATCATACTAAATACCATATTCAATCAAGCATGGTTGAAAACATAGTGTGCCCGAGCGACCATTCAAGAGAATAGTGTGCCCGAACACCTTCTAATACAAAGTATACCCGAATAACCTTCATATTGTACAAAGTGTGCCCGGAAAAGGATTTCTAGCAGACAGTGTACTTGGAAAGTTAAGTTTTGAAATTACCAAGTATATTGAAGGAACAAAAGTGTACCCGAAATATAAAGTGTGCCCGGAAAACAAAGTTTGCCTGAAAACACTTGTAATTTCAAAGAAATCGTACACACACATATCACAAAGCATGCTGGGAATGAAATTAAAACACATAAACATTTAAGTGTGCTATAGTCTAAAATTTCATAGAGCTTGCCCGAAAATCCTATATTAGCACTAAGCTTGCTAGGATAAACACATTCAATCATCAGGTATGCCCTTACCCGAGGGATTTCAACATGTCAAACCATACCCGAAAAATGACAAACTTAAATAGTAATATCTAAGCGTGCCCGGAAAGATTAACAAACCTTTCCTAACAACATATTCACACAAATTACAAAGCTTACTCGGTGTACTAACTTAAGTTCACAAAGTTTGCTTGGAATAACAATCAGCATATAACATTCATAGCTTGCCCGAAACAAGAATTTCTTGTTAAAAGCTAGCTATAACAACACATAATCATCTCAAGACTTCAAGCTTGCTCGGGAAATGAGTACAACAGTGTACCCTACCCGGAAAGTGTAAACACTTCAAAGCATGCCCGAAAATCATAAAGTTAGTCAAAAATGACTAAGCTTACTCAGAAAGTTTAAAAAAATATCAAACCTTACCCGAAACAACATATTCACACATAATCAACTATTTGTACCCAGAAAGGTTGTAAATCATTAAACCTTACCCGAAAATACATATTCAAACAGTTTGTGCCCGGGAAGGTTATAAGGCATCAAACCTTACCCGAACTTACATATTCAACCTATTTTAGGCAAAATGCAACACTTTTTTACTTAAACCACATTGTCAAAATATATTTTTCTTTTCAGATCATAGTTTAAGAGCAAATGGTGCATTTAGAGATCAAATTTCAGTTATATTTCTCTTCAAAACAGTTTCTTCCATTTTCTGAAAAGATCTCAAGAATGGGATCATATTGACTAAGTAGCTATCTCAATACTTCACTCTCAGCATTATTATGACAACATAGATAGGTTAACAGCAGGTATAAACTTAGCATGAATTTCATTTCTTTGGTGATATGATTTAGGTTCAATTTAAGCATAATGCATTAATGGTCAACACTGTGCTATGATGCCTCATATCTCTTCTCAAAGCTTATTTGGCTTTCCCCATATCACCCCAATTTGACTCCAACCTCCTGTATTTGGTCAAAAATAGTTTTTGTATGACAGAACTTATTGTATTTTTGTATTTTTAGATTCAAACATATATAGAGGTTGAACGTTGGACTTACAGTTAGCAACATGCCTTTCATTCAAGATGAGACAGATTTTGCCAACATCTTTGTAGTTCTTGTTGTAACCCTCTTGTTTGATAAAATATTTAAAACACTTATCAACTTTTGGTTGATTTATTCATTCTTCCCCTTGTTTTTGATATTTTCTCAAATTTTCTTAATGTATGTTCCTTGTCATAGTTAAAGATGTTTCATTTTTGGTTGACCAAATAACAACAGGCTCGTGTATGACTGGGTAATCACTTTTCTGCCTATCATTCGGAGAGATTTATCTTGAGACATGCAAAGACAACTATGTATCTCCACATAAAGATTAGCATATTCATTATGTTTATATCACCTTAGATTTTACATCATCATGGGAAAGCAACCATACATGTTAATGACTATACTAAGGTCTTTTTAGCTTATTAATTCCATATGATCAGCTAACTAGTCAATGTACTATCATTTCCCAATAATCACAGTTTAATATTCAGTCACCCCAATATCTCTTCATTGTCAGGTTAATGGCTATCCTGTTTGACCACAAGTGATTATCAGGACCAAACATACATGTGAATATATGTCCTTTCAAAGTCAGAGCTATTGACATAGTTTTAAGTGAAGGAATAAGAAACAAGTTATAATTGCCCCAAATGCATTCAGTTTTCAGGTCAATGGCTATCCTTTGAATCTATAGAGATTTAAGGACCAAACATACATGTGCATGTCCTTCTAACTGGGCAAATGACATAATTTTCAGCAAAAATAACTACTTGAGTCTTTTCTTTAAAAATCTTTCTTTTAAGCTTCTTCAAAGCTTGAACTGAATAATCTTATCATATCTCTACACCATTAATCAACTTGCTCATGTTTTGACCAAAATAAAGTATTTATGCAAAATTAATTATAAAATTCATTGAATCACTTAATTTTGACATAAAACACATTTTGACATAAACAGTTGCATCACATAAGCAAATCTTAATCATTCTTAACATCATCAAGAAAACAGACTATACTAACATTCAATGTCTATCCTATCTTAACAACATCAGAAGATCAGATAAAGAACATATTCAAGTAACCATAAACATGTGATTACTCATGACATCAGACAAGCATTCAAATTCACCCAAACAGATCAAACTACTTATCATAACATCAGATCAGTTAACTTGATAGTCAAAAAAATTATCATCAATTTCAACCAAATTGCACAGATATTTACTTAAGCACCTATCAGTTAACTTCAAACCAGTGACATATTCAAAACATATTCTATCAACATTCAGTTAAAACATATTCAAAACATATTCAATCAACATAATCAAGCATATTCAAAACATATTCAATCAATATAATCAAGCATATTCAAAACATATTCAATCAATATTCATGAGGTGTAACCTCTGTCAAGATAATCAGTTAGCACAGAGAGAAACACAACCAGGCACACATCCTTAATCAGATTTCATCAGAGTTGATCATTCCCAGGGCTTTCAGAAGAAAGTTGAACCTGGTTCTATCAAGTGGTTTGGTAAATAGGTCAGCCAAATTGTCACTTGTATCAACCCTTTGCATTTCAATCAAACCTTTTTCACTGCAGTCTCTGACGAAATGATGTCTGATTTCAATGTGCTTAGTTTTGGAATGTTGAACTGGATTTTTAACAGTAAAATATGCAGCATTATTGTCAATAAGAATAGGGGTGTTCAAGAAATTCAAACCATAGTCCAGCATCTGATTTTGAATCCATAGAACTTGTGCACAGCAGGCAGATGCAGCAACATATTCAGCTTCTGCAGTAGAAATTGAAACTGTAGTCTGCTTTTTACATTGCCATGACACTAGCCTTTCACCCAAAAATTGACATCCTCCTGAGGTTGACTTTCTGCTCATGTTGCAGCCATCATAATCACTGTCTGTATATGCAATCAGATCAAAAGCTTGGTTCTTTGGATACCAAATCCCTAAGTCTGGTCTTCCCTTCAAATATCTGAATATTCTTTTAACAGCATTCATGTGAGAGACTTTTGGACTTGATTGGAATCTTGCACACACACATACAGCAAACATGATATCTGGTCTTGTTGCAGTCAGATACATCAGAGATCCAATTTTGGCTCTATATTCATGTTCATCTATAGGCTCCCCCTTTTCATCTGCAATCATCTTTTCTTTGGTGTCCATTGGAGTCGAAGCAGTCTTGTACTCTTGACAGTTGAACTTGTTCAATATGTCCTGCACATATTTGTTTTGATAAATGAAAATCCCCTCTGCCTTCTGTTGAACTTGCAATCCTAGAAAGAAGTTCATTTCTCCCATAGAACTCATGCTGTATTTGGACTTCATTACCCCTTCAAACTCCATACACATTTGTTCATTTGTAGATCCAAAATGATGTCATCCACATACACTTGTAACAGAAGCAAGTCTGATCCCTTTCTTTTATAGAAGAGTGTTTTGTCAATTGCTCCTCTTTTGAAACCATTTTCAAGAAGATGATTTGACAGCTCATCATACCATGCTCTAGGAGCCTGATGCAATCCATAAAGGGCTTTGTTTAACTTATATACCCTGTTTGGATACATTGGATCCTCAAAACCTGGAGGTTGTGCAACATACACCTCTTCATCAATCTTTCCATTTAGAAATGCAGACTTAACATCAAGTTGGAACACTCTAATGTTCTTTGAGGCAGCATATGCAAGAAAAATCCTGATAGCTTCAAGTCTTGCAACTGGTGCAAAGACTTCCTCAAAGTCTATTCCTTCTTCTTGAAGACATCTCAGTGCTACAAGTCTAGCTTTATTCTTAATCACCAAACCCCTTTCATCCCTTTTTTTTCTAAAAACCCATTTGGTTCCAATTGCATATCTGTCAAATGGCTTATCAACAAGATCCCACACATGCAGGTCTCTAAATTGTGTCAATTCCTCTTGCATTGCTTCCACCCAACTATTATCTTTTAATGCTTGTGCTATGTTCTTTGGTTCTATTTGGGACAGAAAACAAGAGTAAAGACAAATGTTTGCAATTTCGGAATGACTTCTTGTAACTCTTTCATGCAAATCATCAATGATGTTTTCAGAAGGATGATTCTTTTCCACATAAGGAGTTTGTACAATCATATCTGTAGACAAATTTGTGTCAAGATTTGTCTCATTGAACTCTGGTTCTTCAATGATTAAATCAACTTCTGCATCATGAAATTCTGGTGCTTCATCATTATGTTGTCCTGAAGTAGATGCACCATTGTTTTCTAAGTTCAATCTTTGAAATAGATCTTGAAATCTTGCTGTAGATGCAGCTTCTTCTTCACTTGCTTGGTTGCTTGTGTCACCCTCATTCTGAATTTGATCATCCTGTACATCTTGATTGTCTTGATTGTTCTCAGTATAATCATGTTCAACATTGTGATTGTTTTCTTGATTAGGTTCACCAATATCACATGAGTAGTTCTTCACAAAAGTATATTCCTTTTCCTTTTCAGCAACCTTCTTCCATAATTCTTCCAAGTCTAATGACTTCTTCTTTTGCTCTTCAATTTCACTGGTCTTGTAGAAAGATTCATCAAAGTCTTCAGGATAAATCTTGAAAGACCTTATTAACTTCTCATGATCAAACAGCCATGCTGTACCATCAACTTTATTGAATTGATTCTCATTAAAGATGATGTCAGATGATTCTATAACACTCAAGTGATCTTTCACATAAACTCTGTAGGCTTTTGAGTGTGTAGAATATCCAACAAAGAAACAATACAGGGACTTTGTTTGAAACTTGCTCAAATAGTCTCTTGTGTTCAGTAGAAAACATTTGCATCCAAAGGGCTTGAAAAACTTAATGTAAGGCTTTCTGTTGTGAAATATTACATATGGAGTTTTGTTATGCCGTTTGTTTACAAGTACCCTGTTCTGAACATAGCAGGCTGTATTTATGGCTTCAGCCCAAAAAGTGACAGGCAGATTAGCATCTGCTAACATGGTTCTTGCAGCTTCAATCAAAGTTCTATTTCTTCTTTCTGCAACACCATTGTGTTCAGGAGTTCTAGGAGCTGAGAATTGTTGTTGTATTTCTTTTGCTTCACAGAATTCTTGCATAACTCCATTCTTGAACTCAGTGCCATTGTCACTTCTCATCATCTTGACTGTCTTATTCAACTTGTTCTCAATCATTGTTACACAACCTTTAATCAACTCTGCAGTCTCATCCTTGGTACTTAGGAAATAAACCCAAGTGTATCTTGAATAGTCATCAATGATCACCAGACAATATCTTTTCTTCCCAATACTTGGTACACTCACAGGACCAAAGAGATCCATGTGAAGTAATTCAAGTACTTGATCAATTGAATTGATGAGTTTTGACTTATGAGTAGATTTGTGTTGTTTTCCCCTTTAACATGAATCACAGTGATCTTCCAACTTGAATTCTCTTGTAGGTAAGCCTATGACATGCCCACCTTTGACAAGTCTATTCATGTTCTTCAAGTTCACATGACACAGTTTCTTATGCCACAATTTTGACTCATTTTCAGTGGCTTTGGAAACAAAACATGCACCTCCTCTTGAAATAGCTTCTTTCATATTCAATTCATACAAGTTACCATTTCTTGGTGCCATCATCATAATCATTTCAGGTGGAATTACAAACTCAGGTTTTAAAATGAAACAGTGTGAATCATCAAAATTGACTTTGTAACCCTTATCACACATTTGTGATATACTCAGCAGATTGTACTGAAGACCTTCAACATGAAATACATTATCAAATGAGACTTTCCCATTTGTTAAGATTCCTTTTCCAACAATCTTTCCACCATTTTCATCACTCCCAAAAGCTACTGGACCTTCATACTTCTCTTCATAATGACAAGAGATCTCTTGTCACAAGTCATGTGCCTAGAACAACCACTATCCATATACCATATGTCATTTAGAGGAGTGGACTGTTCCTGCACATACAAAGAAAATTTGATTAGTTGAGTGATGAAGTGCAAGCCTTATCAACTTGCAGCTCATCAGAATCAGTTTCAGACACAGCTTGGGAAGTGAGTGTTGTTGGTTTAGGATCTTCATGAGTCAATTCTAAGTTGTCTGAATTATCAGTTTCATAACCACACTCTCTTGGAGTTTTAACAAGTGAGGTTGGACACTGGTATTCAGCTGTGTCAGTGGCATACTCCTTTATCACATAGTCCTTCTTCTCAGAGTAGTCTCTCACATCAGCAAATTGCTCAACCTTACTCTCAGTCTTAGGTTTCCAAAGGAAACCATGTGGTTCATATGCATGTCTTAATAGAAACTTTTCATCACCAGTGAGTTCTGTTGGTTTATTTCTAGAATGTGCATCTTTTCTTCTTGTCTTCTCACTGCTTGATGATCCTTGAGAACCATCAGATTTGACTGATTGAGTATCTTGTTTGATTCTCAAAGACTGGTAGTTCTTTTTGGTCAATTTCTCATGCTTCTTTGGAGATTTACTTCTTCTTGCTAGTTCAGCCACTTTCTTCTCAATCCTTGTCTCCTTTTCAGATTTCTTTTCTTCTCTGTTCATGGTTTCATTTCCACACACCTTTCCTTTTCCCAGATATTCATCATACTTTTGTTTGTACAGGACAAAGTCTTGGCCATACTTTGTTCCATCTGGTACATGAAATGGTTTGAATTTGAATCTTTCATTACATGAATCTGTGTGGTGACCATATTCATCACACCTTTTGCACCAAACTTTGCCTTTGAATACTTCATGTTCTTTTGGTTTCTTGAATCTTTCACTTGGCTTAGGTGACTTGACTCCTAGAATCTTCTGATTCTTTAAGCTATCAAAGTTAATTAAGAATGGCACAAACTCCTCAATCTTAATGTCTTGTCTTTCAAGTTTGCTTTTGACAAAGACAATTTTTTTAATAGTCACAGGTTCTTCATCACTGCTTTCTCTAACCCTTGACTGTCTTTTCTCATACTCTTCCATAGTTTCCACCTCTCCAACATCCAACACCTCATGACTAGAAAAGATTGGATAAACTGGGATAAAATTTTCTGTATCAACCTTTTCAGTCACCGTCTTCTTTTTGTTGTTCTGCTTTATCCTACCCAATACAGCCTTGCTTGGTGGTCTGACTGCATTGTAGTTTATCTTCCTCCTTTCACAAATATCAAAAGAAACATGTTCTCTTTTCATTTTATCATTCTGTTTCTTCAATCTTGGTGGGGCTGGTGGATACTTTGGAAGTTTATCAACAGATTCCGGTTTCTTATATTTTCTTCCTCTTTCAGCAGCTTTGTTTTCCTTTTCAAGAATTTGATCACTCAAATCACTTAAGTCATCTTGATCCAATTCAATTGAATCAAAGTCATCCTCAGAGACTTGAACTCCAATTGAGTTATCCTCTTTTACCACTTTCTTAATCACAAACTCTCCTTCTTCATTCACTTCTACCTTTTTGTACAAATCAACAAATTCTTCCTTGTCTTGAAAGACATCTCTGAATTGTTGCAAGTATGCATCTCTTTTCTCTTTGTCAACTTTAGGCATGAAGTTGTTGTTGAATGGAGGTGGAACTGCTTTGTATTTGTCGTGTTCCTTCACCTGGTTCAGTATACCACATATGTTGCCTGTTGAGACCAAATTCTTCAGAAATTCAGTTTCAACCTTCAGTCTTGTGTTTTGCACCTTTTCTTCAACCAACATCTTCTTTAATCCATCAATCTCAATGGTGTATCTGGTTTGAGTTCTGTAAATGATCATGCAATCATCTTCAAGGCTTTTAATCTTTTCTTCACTGATCATCTCACTTGCCTCATACTCATTGATGATACTTTATTTTCTAAAACACTCACTTTCCAGCTTGCCTACTTTTGCTTTCAATTCAATGATAAGTTCATTTAAATCAACTGTAGGAGCAGAGTGTACCTGAGATGATGATCCTTTTTCTTTCTCAATTATGGCCATGAATGCCACATTTGCTTTCCTGATATCATCTGCAATGTCCTCTTCATGATTGCTCCAATCAAAATTTCCTTCATGCTGTGTATTCACTGCCACATTTCCTTGATTTCTGATCTGATTTTGATTTGCTGGAACAGTGTTGTTTGGAACATTATGAGCTGCTTGAGGGTTTTGATTGTTATTCATTTGAAAACCTTGAGTCTGTTGCATACTTTGTTGTTGATTATTCATTTGAGGCTGAAAGTTGTTGAAGTTGGGGTTGTAATTGTTGTTGGGATTGAAGTTGTTGTTGTTGAAGTTGTTCATTTGATTGCTGCTGTTGTTGAATCTTGGCTGATTTTGTTGGTATTGCTGCTGACCTCTTGGTTGATTTTGTTGATATTGTTGCTGACCTCCTGGTTGTTGATTCTGGAATTGATTCATTTGAAAGTTTCTTGGTTGATTGCATTCTCTTGCAAAATGACCAGGTTGCTGTCAATTGTAGCGGATTGCTTTTGACTTGTCAAATCCAATCCTGTCATTAGGACCAGAAACCAGAGACCTACCAGTTCTGTTATACAGCCTTTTACTTCTCAAACCCAACATGGCAGCTTGCCACTTCAAATCCATGTCTTCCAAGTCATCTGCATCAATTTGCTCCAAATCATCTTGTACCACACTTGTGTGAATTAGATTCTTTGCAACAAATGCATTATATGACTCAGTAAACATAGACAACAAAGCCTGTGTTTCATTGCTTTGACCATGTCTTGTGCCATTATGAGGAACATTTCCACTTGGCATAGAGGCAGAATCAGTATCATCAATCAGTTACACATTGAACCTCTGCTGATTTCCTTGATTACTTGTGCTACCTCCAATGAAAGATTTTGGAGTAACAACATTATGTTCAGCTGGTTCTTCAATAATGGGAATTTGCTGTTGATTCTTGGTAGACAGATTTCCCATGGGTGCAATCAATGCATTTGAAACATTGAAGCAGGGTCTATCTTCTTTAATCATCTCATTCTCTATCATTTCAAGTTCTGCAGCCTGAAGAAAGCATACTACATCATCCAATTTCAATTCACTGAAATTATGCTTCTGAAGGATGAACTTGCAAGCAGTATACCATTCTTTTGGCATTGAGTTGAGTAACTTTGTATTTAAATCAAAGTCAGTCATTACATAATCAGTTGTCCTCAACTCATTCACAATACTTAGAAAACGTTCTAGTATTGATTTCAACCTTTCTCCTTCCTTATACTTGAACCTTTCCAATTGTTGCTTCAATCTTTGCTTCTTTATGTTCTTTAGTTCAGTATTCCATTCATACATCTCAAGGATGGCATCATACATTTGCTTGGCCGTTGCGTGATGTGCCACCTTGGTCAGAATCTCCCAAGACAAACCTAGATTAATTATAGCTAAGGCTTTGTCATCCACCTTTCTCATTTTTTCTCTTACAGCAGCAGTTGCAGCTGCATTTGCACCTTCTTCAACAGCAGTTTGTGGACCATTCTTGATGGAGTTCCACATATCAATATCATTGTAGCATACGGCTGCTTCAAAAAGTACTTTCCATTTGATAAAGTTTTCATGTCCATACAACCTTGGAATCTTGTTAGTAGACACTTCTTGTTCCTCGTAACCAGACATTTTTGTGAAAATAAAAGTAATTTCTTAATAAAAAAAAGTTTCAAAAATATTCAGATCTAAGACTCGATTGTTTAGATCTGAGGTGTCTGATTCGATAAGAACAAGATATAAATATAAAGATTGAAACTTTAATTGAAATAAGGAAGAGAAAACACCGGTAGATTGTAGATCTGGAAGAAAAATGAAAAACAGGGCTGCTGACGTCACAAATCAATCGAACAGTGGTCTGCTTACGTCATTCTTCTTCAAATCTTCAATCAGCAACAATCTTTCCAAAATAGCAGTAACGAGCTCTGATACCACTTGTCAGGTCCCTCGATTTCAGCTGGATCTTAATTAATAATGTCATAACTCACACAGAGTAATGCGTTGACAAGAGAGTTAATGACGGGTTGCTATATTTAGAAAGATATCCGTTTGTTAAAGGCGGAATCAATAACAAATATACGGTTGCAAAGAATAATCAAAGGTAGAAAGCACACACAGGATTCACTCAAAAGATTTCCATTTATATAACATTTATCATACAAAGTGGATAATCGATTTAGGTTTTTCTAAGAATCCTAGGACAGCCGTAACTTTTAAGAAATATTCTTTCTTATCCGAAAAGTGTAAAGGCTTATCTCTCTCTCGCTCTCTCTCCGTGTGTGTTGGCGGCGTGCCCTAAACATTCTATTTATAGGCCTGCCAACCTAGGACAGCTGTCATTCCTTCTAGAAACCCTAAATACAATCATACATACTAAATTACATATTCAAAATATACTAAGTGTAAAACAAGTCTTCCGGGTAGGCTTTGCACCAATCTTGTCTTTCCAAGTATGCTCAGCCATCCTTCATAACTTGGTAACATAGAAGTGTGCTCGGGATCACTTTCCGGGTAGACTTTAATTGAAGAGTATTTTACCAAGAAAAATACTCACCGAGTAGACTTCAGTCTTCTTGACTTTGCCAGACTTTGCCCGACAACTCCTTACGAGCAACCTTGTTCTTCAATGATCCATTTTAGCTCTTTGCAATAAAATAACTTATTAGCAAAGTGTACTCGGGAGTACTGTTCCTTGCTCGAGCTGAATCTTGCCCGATATTAGATATCCCTTTAGATTATCAAGCATACTTGGATCATACTTATTAATGAATACCTTGCCCGGTCTTCCAATCACTTGGCTTCTTGGACTTGGTCAACCAAACCTTACTCGGAAGAGTAAAATACTTGGTTCTGAAGAACAGACTTGCTTGATAAAGTGAACCTTGTCCGGATTTACATAAACTAGTGTACCTTACCCGGCAATGCACTAATTTGCAAACCCTGCTCGGATATCCACTTAAGAAGACTACTTGAAGTAAACCTTGCCCGGTAGGCAAAATATCGTACTCGGCCAAATAAAAGCTTGCTCGGATGTCTAAGGTGTGCCCGGATCCATTACTTAGCGAATTCAGAGGAGGTTGAGAAGATTCCAATCTTCCATATACTTCATTTAGGTCAAATTTTTGACTCAACAATCTCCCCCTTAGGTCAATTTCTTGACCCAACAGTGTCAGCTGACATCATCATTCTCCATCTTCAAAGTCAGTAGAATATTCAATACACCTCACAATCAGCAACAAATCTTCACAAATGCAGAGACTAAGCTCTGATACCACTTCTTATGACCGATCTATCAACCAAAACAATCAGTCTCGTAACCAATAATAGTGTGTTGACAAGAAGGTTACGAGTTCTGATTTTGTGAAGATCCAATGAATATTAAAGGCGGAATGAATAATATTCAAATTGTTGCTAATACGAACAGAAAAAGTAACAAACAAACAAAGTAAATCAAAAGATTTACATTAATATTGTGAAGGACACAATAAAAATCGATTAGGGTTTCTAGGTGGGATGTTTGTATTATCTGGCAGCTTTTTCGTACAAAGATATTCTTTTTCAGGAAATGGAAGCCGTCAAATCACAATATTCGCTCACTGTTCTCTTAGGTGTGTCATAGGTATGCCCTAAAGTTTCCTTAAATATGCACACCTGACACCTTCTAGAAACCCTAATGATTAATACAAAACATATTCAAAAATATTACAAGTGTAAACAGGTCTTCTATTAAGCTTGTAAGACTTTATCCTTGTCGAGCAGACCTTTGTAACCTTCAGTGTGCTTGGAACAGTTCTCCGAGTAAGCTTTTACATAGAATATTTTCCTTGGAAAATATTCTTCAATCAGACTTCAATCTTCTGATTATATAAAACTTTGCTCGATATAAATCCTACGAGCAAACTTGTTCTTCTTGGATCTCTTCAACCTTTTGTTAATTAACTTATTTGAACAAGTTAAGTGTGCATGTGACACTGTAGCTTGCTCGAGGTTGAACTTTGCTCGTTGGAAGTCAAACTTCCCTCAAATATGTTGAGACCACTGTTTATTAAAGCTTGCTCGATCCACCAGTATACTTGGTTTTAGCTTGGTTAAATCAAGAGTTGCTCTGAAACAAACCTTACTCAACTTGAAGAAAAACCTTGTTGATGAAGTGTAGTTTGTTCGAACTAACACTTAGAAGAATTCCAGAAGATAATTTTGCTCGAAAGCAAAATACCTTGCTTGAATAAGTTCCAGGCTTGCTCGAAGGGTCAAGCTTGCTCGTATTCCATACTTAGCCATTTCTGAGGAGGTTAAGAATATTACAATCTCTCTTTGTTGAATCTTGATCCCAACATGGCTCATGTAAGGCCCCGTTACCGGTAGCCCTACTTTGGTGTTGGATTTACTCATAAACACAGTTCTACAAATCAGAGTTAATTAAAACTTTCGCGAAATAATATAAAACATCAATCATTTGTTACATATATCCATAATTTGTCTTTCAAAACATAACATAAATCATAACATTCAAAACATCATGACAATCTTCGGATGCCAGCCTCTTCAATCCTGTCATGTGTCCATCTCAAACTAGTTGTCTCAATCTGTTAACCTGCGTGCATACTAAAAGTCAGCTACGCTGAGTGAGTTCTAGTTAATCACATCACTTACTTAACATACACATATACGTGCCCGAGGGTACGCATTACATACTTAACCTGTCCATCAATCATCATACGCAATCATAACTAACCTTACGTTATAAAGAGCATTCTCCCTACATACCTCGGATATTATTAGGGTCCGGTACCCTTCATCCTCGGATATTATTAGGGTCGGGTACCCTCCATCCTCGGACATTATTAGGGTCCGGTGCCCTTTCTTCCATACCTCCTTAACATACTTTCTATATACATAATCGTAAGTTTGGCACATACATACATCATCCATTCTTCATATTACAACATACATATAACATCAACCATTTCCTGGTAGTACATGCAATTCCGAAGATCGTTCATGTACCGGCAAGAAACCATTCATACATTTCACATAATACATATATGGCATACACTTATCACTTAGGATAAGTGTATTAACTAATCACATCGAGTATGCACACAGCCCCGAAAATGTAACAAGGAATGGGGCTAGAAACTCACCTGAAGTTGGTTACGTTCACCGTTAATTGTTATTCCCTTCTTCGGTTGGGCACGGCTAACTGCATAATAATTACATGAATCAATTAACTATCACTACTCATCTCGCGTTTCTAATCTAATTATTACCCACAACGAACGGGGTCCGGGGGCAGCGCCCCTGGCAGCGGGGTCTAGGGGCGGCAGCCCCTAGCAGGGTCCAAGGGGCAGAGCCCCTAGCTGGGGTCGAGCTGACTCAAAGTTCAAGGGCTTATTTGTAATTAATTAATTCTTTTAGAAGTCAACGGACTGTTCTGACATTCTTTCAAAGTTCTAATTCGTTATGCAGTCCTTAACGAATGGGATTTCATAGCGAATTAACTATTATAGCGAATCTGGCTTTGTAACGAATCAAGCATTATAACGAACTGGTCCTTATGATGAATTGGACCCTTTCATGAACTGGTCCATATAGCGAATTGGTCCATCTAATTCGTTTCCTCTTTTAACGAACTGGTCATAACGAATCAAAGGTAATTCATTACCCCTTTCCCCTAACGAATCAGAGACGAATTAGAGCTAGTTCGTCGTGCTCCCTTATGCGAATTAACTAACGAATCACCCTTCAATTCGTTAAGTTCCCATAATGAACTAGGGTTAGGTCAAGGAATGTCAGAACATTCCCTGACATTCCTGTTACCTCGTATTAACTTTTCCGGCGCCGCCGGATTTGCCGGAAAAACGTGTTTTAACTCGTTTTTCACCGTTTTTCGTCTCGTTCGATCCAGATCTGAGCTAGGGTGATCCCTAAGCTCATCTTAGGTTCGGTTTATAACCAAAAATAGGATGTTGCAGCTCACCAGATAAGAAGGTGGTGGTGGCTGCCTGAGATGCACGTGCAATGTAAGTGGAGGCATAGGAACAAAGGGGTGAGGAGAGGTGGGGTTTGGTTAAATAATATTTATAAATAATTTAATTAAATTGTTTTAAATTATTTAAAGGTTTTTAAAATAAATTGTTAAAATGATCAATTTGTCCTCATGTGGAAGACACGTGACCTAACTAACGAGAAAAATTAGCTAGGTTAGAGTTGTAAACATTAAAGATAAAACATATCAATTTTGAATATAAAGGACAACAAGTGAAATTGCGTATAAACATAAAGGACAACATTTGTAATTATGTCAAATGGTAATGATAATGGTATAAAAATAATATTATTTAATTAAAAAAAAAGAAAAATAATGATTTTTATTATAATTTTATATTTAATGAAAGGGGATTGAATCTGAATAAATGCTCTAAATCTAAACTAGTCAAAACCCAAAGGCCATTATGAGCCCACCCACAGTTCTCTCTCTTACGAGTTTAACAGAGTTGAACGATCTAGTCAAACAACCTTATCTACCTCTTGAAACTTCAAATAAAATCCATGAATCCAAATTATATAAACAGCGTACACAAGAAGAAGCAAGAACCTGCGGTATGGAAACTTAAGGGGTTAAAGCTCACCGCCGACAAAGAAAAAACATACTCCGTCGCCGATTTCCTCGACTCTAAACGAGAAGACTCTGTTTTCGGTCCGGGAGCTGGTGCGGCGTCGGGGTGGGGTTAGGGTTGGTGGGTGGCCTGGGCTTTGGTGCTTCGGCTTGGAATTGTGTACGGCTTGCCTTTGGATTTGGGGTTGGCTGTGGTGTTGGAGTCGGCTTTGGATACGGGCAAGGGTTCGGGTATGGATCTACATGGGAGACGTTGAAAGCCCGAGTACTGAAACCTTCCAAGAGACAGATTTTGTGTAAATGTGGTTTCATATTGTATTTTTATTTTGAGGTTTTTTCTAAATTAATTATAGACGATTTTGCCAATGCTACTATTCGTAGTCCTCTACAAGCAGGCGTTAAAAGATCTTTTAAATTTATGTCAATCAATTAACATAAGCTTCGTATCAGTGACAGATCCAGAAAAATATTTCACAGGGGTCAGAAATTTTGATCGATACTTAACTATTATCTGTATATAATCTTTTTCCAGATTGGTTTGCCCATTCGAGTAGAAAAAATCAGGCTGGGTCGTATAAAAAATAAGTCAATCAAACAAAATATCATATAATCAAGAATTGTACGTGAAACATGTTAAAAAATACATAGTTAAAATAAAATATATCTAACGTTGTTCTCAACATGTTTTTGTTTTTATAAAATTTAACATAACATATATAATATATTTTTAGTAATGAAGAGGTAAACTTTTAACTAGAGAGTCGTAATATATATTTTTAAATTTGTTAATGCAATCAATTTATTACTAATTTAATTTATTAGATTTAATAATATAGTAAAAAGAAGACATACCTTCTTTCATTAGTAATTAAAAATAAAGTAAACGTAACAATTACTTTTTAAATTATTATTAAATATAAGATACTTTATTGTTTACACATTGTTTAATATTGTGAAATAATGAAGATAAAGAAAAATTAGATAGTACTTTTATATCTATTTTAAACTAGATAACTAAAAAGCAAAGTAGTGGACTGTTACTCTATCATCCCCATTTTTGTTCATATTGCAGCCTGCAACTACCAACTGTTGTCGGAAAAAACACTTCGATCCGATGATCTTTTTTATATCAATCTTTTTTCCTTCTCTATTTTCCAATAATTTACAGGGGACGGCGATGAAATTTCACAGGGGTCGTCCGGGAATTTATCGTATATATAACACTAGATATATTTGTTCCACAGGGGTCGCCCGACCCCGTAGCTATACCGTAGGTCCGCCTCTGCATCGTATCTGTTGTTAGTCAGTCACACTCAATAGTTCGCAGTTTATGACGAAACTTGTTGGCGTGGCATGACTTGATACAAAGTTAAAACATGTTAGGATTCAAGTTAAAACATGAGTTTCGATTATAAGCATTGGAGTACAAGTAAAACGTGTCAAAAACAGAGTCAACCCCGCATAATCTGTATATTAATCCAGACCACTTTTAACCAATGATGTTGAAGAGGTAGGTCCCAGCAGAGCCCAGTTGGACCCACAGACTCACCTTAAAAAGACGTCTGCGCAGTTCAACCCGCAAGACTCCTTAACGGACGTCTGCGCGGTTGAACCCGCAAGACTAAACTAAAAGAACGTCTGCGCAGAAACCAACTGGATCAGCAGGACCCACCACGCTCAGAGACGTGACGTCCTCACGTGCGGTACGCAAGCTGTTCCCGCAGGAAACGCCTACCAATGGTTTTCAGGTACTCCGCCTGTTCCCGCAGTTACGGATACCGGCCATCAAGGAAGGCCACCCGCGCAGCATGGCTACACGCACAAGGCTTAACTCTCATAATAATTCAGCAGTCACCTGAAGAAGGAATGAGCAAGCCGGGAACATTCCCGCACAAAAGCGTGAGGGGGAATACTCCCGCCCAAATGAGCCAGTCCGTACGATACTGAGGATCTTTTACTGTACCTGACGAGGTATGGGCAAAAGATCTGTCCAAAGATACGACAGCTCATTGACAACAGTATGGCGAGCAGCATGCTCCTGTACTGTATGTCACTATTAGCCGCTACCTACTCCCCAACTCCTGACATACCACGTGCCTAGCCTGTAGTTGGTGAAAAAGGAATAGTACACAGCAGGCCTGGTCACTATCAGCCGCTGCCTACTCACCAACTACCAGCATGGCACGTGCGTAGGCCACTGTTGGTGGAACAGGAATACTATTCAGCAGGCCACACCTCCTTGGAAACCTACCTCCGGCTATAAATACCCCAAATGGTATGATCATCTTATCTTATAACATATTATCATCATATTATACCTGATATCTGCTCTAGCAATCTCTTAATATACATTTATATTTAAAGAGCAATCTAGTCTGATTCTCACGCCGGAGGGTGGTCACAAGGAGGAACCCCCCCCCCTTCTCAGTGACAAGCTCACGGTGTCTGTTTTGCAGGTTATCAGAAGAACCATCTTTGCCGGGTCTAACCCCTCGTGGGAAACAGCTATCTAACCCCCAGGTTACCCGTAATCTGCCCGGGGTCCGGTTAGTGTTTCTTCATTGGCGCCATCTGTGCATAAAATCTAGAACTTCATTTTTCTCCAGTTTTTTCAAACTTCTGGAAAGATGGTTAACGTTACTCCGGTCCTAAGGCCAACGAGTTACCAGGAAGCCCCGGTAACCACAACCCCAGCTACTGGGGGGAACACCGGCGAGCACACAAATTTTACGAACACTACCCTGGTTACCCAAGCCGGGGCAAGTGCAGTAAATTTTACGAACACTACCCCAGTTACCCAAGCTGGGGCAAGTGCAGTAAACAACCATCCCCTGGGATTCAATAATACCCAGGTGGAAAGACAGCGGACGAGACTCCCCCGCCAAACACTTGAACAAGTTAAAGCGTGGGCGGAGGCACGTCAGAAGGAATTCCAAGCTGAGTTGGACGAACGCTTACGTTCCGTCCAACAGGCTGACGAATTTGGAAGCACTCGCCAACAGCTCAACATGAGCAGTGAGTGCGAGTCCTCGGACGATGATCAGGAGGAATCCGACACCGACGCAAACCCTCGCCTTAGGGCGAAAGGGAAGCGTAAGGAAACGAACTTCCAAACGAGAAGGAATTTCGGAGAAACCTTCAAACAAAGAAACGCGGGGGAAAACCCACGTGACTTCTCCAAAACCTTCAGACCAACGGCTGCAAACGCGAGAACATCCAAGTTTGCAAGGGACATTGCGGAAGCAATCGCCCCAAAAAGTGCCAAGCAGATGCCCAACATCGGCACCTATGATGGTATATCCGACCCAGATGATCACCTGAACAGATTCATAGCGGGGGCAACCGTCAGCAGCTGGACGGAACCCACGTGGTGTTATATGTTCCAGATGACACTGGTTGGAGCGGCTAGAGCGTGGTTTGACCGTTTACCGGTCCACCACATTTATGATTGGGCGGACTTCCAACACAAGTTCAGCCAACACTTCAGTCAACAGAGGAAGTATATTGAAGAGCAGTGGACGATCCTCAACTGCGTTAGAGATAAGGATGAACCTTTACTAGACTTCATCACTCGCTTTAACTCGAAAAAGCTGAGTCTGGGCGTTATAAGCGAAGACCTTGTTCGCGCCGCTTTCATCCAGGGCGCCGAATACCCAGAACTTATCCGCACGTTGACGGGAAAAGATGGCATGCCACCCACATGGGATGCCATCATGACGGCAGCCAAGCGCTTTGCCGAAACGGAGAAGCAACTGGGTGGGAATCTGCCCCAGACTACAAACTTCTACACGCAGGGGACTAGAGAAAATAGCGTCCAGTCCGCCTGGCAAAATAAAAGGAGGAAGCCAAGCATGTGGCAGTCAAGGGTAAACTTTGACACCTCATCCAGCTCTCGCTCCCTATTAGGCGGAAGGGATAATACACACCCATCAGGCCAACACACCAGGTGGACGCCCCTCACCAAAAGCGTCACGGAGATATTTGCCACTGAGAAACTCCCATGGCCAAAAGCTCCAAAGGTCCGACAACTACCCGACGCGGACCAGAGCAAATACTGTGACTTTCACGGCACAAAGGGTCACACCACTGAGAAGTGTTTATCTCTGAGGAATATTATCGAAACATTCGTCAAGGAAAGCAAACTTACACACCTGGTGGCATCAATCAGGAACAGAGGGCAGAATGACAACCGATACAAAAGCAACGGACGAAAGCCCGTTGACATCAGCATTCACATGGTTCGTGGTAACATCAGAGGAAGAAAAAGACAGAAGACAGAACCATGCGCATGGAAAGAAGCTGAGGTGCGCTTCCCGCGAGTGCCAGGAGGACCCAGCAAAGAGGGCCCTATCGTTATCAAAAGCCAGCTGGGACACTACATCACTTCCCGCACTCTTGTTGACAACGGTGCCTCATCAACAGTTATGTACAGGCAGTTCTTCGACAAGTTAGATGATGAAGACAAGGAACGCTTGGAAACGGTCTACGCCTCGATGGAAGGGTTCGACGGCAGCACAAACACCCCTCTGGGCATCCTATCTTTCCCCGTCACTCTCACAGACGGAAAACTCTCCCGCACAGAGGATGTAGACTTTGTCGTAATGAGGAAGCCACACCACACGTACGACATTCTCTTCGGGAGAGACGGGATGGCAAGATTCAACGCCGTAGTATCTTCAGTCCACGGCATGATGGGATGGCCAACAGCTGAGGGCGTGGCGATGGTCACCGGTATTCCCCAGGTATGCATCGCATCTGTCTCATCAACACCCAAACCAAAGATGGCTAAACCCACCATCACCGAACCAGAAGAATGGGCTTTTAATGGAAAATACCCCGACCAGGCGGTTACCATTGGCCCAACAATAACTGATCCTACGCGCACATTACTCAAACGCTTACTACAAAAAAACGCTGACATCTTCGCATGGAAACCAGCAGACATGACTGGTGTACCTCGAAGTAAAGCAGAGCATAAGCTCAAGTGTGACCAGGCTTTTACGCCGGTCATACAAAATCGTAGAGTAATGGGGGCGGAACAAGCTAACGCGTGTAGAACCCAAGTCAAGGAACTCCTTGACGCGGGCATCGTACGCGTTAGCAGATATCAAACTTGGGTTGAAAATCTCGTTATGGTACCAAAGTCTAACAAGCAATGGCGCATGTGCATAGATTTCAAAGACTTGAACAAAGCATGCCCCAAAGATTGTTACCCGTTACCCGAAATTGATCTTAAGGTAGATTCGTTATCACCGTTTCGCCTTAAATGCTTCCTTGATGCGTATAAAGGATACCATCAAATCCACATGGCCGTTGACGATCAGGACAAAACCGTATTTCGGACGCCCGATGGCACATTCTGTTATCAAATGATGCCATTCGGACTTAAGAATGCCGGGTCCACATACCAGCGCCTGATGGACAAAGAGTTTCATGCCCAAATTGGGAGAAACTTGGAAGTATATGTAACACCCCGTAACCGCAGCGGAAACGTACACGGGATGCAACAGACACATCTGATATCAACAGCATTGCTTATAAAGAAAACACCACTACATTAATTTATATCATATTACATTGTTGCTAGTTTCGTTATCGTCTAGGTGTTACAAACAAGTTTTACCGATAAGACATTAATATATTCATTGCAAAATATAGATCAGCAAGCTTCCAACAAGTAGCACAGATCATTAAGCACATATCAATCATTCCAACTTGGGCATACCTAGAAAACATGTAAAGAAAACGGGTCAACTACGAATAGTTGGTGAGTTTCACTAATTTAAATAAACACTGACAGATCATTTTAATAATCATTTATTAACAATGTAATTATGCGGGGAACTATGTTTTCCCCATAACATTTCCATTAATCTTCTGGGAACTATGTTACCCCAGAACAATTATAACCTCTGGGAACTATGTTACCCCAGAACAATAATAACCTCCGGGAACTATGTTATCCCAGAACAATAATAACCTCTGGGAACTATGTTACCCCAGAACAATAATAACCTCCGGGAACTATGTTACCCCAGCACAATCCCACACGATAAACAATTTATATATTCTATGCATCAAACCATATATATATTTAAATATACAAGTGTTTCCATACGATCGGTATGTACTTAAATACTTTAATAAAGACATGCTTTCCGCCCCGGGAAAATATTTAAAACAGTTCAGTAAAAGGGGCTCGTGAAAACTCACCTTTCTGTGAGTCGGGACGTGGTACAATGAACTGCTATAAGCCTGGATCTGTAATATGATATCTAGTCGTTGCTATATAATTCCCATAAATTAAATCCGTGTTAATCGGTACATCTGGGGACATTGTTAACCCAGTACTGTACTCGATCCGGGGACAATGTTAACCCCGTGACACTCCTAAGGACTCAGATTGTGCCATTACTTAGAGTCTGACGGTCAAAATTGTCATTTTTATGTTTTCCTTGATTTGCGTGCCTAGCACGGTTATCCGTTTTTAGTTTCAAAAATGAGTTTGTTCACACCCGACCCAAAAATGGTGTTTGACTGTTACTTTAGTTAACGTGATGAAATTAGAGCTCGGTTTGGACACCCCGTTTGGCCGCGGGGCCCGTTTCCGTCATTTAGGTGCCAGAAACAGTAAAATCGGGTAAAATTACCCAAATCATCCGAATTATTTTCGGATGATTTACTTTTATTTAATTTACTTAGTATTATGAAAATGGTCAATTTTTAGGTTTTTATATACCAGTCAGCTCGCTTATGCGAGTTTTGCCGGTTTACACGTTTTAAGCTTTAAAAAATTTGTTTTTATGTTCTTTTTAGCACAAATAATTACCCGTTTAGTCTCGGGTCTTGAAATTTTGCACAAAACTTATTTTGACAGTAAGAAATTTAATAAAAATTTTCCAGATTTATTTTTTTATATTTACATTTATTTATCTATTTTTAAACATTATTAAAACACTAAATATGTCAAAAATACCAAAAGACTTTAAAAAAATCCCAAATTTTTCTGGGACGGTCCCTGACATCCTCATAACTCCCTGGAATTTTTCCAGAACCCAAAACTCATTTTTCAAGCCATTTTCACAAAAACCGAGCTAGAAAGCCCTAGAACTCGTTTTACCGAAAAGCCCCCTTAGACTTCTCCAACTGAGCTCAAATTTTGTGTGTAACTTTTATATGTTATAAAAAGCTTATCCTAAACTTTCCAGAATTGTTCATCAAGTTTAGCTATTTTTCACCATTTTTGGCCAAAACCGAGCATTAAATTCACCAAATATTCATCCTTTATCCAAAAATTACCAAAAATTCACAGATCTCATATTTTCATATGTAGATCATCTCTGTGAAATTTCATGACCCGACTCTAAGCACACTACAATCTGTCCAAAATCACTAAATCACACGAAAACCGAACTATCTTGTGTTTTCTAGCGTTAGATCGCAAAGATCTTGGTTTCTAGCCTTTGCTAGCCACTAGATACAACACTTACAAGCACAATAACACTATACCAAGCAAGTTACACCAACAATCAAACCATTTCTTTCATAGTGTCGGTTTTGATAGAAAAACAAAGGTTTTTAACCGTAAAAATCCGCTCTCGACTCTTTTTACTCATTTCTTGGACCAAGATCCCTTGTATAACTTGTATACATCTCTTGATCATGCAAGAGTCGGTTTCATCTCGGGTTTTCACCCGTCTTTCACTTGGAAATTCATTTTTAAAGAATCTAACCGTAAAAATTCGTTATTGACACTTTTAACTCGTTTCTTGGATCAAGATCCCGTGTATAACTTGTATACATCACTTGATCTAGCAAGGATCGGTTCCATCTCGGGTTTTCACCCATATTTCACTTGGAACCTCTTGTTCTTGCAAAACAACTCAAAATTAAGAAATCAACACCAAAGATTATGCATTATAACATGCTTATACCTTGTGTTCTTGGTTAAAAGGGATGGATTTGGATGAACACTTGAATTGTTGGAAGAGATTTGAGAGAGTTTGATGTTGAAAAAAAGAAAATGAAATGATATTGTGAAGAGGGTGGGCCGATCGGTCCACCATATGGGGTGGGGTGGGACCCACAAGTCCATTCTAGGCCACATATTCGGATTTCCGTAATCCGGAT
The DNA here is from genome assembly GCF_021521415.1 of Bidens hawaiensis. NCBI lineage: Eukaryota > Viridiplantae > Streptophyta > Magnoliopsida > Asterales > Asteraceae > Bidens > Bidens hawaiensis. The sequence continues at coordinate 1,996,394 of NW_027491061.1, forward strand.
AATGTTTTGGATAATCTGGCTCAGTTCGTTTCTCGTTTAAACTCGTAATTCGGCTTAAAACGAGCCTAAAATGGTCGTTTTTCGGGTTAAAATAAAATTTACATAAAACTGATTTAAAAACTTTAAAAACTTAACCCATGACATTAAATGACTTAAAACATCATATTATTAATAATTACGCATCTTTTTCGGCTTGATCGATCGTCTCTTGCTTGGTTTGATGTTAAAGGTTTCGTTTATCGTACCGACGTACTAATAAATCGAAATCATTTTTCTGTGCTATAATTCACTTATCCCGAAGCATTAATACTTCGTAAACATCACTAAACATTATATACTTCGTCTATAATGTAATTCCCGATTCGTTCGGGTTTCAATAATCGTTCATTGGTTAATTGTAATTCCAATACGATTCACTATATAATCGAGTATGATTCGTACTATGAATCATATATACTCGTATACACGTACTATAACTCATATAATCAATACTAAATGACACGTAAATAGTATATACCGGCTAGGGTATACCTGGATTTGCCGGAATCGTTACATTCTCCCCCCGTTATAAAAATTTTGTCCTCGAAATTTTACACGTCAACTACTTCCTTTTGAGGAAATAGGTGGGGGTATTTCTTCCGAAATTCATCCTTTCGTTCCCAAGTAAATTCTGGGCCTCGTTGCGAATTCCATCTAACTTTGACCAACGAGATCTTATTGTGTCTAAGATGCTTGATCTTACCGTCCACTATTTCAATGGGCTCCTCTACGAAGTTGAGCCTATCATTTATTTGAACACCCTCTAAGGGTAACACCGATGTCTCATCCGCCAGACATCTTTTCAAATTTGACACATGAAACACGTTATGAACTGCACTTAGTTCCTCAGGCAGTTCTAATCGGTAAGCTACCGGACCGATTTTTGCAGTGATGCTGAATGGTCCAATGTATCTAGGGGCCAACTTCCCCGCCTTTCCAAATCTGACCACTCCTTTCCAGGGTGATACTTTCAAATATACCTTTTCACCATTCTCAAATGATAATGGTTTTCTACGGTTATCGGCATAACTCTTCTGCCGATCCCGCGCGGCCTTCAGATTGTTTTTAATTTCAAGAATCTTGTTGGTCGTCTCCTGGACCAGATCCGATCTAATGACCTGCGAGTCACCCACTTCAGACCAGCAAAGTGGTGATCGGCACTTCCGTCCATACAATGCTTCATAAGGTGCTGCCTTTATACTGCTATGGTAACTGTTATTATAGGAAAATTCAACGAGTGGGAGATGTTGATCCCAATTTCCCTTAAAATCCAGTACGCATGCACGAAGCAAATCCTCCAGGGTTTGAATGGTCCTCTCAGACTGACCGTCGGTCTGAGGGTGGTAGGCTGTGCTTAAATTAATACGCGTTCCCAGCGCTTCTTGCACAGCTTGCCAAAGCTTGGAGGTGAAATGGCTATCCCGATCAGAGATGATTGAGATGGGTATCCCATGACGAGACACAATTTCATTTATATAAATCTGCGCAAGTCTCTCCGTGTTATAATTATTTCTAATCGGAATAAAATGTGCCGATTTGGTTAATCGATCCACGATTACCCAAATTGCATCATGTCCCCGGGATGTCTTAGGGAGGTGTGTCACGAAATCCATCGTGATTTGCTCCCATTTCCATTCGGGAATTTCCGGTTGTTGTAACATTCCAGAGGGTTTCTGGTGCTCCGCCTTAACTCTCGCACACGTCGTACACTTGCCGACGTATGTGGCTATATCCTTTTTCATACCTGGCCACCAGTAAAATTCTTTCACATCCTTGTACATTTTATCTGATCCCGGATGTATGGAATATTTTGATTTATGTGCTTCGTCCATGATTAATTCACGAAGGTCATGGAGGGTCGGAATCCAAATCCGATTTTTGAAATAGAGAATTTCGTCCACACGCTGTTCGAAATTCTTCTCGTTACAGAAAAGTCCCTCTTTTTCCAATTGGTCCCCTTTCAACGCCTCGCGTTGAGCGACTCGAATCAAATCCGAAAGGTTCGACTGGACTATCATTCCCAACGCTCGCACGCGTAGTGGCTTAACTCGATCTTTCCTACTCAAGGCATCGGCTACAACGTTAGCCTTGCCGGGGTGATATCGGATGTCACAGTCATAGTCACTCAGTAACTCGACCCACCTTCGTTGTCTCATATTCAGTTCTTTCTGATCGAATATGTGTTGCAAACTTTTATGATCAGTGAAGATGGTGCACTTTGTACCGTAGAGATAGTGCCTCCAGATTTTAAGTGCGAAGATGACTGCTCCCAGTTCTAGGTCATGAGTAGTGTAATTTTTCTCGTGAACTTTTAATTGTCGAGAAGCATAGGCTATAACCTTACTATTTTGCATCAATACGCATCCTAACCCTCTCCGGGATGCGTCACAATACACGACAAAACCATCGTCTCCGTCGGGGAGACTTAAGATTGGCGCTTGGCACAATCTTTGTTTTAGCGTTTGAAACGCCGTTTCCTGCTCTTCACCCCATCCATACTTCCTATCCTTTTGAGTCAGGAGGGTTAAAGGTTGGGCGATGCTGGAAAAGTTCTCTATAAATCGACGATAGTACCCAGCTAAGCCTAAGAATTGGCGGATTTCCTTTGGAGATTTAGGCGCTTGCCAATTCTTAATTGCTTCAACCTTACTTGGATCGACGTGTATTCCTTGGTGGTTTATAACGTGACCGAGGAATTGCACCTCTTGTAACCAGAAGTTACACTTGGAGAATTTTGCATATAACTTCTCCTGATCCAGGAGCTCTAAAACTAACTTTAAGTGTTGCTCGTGCTCTTCTTTACTCTTCGAGTATATCAAAATATCGTCAATAAATACAATGACGAATTTGTCGAGATAGGGTTTACAGACTCGATTCATGAGATCCATGAATACTGCTGGCGCATTTGTTAGCCCAAAAGGCATAACTAAGAACTCGTAATGGCCGTAGCGAGTCCGGAATGCGGTTTTTGGGATATCCTCCTCCTGAATTCTAACCTGATAGTATCCCGATCTAAGATCTATTTTTTAAAAGTAGCTCGCACCTTGTAGTTGGTCGAACAGATCATCGATTCGGGGAAGAGGATACCTATTTTTGATTGTCAACTTGTTCAATTCCCTGTAATCAATGCACATTCTAAGGCTCCCGTCCTTCTTTTTCACGAATAAAACAGGTGCACCCCACGGGGAATAACTGGGACGTATAAATCCTTTATCCAACAATTCCTGCAACTGGTTGGATAATTCTTGCATCTCGGATGGTGCAAGTCGGTAGGGCGCCTTAGCAACAGGGCCAGCTTGAGGTAACAGATCGATTCTGAATTCGACCTGTCGGGTTGGCGGTAATCCAGGAAGTTCCTCTGGAAAAACTTGTGGGAATTCGCGTACCACGGGAATATCGTCCACCCGTTTTTCCTCAGAATCAGTGGCCGTCAGGCTCGCTAGATACGCCACACATCCCTGACGTATATATTTTAACACCTTGAGATGGGATATGAATGGTATCATGGTGCCCGGATTTTTCTCCTTGCACTAATACCTCCTCGTCATCCGACACTTGGATCTTGACGATTTTCTTTTCACAGTTTATTTCTACCCTGTTACGTGCTAGCCAATCCATTCCCACTATCACGTCAAAACTACCCAATTCTACCGGTAACAAGTCAATCAGAAAGGATTGTTCGTTCAGAATAAAAGGGCAATTCCGAACTATTTGATTAACTATCATAGTTTTACCGTTAGCGACTTCTACGGTGTAAGGTTCTATGGTTTCACCAATAGGAAGGTTTGCTATCGAAAGGAATCTAACGGAGACAAAACTTCTATCGGCGCCTGTATCAAATAATACAGAAGCGTAATGATCAGAGACGAGGAAGGTACCTGTCACTACGCTGGGGTCCTGGCGTGCCTCGTTCGCCCCCATCACGAATGCTCGGCCTCGCGCCGGATTGGACGACGATGCCTGACCCGTGAGTTGTCTCCCGTTTCCTCCCTAGTTCAGTTTCGGGCAGTTCCTTTTGAAGTGATCCGTGCTGCCGCATTCGTAGCAAGCACGGCTAGTGGTCACCATCTGGTTTCCTTGCGGGTTCTGCTGTCGGGCTGGTTGAGTCCTAAATGGTTGCGCACGAATAGGTTGCGGTTGTCGGTTCAGGTTGTTTAGATTTGTCTTACAATTTGGTGCGTAGTGTCCAATCCTGACACACCGGTGGCACACCACCTCTTTGCACACGCCACCATGGTGGTAACCACATTTCCCGCACTTAGGAAACGTTCCCTTCTGCGGTTCTTGCCTTCCGCCCGAACTCGTCATGGCATAGCTCTGGGCAGCAGGCCTAGCTCGTTTGCTTTGCTGCTTTTCCTGGATCCTATGGTCATGTGTACCCCGTTTCCCCCCAGCGGATTCTCCTGTCACCTTTAGTGATCCGCTCCGTAAGAAATCATACGTGACAACGCCAGCCTGTGTCACTGCACTTTCATACGTCTGGTGTCCCCCCGCGTTAACTATACTCCTCACCACTGGAGTAAGTCCCCAAATATAACGTTCCACCCTCTTCGTCTCTGGGGTGACCAACCACGGTACTAATCGTGACAGTTCATTAAACCGGTTGGTATAACCCAAGTGGTCCGCCCCCTTCATCTCCAGATTCCACAACTCATTTTCCAGTTTCTGCAATTCATTCTTTGGGCAGAAATGTTCCAACACAAGAGCCTTTAGCTCTGTCCAGGTCATGTGGTTTGTCGCCGCCTGACCTCGAGTCTGTACTATGGTGTTCCACCATGTCAAGGCATGGTCGGTGAATGTACAGGTGGCGTACTTAACGACACAATCCTCGGGACAGTTGCTGATATTCACCACTGATTCTATTTTCTCTATCCATTTAACTAACCCATTCGGTCCTTCAGACCCGCTAAACTCTAATGGCTTGCACAACATAAAGTCCTTGATCGAACATCCCCTGGATGCACGAATCGGTTCAGTACGGTTCGTCTCTACCGTAGGTATAGGGCCATTACTGTCAGTAACGACCACCCTAGGCAGTGCGTCATTACTCGGAATCGTGTTATCATTCCTTGGAGGATTAGCATTTTGTTCCCCGTCATTATTTATGGGCGTTTGATTGCTCGGAGGGGTTGGATTGGTCGAGTTGTTAATACTGGCGGCGATGCGCGATACTATATCCGGTATCGCCGCCTCCAACTGTTGAGCAATCAAACGGCTCACATCTACTTTCGATATTTTCGTTGATCGTTTCGGTGCCATTCTACACAACATCAAGAAAATACATATAATCATACCATCTCAAATCATAAAACACAATACATATTTCATTCATTAGTAAACATTGATACATATTACACAAACATCAGTTTACATACTTTCCAGTCACATTACATAACTAAGTTTTAATACAAGGGCCCTATGTCGATATCATCTCGACATAACCCGTAAAGGGGTCAGTGCTTGAATGATACCCAAAAGTATCTATAATGATATGCCCCAAAAGAGACCCACCCTAGGGGCCAGTGGTTGTACCATAACTAAACAAGATTCACTCCATGTTAGTATCACCACTAACTACTTACACAGAGTATAAAAAAAAATGGTCCCTGTCTATCCCCAACCCAAAACAACTAAACATGGTGGTAAACCAACCCCACCAACATCGCCACCAACACCACTAACACCGCCATCAGAACCCGAACCCGACTCTCCACCCGGTCAAGCATCCATTGGGAGTACGAGCACTCCCTCTTCAGCTGGGCGATTGCATACTGATGATCCAGTATGCAATCACCCAAGTACATTCTCCTTTGGACTCCCACCGTCAAGGCGGCGGAGTGCTCGTTCACCTGTTCGGTGAGCGTTCGGAGCCAGGCCGCAGCATCCCGTTCCTGTCTCGGGAGACCCCACACCGGTAGAGTCGCAGGCTCGGGTCGAGAGCTGGAGGACTCGCCCCTGCGAGTAGCAGGTCTGGGTGGGGGCGAGATAGGTCGGACTGGTGGAATACTGATCCGCGCCGTGAGGCGGGGTCCGAATCCAGGGGGTGCAGGAGCGACCTGTGGTGCGGGTGGGGTCGGGGATCTGGCCATCCTAGCTGAGGAGGACTGGCCGGAATTCCTCAAGCTAGCCTCGGAAGGCTCGGTGCTGGATGCTACAAGAGGGCTCCCGGAGTCCCCGGAGCTGACCTCCTCCGGGTCCTCCTCGATCGACACACTGGGGGTTCTTGACATATTACCTGCACACAAGTTAACAAACATATAGTTCTTTCCATAGTGTAAATCATAATCAAATTAATATGCACTTACTTATACAACTTGATCACATAACAATATTATCACATATTTGCACATATGTTGCCAATTTTACCTATTAAAGTCCCCCGTGACTTCCCCTGAATTCCCTCGTGTAGACAAGTCTGTTATTATGTTCCGAACCATAATAACCCACTTGTCCATCCAAGTTCATCCCGATCTCGTCACAATATATATTTAGTTGATATTCAGATCCTATAATACTTGAGCTACTGGTTATATTTTAGGTATCTTTTAAAGACATCCTAATTCTTTATAACCAATGGCTCTGATACCAAGTTCTGTAACACCCCGTAACCGCAGCGGAAACGTACACGGGATGCAACAGACACATCTGATATCAACAGCATTGCTTATAAAGAAAATACCACTACATTAATTTATATCATATTACATTGTTGCTAGTTTCGTTATCGTCTAGGTGTTACACACAAGTTTTACCGATAAGACATTAATATATTCATTGCAAAATATAGATCAGCAAGCTTCCAACAAGTAGCACAGATCATTAAGCACATATCAATCATTCCAACTTGGGCATACCTAGAAAACATGTAAAGAAAACGGGTCAACTACGAATAGTTGGTGAGTTTCGCTAATTTAAATAAACACTGACAGATCATTTTAATAATCATTTATTAACAATGTAATTATGCGGGGAACTATGTTTTCCCCATAACATTTCCATTAATCTTCTGGGAACTATGTTACCCCAGAACAATTATAACCTCTGGGAACTATGTTACCCCAGAACAATAATAACCTCCGGGAACTATGTTACCCCAGAACAATAATAACCTCTGGGAACTATGCTACCCCAGAACAATAATAACCTCCGGGAACTATGTTACCCCAGAACAATAATAATAACCTCTGGGAACTATGTTACCCCAGAACAATAATAACCTCCGGGAACTATGTTACCCCAGCACAATCCCACACGATAAACAATTTATATATTCTATGCATCAAACCATATATATATTTAAATATACAAGTGTTTCCATACGATCGGTATGTACTTAAATACTTTAATAAAGACATGCTTTCCGCCCCGGGAAAATATTTAAAACAGTTAAGTAAAAGGGGCTCGTGAAAACTCACCTTTCTGTGAGTCGGGACGTGGTACAATGAACTGCTATAAGCCTGGATCTGTAATATGATATCTAGTCGTTACTATATAATTCCCATAAATTAAATCCGTGTTAATCGGTACATTTGGGGACATTGTTAACCCAGTACTGTACTCGATCCGGGGACAATGTTAACCCCGTGACACTCCTAAGGACTCAGATTGTGCCATTACTTAGAGTCTGACGGTTAAAATTGTCATTTTTATGTTTTCCTTGATTTGCGTGCCTAGCACCGGTTATCCGTTTTTAGTTTCAAAAATGAGTTTGTTCACACCCGACCCAAAAATGGTGTTTGACTGTTACTTTAGTTAACGTGATGAAATTAGAGCTCGGTTTGGACACCCCGTTTGGCCGCGGGGCCCGTTTCCGTCATTTAGGTGCCGGAAACAGTAAAATCGGGTAAAATTACCCAAATCATCCGAATTATTTTCGGATGATTTACTTTTATTTAATTTACTTAGTATTATGAAAATGGTCAATTTTTAGGTTTTTATATACCAGTCAGCTCGCTTATGCGAGTTTTGCCGGTTTACACGTTTTAAGCTTTAAAAAATTTGTTTTTATGTTCTTTTTAGCACAAATAATTACCCGTTTAGTCTCGGGTCTTGAAATTTTGCACAAAACTTATTTTGACAGTAAGAAATTTTATAAAAATTTTCCAGATTTATTTTTTTATATTTACATTTATTTATCTATTTTTAAACATTATTAAAACACTAAATATGTCAAAAATACCAAAAGACTTTAGAAAAATCCCAAATATTTCTGGGACGGTCCCTGCCATCCTCATAACTCCCTGGAATTTTTCCAGAACCCAAAACTCATTTTTCAAGCCATTTTCACAAAAACCGAGCTAGAAAGCCCTAGAACTCGTTTTACCGAAAAGCCCCCTTAGACTTCTCCAACTGAGCTCAAATTTTGTGTGTGACTTTTATATGTTATAAAAAGCTTATCCTAAATTTTCCAGAATTGTTCATCAAGTTTAGCTATTTTTCACCATTTTTGGCCAAAACCGAGCATTAAATTCACCAAATATTCATCTTTTATCCAAAAATTACCAAAAATTTACAGATCTCATATTTTCATGTGTAGATCATCTCTGTGAAATTTCATGACCCGACTCTAAGCACACTACAATCTGTCCAAAATCACTAAATCACACGAAAACCGAACTATCTTGTGTTTTCTAGCGTTAGATCGCAAAGATCTTGGTTTCTAGCCTTTGCTAGCCACTAGATACAACACTTACAAGCACAATAACACTATACCAAGCAAGTTACACCAACAATCAAACCATTTCTTTCATAGTGTCGGTTTTGATAGAAAAACAAAGGTTTTTAACCGTAAAAATCCGCTCTCGACTCTTTTTACTCATTTCTTGGACCAAGATCCCTTGTATAACTTGTATACATCTCTTGATCATGCAAGAGTCGGTTTCATCTCGGGTTTTCACCCGTCTTTCACTTGGAAATTCATTTTTAAAGAATCTAACCGTAAAAATTCGTTATTGACACTTTTAACTCGTTTCTTGGATCAAGATCCCGTGTATAACTTGTATACATCACTTGATCTAGCAAGGATCGGTTCCATCTCGGGTTTTCACCCATATTTCACTTGGAACCTCTTGTTCTTGCAAAACAACTCAAAATTAAGAAATCAACACCAAAGATTATGCATTATAACATGCTTATACCTTGTGTTCTTGGTTAAAAGGGATGGATTTGGATGAACACTTGAATTGTTGGAAGAGATTTGAGAGAGTTTGATGTTGAAAAAAAGAAAATGAAATGATATTGTGAAGAGGGTGGGCCGATCGGTCCACCATATGGGGTGGGGTGGGACCCACAAGTCCATTCTAAGCCACATATTCGGATTTCCGTAATCCGGATAATGTTTTGGATAATCTGGCTCAGTTCGTTTCTCGTTTAAACTCGTAATTCGGCTTAAAACGAGCCTAAAATGGTCGTTTTTCGGGTTAAAATAAAATTTACATAAAACTGATTTAAAAACTTTAAAAACTTAACCCATGACATTAAATGACTTAAAACATCATATTATTAATAATTACGCATCTTTTTCGGCTTGATCGATCGTCTCTTGCTTGGTTTGATGTTAAAGGTTTCGTTTATCGTACCGACGTACTAATAAATCGAAATCCTTTTTCTGTGCTATAATTCACTTATCCCGAAGCATTAATACTTCGTAAACATCACTAAACATTATATACTTCGTCTATAATGTAATTCCCGATTCGTTCGGGTTTCAATAATCGTTCATTGGTTAATTGTAATTCCAATACGATTCACTATATAATCGAGTATGATTCGTACTATGAATCATATATACTCGTATACACGTACTATAACTCATATAATCAATACTAAATGACACGTAAATAGTATATACCGGCTAGGGTATACCTGGATTTGCCGGAATCGTTACAGTATACATGGATGACCTGGTCATTAAAAGCCTTAACCCAGAAGCGATGTTGAAAGACATCGAAGAAACATTCAACACACTCAGAAGGATTAACATGAAGCTCAACCCGAGCAAGTGTTCCTTAGGGATGGAGGAAGGGAAGTTCTTAGGAGTCATCGTTACAAAAGATGGCTTCAGAGCGAACCCTGAAAAGGTCGAAGCCATTATCAAAATGGAATCACCTACCACCATTAAACAAGCTCAGACACTGAACGGACGCCTAGTTGCACTTAACCGCTTCTTAGCAAATCATGCAGATAGGTCGTTCCCATTCGTGTCGACGCTGAGAAACTGTCTAAAGAAAACGCACTTCCGCTGGACACCAGAAGCGGAAGCAGCTTTTCAGGAAATTCGGTCACGTTTGATCGAACTCCCAACGCTCACAGCACCAGAAGCGGGAGAGGAATTAATCCTATACCTCTCCGCCACAGATAGAGCGACCGGGGCCGTCCTGTTAGTCGAGCGAAAAGGCATCCAGATGCCAATCTACTATGTTAGCCGTCTCCTAACAGACGTCGAAACTCGGTACTCTACCCTGGAAAAATTAGTCTTAGCACTTGTACAGGCTTCACGCAGGCTAAGACGATATTTCCAAGGTCACCCAATTACTATTCTCACCAACTTCAAACTTGCAAACGTTTTAGGCAAACCCGAACTTTCGGGACGCCTAGCCAAATGGGCAATAGAATTGGGAGAATACGCGATAAAATACAAGCCAAGGCCAGCTATAAAAGGCCAGGTCTTGGCCGACTTTATTGCCGAAGTCCCCGCATCGCGGGAGAAAGAGTGCCAGGACGAGGCTCAGCCCTCTCCAGCACTAGACATCGATGAAGTCTGGCGACTTTACACTGATGGAGCGGCCAGCAGCGAGGGCTCAGGCGCAGGGTTAAAACTTACCAACCCAACAGGCCAAGAATACACTTACGCTATTCGACTAGACTTTCCAAGTACGAATAACGAAGCTGAGTATGAAGCATTCTTGGCCGGGTTGAGGATTGCGCGTAAAATGGGAGTAAAGAACTTGGAAGCCCATGTGGATTCCATGTTAGTCGCCAATCAGATAAACGGGACGTACACGGCCGTGAACGACACAATGGCCCTGTACCTCGCTCAAGCAAAAACCCTCATGCGCGATTTTAATGATTGTAAAGTCATACACGTCAAGCGTAGCGAAAACAAATCTGGGATGCGTTAAGCAAGCTTGCGTCATTAGCTTTCACTCACTTGGGAAAGGACATCCGCATTGAACTCCTGGGAGCACCATCAGTCCCACACAAGGAAGTATGTGTCATCCAAACCGGCACAGAAACGTGGATGACACCAATAATAAATTACCTTGCGGCGGGCATACTACCGGAGTCAAAAACACAGGCAAGGAAACTACGCTGTAAAGCACTGAACTATCAACTCATTGATGACGTCCTTTACAGACGTAACTTTCTTGGCCCCCTCCTCAGATGCGTTGACGACCAAGATGCCAACTACCTCCTAAGGGAAGTACACGAAGGCATCTGTGGGATACATGCAGGTCCACGCGCAGTTGTAGCTAAGCTAAACAACGCGGGATACTTTTGGCCGGGGATGCATACGGATGCGCTGGCGTACATCAGAAAATGCAGGTCTTGTCAGCTCTACGCACCCAACACGCATCGCCCGAAGAATGAACTTGTTCCAGTCACCTCTGCATGGCCATTTCAGAAGTGGGCCATCGACGTGACTGGCCCATTTCCCACAGCAGCAGGGAACGTCCAGTTTCTAGTGGTCGCCATCGACTACTTCACCAAGTGGATAGAAGCAAAACCCTTAGCCCAAACGACCGCAAAACATATCAAGAAATTCATTTGGGAATTTATCATTTGTCGTTTCGGGCTCCCACAGAATTTGGTGAGCGATAACGGCACCAACTTTGCTGATAAGAAGCTACAACAGTGGCTTAAAGAACTTCAAATCACCCACACCTTTACCTCGGTGGCGCACCCGCAGGGTAATGGTGAGGTGGAAAGAGCAAATAGGAGCATCGTCGACGGCATAAAGAGAAGACTATTGAAACACAGATCCGGCTGGGTGGACGAAGTTCCACACGTACTTTGGGCACACAGAACGATGAAAAAGGCAAGTACGGGAGAAACCCCGTTCAGCCTCACTTATGGCACAGAAGCCATGGTCCCGGTCGAAATTGGTTTACCCTCACCAAGGGTCATGATTCAACCAGAGGACAATAATGCGGAAAGACGGTTAGACCTTATGCTAACCGAGGAACGCAGAGACTTAGCCGCAATGCGTGAAGAGAACTACAAACGACAAATGCAAAAGTACTACAACACGCGGGTAAAACTCTGCAACTTCAATGAAGGAGACTACATATTGCGTAACAACGAGGCTTCGAACCAAGATCGCCCAGGAAAGCTGACTCCTGTCTGGGAAGGTCCGTACGTTATCAAACAAGTGCTGGGAAAGGGCGCATACCGGCTCGAAAGGCTCGATGGCACTCCCGTCCCAAGAACATGGAACGGAGGTCAATTACGCAAGTGTTACATGTAGATCAATTCCAAATTTGTAAAAGGCCCAGAGCCACTTTTAACGGAAATGATTCTCTTTAGAACATTGACGCTGATGATTTTATACTTGTAAACTTTCCACACGGATATGCCGGTCTTCACCGCATAATTACGAGGAAAGTCGTTGCTTGGGGAAGGCGGCAAAACCCGCATAAACCCAAAAAACGGCAAACCTTCACGCAGGTCAGATATAGGTAAAGTTTAGCCATCCAACTAAGTGCAAGTGACGGTCCTACCCGCACAATCACGAAAGAGGAAGAAAAACTTCACACCTATTATCTACCACGTTCAAAGGTTAACTTATCCTAAACACTTAGAAATTTCAAAAAAAAGGATAAGGAAAACCTACACGCAGGTCAGATATAGGTAAAGTTTAGCCATCCAACTAAGTGCAAGTGACGGTCCTACCCGCACAATCACGAAAGGAAGCAAAACTTCACACCTATTCTGTCACGTTCAAAGGTTAACTTATCCAAAACACTGGGAAAATTGCTAAAATAAACTAAAATATGCATGCGCAATTCATATAACGTTTATAACGCAAGTCTCAAAGATTCAAAAGTAAGCGGGAATATACCCCTTACCTTGGCAACCAAGTAACTATAAGACGGGTGCGGGTACAGTGTCAAGGCAAAACCCTTCACATACTTAACACCCGCAGGGAATTGAAGCCAAAAATACCTCGGCAACCAAGTAACTATAAGACGGGTGCGGGTACAGTGTTAAGGCAAAACCCTTCACATATCTAGCACCTGCAGGGAATTGACGCCAGGAATACCTTGGGAGTAAAGTAACTATAAGACGGTTGCGGGTACAGTGTCAAGGCGAAACCCTTCACATACCTAGCACTCCGCAGGGAAATGAAACCAAGAAGGATCTTCTGGGCCATGCTTGCGCACACGGGAATAACATCCCCGCATAGCGGGAACGTCGAGAACTAGATTGAAACTTCAAGATGGAATTGGTGGTTTTAACATAATTGATCACTATGTTCAAAACTACCAAAACCTCATGGAGAATCTACACAAGAGGTACTCAACGCTCCTGACTTGCGAGGAGGTTACAGACCTACCCGCATCATACCCAAAGATCAAGCAGAACAGTGGGAAATTCTGCGTGACATTAGGACTTCCGTGGGTAGAATCCCCATGGAAAACCTTAAAACTAAACCCTTTTCAAAAACCCTTTGCTTAAGTCCAAAAGTTCACCTCACTTTATTAAACATTCATGAGAAGAACATTGGACTGGGGGGACTTGAAGAGGTAGGTCCCAGCAGAGCCCAGTTGGACCCACAGACTCACCTTAAAGAGACGTCTGCGCAGTTCAACCCGCAAGACTCCTTAACGGACGTCTGCGCGGTTGAACCCGCAAGACTAAACTAAAGGAACGTCTGCGCAGAAACCAACTGGATCAGCAGGACCCACCACACTCAGAGACGTGACGTCCTCACGTGCGGTACGCAAGCTGTTCCCGCAGGAAACGCCTACCAATGGTTTTCAGGTAATCCGCCTGTTCCCGCAGTTACGGATACCGGCCATCAGGGAAGGCCACCCGCGCAGCATGGCTACACGCACAAGGCTTAACTCTCATAATAATTCAGCAGTCACCTGAAGAAGGAATGAGCAAGCCGGGAACATTCCCGCACAAAGGCGGGAGGGGGAATACTCCCGCCCAAATGAGCCAGTCCGTACGATACTGAGGATCTTTTACTGTACCTGACGAGGTATGGGCAAAAGATCTGTCCAAAGATACGACAGCTCATTGACAACAGTATGGCGAGCAGCATGCTCCTGTACTGTATGTCACTATTAGCCGCTACCTACTCCCCAACTCCTGACATACCACGTGCCTAGCCTGTAGTTGGTGAAAAAGGAATAGTACACAGCAGGCCTGGTCACTATCAGCCGCTGCCTACTCACCAACTACCAGCATGGCACGTGCGTAGGCCACTGTTGGTGGAACAGGAATACTATTCAGCAGGCCACACCTCCTTGGAAACCTACCTCCGGCTATAAATACCCCAAATGGTATGATCATCTTATCTTATAACATATTATCATCATATTATACCTGATATCTGCTCTAGCAATCTCTTAATATACATTTATATTTAAAGAGCAATCTAGTCTGATTCTCACGCCGGAGGGTGGTCACAAGGAGGAACCCCCCCCCTTCTCAGTGACAAGCTCACGGTGTCTGTTTTGCAGGTTATCAGAAGAACCATCTTTGCCGGGTCTAACCCCTCGTGGGAAACAGCTATCTAACCCCCAGGTTACCCGTAATCTGCCCGGGGTCCGGTTAGTGTTTCTTCAGATGTTAAAATGGGTTTGATATGGTTCTTGAACAGTTGCCAAAGAATATAGAAAGAATGCAGATAGAAAATAGAAAGATACAGAGATTTGTTTAATTCAGTTTATGCATATCCATTAATAAAAACTTATGGCCTTATATAGCCTTTTCTAAAAAATGAATAATTCAAAGATAAACTCCTAATTATTTGGAGAACGTTGGGCATCCCCACGTTTCCATTATTTTCCACTGTTACGAACCTTGTTCGTAAATCAAATGATCCAAAGAAAATAAATAGAAACCTATTTAGAATTATAGAAAGATGATCAGATAATTTTCATATTTTCATTCATAATCTTCACAAAATACACACATGACTATTAAATAGAAACAAGACTAAACTACCCACTACTTCTTAACACATGTTCTACTAAAATAATGGAGTATCTGCCCATTACTTAACACACTAATTCTAAACAAAATGTAAAATAACTAATAATATAATTTATTATGAATAATTAAATAGAGCACGTAACAATCCATCCCCGTTAAACAATCCTTGTCCTCAAGGATGAGATCGGAAAAGGCTCGGTAATAGGCCACGGCGGCCGCCACTCGGTCCTTCCTACGACATTTGGAGAAGTAATATTGAGATGCCATGGTTGGCGCCACTCGTGATTTTCGACCGCCCATTTTGTTGGTGTCATTTGTTTTATTTCCTTCGTTGGATCCGTGTTTGACATTCTTGGAGCAGGTGATGGTGTGGATTTAGGCATTGATACGGTTGTAAGTGTTGACCGGGTTATTAGTGCAGGTGGTGGTGCTTGTTGCGGGGCTGATTTCGGTGTAGATGGCGTACGTAAACAGGCTCGTTTCGAGGCTGGCTTTGTAGCAGATTTTAGTGGTGGTGCAAAGGTTGATGGAGGTGATTTGATGACAGTGGTGGGTGGTAGTGTGGCGGCAGTGGCCAGTGTTGGAGTTGTGGTGGCGGAAACTGTGGCAGGGGTTGGGAACCGAATGCTTTTGAGAAGATCGATCATCTAAGCAATAGTTGATATGATTCGATCCAACGACTCGTTCCATTCTTGAGTGTCCATAGAGTGGATCAAGACCGCTTTGATACCACTGTTACGAACCTCGTTCGTTAATCAAATGGTTCAAGAAAATAGAAAGAAACCAGATAGAAACTAGAGACTTTTGGAAGAGATTTGATTGATCAAACCATAATATTTTTCATTCATGATCTTCATACTAAACATAAACTCCTTAAATAGGATTACAATAACAAGAAAATAGAACTAACCATAAACGTGAGATAGTGGTTCAAACTAACCACCCAGTACATGCAAAATTAATAAAAATAAATAATTAAAACATAAACTAATAAAGGTACATAACAGGGTTATCAGGTTGCTCGCTTATTAATGATTTATTAAAAGAGCATATACTTCATCAAGTTTTGAAAAACGAAAGACATCATAACTAAATTTGTTCACCTACCATACCATTGTAGTTTAATAAGAATTGCATGGATCTTTCTGATTATTTATACTTCTTTTTAGTGTTATCTTAATGTTCATTAACTTTCTCGAGTTATTTTTGTTATTAAATTGCATTTAATTAATTATGTTAAACGCATAATTTCATATCTATTAAAATAATTGAGTTGGGTACACTTGACATCTTTTTATTTGACCAACTCTATTGTTTCTATATATAACAACCAGTTCTATGATTTTCTTAATAATTAAATAATTCAAAAATAAATTAAATTAATCAATAACTCACAATTAATTCACATACTAAAATTATTTAAATCATCTATAAACAAATCTTTAACTAAAACCGACAATTTTAATATTCATAAGTTAAATTTTAAACTTAAACCGAATCTGACACAATTAATGTTCAATTTTAATATTCAAATTTAGACAAAAACTGACAACATAATTAATTTATATCCTTACTAAATGTATTTACTCTAAATCTAAATCATCGATAAATAAAAACCGTGTAATAACTATTGTCAAACCCTCAAATATTAGACGTCCAATTTTTAAAATTTCAAATTTCCGCTACTTATTGACCTCATTTTATACTTCGAAAACTATTTCAACAATCATTTCTACAAAATCAGTATTCCATATTCATTTGTTTATATCATCATTTTCACTCTTCTGAAACTGTTATAACTTATAACTACGACTTTGTATTCAAATTTCTATCGTTTGTTATTGTTTGTAGGTGAAATTCACATTTAATTTAATTATGTTGTCCTTATTTGGTTTTTGGTTGTTATGCAGGCAAGTTAGCTTGGGAATTGGAGGTATGCAAACTGGTTAGCTGAATGATTCATGTTAAAGTTTTCGTATTATCAGTTATACTTAAATATATTTCTTTTTTTTATTGTTGGTGTACCTTGACTAAAACTTAATTATTTGAATTGTTGGATATGTTTGCACTTACTCTTATATGTTGCACACGTCTTGCTGCTACTTAGGTAGGTCAGATCATGAAGTTTGAGGACCATTCAGAGACTAGCTCGAGCCATGATAGGACCTGGTCACCAAATGCATGTTCTGACTAATGTAAGATTTCTTAAAATTCGTATTTACAGTTTTATTTTTATATGTTGAGAGCTCCCTCTATTCATATTTATAGTTTAAGGACCATTTGGAGACTAGTTTTAGCCATGGTAGGACTAGGTCACCAAAGTTCCACCTGCTCCTTCCAAGATTCAATAGACATGTTGAAGATTTTGAGATATACGAAAATATTGTTGATTTATTTCCTTATCGAAATTATTATATTAATTATTTCGATTACATCCATTGATAATTCTTACTAATTTGTTTTTTAATAGTTCAGTATAACTAACATTTATTTGTTTTTAATAATTTCAGTTTATAGCGGCCCAACTTGGTAGATTGGCTAATTGCATGGAAAAAGTATTTGATGGAGAGTAGGTTGATTGTGTTTGTTTTGGTCATTACGAATGTGTTTTATTTATTATTTTCTATCATTTTTTTATGTAGCTTAGACAATTCATGTAAATTAATTAAATTTTATATGAATAACAATATTTATTTTTTCTGTGTTAAAATTTTTGAATCTTATCTTGAAAGTCTTAACAATTAGTTATTCAACTTCCAAAAAAACGGAACGTATTTTATAATACTATATACAATTATTTAATTCTGTTTTTAAATTTTAAAATTGACAACTATTGCAACAATCTTTTGTAGTTTTTATTAATATTCAATCTCAACAAATTTCCCATATTTTAAATTTGACCAAATATTAATTAGCATAAATAACAATTTTATATAATTTACTTTTGATTATAATAAGTTTTGTATTAAAAACGCATTAATTTATTTGACCAATTTAATATGTGGTGTATTAATTATTTCAAATTTATATTTAAAAAACCTTATATATTTACTTTAATTGCTTATTTATTTTAAAATATTCATCATCTTTAATTTTAACGAAACATTCCAACCATTTATACATTAATTTATTTATGTTTTTTAAGAACCGAATATGACCACTCTTTTTTAGTTTTAATATTCTCCAATCTCAATAAACTTTACATCTTTTATATTTGACCAATTTTTAATTAAGCATAAATGTCAAGAATTACCGATTCGTCAAAATTATTCCGGCCATATTAAAAAATAAAATAAATAGAAAATAAAAAAATTTCGTCTTAAATATTTGACCAATTTTTAATTAGGCGTAAATGTCAAGATTAATGTATAAAATTGAAAAAAAAAATATCTAATGAAATTTATTGCTAAATAAGGCAATGATGCTAAAGTCTTGACAATAATTTTGTGATAATTAAAAAAATTAATAGTATATTGTTTAGTTAGTAAACTTCTAAAAGAATGAAAAGTTTTTTATAATAAAGCCTTGAATGTTATTTGGGTTTATCTTTTGTAGTTTGTAGTTTTTATTAATATTCAGTCTCAACAAATTTCACATATTTTAAATTTGACCAAATATTAACTAGCATAAATAACAATTTTAAATAATTTACTTTTGATTATAATAAGTTTTGTATTAAAAACGCATTAATTTATTTGACCAATTTAATATGTGGTGTATTAATTATTTCAAATTTATATTTAAAAAACATTAGATATTTACTTTAATTGCTTATTTGTTTTAAAATATTCATCATCTTTAATTTTAATGAAACATTCCAATCATTTATACATGAATTTATTTATGTTTTTTAAGAACCGAATATGACCACTCTTTTTTAGTTTTAATATTCTCCAATCTCAATAAACTTTACATCTTTTATATTTAACCAATTTTTAATTAGGCATAAATGTCAAGAATTACCGATTCGTCTAAATTATTCCGGCCATATTAAAAAATAAACTAATAAAATAAATAGAAAATAAAAATTTCCGTCTTAAATATTTGACCAATTTTTAATTAGGCATAAATGTCAAGATTAATGTATAAAATTGAAAAAAATTATCTAATGAAATTTATTGCTAAATAAGGTAATGATGCTAAAGTCTTGACAATAATTTTGTGATAATTAAAAAAATTAATAGTATATTGTTTAGTTAGTAAACTTCTAAAAGAATGAAAAGTTTTTTATAATAAAGTCTTGAATGTTATTTGGGTTTATCTTTTGTAGTTTGTAGTTTTTATTAATATTCAGTCTCAACAAATTTCCCATATTTTAAATTTGACCAAATATTAATTAGCATAAATAACAATTTTAAATAATTTACTTTTGATTATAATAAGTTTTGTATTAAAAACGCATTAATTTATTTGACCAATTTAATATTTGGTGTATTAATTATTTCGAATTATATTTAAAAAACCTTAGATATTTACTTTAATTGCTTATTTATTTAAAAATATTCATCATCTTTAATTTTAATGAAACATTCCAATCATTTATACATTAATTTATTTATGTTTTTTAAGAACCGAATATGACCACTCTTTTTTAGTTTTAATATTCTCCAATCTCGATAAACTTTACATCTTTTATATTTGACCAATTTTTAATTAGGCATAAATGTCAAGAATTACCGATTCGTCTAAATTATTCCGGCCATATTAAAAAATAAACTAATAAAATAAATAGAAAATAAAAATTTCCGTCTTAAATATTTGACCAATTTTTAATTAGGCATAAATGTCAAGATTAATGTATAAAATTGAAAAAAAATTATCTAATAAGGTAATGATGCTAAATTCTTGACAATAATTTTGTGATAATTAAAAAAATTAATAGTATATTGTTTAGTTAGTAAACTTCTAAAAGAATGAAAAGTTTTTTATAATAAAGTCTTGAATGTTATTTGGGTTTATCTTTTGTAGTTTGTAGTTTTTATTAATATTCAGTCTCAACAAATTTCCCATATTTTAAATTTGACCAAATATTAATTAGCATAAATAACAATTTTAAATAATTTACTTTTGATTATAATAAGTTTTGTATTAAAAACGCATTAATTTATTTGACCAATTTAATATGTGGTGTATTAATTATTTCAAATTTATATTTAAAAAACCTTAGATATTTACTTTAATTGCTTATTTGTTTTAAAATATTCACCATCTTTAATTTTAATGAAACATTCCAATCATTTATACATTAATTTATTTATGTTTTTTAAGAACCGAATATGACCACTCTTTTTTAGTTTTAATATTCTCCAATCTCGATAAACTTTACATCTTTTATATTTGACCAATTTTTAATAAGGCATAAATGTCAAGAATTACCGATTCGTGTAAATTATTCCGGCCAATTTAAAAAATAAACTAACAAAATAAATAGAAAATAAAAATTTCCGTCTTAAATATTTGACCAATTTTTAATTAGGCATAAATGTCAAGATTAATGTATAAAATAGAAAAAAAAATTATCTAATGAAATTTATTGCTAAATAAGGTAATGATGCTAAATTCTTGACAATAATTTTGGGATAATTAAAAAAATTAATAGTATATTGTTTAGTTAGTAAACTTCTAAAAGAATGAAAAGTTTTTTATAATAAAGTCTTGAATGTTATTTGGGTTTATCTTTTGTAGTTTGTAGTTTTTATTAATATTCAGTCTCAACAAATTTCCCATATTTTAAATTTGACCAAATATTAATTAGCATAAATAACAATTTTAAATAATTTACTTTTGATTATAATAAGTTTTGTATTAAAAACACAATAATTTATTTGACCAATTTAATATGTGGTGTATTAATTATTTCAAATTTATATTTGAAAAATCTTAGATATTTACTTTAACTGCTTATTTGTTTTAAAATATTCACCATCTTTAATTTTAATGAAACATTCCAATCATTTATACATTAATTTATTTATGTTTTTTAAGAACCGAATATGACTACTCTTTTTTAGTTTTAATATTCTCCAATCTCAATAAACTTTACATCTTTTATATTTAACCAATTTTTAATCAGGCATAAATGTCAAGAATTACCGATTCGTCTAAATTATTCCGGCCATATTAAAAAGTAAACTAATAAAATAAATAGAAAATAAAAAATTTTCGTCTTAAATATTTGACCAATTTTTAGTTAGGCATAAATGTCAAGATTAATGTATAAAATTGAAAAAAAATTATCTAATGAAATTTATTGCTATATAAGGTAATGATGCTAAAGTCTTGACAATAATTTTGTGATAATTAAAAAAATTAATAGTATATTGTTTATTTAGTAAACTTCTAAAAGAATGAAAAGTTTTTTATAATAAAGTCTTGAATGTTATTTGGGTTTATCTTTTGTAGTTTGTAGTTTTTATTAATATTCAGTCTCAACAAATTTCCCATATTTTAAATTTGACCAAATATTAATTAGCATAAATAACAATTTTAAATAATTTACTTTTGATTATAATAAGTTTTGTATTAAAAATGCATTAATTTATTTGACCAATTTAATATGTGGTGTATTAATTATTTCAAATTTATATTTAAAAAACCTTAGATATTTACTTTAATTGCTTATTTGTTTTAAAATTTTCATAATCTTTAATTTTAATGAAACATTCCAATCTTTTATACATTAATTTATTTATGTTTTTTAAGAACCGAATATGACCACTCTTTTTTAGTTTTAATATTCTCTAATCTCAATAAACTTTACATCTTTTATATTTTACCAATTTTTAATTAGGCATAAATGTTAAGAATTACCGATTCATCTAAATTATTCCGGCCATATTAAAAGATAAACTAATAAAATAAATAGAAAATAAAAAATTTTCGTCTTAAATATTTGTCCAATTTTTAATTAGGCATAAATGTCAAGATTAATGTATAAAATTGAAAAAAAATTATCTAATGAAATTTATTACTAAATAAGGTAATGATGCTAAAGTCTTGACAATAATTTTGTGATAATTAAAAAAATTAATAGTATATTGTTTAGTTAGTAAACTTCTAAAAGAATGAAAAGTTTTTTGTAATAAAGTCTTGAATGTTATTTGGGTTTATCTTTTTATTTCACAATCATTTGTTTTCATACTAATACTATTTACAACTTAAAGTATGTTGTCGTCCCGAATAACATATAACAACTTATGTTGTCCTTTCAAATAATATGCGTTTGTTCGAAAATTTCAATATTTTCTCTCGTGTCGTACCCTGGCTAATAACCTAGTATATATATATATACTAAGTTAGTTACACGTGTAGCACACAAATTGAAATAAATATTTTTATTTAAATAATAACATAATATCAAATATAAATGTACAACAGATATTAAAAGATATTATTAAAAAGAGAAATTGAAATATTAAAAAGAAAAAAATAAAAATTATTAATAAGAATGCGAAATGTATCTAATATGAGAGAGATTAAGGAAAATTTTGTAGGGATCACCATGGTTATGACATGTGGCACTTAGAAAACTTTGTTTATTATATAGTGTGTGTGTGTCTATATATATATGTATATATATATATATAATTGATTTATTTTGAGAACCACTTTAAGTTTTAAAAACTCAACATAACAATTTTTTTTGAATTTTTTTTACACATATGTAATACGTAAGTGTAAGTAACGTAAAAAAAATTACAGTATTTTTTACACACCGAATCAACTAATTACACATGTTTAACTAACATTTAAACTTGTGTAATTATCAAAAATATTTATTCTCTCTCCTGATTAATTTTTTAATCAAATTTATTCTCAGCCACATATTCTATACTCATTTAATTAAATGTGTGGTCCATATTAAGTTCTTAAAGTTCTAACAACTCATCAAGTTCTTAAAATATTCTCTCGTATATATATATATATAGACACACACACACACACTCTAGTTTTTATCCCCCGTATTACGGGGGTTGTTTTATCTTATTTGTTTATAATATTTATTTATTGTTTGAATTTTTATTTTTTTTATTCTATAAAAGTTAATAATATACTTATGTTTGATGATAAAGTGTTTCATAAATAAATGAGATGTTATAATCCGGTTTAAAAGCTATACGGGTTTGATGATTTTGTCACTATATAATTGGTTTTTTAATTATAAATAATATATAACTTTTTTTTAAATAAATCAGATATTAATTTTGGGTATATCCCTGCTTTATAGGATTTTTAAATCAGATATTTGGTGAGATTAGTTTTTAATTTAATGAGATGTTATAACCCGTTTAAGAAATATTTGGGTTTGATAAGACCCATACCCATGAATTTGGGTCAAATGCATGAGAAACCTTCATTTAAAAATCAAGCAAATCTGGTGACTCAAAAAAATGGGGGAGCGACCACATCGCGACACATAGGATTTTTGGTTTTAGTTTATATATATATATATATATTTATATATATTATATATATATATATATAAAGAGAGGATCATGAGAGAACTCCATTTTATGGAGAGAACTAACAATGAAGTATTTTTAATTTAATTAAAAAAAATATTTTTTAAATTTTTTTTCTTTCATCCTTCTTATATGTTGTTATTCTTCACCACAAAAAAATATAAAAACAAAAAAAATAAAAAAAATAACAAGTAATGCATATATGCAATACACCGACTTTTTTTATAATGCATATGTGCAATAGTGTGCATTTTGATATTTTAAATAGTGTTGAATAACATATATATAGTTGTTTGTATTGTATATTTTGCAATAGTGTTATATTATATACAAAAAATTAAAAAAAATCGATATAGTGCATATACGCATTAGTGTTTTATTACATATATGCGATAATGTGTTTTGCATACAATTATTAGTGTCGTATTTGCATATATTCAATAATGTGTATTGGATAATGCAATTGTGTTGTATTATATGCAATAAACACTATTGTATATATGCAATAGGCATTAGTGCACATATGCACTACAGTACTACACCGACAAGTTTTTTTTAGGAACAATATCATCTTATTAAAAGGAGGAAAGAAAAAGAAATCACAAAATATTTTTTTTAAAATAGTTAAAAATAATTCTTTACTAGTTCTCTAGTTCTCTCTTTAAAAGGAGTTCTCTCTAGATCCCACCCCTATATATATATATATATATATATATATATATATATATATATATATATATATATATATATATATATATATCATTTTTACTACGTGTTATTATCAATTATATTTTTGATTTCCTATTATATTGTCTCATACATATGTATTTTAGAGCTTAGGGTCATCTAGAAGCCACCTCTCTCTCTCTCTCTCTCTATATATATATATATATAGAAATGTTAAAATAAAAAGTAATGTTTTCCTAAAAAGTTTAGGAAGGATTTTCCACCATTGGATTAACATCATATATTAAGGATATGATTATAATCTTAGTTTATTTTGTATTTATGGTATGTCATTATATAATTAATAAAAATTTAAAAATATCTAGATTTTTTTCCTTAATAATCGACATTTAGTTTAACATTAAAAAAAATTAACAACATAATCGTATATTCTGGATCAATATATCACACTATCAATTTTATAATATGATAAATATCTCACGTATATCACACTTTTCTGGATCGAAAACATTGAATTAACCTACAATATTCTTATTTTTCACTCTCTCATTTAGTAGTATCAATTAAACTTCTTATTCAATACAATATTCAATATGGAGACCTTCACGGATGAACATCAATTAAGTAAAATTCCAGTATTATTGTTGTTCTCATGGTGTGTTATGTTCTTATGAATATTGTCTAACTATACAAATTCATAAGAATGTTTTGTTATGTGTCATTATTGTGTGTTTAGTAATTCGTTGTCGTAGTTATGTTGTTTTTTGATTTCGGATATATTGTTATAGTGTTACTAAAAATTCTGTTACGATGTTGTGTTTTGATTCCGGTGATCGTTGTCTCAAAAACATAATGATGTTGTTACTTGTTGTTTGTTGTGTTTATTTGCCACGTACGATGTGTTTATTAAGAATGTTTTTTATTAATTTGTTTGTGTTGTTAATTGTTGTTTGTCTGTTACGATGTTTTTTTAACCGCCATTACGGGTGCGTTATGTTCCTTTGATCGATGTCTAAATATATAATAATGTTGTTATTTGTTGTCTGGTGTGTTTATTATTTGTTTTCGACATGCTTATTCACGGTGTTTTTTTCTGTTTTGTTTTTTAATTTTATGATCATCAGCCGATAAAATCTGGTTCAGAATTTTGTAGTCTGTTAATTATAGTGTTGTATGGATGGCTTGTTATATTGGATTGTAGTGTGTTTTGCTTGGTATTTCGATTATAGTGTCTTATGGCTTGTTTTGTATTCTGCGTAGATTAGTTACTTTCAGCCTTGTTATTTTAATTTCAAGTTAATTAGGTTCCTTGTATTTACTTCACAGATCCACAAACCTACCAAGAGCTTGGGATTCAACACATCTCTCCCAATTTCGGCACTAAGACGTACACGCCAATTGTTTCTACATCAATGATACCCAATGAAGGTATGATTTTTGATTCTGTAGACGTTGCAGAACAATTCTACAAAAGATATGCTTTAGCGGGTGGATTTTCTATAAGGAAAGGCACACAATCGGTCGTTAATAACGTTCTTCGGCTCAAGTATTTTGTTTGTACCAAGGAAGGGTCAAGAACTGTTAAGGAAGTTGACACGCTTAGTCAAGATTATAAAAGGAAAAAAGAGCGTAGGCGAACTTCTCAAAGAACCGGATGTAATGCACAACTCCGCTTGGTTTTAACTGATAAAGGCAAATATAGGGTCAAATATTTCGGCGAGGCACACAATACACCTTTTGTTAACGAAAATGATATGCAATTTTTGACTGCTTCAAGAGAGCTTACATTTACACACAAAAAGGTGTTAGATGATTTGGCTAATATCAACATTGGTCCAGTGAAGGCTTTTAACATTATGCGGACCTTGTATGGTGGCTTCGATAAAGTTGGCGCAACAAAGTCTAATTGCAAAAACTACAAAAGAAAGATTAACTTGTACATTGGCGACTACGATGCTGAGATGGTTGTTCAACGTCTTATGGCGAAAAAGGAATTTTGTCCTAATTTTTCATGTGACTATATTACCAATAAAGATGGAACATTGAAGGGTTTATTTTGGGCTAACGAGTGTGCAAAGAGAAATTTCTATGTCTTCGAGGACATTGTATCATTTGATGCTACATATCGTCATAACAAGTACAAAACTTTTCATTCCATATTATTCATTTTTTCCTTTCAATTATACAAATAAAAGTAGTGTGTATTTATTTCATTTTATATTCATTTATAGGTATAACATGGTTTTTGTTCCATTTACTAGGATCGACAACCATAATAGGAATGTTACTCTTGACGCGGCTCTACTTGGAGATGAAATAGCTGAAACTTATTCATGGTTATTGAGGTGTTTAAGAGTGCTTTTGGGTACAAATCCCCAGTGGTTGTAACTGACCAAGACCCCGCCATGAAGCGTGCAATTGAAGACGTTTTCCCTAATTCTAGACACTGTTTGTGTATGTGGCATATCATGGATATATTATCTGGGAAGGTACAAACTACATTTTAATTATATCCCCCCTTTTTATAACAATAATGATTATATTGTTTCTAATTTTTTGAAAAAACTTACATTCACATGTCGGTGCCAATCTATGCAACACTACCGACTTTAAGACTTTGTTTTGTGATATTGTATGGACTGATTCTATAACACCCGAATTGTTTGAGAAGGAGTGGGATTCCATAATGACCGATTTTCAGTTAAACGATCATGTCTGGCTGAAAGGTATTTTCCAGATTAGAGACTCGTGGATTCCAGCATACTATCGTGAAGAAAACATGTTTGGTCTAATGCGCACGTCATCAAGATTAGAGAGCGATAAATACTTCTTTGGGAAATTTTGCAACGCAAGTTTCACTTTGGTCGAGTTCTTGGCACATTTTGAAACTGCATTGGAACATCAAAGGCATGAACATCAGAAGAATGTTGGTTCCAGCCGGATCTACACAGGAGTATCTCGTAACACGAGGGTGCGGAATCCCCACGTAATACGATACGAGTGTCAATACAATTAGTACGTTGAATTGGTAAAACAAACACACTGGATAATACTGTAAACTTGATGTATTACTATTGCCAACCCGTGATACAGAAGATCACCAAAAACAACTCGTTTCTCAAAAAAGACTTTTTCCTAAAACCCGAAGTTGAGGTTTAAATAGACCTCGACAACTTCGCCTACAAGCTAGGCGAAGTTGTCATAACTTCGCTTGGTCCCCAAGTTCGCTTATACATACCAGAGAACTTACATAATCAACAGTATTCGACACGTAACAAACAAACTAAAAAATTACAGACACAGACAAAACACAAGATACTGAACTACTGACATCATGCACCAACAGACTCCCCCTTGGTAGTAGCTTCATATCTCTATCTTCATTCTCGTGTCATGTAATCCCAAAACTTTCATACCACTCGTCTTCAAGCATGGACGCCCTGCCTTACACAGACAGAGACCACCCTCTGGTACTTCTTGGCTTCATCCTTCCACGCAGGAATGTAGAATATCTTCTTATCGTTCAGTACCTGCAAATCAGCTTGAGACAAATTAACCAAGTGCATGGGATCATACACTCTGAGAATCTCCTGTTCGTCCTCATCTTCTATAACAGCTTCAGCTGTCTGACAATCAACGTACCACCACTTGAGATTCTTTAACACGTCTTTGGGCATCATCTTCATCGGCACCTCTTTTAAACACCGAATCGGCTTATACTTCATCACCAACCAAGGCTTACCATCAGCCCTCATTCCTCGTTCCTTATCTTCAACCAACCTTCCTTTCTGAGGCTTTAGAAGTTAAAACTTTTTCTCCTTAATAGCTTCCTTCCATACTATCTTTCCAATTATTCTTGCAATATCATCATCACTCCTATTAATCAATCTCAAACGAGCCAAATCTTTCACCTCACACTCAGGCAAGGTGTTGAGCGATCTCAAAGCCTTCTTAAAATACTGAATTCCATCATAACGCTTAATCACAAACAACTTCAACTGTTCGTCATACAACCAGCAGATGATACCTTTCTTGGACTCAGCGTACCCCTTGATGTTGTAACTCTTATTAAACATTGTTGGAACTGCAGGCTTCTTTTTCTTGAAGAACCACTGAACACATCCTTCTTTCCATATCAGCTGTTCTTCCCACTCGGACTCATCTGACACATTTGCATCTTGGCTCACGTTCACCTTGTCAACATCTGGAATATCATGTTCTACACCATCATCCACAATCTCCCCTTCTTCTAACTCACTATCAATCTCAATTTGTTCCCCTATCTTTTCAATCTCATCAATTTTTAACACATCATCTCCTAACTCATCATCATTACCCAACGCTTCCTCATCATCTACAACTACCACATTCTCACCACCCGTACCGCCTGACTGACCAACAGACCCCCCCTGAGATGTGGAAGTCCCAAGAGTTTGTTCGGTTCTTGGCAACTCACCACCTGCACCTTCCGATGCATTGGGATCATCGTCTCTGTCTTGCCTCTTTTTGGTTCTCAACTCATCACCCTTGCAGCTCGTCTCCCCCTGAGATGCTAAGAACTGTTGTAGAGCATCAAATAGTTTACCGTGTTCAACAAGGAGGGACGATTGTAACTGATTCTCTGCCACAAGTCTCTGGATAGCTTGAGTTTGGATGAGATTGATTCTTAACTGTTCAGCAACTACCCGTTCAAAAGCCGCTATCCTTTCAGAATCAGACAAAGTAGCATCAAAATCAAAACACATGTGAGAAATATCCTGAGCATACGGTGGAGGAATTCCCAAACTTGCTGGTATATCCGATGTAGACTGAATAGTGACCGCGGGTGGTATCGAAACAGATAACCCCGCAGTAGAAACTACCGTTGACTCAACAAACCGTGCAATAACCTCCGATGGAGTAAGAGACGGAGGTGGTAAAGAGACAATCTCTGGAGCGGTAAACTGAAATGTGGTTGGAGGAGTACCAAAAGATGACGACGTGGTCACCAAGGGAACACTTGAGGTTATTGGCGCTGTGACAGTTGAAGAAGCAGGAAACATAGTCATACCTGATAACGAGGGTGGAGAAAAATGAACAACCCTCAAACTCTCACCAACTCTTGAACTTTCACCAACCCGTGCCTTCTTTGATCTTCGTACCAAACGATACAAATCCTCCTCAAAATCTGATTCAGTGTCATCTGAGTCTTTCTTTCTCTTGCCATTAATCCTTTCTTGTCTGGCAAGGATTTGTTGTGCCTCAATGATATCGTCAGTGGATGAATCAGAGTCAGTTCTCTCAGAGTCCGCCACAGATGTAGCGACCATGGACACATTCACACCAGACGCCTCAGCTACTGAGGCTTGAACCTCAGCAGCTGGATCAATTCGTTCCATGTCAAAGAACCCTTGCCCTCCAAAGGCGACTTCAAGGTCAACCTGTTCTTCCGGAGCTGCAACCGGATCAGTAGTCGGTGCTTGCTGTACCATAGGTGGTTGTTGAACCACATGAGGTGGTTGAGGAACATCGGCCTGTTGCGGTGCCGGATCAAGAAATTCATCACCAGGAGGAGCAACATATGCAGGATTCACCAAGTAACCAAACAGGGCAGTGTGCCTCGGACGAAGTTCTGGTTTGCTACGAGTACTCGATGACCTGCATTGCGTAAAAATCCTCTTACTCACACTTTCAACATAACGGATAGGACGTCGTTGAGGCAGAGTAGGAGCTACGTGATTCAGAATCATCTGTAGGAATCTCGGATACATCAAAAATCTTTCCCTAGCAACCGCGCGTCTCTGACGATAAATCTCATAAAAAATCATTTGACTAAAGATATAAGGCTTGTTATAAGTCAACGCGGTCATAGCTGATTGCATTGTTGCACCCATACCATCTGTACCAGCTTTGCGACCGGACATGCATACTATCATCACGTGCATAAGAAACCTCCACTGATCTAACAAAAATCCTTTTCGCATCTGAGAGTCTCCCAGCGGACCAGAATACCCCATACGCAGAAACGCACCATTTCTGAAACTAGCCGAAAAGTCTGTGGGATCCTCAGTCGTCTCATTCCCAAACTGTAAGGCTACCCTTATTTGATCTGCCGAGAACTGTACCTCCTGTTCATTAACTGTAGCTCGCATCATCGGCGGGTCGACACGACAATCATACTCAACTGTGTTCCAAAAATCTTCAACGTTCGGTAGTGATATAGGAAGAGTAGTAGTGATTGCATGAAAGATGCGTGAGCGTAAGAGGAACGAAATGATCTCACGGTAATCATCACTTCCTCGAGCATCCAGATCTAAGGTAATATACATGTTGTGACCCGGGAAAAACTGTCTGTGATTATCTCCACCTTCATCACCACCAGCGCCACCAGCACCTGCCACAGCAGCCATATCTGCAAGACAAACGAGCTAGATCAGTCAACTATTACAGCAGTTTACAACTTCGCCCTGCATGGAACGGGCGAAGTTGTATCGTTAGCGAAGTTAAGGGAGTGGCGAACTTGTCAAGTTTTCCAAAACCCTAACTTTGCCATTTGAACGGCGCACACTTCACACATAGCTAGGGATAGGAATGGCTGATCAGAGAGTACCAACAGGAATAAGGTAGTCCGATTAAGATTCCGAATAACATATTTATATCAAAACAATCTTAACTTGGATTGACAAAAGTGGGTTAAGTGTTTTACTAAAATCGAATCAAAACAGACATTGTGTAACACGATGATACCCGAGTGACACGAATTTTGAACCAAGAAAACATTAGAAACCTTAAAAGAAGATGATAAATAGATTCGGAGGATGTTGATTCAAGGATAAGTTCGCCTAGGGTTTGATGTTGAAAATAAGTTGACCAGTTTGACCACCGCTTCGATTTATATAGTTTAGAAAAATCCTAGGGGCGAAGTTAATCTAACTTCGCCCTTTTCCAACTTCGCCAGTTAGTCAACACATAGTCAACTTCGCCGTTTATCTAACTTCGCCAGTAGTGAAGTTAATTAAAATAAAGTTAAAAGAAAAATAAACAATCAAATACGAGTAACCAAAAGTTTAAGAAATTAAACCAAAAGATAAAATGCATAACAAAATAAACGGGATCAAATTTCAGTCTTGACAAGAACCTGCATGTTTTAGAAAAGATCCTAACAGGAATCATACTAATTAAGTGGCTGTTACATAGATCCATGTTCAGCGGTATTATGACATAAAGAAACAGGTTGTAAGCAGGTATAAAACTTAGTATGGTTTTCATCGCTTCTGTGATACAGATTAGGTTCAATTAAGCTCAAAATTTAGATGGACATCACATGAGAGATTGTGATGCCTCCTATCTATTCTCAAAGCGTATTTGGCTTTCCCCAAGTCACCCCGAGTTGACTTCGACCCGTAGTGTCTGATTAAACAATGAGCACACATCTATCTTTAGAGTCTTCTTCCCGTTTTTTCTTATGCTTGAAATATTCTTTCTTGCCTTTTTCTAGATACTTGAAACAACTTAAGCTTCAGAAGGCTTAATAATATACATTTTTTTATACAAATAAGAACATTAATACAACTCCAAATTGTAGACAACTGCAAGTCCCGAATCTGGATCACTGCAGGTACTTAACACTATCTTCGCGGGAATCAGAACACTCACGGGCTCATGTATGACTGGGTAATCACTTTTCTGCCTATCATTCGGAAAGATGTATATGGAGACATGTACAACTCAAAATGGTTTTCCACATTAAATCGAGGACATTTAGTTTGTATCACTTCTACTTTTACGCACCATAGAAAGCTACCATAACATACAATGACTGTTCTAGAATCTTTTAGGCCTAATAACTTCACCAGTTGAGCACACAAAATCAGTTGTTCTATCACTTTCCAAGGTTGGATCAATTTTCATTTTAACACCGTATTGAAACTTCTTACGAAGTTATAGACTTGAAAAATTATATCATCTCCCATAAAAAAATTTTAAATCCTATCGCCCCAATCAAGTCAAAGTCTTCAGGTAAACGGATATCCTGAAGATCCAATGGATCAGCTGGACCGACCACATACGAGTATGTGTCCGTCTAACTAAGTATGAACGACTATTTTTCAGCGGAAGAATAAAAACCCATCATAAACCGCCCCGGTCACTTTCAGTCATCTGGTTAATGGCTATCCTCATAATCTACAAGTAGAAGTAAGGACCAAACATATCCGAAGATATGTCCTTCAAACTTAAGCAACCGACATAATTTTAAGCGATAGTGATGGTGTTTTTTTTTTTTTTTTTTTTAGAAAACAAGGTTACACGGGATTGATCATCCCATTAAGCTCAACAAGATTTTGAAAACGGGATCGGTCAAACGCTTTAGTAAAAAGATCGGCAAAATTATCCAAAGAATCAACCTTTTCAAGCACAATTAATTTCTTCTCAGCACAATCCCGTATAAAATGATGACGAATGTCAATATGTTTAGTTTTGCTGTGTTTAACGGGATTGTTAGTTACTGAGATTGCAGCAGTGTTATCAATGCAAATAGGAGTTTGAGTGAAATTCAGACCATAATCGCGTAATTGCTGTTGTATCCATAAAACCTGGGAGCAGCAGTTTGATGCTGCCATGTACTCTGCTTCGCAGGTGGAAATGGCTACTGAGGTCTGCTTCTTGCACTGCCATGACACCAATCTTCCTCCGAGAAACTGACATCCACCGGTTGTTGACTTCCTGTTCTGATTGCAACCTCTATAGTCAGAATCTGTGTAAGCTACCAAATCCAGTTCTCCCCCTTTCGTGTACCACAATCCCAACTTAGGCTTGCCTTTGAGATACCGCAATATTCTCTTCACTCCCTTCATGTGAGATTCCCTCGGGCTTGCCTGAAAATGAGCACAAAGACAAACTACAAACATAATGTCAGGTCTAGATGCGGTTAGATACATTAAGGAACCTTTGATTGCTTGATATTGAGTGGGATCCACATCTTCATCACTGTCGGAATCAGCACCCAGTTTGTGGTTGACGCAGATTGGAGTGTCAAATGGGGTACTATCATCCATCTTGAAGCGTTTGAGCACATCATGGACATATTTCGTTTGATGAATAAACATGCCATCTTTCTTCTGATCTACCTGCAATCCCAAAAAGAAAGTTAATTCGCCCATGGCGCTCATCTCAAACCTCTTCTTCATGACCGCTTCAAAATCCTGACACATAGTGACTTTTAATGCAGCAAAAATGATGTCGTCCACATAAACCTGAACGAGAAGAAACTCTTGTGACATCTGACCCGATCCGACCCGACCCAGGTACCCGTTTCTCTGATCCGATCTCTTTCTTTTATGATTTAATATTTATTTATACTTATATTTTACTTTTAATAATAATAATATACTTTTCCCTCCCGCCTCTTTCTCTCTCTTTCTTTCCGCCGTTCCGTCCCTCTCCTCTCTTTCCGCCTTCTTTTCCCTCTTGTCGCCGTCCCGCCCTTAAGCCTTGAACCCTTTTCCTTAACTCTTTGCTTGTCCTTTGGTTCTTCCCGCCTAAGGATGTCTGCAGCTCCACGCGCCAGACTCCTTACATGGAAGCCTGCGTGAAGACATCTTGTTCCTGCGATGCGTGAAGAGAACTCTTCTCGCAGCGCGCTAAGAATGAATGTTCTTCCCGCAATGCGCTAAGAATGTATGTTCTTCCCGCGATGCGCTTAGAATTCTAGTTCTTCACACAGCACACTAAGGATTTGTGATTCTTCCCGCAGTGCGCTAAGAATTGTTGTGCCAGCCTTCGCGCTCGCGCACTCAGCCTTCCCGCGCTTAACCCTTGTATCTTCTGTTTATTCTAGCCGTTTGCTTTTGTCATGTCTTTTCTTCTGAGCCGTTGACCTAACCTATCTGATGTCTGAATAGTTACTTTCGGCGCAGCATGCGTACCCACCCCATTGGTTGGTAGAAAAAGTGACTGACATTATCTTTTGAGATCTGTTTTTTCATGCTTTATCCAGTACCTTTATCTGATCCGCCCATGCTTTTTACTGTTCCCTGGCAGCTTTCCCTTTTGCTTTTCCTCTTTTCCCTGCTACCATATCTTTTGATATCTTTACTTTTCAGAACTTTTTACTGTTGATATCTTTTCTTTTACTTTTGGAGATCTTTTCTAGGGTTTATGTCCCCTTGGATTTGCCTATAAATAATAGTAGTATTTTCTTAACACTTCACACACTACACTTATTATCTCTTCCTCCCTTTTTGCTCTCTGCCGTTGTCCTCCTGCCGCCCCCCTCTCTGCCTCCGTCTTCCTCCTTGTTCTTCCTGCTTTTCCGGTAATATATATTATATATAATAGTTTACTTATTAATTATGCTAACTTATAATCAAGACTTAAAACCAATCGTTAAAACAATAATCTTTAATTATAGGTTAACTTTGCTTGTTTAAGAGTTGATTCTTGCATATCTATCATCGCATCTTTATCAAGTGAGTTATCTCGTATCTAATCCCTTTTTATTTTAAATGCTTTGGGATGTTCATGTGTTCATACAAAACTTGAGTCTTAAACTGTTTATGAACTTTAGTCGCGCAGTATCCCATGTGTTGAGGACGTTTACTTGGCTGTTTATTTGTATGTGTGTATCATTAACCGCTTTGTTCGGCCTATTCCGAAGTTTTCATGGTACCATTAGATGAACACGGGAGACCTATCGTTTACGGTTTTCTTTGTTTACACTTGCACAGATGTTTTCTCGTTTTTGTGCTCAATTGGGAGCACGGATTGAACTATGAACTATGAGCTATGATCTATCTAGGCTTGATCACAATCTGATTGCACCCTTGTTAAACACCAGACATACACGTGTTGCGCGCAGATTTATGGCTATCTATGTATTGTATTAAACTTGATTTCTCACCAACACGCAAGTGTTTGACGTTTATTTTAACACATGTTCAGGTTTGCAGTAGCTGTTTTGGAGCTTGTGGACACGTAGGACGTTTTTACTTTTGGACCTAGAATTAAAATGTATCAAGACAAGTTAATGTTGTTTGAATGTTATAATTTATAATATATTGATTTATGTTTGATTTATGTTCTTTATTTTCCCCGCTGCGCGTGCGCAATAAAATGTGTATTAATAAATATTGACACCAATAGTGTCGCGAGTAATGAAGCAATATGTGGCGCCCCGATGTATAATCCGCCTTTGGTCGGGGTGTTACAGATTGGTATCAGAGCCCGTTGACTTTAGGATAGGTGGTTAGACGTAACGGCCTAGAATACCTAAGAGTCCCTTCTCGCGCATGAGAGAAATCTCATGTTTGCGCGCTTATTGTTAATTACTCGT
The DNA here is from genome assembly GCF_021521415.1 of Bidens hawaiensis. NCBI lineage: Eukaryota > Viridiplantae > Streptophyta > Magnoliopsida > Asterales > Asteraceae > Bidens > Bidens hawaiensis. Next base: position 2,032,058 of record NW_027491061.1, read on the forward strand.
TATTTATGAATATGCTCGCGCTTGCGCAGTATATGATTTTATTCCGCGATATTTCGATTTTTGTGAATTTCGATTTTTATTGATTTTACTTACATATTCGTTTGTTGGGATTGAAAATCCGAAAAGTCATGGTGATACATGAATAGTTGATTTTCAATTTCCATTTACGATTATGTTCTGAGGTTGGAGACTTGAAAAGTCATGGTGATACATGAATTGTCAACCTCCAATACTCATTTTCTTGTATATTTTATATTGAGGATTGAAAAGTCATGGTGATACATGAATCGTCAATCTCCAATGCTCGTTTGCTCGTATATTTTAAATTGGGAATTCGGAAAGTCATGGTGATACATGAATTGTCGATTCTTGATTCGAATTTGTTACCTTTATTAAGTCTGCATTTAGGATCATTTATTTTACTTTAACTGTTGACTGTAACTGACTCCGTGAAACCAAGCTTTATAAGATTAAAACTTTGCGCTAAAACCAAGATATTAACTAAAATTAAAATTTTTATAGAATGCCTCCGCTATCTCGCCGATTTCAGAGAAGAGAAGCCTCGCGCATGCGTAGACAGCAACGTTCCCAGGAAATGGCCGCCGCAATAGCCCAAGCTTTGAGCCAAAACAATACCAACACCTCGAGTTATAACATTAAGTCCTTTAACGCGGGTAACCCTCCAAAGTTCACAGGTCTTGAAGGAGCCACCGTGATGCTCCAGTGGCTTGAGAAAATAGAAAACACTTTCCTTCACACCCAATGCCCCTCAGACAGACGAACCCTATATGCTTCCAGTGTCCTGGAATCCAGAGCGCTTACATGGTGGAATGGAGTAGCTCATGCGCGTGGCGCAGAGGCTGCTTCTAGCATGACATGGGAGGAATTCAAGGAAATTCTTACGCGAGAATTCTGCCCTCCCAACGAAATTAAGCGCCTGGAGGAGGAATTTTGGAATCTTAAGCAATACAGCGGTGAAGCGCGCGAGTACGCGACGCGCTTCCATGAACTAAGCCTGCTGGTCCCTCACCTTGTTACCCCTTCCCGCCGAGCCATAGAGAAATTCCTTGGGGGTCTCCCCATGGAAATTCAAGATTCTGTATGGGCCAGAAACCCAGTTACCCTCTCTGACGCCATTGAGTTGGCCGCTGTGCTCAGCGACAACCATGTCAGAGCAGGAACCCTGTTCCTGCGGGGAACTGAGAAGACCAAACTCACCAAGACTGCCCCTGAACCAACAGAAACCAAACCAGAACCCTCAAACCGTAACAACCTCAAGCGCAGGCGCAAGGCCTATGCGCTTACCAACCCGCCCATTACCCAACAACCCATTTATCAACCTCCAGTTTACACGCCTAACCCACTGTCAGCCTACCCAACTCCCCCTGTAGTTCACAACTATGCCCTAACCAATCCAGCACTCCCTGCCCCACCAACTAAGAAACCTTACACAGGAAACCAACCCCTTTGCCCAACCTGTAGACTTCACCACCCAACTCAGACCCCGTGTCGACAATGTAACCGATGTGGCCGCATTGGTCACTCAACCGAATACTGTAGAGTCCTTCCCGCCAATCCAATTGCGCCAACACCACCAGTCTACCCGCAGAATCCACAACCAACCTACCAAAACCCACGACCCAGATCGTGCTTTAACTGCGGTGATCCCAGTCATTTCCGGAACGCGTGCCCAAGACTACAAGTTCAGATTACGCAAGCGAATCCGGTGAACCAGATTTCAAACCAAGTGACGCGTGGACGAGCTTTTAACATAACCGCGCACCAAGCGCAAGCGAATAATGACGTAGTTAATGGTACATTTTTGCTTAACGGATTTTATGCTTCTGTACTTTTTGATACTGGCGCCGATCGAAGTTTTATTTCTCGCGCCTTCGAACAGAAGCTTGCGCGACCGCGCGATGACTTAAAAGAAGATTTTTCAGTTGAATTGGCTAATGGTGAAACTGTTTTAATAAACTCAGTGATTAAAGATTGTACGCTTAACCTTAACGAAAACGATTTTCTGATCGACCTCATCCCCATGCCTCTTGGAAGCTTTGATGTTATCATTGGTATGGACTGGCTCTCGAAGAATCGCGCCGAAGTTATTTGCGCCAAGAAATTGATTCGCATACCTCGAGAAAATGGTGATCTTCATATTTACGGCGAAAAACCCTCCAGTGGTCTTAAACTTATGTCTTGCGCCGAAGCCCAAAGACTCATGCGGAAGAAGTGTATTGCATTCTTAGCCCATGTGGTTAAACCTGCTGAAGAGAAGAAGCTTCGCGATATCCCTGTTGTGCGTGATTTCCCTGAAGTTTTTCCTGATAATCTTCCTGGTATCCCTCCCGCTCGTGAAGTCGAGTTCCGTATTGATCTTGTCCCTGGTGCTTCCCCCGTAGCTAAATCTCCTTACCGTCTTGCGCCCGCTGAGATGCAAGAATTGGCAAGCCAACTTCAAGAGTTGACTGCTAAAGGATTCATTCGCCCTAGCTCTTCGCCCTGGGGTGCTCCGGTGTTGTTCGTTAAAAAGAAAGATGGATCGTTTCGCATGTGTATTGATTACCGCGAGTTGAACAAACTCACCATTAAAAAACGGTATCCCTTACCGCGTATTGACGACCTCTTTGATCAACTCCAAGGTGCCTCTTGTTTCTCGAAGATTGATCTCCGCTCTGGCTATCACCAGTTGCGCATCCGCGATGAAGATGTCCCGAAGACTGCTTTTCGAACTCGTTATGGCCATTTTGAATTCTTGGTCATGTCCTTCGGTTTAACCAATGCACCCGCCGTTTTCATGGATCTAATGAATCGGGTGTGTAGGCCCTTCTTGGATAAATTCGTGATTGTGTTTATCGATGATGTTCTGGTGTATTCTAAGACCAAGGCCGAGCATGAGCAACATCTCCGGTTGGTGTTGCAGAAGCTTAGAGCTGAGCAACTCTATGCTAAGCTTTCCAAGTATGAATTCTGGTCTGATGAAGTACAGTTTCTTGGTCATGTTGTTAACAAGATGGGTATTCATGTCGACCCATCCAAGATTGAAGCAATCAAGAACTGGATTACGCCATCCTCTCCTTCTGAGATCCGTTCCTTTCTGGGCTTAGCTGGTTATTACCGGCGCTTCATTTCGAACTTCTCAAAGATCGCTTTGCCTTTAACAGCTCTAACGCACAAAGGTAAACCATATATTTGGGGCTCGAAGCAAGAAGAAGCCTTTCTAACGCTCAAGCGTTTGTTGTGTGAAGCTCCTGTTCTTGCGCTACCTGGGGGTAATGATGATTTTGTCGTGTATTGCGATGCATCCAACCAAGGTCTCGGTTGTGTTCTTATGCAACGAGGCAAGGTTATCGCTTACGCATCAAGGCAACTTAAGGTTCATGAAAAGAATTATACAACTCACGACCTCGAACTTGGTGCAGTTGTTTTTGCCTTGAAGATCTGGAGACACTACCTTTATGGTACTAAGTGCATCCTCTACACTGACCATAAAAGCCTTCAGCATATCTTTGATCAAAAGGAACTCAACATGAGGCAACGCCGATGGAACGAACTCATCAGCGATTACGATTGTGAGATCCGGTATCATCCTGGTAAGGCTAATGTGGTAGCCGATGCGCTCAGCTGAAAACCCTGCCAGCTTAACTGTATCTTGCCGCGCACCCAGCTTCACTTCGCGCCGATTCAAAGCAACCTTGAATCGCGTATTCGTGACGCGCAGCGCGCATCCATCAGTAACGGTAACCTTCGCGCCGAGTTAGCGTGTGGCGCGGAAGCACTCTTTGTCCCTAATCTGGGTGGAATTCTTTGCTATCTTAATCGCATCTGGATTCCCTTTGATGAGAATCTTCGCGCTGATATCCTGAGTGAAGCGCACAAATCTCGGTATTCTATTCATCCTGGCGCTGATAAGATGTACAAGGATTTGCGCATAACTTATTGGTGGCCCGGTATGAAAAAGGATATTGCTGTGTTCGTAGCTAAATGCCTGACTTGTTCTAAAGTGAAAGCTGAACACCAACGCCCATCTGGTTTGCTCGAACAACCAGAAATTCCTACGTGGAAATGGGAATGTGTAGCGATGGACTTTATTACCAAGTTACCTTTGACAGCAAGCAAACATGATAGCATTTGGGTAATAGTGGATCGATTGACTAAGTCTGCTCACTTTCTGCCCATTCGTGAAAACTACCGTGTTGAGCAACTCGCGCAGCTTTATGTCAAGGAAATCGTCTGCCGCCATGGTACTCCTTTGAGCATCATATCCGATCGCGATGGCCGTTTTATATCTCGCTTTTGGAAATCTCTCCAATCTGCGCTAGGAACTCGCTTGGACATGAGTACGGCATATCATCCTCAGACTGACGGTCAGTCTGAGCGAACTATCCAAACTCTTGAGGATATGCTCCGATCTTGTGTTCTTGATTTTGGAGGTAATTGGGATTCACACCTGCCTTTGATCGAGTTCTCTTATAATAACAGCTATCATTCCAGTATTGGTATGGCCCCATTTGAAGCACTTTACGGTCGTAAGTGCCGCTCCCCGATTTGTTGGAGCGAAGTGGGTGAAACTCAAATCACAGGACCCGAACTTGTTCAAGAGACAACCGATAAAATCGCCAAGATCCGTGATCATCTGCTGACTGCCAGAAGCCGACAGAAGAGTTACGCAGATCGTAGGCGGAAGCCTCTCGAATTTCAAGTTGGTGATCTTGTTCTCCTCAAAGTGTCGCCCTGGAAAGGTGTTGTCCGCTTTGGGAAGAAAGGTAAGCTTGCTCCTCGATATGTTGGACCATTTAAGATTCTCGCGCGTGTGGGAAAAGTTGCCTACAGACTTGACCTGCCGCCCGCGCTCAGTAATGTGCATCCAACGTTCCATGTATCCAATCTCAAGAAGTGTTTAGCTGACGAGAACCTTCGCATTCCACTTGATGAAGTTCAAGTTGATGAAACTATGCATTTCGTTGAGAAGCCTGTTGAGATTATGGATCGCGAGGTTAAGCAAACCAAGCGCAGTCGTATCCCTATCGTGAAAGTTCGCTGGGAGTCCAAGCGCGGAGCCGAGTTTACATGGGAAAGGGAAGATCAAATGAAGATCAAGTACCCGCACCTGTTCTCTGCGCAACCTACTTCGAGATAAATTTCGGGACGAAATTTCTTAAAGTAGGGGAGACTGTGACATCTGACCCGATCCGACCCGACCCAGGTACCCGTTTCTCTGATCCGATCTCTTTCTTTTATGATTTAATATTTATTTATACTTATATTTTACTTTTAATAATAATAATATACTTTTCCCTCCCGCCTCTTTCTCTCTCTTTCTTTCCGCCGTTCCGTCCCTCTCCTCTCTTTCCGCCTTCTTTTCCCTCTTGTCGCCGTCCCGCCCTTAAGCCTTGAACCCTTTTCCTTAACTCTTTGCTTGTCCTTTGGTTCTTCCCGCCTAAGGATGTCTGCAGCTCCACGCGCCAGACTCCTTACATGGAAGCCTGCGTGAAGACATCTTGTTCCTGCGATGCGTGAAGAGAACTCTTCTCGCAGCGCGCTAAGAATGAATGTTCTTCCCGCAATGCGCTAAGAATGTATGTTCTTCCCGCGATGCGCTTAGAATTCTAGTTCTTCACACAGCACACTAAGGATTTGTGATTCTTCCCGCAGTGCGCTAAGAATTGTTGTGCCAGCCTTCGCGCTCGCGCACTCAGCCTTCCCGCGCTTAACCCTTGTATCTTCTGTTTATTCTAGCCGTTTGCTTTTGTCATGTCTTTTCTTCTGAGCCGTTGACCTAACCTATCTGATGTCTGAATAGTTACTTTCGGCGCAGCATGCGTACCCACCCCATTGGTTGGTAGAAAAAGTGACTGACATTATCTTTTGAGATCTGCTTTTTCATGCTTTATCCAGTACCTTTATCTGATCCGCCCATGCTTTTTACTGTTCCCTGGCAGCTTTCCCTTTTGCTTTTCCTCTTTTCCCTGCTACCATATCTTTTGATATCTTTACTTTTCAGAACTTTTTACTGTTGATATCTTTTCTTTTACTTTTGGAGATCTTTTCTAGGGTTTATGTCCCCTTGGATTTGCCTATAAATAATAGTAGTATTTTCTTAACACTTCACACACTACACTTATTATCTCTTCCTCCCTTTTTGCTCTCTGCCGTTGTCCTCCTGCCGCCCCCCTCTCTGCCTCCGTCTTCCTCCTTGTTCTTCCTGCTTTTCCGGTAATATATATTATATATAATAGTTTACTTATTAATTATGCTAACTTATAATCAAGACTTAAAACCAATCGTTAAAACAATAATCTTTAATTATAGGTTAACTTTGCTTGTTTAAGAGTTGATTCTTGCATATCTATCATCGCATCTTTATCAAGTGAGTTATCTCGTATCTAATCCCTTTTTATTTTAAATGCTTTGGGATGTTCATGTGTTCATACAAAACTTGAGTCTTAAACTGTTTATGAACTTTAGTCGCGCAGTATCCCATGTGTTGAGGACGTTTACTTGGCTGTTTATTTGTATGTGTGTATCATTAACCGCTTTGTTCGGCCTATTCCGAAGTTTTCATGGTACCATTAGATGAACACGGGAGACCTATCGTTTACGGTTTTCTTTGTTTACACTTGCACAGATGTTTTCTCGTTTTTGTGCTCAATTGGGAGCACGGATTGAACTATGAACTATGAGCTATGATCTATCTAGGCTTGATCACAATCTGATTGCACCCTTGTTAAACACCAGACATACACGTGTTGCGCGCAGATTTATGGCTATCTATGTATTGTATTAAACTTGATTTCTCACCAACACGCAAGTGTTTGACGTTTATTTTAACACATGTTCAGGTTTGCAGTAGCTGTTTTGGAGCTTGTGGACACGTAGGACGTTTTTACTTTTGGACCTAGAATTAAAATGTATCAAGACAAGTTAATGTTGTTTGAATGTTATAATTTATAATATATTGATTTATGTTTGATTTATGTTCTTTATTTTCCCCGCTGCGCGTGCGCAATAAAATGTGTATTAATAAATATTGACACCAATAGTGTCGCGAGTAATGAAGCAATATGTGGCGCCCCGATGTATAATCCGCCTTTGGTCGGGGTGTTACAACTCTCCCCCTTTTCTCCTGACAAACAGCGTACTATCAATCTTTCATCTTTCAAACCCATTTTCTAGCAAGTAGTCTGACAATGTTGCGTACCAGGCAAGAGGAGCCTGATGTAACCCATATAAAGCTTTACTCAGTTTGTACACATGATCAGGAAAATCTGGGTTAGGGAAACCCGAAGGTTGTTCAACATACACCACCTCATCGACTTTACCATTAAGAAAGGCACTTTTCACATCTAACTCGAACATTTTCATCTCTTTGTGTGCAGCAAATGCCAGAAATAATCGAATTGCCTCCAATCTTGCCACAGGAGCAAACACTTCGTTGTAATCGATTCCTTCTTGCTGATTAAACCCTTTTACTACCAATCTTTCCTTGTTCCGTATGATTATCCCCTTCTCATCTCTCTTACATTTAAATACCCATTTTGTACCGATAGCGTTCACTTCTTGCGGTTTTTTTAACTAACTGCCATACTTCCATCTTCTCAAACTGTGCCAGTTCTTCCTGCATGGCTTCAACCCACGAGCTATCCTTCAGTGCCATTTGATAATTCTTTGGTTCAATCTGGCTGATGAAGCAGGTGTACAAGCATTCATTTATAATACCCGTATCTTTAAAGCTTGCATAAACACATGTGTGTTCATCCAAACTTCTTCTAGTACGTACACCATCAGAGGGATTACCGACACATTTTCAAAAGGATGATTCTTGTGAATTTTGGTGGACTGGACCTGACTGACTTCCCGATTATTCTCAAGATTTGTGGCAAGTTCATCAGTGTGAGACTGAGGTTGAGTGTGAAATGGATTATAGAATTCATCTTCCTTCGAGACAACAGGAGTTTCGACTGCATTTGACGAAGTTGGTTGATTCTCATCATATTGTGGACGTTGCATAATGGTCTCCTCCTCGTCATACAGTATTTGTGAGTCCATTTTCTCATCGGTGTCTGCAAAATCCAAGTAAGGCACATTAAAAGATTTGAATAGTTTATCATAGTCGAAAGCCTCTGCCGGTCCCATGCTAGGCCTTGGTGATTTGTAACTAGTAATGTCAGTGTTACATATCAACTCAACCTTGCTGTTCGATAGATTAAAGACTCTTCTGTTGGGTGTCCCAACAACATAGCCAACTAAAATACCTTCGTCAGCTTTCTCACCAAATTTAGAGTTAGTCTTTAATATCGAACATGGGGACCCAAAAGGTTCAAGACCTTTCAAGTTTAGCTTTCTACCATGCATAAGTTCATAACAGGTTTTATTTAATCTTTTAACAGTTAAAACACGATTAAGGATGTAACAAGCTGTAGCCACAGCCTCAGCCCAGAACACCACGGGAAGTTTAGCATCTGCCAGCATGGTCCTGGCGCCTTCGATTAGAGTTCTATTCTTCCTTTCAGCTACTCCATTTTGTTGTGGAGTGTATGGGGCACTGTACTGATTCTCTATCCCTTTCTGTAGACAAAACATCTCCATCTGATAGTTCTTAAATTCTGTCCCATTATCACTCCTGATGTACTTAACCTTCCTCCCAATAATATTTTCCACCTTGGTAATCAAGTTAATTACCAACTGAACTGTCATCCTTTGTCTTTAGAAAATATACCCAAGAGTATCAAGAGTAATTATCGGTTACAACCAAGCAGTATGACGTTCCACCTAGAATCTTTACATTCACAGGACCAAAGAGATCCATGTGAAGTAGGTCTAGGGTGCTGACAATTGAGTTAACCTTCTTGGAGTGATGAGGCTTTTTGTGTTGCTTTCCTTTCTTGCACGACAAGCATTGATCTTCAAACTTAAAATTCTTCAAGGGAACCCCAAGTACCAGCCCATTCTTGACAATGTAATTCATTTTGCGAAGATGTATATGTCCCATTCTTTGATGCCACAACTCAGACTCAGATGACTTTGACAGAATACATGACTATTCTGTTGTCATCTCAGTTGACCTCATATCCATTACATACGTGTTCTTTTCTCTTGGAGCTTTCATCACAACCCAGGCCTCTGGTATCTTGAAACCAGGATAAAGAACGATTGCCTCATTTTTAGTAAAATGCACCGTGTATTCTTTGTCACAAATCTGAGATACACTCAACAAGTTATGCTTCAACTCTTCCACAAAATTCACCTTCTCTAACTTTATTCTTCCATTTATCACAGTTCCAATGCCACTGATTCTTCCTCCACTCTCTCCAGCGAAACTAACCCTTCCTCCTTGAACAGATTTCCAGTCACGTAACAATTTCTTGTTACCAGTCATGTGCCGGGAACAGCCACTGTCAACAACCCACATATTGTTTACAGCCCTGTTTGACTGTTCCTGCACAATTAAAGAAATAGATTAAAATATGGGGACCCAAGACCTTCTGGTCTTGGGTTGAGTAAACCTGTTATTAGGTATCCAGTACCTTGATTGCCCAAAGTCAGTTTGAGGATAGTTTCTGTAAGTTCTGAACGGAAACCTTCTAGAGGACTGGCTATGAGGCCATCCAACTCTTCGTGAATTAACTGAATTATAATTGTTGGTTTGGTAGTTTACTGGGAAAAAACGAGACTGCTTTCTTTGAAATCTTGGATTAGTCCAATGACTGAAAGTCGATGTGTTCACATTCTTACCAACATCATAATTAGTATTCATTTTATTCTCAGTTTTCGGAGGCCTCGTACCTCTAAATTTTCTCTGTTTTAGAGGACAATCAGCAACAAGGTGTCCTACTTTATTGCATCTGAAGCAATTTCTGTTTTGAACTTTCGTCTCAACAGTTGTTGCAGATGTCGAGGTTGAATTACTACCCGTTTGTCTAACATATGGTGGGACGAACGGATTTAGGGAAGATTTTTTTTCATCAGGCTTATATTCCTCCCCAAGTTTTAGTAACACAACCTCTTCTTTTATCTCACCCAATTCGGATGACTTGTTCGAATTTGATGAGACAGAGCTAGGGACAGAAATCGCAACGTTAGAACTTGACTTACTCGTTTCGCTCTTATTAACTTCAGTTTCTTTAGTAGAAACTTTGATTGGAACTGTCTAACTAATCTCAACATTCGCAGATTGCTGATCACTAGGATCATAAGTATAGTTATTGTTATACGGTGGTGGAACTTCAGAAAATCCAATTCCCCCTTTGTTAACCGGGGAACGTTGAACACTTATGATGTGATCTAGCATTGCCGAAGAATTTCTAAATTGTTCAATTTTTCTGTTTAGTTCCACCACTTTTACCTGGTAATCAGCTATCTGTTTATCTTTTTCAGCAATTAGTTTGATTTTTTCTTCTAACACTTCATAACTAAGATCACTTACTTGTATTTTTCAGCTAGACTGGCTTTAAGACTTCTGATATCCTTTTCACTAGCTTTTATTTTTACCGAGTAACTATTTTCTTTAGTTTTAGAGTAGTGATGTTCTTCTTTCAGGTTTTTAAATTGAGTATCCAAACTAACAAACTGATCAGTTAATGTTTTTAATTGTTCAGACAGATTTTCACATTGTTCACAATGAAGTTCAGAACATACCTTAGAGAGCTGATCGTTCACTTCTGCCATGTATGCCTGATCTTCTCCCGTATCTCTCTCACTTCCTCCAGTTTTGATGTTTACCAAATTAGCATGTTCGAACACTTCCTCAACTTGTATATTCCAGTTGTATCCACCATTATGTCGAGATACCATAGCCCTATTTTCACTACCACCCCCATTCTGTTGTGCAGGCCTGTTTTGACTTCGTTCGACTCTCTCATTTGTACATTCCTTAGCAAAGTGTCCATTTTGTTGACAGTTGTAACATCGAACCTTTGATTTATCAAACCCTGGTCTTTCTCCAACGAACTTTCTACCCGTTTTCTTCATGAATCTCTTTACCCTTCTTACTATCATAGCCATCTGCCACTGCAGATCCATCTCTTCCAAATCATCAGCATTGATCTGATCATAGTCTTCATCCAAAGTTGTCGGGTCTACTATTTTACATTTGATATAGTTCTCATAAGATGCAATGAAAGATGCATAGAGGGCAAACTGTTGTTCAGCAGATTTCACACTCATAGGCATCTGTGAGTAGTTATTGTTTGGAGCATTGGATGAGAAATTTCCAGTTGTAGTTTGAGGCTTTGAGGAATTACTCCCTCCTGCTACTAAACATACGTCACCATCCATATTGAGAATCACATGACCATCTGGAGTGGAGTTTGATTCCCCCTTAGAGTAGTAGGCAGTGGATTCTAATTTTGAACTTGGGCTCGGAGTGACTTTAGCACCATACATTCCCGGATCCTGAACCTGATCAGTTGGTGTCTCCTTTCGAACCATGTTAAGTTCAAAATTTCGTAACTTATTGACCACTGTTTCCAAATCAATCTTGTCAAAATCTTTATCTTCTCTCATCAGTACAGTGTACATTTCCCATTTCGGTGGAAGAGCATCAAGAAGTTTCTCTACTACCTCTTCTTCCTTGTATTCAATGGAGTAATTATTTAGTTCGTTCATCAAATGATAATATCGTGTGATGATATCATCAAGTGATTCATTTTTCAAATACTTGAATACAGAGAATTGGGTTTTTAGCAGCTTTGTCTTGGAAGTGCGTATCCCCACATTACCTTCATATCTATTTTCTAGTGCTTCCCATAGCTCTCTAGCAGTTTTGTATTTCTTGAAGGTATGAAGAATCTCTTGTGGAAGAGCCATTGTTATAGCTGCATGAGCTTTACTCTCTGCCTCATACGTTTTTTTTTCGTCCTCTTCCATCTTACTGTACTTCTTAATCTGTTCACGACCTTCAAACATGGATGTTGGTGGAATGTACCCTGCAAACCCACATCTTAGCATCTTGATACTTCACATACTGTTCAAAACGATCTTTCCATGCAACGAAATCGGTACCCTTAAGCAGTTTTGGAGCTTTAGTTGCTGAACCGGCTTCAACCTCCATCTTTACCAGTTCTTTGATGTTTATTGAAGTCATAGTTGAAAGAAACAAGACTCAAACCTTTTTTTTTTAAATAACCTTCTGTGAACAGTGAGCAAATAGCGAAGTTGATATAACTTCGCTTGAAACTTAAGTTTGATGAACAATCGCTAGCTTGACAAATTCGCTGCTTCTTAACTTCTCCAATCACTTAACTTCGTAGCTAATCAACTTCGCCAAACCTATATCTTCGCTTAAACCCTACGTTTTGTGGCGGCAACTTCGCTTGACGAACAATAAGGTTTTGCAGGATTTGTTAGTTTGATTGCGATGGACGCGAGGGTGTTTCGAGGGAGTATTTGATGGGGGAAGATGGACAAAAGACAAAAACAAGGTATTTCAACGTAAACTCCTTCCGGAATGGTCAAACGGAACGATCTTAACACCCGTGTGATAATCCCGAACCACACAATCACGAGCAAACGCTCTGATACCAATTGTTGGTTCCAGCTGGATCTACACAGGAGTATCTCGTAACATGAGGGTGCGGAATCCCCACGTAATACGATACGAGTTTCAATACAATTAGTACGTTGAATTGGTAAAACAAACACACTGGATAATACTGTAAACTTGATGTATTACTATTGCCAACCCGTGATACAGAAGATCACCGAAAACAACTCGTTTCTCAAAAAAGACTTTTTCCTAAAACCCGAAGTTGAGGTTTAAATAGACCTCGACAACTTCGCCTACAAGCTAGGCGAAGTTGTCATAACTTCGCTTGGTCCCCAAGTTCGCTTATACATACCAGCGAACTTACATAATCAACAGTATTCGACACGTAACAAACAAACTAAACAATTACAGACACAGACAAAACACAAGATACTGAACTACTGACATCATGCACCAACAAAGAACGATCATGATTGTCGTTACACAAGTGCAAAAATAATGAGTAACTACACTCTTGAAAATCAAGCTCATGAAATATACACAAGAACCATCTTTTTTTATGTCCAAATGGAAATTCAGCAAGCACTTCACAACTACACTTCTCGAAGCTACGAACAGGTCAGTGATTATTTAAAGTTTAGTATTCGAGATTTTGAGCATCTACCTGCTTCTTTTCACGAGGTAAATAAGAAACGGGCTAACATTATATTTTTTTTTATACTTAGTGTTTTATACATATAACTAGTTTGATAATCTTCATAGGTAATGATTCGGTCAGAAGACGTGACGGTGTATTGCAGCTGCAAGTGTTTCAAGCAATTTGATTTACTATGTCGTCACATTTTTAAGGTTCTCCACATTGGAGATATTAGGGTTTTTCTAAGACAGTACATTAATCGGAGGTGGACAAAAGACGCCGTTTCTAATAGCCCAATACGTTCTATTGGTTTTGATGAGCCTAAGATAGACAAAAGTACCGACGTCTATCGTGTTGTTCGTGATATTAATATCGCTCATGATCATATTATAAATAAACTTGTTAATGATATGGAAAAGTTAAACCAGTTTCGTGACTACGTCAATGATTACAAATCCACAGTTGACGAGGTTACATTTAACGCTCCTAGACCTAGCAGAAGAGACCGGTTTGAAGAACTCATTGGTGTCCCTCAACCTGATCAGATAAACATAAGTGCTCCAATTGGTGTTAGGAATAAAGGTTGAGGTCTTCCTATTCAGTACAGGTCTTTACGAGAGAAAGCAATAAGTCAAATTAAGCTTGATAACCCTCAACGGACGTGCAGAATATGTAAGCAACCAGGTCACAATGCCCGTAATCATCATAAGTATGCTATAACTGGCGACACGTCAGCTGATGCTACCTCCACCAAAATTGACGAGATGGAACATTAAGGTTCATTATGGGTTTTACACTTTCTTTGGTTTTTTTTATTGTTATTAGCACATTACAACTTTTTCTAGTTTTCATTTATGTTTGTGTTAAAACAATAACTTGTCAGTGTGTTTATTTATTTTTGGATAACATTATAAAACATTCACTCCGTGTGTATGATTTGCTAATTAGTTATGTTTATTTTGGTTATTATATTTCAATCTAGATATTTTAAATACTGATCTCATCCATATTTGAATTCATTACCTCCAAACAGTTTCGTCCCATAACATTACACTAAATTTCTTATCAACTTATACTGTTATAATTATAATTAACGTGTTATAAACCGCGACAGACTCATCATTGACTACCACACGGTTTTTGCGTAATCTGTATGCATAAACACATAACAACGTCAACAAAAACCAAGATTAATTCTACAACATTAATGTGTTGAACACGGTTAAAAAAGGCGAACCCAAAAGACCAAAATTGGAATCACAACACTGAGCTAGATGGTGTGTTGTCCTGGTACACCGGTACTAAACACATAACAACGTCAACAAAAACCAAGATTAATTCTACAACATTAATGTGTTGAACACGGTTAAAAAAGGCGAACCCAAAAGACCAAAATTGGAATCACAACACTGAGCTGGATAGTGTGTTGTCCTGGTACACCGGTACTGATCAACATGACACATTTGAGGCATTTCCTAATATACTTTTATATGATCTGTTACATGTGTGATTGTTTAAATAAGTAGCAAGTTAATATAACCGACACATGCTAACGATGTCCTATTATTCAATGATATGTGAGCACTTATTTTCTATTTTCAATCATCAACAGGCTTCTAATGAATTCATCAACATTACAACACAAAACATGTTTTAATAAAACCAACACTCTAAATTAACATCCAAAACAAGTTGTACTAACATTCAAACCTTTCAAACCCAAAACACAAAACCAAAAGTCTAACATCCAAACCTTTCAGATCCAAAACATAAAACCAAAAGTCAAACATTCAAATCCACATAATTAAAATACTTGTACTAAAATATCAAGATAGCTTAAAGCGCTCAATTATTCTTGCCCGCGCCGTGTTTTCCAGTTCCATCTTCTCATCAGCAGACAATCTTTCATACTCCATCATATCGTGCACGAACTCAGCCTTTGTCAGGTTGATTTCGCTCAGCAACATCTTCGCGACATACTTCCTTCTAAGATCATTCAGCTCCGCCTTTTGTTTCCCTGAAACTCTTCCACGAGCGTCCACCTCCTCTGAAAACCCACAATCAGCAAACCATTCCTTCGTGACACAACCCTTAAAAGTCTCCATGTGTCTCATCATAAACACTTCATAGTCTACATGGTTGCTTTTACTTGCCCATGGTATATCCACCCTCGTTAGTGTAGACGTCCCCACCTTTGATGCCCCGGGGTGATTTACCAATTCTAAGTAACCAGCAAACATTTCACTCTGATATTATTAACAACAACAATTAAAAAGAAATTTTAATAACAATTATTTAATTACAAAACACACACTTACCATCAGCTCAGGCCAGCCCTTATACACGTACTTGAACGACCCCCTGGTTCCCATATTATCAATAACAAAAGTCTGATGTGTCTTAAGGTTGAACGCCATTAAATAGAAGTGCTTTGTGTTTATAATTGGTACTAACACACATTCACGCCTAAAATGCTTCTTAGTCTTTGCATTTCCAGATGCTTGTCCATTTTCTCCTTAAAAAATCCGATTATGGTTGTTATATCTGATTGATACTGGTCCGGTAGCTGTGTCATTTATCAAAATAATATGCTCATTATACATTATAAACAAAATAACATTAATAAACAAAATATACAATTCATACCAGCATCACCGCTGAGCAGAAAAGCCTATGAACTTTGTTAAACTTTGAACGTATAGCTTCTTCATGGTTTAACAAACACGCCCAAGCTGACATTACCGACACATGCACCCATGTGTCCGGGCGGAAGGTTTCCACTATCACCTTTTGTATGCTAACCCCCCCCCCCCGGTCCGTGCTAAATACAATGTCCCTTATTTAAAGAAATAACCAGACTTACATATAAAATTAATCATACCGAATACATATTCAAAATTAACAACCCATAACAAATTGAACTTACCAATGATTCCCGTAAGCCGCGAACACAAACTCAGCCACCTTCGACTCCTTCTTTGTTATCGCACAGTTCAAATTCACCGCACATCTCGCATGCGGCGAGCAAAAAACTTCGGAAAGGAACTTCATTAGTTGAGGTCTTTTCGGTGTGTTTGCCTCCCAGTCGTGTTCAGCAATTCGCTTTCCTTTAGCTACATCATCTAATGTCCCACGATCAACATGGCAAACTCCAGATTCAAGATTGAATTCGGCACATTAAAACTAACTTTTTCCTTTGTGGGCTGAGACTTTACCGAGCCGGATTCGTACTTTGCAAACACTTTTCCTATGCTTTCCGAAGTCCTTTGTGTCAACACTATTGGAGATGCCTCACCGACCCCATCTCCTTCATTCTTCCCAAACTCATCCTCCCCCTTACCGGTGTATCTAGCTAGATTTTTCTTCCATTGCTCATCCAAGTCTTTAATTAAAAGGCTGCCAGAACACCCATCATTGCTTCATCAAACTCCTGACATATATCCCCGTATACGTTGTCGAAATGTTGCATAAGGTCCGTCAGTCGCTCCGCTCTCTCCTATTTAAGAAAACAACATACATATTTATATTTAAAATCACAACTCAATTCAATTTACAAATAAAAAAACCATATAAACTTTAATAATATTTTACCTCTTCATCAGTTTGCGTCGGTATAATTAACGACTCGTCACCATTACCAAATTCCTCCTGTTGTTCTCTTTCATCAACAGCCACATTGTCTTCCCTTATATCTTTATTCGGTTCCATAGCAGCCACCTTATCACCAGACGGTACCTTCTCATATCCTATAGTTTGACACTTGTCTTGATTCGATTCATCAACGACCGAAGTGTGTTTTCTGATCACCATATTCGCTAGCTCCTTTTTCGTAAACTTATTAACCCTCTTACCACCATCAACAACCCCACCATCTTTCGCTCCGTTTGTTTTTTGTTTTCAGCCCCACCCACTTTTTTTCCTAATGTTACCTTCTTACCTGGCAGTTTCTTCTCCAAAATATCTTGCAACTTCATTAGGTCCTCATCCATGATAACCTTCACTGCCATCAACTTTTTCCCATTCTCCACAACACTATCAAACAGACAACTTGCATACGCGTACTTCATACAAAATAAAATACCAAAACATAAAAAAATAATTAATAACACTACTCTGCTTATAACAGCAGTTAAATAAACTTAGCAACACAATAAAAGTTTCATGACATACGTACCGCAAGCAAAATCATTGACCCGTTGTATTCTTTACTTTCGTTCCATTTCTCACGTCTCCTTTTCATAACTGTTAACAGGTATCGACACCAATTCATCTCCCGCACAGTATTTATATCTTTAACCGTGGGTATAAATCTTTGATTTACCGTGTTATTACCGGTAATATCACTCATATATGTTCCTAACGCAACCAGAAAGTTCATCTTGAAATGCCAGCTAGTATCTCTATTGTTTTTTACAAACTCTATAAATTCTAACGGGCAAAGTCTCCCCTTCTGGTTCTCAAACTGACTCCTCTATCTTCTGACAACCTCATCTTCAACTCTTGGCCTCAACGTCTCGACTATCTCATTCTTTCCACGAGGTATTCCTAACAAGCTTTCTACAACCGACTTGGTAATTTTTACTTGCTTTTCTCCTAAATTAAGTATGCTACTTCGTTGTCATAGTTTCTAACCAACATGTAGCCCAAACCGGTTGGTATGTTCGTTATATTCATTTCTAGAATACTACCGAAACCCATACCAATTACAACTTTTTTTTGTTCCTCGGTCAAATTTATTAAATACTCATGGAATATGCTATGTTTCACCCTCGGTTTAACCTTCTCCCCAATATACTTGAAAATTTTAACTTCTTTTCTTTCAATTTTCCTGCTCTCAACATCTTATCACGTGGTGTTACAAAGTCATCGTCCGAATTAACTCCGCTAGCTGCATTTATTTTTAATTAATAAATAATCTTACTATACATAAACAATCATAACTTATTCAGTCAATTAATTTTTCACAACAATCTTACATTTAAAAAACTCTTCAACCACCATTGTTTCCCGACGCGATGAACTTCCTGTCACTTCATTGCTTGAATTTTCTACAACGAAACAACAACATTAACTATATACCGGAAAAAAAAACAATATTTAGAATCTTAATACCTTTGAAGTTAATTTGTTTCTTCACTTCATCACCGGACCATACACCTCTAAAAGTAGTATTGTATGCTATTGGTGGGCTTCTTCGCACTAAAAAACCGACAGATATTGTGTTAATAACAAACCAACTAAGAGATTAACCAAGAACTTGACAGGCGAACTAACTACATAATAACCTACCATATTTTTACAACTTCACACACCAATTAATCAGTCACAAAACTACCAAAAACTACAAAAAAAAGTAAACATCCAACATTCTACAAAAAAAACAACAAAAACAATTATACCGCGTACCGTTAAAACAACCTTAATCAAAACTACTTTACCACGTCGTTACCCGATCAGCTTATTAAAACACACTTTAGCAAACAAGAAATCGACTACAACCAACCTTAGCAACAACACACACCCATCAAACCAGTTTAACACGTAGTTAGCCTATCAGCTTATAAACCCACAAAATTAATCAGCTTATAAACAACCTTCACAAACCAAAAACACACACCCAAAAACACACTTCACAAACCAAACAACCTTCACAACCTTCACAAACAAGAAATCGACTACAACCGACCTTAGCAACAACACACACCCAAAACCACACTTTCACACAAACCAAACAAACCAACAATAGCAACAAGACACATCAAAAATCACACACTTTGACACACACCAAAAAAACGACCATTAAAATCAAAACAACCCCACAATAACACATTGTCGGATCTAACAAAAAAACCTATTACTATCGGATCTAACACCCTAAAAACAACAAACCCAAACCACAATAAACTGTAGTATGCAAATAATCATGGTGTAAACAACAATAAAACACAATCGATTCAAACTTAATAATCGGAAAAACGAAAAATTAGTAAAACCCTAGAATTTGGGGGTTTTGACACCTATCAATAAAATACAAACACACACCTTGACCCTTGTTGACGATCCGAACGTGCTTTCAAAGCAGACTTCTTCTTCTCCATTATAACTTGCCTGCACATTCAATTAAAAAAAACCAATCAAACACGGAGGTTCAATAACCCACTGCTATTATCAAAACACTATTAAACTTTGAAGAGGTATTCGGAATTGAAAAAAACCCAACTTCTGTTGCTCCGATTTAGTGTTTATCGTCGCCAATTATTGAGACTCTTTTGGGTGTTTGAAAATTATTGACGTGTGTTTTTAATTTGTGACAAGGTGTGTCTATATAGATTCTCACAATTTTTTAGGCGTGTGATTTTGGTGGAAATAATGAGATAGATTATAGGTAGTTCAACATAATTTGGAAGTTCCAGAGAAAACTGCTTAAAAATAGGAGCTTCTATGATTAACACGTTGACAATTTGCATGCTACCAATTATTTATTGACAAAAATACCCTTTAACACATCGCTTTTACCCTTTAAAATAAAACATTTCTCTAATTCATCCCACATTCAATCCTAGCCATAGATTACCAAGATCCTACCACTAAGATTCCTTCCTACACTTTTTAGACACACTCCTTTTTTTACAATAACCCCTCCCTATATATATATATATATATATATATATATATATATATATATATATATATATATATATATGGGTAGGTTAAAATAAAAAGAGATAGTTTTCTAGGAAGAGCAAGAATAGATCTAAGCCATTGGATTTAAGATCTAGTGGTTGAGATTGTTAGTTTCTAAAATACCAAATAGTTTTCTAGATACTAGGATTTAGGCTATATAGTTTACTAACTTCAAATTTTATGCTTTTCTTACCATTCTTAGAAAACTATCTATTTTTATTTTAACCCTTTACTATATATATATATATATCTATAATATATATAAACGAAGATATAAAAATCCTATGTGTCGCGATGTGGTCGCTCCCTCTTTTTTTGGAGTCACCAGATTTGCTTGATTTTTAAACGGAGGCTTCTCATGCATTTGACCCGAATTTATGGGTATGGGTCTTACCAAACCCAGATATTCCTTAAACGGGTTATAACATCTCATTAAATTAAAATTATTCTCACCAAATTATTAAAGTAAAATCCTATAAAAGAGGATATAATAAAAACTAATATTTTATTTATTTTGAAAATAAAAAAGATATGTATATATATATATATATATATATATATATATATATTATTTAAATTAAAAAACCAATTTGATAGTAAAAAAATAAACGGGTCTTGGGTCTCATCAAACCATAAGTATATTATTAACTTTCATAAATATTATTAATAATTAAAAAACCATTTTTATAGTAAAAAAATAAACGGGTCTTGGGTATCATCAAAACCATATAGCTTTTAAACCGGGTTATAACATCTCATTTATTTGTAAAACAATTTATCATCAAACCATAAGTATATTATTAACTTTCACACAATAAAAAAATATAAATTCAAAAAATAAATAAATATTAGTACAAATAATATAAAACAACCCCGTAATACGGGGGATAAAAACTAGTATATATATATATATATATATATATATATATTTAGTATTATCATTTTTACTACATGCTATTATCAATTATATTATTGTTAAACTTTGTTTCCTATTATATTGACTCATATATATGTATTTTAGAGTTGAGGATCTCTCTAAAAGTCATCTCTCTATTCCACTGGATAGAGGTACGGTGTGCCTACATCTCATCCTCCTCAGACCATACTTATAGCTTTGCTATTTGTGTAACTCCACTGGTAATGATTGATTGATTGTTCATAATGTCAATATGTTATTATATATATATATATATATATATATATATATATATATATATATATATTAAAGGGATGTGATTCTCATACGCCACCCCCCACATGTCTATACGGCTCGTATAGGCCTATACGAGCCGTAAAGGGTACGAATGACTGACAAGAGGACAAAAAAACAGCTTTTTACAGCCTATACAACCGTATAGACCTATACGAGCCGCATAGGCATTAAATGGCTCGTATTACTTCCTGACAAACCATAAAACCTATACGATCGTATAGGGCTATACGACCATATAGAAAACATTTGCAGAAAAATTCAGACTGCCTTAATCGGTGCTGGAAAACGACTATACGAGCCGTATAGTGCTTACGACCCGTTTATACAGATTTGGCCAAATGTTTTTTTGTTTGCTTAATCATTGATTGATACTATTGTGTATGAACTATAATAAAGTGTAACATAATATAAATCTTAAACGAATGTTCTTGGGGTACAACTACAAATTACTTAGCCAAACGTGTTATGTAATTATTAAATGATAATTTATTATATTTTAAAATATCATATCATTCAACTTTTCAATATAAAACATAATTCCATATAAGTGAAACAACACATGAAATGGTCGAAAAGAAGAACGTTTAAAATTGTTAAAAAAATATGGTTCAAGTCACATAATATATCAAAAAAAATTGTCTATACGGCCTTCTATACGACCATTATAGGGCTATACGAGGCACTATAAACGATGGCCAACAACATCAGACACAAACTGACATAATTTATGTGTTATACGACTTTATAGCCCTATACAAGTCGTATAGAAAAAGGAGATGGTGTGTAAGAATCATAGATGATCTGGGAGGATCCTAAACCATATTAACTCACAGCTAGGGGTCATCAACAAAATTCTACTGTTAATAAGGTAGACTTACCAGCTTTTGATACGTACCAACAAAGCAGTTGGCTTCTCGATAATTGCAACTCCATATACATAGTTATAATATAAATATATTATATATTATAAAATATAAACTAAAAAATTATTCATTTTAAATTAAGTTAAACAGTATGTTATTTATATCATGATTTATAATTTTTTTATCATCGAGAACACACTTTCTACTCTAGACTCATTGACTTACTCTACTCCTAAAATAATTTATTACATAACGATTATGTTTTAAATTTATATTTTAAAAATATTCTTTTATATAGTTCGTTAAAATAAAAAGATTGGTAATAATAATAATTTTAAAAGGTGGTGATGATGTGGCAGTGTTTTTGGGTCTTTGAGGTTTCTTCATTTGAAAGGTTTTTGATGATTTTGAAGAATGGATGATTTTCTGATGTGGGAGTTGACAATGCATGTTTTTAAATGATTTTTGGGTTCCTTAGAACATTCTTATCCTATTCCGTATCCCTAAATCCAAAATTAAATTAAAATACATTAAATTTTTTCTTTTTTTTTTCAATTAAATAATATTTTTTTATACATTTATCATTATCGTTTCTTTTTCTTTCACTCACAACCGCTTTCAAAATATATTAAAAGTTATATGTGGTGAACAATAGTTTTTCAAATATACAGAAAAATCACTACGTTTTTTAACATATATATAAACTCTTCACTCACAACACTTTCTAAAATATAAAAACACACCTCACATAAAATAAGGGGTTGAATGAGAATGCTCTTAGAGCATTCTCAACCTATCCATCATCCTCATCTCTAAAATTATACTAAAAACACTACATTTTTTCTCTTATGTTCAATTAAATAATATTTTTTATACATTTATCATTATAATTTTTTCTCTCATCTACTCACAACCAATTCAACAAATATTAAAAAATAAATAGGGACAAACTTTGTTTTTCCAAATTTACAAAAAAATCACTACATTTTCTCTTTTCACCATATAATTTACACTCACAACCACTTAGAGCATTCACATCCGATTCACCATCTCTAAATCCAAAATTACATTAAAAATACATTACATTTTCTCTCTCATTTTCAATTAAATAATATTTTTTTTAAAATTTATCATTACCATTTTTCTCTCTTTTATTCACAAACACTTTCAACAAATATTAAAATATTATATAGGGTGAACAATGTTTTTCAAATATATAGAAAAATCATTGCATTTTCTCTCTTATCTACTAGAACACCTTAACCACTAAAACTCCACTCACCAAATTTGATAATTTAAATGTGAATGCTCTTAAAACTCTCCATATAATTAGCAAACTTAGGAAGAGAATACTTTTATTTGTGAAGGTCTTATATTTTGAAGGAAGTAAATGTGTTTAGGTTTTAGAAGCAATATGTTAATATATAAGTATGGCTTTTGTAATTTTGAGTTGCACATCGAAATCCGTTAACCGAACCAAATCTATGACCCAACTGAACTAAGACCGGACCATAATTAAAGGAACTGGTCTAGTTTGTTATTTTCACAACTGAAGAAACACTAATCGACCCCGAGCAGATTACGGATAATCTGGGGGTTAAATAGATGTTTCCCACGAGGATGAGGTCCAGCAAAGTTGTTCTTCAGGTGACCTGCAAAACAGACACCGTAAGCTCGTCACTAAGAAGGGGGGGGGGGTTCCTCCTTGTGACCACCCTCCGGCGTGAGAATCAGACTAGATTGCTCTGAATATGTGTATATTAAGAGATTGCTAGAGAAGATAAGATAATAAGATATCAGATAATGTCCTTACTATTCCAAGGTGTTGGAGTATTTATAGCCGAAGGTAGGTTTCCAAGAAGGTACAGCCGACTGAATAGTATTCCTGTTCTACCAACAGTGGGCTACGCACAAGCCATGCTGGTTGGTGGATAGGCTGCGGCCGATAGTGACAAGGCCGGCTGTATACTGTTCCTTTACTGCCGGCTATGCACTGTTCCACCAACTGTAGGCTACGCACGCCCATAGTGAGCTGTCACCCTGTGATTGGTTCATGGGCTGTTTTGGTCAGATCGTCTGTTTTGCCCATACTTTGGCAGGTATAGTACAAAAGATCTTCCATAAGCATACAGACTGGCTCATTTGGGCGGGAGTATTCCCGCCTTGCTCATTCCTTCAGGTGACATTACTGAAGTATCAAGAGTTAGTGCCTTGTGCGTGTAGCCTTGCTATCAGTGCGGGTAGCCTTCCCTGATGGCTTGTATCCGCAACTGCGGGAACAAGCGGGGTACTTTACCATTGGGAGGCTTTCCCTGCGGGAACAGCTGGCGTACTGCGCGTAAGGTCTTCATCTCTGAGCATGGTGGGTCCTGCGGAAGCAGTTGGTCGTTGCGCAGACGTCCCTCTTCAAGGTGAGTCTTGCGGGTCCAACTGGGCTCTGCTGGGACCTACCTCTTCAAGTCCCCCCAGTCCAATGTTCTTCTCATGAATTGTTAATAAGTGAGGTGAACTTTTGGACTTAAGCAAGGGGTTTTGAAAAGGGTTTTTAGTTTTAAGGTTTTCCGTGGGGATTCTTCCCGCGGTTTTCCTAATGTCACGCAGAAATTCCCGACTTTTCTGCTTGATCTTTGGGTATGAAGCGGGTAGGTCTGTAACCTCCTCGCAAGTCAGGAGCGTTGAGTCCCACTTGTGTGGATTCTCCATGGGGTTTTGGTAGTTTTGAACATAGTGATCAATTATGTTAAAACCACCAATTCCATCTTGGAGTTTCAAACAATATAGTTCTCGACGTTCCCGCTATGCGGGGATGTTATTCCCGTTTCCGCAAGCATGGCCCAGAAGATCCTTCTTGGTTTGAATTCCCTGCGGAGCGCTAAGTATGTGAAGAGTTTTGCCTTGACACTGTACCCGCACTCGTCTAACGGTTACTTTACTTCCAAGGTATTCCTGGCGTCAATTCCCTGCGGGTGCTAAGTATGTGAAGGGTTTTGCCTTAACACTGTACTCGCACCTGTCTTATAGTTACTTGGTTGCCAAGGTAAGGGGTATTTTCCCGCTTACTTTTGAATCTTTTTGAAATTTTGAAATTCGAAGAGTTGGTGAAAGGATAAGAACAGTCCAAACTATTGAAACGTCGTCCGACGGTTTCTTCTGACAGTGTCAGGACGTGCAGGAAGTTACGGCGACGTGACAGTATATGGTCATTCCAGGCGCTTTTTCAGGCGCGTGGGCGCGAATTTTCGGGCGCGTGGCCGCGAAATTAATGGCACGCGTCCTTTCAACAGCTGTTGCCAGCTTGCTTATTGCCACGTGTCATAGTTTCATTGCACCTGCGATTTCTCTCTCTTCCGCATTAAATTCATCGCATTAATTGCGATTAGTATATAAAGGGGGAGAGGGTCCTTTGCAATCCACACTTTCACTTCTCTTCATCTTCTAAACGATTTCCGGCGAATACTCACTATTCCGTCGAGCATTCTTCTGAAATCGTTTTTCTGTACATCCAAACATGTCTTCTTTTGCCGAGGAGTCTGACGTGTTCGTCGAGAATCCTTCGTCCACTTCTGATAAGGACGATAAGAGTACAGCTGGCGAGTGCCAGTGTGCTCTTCCGGCCGACCTGTATCGATACGTCGTCCGGAAGTTCATGCTCGAGTCGTTCGAGCCTGAGTTTCCGGAGCCACACCAGACGGTGTACGATGCCCCCCAGGGCAAGATAGGGGTGTACGCTGCATTCTTCGTGTATGGGAATCTCAGGTTCCCATTGACGAAGTTTGTATACCGTGTCTTGGAGAGGCACGGCGTGCATCTGACGGAGGTACACCCGATGGCGATCGCCAAGATCCGCCACTTTGAGTGGGTGTGCCTCGTTCTGGGCGTGGAGCCCCATGCTGACCGGTTGATGACCTTCTACTCTTGGAGGTGCATCCAGGGGTGGTACACCTTGGTCAATCGGATCAAGGGGTTGAAGATCTGCTCTACCGAGCGCAGTCTTCGGTCGTGGAAGCGTGAGTTTTTTTATATCTCCGCTCGCGTCATCCCTCTTGCGATGACCTTTAAGAATGGGAGAGCACTCCCCGCCCTTCACGCCGTCAACTACCAGGAGGCGGAGTGGTTCGCTAAGATCTCCCGGGTCCAGACTCCGGTATACCGCTTTGCGGAGTCTGGGATGGTGATGCTTGGGATGAGCCGGGTGTGGAAGGAGGCGTCACAGGTTCCCATCGTCCTCGAATACGGTTTGAACTCTGTTCCTTACGGTATGCTCTTTCTTCTTTGTTTATATAGGTTTTTCTTCTAACTGTTTGTTTCTTTTATTTCAGAGGGGAACGACTTGCAGTCGCTCCTGCATCCGCGGGAGGCTGATAGTCCCGCTCGGATGGGTACTCGTGCTCTAGATGAGAACGAGTTGCCCATCCTTGAACAGACGGCGGATCGGTTCGTGGAGGTCTACCCGCCAGGCCACGAGATCCTGAGCGCCAGGCGGCCAGGTAAGGAGTTATTCAACCCTCGACCCCTCAATGCTGAAACCTCTGCTGGAATTCCTCTAATCTTGTGTTCTGATGAGGAATCCGCAGATGGTCCTCCGTTGGTGCGGAAAAAGAAGGCTGCCGGCGGGAAGGCGAAGGTGGCCTCCACTGCCGATCCGGTGCCTCGGTCTGATTCAGAGACCGAGAGCGAGGAGGTGGCGGGGAACCCTGGTGGTGATAAGACCACTGCTCCGGAGGCTGCGACGACTGTCACCTCCGGAGAGCCCAGGATGACGACGGTGAGCGGCGTAAAGAGGCCGGCTCCATCGGGTTCGTCCCCGCCTGTTCGCACTTTTAGGCTCAAGAAAACCCGTAAGTACAAAGTTCCTTTATTTTTAACTTCATAGCTATCCATCATTAATACTTATCTTCTTTGTGCAGGCGTGGATGCTACCGCATTCCAGGGTGGAGCGGGGAGGAGTACCTCCGGACCCATGACGGTAGGATTGGTCACCTTACCTGAGGCGACGACCCAGGCGGCTGCGCCTGCTTCAGTTGGTTCAGTTGCTCACCCAGTTGAGCCAACTGTTCCAACTGTGATGACATCACCGCCGGCTGTCAGTGCCATATTTACTGAATCTTTCACTGAGCCGGCGGTGACTTTTTCTGCGGACTCCTCCGCAGCGGAGACCACGGTTGTGAGTTCACCTACGGTGAGTTCACCTCCGTTGGTTTCAACTACCGCGGCGGCCTTCACCATGCCTCCTCCGTCATCGGCAACGACGGCCGATCCTTCAGGTATGCTTGGGGCTTCTCGCCAACCTCTGCCTCCTTCCCATCTGCCTGACCTCTTGGACGGATTTCCCTTGGGTTCAGGTGATGGGTTTGGTGGCTATCGGCCTGTTGTCGACCCTACAGGTGCGTAGGGTTCTTTTGGCCTTTTTTTTTTATCATCTTTTCCTAACTGCTTTTTGTTTTTTGCAGTGTCGGATTCCAATGAAGTGTATGTTCCACGATGGAACATCCGCCGAGGAACAAGCCTTCGCACGCCTGTGGAGTGCGTGGAGTGGGCTCGTCACGCGGCTCCCAGTGGTGCGTTGGGGGAAGCCATGGCTAGCTACCAGGAGGGTAAGCTAACCAATGAGCTTCGGGTTCTCCTGGCCCGGATGCAGCCGCGCGTCGAGCTGCTTTGTCGTGAAAACGACAAGTTAAAAGCAGCTCGTATCCAAGAAGTAGCTCAGGCGCGGGCTGTCCGGGAGGAGAATAGGAGGCTCTCCGCCGTTGCTGCGGAGAAGGAGAAGGCCTTCAAGGCCCTTGAAGTTGAAGTTCAGGCCCGTCTCGAGGCCCGTTCCAAGGCTGCCCAAGCTGTTAACGAACAGCTTCGGCTGGCTAAGGAAACTGCTCGGAACGCAACTGAAAGGGCCACCAAGGCTGAAGCTGTTGCTGAGCCTCTACGCCTCGAGAATGAGGAACTTAAAGCCAAACTAGAGGCGCTTCAACAGGCTCATGATGCCTTGGCGATGGAAGACGCCAAAAAGCTCCAAGAGATCTTGGACCAGAGGGGGGTGATTGACCATACTGAGCGGAAGCTAAAGGGCGTTGAAGAGGTTGCGGCTAAAGAAGTGTTGCTTCCAACCTCAACAAAAGTGAAGCCGAACGCGCCCGTAACCAAGCTCAAGCTGCCCTCCAGGAAGCTCTGGTTACCAAGGAATGGCTTCTTCGAGAAGCGTTGTCTCAGGTATGCGTAATTTCATATCTTTACACTTTTCTTTGCACATAGAAAGGGTTCTGACACTTGTATTTTTCCTTGTAGGTTGTGCATCGAGTCTTTACGGACACATCATACGATGATGCCATGAGCGCAGCCCTCAACGCTTCTCATGAGGATGAGGAAAAGGCCGGCTTCCTGCTTGGTCTAGGGTTTGTTGAGAAAGGCATCCCGCCTTCCAACTTCCCTTTGTATGATGTGGATACTGAAACTGATTATGACCAAGCAGTGAACCAGTATGCCGCCTTCCCGCATCCGGTGGTGGAGAAGGTGAACGAAGTTGCTGCTGCTGATGATGGGCTAGCTATCCTTAAAGCTTTCCTTGAACCGCTACGCTCTACTGATGGTGCGGGTCCAAGTGGAAGTGGTCCTGAAGCTTGATCCTGAAGATCCCTTTCCACCATTAGAGTAGATTTTTATTTTTGTATAGCTTCTTTTGTATGCGGGTATGCACCCAGCAATCTTTGTAATATTTGAATTTTGATGGAATAAAGATTATGTGTTAATTCCTTGCCTTGTTTATTTTACGCATGTTTTGATTTAACTTAGCAATTTCTTTAGTACTTAGATAAGTTAACTTTTTAACGTGGCAGATTATAAGTTTATGTTTCGCTTCCTCTTTCATGATTGTGCGGGTATGACCGTCACTTACACTTAGTAGGATGGCTTAACTTTACTTATATCTGACCTGTGTGGAAGTTTTCCTCATCTTTTCCTTTGAAATTTTCTAAGTGTTTAGAATAAGTTAACCTTTGAACGTGGTAGATAATAGGTTGAAGTTTTGCCTCCTCGTTCGTGATTGTGCGGGTAAGACCGTCACTCGCACTTAGTAGGATGGCTAAACTTTGCCTACATCTGACCTGCGTGGAGGTTTTCCTTAAACTTGAAATTTTTACCGTTTTGTTTATGCGGGTTTTGCCGCCTTCCACACGTAACGACTTACTTCTTCTCATATTTATGCGGTGAATACCGGCACATCAGTGTGGGAAGTTCATAAGTATAAAGGTAAGGCTATCAACACATTGTGAAAGGAGAATCATTTCCATTAGAAGTGGCTCTAGGCCTTTTCTTTACAAGTTTGGAATTGATCTACATATAACATTTGCGTAATTGAGCTCCATTCCATGTTCTTGGGATGGGAGTGCCATCGAGCCTTTCGAGCCGGTATGCGCCCTTTCCCAGAACTTCTTTGATAATGTATGGCCCTTCCCAGACCGGGGCCAGTTTTCCTGGGCGTTGTTGGTTCGAAGCCTCGTTGTTACGCAGTATGTAGTCTCCTACATTGAAGTTGCAGAGTTTTACCCGCGTGTTGTAGTACTTTTGCATTTGTCGCTTGTAGTTCTCTTCACGCACTGCGGCTAAGTCTCTGCGTTCCTCGGTTAGCATAAGGTCTAACCGTCTTTCCGCATCATTGTCTTCTGGCTGAATCAAGACCCTTGGTGAGGGTAAACCAATTTCGACCGGGACCATGGCTTCAGTGCCATAAGTGAGACTGAACGGGGTTTCTCCCGTACTGGCCTTTTTCAGCGTTCTGTTTGCCCAAAGGACGTGCGGAAGCTCATCCACCCAGCCTGATCTGTGTTCCAAGAGTCTTTTCTTTATGCCTTCGACGATGCTCTTATTTGCTCTTTCTACCTCACCATTACCCTGCGGGTGCACCACTGAGGTAAAAGTGTGGGTGATTTGAAGTTCTTCCAGCCACTTTTGTAGCTTCTTGTCAGCAAAGTTGGTGCCGTTATCGCTCACCAAATTCTGTGGAAGTCCAAAACGACAAATAATAAATTCCCAAATAAATTTTTTGATATGTTTCGCGGTTGTCTGGGCTAAGGGTTTTGCTTCTATCCACTTGGTGAAGTAGTCGATGGCTACCACTAGGAACTGAACATTTCCTGCTGCTGTAGGAAATGGGCCTGTCACATCGATGGCCCACTTCTGAAATGGCCATGAAGAGGTGACTGGAACAAGTTCATTCTTCGGGCGATGCGTGTTGGGTGCGTAGAGCTAACAAGACCTGCACTTTCTGATGTATGCCAGCACATCCGTATGCATCCCCGGCCAAAAGTATCCCGCGTTGTTTAGCTTAGCTACAACAACGCGTGGACCTGCGTGTACTCCACAGATGCCTTCGTGTACTTCCCTTAGGAGGTAGTCAGCATCTTGGTTGTCCACACATCTTAAGAGTGGGCCAAGAAAGTTACGTCTGTAAAGGATGTCATCGATGAGTTGATAATTCAGTGCTTTACAGCGTAGTTTTCTTGCCTGTGTTTTTGACTCTGGTAATGTACCTGCCGCAAGGTATTTTATTATTGGTGTCATCCACGTTTCTGTGCTGGTTTGGATGACACAAATTTCCTTATGCGGGACTGAAGGTGCCTCGAGGAGTTCAATGCGGATGTCCTTTCCCAAGTGGGTGAAGGCTAATGATGCAAGCTTGCTTAACGCATCCGCAGATTTGTTTTCACTACGCTTGACGTGTATGACTTTGCAATCGTTAAAATCGCGCATAAGGGTTTTTGCTTGTGCGAGGTACAGGGCCATTGTGTCGTTCACGGCCGTGTACGTCCCGTTGATTTGGTTGGCTACTAACATGGAATCCACGTGGGCTTCCAAGAGTTTCACTCCCATCTTACGCGCAATTCTCAACCCGGCCAAGAATGCTTCATACTCGGCTTCGTTATTCGTACTTGGAAAATCCAGTCGAATAGCGTAAGTGTATTCTTGGCCTGCTGGGTTGGTTAGTTTCAGCCCTGCGCCTGAACCCTCGTTACTGGCTGCTCCATCAGTGTAGAGTCGCCAGACATCATTGATGTCCTGTGCTGGAGAGGGTTGAGCCTCTTCCTGACACTCTTTTTCCCGCGATGCAGGCACTTCCGCAATAAAGTCGGCCAAAACCTGGCCTTTTATGGCTGGTCTTGGCTTATACTTTATCGCGTATTCCCCCAACTCAATTGCCCATTTGGCTAGGCGTCCCGATAACTCGGGTTTGCGTAGAACGTTTGCAAGTTTGAAGTTGGAGAGAATGGTGATTGGGTGACCCTGGAAATATCGTCTTAACCTGCGTGAAGCGTGGATAAGTGCTAAGACTAATTTTTCGAGGGTAGAGTACCGGGTTTCTACGTCTGTTAGGATACGACTGACATAATAGATTGGCATCTGGATGCCTTTCCGTTCAACCAGCAGAACCGCCCCGGTTGCTCTATCTGTTGCGGAAAGGTATAGGATTAACTCCTCCCCCGCTTTTGGTGCTGTGAGCGTTGGGAGTTCGATCAAGCGTGACCGAATCTCCTGAAAAGCTGCTTCCGCTTCTGGTGTCCAGCGGAAGTGCGTTTTCTTTAAACAGTTTCTCAACGTTGATACGAAAGGAAACGACTTATCCGCGTGGTTTGCCAAAAAGCGATTAAGTGCGACTAGTCGTCCATTCAGTGTCTGAGCCTGTTTGATGGTAGTAGGTGATTCCATTTTGATAATGGCTTCGACCTTTTCAGGGTTCGCTCTGAAGCCATCCTTAGCGACGATGACCCCCAAGAACTTCCCTTCTTCCATTCCAAAGGCACACTTGCTCGGGTTGAGCTTCATGTTTATCTTCCTGGGCGTGTTAAAAGTTTCTTCGATGTCTTTCAACATCGCTTCTGCGTCAGGGCTTTTGATGACCAAGTCATCCATGTAGAATTCCAAG
Organism: Bidens hawaiensis; assembly: GCF_021521415.1. Taxonomy (NCBI): domain Eukaryota; kingdom Viridiplantae; phylum Streptophyta; class Magnoliopsida; order Asterales; family Asteraceae; genus Bidens; species Bidens hawaiensis. Next base: position 2,063,852 of record NW_027491061.1, read on the forward strand.
TTCCTCCTAATTTGGGCATGAAACTGGTTGTCCATCAGGCGTTGGTATGTGGACCCGGCATTCTTAAGTCCAAATGGCATCATTTGATAACAAAATGTGCCATCGGGCGTCCGAAAAGCGGTTTTGTCCTGATCATCAATGGCCATGTGGATTTGATGGTACCCCTTATACGCATCCAGGAAGCATTTAAGGCGAAACGGTGCTAACGAATCCATCTTAAGATCAATTTCGGGTAACGGATAACAATCTTTGGGGCATGCTTTGTTTAAGTCCTTGAAATCTATGCACATGCGCCATTGTTTGTTATTCTTCGGTACCATAACGGGATTTGCAACCCATGTTTGATATCTGCTAACGCGTACGATGCCTGCGTCAAGGAGTTCCTTGACTTGGCTTCTACACGCGTTAGTTTGTTCTGGCCCCATTACTCTGCGCTTTTGTACGACTGGCGTAACAGCCGGATCGCACTTGAGCTTATGCTCTGCCTTACTTCGGGGTATACCAGTCATGTCAGCTGGTGTCCAGGCGAAGATGTCAGCGTTTTTCTGTAGTAAGCGTTTGAGTAAGGTGCGTGTGGGATCAACAACTGTTGGGCCAATGGTAACGGCCTGGTCAGGGTATTTGCTGTTGAAGGCCCATCTTTCCGGTTCGGTGATGGTTGGTTTAGCCATCTTTGGTTTGGGTTTAGATGAGACAGATGCGATGCATACCTGGGGAATGCCGGTGATCATCGCTACACCCTCAGCTGTTGGCCATCCCATCATGCCGTGGACTGAAGATACCACGGCGTTGAATCTTGCCATCCCGTCTCTTCCGAAGAGAATGTCGTATGTGTGGTGTGGCTTCCTCATCACGACAAAATCCACGTCTTCTGTGCGTGAGTGATTCCCGTCCGTAAGAGTGACGGGGAAAGATAGGATACCCAGGGGGGTGTTTGTGCTACCGTCGAACCCTTCCATCGAGGCGTAGACCGTTTCCAGGCGTTCCTTGTCTTCGTCATCTAGCTTGTCGAAGAACTGCCTGTACATCACCGTTGACGAGGCGCCGTTGTCAGCAAGAGTGCGAGAAGTGATGTAGTGCACCAGCTGGCTTTTGATGACGATAGGGCCTTCTTTGCTGGGTCCTCCTGGCACTCGCGGGAAGCGCACCTCAGCTTCCTTCCACGCGCATGGTTCTGTCGCTCGCCTTTTTCTTCCTCTGATGTTGCCATGAACCATGTTGATGCTGATGTCAACGGGCTTTCGTCCGTTGCCTCTGTACCGGTTATCATTCCTTCCTCCCTTCTTGATTGATGCCACAAGGTGTGCAAGTCTTCCATCCTTGACGAATGTTTCAACAATATCTTTCAAGGATGTACTCTCCTCCGTACTATGACCTTTTGTCCCGTGGAAGTCACAGGATTTGCTTTGATCCGCATTAGGTCGCTGCCGGATCATTGGAGCTTTTGGCCATGGTAGTTTTTCGGTGGCAAATATCTCCGTGACGCTTTTGGTGAGTGGCGTCCACCGGTGTTTTCGGCTTGAATGGGTGTGCGTTGTCTCTTCCGCCAACAAGAGGGTGAGAGCTGGATGAGGTGTCAAAGTTTACCCTTGACTGCCAAATACCTAGCTTCCTCTTTTTGTTCTGCCGGGCGATCCGAACGTTGTTTTCTCTAGTCCTTTGCGTGTAGAGGTGTGTACTCTGGGGAAGATCCCTTCCCAGTTGCTTCTCCGTCTTGGCAAAGCGCTTGGCCGCCGTCATGATGGCATCCCATGTGGATGGCATGCCGTCCTTACCCGTCAATGTGCGGATAAGCTCTGGGTATTCGGCGCCCTAGATGAAAGCGGCGCGAACAAGATCTTCACTTATGTTGCCCAGACTCAGCTTTTTGGAGTTGAAGCGAGTGATGAAGTCTAGTAAAGATTCATCCTCCTCTCTAACGCAGTTGAGGATCGTCCACTGTTCTTCAGTATATTTCCTCTGTTGGCTGAAGTGTTGGCTGAACTTGTTCTGAAAGTCCGCCCAATCATAGATGTGGTGGACCGGTAAACGATCGAACCATGCCCTGGCCGCTCCAACCAGAGTCATCTGGAACATATAACACCACGTGGGTTCCGTCCAGTTACTGACGGTTGCCCCCGCAATGAATCTGTTCAAGTGGTCGTCTGGGTCGGATAGACCATCATAAGTGCCGATATTGGACATTTGTTTGGCACTTCTCGGGGCGATTGCTTCCGCAATGTCCCTTGCAAACTTGGACTTTCCTGCATTTGCAGCAGTTGGTCTAAAGGTTTTGGAGAAGTCACGTGGGTTTCTCCCCGCGTTCGTTGGTTTAAAGGTTTCTCCAAAATTCCTTGTCGGTTGGAAGTCTGTTTCCTTACGCTTCCCTTTTGCCTTATGGCGAGGGTTTGCGTCGGTATCGGATTCTTCCCGCTCATCGTCCGAGTACTCGCACTCACTGTTCATGTTGAGATGTTGGCGAGTACTGCCGAATTCGTCAGCCTGTTGAAGTGAACGCAAGCGTTCATCCAACTCAGCTTGGAACTCTTTCTGACGTGCTTCGGCCCACGCCTTAACTTGATCGAGTGTTTGGCGAGGGACCCTTGTCCGTTTCTCCAACTGGGCATCAGTGAACCCCAGTGAAATATTGTTTACTGCACTTGTCCCGGCTTGGGTAACCGGGGTAGTGTTCGTAAAATTTGTATAACCGCCGGTGTTCCCCCCAGTTGCTGGGGTTGTGGTTACCGGGGTTTCTTGGTCACTTACTGGCTTTGGGACCGGAGTAACGTTAACCATTTCTTCAGAAATTTTGAAAAAACTAAGAATTAGTTCTAGCTTTTATGCACGGATGGCGCCAATGAAGAAACACTAATCGACCCCGAGCAGATTACGGATAATCTGGGGGTTAAATAGATGTTTCCCACGAGGATGAGGTCCAGCAAAGTTGTTCTTCAGGTGACCTGCAAAACAGACACCGTAAGCTCGTCACTGAGAAGGGGGGGGGTTCCTCCTTGTGACCACCCTCCGGCGTGAGAATCAGACTAGATTGCTCTGAATATGTGTATATTAAGAGATTGCTAGAGAAGATAAGATAATGAGATATCAGATAATGTCCTTACCATTCCAAGGTGTTGGAGTATTTATAGCCGAAGGTAGGTTTCCAAGAAGGTACAGCCGGCTGAATAGTATTCCTGTTCTACCAACAGTGGGCTACGCACAAGCCATGCTGGTTGGTGGATAGGCTGCGGCCGATAGTGACAAGGCCGGCTGTATACTGTTCCTTTACTGCCGGCTATGCACTGTTCCACCAACTGTAGGCTACGCACGTCCCATAGTAAGGGTTGGTGAGTAGGCAGCGGCTAATAGTGACAAACAGTACTAGAGGGTGCTCCTCCTCGTACTGTTGTCGGTGAGCTGTCACCCTGTGATTGGTTCATGGGCTGTTTTGGTCAGATCGTCTGTTTTGCCCATACTTTGGCAGGTATAGTACAAAAGATCTTCCAGAAGCATACGGACTGGTTCATTTGGGCGGGAGTATTCCCGCCTTGCTCATTCATTCAGGTGACATTACTGAAGTATCAAGAGTTAGTGCCTTGTGCGTGTAGCCTTGCTATCAGTGCGGGTAGCCTTCCCTGATGGCTTGTATCCGCAACTGCGGGAACAAGCGGGGTACTTTACCATTGGGAGGCTTTCCCTGCGGGAACAGCTGGCGTACTGCGCGTAAGGTCTTCATCTCTGAGCATGGTGGGTCCTGCGGAACCAGTTGGTCGTTGCGCAGACGTCCCTCTTCAAGGTGAGTCTTGCGGGTCCAACTGGGCTCTGCTGGGACCTACCTCTTCAAAAACCAAAGCTGGTTGCAAACCAATTAACCGAGCTGAAGGGTGGTCAAAAACCGATCAAGAAACCAGTTTGTGCCCCTTTATTTTGTATGTTAACTAGTTTTTCTACCTGACATCTTGCGTCGGGGCAGCTAGAAAAACCCCTGCGTTGAAACTCGGGCATTGGTAAAACCCGAGCGTTACGACGATGAGTCGACACGGATTCGGTTAGTATCGGCTGCGTTCGTTACGATACAGACACCATTGGTAAAATTTGTGGGTTAAAAAAATTAATTCGTCAAACTAACATATAAAAACATTAACATATAAGAAACCAAAATATTTAAGACGATATTTATTTAGTTGGCAAACCCTATCGGTGGTAAAACCAAGTGTTGTCGGTCATGGGCATTGAGACGATAACTTGACACGAATTTGGTCAGTTATGATTATGTATCTTACGGTACCGGAACTAAAACGAAAAAAAAATATTAAACTTGAGGCAGACCAACGACTAGTTTGGTGGGGGGGGGGTCGGTAGCGTCATGGGTCATGGATTTTATATAAGGCCGCGAGTTTGCTCGAACTTGGTTGGTTTCTTTCAGATTTATCATGGTACTAAAACTAAAACAAAAAAAAAATAATAAATTGACATTTGATCGATTTCCATTGCGTTATTATGGTAACTAAACTAAAAAAATATAAAATACAGGTCAATACGGTGTGCCGTCAAATGGCCCACCGGCACTAAACTTGTTGGTTATATATAGTGGTAATTGTGAATAGTGGTAATTGTGAGATTACAAAAAGGCATTTACGTGGGGTGTAAGATATAGTTGTTCTTATAACTATTGTTGTAAGAGCATCTACAAAAAGTTCTATCTCCCTAGTTCTGGATCTATGTGGCGGGCGGCATACTCGAGAAAAGCAAAGTTTACCTGTGACATTCGTCAATTTCGGGTTATATTTGTATTCGTTTGTGTATTCGTTTATCACGTAAACCGACCTGATTTATATCCCGAACATTTCAAATATATAAAATATTGGATTTTATGTTATTAAATCATTCCCACATGTTCAATTTGCAAAACCCCTTTAACGGATTCGAAAACGCCTTTAAAAACGCTCAAATTACATCGAAAACGAACTTTCGGGACGCAAAACGAACCACGCAAGACGAGCTAACCTGCAGATTCGTTTTTTTTTTTTTTTTTTTTTTTGCTTTTTGTGCTTTGCTTGTTTGTTTAACCAATCTATTTTCATGCAAACATAAAAGAGAACCTTGCAAAGAAGCCTTGAGCCTTACCCTATATATACACACTCATCTCCTTCATTTTTACACCTGCTCTCACTCCAAATTCTCTATCAATTCTTCATAGATTCAAGGTTGTTATTTATGTGTTCTTGAAGAATTGACTTTCAAAAGTCAAACTAATTTTAATCTTTCATTCTAATTAGCTTATGTAGTCTTATTAATACTTGTTTATGGTGGCAAAACATATATATAATATAATACCCCTTATTTCCTTTGGTAGTTACTTCTTTAATTCCGGTCGGTAAGGTTTTGGACCATGTAAGGCAAGGCTTCATGGAGGACTTCATGTCCTTGATATATGTATATATATATATATATATATATATATATATATATATATATATATATATACTTATATAACTTGTTTATACATATTATTCATGCTTGACTTCTGCTCATTTTAGTTTATTTACAAGTTCCATGGTTATGAGTTCTAAGAGTCTATGCTTCGGTTTATCCGTAAATAGCTCTAGATTGTAAACCGAACTTTTGTTTAAGACTTTGTTGTTAACTTTTTGGTTGTAAAACTTAAGTATTTTCATTTGGGTTTAATTGCAAGTAGAAACATCCAAACGATTTACAATGAAGTGGCAGGTAAGCGGGCAACAAGCTGCGCCGCAACCCCCTTTTGGATAACAAACCCAATAGTTTACAAACTGATTTTAATTATTTTCTTAAGTATTTGGAAATGTTGGATCCAACTTGATCTCATAACATAGTTTGGACCGACAAAACCGAACACTCGTTTAACGTGCGTTGCTAGTTCTAAAACAATAGAACTACATACTTGGTTAAGTCTTAACATATTTTATTGAGTTATCTCATAACATTCCTTATTTTGGAAAGTTGACTTTGGGTTTGACCAATTATCAAGACCCGAACCAACAACCCGAACACTCATTAAAGACCCGTTTTAGTATCTTTATCCCAAAGGAACTTGCATCTTTGTATTTTTCCCACCTTATTACTTAACATAGGTTAAATAAATATTAAGGTTAGATACTTTAACCCGGTTTCGAGCAAACTTACATTTTAAAGGGGTTATTATTATAAATTCTTAAATAGTTACATTTTAAACCTTTAACTTTAATTGTATACATTACTTAACATTTATTTTATCCTAAAGACTTCCAAGACAACTTTCATAATACAAGACTTCTTTTATTTTAGGCTTCATTCGTTAAACCCCGACATACCGGTTAAACTCCAAATCAACCATCTTTCATGTTTATTAATTGAATGTGAGTACTTTCATTTCCCCGTTTTCCATCTTTCGTTTTGGGGGTGATATTGCATACCTTTTCAATTTATTTTTTTATATTTGAGTCGTAAACCACAAACTTTATTGTATACTTTACTTAAATAAATGCTTGATTTGGTGTTTTATGCTTACATGCTTATGTGCTAGTGTGTTTACTGCTTTTGGTTGGCTGATTTATAAATCCGTGAACTATCTGGTATTCTCTTATAGCACGGTGCCGTTAATGTATTCTTATTAATGGCCTCATGAAATCTGAATTTATTTGGTATTCTCTTATAGACGGTGCCGTTAATGTATTCTTATTAACGACCTCATATAAAATCCTGAACTATATGGTATTCTCTTATGGCAGGTGTCGCTAATGTGTTAGCGATCTCATTATTATCCAAATTGTTGCTTCTATTTATTGTTTTGTATACAAGATTATGGTATTTCTTATTATATACAAATTGTTCAAAAAACCATGAAATTGCTCACCAACCTTTGTGTTGACAAACTTTATTTTATGCAATGTTACAGGTTTGACTTTTGTTGACTCGAGGACTTGATGAAAAACGTTACCAAGACTATTAGGATATTAGTAAAACGAACAATATAACTGTTTACTTGTTTTCAATTTGTTTGTATGAACGAGATGTGTTGTTTATTGATTTTATTAAATAAAATGAGTTGATTAAATATTGTCACTTTAAATAGTGTCTTGTGTATTGGTTCACTCACGTTGCACCCGGCATGTTCCGCCGCATTTGGTCGGGGTGTGGCATCACCATTGTGAAGAAAGAAAGTTTGCTCCTACAAACTTGAAACAAACTTTATGTGATATATTCACCCTCTTTTTCTATCTCATATATATATATATATACACACACACACACATTATATGTATATAACTTTAATAATTTTTTAATATAGAGTTTTGTTATTGTGGAAAAAAGTAAGATTTTTAGAAAAAGTTTGGAATATGATGTAACGATGATGTGACGGTTTGTGAATGTTTGTTGTTAATGCTCTAATTGTACGTGTATATGATTGCAAGGACTACAGAAATTCATATTTTGCAAAAGTTTGTGGAACAACAAAAGAAGTGAACCGTTTGGATCATATCCATAAACTGAAACTACTTGATTTGAAGGAGAGTTTGGTGGAAAGACAGATACACTGTAGCAAACAAGTCATTTTTACTAAGGACCGGGTTAAGTTGGGTCGGTTGTGCCTGGTTGCCAAATTATTTTGTTTATGATTATAAATCATTTATAGTAATGGGTTATTATGATTACAAAATTTGTTTACCAATTTGACAGAAATGCAGCAGATGGAAAGTGACACTCTTTTGTAAATAACTAATGCAACTGCCTTAGTAATTAACATATACAAAATACACGCTCATGCTTTTGCATATATGAAACCACTAGATGCATTAATTCACGTCTAAACAATGTAACTACTATACTATCTGGCTTAATAATGTGAATGCCTATAACTACTATATGTATATGCAAAAAAACATGCACAAACAGCAATTAGGCAAACTACATCTAATGTCGCCTCCCGCCGTAATATAATTGTAAATATTAAAATAGTTATATTTGTTTCTTATTCTTTCTGTTTTAACGGCGGAAATTTTTATTCAAATATATAAAAGGCTGGATTACCTGCAACAACTATACACCTATAAGAATTGTTTGAAATATAATTTGTTTAATGGTTTCTCCACATTTAAAAAGCTCGAGAAGTTAAATACGTTATCACCAAATTTGCACCAGTGTTTCACTTACGTGCTATAGCCCACTTACTGTTAAACCTCAGTAATAGCTTTTCTATGTTTCACTTATGTGCTATAACCCACTTACTGTTAAACCTCAGTACTAGCATTTCTAGCAATTGACACGCCTAGTGGTGTCACACGCCATTATATCATCATAGACCTCTCATTTAACACATCACAACACGTTTCTCCATCTCTATTTAATTAAGATTAGGAGCAGGTCAGGTCACGGATCCTAGATAACATCATCAATCATAATTGCTAAAAGATGGCAGCCATGAATTCCAAAGAATTGTAATGGGCCTAACCCAAATTGAGTAAATAACATGTTTTTATTTAACAGCCATGAATTCCAAAGAATTGTGATGCACCTTATACAATTTGAGTAAATAACATGTTTAGTTATTAAATAGACGTGTTAAAGAGTTTGAGACATCGCAACACGTTTTGTGAACTCTTGCATAAGGGCAACGCTGATCGTTGTCAAAGCAACACCACCAATAACAATTACAGAACCACGGTGGCCAAACATCTGAAGACAATAATTGTTCTTTTTAAATGAATAACTTGTCGCCCAACTTACACTAGTTCTTCCATAAGCATGTCTAACAAGCAGTTTGCAATTCCTTACAAATTTCCACAATGCATAACTCAAAAGACTCATAGTCAAAGAATAGAAAAGTAGGCAATTCAATAAACTAAACACAGATTCAAAAACAAGCAACACATGATCAAACAGATACCACATTCAATTATCACCTATTAAAGAAAATCAAATTCATAAAAAAAAAAAAAAAAACACCAATAAACAGTTCTCAATTCGCATACCAAAAAAGCGGATAAATTACCAAAAACATAGCAATAACCTAATCGATCTCTTGAAGAGGAGAAGCAGAAGCAACATCCTGTTCAGTAAACTTACCTTTGGCCTTATCGTTCAATATGGATCACCCACTTCCGCCGGTACACCTGGACAACCTTACCTTCACGGCCCTTGTACGTGCCCCTCACAACCTCATCCTCGTCGTCTTTTCTCACGCGCGTTGTACTTGGAACGGAGCTCGCTGGACAGCGGTGCACTCATCAGCACACGCCGGACGCTTGACGCCGCCGTGAAATGAGCCTTGCGGCATGAAGAAACACTAACCGGACCCCGGGCAGATTACTGGTAACCTGGGGGTTAGATAGATGTTTCCCACGAGGGGTTAGACCCTGAGAAGATGGTTCTTCTGATAACCTGCAAAACAGACACCGTGAGCTTGTCACTGAGAAGGGGGGGGGGGGTTCCTCCTTGTGACCACCCTCCGGCGTGAGAATCAGACTAGATTGCTCTTTAAATATAAGTGTATATTAAGAGATTGCTAGAGCAGATATCAGGTATATATATGATACAAGATAAGATATGTTAAGATGAGATGGTCATACCATTTGTGGTATTTATAGCCGAAGGTAGGTTTCCAAGGAGGTGTGGCCGGCTGCAACAGTGTTCCTGTTCCACCAACAGTGGCCTACGCACGTGCCCTGCTGGTAGTTGGTGGGTAGGCAGCGGCTGATAGTGACCAGGCCTGCTGTGTACTATTCCTTTTCCACCAACTGCCGGCTACGCACGTGGTATGGCAGTAGTTGGTGAGTAGGCAGCGGCTAATAGTGACACAGTACAGGAGCATGCTGCTCGCCATACTGTGGTCAATAAGCTGTCGTATCTTTAGTCAGATCTTTTTCCCATACCTCGTCAGGTACAGTACAGAAGATCTTCCCGTATCGTACGGACTGGCTTATTTGGGCGGGAGTATTCCCCCTTCCGCCCTTGTGCGGGATTGTTCCCGGCTTTGCTCATTCCTTCAGGTGACACTGAGTGATTGAGAGCTAAGTGCCTTGTGCGTGTAGCCTTGCTGCGCGGGTGGCCTTCCCTGATGGCTTGTATCCGAGGCTGCGGGGACAGGCGGAGTCCTTCACCATTGGGAGGCATTTCCTGCGGGAACAGCTTGCGTACTGCGCGTAAGGACGTCACGTCTCTGAGCATGGTTGGTCCTGCGGATCCAGTTGGTTTCTGCGCAGACGTTCCTCTTCAAGGTGAGTCTTGCGGGTCCAACTGGGCTCTGCTGGGACCTACCTCTTCAAGTCCCCCCAGTCCAATGTTCTTCTCATGAGTGTTTAATAAAGTGAGGTGAACTTTTGGACTTAAGCAAAGGGTTTTGAAAAGGGTTTTTTAAGGTTTTCCATGGGGATTCCTCCCGCGGAAGTCCTTGTCACTTGCAGAAATTCCCGAGTTTCCTGCTTGGTCTTTGGGTATGATGCGGGTAGGTCTGTAACCTCCTCGCAAGTCAGGAGCGTTGAGTCCCACTTGTGTGGATTCTCCATGAGGTTTTGGTTGTTTTGAACATAGTGATCAATTATGTTAAAACCACCAATTCCATCCTGGAGCTTCAAACAACGTAGTTCTCGACGTTCCCGCTATGCGGGGATGTTATTTCCGTTTCTGCAAGCATTGCCCAGAAGATCCTTCTTGGTTTCAATTCCCAGCGGAGCGCTAGGTATGTGAAGGGTTTTGCCTTAACACTGTACCCGCGCTCGTCTTACGGTTACTTTACTTCCAAGGTATTCCTGGCGTCAATTCCCTGCGGGTGCTAGGTATGCGAAGGGTTTTGCCTTTACACTGTACCCGCACCCGTCTTATAGTTACTTGGTTGCCGAGGTATACTTGGCTTCAATTTCCTGCGGGTGCTAGGTATGTGAAGGGTTTTGCCTTAACACTGTACCCGCATCCGTCTTACGGTTACTTGTTCGCCAAGATTTACTTGGCTTCAATTCCCTGCGGGTGCTAGGTATGTGAAGGGTTTTGCCTTAACACTGTACCCGCATCCGTCTTACGGTTACTTGTTCGCCAAGGTTTTCTTGGCTTCAATTCCCTGCGGGTGCTAGGTATGTGAAGGGTTTTGCCTTAACACTGTACCCGCATCCGTCTTACGGTTACTTGTTTGCCAAGGTTTTCTTGGCTTCAATTCCCTGCGGGTGCTAGGTATGTGAAGGGTTTTGCCTTAACACTGTACCCGCATCCGTCTTACGGTTACTTGTTTGCCAAGGTTTTCTTGGCTTCAATTCCCTGTGGGTGCAAGGTATGTGAAGGGTTTTGCCTTAACACTGTACCCGCATCCGTCTTACGGTTACTTGTTTGCCAAGGTAAGGGGTATTTTCCCGCTTACTTTTTAATCTTTTTGAATTTTGAATTTTGAAATTCGAAGAGTTGGTGGAAAGAAGAACAGTCCAAAACTCTGAAACGTCGTGCGACGGTTTCTTCTGACTGTGTCAGATCGTGCAGGAAGTTATGGTGACGTGACAGTACATGGTCATTCCAGACGCTTTTTCAGGCGCGTGGGCGCGATTTTTCGGGCGCGTGGCCGCGAAATTAATGGTATGCGTCCTGTCAACAGCTGTTGCCAGCTTGCTTTTTGCCACGTGTCATAGTTTCATTGCACCTTCGTTTTCTCTCTCTTCCGCATTAATTGCATCGCATTAATTGCGATTAGTATATAAAGGGGGAGAGGGTTCTTTGTAATCCACACTTTTACTCTTCTCTTCATCTTCTTTGCGATTTCCGGCGAATACTCACCTTTTCAGGCAAGCATTCTCCCGAAATCGTTTTCTTCTTCTTTTACAAGTTGTCTCGTGATCTCGAATCTACAGTCGATGACAAGAGTACTGCTGGCGAGTGCCAGTGTGCTCTGCCTGGCGATCTGTATCGGTACGTCGTCAGGAAGTTCATGCTCGAGTCTCTCGAGCCTGAGTTTCTTGAACCCCACCAGACGGTGTACGATGCCCCCAGAGGCAAGATCGGGGTATATGTTGCATTCTTTGTTTATGGGAATCTTAGGTTCCCATTGACAAAGTTTGTTTACCGTGTCCTTGAGAGGCACGGTGTTCATTTGACCGAGTTGCACCCCATGGCGATCGCCAAGATTCGCCACTTCGAGTGGGTGTGCCGGATTTTGGGCATTGAGCCCTATGTTGACCGCCTGATGACCTTCTACACTTGGAGGTGCATCCAGGGGTGGTATACATTGATAACCCGGGTTAAGGGTTTGAAGATCTGCGCAACCGAGCGCAGTCTTCGCTCGTGGAAGCGGGAGTTCTTCTACATCTCCGCTCGCGCCATCCCCCTTGCCATGAAGTTTAAGAATGGGCAAGCTCTCCCAAGCCTTCACGCCTCCAACTACCAGGAGGCGGAATGGTTCTCGAAGATATCTCGGGTCCAATCTCCGGTTTACCGGTTTGCGGAGTCTGGGATGGTGATGCTGGGGATGAGCCGGGTGTGGAAGGCTGCCGATGCGCAAAAGATCCCAATCGTCCTCGAATACGGTTCGAACTCTGTTCCTTACGGTATGCTTTGTTTCTTTTTGTTGATTTTGAATTTCTTCTAACTTCTTTCCTGTTTATTTCAGAGGGGAACGACTTGAAGTCGCTCCTGAACCCGCGGGAGGCTGATGGTCCCGCTCGGATGGGTACTCGTACTCTAGACGAGAACGAGTTGCCCATCCTAGAACAAACGGCGGATCGGTTCGTGGAGGTCTATCCGCTAGGCCATGAGATCCTTAGCGCCCGTCGGCCAGGTAAGGTGCAGTTCGACCCTCGACCCCTCAATGTTGAAACCTCTGCTGGAATTCCTTTAATCGTATGTTCTGATGAGGAATCCGCAGATGGTCCTCTGTTGGTGCGGAAGAAGAAGGCTGCCGGCGGGAAGGGGAAGGAGAAGGTGGCCTTCACTGCCGATCCAGCGCCTCGGTCTGACTCGGAGACCGAGAGCGAAGAGGTGGCAGGGAATCCCGGTGGTGATAAAATCACCATTCCGGAGGCTGTGACAACTGTCACCGAAGAGCCCAGGATGACGACGGTGACCGGCGTGAAGAGGCCGGCTCCATCGGGTTCATCCCCGCCCGTCCGTACTTTCAGGCTCAAGAAAACCCGTAAGTACAACTTCCTTTAGCTTTTATCTTCATAGTTTGATATCGTTAAACACTTATTATCTTTACGCAGGTGTGGATGTTGACGCATTCCAGGGTGGAGCGCAGAGGAGTACCTCTCCGCCAATGACGGTAGGCTTGGTCAGCCTACCTGAGGCGTCGACCCAGGCGCCTGCGCCTGCTTCCGCTGGTTCAGTTGCTCACTCCTTTGAGCCGACTGTTCCAGCTGAGATGACGTCACCGCCGGCTGTGAGTGCTATTTTTACAGCATCTTTCACCGAGCCGGCGGTTACTTTTGCTGCAGAATCCGCGGCGGCGACCGCGGCGGCTGCTACCATGCCCCCGTCATCGGCCAAGACGGCCGATCCATCAGGTACGCATGGGGCTTCTCGCCAATCTCTGCCACCTTCCCATCTGCCTGACCTCTTGGATGGATTTCCCTTGGGTTCAGGTGATGGGTTCGGCGGCTATCGGCCTGTTATTGACCCTACAGGTGCGTAGGGTTCTTTTGGCCCATTTATATATATTTTTATCATCTTTTCCTAACTGCTTTATGTTTTTTGCAGTGTCGGATTCCAATGAAGTGTATGTTCCACGATGGAACATTCGCCGAGGAACAACCCTTCGCACCCCTGTGGAGTGCGTGGAGTGGGCTCGTCACGCTGCTCCTAGTGGTGCGTTGGGGGAAGCCATGGCTAGCTACCAGGAGGGTAGGCATAGCAATGAGCTTCGGGTTCTCCTGGCCCGGATGCAGCCGCGCGTCGAGCTGCTTTGTCGTGAAAACGATAAGTTAAAAGCAGCTCGCGTTAAGGAAGTAGCTCAGGCGCGGGCTGTCCGGGAGGAGAACCAAAAACTTACCGCAGTGGCTGCGGAGAAGGAGAAGGCCTTCAAGGCCCTCGAGGTTGAAGTTCAGGCTCGACTTGAGGCCCGTTCCAAGGCTGCCCAAGCTGTTAATGAACAGCTTCGGCTGGCTAAGGAAACTGCAAGGAACGCAACCGAGAGGGCCACCAAGGCTGAAGCTGTTGCTGAGCCTCTACGCGTGGAGAATGAGGAGCTTAAAGCCAAATTAGAGGCTCTCCAGCAGGCTCATGATGCCTTGGCGATGGAAGACGCCAAAAAGCTCCAAGAAATCCTGGACCAGAGGGGGGTGCTTGACCATGCTGAGCGTAAGCTAAAGGGCGTCGAAGAGGTTGCGGCTAAAGAGTGTTGCTTGCCAACCTCAACAAGAGTGAAGCCGATCGCGCCCGTAACGAAGCTCAAGCTGCCCTCCAAGAAGCCCTGGTTGCCAAGGAATGGCTTCTTCGAGAAGCGTTGTCTCAGGTAAGCTTTTCTTGTCTTTACGCTTTTCTTTGTAAATAGAAAAGGTTCTGATACTTGTATATTTTCTTGTAGGTTGTGCATCGGGTCTTTGCTGAGACCTCTTACGATGATGCTATGAGCGCAGCCCTCAACGCTTCTCACGAGGATGGGGAAAAGGTCGGCTTCCTGCTTGGTCTAGGGTTCGTTGAGAAAGGCATCCCGCCTTCCAACTTCCCTTTGTACAATGTTGATACTGAAGCTGTTTACGACCAAGCAGTGAATCAGTACGCCGCCTTCCCGCATCCGGTGGTGGAGAAGGTGAATGAAGTTGCTGCTGCTGATGATGGGCTAGCTATCCTTAAGGCTTTCCTTGAACTGCCACGCTCTACTGACGGTGCTGGTCCAAGTGGAAGTGGCCCTGAAGCCTGATCCTGAAGATCCCTTCCCACTGCTAGGATAGATTTAGCTTGTATAGATTTATTTTCTTGTAGGCGGGTAGTTACCCGGCCATTCTTGTAATGAATCATTGTGAAATATAAATCTTTGTGCGGGTAAGACCGCTTCTTTTATTGGATTCCTTGCTTTATAAACGTTATATGACTTGCATACTTTAGTTTAAATTAGCAATTTTCCAAGTGTAGAATAAGTTAACCTTTGAACGTGGTAGATAATAGGTTGAAGTTTTGCTTCCTCTTTCGTGATTGTGCGGGTAGGACCGTCACTTGCACTTAGTAGGATGGCTAAACTTTACCTGCGTCTAACCTGCGTGTAGGTTTTCCTCATCTTTTCCGAGGATAAGTTAACCTTTGAACATGGTAGATAATAGGTGTGAAGTTTTGCTTCCTCTTTGGTGATTGTGCGGGTAGGACCGTCACTTGCACTTAGTAGGATGGCTAAACTTTACCCATATCTAACCTGCGTGTAGGTTTTCCTCATCCTTTTTTGAAATTTCTATTTTGAGTAACCGTTCGACGCGCGGTTGTTAATAGGTTAGTGTTCAGTTTCCCTTTTTCATGATTCATGCGGATAGACCGGCACTTTCATTTAATGGGAGGACTGAACTTTTCCCCTTCAACTGACCTGCGTGAAGGTTTGTCGTTTTTTGGGTTTATGCGGGTTTTGCCGCCTTCCCCACGCAACGACTTTCCACGTATTTATGCGGTGAAAACCGGCATATCCGTGTTGAATAAATTAACCGTTCGACGCGCGGTTGTCAATAGGTTAGTGTTCAGTTCCCTTTTTCATGATTCATGCGGATAGACCGGCACTTTCATTTAGTGGGATAACTGAACTTTTCCCCTTCAACTGACCTGCGTGAAGGTTTGTCGTTTTTTTGGGTTTATGCGGGTTTTGCCGCCTTCCCCACGCAACGACTTCACGTAATTATGCGGTGAAAACCGGCATATCCGTGTTGAATAAATTAACCGTTCGACGCGCGGTTGTTAATAGGTTAGTGTTCAGTTTCCTCTATCATGATTCATGCGGATAGACCGGCACTTTCATTTAGTAGGATAACTGAACTTTTCCCCTTCAACTGACCTGCGTGAAGGTTTGTCGTTTTTTGGGTTTATGCGGGTTTTGCCGCCTTCCCCACGCAACGACTCACTTATGTATGCGGTGAAAACCGTCATCAGTGTTGATAGTTCATAAAGTATAAATGTAGAATCATCAGCGTCGATGTTTTAAGGAGAATCATTTCCATTAGAAGTGGCTCTTGGCCTTTTCTTTACAAATTTGGAATTGATTTACAAGCAAACTGTGTAAATGAGCTCCCTTCCATGTTGTTGGGATGGGAGTGCCATCGAGCCGATACGCACCTGGTTCGGGATCTCGTTCTTTACGCAGCATGTAGTCTCCACATTGAAGCTGGAATTTTGTTCGTGTTTTCCCCCGCTGGGGTTCTACACGCATCAGCCTGCTCAGCGTTCATTGCGCCACGAGGTGTGAGAGCGTCCCATCTCTGACAAATGCTTCGACCATGTCCTTTACGTCTATGCATTCTTCGGTGTTGTGGCCTTTTGTCCTGTGAAAGTCACAGTATTTGCTCCGATCAGCATTGTGACGTTGTCGGATTATTTGAGGCTTTGGCCATGGGAGCTCCTCGGTGGCGAATATCTCGGTGACGCTTTTGGTGAGCGGCGTCCATCTGGAGTTCTTGTTTGACTGTACGTTATCCTTTCCGCCTAACCGATGCTGCAAGCCGGATGAGGTGTCAAAGTTTACCCTTGACTGCCAAATGCCTAGCTTCCGCTTTTTGTTTAATCGGGCGGTGAGAACGTTGTCTTCTCTTGTTTTCTGGGTGTAGAGGTTTGTGCTATGTGGGAGATCTCTACCCAGTTGCTTCTCCGTTTCCGCAAAGCGTTTAGCTGCTGTCATGATGGCATCCCATGTGGATGGCATGCCATCTTTACCCGTTAAGGTGCGGATGAGCTCTGGGTCGTTTGCGCCCTGAATAAAAGCAGCGCGAACAAGATCTTCGCTAATGTTACCCAGACTTAGCTTCTTCGAATTGAAGCGAGTGATGAAGTCTAGCAAAGGTTCATCTTTTTCTCGAATGCACTTGAGGATTGTCCATTGCTCCTCGGTATACTTTCGTTGTTGACTGAAGTGTTGGCTAAACTTCTGTTGGAAGTCAACCCAGTCGTAGATGTGGTTGACCGGTAGACGATCGAACCATGCTCTAGCAGCCCCGACAAGCGTCATTTGGAACATGTAACACCACGTGGGTTCCGTCCAACTATTGACGGTTGCCCCCGCTATGAATCTGTTCAAATGATCATCTGGGTCAGATATACCATCATATGTGCCTATGCTGGACATTTGTTTGGCACTTTTTGGGGCGATTGCTTCCGCAATGTCCCTTGCAAATTTGGACGTTCCCGCATTTGCAACGTTTGGTCTGAATGTTTTGGAGAAGTCTCGTGGACTTCCACCTGTGCTTTTTGGTTTGAAGGCTTGTCCAAAATGCCTTCTCGGTTGGGAGTCTGTTTCCTTACGCTTCCCTTTTGCCCTATGGCGAGGGTTCGCGTCGGAGTCGGACTCCTCCGAGTCATTGTACAAGTATTCTTCGAATTCGTCGGCCTGTTGGACGGAACGCAAGCGTTCGTCCAACTCAGCTTGGAATTCCTTTTGACGTGCCTCCGCCCATGCCTTAACTTCATCGAGAGTTTGGCGGGGGAGTCTTGTTCGTTTTTCAAACTGGGTATCAGTGAATCCCAGTGGGCGATTATTTACTGCACTTGCCCCAGCTTGGGTAACTGGGGTAGTGTTCGTAAAATTTACTTCACTTGCCCCGGCTTGGGTAGCCGGAGTAGTGTTTGTAAAAACTGTGTTGCCGGTATTCCCCCCAGTAGCTGGGGTTGTGGTTACCGGAGTTTCTTTAACCATCTTAGAAGTTTGAAAAAACTGGAGAAAAATGTTCTAGCTTTATGCACGGATGGCGCCAATGAAGAAACACTAACCGGACCCCGGGCATATTACTGGTAACCTGGGGGTTAGATAGATGTTTCCCACGAGGGGTTAGACCCTGAGAAGATGGTTCTTCTGATAACCTGCAAAACAGACACCGTGAGCTTGTCACTGAGAAGGGGGGGGTTCCTCCTTGTGACCACCCTCTGGCGTGAGAATCAGACTAGATTGCTCTTTAAATATAAGTGTACATTAAGAGATTGCTAGAGCAGATATCAGGTATATATATGATACAAGATAAGATATGTTAAGATGAGATGGTCATACCATTTGTGGTATTTATAGCCGAAGGTAGGTTTCCAAGGAGGTGTGGCCGGCTGCAACAGTGTTCCTGTTCCACCAACAGTGGCCTACGCACGTGCCCTCCTGTTCCACCAACAGTGGCCTACGCACGTGCCCTGCTCGTCGTCTTTTCTCACGCGCGTTGTACTTGGAACGGAGCTCGCTGGACAGCGGTGCACTCATCAGCACACGCCGGACGCTTGACGCCGCCGTGAAATGAGCCTTGCGGCACTTGCGCCGAGAGCTGCTCACTCGTGGATTGTACTTCATTGTGTTAGGCTTAGACGGCCAACGGCGATTGGGAGAGGAATAGAATCATATATGTTTAGGTAATGGGTTTTTTCTTTCTTTTTTGGGCTTATGTGGTCAATCAGTATTTTTGGGTCATGTTAGGCCATGTGTAGTGGGCGAGAAAAGGGGCGAAATGTGGGCTTATGAGCTTTAACGCTCTCTTAATATTTATTCCCTTTCTTTTATAATTCTCTTAGCGTATTCACAAATAACAATATCTAACATTCTATCTTAACGACACATTATCAATAACTCACTGAAAGATAAAATTAAAGATGTTACGTTTGGTTCGTCCGTTTCTTCGGTTAGATGAAATAATTGGGTTTCAGGTAGGGTCCCAGTGTTATCTTCTTTGACTAGACGTAATGTAATTGTGGGGACTTTGGATAATTGGATTGCCCAGATTGTGGTGAGGTGATGGAGACAGCTAAGCACGTGTTTGTCTCATGTGGTTTCCAAGCGGTTTAGCAAGAAATCTCGACATGGTGCAAGGTCCCCCATATATTTGCGTTTAACATTCGGGATGTTCTCGAATCGTACAAATATACGAATTTTCCAAGGCAACAGGCCCAAGGTTTTCCATGCGGTTTGCCTTGTCTCGTTATGGTGCTTATGGAAGGTGCGAAACGACATTGTGTTCAATGGTTTGGCGGTCACGATGGAAGGTGTGGTTGGGGATATACAAGCGCTTACCTTTCTTTCGGTGAAAAATAGGTCGGGTAGGTTGAGTTTGTCATGGGAGGATTGGCATAGATTTAATTTATAAGTAGAGCTTGTTATGTTGTTTTGGTGGATGTGCTAGGTCGTGGTCTAGAATTTTGTTAGGCCCGACGTTGTATCTTTTATTCTTTTATTTAATTGCTTTTGTTGGTCGTTCAATTTAAATCAATAAGTCATTGAGCACAGTGAGATTGTTACACATAAATTCACCATAAACATGGTTAATAACAAAACACCATAAACCTCGTTTGTCAGTGACACCAAATTGCATGAGGCTTATACATCAGTAATTTACCATATATGGCGATGAAAGCTTGTCGTTTTGGGTATCCGGTCATCAAAGAATTCAAACCTATAAACGGTAAACAAAAGATGATATGCGACTCTGTACGATACCTATAACTGCAATTGGTTTCCTTAGTACTATTTGTTAATTTGTTGGAAGCTAATATGTTGGGTTTAGTGGTATCTAATTTAAATCTGCCGGTCTTAGAAGTCAGTGGCGGATCCAGGATTTTTTTTCAAGGGGTGAACAGTTTTTAGACGTTCCAATTTCATGGAGCCGGACATAAAAAATTCCAGTGGGTTGGATGGTTCGGTTCAGGTACGGTTTATCACATAATAAAAATACGATATTGTAATATAAAAGCCATCGTCATTGCAAAATAAAAAGACATTGTCATTGCAATATAAAAAAGACATCGTCATTGCAAAATAAAAACACATAATATAAATATAATGGTCTTTACAAATTGAAAAGGCATACCTACATTTGTTACCTTCGAGTTTTCATCTTTTGAAATCGTTGCATTACATCTTCGACTGAAACTTGTTGGAGGAATTCCATTTCTATATAGCAAATGCATGAATCATTCATGTATCCATCACCCATCCTATTACGCAAATCTGTTTTCACAATCTTCATTGAAGAAAAATATCTTTCAACACTTGTCGTTGCACCTAGCAAAACTAATGATAACTTTATCAAACGATAGACCAACGGATAATCAATGTGCAATCTAGTTTTCACCATGATTTTTGAAAGACCACCTACCCCATTCAAGTTGGCAAACCACTTATATTATTTTACATTAGCAATGTAGTGGCCAAGTTCATATATAAACTTGTCTTTTTCATCAAATTCATACGGATACATCTCGGCCAACTTTAACAAGTTTAGTTTATTAAAAGCACTAAAATTACAAGACGGGCTCAAAGAACTCACACACGTAAGAAAGTTAGTGGTTACCTCTTTGAAATGGTTTCCAAGCTCTTGAATTTGCATGTCGAGAACCGTGTTGAAATTATTAACCACGTAATGGTCACGATTGGTGTTGCCGGTCTTCTTTCTTCGATATATTGGGTCAACATACTCGGCTTTCATATCAACCACTTCAATATCATATTTGGCAAAAAGGACGTGACATATTCCAAAAGCGAGTCAAAGCCTTCAAGTCAATAACTTTTTAGGCCTTCACTAGTTAACTTAATAGCATTCAACATATCTTGATCGTTTCCTTGAAGTGCTTCACACAATGTGTTACTAACACCCAAGATGTACTTCATCAAATGTAAATAAAATACAAAACTAAAATTTTTCATGTATAATTGAAGTCCATGTGCTTCACTTTTGTGAGCGAAATCTCTCTCGAATTTTCTATATATTCAAGCACGTCAATAACACTATGAAATAAAGTAAGCAACCGGTGAATTGTTTTTTCATGAGAACTCCAGCGCGTATCCCTGGCTCTTACAAATGACAGTTCTTGATTCTTTCCATTCCCAGTTTCAACTTCCGGATTCAATCCCGATCTCTCTTTGACTTTCTCTTATCAAATCTATTCGCTTACAAAATGCACCAACAACATTTACTAAATGTGACACTTATTTAAAAAAAATGAAAATTCATGATGTTATGTTGCAAGGGCTACAACAAGAAGTTTAAGTTGAAGTTGGTGAGAAAAAAAATGAACATAATATGTTGAAGGATTTTGTTTTAAAATCAAAGCTTTCAAACCATTAAACTCATCGGACATGTTGCTTGCACCGTCAAATCCGTGGCCCCTAACCCTACCAATACACAAATTGTGGCGAGCAAATAATTTATCAGTTGTATATTTAAGAGAGAATGTGTTTCCATAACATGAACAAGGCTAATAAATCGCTCCTTCACAAATTTTAATTTATCAACAAATCTTAAAACCATGGCCATTTGTTCCTTTTTAGAAATATATCTCGATTCATCAATTCACACGGAAAAGACGCCGTCACCAAGTTCTTCAAATATCTTCTGTAATACTTCTTCTACAAAACAATTACAAAGTTCTTTTTGGATTGATGGAGATGTCATTTGGTTATTCCCAGGAGCTTTACTTAATATAACTTTACCAACTTCTTCATTTAGTTCTCCAAACACTTTTAAGAACTCCATAGGCTTTCCTCTATAGAGAGATTCTTCAAACTCATCATGACCACGAAAAGCTAACAAATCATTCAACAATGCTTTAGTAAGTCTAGCCGAAGCATGTAATCGGATTCTATATTGTTTTTTTTGTATATCAGTTCCTTTATCAATGACCACATGCATAGATTGAGGTTGGTTAAGTAAGTCTTCCCCCTTTTATGTGCTTTGTTGTGAAAACTATTGCATTTACCAACATGACCACTAAATATCTCCCGAGACCTATTCCAACATCGCACCCCTTCACTCAGAAATGCATCATTTTGTCCACATTCCTTATCTGCTTTGACACTAGATTCTAACCAATTTCCAAATGTGACATCTGCCCCGATCCGACCCGACCCAGGTACCCGTTTCTCCGATCCGACCTCTTTCTTTTATGATTTAATATTTATTTATACTTATACTTTACTTTTAATAATAATAACATATTTTCCTTCCCGCCTCTTCCTCTCTTTTCCTTCCCGCCGTCCCGTCCCTCTTCTTCTCTCCGCCTTCTTTTCTCTCTTGTCGCCGTCCCGCCCTTAAGCCTTGATCCCCTAACTGTCCTTTGTTCCTTCCCGCCTAAGGTTGTCTGCGCAGCTCCACGCGCCAGACTCCTTACAAGGAAGCCTGCGCGAAGACCAGTTGTTCCTGCGATACGCGAGGCGAACAGTTCTCGCAGCGCGCTAAGAATGGTAGTTCTTCCCGCGACGCGCTAAGGATTTGTAGTTCTTCCCGCGGCGCGCTAAGAATGGTAATTCTTCCCGCGGCGCGCTAAGGATAATAGTTCTTCCCGCAGCGCGCTAAAGTTTGTTCTGTCAGCCTTCGCCCTCGCGCGTGCGCTCGATGCTTTCTCGCGCTATGTCTTGAGTCTTTTCTTCTGTTTAATCCAGCCGTTTACTTTTGTGTTGTCTTATCTTCTGTGCTGTTGACCTGACCTATCTTATGTCTGAAAAACCACTTTTGGCGCAGCATGCGCACCAACCCCATTGGTTGGCAGAAAAAGTGACTGACATTATCTTTTGAGATCTGCTTTTTCCATGCTTGACCAGTACCTTTATCTGACCCTCCCATGCCTGTTTACTGTTACCTGTCAGCTTTTCCTTTGCCCCCTGCAGCTGCCATATCTTTTGATATATATTTTGCTTTTGGAATCTTTTACTTTTTGGAGGTCTTTTCCCCTTTTCTAGGGATTGTGTTCCCTAGGGTTTCCCTATAAATAATAATGTTATTTTCTTAACACTGCACACACAAATACTTATTATCTTTCTCTTCCTTTGCTCCTTGCCGTTGTTCTTCCTCTGCCGTCTCCTCTCTCTTTGCCTTTGTCTTCTATCCTGTTCTGCCCTGCTTTTCCGGTAATATATATATTATATATAATAATTTACTTATTAATTATTCTAACTTATAATCAAGACTTAGAACCAATCGTTAAAATAATAATCTTATTTATAGGTTAACTTGTGCTTGTTTAAAGTTGGTTCTTGCTTTATCTTACACCGCATCGTTTATCAAGTGAGTAATCTCGTACCTAATCCCTTTTATTTTTAATGTTTTGGGATGTTCATGTGTTCATACAAACTTAGAGTCTTAAACTTGTTTATGAACTTTAGTCGCGCAGTATCCCATGTGTTGAGGACATAGACTTGGCTGTTTATTTGTATGTGTGGATCATTAACCGTCTTGTCGGTCTATTCCGCAGTTCTCATGGTACCATTAGATGAACACGGGAGAACTATCGTTTATGATTTTCTCTTTTGTTTACACTTGCACAGTCTTTCTTGTTTGTGAGCTCAATTGTGAGCACTGGCAGTCTATGAGTATGAATCTTAGAGTTGGTCCCGATCGGATTACACCCTTGTTGAAAACCAGACATACACATGTTACGCGCAGATTTATTGTTATCTATGTATTGTATTAAACTTGATTTCTCACCAACACGCAAGTGTTTGACGTTTATTTTAACACATGTTCAGGTTTGCTGTAGCTACATTTGGAGCTTGTGGACACATAGGACGTTTTTACTTTTGGACCTAGATTAAAATGTATCAAGACAAGTTATTGTTGTTCGGATATTTTGCCTTATAATATATTGATTTATGTTGATTTATGTTATCTTGTGTTTACGTTGCGCGTGCGTGAATGAATATATTTATTAAATATTGACACCCAATAGTGTCACGAGTAATGAAACAATATGTGGCGCCCCGATGTATAATCCGCCTTTGGTCGGGGTGTTACAGATTGGTATCAGAGCTCGTTGACTTTAGGATAGGTGGTTAGACGTAACGGCCTAGAATACCTAAGAGTCCCTTCTCGCGCATGAGAGGAATCTCATGTTTGCGCGCTTATTGTTAATTACTCGTTATTTATAAATATGCTTGCGCATACGCAGCGTATGGTTTTATGTTTTATTTCGCGATATTTCGATTTTTGCTGAATTTCGATTTTTATTGATTTTACTTGCATATTCGTTTGTTGGGATTGAAAATCCGAAAAGTCATGGTGATACATGAATAGTTGATTTTCAAATTTCATTTACGATTATGTTCTGAGGTTGGATACTTGAAAAGTCATGGTGATACATGAATTGTCAACCTCCAATACTCATTTTCTTGTATATTTTATATTGAGGATTGAAAAGTCATGGTGATACATGAATCGTCAATCTCCAATACTCGTTTACTCGTATATTTTAAATTGGGAATTCGGAAAGTCATGGTGATATATGAATTGTCGATTCTTGATTCGAATTTGTTACCTTTATTAAGTCTGCAGTTAGGGTCATTTATTTTACTTTAACTTTTGACAGTAACTGACTCCGCGAAACCAAGCTTTATAAGATTATACTTTGCGCTAAGATATTAACAAAACTAAAACTTTTATAGAATGCCTCCGCTATCTCGCCGTCATCAGAGGGGAGAAGCCTCGCGCAGGCGTAGACAGCAACCTTCCCAGGAAATGGCCGCTGCAATAGCCCAAGCTTTGAGCCAAAACAATACTTCCGGTTACAACATTAAATCCTTTAATGCGGGTAACCCTCCGAAATTCACAGGGCTTGAAGGAGCCACCGTGATGCTCCAATGGCTCGAGAAGATTGAAAACACTTTCCTCCATATCCAATGCCCTCCAGACAGACGAACCCTATATGCTTCCAGTGTCCTGGAATCTAGGGCGCTTACATGGTGGAATGGAGTAGCTCATGCGCGTGGCGCAGAAGCTGCTTCTAGCATGACATGGGAGGAATTCAAGGAAATTCTGACGCGAGAATTCTGCCCTCCCAACGAAGTTAAGCGCCTGGAGGAGGAATTTTGGAATCTTAAGCAACACAGCGGTGAAGCGCGCGAGTACGCGACGCGCTTCCATGAACTAAGCCTGCTTGTCCCTCACCTTGTTACCCCTTCCCGTCGAGCCATAGAGAAATTCCTTGGGGGTCTCCCCATGGAAATTCAAGATTCTGTATGGGCCAGAAACCCAGTTGCCCTCTCTGACGCCATCGAATTGGCCGCTGTGCTCAGCGACAACCATGTCAGAGCAGGAACCCTGTTCCTGCGGGGAACTGAGAAGACCAAACCCACCAAAACTGTCCCTGAACCCGCAGAAACCAAACCAGAACCCTCAAACCATAACCAGAAACGTAGGCGCAGACAAGTTTACGCGCTTACCAACCCGCCCATAGTCCAGCAACCCGCCTACCAACCTCTAGTATACGCCCCTCAACCCCTGTCAGCCTACCCAACTCCCCCTGTAGTCCACAACTATGCCCTAACCAATCCCGTACTCCCTGCCCCGCCAACTAAGAAACCCTACACAGGAAACCACCCCTTTTGCCTAACCTGTAGACTCCACCACCTACCTCAAGTCCCATGTCGACTTTGTAACCGATGTGGCCGCGCTGGTCACCTTGCAGAAAACTGTAGAGTCCTTCCCGCCAATCCAATTGCGCAAACACCACCAACCTACCCGCAAAACCCTCAACCAACTTACCCTAATCCACGACCCAGGTCGTGCTTTAACTGCGGTGATCCTAGTCATTTCCGGAACGCGTGCCCAAGGCTACAAGTGCAAATCACGCAAGCGAATCCGGTGAACCAGATTTCGAACCAAGTGACGCGTGGACGAGCTTTTAACATAACCGCGCACCAAGCGCAAGCGAATAATGACGTAGTTAATGGTACATTTTTGCTTAACGGATTTTATGCTTCTGTACTTTTTGATACTGGCGCCGATCGAAGTTTTATTTCTCGCGCGTTTGAGCAGAAGCTTGCGCGACCGCGCAACGATTTAAAAGAAAATTTTTCAGTTGAATTGGCTAATGGTGAAACTGTTTTAATTAACTCCGTGATTAAGGATTGCACGCTTAACCTTAACGAAAACGATTTTCTGATCGACCTCATCCCCATGCCTCTTGGAAGCTTTGATGTTATTATTGGTATGGACTGGCTCTCGAAGAATCGCGCCGAAGTTATTTGCGCCAAGAAGTTGATTCGCATTCCTCGAGAAAATGGTGATCTTCATATCTACGGCGAGAAACCCTCCAGTGGTCTTAAGCTTATGTCTTGCGCCGAAGCCCGAAGGCTCTTGCGGAAAAGGTGTATTGCATTCTTAGCCCATGTGGTTAAACCTGCTGAAGAAAAGAAGCTTCGCGATATCCCTGTTGTGCGTGATTTCCCTGAAGTTTTTCCTGATGATCTTCCTGGTATCCCTCCCGCTCGTGAAGTCGAGTTCCGTATTGATCTTGTCCCTGGTGCTTCCCCCGTAGCTAAATCTCCTTACCGTCTCGCGCCCGCTGAGATGCAAGAATTGGCAAGCCAACTTCAAGAGTTGACCGCTAAGGGATTCATTCGCCCTAGCTCTTCGCCCTGGGGTGCTCCGGTGTTGTTCGTTAAAAAGAAAGATGGTACGTTTCGCATGTGTATCGATTACCGCGAGTTGAACAAACTCACCATTAAGAACCGGTATCCCTTACCGCGTATTGACGACCTCTTTGATCAACTCCAAGGTGCCTCTTGTTTCTCCAAGATTGATCTCCGCTCTGGCTATCACCAGTTGCGCATCCGCGATGAAGATGTTCCGAAGACTGCTTTTCGAACTCGTTATGGCCACTTTGAATTCTTGGTCATGTCCTTCGGTTTAACCAACGCACCCGCCGTTTTCATGGATCTAATGAATCGGGTGTGTAGGCCTTTCTTGGATAAATTCGTGATTGTGTTTATCGATGACATTCTGATTTATTCTAAGACCAAGGCCGAGCATGAGCAACATCTTCGGTTGGTATTGCAAAAGCTTAGAGCCGAGCAGCTCTTTGCCAAGCTCTCCAAGTGTGAATTTTGGTCGGATGAAGTACAGTTTCTTGGTCATGTTGTAAACAAGATGGGTATTCATGTCGACCCATCCAAGATTGAAGCAATCAAGAACTGGATTACGCCATCCACTCCTACCGAGATCCGTTCCTTTCGGGGCTTAGCTGGTTATTACCGGCGCTTCATTTCGAACTTCTCAAAGATCGCATTGCCTTTAACAGCTCTAACGCACAAAGGTAAACCGTATATTTGGGGCTCGAAGCAAGAAGAAGCCTTTCTGACGCTCAAGCGTTTGTTGTGTGAAGCTCCTGTCCTTGCGCTACCTGAGGGTAATGATGAATTTGTCGTGTATTGCGATGCATCCAACCAAGGTCTCGGTTGTGTTCTTATGCAACGAGGCAAGGTTATCGCTTACGCATCAAGGCAACTCAAGGTTCACGAGAAGAATTATACAACTCACGACCTCGAACTAGGCGCAGTTGTTTTTGCCTTGAAGATCTGGAGACACTACCTTTATGGTACTAAGTGTATCCTCTACACTGACCATAAAAGCCTTCAGCACATCTTTGATCAAAAGGAACTCAACATGAGGCAACGCCGATGGAACGAACTCATCAGCGATTATGATTGTGAGATCCGGTATCATCCTGGTAAGGCTAATGTGGTAGCCGATGCGCTCAGCCGCAAACCCTGCCAGTTTAACTGTATCTTGCCACGCACGCAGCTTCACTTTGCGCCGATTCAGAGCAATCTTGAATCACGCATTCGCGACGCGCAGCGCGCATCCATCAGTAATGATAACCTTCGCGCCGAGTTAGCGTGTGGCGCGGAAGCGCACTTTGTCCCTAATCTGAGTAGAATTCTCTACTATCTCAATCGCATCTGGATTCCCTTTGATGAGAATCTTCGCGCTGATATCCTGAGTGAAGCGCATAAATCTCGGTATTCTATTCATCCCGGCGCTGATAAAATGTACAAAGATTTGCGCATCACTTATTGGTGGCCCGGTATGAAAAAGGATATTGCTGTGTTCGTAGCTAAATGCCTGACTTGTTCTAAGGTAAAAGCTGAACACCAACGCCCATCTGGTTTGCTCGAACAACCAGAAATTCCTACGTGGAAATGGGAAGGTATAGCGATGGAATTTATTACCAAGTTACCTTTGACAGCAAGCAAACATGATAGCATTTGGGTAATAGTGGATCGTTTGACTAAGTCTGCTCACTTTCTGCCCATTCGTGAAAACTACCGTGTTGAGCAACTCGCGCAGCTTTATGTCAAGGAAATTGTCTGCCGCCATGGTACTCCTTTGAGCATCATATCCGATCGCGATGGCCGTTTTATATCTCGCTTTTGGAAATCTCTCCAATCTGCGCTAGGAACTCGCTTGGACATGAGTACGGCATATCATCCTCAGACTGACGGTCAGTCTGAGCGAACTATTCAAACTCTTGAGGATATGCTCCGATCTTGTGTTCTTGATTTTGGAGGTAAATGGGATTCGCACCTGCCTTTGATCGAGTTCTCTTATAATAACAGCTATCATTCCAGTATCGGTATGGCCCCATTTGAGGCACTTTACGGTCGTAAGTGCCGCTCCCCGATTTGTTGGAGCGAAGTGGGTGAAGCTCAAATCACAGGACCCGAACTTGTTCAAGAGACAACCGATAAAATCGCCAAGATCCGTGATCATCTGCTGACTGCCAGAAGCCGACAGAAGAGTTACGCAGATCGCAGGCGAAAGCCTCTCGAATTTCAAGTTGGTGATCTTGTTCTCCTCAAAGTGTCGCCTTGGAAAGGTGTTGTCCGCTTTGGGAAGAAAGGTAAGCTTGCTCCTCGTTATGTTGGTCCATTTAAGATTCTCGCGCGTATAGGAAAAGTTGCCTACAGACTTGACCTGCCGCCCGCGCTCAGTAATGTGCATCCAACGTTCCATGTATCCAATCTCAAGAAGTGTTTAGCTGACGAGAACCTTCACATTCCACTTGATGAAGTTCAAGTTGACGAATCCATGCATTTCGTTGAGAAGCCTGTTGAGATTATGGATCGCGAGGTTAAGCAAACCAAGCGCAGTCGCATCCCTATCGTGAAAGTTCGCTGGGAGTCCAAGCGCGGAGCCGAGTTTACATGGGAAAGGGAAGATCAAATGAAGATCAAGTACCCGCACCTGTTCTCTGCGCAACCTACTTCGAGATAAATTTCGGGACGAAATTTCTTAAAGTAGGGGAGACTGTGACATCTGCCCCGATCCGACCCGACCCAGGTACCCGTTTCTCCGATCCGACCTCTTTCTTTTATGATTTAATATTTATTTATACTTATACTTTACTTTTAATAATAATAACATATTTTCCTTCCCGCCTCTTCCTCTCTTTTCCTTCCCGCCGTCCCGTCCCTCTTCTTCTCTCCGCCTTCTTTTCTCTCTTGTCGCCGTCCCGCCCTTAAGCCTTGATCCCCTAACTGTCCTTTGTTCCTTCCCGCCTAAGGTTGTCTGCGCAGCTCCACGCGCCAGACTCCTTACAAGGAAGCCTGCGCGAAGACCAGTTGTTCCTGCGATACGCGAGGCGAACAGTTCTCGCAGCGCGCTAAGAATGGTAGTTCTTCCCGCGACGCGCTAAGGATTTGTAGTTCTTCCCGTGGCGCGCTAAGAATGGTAATTCTTCCCGCGGCGCGCTAAGGATAATAGTTCTTCCCGCAGCGCGCTAAAGTTTGTTCTGTCAGCCTTCGCCCTCGCGCGTGCGCTCGATGCTTTCTCGCGCTATGTCTTGAGTCTTTTCTTCTGTTTAATCCAGCCGTTTACTTTTGTGTTGTCTTATCTTCTGTGCTGTTGACCTGACCTATCTTATGTCTGAAAAACCACTTTTGGCGCAGCATGCGCACCAACCCCATTGGTTGGCAGAAAAAGTGACTGACATTATCTTTTGAGATCTGCTTTTTCCATGCTTGACCAGTACCTTTATCTGACCCTCCCATGCCTGTTTACTGTTACCTGTCAGCTTTTCCTTTGCCCCCTGCAGCTGCCATATCTTTTGATATCTTTTGCTTTTGGAATCTTTTACTTTTTGGAGGTCTTTTCCCCTTTTCTAGGGATTGTGTTCCCTAGGGTTTCCCTATAAATAATAATGCTATTTTCTTAACACTGCACACACAAATACTTATTATCTTTCTCTTCCTTTGCTCCTTGCCGTTGTTCTTCCTCTGCCGTCTCCTCTCTCTTTGCCTTCGTCTTCTATCCTGTTCTGCCCTGCTTTTCCGTTAATATATATATTATATATAATAATTTACTTATTAATTATGCTAACTTATAATCAAGACTTAGAACCAATCGTTAAAATAATAATCTTATTTATAGGTTAACTTGTGCTTGTTTAAAGTTGGTTCTTGCTTTATCTTACACCGCATCGTTTATCAAGTGAGTAATCTCGTACCTAATCCCTTTTATTTTTAATGTTTTGGGATGTTCATGTGTTCATACAAACTTAGAGTCTTAAACTTGTTTATGAACTTTAGTCGCGCAGTATCCCATGTGTTGAGGACATAGACTTGGCTGTTTATTTGTATGTGTGGATCATTAACCGTCTTGTCGGTCTATTCCGCAGTTCTCATGGTACCATTAGATGAACACTGGAGAACTATCGTTTATGATTTTCTCTTTTGTTTACACTTGCACAGTCTTTCTTGTTTGTGAGCTCAATTGTGAGCACTGGCAGTCTATGAGTTTGAATCTTAGAGTTGGTCCCGATCGGATTACACCCTTGTTGAAAACCAGACATACACATGTTGCGCGCAGATTTATTGTTATCTATGTATTGTATTAAACTTGATTTCTCACCAACACGCAAGTGTTTGACGTTTATTTTAACACATGTTCAGGTTTGCTGTAGCTACATTTGGAGCTTGTGGACACATAGGACGTTTTTACTTTTGGACCTAGATTAAAATGTATCAAGACAAGTTATTGTTGTTCGGATATTTTGCCTTATAATATATTGATTTATGTTGATTTATGTTATCTTGTGTTTACGTTGCGCGTGCGTGAATGAATATATTTATTAAATATTGACACCCAATAGTGTCACGAGTAATGAAACAATATGTGGCGCCCCGATGTATAATCCGCCTTTGGTCGGGGTGTTACACCAAATTCTCATATATACCATTCCACATTAAAGCGTCTTACTTTACTACCATAATTTGTTTGTGGAAAATCATGTCTGGTTGCTTGACATGGACCTCTAAGTAGATATGCCCGTGTTATTTAATATTTTTGACTTGGGTGATAAGATGAAATCGGTTGCCTTTCGGAAGGATCCTATGAAGATCATCCAAATCTACTTTTGACGGTTTACTACTTGAAGACGATGACCCAAGGTTTTTTGGTTCTGCTTGAAAATATCTCTTGGTATTCATAATAGTAATACCTACAAATCAAATTCAAGTAGCAAAAATCAACTATCAAAACTAATCAATAATTGCTAATATGTAACTAATCCATATAAGGAATTCACGACACCTATTACACAAAATACCCAATATGACTCATGTTATTATTGTAAATTTTTCATGCAATTGTTTTGTTTGTTGGTGAAACACTGATGTGTTATAAAACACACCTATTTTCCGCACCTTTTTATCATATTTTAAGTGCTTAAGTATATAATAAATAATGTTTTAACTCGTTTTAACTTGATCTTACAAAGTTTATTATTTTGTGTAGGTGACGAGTTTTAAAAGAGAAAAGGATCGGGTTTTTGAAGACATAAGAGGCCTTTATGATCAAGTTAACAAGACCAACCTCAAGGCCCGATCCAAGCCCACAAGAACCAAGCCTTCCATGTATAATATAATAATATAACAAAACAAGAAAAAACCCTAGGACCCTACTCCTTGAACCTCCTGACGAACAACAAGAACAAGGAAATAAAAAAGGAGTTTGTAATTTTGTGTGGAGAGATAGAAGTTGTGTTTGTTGTCTCTTTTAAGAGACAACAATAACATTGTTTTCTTGGGAAGAAACTCATGTGGAGCAGCTAGTGGGAGGCAACCAAATTAAAAAAGTTATAAACTTCATACAACAGAGCCGATCGCAATCTGCAGCAACCACCAAGGAAGAAAAAAAGAAGAGTTTAGAGCTTGTGGCGGCTAAGAGGAAGAAGAAGAAGGCTAAGGGAAGTTGTGGACAACAGCTAGGGTTGATATTAATCAATAAACTCAGCCCCAATTGGTAGTAAACAATATATAAACTTTATGTTCTTTTTCAAGATTCATAATTTATTGATTTGATCTTTAAACTTGATTTCTTTTGCAATTGAATTGAAGATTGGATTGTGTATGATCTTGATAGATTGTTGAATGATTAATATGACGTTTATAATGATTAATATGGTGTTTATAATAAGATATACCTGCTGTCTAAAAGTTATGTTAGGCTAAACTTGTTAGTTCTACCTAGGTTAGATGAATATTGTTAGGTTTTAGTGAGTTTTATGGATTGTTTGATCATCATGACTTGATTTGTTAATGAAAGTTTAGTTTAATATTGAATTAGCTTGTGCTTAGTGGCTGTGATTTGATTAATTATACTCATAAACCCCTTGCTTTGATTGATTGAATTAGTTTTGATTGATCCTTGCTTGTTTGATTCTTTACTTTGTGTTTAGAGATTGTTTGCGGGGTGTACAACCGTAGGGTTTAGTTGGGTGTGTTAATTGATTGAATTCAGAGGGTAGGCACCTTCTTAGAGACCGAGAGGTGATAGGAAGTAAGGTCGTCTCATAGCTTTTACTTGTTAGGATTAGGATCGCGCGAGAGCGAGTTCGGTTCTTGTCGGGTTTGGGTTTGTGAGCGATTAGTTGGTCTAGCTTAAGTTAAACCAAATTGTTCCTCTATCCTTGGTTGTGTAGTATTCGTTTCCATTAGGGTCGTGTGTCGGTGAGTCCGAGAGGAGAGTCGACACTAGAACACTTTAGCAACTCGTTTCCCGGTTTGTTCTTAAAATCAACTAAGTGTAAGTTAGGGTTTGGTAGTGAGGCCGAGAGGTGATCTAGCTTTCTTGAGTGAACCTTAGTTGTGACTTCCTTAAATACCAGTGTTGTGAGATTATTCAATCCATTTGCTTGTTAGACCTTCAATAGGATTCTTACCTAGGTAGATGTCTTCTCCATTGTTAGTCTCATTCGTAAAGTTTCGTTAAGTCTTGTTATGATCGTTAGTTCCGTTAAGTTTCACCGTTAGTTAAGTTTAGTTAGTTTAAATAATTAAGATAAATAAATATATTATTTAGGAAGGTCTTTTCTAGGGTTTAGTGATCATTGGCGTTCTCGCGTGTCTTTGTGTTCGACATCCGGACTTCCATTAGACTGTGCTGCTACGCGATCGGTACACTTGCCGATTGTGTGAAACTTAGTTAGGATTGTTTGGTTTTATAATTTAAGACTTAGTGTTGAGTTGCGAGAATTAGTTATTAATATTTATATATAGCTTTCGCACATCAAACACTACTGTAGATAAGTTAAAGAACATTGTAAACAATTTTAATGTATTACGAACCGTGGAAAAATGGGGGAGGCTAGAGGCGGCAAATCGTCGCCGGAGGTCGAAAAGAGAGTTTGCATTCGTCAATCGTGCACTGTGGATAGCGGCTGGAAATTTTGCAAGTTAAAACCCTAAAACATTAAAACACAGATCTTAAAAAAAGTAAAAAAAAAAAAAGCAAAAACAAAAACCGGCCTGAACAAGCCTTGAACACGGGACATCAACTGTAGCATCAAGTGTTTTAACCACTCCACCACCTTTTTAGTTTGGTAAGGTGGTGCACTTCAATTTTATAAGAGTGCACTTCATATTTTATATATAGAATTACACTATAATTTCGAAACTCGGAGGGTTCCCATGCACCCCCAACCTTATACATAAACCCGTCCCTGTTAGAAGTTGAAATCTTCATATTTTTATGTGGTATCGTTGTGTGCTAGTCTAGACTTTCTATGAGTGGAGAAAATATGAATATCAGTGGCTTGGGTTTCTTTAAAATTGTACAAATAATAATTGACAGAATTACAAAAATTGTCCATTATGTTTATACCAAATTTTATCGGTTGTCCTTTTTCTTCAAAGTTAGCATAATTTGTACTTTACGATTAAATTCTTGCACGTTACGTCCTTTAACACTAATTGGGTTAATTTTTTTCGTTAAATCAGGTCTTCTTGACCCCCTATGAGGGTATTATTATCTTTTCCTTCCCGTCCTAATATATAAGTATATATGTATATTTTTGAATAATTTCCCATCTCCTTTCTCTCTCAACCCACATCAAGGCTACCAAAACATCACCTGAGCACTACCACACCACGTCACCGGAGCAACGCCGCGCCCATCGAAGCTAACGCCGACACCGCAGCAACAGTGGTTAAACCATATCAGTCACCACCAACAACTGCCACCACCCTACACTACCCTTTCTAATAAAACCCTAGAGTTGATAGCAGCAACTTGAACCCTCCTCTCTCACTAGATTCT
The DNA here is from genome assembly GCF_021521415.1 of Bidens hawaiensis. Taxonomy (NCBI): domain Eukaryota; kingdom Viridiplantae; phylum Streptophyta; class Magnoliopsida; order Asterales; family Asteraceae; genus Bidens; species Bidens hawaiensis. The sequence goes on from NW_027491061.1 coordinate 2,098,273, forward strand.
TTCTCTATGCCCGAAATCAGTGTTACCCATACCATGTATATACGATTTACATATTCAGATGTTCAATTAAACAAGTCATTGTAATCGTTGATTGCTCAATCCGTTCGTTTGGGGGATTGGAATCGTTACCAGTTGAACCAACGTCGGATGCAGACTTGATTTTTTTAGTTAAATGCTATCGTACTGGTATGTGTCTTCTTAGTGGATGCACCACCATTCATGTGACAACCGGTAATTTCCCAAACCCATAAGCTAAGTAATCAACCTAATAATTAGGTGATTGTAAATATTATGCGCGCCATGATAGTCAGCGCGTGCATGTGTTATGTGCACCCTGCGCGAGCGCACCATATTAAGAACCTGCGTGAGCATATATTATATGCGCCATGCGTGAATGATTTGGCTTTATGTTTTCATGTAACTTAAACATTATGTTGACTATGGGTTGACCATCCCGCATGATGCTAAGGCGGGTGCATCCTACATCGTTTATGCGCGTGCGGAAGGGAACTAACCTACCCGCATGGCGGGAACGTTGAGAGCTAGTTTGTCTGAAGCTCCAAGATGGAATTGACTTCAACATGACTGATCACTATGTTGAAATACCAAGACCACCTGGAGAATCTACAAATGAAACTCAAATGTCCCTAACTGCGAGAAGGTTACGCACCTACCCGCAGCAAAGACATGTCCTATACGCAGAAAGCTATGTGCACCAAGTTATACGCGCAGAACACTTGGTGTATTCTCCAGTTAAGGAGATTACTCCCGCCCGAAAGGAAACAGTAGCGTGTTTCAGAGATTTTCCACTTTTTACTGTACACTGACAAAAGTACCTGAAAAAGCACACTGTAACATGAAAAGTCAACTGTCAGCCACCCTATTCTCACCAACCCCAGATCTGCATGTTCTGTCCAAATCAAATCAAAATCTTTTATCCACCACTCCACTCTTAAGTAAATAATAATAACTTCCATACTTTATCATCATTACATTTAGATATGAAAAGATTTTAATCCCCTAAAGCAAGGGATTGTGTTCCCTTGAGTTTGCCTATAAATTTGTAGCCTAAATTATCACCCAAAACACACTTCAAGAACTACAAACTTGCACTAATCCTTTCCCAAGCATCCGTTGTTTCCAGCTCCGATCCTGTTACTAGACCTTCGATTCCGAGGCCAACACCAAGAAAACCCGAATCTCGATTAATCCCTTAACAAGAACCTCAGGTGAGTCTCACAGCCCCTATTTTCACTGTTTTCACTGTTTTTAAATTGCTTTCGGGGCGAGGGACACGTACTTAAATAATGTTTTATCATGGTATACTTACAAGCTATGCAAGCGATTATGTGTTTTAAGTTATGTTTCATGATGAGCAATGCAAACGGTTATCTAGGATTTTCAATGTATGTGCGCTAGAACTCGAGTAAGTGATCACTTTACCATTGGAACTCTAAGGGTAGGGACTGCTGGTTTGATCCGCCCACTCGTAGGGGTCGCACCTCTTTGCATGGACGAGTGCCTGGCATGGGGCAGTACTATGGGGTTGAGCCCGCTCGTAGGGGTCGCGCCTCTTTGCATGGACGAGCGCCTTGTTTTCCGGCACAACGTCTGCGCGTAACCCGCGGGACGGTATCCTTAGCTCGTAGGGGCAATGCCTCTTTGCATGGACGAGCACAGTTTCTCAGAATTGTTCGCGCGTAACCCGCGGGACAGTATCCTTAGCTCGTAGGGGCAATGCCTCTTTGCATAGACGAGCATAGTTTTCCAGAAACGTCTGCGCGTAACCCGCGGGACGGTTTTACGTTATTTTAGCTCGTAGTGGCTGCGCCACTAACATGGACGAGCACCGTATCCAGAATTTGTTCACGCGTAACCCGCGGAACGATTTTTATCAGAATATTGTCAGAATTATGTGTTAATACGATTTTACCAAGCAGATGTTAATGATGTTGCCAGAAATGTTTCAGAATGATTTTATCAAGTTACTAAAACTTGTGAACTCACTCAGTTTATACTGATTCAAATGTTTTTACGTGTCTTTCAGGGGATAACTAGGTAGCGCATGGAGTCACACTTAGAGCACCACACGCTGAACATCTAAAACAAGCTTTTTGGAAGATTTTGGTTTTATCCCCTCGATGCGCACGGTTACCCGCCGCGCAAGGGGATATGGCGAGGAAATCTTCAGTTTTATACTTGGATGTTTCTTTTTGTAATCTTTGAACAATGTAATGTGATTGTAATAAACTTCTCATGCGTAATAAAAATCTTTGAATGTTTTGCAATGGCCCGTGCTTAATTATCAATCCCCACTCGTGCGCGCCCGGCTGTTTCCGCCGCTCAGGGCCGGGTGTGACAGATTGGTATCAGAGCACTGGTTATAGCGAACTAGGAAAAGAAGTTTTTAACCTAGACTATAACCTTTGGGGAATTGCATGAAATATTTTCGAAAGAATGTTCAAAAGAAAAATCACACACGCACTTAGGAACACGGGTCACAGTGTCTAGAGATAAGAACATTATGTGCTCTGAGTACATGCGCTAAGTTTGTTATATTTTCTTTTTATGAAAAGAATGCCTCCAACCAGAGCCAAGGGAATTACCATGACACCCGAGGAGCTCGCAGAAATAATCGCGTAGGCGATTGCAACACATGAGGCCAGCAAGGCCGAATCTAGTCAGGGTCGCCAAGAGAACGAGACCCCAGAACCCGAATCAGGAGCCTTGGACAAAGGATGCTCCTATAAAACATTCATGGCCTGTAGGCCTTGGCCGTTCAAAGGCACCGAAGGAGCCATTGGGCTCTACAATTGGATTGACAAGATGGAGACAGTTCTCTCCATCAGCGGATGTAGTGAAAACCAAAAGGTCCTTTACGCGACCTGCATGTTCCAAGAAGCAGCTTCGTCTTGGTGGAAGCTCCAAGTAAAGACTTTGGGGCGAGAAATTGCTCTTCACAAGACCTGGGAAGAATTGAAAGAAATGATGATGAGAAAGTTCTGCTCTCGCGCAGAAATTCAGAGCTTGCAACAAGAATTCTGGAACCACACCATGGTAGGAACGGATATCGATGCCTACACCAATCGTTTCAACGAGCTTTGCCAGCTGGTGCCAGACATGGCAAACACAGAAGAAAAGAAAATCGAGAGGTACATCTTTGGGTTACCCCCTGTCGTTAGAGTCCCGCTCAACGCCGCCGCACCTCCGACCTTTGACGAGGCGGTTGCGCGAGCCATCACCCTTACAAGGGATACGGTTCGTGCGGGTATGTTGACCACCCGCTTGAACGAGCAGCGAACCTCCGACTCCAAGAGGAAATGGAACTCCCACCGAGGATCAGACTTCAAGCAGCCACCGCCCAAGAAGCAGGAAAGCACAAGGGTTTACGCGATTCAAGCCGCGGAACCATCAAGGAAAGGATACAGCGGGCCTCGCCCATGGTGCAGCAAATGCAAGTATCACCACGAGGGTGAATGCGCAAAAATCGAATGCGCCAAATGTGGCAGACCAGGACACAAGGCGATGAATTGTCGCATCAGAGAAGCTGGATCGAGCGACAGCTGCTACGCATGCGGGAAGCCTGGACACTTCAGTCGGGATTGCCCACAGAAAGGAAACCAAGCTCGCGGGAGAGCTTTTGTGATCGGCGCGGGTGAAGCAAAGGAAGAGCCGAATGTGGTAACCGGTACGTTTTTGCTTAACGGTCATTATGCATCTGTCTTATTTGATACTGGCGCTGACCTAAGTTTTATATCCCATGAGTTTAAAAACTCCCTGGGCTTAGCGACCAGTAGGCTAGACAAACCTTATACTATAGAACTAGCCAATGGTAGGCAGTTATGCGCGAATGAAAGGACTGAGCAATGTGTATTAGTCATGGGAGGTCATGAGTTCAATATAAACTTGTTGCCAATAGATTTGGGAAGTTTCGATATTGTGGTAGGTATGGATTGGTTGGTCGAGAATCTCGCGGAGATTGTTTGTCATGAGAAGCAGGTTCGGATTCCACTGTTGAACGGAGAAACTTTGATGATCCAAGGGGAAAGAAAGGGAGTTGCGACGAAACTGATTTCGTGCCTAAAGGCGCGTAAGTGCCTAAGGAAAGGGTGCTACGCCTTCCTGGCGCATGTAGTAGAGAAGAAAGATGAGCGAAGAATTGAAGACTTACCGGTAGTGCGCGAATTTCCAGAAGTTTTTCCTGAAGATCTTCCCGGATTACCGCCGCCGCGACAAGTCGAGTTTCATATTGATTTGGTCCCAGGAGCTGCGCCAGTAGCTCGAGCGCCTTATCGCTTAGCTCCATCTGAGATGCAAGAGCTATCCAATCAGTTACAGGAACTATTGGATAAGGGTTTCATACGCCCAAGCTTTTCACCTTGGGGAGCTCCAGTACTGTTTGTAAAGAAGAAGGATGGTTCGTTCCGGATGTGTATTGACTACAGGGAGCTGAACAAGCTGACAGTCAAAAATCGGTACCCCTTACCGAGGATTGACGACTTATTTGACCAGTTGCAGGGATCCAGCTATTATTCGAAGATAGATCTACGGTCAGGATACCACCAACTTAGGGTCCATGAGGAAGACGCGCCAAAGACAGCCTTCCGAACCAGATATGGCCATTATGAGTTCTTAGTGATGCCTTTCGGGCTAACTAATGCGCCGGCTGTATTCATGGATCTGATGAACCGTGTATGCAAACCATATTTGGACAAGTTTGTGATTGTGTTTATAGATGATATTTTGATTTACTCTCGAACCAAGGCCGAGCATGAGCAACACCTGAGAATGATTTTGGAATTGTTAAGGAAAGAAAAGTTGTATGCGAAGTTTTCTAAATGTGGGTTTTGGCTTAGAGAGGTTCACTTTCTCGGTCACGTTGTAAACGAGAAAGGGATACACGTCGATCCTTCTAAGGTTAAAGCCATTGAAAACTGGGAAGCGCCAAAAACCCCAACTGAGGTGAGGCAATTCCTAGGACTAGCTGGCTACTATCGACGCTTCATTGAGAACTTCTCCAAGATAGCTCTACCTCTGACCGCGCTAACTCAGAAAGACAGGATGTTTGTTTGGGGCGAAAACCAGGAAGCAGCGTTTCAAATGTTGAAGCAGAAGTTATGTAGTGCGCCGATTCTATCTCTGCCCGAGGGGACAGATGACATCGTTGTTTACTGCGACGCTTCACACCAGGGACTCGGATGTGTCCTTATGCAGCGAGACAAAGTTATAGCGTATGCCTCGCGCCAACTTAAGACCAATGAGAAGAACTACACAACGCATGATCTGGAACTTGGAGCTGTTGTCTTCGCGCTAAAGATTAGGCGCCATCGCGACGTATGTCAGTAAGTGCCTAACGTGTTCGAAGGTAAAGGCTGAATACCAGAAACCATCAGGGTTGCTTCAACAGCCAGAAATTCCCATGTGGAAGTGGGAACAAATCTCTATGGACTTCATCACCAAACTACCAAGGACACCTGGGGGTTACGACACGATATGGGTTATTGTGGATCGGCTAACTAAGTCAGCGCACTTCCTGCCGATTAAAGAAACTGATAAAATGGAAAAGCTAGCCCGATTGTATATTCGAGAAGTAGTTTCAAAACATGGAGTCCCAGTGTCCATCATTTCTGATCGAGATAGTCGGTTTACATCAAGGTTTTGGAGATCGTTACAAGGAGCTTTAGGTACTCGCCTTGATATGAGTACAGCTTACCATCCTCAAACGGATGGGCAAAGCGAGCGAACAATCCAGACATTGGAAGATATGCTGCGCGCGTGCGCAATCGATTTCGAAGGTAGCTGGGATACTCATCTCCCATTGGTTGAATTTTCTTACAACAATAGCTATCACACAAGTATCAAGGCTGCGCCGTTCGAAGCTTTGTATGGGCGCAAGTGTAGATCCCCACTGTGCTGGGCTGAAGTGGGTGAGAAGCAAATGACTGGTCCAGAATTGATCCAAGAAACAACAGACAAGATTTTTCAGATAAGGGATCGCCTTAAGACAGCGCGCGACAGACAGAAGAGTTATGCTGATATGAGAAGGAAACCGTTGGAGTTTCAAGTAGGGGATAAAGTACTTTTGAAAGTCTCTCCATGGAAGGGAGTCCCCCGTTTCGGTAAGCGAGGAAAGCTAAATCCGCGCTTCATTGGACCATTCGAGATCCTGGAAAGGATCGGTCCGGTTGCTTATAAACTTCGTTTACCCGCCGAACTCGGTGGAGTTCATGATACGTTTCATGTATCCAACCTCAAGAAATGTTTATCTGACGAAACGTTGATTTTACCGTTGGAAGAAATTCATATTGACAAACAGCTGCACTTCGTAGAAGAACCTATAGCCGTAACCGATTGGAAAGAACAAAGGTTGCGCAGAAGCAGAATCAAGTTGGTAAAAGTTCAATGGAACTCAAGGCGTGGGCCTGAATTCACTTGGGAAAGAGAAGATCAGATGCGCATGAAATACCCACACCTCTTTCAGAACATGGCTTCTGCCAGCAACGTCTCCTAGATTTCGGGACGAAATTCGTTTAACGAGGGGAGAATGTGACAACCGGTAATTTCCCAAACCCATAAGCTAAGTAATCAACCTAATAATTAGGTGATTGTAAATATTATGCGCGCCATGATAGTCAGCGCGTGCATGTGTTATGTGCACCCTGCGCGAGCGCACCATATTAAGAACCTGCGTGAGCATATATTATATGCGCCATGCGTGAATGATTTGGCTTTATGTTTTCATGTAACTTAAACATTATGTTGACTATGGGTTGACCATCCCGCATGATGCTAAGGCGGGTGCATCCTACATCGTTTATGCGCGTGCGGAAGGGAACTAACCTACCCGCATGGCGGGAACGTTGAGAGCTAGTTTGTCTGAAGCTCCAAGATGGAATTGACTTCAACATGACTGATCACTATGTTGAAATACCAAGACCACCTGGAGAATCTACAAATGAAACTCAAATGTCCCTAACTGCGAGAAGGTTACGCACCTACCCGCAGCAAAGACATGTCCTATACGCAGAAAGCTATGTGCACCAAGTTATACGCGCAGAACACTTGGTGTATTCTCCAGTTAAGGAGATTACTCCCGCCCGAAAGGAAACAGTAGCGTGTTTCAGAGATTTTCCACTTTTTACTGTACACTGACAAAAGTACCTGAAAAAGCACACTGTAACATGAAAAGTCAACTGTCAGCCACCCTATTCTCACCAACCCCAGATCTGCATGTTCTGTCCAAATCAAATCAAAATCTTTTATCCACCACTCCACTCTTAAGTAAATAATAATAACTTCCATACTTTATCATCATTACATTTAGATATGAAAAGATTTTAATCCCCTAAAGCAAGGGATTGTGTTCCCTTGAGTTTGCCTATAAATTTGTAGCCTAAATTATCACCCAAAACACACTTCAAGAACTACAAACTTGCACTAATCCTTTCCCAAGCATCCGTTGTTTCCAGCTCCGATCCTGTTACTAGACCTTCGATTCCGAGGCCAACACCAAGAAAACCCGAATCTCGATTAATCCCTTAACAAGAACCTCAGGTGAGTCTCACAGCCCCTATTTTCACTGTTTTCACTGTTTTTAAATTGCTTTCGGGGCGAGGGACACGTACTTAAATAATGTTTTATCATGGTATACTTACAAGCTATGCAAGCGATTATGTGTTTTAAGTTATGTTTCATGATGAGCAATGCAAACGGTTATCTAGGATTTTCAATGTATGTGCGCTAGAACTCGAGTAAGTGATCACTTTACCATTGGAACTCTAAGGGTAGGGACTGCTGGTTTGATCCGCCCACTCGTAGGGGTCGCACCTCTTTGCATGGACGAGTGCCTGGCATGGGGCAGTACTATGGGGTTGAGCCCGCTCGTAGGGGTCGCGCCTCTTTGCATGGACGAGCGCCTTGTTTTCCGGCACAACGTCTGCGCGTAACCCGCGGGACGGTATCCTTAGCTCGTAGGGGCAATGCCTCTTTGCATGGACGAGCACAGTTTCTCAGAATTGTTCGCGCGTAACCCGCGGGACAGTATCCTTAGCTCGTAGGGGCAATGCCTCTTTGCATAGACGAGCATAGTTTTCCAGAAACGTCTGCGCGTAACCCGCGGGACGGTTTTACGTTATTTTAGCTCGTAGTGGCTGCGCCACTAACATGGACGAGCACCGTATCCAGAATTTGTTCACGCGTAACCCGCGGAACGATTTTTATCAGAATATTGTCAGAATTATGTGTTAATACGATTTTACCAAGCAGATGTTAATGATGTTGCCAGAAATGTTTCAGAATGATTTTATCAAGTTACTAAAACTTGTGAACTCACTCAGTTTATACTGATTCAAATGTTTTTACGTGTCTTTCAGGGGATAACTAGGTAGCGCATGGAGTCACACTTAGAGCACCACACGCTGAACATCTAAAACAAGCTTTTTGGAAGATTTTGGTTTTATCCCCTCGATGCGCACGGTTACCCGCCGCGCAAGGGGATATGGCGAGGAAATCTTCAGTTTTATACTTGGATGTTTCTTTTTGTAATCTTTGAACAATGTAATGTGATTGTAATAAACTTCTCATGCGTAATAAAAATCTTTGAATGTTTTGCAATGGCCCGTGCTTAATTATCAATCCCCACTCGTGCGCGCCCGGCTGTTTCCGCCGCTCAGGGCCGGGTGTGACAATTCAAACACCTATGTCGCTCTGTTCTCAATTTCGCTTCAAAATGCAATATGGACAGTAACAGTTAATGCTCGAGAAGTGTAAGTCCCCGGTCATGGTGCCCTACTTTGGCGTTGGATTTACTCATAAACACAATTCTAAATATCAGAGTTAATAAAAACTTTTCGTGGAATAGGTAAAAGAAAACCATTCATTACATAAGTATTAAAATTTAAACCATACAAAACATTCAAACATCATAAAATTAAGTCTATAGATGCCAGCTTCTTTATTCTTCTGCTATGTGCCCCTCTTCAAGCCAGCTGTCTCTTCCTACTCACCTGCGTGCATACTAAAAGTCAGCTACGCTGAGTGAGTTCTAGTTAATCAAACAACATACAATACGTTCACATACTTGTATACATACCCGAAGGTATCTACACCTTACATACTTAACATGTTAACCTTACTTCATGCGTACATTCATACATTCATTCTTTCATACTTTCTTTACTTTCATGATACATACATATAACTATCGTTACATTTTAAAGAGCCTTCCGCCCAATAACCTCACAGATATTGTAAGGGTCTGGTCCCTAACATCACAGATATTATAATGGTCTGGTCCCTAAAATCACAGATATTATTAGGGTTTGGTCCCTAACCTCACAGATATTATTAGGGTCCGATCCCTTTACTCTGTGCAACCATACCATACCTTTCTTTATATTTATAAACTTTCATACATACTCCCAATACTTTCTATTGCATTCATATATCATTCATACATCATACATAAGACAATCACATATCATACACTTACCACTTAAGGTAAGTGTATTAACTAATCACATCGAGTATGCGCACATCCCCGAAAACATGACAAGGAAATGGGGCTAGAAACTCACCTGGATCCGGTTACGTTCCGAGTTAACGATAATCCCTTTCCTTAGTTGTGCACGGATAACTGTTAAACATATATATTTGTTAAGTAACCGTATAACTAGTTAAGTTGGTATTTTCGTTAACTAACGTACTTGCTAAGTTAGGCTAGCTTGTTTAGTTAAAAGGATCTACCGGGGTTGCCTTGATTAACGAGTGTATGTTTTACTTTTTATTTATTAAGTGTGCTCATCTTTATTATATTATACTATATATATATACACACACACATATAAAAATATATATATCTTTCATTCATCGACGAACTTGTCCATAAAAATTTAATAGGACTTAACGAAGTTGATGAGGTTGGTTTATTATGTTGAATCCACTTGAGTTAATTAGGGAATAGGCTAATTCAGTCCATGTGCTTGGCTAGAGCAGACCCATTAGAGTCTTGACCCAACCAGATTTGAACCGGGTCTTAGTCCAACCGAATGAACCCTTCTAATCGAATGGACCTTTCTAATCAAACCCTTCTAACCGAATGGGCATTTCTATTCGAATGAACCATTCTGATTGAATCGAACCATGCCAAGTTGAGTCCAGCCAGGTTCAATGGAATTTCCTTAAATCAAAAATAAATTGCAAGGGCCGGGATTCGAACCCGCGACCCTTCGCTCAAACAGTAACAGTTCTACCACTCCACCAATCCATTTGACTGTTTAAATGTCCCTCCTTATTAATTATATACTCATTTGCCTAGCTTCCACTCCTTCCTTTTTCCTTTTCTTTCTCTATTTCCTTCTTTTCTTTCTTTCTTTCTTTCTTTTGCTTTCTTCTTTCTTTCTTGTTTCTTTTCTTACGTGAGCTGTTGCTCAACTTCTTATTTTATTATTATTATTATTATTATTATTATTATTATTTCTTGCCGTAACTTGCATTAATATCGTTAGTATATTATTTATTTAATTTTACTATTATTTCATCTTTAATCATTTTTGTTTCTACACTCATCCAAGATCTAGCTCGTTTTATGATAAAGTTCAAGCCTTAATCGATTTTAAAGCCCGATTTAGCTAGATCTAGAAATACTAAACGAGCCAAACTTAAACGAACAAGATTTCCGTTATAAACGTACCTTAGATGAATCGGTTTCACGAACACAAACAAATCTCGGCGTTTATCTTGCTCGTAGAGATGCTCAAACACCAAGAAGCTCCGGTTCTTCCTCGGATTTGGATCCGAAAATGGAAGAGAGAGTTTTTGTGTGTGTGTTGGTAAAAATGGAAAGTAGCTAGGGTTTAAGGGGTATATATATACCTCTTGAGTATGGACTTTAAGCCCATTAGTTCACTAGTCCATGATTTATTTTAAGCCCAACACTATTAAAGCCTATCATTCTTTATATTATCTTATTATTTATTTAACGACAATTAAATAAGCGTAAATAAATAACAATACTTCTTTATTTATTATTTAAGAAACACCGGATGTTACAATTCTACCCTCCTTAAAAGAGGTTTCGTCCCTGAAACCTAACTATTACTTGAACAATTCTGGGTAATACTTGCGCATTTCTTCTACAACTTCCCAAGTAGCATCTGATCCCTTACAATGCTTCCATATCACTTTCACCAAGGGGATAACTTTACGATGAAACTGTTTTTCCTTGTGTTCGACTATCTCTACGGGCTGTTCAATGTAGTTCAACTATTCATCAACCTCGATGTCTACTAATGGCACATGAGACGTGTCATCAGCTAAGCATTTTCTTAGGTGAGACACATGAAAATTAGAGTGAATTCCTTCTAACTCCTCGGGTAAATCTAGCTTGTAAGCCACTTCACCCACACGATCTACAATCTTAAACAGTCCAATGTACCTTGGACTCAATTTTCCTCTCTTCCTGAAACGAATGATTCCCTTCCAAGGCGAGACCTTGAGCATCACACTATCACCAACGTTAAACTCAATCGGTCATCGCCGTTTATCTGCATATGACTTCTGTCGGTCTTGAGAAGCTTTCATTCTTGCCTTGATCTGATCAAACCTTGAGGAGGTTTCTTGCACAACTTCTAAACTTCCAATCTCTTTCTGACCAATCCCTCCCCAACATACAGGAGTTCAACAACGTCTACCATACAACATCTCAAATGGCGGCATACCAATACTCGAGTGGTAGCTGTTGTTATAAAAGAATTCTGCCAGATGCAAATGATCATCCCAATTCCCTCCAAAGTCTAAAACACAAGCACGTAGCATATCCTCAAGGATTTAGATAGTCCTTTCAGACCACCCATCCGTTTGAGGATGATACGTTGTACTGATGTTCAATTTTGTTCCCATAGCTTTATGGAACTTCTTCCAGAATCTTGAAGTAAAGCGAGTATCTCTATCAGACACAATCGATAACGACACTCCATGCTTAGTCGCAACCTCTTTTATGAACACATTTTCTAACGTTTCTGACGAGATGGCATCTCGTATAGGCACAAAGTGACACTTTTCGTTAAACGGTCCATTATCACCCAAATGGTATCATGTTGTTTAGCTGTACAAGGTAGCTTAATTATGAAATCCATGGTGATATGTTCCCATTTCCATTCTGGTATCTCTATTGGCTGCATCTTCCCATAAGGTTTCTGGTGTTCTGCTTTCACTTGCAAGCAAGTTAAGCACTTACTAACATAATCTATTACATCGTTCTTCATACCCGGCCACCAGTAGTATGTCTTCAAATCTTGATACATCTTGGTGGATCCCGGATGAATCGAGTATCTTGACTTATGAACTTCATCTAGGATTCGACCTCTAAGATCTCCATGGCGTGGAATCCACAAACGGTCAAACCTAGTCTTCACACCATGAGTGTTGTCCATCAGCTCATCTTGTTGTCCGAATATTCTTTCCTTCTTCATTAGCCCCTCATCTATAAGCACCTCCGAATGCACCTTGATGATATCTTCAAATAGATCTGAGTTAATGATCAACATATACGACTTCACGATTGCAATGGCTTCTTCATTCTTACGGCTTAGCTCGTCAGCAACCACATTAGCCTTACCATGATAGTATTTGATACCACAGTCGTAGTCCTTGATCAACTCTAACCATCTCCTCTGCCTCATATTCAGCTCATTCTACTCGAAGAAATAATTCAAACTCTTATGATCGGTGTCTATGGTACACTTAGTACCATATAAGTAGTGTCTCCAAATCTTGAGAGCATGCACTACTGCTGCTAGCTCTAGGTCATGCGTCGGGTAGGTACTCTCGTGAACCTTCAACTGTCTAGATGCATAAGCTATCACCTTTCCTCATTGCATTAACACACAACCTAATCCACGATGCGAAGCATCAGTACAAACAACCAAATCCTCATCACCATCGGGTAGAGAAAGGATTGGAGCTTGTGTGAGTCTTTTCTTCAATTCCTTAAAAGCCTCCTCCTGGTACTTACCCCATTTGAATACTACAGACTTTCGGGTCATACCAGTAAACGGTGCGGTTATCTTGGAGAAGCCTTCGATGAATATCCTAAAATAGCCAGCCAACCCTAAGAAGCTGCGTATATCAGTCAGGTTCTGCAGAGTCTTCCAATTCTTTATCGCCTCAATCTTAGCTGGGTCCACAGTAATCCCTTCAGGATTGATTACGTGACCTAGAAACTGCACTTCACGCAACCAGAATGCGCACTTCGAAAACTTAGCATACAATTTCTCGTCATTTAAGATCCCCAATACTTCTCTTAGATGTTCAGCATGATTAGACTCGCTCTTGGAATAAATCAATATATCGTCAATGAAAACGATGTCTGACTTTTCCAACATCGGCCGACATACCCTATTCATCCTGTCCATAAATGTTGTTGGAGCATTCGTTAGACTGAACGACATTACGAGGAACTCGTAGTGTCCATACCGCGTCCGAAACGCTGTCTTAGGGATGTCTGCCTCTTTTCACCTTCAGTTGATGATAGCCTGATCTAAGATCTATTCGTTAGAACCTACTCGAACCTTGTAGTTGGTAAAAAACATCAATCTGTGGCAACGGATATCTGTTCTTCAGCGTAAGCTTATTCAACTCACGATAGTCTATACACATTCTCATACTTTCATCCTTCTTCTTAACAAACAACACCGGTGCGCCCCAAGGGGGAAACGCTCGGCCTAATGAAACCTTTGTCGAGGAGTTCTTGTAGTTGGGACATCAACTCTTTCATCTCGTACGGCGCCAGGCTGTAAGGTGCTTTCGCGATGGGTTGTGCTCCTGGTATTAAGTCTATTTGAAATTCTACCTCACGCTTCGGTGGAAACCCCGAAAGGTCCTCAGGGAACACTTAGGGGTAGTCGAGCAAAACAATAACATCTTTCACTTCTTTCGTCTCGGCCGTTGCTTTGACAACATACGCCAGGTAGGCACCGCACCCTCTCCTTAACAATCCTTCGGCTTTTAAAATCGAAATGACAATAAGCCCTGAACTTTCTTTATCACCATAAACTGTCACCGTACCACAATCCAAGGACTTTAACCTTATCAACCTACTTTTATGCACTATCTGAGCCTCAAACTCAGATAGCCAATCGATCCCCAAAACCACATCGAACCCTCCTAATGTCATAACATACAGGGTAACAGGGAACTCCCATCCCTCTAACTCTATCTTACAATCCTTAACCACTCTCATTATCCTAACCGAGGTTTCACTAGCAGTTTCTACTATAAACATTTCAGGCACACGACAACATTTCATTTTTGCTAACTTACTAAATGAAGTAGCTACAAAACTTCTATTCACATCTGAATCAAACAATACTGAAGCAGAAATATCGTTAACTAGAAACGTACATATGACAACATCTGGGATTTGCTTGGCTTGCTCCTGAGTCAACCGGTAAGCTTTGGTCCTTGGCCTGGATTGATCAGCATCCTACTTTCCACTTCCTCCAGCTTCACCATCAGTGCACTCCCTTGCCACATGACCCGTTTTATCACATTTGTAACACGTGGGCTTTGCACTGCACTTATTAGCATAATGCCCTGCCTTCCCGTATTTATAACACACGTTAGACCCAAGCCTTTACTACCCACTATGATCTTTCCCACATTTGTGACAAATATTTGAACTCCTACCCCACTTGCACTCCCTACCGTGCATTTTACCACAAGTCTTGCACAACTTCTTTTCCACACTTTCTGTCTCTTATACCTAGAGTTCCACAACTGAGTATCAGGTCGTTTAGCATAATTGACCCGTTTCGTATCTTTCTTATCTTCCACCATCACATTGTCCACAGCCAGGTCATCGTAAACCATATCTACGAGTTCAACAGCAGAGTCAAAAGTAGCAGGTTTACTAGCCCTGACTAAGGTGCGGAAATTCCATGGAAGTCCTCTGATGTAGCACTTGATCCTTTTCACCTCAGTTTTCACCATATCGGGCACCAACCTAGACATGTGGTTGAATTCAGTAGTGTACTCGCGGTGTGTCATTTTACCCGCCCTCATATTTAGAAACTTCATCTCAGCCCTCTCAACTTCAGCATCAGCACAAAACTGCTTCATAACTAATTCCTTTAGATCATCCATCTCATTGCCTTAATCTCTTCTCTACTCTTTCTCTGTTCCACTGTCTTCCACCAGAACATATCCTCATCCCCAAACGAGTGGGTAGCATAACCCACCGCTTGATCGGGACGACACTCGCTAATTCGGATAACTCTGTCCATTGTGGTTATCCACTGGAGAGTAGCGATTGCATCGCCCAAACCAGTCAGCTTAGGTGGATCACAACCTTTAAATGACTTATAGTAGCACCCACCTCGACCCCTCTTCCCTTCACCAACTTTCATAGATCGAACTTCACTCAAATCACCTTTCTCATTCGCATCACCCTTCTTACCACTCTTGTCTATCTTCTCAGCAGTCCTTGCATGGCTTTCAGTAGACCCACTAGGATGCTAATTCTTCACTGCAGTAGTTACAGCTTGAACGATGGTAGCTTGTACACTAGGATCAAGTTGATACCCTTCATTATTACTCTGACCTCGCACAGTTTCACCTCCTTCTTCTCTTGTGTTGGTAACTGGTTCTCCAGAAGGTTCCCAGGCAATATGTGGCCATCCACGACGTCCCGTACGACCTCCTATACCATCGACATCTCTTTCTCCAGCCATTCGTATTCTATAAGGAAACACAAACGTCATCACTCAATGAACTATTTAGTACAAGGATAGTAAGGCTAACAGGTAATAACAATAGCCAGCTATGATTAGCTTATCACGTTACTTTCTGTGTCCTATGCACTTCCCTTTGTGAGCCCACTTGTGCTAGTTCTACATTTAACAGTTAGATAATCAAACAGTTCATATCATCATATAATCCTATCTCTAGCAGTTAAGCTAACTTTGTAACACATTCTTACATTACACGTGAAATTAATCATGTACTTTACCCTTACTTAGCTTGCTTGAGTGACACATGGCTTTCTTGAACTGGCATTATCTTTCTTTTCTTAAATAAGTCTCATTCTCTGTTCGAGTCAAAACATGTAGGATGCTTATTTCTCTCGAAATTATGCTCTGATACCAACTTGTAAGTCCCCGGTCCTAGTGTCCTACTTTGGCGTTGGATTTACTCATAAATACAGTTCTAAATATTAGAGTTAGTAAAAACTTTACACGGAATAGATAAAAGAAAATCATTCATTACATAATTCTTAAAATTTAAACCATATAAAACATGTCTTAAGTTCAAACATCATAAAATTAAGTCTTCAGATGTCAGCTTCTTTATTCTTCTGTCATGTGCCCCTCTTCAAGCCAATTGTCTCATCCTAATCACCTGCGTGCATACTAAAAGTCAGCTACGCTGAGTGAGTTCTAGTTAATCAAGCAACATACAAAACGTTTACATACTTGTATACATATTCGAATTTATGCACACCTTACATACTTAACATGTTCACCTTACTTCATACATACGTTCATATGTTCATTCTTTCATACTTTATTTACTTTCATGATACATACATAACTATCGTTACATTTTAAAGAGTCTTCCGCCCCACAACCTCACAGATATTGTAAGGGCCTGGTCCCTAACATCACATATATTATAAGTGTCTGGTCCCAAACATCACAAATATTATTAGGGTCTGGTCCCTATCCTCACATATTTTATTAGGGTCTGGTCCATATCCTCACAGATATTATTAGGGTCCGGTCCCTTTACTCCGTGAAACCATACCATACCTTTCTTTATATTTATAAACTTTCATACATACTCTCAATACTTTCTATAGAATTCATATATCAGTCACACATCATACATAAGACAATCACATATCATACACATACCACTTAAGGTATGTGTATTAACTAATCACATCGAGTATGCACACAGCCCCGAAAACATGACAAGAAAATGGTGCTAGAAACTCACCTGCATCCGGTTAAGTTCGGAGTTAACGGTAATCCATTTCCTTAGTTGTGCACGGCTAATTGTTAAACATATATATTTGTTAAGTAACCGTGCAACTAGTTAAGTTGGTATTTTCGTTAACTAACGTACTTGCTAAGTTAGGCTCGCTTGTTTAGTTAAAAGGATCTACCGGGGTAACCTTGATTAGTGAATGTATGTTTTATTTTTTATTTATTAAGTGTGATCATCTTTATTGTATTATATTATGTATATTTGTATATACATATATAAATATATATATATATATATATATATATATATATATATATATATCTCATTCATCGACGAACTTGTCCATAAAAATTTAAGAGGACTTAACGAAGTTGATGAGGTTGGTTTATTATGTTGAACCCACTTGAGTTAATTAGAGAATAGGCTAATTCAGTCCATGGGTTTGGCTAGAGCAGGCCCATAAGAGTCTTGGCCCAACCATATTTGAACTGGGTCTTAGTCCAACCCTTCTAATCGAATGGACCTTTCTGATCGAATCGAACAATGCCAAGTTGAGCTGAAAAAGGTTCAATGGAATTTCCTTAAATCAAAAATAAATTGCAAGGGGCAGGATTCGAACCCACGACCCTTTGCTCAAACAGCAACAGTTTTACCACTCCACCAATCCATCTGAATGTTTAAAGATCCCTCATAATTAATTATATACTTATTTGCCCAGCTTCCACTCCTTTCTTTTTCCTTCTTTTCTTTTCTTTATTTCTTTCTTCTTTCTTTCTTGTTTCTTCTCTTACGTGAGCTGCTGCTCAACTTATTATTATTATTATTATTATTATTAAGGTTGAGTTATTCTACATAGGCCAATAAAAATGAGAAATACGAGAAGTAATAACTAATTGACATGTGTCAAATATGGATCAAAGGAAAAATGGTATAAAAGTAATAATACACAATTTCTCTATCCACATGCAAGCCACATGTTAATTCCCCCATCATTTTTAAACGCCTATATATATGATATTTAAAAAAAAAATTCACCATAATAACAAGCATTTTTTATCTTTAATATGAGTATGATTTTAATATATAAAAATAAAAAAAATTACGTCATTGTGTCTTTTTTGCTTACCACTGTGTCTTTTTCGTCATTGTGTCTTTCGGTTTGTCAATGTGTTTTTTCGCCATTGTGTCTTTCAACTGATCATTGTATTTTTTTTAAATATTAAAAACACCGTTGTGTAATAATATATAAATATAATGAAAAATACCAACAAATTATCTAATACATAAAACACAATGATGGATACATATTATACAATAACCTGAAACGTAAATCACAATAATGTATACATATAACACAATGGCCTGAAAAGTAAGACACAATGGTAAATACTTTTAACACAATGACCTGAAACATAAAACACAATGGAATTTACATATTACACGACTTGAACGTAATACACAATGAACATAATACTATTTTTCTCAACTTAAGTGAATGTTGAGCACAATGACTAAAACACAATGATAAGTAGAAATACAAATGTTGAGTATAAAGACACAATGACGAACAAAAAGACACAATGATGTAATCTTTGTTATAATTTTTATCTTTAATATGAATACCAAAATTTATAACACAATGCATAGGAAAACCCAATTAAAAACACAATGGACACCCAAATAACACAATATAAAAAAACTCACTAAATATTTTTTTATTTTATATAATAATATGATATTCATATTAAAGATAAAAAACGCTTGTTATTTTGGCAAAAAAAATTCTAAAAAAAATGTCGTATGAAAAATTTATAGACATTTTAAAATGATGAAGGAATTGACATGTGTTTTGCATGTGAAGAAAGAAACTCATCATAAGTGAATGATTACACTCATGGTCTTTTCATCAATTTTTATTTTTAAATTAATCTCCACCATCCAAATTTAAGATCAATAGATTAGATTCCTTCTCACTCTTCTCATTTTTGTTGTACTTTGTATTTTAACTTTACCCATTATTATTATTACTATTATTATTATTATTATTATTATTATTATTTCTTGCCGTAACTTGCATTATTATTGTTATTATATTATTTATTTATTTTTACTATTAGTTCATCTTTTAATCATTTTTCTTTCTACATTCATCCAAGATCTAGCTCGTTTTATGATAAAAAGCCCCATTAGCTAGATCTAGAAATACTAAATGAGCCAAACTTTAACGAACAAGCTTTACGTTATAAAACGTACCTTAGATGAATCGGTTTTACGAACATAAACAAATATCGACGTTTATCTTGTTCGTAGAGATGCTCGAAAACCAAGAAGCTTCGGTTCTTCCTCAGATTTGGATCCGAACATGGAAGAGAGAGTTTTTTTGTGTGTGTTTTGAGTGTGTGTTAGTAATAATGGAAAGTGACTAGGGTTTAAGGGGTATATATATACACCTTAAGTATGGACCTTAGGCTCATTAGTTCACTAGTTTATGATTTATTTTAAGCCCAACAATATTAAAGCGTATCACCCTTTATATTCTTTTATCATTATTTATTTAACGACAATTAAATAATTCTAAATAAATAACTATATTTCTTTATTTATTATTTAAGAAACGCTGGATGTTACAAGAAGATAGGGCTTTTGTTAAGTATTCAAAAACGAGGAGATTGGTGTTTCACTTTCCTCGAAGTGGCGTCTGATTGATACCGGCGGAGCTTGTAATCAGTTATTTTCTTGATGATAGTGTTGGTGCATTTTGTGACCGTCGCTATGCAATTCTGACCAGCGGAACGCCACAGGCGAAGTTAGAACAACTTCGCCATAGGCGAAGTTATAACAACTTCGCCATAGGCGAAGTTAGCACAACTTCTGCCATAGGCGAAGTTATATCAACTTCGCCATAGGCGAAGTTGTAACAACTTCGTCTACAGGCCCAAGCCCGTGAAGTTTATATATATATATGTGTGTCGTGTTTAGGGTTAGTAATCCATAAATCAGAGTATTGTGTGATAAGTTTAATTAGCTAGAGAGAAACCGAGAGAGTGAGCCGTGTGGGACGGCCCGAGGTAGAGCTCACCTCGGGTCGGCCGTGTCATTTGTTTTCATGTTTGGTATGTAAGTGTTTTGATTATTATATAAGAATCTGCAGATTTGATTATCCCGTTCTTGTATTTGTTCGTGTATTTGTTCGTGTACGTGTTTGTGTTCTTCATCTTTACACCAATAAACGAGTCTAGGAGGATTTCGCACTCCTAGACCTCGTGCGGATCTCATATCGATCGGCGACGCCACGGGGGGGCTTACATGTGGTATCAGAGCCTTAGGCTCTTATGCTATGGTTCGAGATCGGCGTTTTGGTGTTTCTGGCACGAATCTGATGCGTTCTTGGCTGAACAGCGCCGCAGGCGAAGTTATGGGATTCAGGCGAAGTTTCCGTCACTGTTCGTAGGGTTTCGGCGATGTTATTGGCCAGGCGAAGTTAGCAGCCAAGCGAAGTTTTAGCCAGGCGAAGTTATGGCCAGGCGAAGTTATGGACAGGCGAAGTTGACTTTTAGGCGAAGTTGACTTTTAGGCGAAGTTAACTTTAGGCGAAGTTAACGAAAAAAAAAAAAAAAAAAAAGAGTATTTTGGTGTTTTCGTCTGTATGGCCCGGTGTACACGATTATTGTGAGACCGAAGATGTTGTACCGTCAACGAGTGAACTTGTTATCTCTGGGTCTTACGTGTGAACAAATACGTGTCAACTCTGGATATGGATTTGAGTTTGTGAATGGGATATTGATTGAAACTGGATATTGACACATATTTGGGTGTTTGTGGGCAATGAAACAGTTGTTGTTCGAGGTTGACCAACTGAAGAAAGTCAAATTGAACTGAAGGTTTTTGTCATTACTGGATTGCGGTCAGAGCATATTATTTATGTTATTTTCAAGGCGTTCGAGAATTGGATCCTG
Organism: Bidens hawaiensis; assembly: GCF_021521415.1. Lineage (NCBI taxonomy): Eukaryota > Viridiplantae > Streptophyta > Magnoliopsida > Asterales > Asteraceae > Bidens > Bidens hawaiensis. Next base: position 2,119,215 of record NW_027491061.1, read on the forward strand.
AAACGTGATGCTTATTTATTAGAGTGAAAATTCTGGAACAAGTTGGATTTAATCGGGAACTAAAGTGTTTATGTTCTTGATCGTTATCCCTGGTGATTGAAGATGCTTCGGATTAATTAATGGTCATGTGTTAGATTCTGTCAAGGTGGTTTTGTGATGAAATTGATCACTTGATGTTGAGTAGTTGAAGATTAAACCTTATCGTATGCCGACGAGTTGGTGAAGTTGTGGAGGAAGCCCAACTTCACGTGTTGGTGAAGTCAGATGGACTCACGTGATTGGTTGAGATGATCTATTGGCACGAGGATGCATGCATTTCAAAGACCTCAATCGTTATAGTCGGAGAAGCTTACACTGAAGGGGAGATCTGATATGGAAGACGCTGGGTGATTGGTAGATTTGTGAAGCTACATGACAGTTTCAGACACGGCTGGTTGAAGGGCAAACAGAAGATCATCAGTTAAGAGGGAGTCTGTTGGTGCATGTTTTTGTAACAGATGATCTTTCGTGTTTGTTAGAATTGAGAGCAACGGTCAAAGGGGAGTCTGTTGGTGCATTTTGTGACCGTCGCTATGCAATTCTGACCAGCGGAACGCCACAGGCGAAGTTAGAACAACTTCGCCATAGGCGAAGTTAGCACAACTTCTGCCATAGGCGAAGTTATATCAACTTCGCCATAGGCGAAGTTGTAACAACTTCGCCTACAGGCCCAAGCCCGTGAAGTTTATATATATATATGTGTGTCGTGTTTAGGGTTAGTAATCCAGAAATCAGAGTATTGTGTGATAAGTTTAATTAGCTAGAGAGAAACCGAGAGAGTGAGCCGTGTGGGACGGCCCGAGGTAGAGCTCACCTCGGGTCGGCCGTGTCATTTGTTTTCATGTTTGGTATGTAAGTGTTTTGATTATTATATAAGAATCTGCAGATTTGATTATCCCGTTCTTGTATTTGTTCGTGTATTTGTTCGTGTACGTGTTTGTGTTCTTCATCTTTACACCAATAAACGAGTCTAGGAGGATTCCGCACTCCTAGACCTCGTGCGGATCTCGTATCGATCGGCGACGCCACGGGGGGGCTTACACCAAATACGCTTTGAAAATAGATAGGAGGCATCACAATCTCTCAAGTGATGTCCATCTATATTTTGAGCTTAATTGAACCTAATACGTATCACAAAAGCGATGAAAACTATACTAAGTTTTATACCTGCCTACAACCTGTCTCTTTATGTCATAATACTGCTGAACATGGATTCGTGTGGCAGTCACTTAATTAGTACGATTCCTGTTCGGATCTTTTCTAAAACATGCAGGTTCTCGTCAAGACTGAAATTTGATCCCGTTTTATTCTATCTTTCAAGTTTTCGTTCTGTATTTGGTATTGTGTTTAGACTTTTACACTTTTGGTTACTTGGTTCTTTGATTGTTATGTTTAAATCTTTTTCGGAGAATTTTATACAGCGAAGTTGACCTTTGGTCAACTTTATGTGTTTCTATTTATAAGTCATAATACGCGAACTTAACTTAACGGCGAAGTTATCAAAAGAGGCGATGTTGACCATAAGTTGACTGAGGGAAGTTGTTTTTGGGCGAAGTTAACTCAAACTTCGCCTCTGGGGTTCTCTCTAAGAGTATATAAAGTAAATGGGTGGTCAAATTTTGGTCAAAACATTGTTCATACCCTTTTTCCTCTAACCCTCGGCGAACTTATCCACTTTAATCAAACTTCATTATAATCTTCCTTCGTCTTGGTTAACAGGTTCGCAATATCATAGTGTCTCATAATTCTTACTTTATGTATGGCAAACTGATCCACAATGATCGGTTTGAACTTGTTTTGTATCAAACCCTCTTGTCACTATGTCGGTTCGATTTAAAGGCAATTTATCGTTATAATAAGTGATTCGGCACTCTAATCGCATTCCTCTTCTCTTATTGATACTATCTGATCAACCATCCTTTGCCATTACTGGATTAACATGAAGCGACGTTTATATGGCGAAGTTAGGGTTTGGGGCGAAGTTGGCCTAACTTCGCCAGTGCCTTAACATCGCTGAAGCCATAACTTCGCTTGTAACATACAGGGCGAAGTTATAGCTGTTAATGACAGTTTCTTAAATGTTTTGATCTGTCACTTTTTATATTATCCTCAAGCGAAGTTGGACTTCATGCGAACTTCATACAAAGTTACAACATAACTTCGCTCCTGGTAAACGGCGAAGTTATGACCTGTTGGTACGAAAATCTGACTTGACTCGTTTGTTTTGCAGATATGGCTGCTGTGGCAGGAGCTAGTGGTGATGAAAGGGGAGATAATAACAGACAGTTTTTTCTGGGACACAACATGTATATCACTTTGGACCCGGATGCTCGTGGAATAGACGACTATCATGAGATCATTTCACTTCTCGTTCGCTCACGTATTTTCCATGCCATGACTACAACTCTTCCCTTTTCACTACCAAATATTGAATACTTTTGGAGAACCATTGAATATGACTGTAGGGTTGATCCTCCGGTTATGCGTTCTACAGTTAAAAATCAAGTGGTACAATTCTCGGCCGATCAAATAAGGGTAGCCTTATAGTTTGGGGTTGAAACTACTGACGGTCCTACTGAATTTTCGGCCACTTTCCGAAATGGTGCTTTTGTTCGTATGGGGTACTCGGGTCCTTTAGAAGATTCTCAGAGACGAAAGGGGTTTCTGCTAGATCAGTGGAGGTTTCTGATGCATGTGATGATAGTGTGCATGTCTGGTCGCAAAGTTGGTACAGATGGAATGGGGGCGACAATGCAATCGGCTATGATTGCTTTAACCTACAACAAGCCTTATAGTTTTAGCCAGATGATTTTTTATGAGATTGATCCTCAAAGACGTGCTGTTGCACGGGAAAGATTTTTGATGCATCCGAGATTTCTTCAGATGATTCTGAATCATGTAGCTCCTAATCTGCCACAACGTCGTCCTATTTCGTATGTGGAAAGTGTGTCTAAGAGAATCTTTGCGCAATGTAAGTCATCAAGTGCTCGTAGAAAACCTAACCTTCGTCCGAGGCACACTGCTTTGTTTGGTTTTTTAGTGAACCCGGCATATGTTGCTCCTCTAGAAGATGAGTTTATGGATCCTCCACCGCAACAGGCTAATATCCCTCAACCACCTCCTGTGGTTCAACCACCACCCGTGGTACAGCAAGCACCGCCTACTAATCCTGTTGCAGCTCCAGAAGAACAGGTTGATCTTTAAGCTGCCTTTGGACGACAAGGGTTCTTTGATATGGAACGGATTGATCCAGCTGCTGAAGTTCAACCCTCAGTAGCTGAGGTGTCAGGTGCGAATATTTCCACGGTCGCTACCTTTGTGGCGGATTCTGAAAGAACTGACTCTGACTCCTCTACTGACGATATCGTTGAAGCACAACAAATCCTTGCCAGACAAGAGAGGATTCATGGCAAGCGAAAGAAAGACTCATATGACAGTGAATCAGATTATGAGGGTTATCTATATCGTCTGGTACGACGATCAAAGAAGGGAAGGGTTGGTGAAATCTCTAGAGTTGGTGACAGTTCAAGAGTTGTTCGTTTTTCCCCACCATCGTTATCTGGTATGACTATGTTACCTGCTGCTTCAACTGTCACTATGCCGATAACCTCAAGTGTTCCTTTGGTAACCACGTCGTCATCTTTTGGTGCTCCTCCAACAACGTTTCAGTTTACAGCTCTAGAGATTATTTCATTACCGCCTCCGACACTTACTGCTTCAGAGGTGGTTGCTAGGTTTGTTGAATCCATTGTGGTAGCAACTGTTGGGTTACCTGTCACAATACCACCCACGGTTACTTTTCATCCTACCTCAGACATTCCAGCCGCTTTGGGAATTCCACCGCCGTATGCTCAAGATATTTCCCATATGCAGTTTGATTTTGATGCCACTTTGTCTGACTCCGAGAGAATTGCGGCTCTTGAACGGGTAGTTGCTGAACAATCACGCATCAACCTCATCTAGACACAAGCTATTCAGCGACTGGTGGCAGAAAATCAGATACAATCCTCACTCCTCATTGAACACAGTAAACTTTTTGATGCTCTTAAACAGTTCTTAGCATCTCAGGGGGAGACGAGCTGCAAGGGTGATGAATTGAGAACTAAGAAGAGGCAAGACAAAGACGATGATCCCAATGCATTGAAAGATGCAGGTGGTGAGTTGCCAAGAACTGAACAAACTCTTGGGACTTCCACATCTCAGATGGAGTCTGCTGGTCCGTCAGGCGGTACAGGTGGTGAGAATGTGATCGTTGTAGATGATAAGGAAGTGTTGGGAAATGATGATGATAAGTTAATTGATGATGTGTTAACGGTTGATGAGATTGAAAAGATTGGGGAACAGATAGAGATTGATAGTGAGTTAGAATAAGGGGAGATTGTTGATGATGGTGTAGAGCATAATATTCCAAATGTTGATAAGGTGAACTTGAGTCAAGATGCAAATGTGCCAGATGACTCTGAGTGGGAAGAACAGCCGAGATGGAAAGAAGGCTGTGCTCAGTGGTTCTTCAAGACAAAGAAGACCGCGGTACCAACAATGTTCAAGAAGAGTTACAATATCAAGGGCTATGCTGAGTCAAAGAAAGGTATCATTTGCTGGTTGTATGACGAACAATTGAAGTTGTTTGTGATAAAGCGTTATGATGGGATTCAGTACTTTAAGAAGGCTTTGAGATCGCTTAACACTTTGCCTGAGTGTGAGGTGAAAGATTTGGCTCGCTTGAGATTGATTAATAGGAGTGATGACAATATGGCTAGAATAATTGGAAAGATAGTATGGAAGGAAGCTATTAAGGAGAAAAAGTTTGAACTTCTAAAGCCTCAGAAAGGAAAGTTGGTTGAAGATAAGGAATGGGGAATGCGGGCTGACGGCAAGCCCTGGATGGTGATGAAGTATAAGCCGATTCGTTGTTTGAAAGAGGTGCTGATGAAGATGATGCCCAAGGATGTGTTAAAAGATCTCAAGTGGTGGTATGTTGACTGCCAGACTGCTGAAGCTGTTATGGAAGATGAGGACGAACAGGAGATTCTGAGAGTGTATGATCCCATGCACTTGGTTAATTTGTCTCAAGCTAATTTGCAGGTACTCCATGATAAGAAGATTTTCTACATTCCTGCATGGAAAGAGGAAACTAAGAAGTACCATAGGGTGGTCTCTGTCTGCGTAAGACAGGGTGTTCATGCTTGAAGACGAGTGGTACGAGATTTTTGGATTACAAGACACGAGAAAGAAGATAGAGATATGAAGCTACTACCAAGGGGGAGTCTGTTGGTGCATGATGTCAGTAGTTCAGTATCTTGTGTTTGTTTGTGTCTGTAATCGTTTAGTTTGTTTGTTTTGTGTTGAATAGTGTTTGTTATATGTTCGCTATGTGTTGGGCGAACTTGAAGGACAGCGAAGTTATGACAACTTCGCCTAGTGTGTTAGGCGAAGTTGTCGAGTATTATAAACCCATAACTTCGGCTGAGTTGGTTAACTTTTGAACGATTGTTTGTGTGATTTTCTGTATGACGTGTTGGTCTTTGCAATATATCAAATATTATCTTATGTTCTTGTGTGTTTGCTTAGATTCAACGAACTAATTGTATTGACACTCGTATCGTATACCTAGGGATTCCGCACCCTCGTGTTACGAGATACTCCTGTGTAGATCCAGCTGGGAACCTACATTTTTTATATAAAATTGGTTTCAAATTTGGATTAATATTTTTCTCGTATGCGTTTGAACTCAGGAAAATGTGTATTTTCTTAATTTTCTCCAAACGTCTTGTATAAATATTGCATAAATGGAGAATACCTATTATATATATTTTGGTGTTTATCATTAATTTATTGAAGTTAAATATTATAATTATAATCTATATGTATACCGATTTACTATATGAAGTATATGTCATTTATGTATATGATTTTTTTGGTTAGTATAAAGGGATAAGTATTCAAAATTTAAACATTCCTTATCAAATACTTTCAACTATTATAAATAAAAATCACTACCTTCACTTTATGCAACTTTAAAACTTCTAATATTTTGCTAACTCGGAATAGTCACTTTTATTTGAACATGGCTTTAAGGTTGGTATGTCTTTGCCATTTTCCATTAATATGAAATGAAAAAATCATTTTGTTATATTTTAATTTCCAGTTTTATATGTTGCTTGATTATACAATTGTTAATTGTAAATTATAAAATCAAGTAAAAATTTGTCATACACAGAATATTAGTGACACCAAATTTATCATGATCAATTAGTTTCAAATTCTAAATATTATAAGGATGACTATATCATCAAGGTTTAAGTAATCTAGTTTTTTGGATAATCATGTTTTTGGGATTAACATGAGCAGATGATCTCAAATGACATTATATTAATTGATTAAAAGGTATTATATTTTATGTGTATGAATATTTTTTTGTGAATATTTTTTTTTTGTTAGTTTCATTGATATATTATCATTTATCTATGGTTGGTGTGTACTTGAAGAATCTTATTTGTCACACGGACAACCATACGTGGCTATATCAAGAGTTATAAGCATACATATGTGTTACCTTATAAAGAGTTACAAGCATACATGGACTAAAGATTTTGATTTGTAATAAACAATGTATACTAATTAATACAATCACAAATGTAGTGTACAAGGAATGTTTTACTTATTTGTAACATATTTGTGTAATCTTAGTTATGTAATTAATGTAAATTTTAACTATATAGAAAATATGGTCATATTGTTAATAATATTTCACTTAATGGTTAAAGTATGAAATTTTTATCAATTACCTGTGTAATACACGGGCCTCAAACTAGTATATACTTATAGGGTGGGGTTATAATAAAAAGTGGAGTGTGTTTAAGAAGTGTAATAAGTAATCTGATGCGTTAGATATGTTGATCACTTGATCTGACGGTGTATATGAAAAGTGTGTTTATTGTGCAGTGTGTTTTATTAGATCTAATGGTCAAAATACACTTTCTCACTTCTTAAGAAATATCTACTTATTATAATCTTGCTCTATATATATATGTGTGTGTGTGTGTGTGTGTGTGTGTGTGTGTTTGTGTGTGATGAGTATCATTATAGAACTCTTAAATTATTTAAGAACCTTAGGGAACCTTTTAATAACAAACGTTTTTTATTAAATTTTTTTGTATTATCATATTTACTGGAGTGTTGTTTAATCACTTTTTAGATCTATATTAACGATACAATTATGAAAATAAGTTTTTAGACATTGTGTTTTTTTACACATAGGTAAATTTGTTTCTACATAAATTTTATACATGTGTAAACTTTTTATTTAAATATGTAATCAAACTTTTTTTTGAAAATATGATCAAACTAGTTTCAAATAATGTTAATATATAAAAAAAATGTTTGGTTGTTATGAGTTCCTAAAATTCTTAACTTTTTTCGAGTTCTGAAATGATATCAACCCTATATGTATGTGTGTGTGTGTGTGTGTGTGTGTATGTGTGTGTGTGTGGTGAGGATCCTAAAATAACTTTATGAAATTGAAAACTTTGAAAACCATTTTGAGCTATAAAAAACCTCTTAAAATATATTTAAAAATATTATAAAACGAAAAAATAAACGAATATTTTAAAAAGGTAAAAAAACCAAATTTTTTTATTTTTTATCCTGGTTTCATAAAAAATAAAAAATAAAAAATAACCTTAATTATATACATATGTATATTTTTATTTAATCTAGATTTACATAATATACACATATGTACATTATCATTTATCTTAATTATACATATGTGTATAAAGAATAACATTTATATAATTTAAAAATAAGTATAATACATATATAAATAATTTTGCTAAACCGATATTTTATTTTTAATATTTTTGTTATATTTTTTATTAAACCGGGATAAAAATGTTTTTTGGTTTTTTTACTTTTTTTATTTTAGCATTTTTTTGTTTTATATTTTTTTATTTTCCTTAAAATGATTTTTTTTGGTCCAAAATGATTCTCGAAGTTTTTAATTTTAAAATGGTTCTCACATGAACCCATATATATATATATATATATATATATATATATATATATATATATATATATATTATGTATACTTTATTTAATAGAGAATGAATGACAAATTAAGGTGTTGTTTGTTTAATAGAGAATGAATGACAAATTAATATGTGGTTTATAAAATTCATAAGTTTCTTAAACTTAGATATAATCTTAAATTTCATGGATAATAACTTACTTGAACTAATAATCTTAAATCGTTCATATTTTTCCGCTGGTACCTCTGAAATTGGTATCAGAGCCACGCAAATTTCTTTCGCGGGGGCTCTAGCCGATGAATTTAATATACATGAATACGATTTTAATAACTTAATATACTTAGATTTTAATTTTATAAATAATACTTTTATAATGCAAACAGAATAAATTAGTCAAACTTTTAATTCAGATTATAATTTTGATGAAGATTATATTTCAGATGAAGACTTTAATTTTAGTGGATATGAATTCACTAATTCCGAATACTATTATGATGATACTGATTGGCAATACCCTTCACCGTAATGGAAAATAATAGTTTTAATAAACTAAAAGAAACAAAAAACTCTTTAAAAATATATAGAGATATGATAGAATTACAAAAAAACAATTATATTTTATGGAGATAAAATAATTTTTAAATTAGATACGATTATAGATTTATTAGAAGCAGTGTTCCCAAATAGAAAAAACAAAATAACCCCAAATAGATTTCATGAACCTTTAGTTCAACTTTTACAAAATATGAAAATTCCTAAAGAATATAAAAGAAATTAGAAATGAGCTCAGACGACTCTGAAAGCGAAGTTTACCTATCTCCTGAAATAGAAAATTTAATAACAAAGATAGGGGATATGGAATTAAATGATAATTTTATAAATATACAAGCTAATGAGGAAAACTTTAATATTAATGATACTGAACAAACAAGCTCAAGTACGAATCCTAAATTTCCAATAAGAGATGAAACCCGTAGGTCAGCACAAGGATATGCTGCTGTAAAATCAACAATAAAAAATGAAGATAATTATAAACCATACCAGAATATGAAAAATGAACCGATTAATCCCTTTGGAATATATTTAGACGTAGATTGTATAAAAAATACGGAAGAAGCAATAGATAAATGGGAAACAGCTTTAAGAATAGCAGTTTCTGTTAATAGAATGGATATTGAAACACTTCAAGGATTCTTAGAAAGAACTTTAATAAATAGTGCTTTAAGATATTGGCAAAATTTACCTTTAGATATAAAGAGAACAATATTTGAACAAGATGCTATATTAGCTAAATTAAGCAAGGGATTAAAAAGAAAAATATCTTTATGTTGTAGTAGTCCAAAAATGCCTTTAATGATTGGATGTGATAGTTCATATTATTATGGAAAGATAAAAAGAAAATATAAGAAAAGAACTCATTTTAGAAAAAGATATTTTAAAAAGCGTAAAACAAAATACTATAAGAGAAAGGGATATTAGAAGACGTTTAAGCCTACTTATAAAAGAAAACGAGGTCCTAAAGAATGTAAATGTTATTTCTGTCATGAAAAAGGTCATTATGCAAATGAATGTCCAAAAAAAAGTTTAAAAAGAATCTTAAAATATTTGAAATAGACGAGGATATAGGAAAAATGATCGAAGAAGGAGATTTTATACCAATAAATGATTTTCAAGAAATAGACTCTGATGAAAGTATATTTATTTTAACTGAAACAGAATATACGTCATCTGAAGATGAATAGATTGGATACAGCCTCTAGTAGTAAAATAAATAACAACATAATCGATTGTCAAAATGAACAATTAGGAGAATATAAACAAGAAATTTTAATAGATAAGAAAAAGCTTAAGCAAATACAACATGATAATTTTTCGTTATCAAACTATTCAGGATTTAAATTGAATACTTTACAAAGATTAGGAATAAGACCTAGAGATCATCATTTATATTATGGATTAAACATTCAAGAAAGGGCTCTAGATATTAATATAACATCCAATAAAGTTATGATACCTTTATTATCTAAAAAGGATATTCAAGAAAAAATACAAAAGGTAAGACCAGAAATAAGAAATACTTTAGGATGGGTTCACGTTGGAGCCATCCAAATAATAATAAAATCCACATTTAAAGAATGTATAGATACTCCTATAGAATTAGCAATCATGGACAATAGGATCCAAAATAGAGAAGAAGCGTGTCTTGGAATATTAAGAGGAAATTTACAATATGGAAAACTTAAATTTAATATTTATCCAAGAATTTCCTATCATATTCAAGACAAGGATTTTGATAAAACGTTAAGTTTATTACAAGATTTTAAAAGAAAAGATTTCTTTAAACAACAAAACAGGCCATATTCTATTACATATGCTATCTCTTATGCAATATCGAATACTCATCATTCCGATTGTTTTAGTATAAAAGACACAATAGATTTTCCTTTTTTATTTAATGATGTGTGTCAGATACAAACGCCTACCTTACCTAAAATAGAATAAATAGATTCAAGACCATTAAGTCTTGATTTACAAGATAAACCGTTATTATTATCTAATAATATTTCTTCTAGATTATCATTTTCTAATAAAAGTGTAATTAGTCACCCTTTAATAAGAGATACAAATTCTAATAAATTCTCTGACATAATTAAAGCAAAAGAAGATACTATAAAAAATTACAAAATACAAGGAGAATACTTTAATGAAAATAAATATTCTCATGTAAACATTTTAATAGATACAGGTGCAAATGGAAACTATATAAATTTCAAACTTTGTAAGAATTTACAAAAATATCCGTTAGACGAACCTCACCAGTATACTAATTTTAATGGTGAACTACATGAGATTAATGAAGCTGTGGAAACTATGATAAAATTTGGAGATGAAAAAATTCCATTAAGATTACTAATAAGTAATGAGGATGAAAACGACACATTAGAAATTATGTCAGGATTGACATTTTTAGAAAATGTTAAACCATATCAGATAACCTCCTACGGGTTAAAAATAACACGATATGATAAACTAATATATATACCAAAATGACAAGCCCTAGAAGTATTTATATTCCAATAGGAATCACTTAAAAAGATTATAAAGCCGAGTATTTTGCAGCTTACATAGATAGTGGTTCAGGATTAAGTATTTGTAAACCAGAATGCTTTCCAGAAGAATACCATGAGGATTTAACACCTTGTAATGGTATTAGGTTTTCTAAGGATATAGTCTCTTTAAGAAGAGGAATAAGAAATCCAATAATATTGTTAGGATCATATCTAGTTAAATGTCCTTCATTCTACTTTTATGATTCAGGATCAGACGTATTATTAGGAAGTGATTTTTTAGAAAGATTTAATAAGATAACTTTTGATATAATAGCATATCAAATAATATTAAAAACACAATGCCACCACTTAATAGTTGTTAAAAGAATAAAAAATGCATACGGAAGAAAATTTCCAATTAATTTTACAAAACGCGTCAGCAAGCGTGGTGATATAGGCTACAAACCAAACCCAAAACTTGAAAAAGGAATCCCGATTTTACAATGTTACCCAGAAAAACCATTAGACTATCAAGTAAATCTAAGAAATTTAGATATCCATATTGAAAATATAAAGCATAAGCTTAAACAATGTTATACAGATAATCAATTACAATTTTGGAATAAAAATCATATAACAGCAAAATTAGAAATGAAAGATAAAGATAAGGAAATAAGAATAAAGCCCATGAGATATAATCCAGAAGACCAAAAAGAATTTAGCACCCAATTAAAAGAACTTTTAGATTTGAGATTAATTAGAGCTAGCCACAGCCCACATAGTTCTCCTGCATTCCTGGTAAGAAAACATGCAGAAATAATAAGGGGAAAACCTAGAATGGTAATAAACTATAAAAAATAAATGATAATACTGTTTTAGATGGATATTTCTTACCTCATAAAGAAAGTTTAATAAACTGGACTAGAAATAAAAAGATATTTTATAAGTTTGATTGTTAAAGTGGATTTTGGCAAATAAAAATGCATCCTGATAGTATTAGTTATACTGCATTCTCCACCCCTCAAGGTCAGTATGAATGGCTTGTGATGCCTTTTGGATTAAAAAATGCACCACAGATTTTTCAAAGAAAAATGGATACTATATTCAAAAATTACGATTTTATTTTTGTTTATATTGATGACATTTTAATATTATCTGATAATATCAATAATCATTTAAAACATCTTGATATATTTATAGATTTATGTATAAAACATGGTTTAGCACTATCTGAACGAAAAACTAGCTTACTAAAAGATAATATTGATTTTTTAGGAATGAAAATAGATGGTAAAGGAATAGAACTCCAGAGCCATATTCTTGAAAAAATTATATCATTTCCTAATAAATTAATAGATAAAAAGCAAGTACAAAGTTTTCTTGGTATATTGAATTATGCTTCAGATTTTATTAAAAATCTCGCAGATATAAGAAAGCCTTTTCAAAACCTATTAAAGAAAGATAAGATATTTAGTTTTGATAAAAGCTTAGAAGACCAAGTGAAAAATATAAAAGAATATTGTAGGAACTTACCAAAATTACAATTACCTAAAGAAAACGATGATTTGATATTAGAAACAGATGCTTCAGAATATTATTGGAGTGGGATACTTAAAAAATAGACTATGACTCCGAAAATAAAAAAGTTGGTGAAAGCATTTGTAGATACTGTTCAGGAACTTTTAGTGACACTGAAACAAGATATCATATTAACAAAAAAGAGCTTTTAGCAGTTGTAAAAAGTTGTCAAAAGCTTTATTATTTTATATTACCAGTTAGATTTTTACTAAGAACTGATAATACACAGGTAAAAGCTTTTATAAAAAACAATTTGCCCTCTAAACCTGAGTATAAAAGGTTAATTAGATGGCAAACTTTACTATCCGAATATAATTTTGATATAGAAATAATTAAATCTGATAAAAATGTATTAGCAGATTTTTTAACCAGAGATGGAAGATCACGAGATAGCCCAAAAAATGGATAAGCATATTGAAGACATGGATAGGCAGGTGGTGTCTATAAAAGAAATAATGAAAGATATGAAAGAGATGCTAAGTTATTTTAGCACTCTCTCTGAACATGTCTCAGACCTAAAAGATTTGATCACAAGAAATTGTCTTCTTATAGACTCAAAAATAGTCTTTTATGAATATGATAGCATGATATTGAAATCTTTGGTAAAGCACCAAATAAAAGAAAGAGTGGATTTATCTCCTATATATAAGGAGGTGAAAATAGAAAAAAGAGATATCCCGTCATCTTCAAAGGGAGTTCAAACAATAGATCTTACTTCTGATCAAGATGAACCTAAAGAAAAACATTTTAATTTTAAACCACATTCTGGGCAGACTTCAAATTTTGATAATACTTTCCAAAGGATACCAACTCAACAAGATCTTGTTGAGCAACGGTGGTTTAAAATGAGAGATTTATATAACCTTAAAAATACAGACATAAGATATGTTGATTGTACTGGGGTTTACCCCAGAATTAATTACTTACAAGGTAATTCCCCTGAAGAAATAAGATACTGGTATGATTTTGGATCAATAAATTCAATATATCTTACATCACCAAATTTTCCAGAAATTTCCTTTTTACCAAAATGGGTTAGGGACGGAGTAAGGGACAGTTATCTATATAACTCTACTATTACTCCAAGTGATGTTATGGTGTTAAAACTATTTTCTGCAGGGTCTGATTTTTATAAAAACAATAATTACCCTGCATATCATCTGATTATAATAGAAAAGGTTCATGCATCTCTTTCTTACAATATAGAGACAGAAAGATTAAAAACTTTTCAAAGTTTTAATGAAAATGATATTCATAACAGAAGAGCACTTGGTATGAAGATAGTTCTTTGTACTTTAGAAAATATTTTTAAAAGAGAATTTAGAACTTATGGAGGAAGTAAGATGCATTCCTCTGTTATGATAGCTCCAGCAAGGAGAACTCCTCCAGCAGCTAAAAAATAGATAGAGGATAAAATCAGATTTTTGGATACTGGTGTTATAGCATCAAGTCCTCAAGCTCAATATAAACTGCGCTTAACCAGAAAACATCAACACAATGTTTATCCAGCTTGTTCTAAGAAAAAGGACAATATGATTATTGATTCTCCTAAAGAGAGTCAAACATCATCTGAAGATTAAGATTTTAATTAATCTTATAAAAATAAGATTTCATAAATTAATGATTTAATAAATAATGGTTAAATTCTCATGAGATACATACAAAAGTTGGAATGCATGGATCATATAAATCCAAATGTTAGAGTTCCCATAGGGAACATGGATGCAAGAGAAAAGAAAAGCCAAAGTTCAAGTTTCCATGAGGAATCTCAACACCAAATTCAATGATCTGACAATGGAGAATTTCAAGAAAAAGAATATCACATGGAAACAAGATATAGATGACAAAGTGGTGAAGTCTATCTAAAGGGATAAGGGGCCTATATAAGAAGAAAAAGAAGGAAGAAGAAGATCATCGGGCCTGGAACAAAATTTCAAAAAAGAGTGTTTAAGCTTTCATGTATTAAAAATAAGAGTGTTTGTATTTACTTATGTACTTTCTTTCACATCTTCATTGTAAAATACCCATCATGAAATAAAAACTTTCACTTTCCTTATAATACCTTTGAATGTTCTTCCTATTTAGAAGTATTTCTCTTTTAAAAAGAGGAAATCTCCAACTACGAACTGTTCCTTTTTACCATACACCGGAAGTAGGAAACGAAACCTGGTTGAGCTGAATATTGTTGAAGGAGCCAGAGAGGAGTTACCTAAGGCTACTTAGGTTTGGTCTGGAATAACCTAGTAAAAAGACTCCTGGTGTAACCCGGCGATATCTTGGTCAAAACGGGAAAAAGGTACGGAAGCATGTTGGACCCTTGTTCTTTTTAATTTTAAAATACTTTTAAATATTTGAATCTCTTGGGTCTTATAAGGAAAATTCTCATAATTAATTTGAAACAGAGATATAAATACTTGCCTTAATAATTTTAAATTACACTTAAAAATAATCCCTATGTGTTTAAATTTTGCATACTTATTAAATATTTGTTATAATATGTGGTTTATAAAATTCATAAGTTTCTTAAACTTAGATATAATCTTAAATTTCATGGATAATAACTTACTTGAACTTACACATATGTACATTATCATTTATCTTAATTATACATATGTGTATAAAGAATAACATGTATATAATTTAAAAATAAGTATAATACATATATGCATAATTTTGCTAAACCGATATTTTGTTTTTAATTTTTTTGTTATATTTTTTATTAAACCGGGATAAAAATGTTTTTTGGTTTTTTTACTTTTTTTATTTTAGAATTTTTTTGTTTTATATTTTTTTATTTTCCTTAAAACGATTTTTTTTGGTCCAAAATGATTCTCGAAGTTCTTAATTTTAAAATGGTTCTCACATGATCCCATATATATATATATATATATATATATATATATATATATATATATATATATATATATATATTATGTATACTTTATTTAATAGAGAATGAATGACAAATTAAGGTGTTGTTTGTTTTTGAAGACAAAAATTGTCTGCAATCTGATTTCATCTGATTTAATGTCTGCAACTAAAGATGTAGTCTGAAGGTCTGCAATCTAAAAATATAATATTGTTTATTTTATAAACTGGATGTCGTCTGCATAAGCTGAAAATTAGTTACCTATCATATCTATACTATCTTATAATACATATAAGATGGATAGAATGGTAATTTCACAAAAACTCTTAAAATTAAGAGTGTATAACATCTTATGCATATTGAACAACTTCTAAATGCACCTTGAAAATGGGCGGTGTCCAACATCAATAATCCTACAATTCAAAATTCAAAAGGAAAAAGCAGATCTAAATTTGTATATTCTCCAAAACTGCGTATTCTTTCTATCACCTGATGCCATTTTAGGGTTTTATTCTCCACTCCTTCTCTCAAATTTAACTCATCCCACGAACATTTCTTCCAGCCCCTTCAAATTCCGTAAAAGTTAAAGAGTAGTGTACTTTCATCGATTCATATTCTCTGCTCTTCGATTATTTCAATCCAAATTCACGATTCAAATTCAAACCCACTCATCTCTTTCGCTTACCTCAACTTACGGTTCTATACGATCTACCAAACATTGTTCAAGCAGGCAACCGTGTAAGTCACTCTAATTAAGTTTCAATCATTCTCTATTGTAAAGTATTGAGACCATAATTCGTTCAATTTGCGTTTGGAGCTTATATCTAGGGTTGCAATCATATTCAGAGCATAATATGGCGTTTTTGAAGGCTAATCAGATTCATTTGTTTTAGTTTGGAATGGAACGAACTAAGGTATATGCCACTCTCGCAATTGTAGTATTCACCACTAGATTTGATATTTGCTTTAATTTTGTGTTCTATGAACTCTAAATTCGTTGTTTCAGTTTTGACTTTCTATTCATGGTTCTTTTGACTTAATTCCTTAATGCAAAAGTTAAAATAAGAAGTCAATCATTCATTAACAAGTTTTTTTTTCGGGTTGCAGAAACTTATAGTTTATGCTCTTTCAAACACATCATCACAATCCGAAATATACTCTTTAATCAACCTATACCTGAAGTAAGGTATGATTTCTTTCTAAATACATTCCACAATGAAATGTCACAACTTGAACCCCTCTATTCAGCCTTGCCTAAGAAACTTTTTTACAAACTATTTTTGTTCAAATGTTTGACAAAATGATTTAGACATAAATATATAATATGATCTAAACTTATTTTTTGTAGGCCTGAAATTTTCAAGCTCAAATAACAAATTCGAATCCGAACTAAAACAAAAACCTAAAACCAAACGGTATGCATTTTCATAACGGAAACACAATTGGGCTCAGCTACAAGGCATGCATTATGCAAGGTATATATAATTAAAATAAAGTTTTATATGTGCTTTCAAATTTTGATATACATTTTTTATTATTTTTTTCGTGTTACAACTTACGAAAGCTATAAATCAATTTTTAGTTTAGATGTCATTTGACACCTCGACAAGAATATTTTTGAAAACCGTTCAGTTTACTCTCAGTTTAATTGGTTTAAGGGTTTTGGCTTTTACAATTGGTTCAGTGCGAGTATGAATATTTAATTTTCCGGTTTTCATAATAGGTTCAGTTTAGTTTCGATTTTCACAATAGGTTCAGTTCAGTTTCGGTTATTGATTTTTATGATCGGTTGGATTCTGTTTTGGTTTTGGTATGGATATTGGTTAACTGGTTACCTTGATGATTCTAACTAGATGAATCATCCAGATAATATTATTTTATTCCCTATTAATACATATACGAACATAAACGAACATAAATAAACCGACATAAACGAAACTTCACTAACATATATAAACAAACGAAACTTGTGTGCATGTTTTTTCATTTATAAAGTAATCGAACATAAACGAAATTTTTGTCGAATGGTTCATGAATAGTTCACCGGATGTTTAGCTGTTTACAAGCCTAACGAATTTGGAGTGACTTTAGTTAGTTGGCTGTAGCATTGGAAGATTAAAGTTTAATTCCCAAATTTATTTGCAGATGATGTATGAAGATAACAAATTCAGAAGGTTACCAACTTAAAATTGCAGATTGGCAGTTCACTTACGCACGAGGGGAAGTTTTAGAGTACAAAAATAAGGTTATTCCAAAAGTTAGAATTGTACAAGGTCATTAATGTTCTATTGCGTTAAAAAATTGTGAGGGGCAATTTGGATATTACAAAACAAACTTGGCTAACTTTTGGTTGAGCATGAATTCATTTGAATGTGTTGGTTACAAACTCAAATTACATATTACTGTGCTTGTTTTCAAGTGTTACAGTTTTATTACTTGGTTCAGAAAAAGTAAGTGCAAATCATAATTTGGTTTTATTGTAGGATGAAAGGTCAGTTTTCAAAATTGGCAGATAGATAAACAATTACATAAATAAAGAATTAAAAGTGCAAATTTGTATCAGTCAAACAATAGGTTATTGGTCAAAATTGATCAAGTTGGTGTTGGCACGGCCGCTATATTTGTCAGCATAAAACTCACCATATAAATGCTCAGCTAAAATTTTGTGCTATTTACACCAATGTTTTCATAATGGAATCGAACAGCTAGACAGGCCACAGGTTTGACCGGTCGTACAACTTTTGCCTAAAAAACGTCTCTTAAGGCTGAAAGAAACTTAAATAAATTTTTTCCTAACAAATTGGCTCAACCTGACCAATTTCCGGTTAGACTGGCGAACACCTTTTAAGCGGCCGGTTTTTAAGATGCTAGAAAATTACCTAGAACCGGATCGGCCATGGGATCGAATTCCGGTGGAACCGACAGAATGTCTCAAAAACATTGAATTCCACAACAAAAAAACAGTACAAAGGTACTATGTATAAACACCAACATTAAACTTACAACTATACAATGATGGCAATACTACCATGAAATATAGAAAACTAACAAAAGAAATATTCAATAAATCATGAGAGGATTCATAAACCAAAAGAAAACGAGTACAACTTTGTAAACTGTCGTCGCCGCTGCATCGCGCGGGTTTCCAACATGGTCCATATGGTGAGAAATTTGCATCGGGTGGTGGGGATAGAGTTTAGAAGCTTAGACCGGTTAAACCGAACCTATTTATTTATAAAAAAAACACCTGAAAGCGAGCTGAAATGAAGCAAATAAGCTGAAACCAAACCGAAATGAAACTGAAAATCTGATACAAAAACTGAAAAGAAAACTGAACAAAAACGCAGCCAACAACAATAAAAATCTAACCGAAACAAAAACAAAAAACCCATAATCAAAAACTTTAAAAAACTGAACCGAATTATTGGTTACACCAATTAAACCTAAACCAAAAAACACATAACTGGTTTGGTTTGGGTTTGTAACAATAACCAACTTCTTATTTGGTTACAATGTAGACAATTATCTTTTTGGGTGTCGGTTTCGGTTACATCAGAAAATAAATATCAAAACTGAATAAACTGATAACCAATAACCAATAACCAAACCTGTAAACATCATTGCAGGTATGATAGTGAGAATTAACCAATTAGTTTCATGCTATGGCTGAAATAATAGAGCGCATCGATCAAATTATGAATTTCAGTGCACATGCACCGAAATAATATTTGTTTCCAGTTGGCATTATTTTGTGAATATGTTGGTTACACGTTAAAGAATTTTGTACACAAACTATATACTCGTGCAGATTGACAATCTGATTTGTTGACTATTTTGTAGTCAAACTGGACAAATCTTGTGCACAAAACTAAACAGTTAATGCATTAATTTTGACTATACCCTAGCTACAAATCAAAATCTTTTCGTACTTTTTTTAATTTTAAAATAACAAACAATTTGGTTTTTGTTTGGAAGTTCTTTGGGTGGAGTCAAAAATTTATGAAGGATTATGAAGTTTGGCTTCCAACAAGCTTTTTTATTGTTTCAAAATATGAAATTATTCTAGATTTTATCTTTTGGCTTTGTTTGACTATGTTTTTACATGTATCTATTTGATTGCAAAGTCAAAAATTTATGGAGGATTCTGAAGTTTGGCTTCAAACAAGCCATTGGATAATTTAGAAAGTAGGATTAAACTGCTCATCCGCATTTGTTTCTTTTCTTTGATAATGAGAATGTAACTGGATTTTTCGCGTTTGACTTTTTCACCCGGGTCAAATTGTATAGTTTCTTATGGATACACAAGGGGTTGAATCACTATTATGGTAGTGCATCAAGTTAGTAAATTTCCTTCATATCATGTCAAGTTTATCAAATAGTTCTTTGTCATGTCTCTTCTCATATATAAGATTTTGACTGTATGTATAATAAACTTTTTGTAAGATATTACATATTCACATGGATAAAAAAAACTATCATAAATATATATAATATGTCACGAGATATTAATACACTACTAGAAGACAATAATCATGTTGTAATTTGTCGCTCCCGCCGCATCGCGCGGGTATCTACTAGTATATTACAGTACATAAAAGTCATTTAACGTTTGTAGACTTCTAAAACATTTGGTAGTGGTGTACGAACTTTGGAAGTGGGTGGTGGAGACGATTGTGATAGGCGGTGAACGGTGGGTGGTGGTGGGTGGTGGACTATGGTGGTAATGGATGGTTGTGGCGGGTGGTGGTGGTGGGGTGGTGGTGGTAGATGGTGGTGGCGGCGGAAGGTGGGGAGGTGGTGGTGGATGGTGGTGGTAGTGGAGGGTGGTTGTGGCCGACGGGGGTGGTTGGTGGTGATGGATGGTGTTGGTGGTGGGTGGTTGACGGTGGTGGTGGTGGCGGATGGTGGGTGGTGGTGGATGGTGGTGGCGGGTGGTGGTGGCGACGGACAGTGGATGGTGGTGGTAGTGGACGGTGGTTGTGGCCGACGGGGGTGATGGTGGTGATGGTTGGTGGTGGTGGTGGGTGGTTAACGGTGGTGGTGGTGAGTGGTTGACGGTGGTGGTGGCAGACGGTGGGTAGAGGTGGTTGACGGTGGTGGTGGCAGACGGTGGGTAGAGGTGGTGGACGGTGGTGGTGGCGGCAGACGGTGGGTGGTGGTGGTGGACGGTGGGTGGTGGTGGCGGCGGACGGTGGTGGTGGGTGGTGGTGGCGGCGAACGGTGGATGGTGGTGGTGGTGGCTGACGGTCGGTGGTGGTGGTGTTGGACATTGGGTGTTGATTCTTGGTATGATGTTAAGAAGTTTGAAGAAGTGTGAAGATGTTGAAAAAAACTTATTTTTTAAGACCATAAAAGCAGTTTTCAGATATATTTTTTTAAAAAAAAACAAACAGTCTTCAGGAGCTTATATCTGCGCGCCCGCAGACATAGGCTCTTTGTAGACCTTATAAGCAAAAACAAACACAACCTAAGGCACTTGGGTTTTTTATGATAACAAATCACAACGGGACGGTTTAAAAATGATTTATTTCAAATTCCAGCACATTTTAGTTTTGCTTCTTGATTTTCATCACAGGTTATGTGTGTTTAGTTATCAGTTACACATATGACATTGTTTACATGTACTAGGCCTGACAAACGTGTGTCCAACGCCACGTAACGCATGTAGTGCTCAACCGAGTGCCCCACACATATAATCGGTATGAGTTACGCGTGCGGTGTTGATTATGTATGTCTACCTCCAATAATGTTCATTGCAATGCCGGTTGCACGTGTTGAATCGTCGATTAAACACGTACTGACTTTACACGAATTACATGTCCAAATTTCAGTTTGCGTGTCTACCTTAATCGGGGTATGTCTGTACCAACACTGGCAATGCGTTCAATGTCAAGTTACGTACTTACACGCGTACAGACATCGGTGACGCCATACGGGCTTGATAATAGATAAACACATGTCCTAATGGGACGTAAGGAAAGTTATGAAATATACTCTTTAAGGTGGTGGCGACAACTTAATATATTATTTTCCATTTATACCGTGATAGTAACCAAATTCGAGATTGGCGCTCTCCGATTGAAATAAAGAAACGAAATAAGAATATAAAGATACTTGTTGCGTTTTCTCTTCTTTTCATTACTAAATTGAAATGTTTTTTTATAGGCTACAATGCAAATGTGAATAAACTACACCCACTACTCTACCTAAGTTAAAGTAAACATGCATTTTGGAAAAACAAAATAACAAACCTGCATGCAAAGATATGGGAAACATGGAAACATGGATAAAATCAACGTGGGTGCAATAGGCTATCGGTTGGTTATGTAACACCTTTGGCAAACACAACATCGTCCGACTCTTAGGCTATCCCACATCAGCCGTGGACAAGAGAGATCCTTGGTTCATAAGTAATGTCCTGCCTCTTAACATCACCAACGCGTTTTGGGCAACCAAAAACAAATCTGTGAGCTCTTCGTGGGCAGAGCGGACAATATTGGTGGTGCGAGGGGCCGGGGTGTTACAGGTGGTATCAGATCCACTCTTGCGCCGTTCGGGATGATGGGACATACCTCATCGAGGACGATGAGTTCAAAGGGGGGTTGTTTGTAACACCCTTGGCAAACACAACATCGTCCCACTCTTAGGCTATCCCACATCAGCCGTGGACAAGAGAGATCCTTGGTTCATAAGTAATGTCCTGCCTCTTAACATCACCAACGCATTTTGGGCAACCAAAAACAAATCCATGAGCTCTTCGTGGGCAGAGCGGACAATATTGGTGGTGCGAGGGGCCGGGGTGTTACAGGTGGTATCAGATCCACTCTTGTGCCGTTCGGGATGATGGGACATGCCTCATCGAGGACGATGAGTCCAAAAGGGGGTTGTTTGTAACACCCTTGGCAAACACAACATCGTCCCACTCTTAGGCTATCCCACATCGTCCGTGGACAAGAGAGATCCTTGGTTCATAAGTAATGTCCTGCCTCTTAACATCACCAACGCGTTTTGGGCAACCAAAAACAAATCCGTGAGCTCTTCGTGGGCAGAGCGGACAATATTGGTGGTGCGAGGGGCCGGGGTGTTACAGGTTATGGACGTGTCATGGAGGATGGATCGTATCATACCTCGTGACATGTTTTCCCTCGCAACCACAACATAGTCCCTTAAACATCCCTAAAAGATAATTTAATCATGTAGAGAGGATCCAAATACGAAGCCTACGCCAATCTCCAAGAGTTGTTCAAATTTGAATGGGTGTAAGTTATCAGCGATTGGGTCTTCTAGAAGTGCTATGCAAACATGCATGGATGAAATGAAGAAATTGTCTCCGGCAGTCAGGGTGGATACAAAGGAGGTTGAGTTTTCAGAATATTATATAATTTGATCATTTCAAATTTTCTTTTTGTATTTAATCTGCCTTTTCTTTTACAGCAATTACCAACATATATAGGGTATGAGGAAAACAACATATAGTAAGTTTTAATGTTTGTAGTGAAGGGACTCATATGAATAAAACGTATCGGATGTTTGGCAATAAGGTTGGACTGGTTATCTACACTAGTACAAAATCGGGCTACGGTGACACACAAAAATCGTCACCGTAGGTAGTTAATGACGATTTGTTTTTCGCTATATATGTCACCAAAGGTCGCGCCATTGCAGATGTTGTTTAGTGACACACAAAAAATCGTCACTGTAACATAAAAATCAGCCACTGTAGAATAGAAGTGTCACTATATACCAATGATTTTTGTTCAAGTTTTATCAAATAATGTCAATACAAACCCTTTTCGGTGACACATGTTTTTTTGGTTAATGGAATATATCAACAATTGGTCACATAAAATTTTATTTCAGTGTGACGTTTTGCTTAAAATTTGTCACATTACACTATGTTCAGTGTGACTATTCGTTGGTATTTGATCACAATTAGAAATTATGTGAGTTTTTATGTATTTTAGTGACAAATAATTTTGAACAGTGTGACTATATGTAGTTAGTTATTACACAACTGTTAATCTAAGTTGTGACTATTACATAGCTTCTAGTGACATGACGCAAATGAAAATGTGACCTAAAACATTTAATATAAACTTGTCTAATTTTAAATGTCACTATTGTGTAACCTTTAGTAACACTAACTTTAAAAATTTGTTGTTACATTTCCATTTATTGACATATATTACATAGTTACATGACCCTAACACACTTGTTGTCACAGTATTATTAAATAAATGTGAGTTTTTTTATTATAGTGACATGTAATTTTGAACAGTGTTACCATATGTAGTTAGTTATCACACAATTGTTAATCTAAGCTATTAATATTACATACCTTCTAGTGACATAACATAAATTAAAATGTGACCTAAAACGTTTTATATAAACTTATCTTATTTCAAGTTTCACTGTTGTGTATCCTTTAGTCACAATAACTTTGAAAATTTCTTATTGCATTTCCATTTAGTGATATATATTACGTAGTTACATGACCATTACACACTTGTTGTCACACTATTATTAAATAAATGTGAGTTTTTATGTCTTTTAGTGACAAATAATTTTGAACTGTATGACTATATGTATTTAGTTATCACAAAATTGTTAATTTAAGTTGTGACTATTACATACCTTCTAGTGATATAACACAAATGAAAAGTGGCCTAAAATGTTTAATATAAACTTGTCTTATTTAAGTGTCACTGTTGTGTATCCTTTACTCACCTAACTTTGAAAATTTCTTGTTACATTTCAATTTAGTGGCATATATTGCGTTTTACATGACCCTAGCACACTTGTTGTCACACTATTATTAAATAAATGTGAGTTTTTATGTATTTTAGTGATTAATAATTTTGAACTGTGCGACTATATGTAGTTAG
Organism: Bidens hawaiensis; assembly: GCF_021521415.1. NCBI lineage: Eukaryota > Viridiplantae > Streptophyta > Magnoliopsida > Asterales > Asteraceae > Bidens > Bidens hawaiensis. Next base: position 2,143,666 of record NW_027491061.1, read on the forward strand.
TTATCACACAATTGTTAATCTAAGTTGTGCCTATTACATACCTTCTAGTAACATAACACAAATGAAAATGTGACCTAAAACGTTTAATATAAACTTATCTTATTTTAAGTGTCACTGCTGTGTATCCTTTAATCACACTAACTTTGAAAATTTCTTGTAACATTTCCATTTAGTGACATATATTACGTAGTTACATGACCCTAACACGCTTGTTGTCACACTATTATTAAATAAATGTGAGTTTTTTTTTTGTATTTTAGTGACAAATAATTAGTGCGACTGTATGTAGTTAGTTATCACACAATTGTCAATTTAAGTTCTCACTATTACATATCTTCTAGTGGCATAAAATAAATGAAAATGTGATCTAAAATGATTAATATAAACTTGTCTTATTTTAAGTGTCACTGTTGTGTATCATTTAGTCACACAAACTTTTAAAATTTATTGTTACATTTCCATTTAGTGACATATATTACGTAGTTACATGACCCTAACACACATGTTGTCACACTGTCTATATCTATATCTATATCTATATCTATATCTATATTACATATATTGACAACTTCTCATCTTCCATTCTTCTCTCTCACGAGACGCCGTAATATTAATGGCTAATTACTCTCCGGCATTCTCTCGGCTACCCAATTCCTCTTAGGCAACGTTAATTCTCACCCTCCGGTGATGTTTTCGGCTAAATGGTGACGCCCACCTTAAATTGAAATAACTATAACACTATAGTGTAATCGTAATCAAACTGTTGCTCTCCCTCTATCGATTGAAACATATCTATCATTGAAGTCCTATTTATCATTCAGACTGTTCGAACCTCCGATTAAATTGAAACGCATCAATGAAGATGCGAATTGAGGATGAAGTTACTACTGATATAAACTAAAGCCGGCGATTGCTGATATATTATCACACTCCACAATTGTTTAATTAGGGCAAGGTAATTTCTTTACGTTGATTGTTATTTAGTAACATGGTTTTTGTTATTATATAATATGTTAATTGTTGATTATTAATTCCCAAAAATATTGAGACAAAGTGTTGGTGGAATAACTCAATGAATGATATCGAATCAAATGTGTATTTTGGAAGGTAATTATATATATTTTTTTCATCAATTAAAAAGGCAAGAATTGGTTCATGCTTTATCCCGTTGATCGGTTTCATCCACTTTGACCTCGACTCAGCTATTGCAGGTACTCCAATTTTAACGTATTTGGTTAATTTTTGTTGATTTGTTGTTGGTATTATCAATTTGTTGAATCCACATGTGATTTGACGTGATTCCGTAGAGTAAATTATCGGTTATATGCTATGAGGTTAGACTGGTTAGCTCAGATTAAACATTGCACTGTGGTTTAGTTTTATAATTTGGAAACAATGTGGTGTGTCTTAGTCCTAATACGAGCCAAGGCGCCTGTTGAAGGAGAGTTAGCATCTCAGCAGATGTAGCTGCTGCAGAAACTAAGAATGTTGATGTTAGGCAGAATTTGAAAATTTCTAAAAGGTACTTTCTGTGTTTCATTATATTTATAATTGTAGTCCAAGTGTACATTTGGCATGGGTAAGTTTAATGTAACTGTTCATTTTGTACACGAATGTTGTGCACATGATTGAAATGTTTTATATTTATTTCTTTTTTCATTGTTTAGGTGTCATGGGCATCTCTTCGGGGGCCGGATACAGATGTTGTTATAAAGTTTGCTCGAAAACTATCTTGGTGATGATATGTTATGTTTCAAATTGTGTCATTTACCTAACAGCTTACGTTGGGATTATTGACGTCGTTCGTGACGCATTTAAAGGATGTAGTGGAACGACTTGTGTTACCATTTCAATCTATAAAGCTTGAAACGTATAAATGTGGACTTGTGGTTCACAAAGGGGAAACTAGAGAGGTATATTCCCTATAATAGTTCAGTTATTTCTAATTACTTAGTGGTTTCATATGTGTTTTGTAATTATTAACATATATAGTTAATAACCAGGTTTGTATGGTCCTATCTCCCATGATATTCTATCACTGCTTGCTGAAAAACAGTTGCAAGGGCCCACGAGTTTCCTTTAAGTGAACGGTGGGTCCCGAGCTCAGCTGAAACCGCAGTGATTATGAGTGCTTAAGGCCCGTTGACAAACCCACCGGTTACTAACATGATCATGATGTTTATGGTCATGGACATGTGTCTATAGTTTCGGTAGACGTATAGGGCTGGGATAGTACAATACATGAAGACCGGCCGAATTCGTGTCGTGTACCACCGCAATGCACCGTTTTTTATCAGCCCATCGCAACGCGCCTACAAGTCAGAGCACTTAAGCGTCCAGAGAACTGGGCACTCGGTACTGATTTTTAAGTTTTTAAAGGTTATCGTTTGTTCATGCATTGTTCAACTTGCTAAGATTAACTGTTTTTGACACTTGAGAAGGCTAAGTACTTCTATATTGCTGGATTTTTCCTTACTGTGTCTTCGGATTCAACCCAGCTTGTAGCTGAGCGTACTGCTGCAACCAACAAGGTATTTACTTATAAAGTTATTAAAAGATGGGATTCATTTCAGTGCTCATTGATGGCTGTGATGATGCTCCGGATTCTGGCGTGGCAATGTATGTTGCATCCGTTTAGCCGACTTGAGGCTTTTCATTTTGCATCTTTGATTATTTGTTTTTGTTGTGGTGATGGTTGTGTTCAAGTTAGGGTTTCCGATGGTTGACCATTGTTATGGTTAGTCATTGTGGCGTTGTCACTGTTCAAAAGAGGGAAACTCGATTTCCCGATGGCTTTCAAAGGAGGTGGAGGGGTATGTAGTAGCTGACGATCGAATGGTCGAATGGTAATGTTCGTTGATAAATTTATTAATAATGTTTATTATTATACATATTTGTTGCTGCAAATATTCTTATGTAATGTGAGCATGTCATGTACATTTGCAGGAGAAGCTTGGTATTAAAAATAATGAAGATCTTGGTGTGAGCTGGTACCACGTTACACTTATTGTGGTAGTGTTGCTTTTAGGATTCTCAATCCAGAAGAGCTTTCCAAGTGTATGCCTGTGTTGTGAGTTATGAAGACATGGTTGAACACAGATCCTGCTGAACTTTTTAATAAAGTATGAAATAACAAGTTCCCATTTCTTTGCCGAGTAACTTTATGGTTTCTTATGCACTCTTTTCAGAAGTATGACATGAGAACTTAATAAAGCCCGAGCTCGGCTCGTTTTGACTTACGAGGGTTCTAGCTCGAGCTCGGCTCGTTTCAAGCTCTTTTTTCAAAAGCTCAAGCTCGGCTTGTGACTTGCTTTACCAAGCTTGAGCTCATCTCCGGTGCTTCTCGTTTAATATATATTAATTAATTTATATATGCATTTGATTGGTTCATGTATTTTGAAAAAACCATAAATGAGCCTAAGCTCAACTTGAGCTCGGTCGTTGTGCGATATTAGTGCCTAGAAGTACAAAATGATAAACGAGTTTCCCATACATGGCTCGACAGAAATTAGTGCCTAGAAGTCTGTCCAAATTCTCATTGCATCAACCCCGCACTGTAAACCGAGCTCATACAGAACATATACCCATTGCATCCCGCCGCCAACGCGTGGTCACAACTATTAGTTATTAAATAAATGTGAGTTATTTTTGTATTTAGTTACAAATAATTTTGAACAGTGTGACTATTTGTAGTTAGTTATTACACAATTGTTAATCTAAGTTGTGACTATTACATATCTTTTAGTGACATCTCTTATTTTAAGTGTCACTGTTGTGTATCCTTCGGTGGCACTATCTTTGAATATTTGTTGTTACATTTCCCTTTAGTGACCTATATTACGTAGTTACATGACCCTATAACATACTTGTAGTCACAGTCCTTTCTAAAGACTGTGATTGTTTATGGGATGACATAAATATTTATGTAGGCAGTGATTATATGTAGTCAGTTATCGCACAATTGTTAACCCAAAATTACAAATATATACATTTTAGTGACACTATCTTTAATGAATGTGACCATATATATATGTTAGACACAAATTATTTAGTAAAATGTGACTATATATAGTTTATAATCACCAAAATATAACTTTTTAGTGAAATGATAATTTAAAATGTGACAAAAAATGAATTATAATCACATGAATTTGATTGCAATTCATATTTAGTGACATTTGCGAAATAAATATAATAATGGATAATATATAATTGAAACGATACAAAAATATTATTAAAATAAAATGAAATTCTTCTACATATATATAATTTTTTAAACGAGAGTAATTACAAATATGCATCTTAATCTAAATCTCATTAGTTGAATTAATTAAGCCGGCTTAGCTGCTGCTTAAGATTATTCAACAGGACATATTCTATTGTTCCTTTTGTTTTAGGTGTTTTTTTACCTTTAAATCTTTCGAGTGATAACATCTTTAGTAGCTGTCTCATTTGTAAAGTCGTTGACCTTTTGATTTTCAATTTGATGATCATCCTATGTCAACACCATTTAAAAAGGAAAAAAGCGCTTAAGTTGTTTGAATTAGTTTAATAATTTAAAGACCGTTATAGAAAGTAATTACAAAAACTCACATCAATAATGCAAAGATCCTTCGGCTAAGGAACAAAACTGCCAATCAACACTTTGTAGCAGTCGTCTTGGACGGGAACATTGTGACATGTTTGTAGACCTTTGGACAAGTAAATCATACCAGAAGCGACAATGTTTATCTTGGACACAGTTGCTAGTCGACACTTGATAGTCTATAATAATTTTTGTCATTATATCATAGGAAAAAAGGAAAAAAAAATACAAAGACATATTTGTAAAAGTACATACTTGTTCTCCTTTTGGTGAAGGAGTATTTACTGGCATAGGTGAGCTTTTCGGGTTTTTTTACGGTTTTGGAAGATTCCTAAATAACATTTTATAATTCCCACAATCAATTAATGAAGATTGTAAATTACTGAATTATTCAAATAATAACTTACTTGATTGACTTTCTCATGTGTACAATGCTTCCTATTGACTATAGCATAAGTGGCTCGGTCATTTTTACCGGACGAAGTTGTAGTTTTTTTCAGATGGCATCTACCTGATTAACTTGGAGACTGATTTCCAAGACCTTTGTGGATTGTTTCAGTTGAAGTATATTATCAATTGATTTTTCTGGGACCCACTTGAATGAGTCGGAGACTGCTTTTCATGAGTACATTGGATTACTATGTTTAAAGTAGAATGGATTAATTGATTTATATTTATAAAAATATTATAAGAGTGAAAAAAATTGTTACTAGAGTTAAGCTATCGTTAGCATGATGTTTCTTATTTCCGATCACTATGTTGTTAGGTGCAGCCTTGTTGTTTTGCAATTCAGTTGAATGATTTGTCGAATTGACCTGATCAAAGAAGCATTTAAATTACAAGCTTTATATAGACAGATTCACTTACTTGCAGTTGATTCGCTTTTGTCCCCACCTGAATCGCCTGAATAGCAAGGCTGGATAGTAAGGCTCTCATGTCAGCTTGTTGTTTATCAAGCGCAATCATCAATATATGTTCTTCACCTTGTTTCTGTCTTTCTTGTTTCTCTTTTTCCTTTTCGTCTCTCTCATACTGGACCATAAGTTGAAGCTCTTTTATTTGTTCTTTCGTCGATCCTCTAACTCGTCGTGGATCGTGAAGATATATAGAAGACATTACTCCAGTTCCTACCCCTCTTACGCAACCACGTTTTTCGTGGCCAAAGACCAGTGTCATGGCATCCTCGCCTTGATCAACCTTCAACTCCCCAGCATTGATTTTTTTTTTTTCATTTTTCAGCTACACAAAATAATATGTAATATCATTCAACTTCAAATAATATGTAAAATCATTCAACTTTAGCAAGACGATATGAATAAATTAAAGACAATCTCCCAAACTCACTAGTTAATGTGCGAGCGTTTTAACCTCCTCATCTTCTATTTCACCGTCTTTGTTTTGACGGGCTTTATACCACATCAGACACTAGGAGGGAGGTACATCTTTCTCAACTTCGTTGTTTGCAAGCTTGTTATAATTTATAAGAAAAGTGCATTAGTATTAAATCACATAATCTTTTTTTAAGTCCTAAGCATCTACTTAGGGAATTTTTAAAAAATAAAACATTTACCATTTTTTCTTCTAGTGTAGCATATCCACCTCTTCCCAACAGGTGGTTGTAATGCGACTTCGCATGAGCTTCCTCCTTAAGCCCGACATCCTTTATGAAAATTAAATCTCACATTTGTCAATTCTTAATTAAATTTTATAAATATGAAAATATGAAAAATGATGAAATTATATATGTTGATAATAATTAGAAGATCGACCTATACCTTGAATTTGTCGGATTGTGTATACGCGAAAAAGCTGTCCCAGTGATCTTGGTTAAGGATTATTGTCTTAAACCGTCTTGGAATTTTAGCTAACATCTCTGGTTTTCCTAGGTTGGGGTGTATGTCCCGTTTATACACCCTACTTCTAAAGCTTCTTAAAAGAAACCGAGATGAGTCATTACAACTTTTCTTTTGTCTTCATATACTTCGTAATAACGCTGAAATAACAATTACAATTAGAATGGAATATAATGTATGCAAACAAATAATTGATCAGACATTATACTGTAATTTCTTCCCATAACTTATCCCGTAGTTCTCTGGATGCTTCCCTCCATGTAAGAACACTGACATTCACTTTCCCCCTGACCAGATCTCCTAAGAAACTCATGAATTCAGATCTGTACTTTCCACTCAACCTACCAACCGCATCGAACTTGACTTTATGTATTTTCCCACCGAATTTGTGTAGGAACTTCGCATCTTTAGCAGTCTGGTCAATCCCTTTTTCTTTTTATCTTTGGCATCATTGACTTTTTGTTCGTTCTCGTCATTTGAGGGACTCACATCAGAGTCACTCGAATCATCATGAAATTCTTCATTAAACTGGTCTTCCAATGCATCATTCTCTTCATATATTTCTTCCAATTCCATGACCTACGACACAAAGTAACATGCAAATGAGAGTTTTTGATTGCAAATAAACATATATACAAATCGTCACATGCATTGACAGTTGTTGATCGATTCATAAAGAACACACAACCGATCAATAGACATATATAAATTATCACAAACCTTAGTAGAAGAAGATGATTTGCTTGATGATAAATCTGCGTATTTCTGAAAATCGTCAATCGAGTTATAGAACAGAAACTGCCAACAGATGTGGAATGAATCATTATGAGCATGTTTTCGTGACAATAGGAATGTAATTTTTTCATGACGGCAATGTGAAATTTTAAATTTTTGTTAATTTTCAATTAAAAATTGATTAACGTAACCAATTTGAATCCTATTATTATTAAACAATCATTATTAAGCTAGATTTGAAAATTTGCGAAGGAAAGATTTTGAGAAATTTGAAATTATCGTCGACCCTTCAGATTCCAGGCTGTGATTAATTATCGTTATCTTTTTATATATTTTTTTAATTCGCTAAATAAACCTATTCATAATGTTACTCTTATAAATAGATAATGTAAATTTATATAGCGAAATTCCGACCAACCACAATCTATTTTTATTACCGACCCCAATCATCCTATTGTCATTTAGTTTTAAGAATATTAGCTAACATTTTATAAAAAAATTAATTTTTTTAAAAAAATATAACAAAAATAGAAGTACTTATAATTCTATAATTAGGAGTTGGACTTAACTATTTAATCAAATCTAATTCCAAAATAAATTGATACATTAATTAAAACATGGCCTATTAACAATTTAATTAACCCAAATCCAAGTTCCAATTGTTTAAAAATTAAGTCATTTCTAATCCGACCCGACTCGATATTTATCAAATCCGAATTTGTTCGGCATTTAGCTCGACATTTAACAAATCCGATTGGGGATAATAGAGTTCAATTGGGGATAACAAAGTCCAATTGGGTATAATAGAGTCCAATTGGGATAATAGAGTCCAGTTAGGGATTCCAATGGCGTATCACAGAGTCCAGTTAGGGATAATAGATTCCAATGGCATATAACATAGTTCAATTGGGGATAATAGTGTCCAAATATTGGGGAAAATAAAGTCCAATTAGGGATAATAAAGTCCTAATGGGTATAACAGAGTCCAATTGGGAATAATATAGTCCAATTGGGTATAATAGAGTCTAATTGGGATAACATAGACCAATTAGGGATAAAAGATTCCAATGGGGTATAACATAGTTCAATTAGGTATAACAGTGTCCAATTGGGGATAATAGAGTCCAATTGTGGAGAACAGTGTCCAATTGGTGATAATATAGTCCAATTGGGGATAACAAAGTCTTTTTTGGTATAATAGAGTCCAATTGGTAACATATTCCAATGGGGTATAACAGAGTCCAATTAGGGATAACATATTCCAATTAGGGAATAACATATTTCAATTGGGATAATAGAGTCTAATCAGGGATAACATAGTCCAATTGGACTCTTTTATCCCCAATTGGAATTTGTTATATCCAGTTGGACTTTATTATCCCCAATCAGGCTCTATTATTCCTGATTAGACTCTGTTATCCCCAATTAGACTCTATTATCCCAAATCGGGTCAAAATGGGTTGACAAATTTAAAGAGATGGGTGGATGTGGGTTAGTGTCTTAAGGAAAAAGAATGTTCGGGTGGAAACAGGTTTTGGATTGAAACGACTTCGGTTTGGATTGGAACGTGTTCGAAATTGGACTGGAAAGAGTTCAGTTTAGGTTTTGGCTCGGATTAGGTTTCGGGTCAATACGAGTTTTCGCACTGAACGGGTTGTGTTTTGGTTTCTTATGTTTCTTTATGGATGATTCCTTAAATTTTTTTATTTAATTTTTTGAATTTTTTTCTGAGGAGTTTCTATTAAGATTAAAAACCCTTCAAAAATAATAATAAAAAAATCATAACTCAAAATATAAATCAAAAATAATAAAAGTAAAAAACTAAAACATTTCCTCCGTTGTCATCGCAAAAAAAAATAAAAAATAATAAAAAGTTAAAAAAAACTCGACCCTAACCCGTTTCGACCCAAATCTAAACACATCATACATAGGTTCGACCCAATTTATAAACACATCACAACATAGGTTCCAAATCTAATCCTATGTGAGAAATACAAAGTAAGGTATGTATTATTTCCTTCTTTTTGATTAGTAGAATAATTATGTTGTTCGATTAATTGATAAGAATAATTACTTATTTGGTTTAATTATGAGTATAATAATCATGTTGTTCGATTAGTTGAAAAAAAGTAACTACGGAACTTCATACCTAAATAAATTATGTGAATTTGTTTACCGTGGTGATTTCAAAGATGGACAAGTTTTGGATGGCAACGAATAGAAACCAAAAGGTTTATATGGATGTAGTTCTAAGTTTTATAGATTATGCAATCACCAATTTAAAGAAATCGGGCAATAAGCCAATAAAAAAATACTGTGTCCATGTTAGACTTGTTTAAACCACATATCACTCAGTTTGGACGATGTGAAACATCACTTATTCAAACATGGCATAGATTAAAACTATACCATATGATCTAAGCATGGAGAAAAGGATGAGCCCCAAATTAGTTATCCGGTTATGGAAGACAACTATGAAATGCACACAACCGATTTTACATCGAAATTACCAACTGATGCCGCCCAAACAGTAAATATGGTTGAAGCTACAAAAGAAAACTTCACGGATGATCGTGATTATGCAAAGTTCGTAAAACTAATTGAAGATGCTGAGAAGCCACTTTAAAAAGGCTATCCCAACTTCACGAAGTTGTCTGCGCTGGTACAACTTTTCAACGTGAAGAGCAAGTACGGAGTTTCGGATAAATGCTTTACAGAATTCATTATTGTCTTTAAGAAGATGCTACCAGAGGTAATGTAATGGCTAGTGGTACATATGAGGTTAAGAGAACATTCAAAGCAATGGGGTCAGGTTATAACAAAATACATGCTTGTATTAACGACTGCATTCTTTACAGGGGGCTGTACAAAAAATATGAAGTATGTCCCCACTTGTGGAAAATCAAGATGGAAGTTGGATGATATTATAAAAGTAACATACAATAAAATTCCAGCAAAAGAATTATGGTACTTTCCCATAATTCCATGGCTTAAATGACTTTTTCAGTCACCGAAGACTGCACGACATTTGAGATGGCAGGCAGAAAGTAGAATAAAGGACGGTGTTTTACGTCACCTGGGGGATTCACTCGCATGGGCTGCTATAGATGACGGATATTAATTCATTAAACAAGATCAAAGAAGTATGCGGCTAGGCATTGCAGCTGATGGGGTGGATGTTAATAAAGGAAATCGACACCACAGTGTCTAGCCAGTTTTAGCTGTCATTTACAACCTTCCACTATCGTGGTGTATGAAAAGGAAGTTCATCATGCTATCGTTATTGATATCGGGGACACCGGGTAACGATATTGATCTATTTTTAGCACCATTGGTTGAAGATCTACAACATTTATTCGATACAAGGGTAGAAACATACGATGCATATGCCCGAGAAAGGTTTACGCTACCGTGCTGTTGTTTATGGACCATAAATTTGTGGTTGTCCATATAGTGGCTTCTTTGGTCGTGTAGTTTGTGGTAAAGAAACAAACTGTGTTAGACTAAGAAGATCAAATAAGCAAAGCTATGGTGGCCACATACGGTATCTACCTTATGACCACCCACTCAGAAAGCAAAAGAAGGGATTCGATTGAAAACAAGAGTGTTGAAGTGAATCAATACCTAAGAACGGGGTAGAAATATAATACGAGATGCAATATTGAATAAACATTAGGGGTAAGGGCCACAAGAACAATGCATTAGCCATGCAACAAGCTTCGAACGAGAGATGTGGGAAAATAAAAAAACAAAGGGGGACAAAACAATCAGATACAACAGAAGATAGCAGCAACGGTAAACCCTACTGGAAGAAATTTAATATTTGGCATCGGAAACTTAGATATTGGCGGTTTAATTCTGTCAACCATTGTATAGATTTTATGCATATTGATAAGAATGTGGCAGAGAGTCTGATTGGAACACTGTTAAACATTCCGGGAAAGACAAAAGATGGATTGGAGGCTCAACTCGATCTGGATGATATGCACTTAAGGCCAGAGTTAACACCTAAGAGAGACGACACAAGCATTAGGCTTCCGCCTGCGAGTTACACATTAACAACAGAGGAAAAAAGACATGTTTTACGATACATTGTACAAGCTAAGGGTCCCACAAGGGTATTGTTCAAATTTTGCTAGTTTGGTTAGTCTAACGGACAGGAAGCTAATAGGACTTAAATCACATGATTATCACATGCTTATGCAACAGTTTTTTCCCCTTGCAATACGATCTATTATGCCATAACCCACAAGATATGCTATAATAAGGTATTGTTCTAATTTTTATATTCATATCACCATATCACTCCTTAATTTTTTGCTAAGTTGGAATAAAGCATGTGGTTACGTGACCGTATACTTTTTTATTTCAGGCTTTTTTTTCAAATCAATTTGTAGCAAGGAGATCGTGGTCGAGGAGGTTGACAAATTGGAGGCAGATTTGTCTGTGACATTGTGCCTTCTCGAGAAATACTTCTCTCCGTCGTTTTTTGATGTTATAGTTCATTTAACCGTGCACATTGCTAGGGAAGTTAAGTCATGTGGTCCCGTATGCTTTCAGTGGATGTATCCGTTTGAAAGGTGTATGAGGGTTATTAAGGGGCACGTGCGAAACAAAAATAAGTCAGAAAGATGCATTGCTGAACAGAATGTTGTTGAGGAGACGATTGAGTTCTACAACGAATTCAAAAGAGGCTTGAAGACTATTGGTATTCCTAATAGTTTGAGGAACTCGAATGAAAATAAGAATAGAGCAAGTAATAAACACGGAGTCCCACTATCAACGGGCAAATCGTTGGACGACATTTCTTCAGATCTGTTCGTGAAAGCACATTTCTATGTGCCGCTAAATACATCCAAAATTGTTCCTTATATCGAGTAAGTATTGTGTACATGGATTATATTATTTTATTTTCTACTACACTGTGTATAAAATTCGTTAATATTTATTTACAGTCAGCACATGGCATTTCTTGAACAACAACATCCTGACAAGAAAACAACACGGCTAGAGAAAGAGCACAGCTTAAAGTTTGGTATGTGGTTATGATATGAGGTACGTGCGTATACTACATATTTCATAACGGCCTTACTAGCTAAATATTTATTATATTTGATCACATGGAATTGAAGTTCACCCTTGTAGTATATATGTATAGGTTGAGAGAGAGTTAGCGGAATCGCGAGAAAGTATATCAGAGACCGTAAGGTGGATTTCATGTGGACCAAATAGAAACGTATTGAGCTACGAAGTCTATGACATCAACGGATTTACATTTCCTACAAAATCTCGAGAAGGTAAAGTGCACCAGAACAGTGGGGTTAGTGTAGTAGCAAATGACTTGCACATTTCTAGAGAAGTTAAAACCTACACCGAGACAACCTATTATAGGGTTTTACATGACATATGGGTACTTGATTACCATTTTAGAAAAATCCCGCTATTCAAGTGTGACTGGGTTGACGATAAAAACGGGGTAAAGAAAGACAACCTTGGGTACACATTGGTTGAACTTAGTAGATTAGGACACAAGAATGATCATTTCATATTGGGCTCACAAGCACGACAAGTTTTTATTGTGACAGACCAGCTCGATAAAAAATGTCAATAGTAATCAAGAATCCTCCAACAACTTATACGCATGCGTACGAAGATGAGGAGTTTAGTACGGTGATTAGTTATGAGAATGAAAATGTATTGCCCCTGTAGACAAAAAATATTTGGGGAAGAAATCCTGAGATGACTATTACCGCAAAGACGGTCGGGATTTAATTATACGTACTAAGGTATACATTTCTTTCTTGATAATCTACTGATGCATTGGTTAAATCTGAAACATTAAGTTGTCAACATGTACATTTGTAAAAGTGTAGCTAATGCTTACGTTTGATTGTATCAGGCACAAGCGGACCCTTTTTGATTATCACGGACGTCGACCATTGGCTCGCATCATTACTTAATATTAGACTAGTATAATATAGTTGTAATATATTATGTAATATTTTCTCAATATTTGTTGAGTCTCATTATTATGTAATATTTTCTCATTATTTGTTGAATCTCATTATTAATTATTATGTAAGTATGCTTAAATTTGGCTTTGGAAAGACATAGTATATTAAGTTATTTACAAAGCTTATTGGAAGTTATAGGGACTAGATCATCATTGATTGATTTTCGGCTTGCAAAGTAGCCATAATTACCTGCCATGTACACATTAACCTAAGTGATTTGATTTATATCATAATTACCTAGGACGTATAAAAGACAATATTTAATTGACAATAATATCTTATTTTCTTCATATAAAAGACAATATTTTATGGAATTTCAACCATAAAATACTAACACTAACACAAAAACATCATTAGTATTAATTTTTAGTCACCGTTACTAAAATAAAAGATTACCATATTTGACTTATACCAAACACAGAATAAAGTTAGGTGATTATTTTACATTAACAAGATCAGACTAACCATTAACATAAACTAATACCAAATCAAAGCTAAATTTCATTCATATAATTATAAGTAGTAGATACAAAAAGTTAATGTCCAGAAATATATAATCTTATATAAACATAAAATATCTAAACAAAATAGATCGTGAACTGTGATTGATCTTGACTCCAGTTGAAACTGACCTTCACCCCCACATCCAGCAAGTTCTCGTCCAGAAAATCGCCCCACTTACGAACCTTGTAATGACGTGACTGATAATATCTATCATTCCGACGAGCAAATGTTTCAAAAACCTCACCATAATCACCAAGTCTGAACTTCAATATGAAGTTCTTCGACTGGATGTCGTATCGGTTCACAAATGCAACCGGTAGTTTTTGCAATATTGAAACAAAAATTCAAGTATAAATTAACTTATTATACAAGAATGTTTTATTGAATTATAGTAAATAAGATGATAGTTATAACTTACCAGGGAACCCTTAAGCACCCTCTTAAAGGTGAACTTGAATTCAAGCCCTTGAACATTCGTGTATTCTTCTAGAGTAAATCCAAAAGTACATGCATACATATCAGATAGTTTGATCAAACTTAAAAAAATCAAAACTGGATTCATATAATGCATTGTATAATTAATAACCCTAATTCATTGATTAACTACATTCATTGCGCAAAACGCGAATAGAAAGGATGACGAAATCGTGCATGGTTGCATACACTGGTTATTCTTAAATCAAACGTGTAAAGCATGAAATACCTTCGCTATTGAATATCATCGTGAAGGACAACGACTTGATTTTGAATTCCTTGAAAACTGACTTGGGGTATAACAGGGATGAAGAAAAGGCGCTTACACAACTGCTTATATATCATGTTTTAAAAAAATGCCCAATTAATCATCTTTTAAGCAAAATGGCCCATTGAAAAACATAATATGGTCTTTAGTCGCACATTAAAATTAAAACTGTCACTATAATCATACCTAATTAATTAGTACTCCCTCCGTCCCATTATAAGTGTCCTATTTTGATTTTTCAAGTCTTTCTTTTGCAACTTTGTCCGTAAATATTTTTGTCCGTGTCATATAATACTTGATGAAAATTATATCAATGTAAAATATATTTAAAACCAAATCCATTCATATATTTTACATCAAGTATTATATAATACAAACAAAAATATTGCCGGTCAAAGTTAAACAAGAAATACTTGAAAAATCAAATTATGACACTTATAATGGGACGGAGGGAGTAATAGTTTTACACAACTGATAAAATGAAAAATTATAATCTGGATAACAACGATCTATAAAGACAGAAATTGTTTTTAGAGTCACTATTGTTTAACCTTTAGTCACATTGTTACATAATTACATGACCCTAACACACCTTTAGTCACACTCTTTTGTAAAGAATGTAACTGTGACTATAAACTACTAAGACAACTCTAATGTTTTTTTAAAGAATGTAATGGTCACATGTTGACTAAAAACTACTCACACTTCACTAACATTTCCTTAGTAATGAACATTTAGTCACACCTAACAAAGTGAACAATTAATATATGTTACTTCTAATCACATATTGTATGCATTTACCATCACCATAATATATAATTTGTCACACATCCATATTGAAGCTGTGACCAAAAAGTAATTATAAATCGACTGTATATTGAACATTTAGTCACACATAACAAAGTGAACTATTAGCATATTTTACTTCTAGTCACAAATTGTATGCATTTACCATCATCATAACATATATTTCACACACGTCCGAAATGGATATGTGACAAATAAATACTTATGCATCAATAATGTTGCCTTAGTATTAAAAATTATAGTCACACCTACTAAAATGAACTGTGACTATAAACTACTTAGATTCCACTAACGTTTCCTTAGTATTAACCGTTTGTCACGTCTAATAAAGTGAACAATCACCAAATTGTGATTCTTGTCACATGTTTTTTTCCATTAACCATGACCATAATATATGATTTGTCACACATCAATATTCGAGCTGTGACCATAAACTTCTTATACTTCAATAAATATTTCGTTAGTTTAAATTTGTAGTCACACATAATAAAATGGAAGCTGACCATTTGTTACTTCTAGTCACATGTTTTTTACATTTGTCATGACTATTAGTTATCGTTAGTGACACACTATAATTTTAACTGTCACCATAAACTATAACATATGGTAACACAATTAATTAGTGACTAATAAACATAAACTTAACGTCACACAAACAAATGTTTACTGTCATTGTAAATTACATTTACTCACAGTTACGTTATGTCACTGAATGTGCGCCATTATATAGTGACACAAACAATTGCCATATGTGACCATATGTTTATCTATGGTATCACAAAATAAAATTTACATTTGTGACAAACGAAAAACGTGATCAAATAGTGACATTTGGTCACATTCCGATTAAACGTCACTAATATTTGTGACATACGTTATGTTTAGTGTGACTAAATAAGTGATTATCTACGCACTAGTCACACAAGCCCGCTGAAATCGTCACCAAAACATTCCAGGATTTTTCAAGCATACATACGGTGACACTTTTCTTCGAAAGTGTCACATAGAACTGACGGGTGTATGTCACTAAAAGTCGATTTTGTACTAGTGCTAACACATTTGTATCGCCATTTTAATTTATTTTGTTTCCTTTGTAAAACGCGTGAAATTTTACGTTTTCAGATTCCCAAGATTTAGTGATACACTAAATTCATGAAAAGAACGTTGTCATTGATCTTTTGAATTTGATGTTATCAAACTAAGTTATGGTTGATAGCGAGTTTAATAGTTTATGTTGATAACTGATTTGGTACTTGTTCCAAAAATGTTCAGAAGTGTGTCTTACGGATTGGGTACTTACACAAAAGATGTTAAAAAGTGTTTTGG
Organism: Bidens hawaiensis; assembly: GCF_021521415.1. Lineage (NCBI taxonomy): Eukaryota > Viridiplantae > Streptophyta > Magnoliopsida > Asterales > Asteraceae > Bidens > Bidens hawaiensis. The sequence continues at coordinate 2,160,232 of NW_027491061.1, forward strand.
TGCTAAAGAAAAGTTCCGACTGATAGATGCGACTACTTATTGAGAACACCTTCATGCAGATGAATTCGTCAACCCAAAGTTGTTAAATGTCACAAGAAGTCGGTTAATTAGCTTCGTCTCTAATATTACTATACACTACTATTATGAACTATGAACTAAACAATTGTATAACATACACTGATACACCCCTTGAAATATTTCTAGTTGTTCAAAAATTATATAAAACATTTTTTCCGGCTTTAAAAGGAACCTCACGTCACTAAACTTCCTACGATTTCATTACAGCCTAGCAAAGGTTTCCAAGAATACAAATTACATTTTGTTCACCAAACCAAAAGGAACAAAAACACTAGCCACCATCATTAAATCACCATACCAACATAATGCCTTAAACATCAACAACAATTTCATCAACTAACATCTGCATGATATCCGACTCGATTCGAGCACCCGTCTCATAAACTTCAACCTCAAAATCTACCCATTCCCCTAAACCATGCTTCATATCATCCTCTACCAGATCTTCTAATGTCCCACCAACCAAACCCGTCCACCCCTTCACTTCCGTCACAACTTCTTCAATCAAACCATTAATGCCTCTAAACAAACGAAGACTGATCCATGATCTAAATCCACATTCGGAATATTTCACATATCTTGATTCCAAATACTCAATTACCGCATCAAACACAAACCGTTTGAGTTGACTTCTTGCAACCGTGTTATGAGAACCAAGAAAGTTGTCGAATGTGGTCCGTATGACATCAGCAAGCGAGTCAAGATCAAGGTCACATATGAAGGAGGAGTTGAGCTCATTTGAGTTATGTAGCGTTTGGTTTCTTAGTACTAGCTCAGAGTTGAAGATCACGCGTTTAATACGAGACCACGTGTTTCTAGTTATTTTGGAATCAACGTCAATGGTGGATAATACTTGTGAAGTGTAAGTCAAAAGATCGAGTACCAACTCGTTACGCATGTCATCTTTACTGAATAACATATCAGAATAGAACGGATTTGCTTCCGATTCTTGAAATTGTGATTCCTCATATGAGTACCTTAGGGAACGTGCGTGTTGTGTTGTTAGTCCTAGAATCAGAAAATGAAACAATAAATTAAAATGAATTTTTTTATATCTTTAACAAATGTTAGACTATAAATGTGTTACCTGAATTATCTTCCAAACTGCTGGAGCAACAGCTTTCATTTGAAAAGGGGGATTCTAGAACCGATCCCGGGCTAAGATGATCACTGTTTTTGCACGCGATCAACCCTGCTGCTTTTTTTAATTTTGTCTGGTTATTATAATAAACATGAAAATAAGAAAACTTATATCAAGAGGTTAACCAAACAGATTACATATATTCCTGAAAATTACAAGACTAATATAAGAAAAACTAGAGAAGAAATAACAAAAATCGTCATTTTGACCAGTTTGTTATTCATTTATTTAATTTTAGTTTTTTACACAAATAGCCCAATTTTAACTAAATTTTAAAAAATGTGGTTGAATGGAACAAAAAACAATTTCGGGGCTTAGGTGTTAGAATCTCATTGGTTAAACATGATATGTGAGAATTTTTCTCTTTTTAGCCCAAAACCATGCCATTTTGGTTTGGGGGTGACATGTCATCACCTGATTCTCAGCTACACCATTTTTGATTTTTAAGACCAAAAATGGGACATTTTTATTATATAAAACCATGGTTGCAAAAGTCGTTAGGCGCTCCCAGGGCGGTCGACTGGGGAGTTGCGATTACTCAGTCTAGGCAGAGAGTACTCAGACGTGGTAAATTATAGAGAAACTAATTTTTGGAGCTTATATATATGTCAAGTATCATAAATCTACAAATATTTATAGAAAAAAAATATGTCGTCGATGTCAATATAAATAAAAAAGATACATCTTTAAAGTATCTTAAAAATGAAAATCGTTAATTAAAAAAATGATAGTCATTCTTTAATATTATAAAAATATGAATTATGTTAAATTTTTTAAAGTCAAAATCGGCTCGAGTTGACCAACTAGATCCGACTGTGGCAGAGGCTGACCACTTTTGATCGATTCCGAGTAACTAGGCGGAGTTAAAGAAAGTCGCCTCGGCACCATACCTTGCAGCGATTACTCGGCGCCTAGTCGGGATTTTAACAACCATGTATAAAACAGCGCGGTGCCTTTTGATTGTGTTACACTTACGGGTAATCATTTGAAACAGACTTTTTTTTTATTTTTATTATTACTTGTTATATTTATAAGAAGTTGGTCAAAATGGCCATTTTCGTGATGTTCCAAAAACTAAATATACCTGTGTTATTACAATTTAGGATATATCATCATAGAAACAAATATCAATCAACACTAAGATTCAAAAAGTGTGGCAAAACTTAAACAATGAAAGAAAACATACCTGCAAACAGAATCTGGTGTTATGATCATACCTACATCCGCTATGGTTGCAAACACGGTTCCTTTTAGGCCTAAATTCCATATTATTTTGCGTAACTTGTCTCTCCACACTTAGAGCACACAACATATCTTGATAGCTAGCCGCAGGCATCCTCTTTGGTTGATTCCAATTTGTTCTTGAATCATACCCAACTCTACTCGCTAACTCTTGCAACTTTTCTTCAACTAGTGCACCCAAACAATTGCCTGTTAACCCAAACGTACTCTGCAAACCAATCAGGTTGCATGAAGAGGCATGTTGGTTATTCTTTCTTCTCTCTAATCTTGCAGGAATTTCACACCTGGTTTTGTTCCCATTTTGCCCTTGATAATCTGGTTTACAAGCTTCTGACCGTGATTGTTGTCCTGTATATTGAGCATTACAAACCATTCTTGGCTCGTTATGTGGCCCTTTATGTGTTATTGGTCTTTTCTGCCACTGACTGGGCCAGTTTTCAAACCTACCCCTCTTGTCAAACTTCATGTCCTCAACGTTACCCGATACCCTTGACTGTGTTTGACCCGTTACACTTCGTGTGTGGCCCGTAACCCTTCGGTTATTCCCCGTCATGTAACCCGGAGATGCAAGATTTCGAGGCTGCAAATCTTGTTCTTGATCATATGAAAAATTCAACACAGACGGGCCGATATTAATCTTTGATTTAGGCTCCGAAACATGAATCAAATTGCCACAGTTTTTGCAAGATGTTTGTTGAGTCAGTGAATCAAGATTTCCACCCTTAGCTCGGTTTGTAATCGCGCGTTTACACTTGTTTTGTAACCCGGATTCTAAGACCCGAGTGGCAGCCCCAATTAACCGTGATGAATTCCTCTTGGGTTGATTATTAGTTTTCGGAACTGGGGATGCGAGTCTAGGGTGATGATGCTTTCGAGATCGCGTAAAAGCATTCTTTAATTGCAATGCTTCTGATCCAAATCTAGTGACAGTTGTTCTGTCACTAATTCCTGTTTTTTGAACCTTTTGAGGCCTGAATTCTGGCTTCATGATTTTCTTGTCAGTTTCACCGCCAAGTTTCTGTCTGGTTAATTCACCGGAAGAAGGCATAGATTCCAAGCCCATGAGTCTGGCAACCAGAGTAGGCATTTGACCACCGTTGTTGGTTGAACCGGCGCCATCGCTGTTATTATTTGGAAAGCTTCCATATTCAATCTGCAACAGCTTTGAAGGTTCTTTTGCTCTATCTATGAAATCAAAACAACAAAATGAATGTAAGTTATCAAATATTATTAGATAATAATGAATGGTTTGGGTTCTTTCGCCACTGTAACTAATATTAGCAGTAACATAAGAATGCTAACAATAATAAACCCAATTATATTGACCTGGTGGAAGCAATCGCCTAGAGAAGAGTTTCTTCTTAGAGAACCTTTTGTTCCAATCGAATAACTGAAAGAATATGCCGACACAACCACCGGTTCTCCGAGGTCGTTTCTCCCCAACAGCTAAACACGACGAGGTTACGCTCACACTGTCATCCATCTAAAATTAATGTTCCAAAATCCTTCGTTCTTTAGATCATAAATTTGATTCCATCTCAAAGGAATGAGGAGAAGAAGACAAGACAGAGGAATCTTATGCAAGAAGACAAAAACATTAATACTGCAGTGATCCGGCGTACGTCTGGTCAGTGGTCACCTGGAAAAAGTGTACCCTTCTTTTTAAACCTTTGGTCACTATGAAATGGAATAATAATAATAATAATAATAATAATATTAAATATTAATAGTATGACCATAAAAAGTATTAAGTATCGCAATCTTGTGATTATACGAAACCCCAGACAGACAGACAGACAATGTTGGTGATGATGAAAACGGCTTCTTTGGGGTTTTTTTACTGTTAGGAGTAGGGGTAGGTGGGTAGGATAGGATTACCTGGTTTGAATGTGACAAAGCTTTACCGCATGGGGAGACAGTGAAGCCCAGTTCGGAGAAAACAAAGAAACCACCTCAGTACATTTTACCCATTTGTTGGATGGATGTTAATATTATTGGAAAATTCCTAAAATAGTCCTTTTAAGAGTGATTTTTTCAAAAAAGCCCTCCAAATTTAAAAATTTTTAAATAGCCCTTGAAATCCGTCTTTCACGTGACATTGAGAAATTCCCCGCGAGTTTTCAACAACCAATCACAAACTAACACCTTTCAATGCTCCCCATCTACCACATGAGTTTTCAGTTCAAATCCGTCTTACACATTAGATTTCGTATGAAAACTTACTTGATGAAAACAATATTTCACGTGATGTTTCAGACGGTTTCTATTTTCCACGTGAGTTTTAAAAAAAGTGATTTTTAAAACTTTTTTTTTTAAAATTCATCTTCAAAGATGAATTTCATCTACAATCATCTTCATCATCTTCTTCATTCAACTCCCACAATTTCCTCTGCCACCTAATGCTACCGGACACCACCACCATCACCATCTGGATGGACGGCGATGACAAAACCCCATCATGGTCAACCACCACAACCATCCATCACCACCAAGTCCTCACCCACGACAACGCCACTTACGCTTCTCTCAGCACCCTTAAATCCATGCTCGAAACAGAATGGTGGTGGTTGTGAGAGTGATACCATTCGGTTGGTGATCACTGGAAGTAATGTTTCTGGTGAAATCCCAAGTGAGTTTGGTTTATTAACGAATCTTGTAGATGTTACATATTTTGGCAACAAGCTCGTCGAAATTCTACTGGAAAGCATGTCAAAGTTAAAAAAATTTGAATTCATTGTTATCAATATAAAATTAACTCATGAATTGATATAAAAAAAGTGGAAGAAGATAAACATGGTTTTTGAAGAGCTACTTTGAAAATCTCTTTCAAAAAAGACTATTGTAAGAATTTTCCTCAATATTATTTTTTGATTGACTTGGTCAATGGGGCTTCAAAATGGAATTAGAAGAGTGGGGTAATCCTTCGGACGTCGGTGATGACTCATTAACAATTTAACACTATGTTTTGAACTATATGATGATTGACGTGTATAGTTAGTTAGGTAAATTTACACTTCATCGTGGCCTATGGTTTGTGAACGTTAGACTTAACTATGTTTTTTTCAATTTTGTTTATTTTATAAACATGAGTAAATTATGATTTTCCTTTTTTACGTTCTTTTCTTTTCCGGCTTTTGTAAAGTTGGTCTAAGATGCCAATAAGAATTTTGAAAGTTCATGTAAAAACGATCAAATTGTTGAAGGACTTTTTATCTTACTAGACTTGTATGAGAAAATTGTAAACCATTAAACCAAGTGTTGGGGTATCTTGAGGGGCGGCACCCTCCTTTTACTTTCAAAAGATTCAATGATAGTCAAATGATTAACAATTAACTCATATCTATAACACCTGGTTAACTAATCTATATTCATAAGACTATCCGTTGTGGCCGTCACCCTAGCCGCAAGCGCCCTGGCGCGAGTCATGTTGGCTAAAACACCACAATTCACTCGCATCTCCACTAGACGCGAGCAGGCGTCGCGACTCAGGGCGAGCATGCGTGCTTGGGCTAAAAGGAGAAAAGTTTATGGATTGGCTCGCGAATGGATGAATTCAGCGGCGTGAACGACAACGTGATGAATTCAGTGGTGGCGTGACCGACAAGGGTTGAAGGGTTGGGTCAACTCAGCGTCACGTGGCACAATATGATTGGATGAATTCATAGGTTGGCTTCAACAACAACACATAGCCACCGCAAAGGCAATGTATGATGTAATTCTTGAAATGTTTGAAGGTAACATTGAGCTGAAGAACATAAAGAAGCAAAGACTCAAGCAACAACTTGAGAGGTTTAAGTACAAAGATGGAGAAAGGTTGAAGTCCATCCTTGAGAGATTCTTGGCAATTGTGAATGACCTTCGAACAACTGATTATGTCATGACTGATTTTGATCTGAATACTAAGCTGCTCAACTCAATGCCTAAGGAATGGTACACCGCCTGCAAATTCATCCTCCAAAATCCCAATTTCAATGATTTGAAAGTGGATGATGTAGTGTGCTTCCTTCAGGCTGCAGAAATTGAAATGATTGAAAATGAGATGATCAAAGAAGAAAAGCCTTGTTTCAATGTTTCTAATGCATTGATTGCACTAATGGGAAACTTGTCTACCAAGAACCAACAGCAAATTCCCATCATTGATGAACCAACAGAACATGTTAATGACACACCTAGGTCATTTGTTGGAGGTAGCTCAAGTCATGGAAATCAGACAAGATTCAATGTCCAACTCATTGAAGAAACTGACACTGCCTCAATGGCAGGTGTACATGTTCCATACCATGGTGGAAACATTGGTCAAGCTAATGACACTCAAGCTCTCTTCTCAATGTTCACTGAGTCATATAATGCATTTGTGGCTAAAAACCTAATCCACACAAGTGTCATCCAAGATGACTTGGAGCAAATAGATGCTGATGACCTTGAGGATATGGATTTGAAATGGCAATATGCAATGCTAGCACTGAGAAGCAAGAGGCTATTCAATAGAACTGGTAGATCTTTGGTCTCTAGGCCAAATGAAAGGATTGGATTTGACAAGTCAAAGGCTATTTGTTACAACTGTCAACAGCCTGGACACTTTGCTAGAGAATGTAATTAGCCCAGAAACTTTCAAGCCAATTAGTTTCAAAATCAACAGCCAAGAAACTAAATGCAATATCAACAGAACTTTCAGCAAAACCAGAACAAAAACAATAACTTAAACAACAACAACAATCCCAACTTCAACAACTTCAACAACAACAACAACAAACCCAATTTTAACAACTTTCAATAGCCCCAAATGACACATCAACAAGTTTTTCCTCATAATCAAAACTACCAAGGAAATCAATTCCCTCAAGCTGCTCAAAACAACCTAAACGGACCCAATCAAACTCAACCAAGAAATCAAGGGAATGTAACTCTTGCTGCACAACAAGATGGTGATTTTGACTGGAGTAATCATGAAGATGACATCAAAGCTGCTAATGTTACATTCATGGCAAATATTGAGAACGAGGCTGGAACATCATTTTCTCAGGTACAATAATCTATCACTGACTTACATGAAACAATTACTGCTTTGAATATGAAAATAGGCAAGCTAGAGAGTGAGTGTTTTAGAAAACAAAGCACCATAAATGGATATGAAGCAAGTGATGCAGTTAGTGAAGAGAAGATCAGAAGTTTAGAAGATGATTGTGTGAGTAGCTACAGAGCTTAACAAAGGTATTGCACTGAAATAGAAGGGTTAAAGAAGATGTTAATTGAAGAAAAGGTGAAGAACACAAGCTGGAAACTAATAATGAGTTTTTAAAGAATTTGGTCTCCACAGAAACATATGTGGGATTCTGAACCAAATTAGTGAGAAAGACAAGTATAAAGCAGTTACTGTTAATGCACGGTTTTGCGTCTCGAGTCTTTGTATTTATCGTTAATGGATTTATCGTTTATTTTATGTAATAAATAATTAAGTATTAAGTTAGTTCGTTAATGTGTAGCCTAGTTCGTTAAGGATGTTTAATGAACTAGAGCTAAGTTATTTTCCCTCCTGATTCGTTAAGGATCTTTAACGAATCAGGGGGTGATTCGTATAAGTTATTTCATTTAAGTTTATGTAACGAATTGGACGCTAGTTCGTTACGAGCTGTGTAACGAACTAGATCCATCGTCTATTTATAGTGGCTTTAATCCACAGTTAATTTAAGTTTGGAGGTTAACTTTAACGAATTGCTGTCCAATTCTCTCTCAAGCTTCATCTTCATATTAATATTATCTATCACATACATACAACTAATATATACAGATATAACATACAATCAAGTGTAACAATGAACTAGATCCGTATTAGTTAATTATACATAGATCAGATCTGTGTTAGGATTGATTATCGAGTTCAAACAAGTGGTATCAGAGAATTCGGTTCTCTCGTTTACGCTTGATTTGATTGTTAATTCATAATTGATAGTGTTTGTGTTAAGTTTTGGTTCAGTTTGATTTTGGATCAAATTGAGGTTTAAATTGGATGAATTATGGACTGTTTGGATTGGATTTGAATGGGTTAAGTTATTGGTAAGCTTTAAATAATGGGAATTGGATTTTGGATTGTGTTTAGATTGAATTGGATTAGATCTGGAATTAGCTGAGAACAGAGGATGGTTTTTGGTTAAATTGGATACGTGTTAAGGATAATTGTGTTACGGGATTGATACGAATGGATTCGTGTTTGGTTTACGAGTAATCTGGTCGTTTAAGTGTGCAATTTGGTTGAGTATTGGTTAAGTATTACAAATTTTGGTTTCTGGGTTTGTGTTTTTACATTTCCAGAAATTAGGAAATTTACGTTTGAAGATTTGAAGATTCAAATCAATTTGTTAACATTCAAGTCTGATTCGTTAATCTCACAGCTTGATTCATTAACATATTTAGCTAATTCGTTATGAGTTTTGGTTGACTCGTAAACCAGTTCGTTACTCAGTCTGATTCATGCCAACTGATTCGTGTGACATGTGTCTTACATTGGTAACAGTTTTACAAAAACTTTTGCCACATGGCATTTGTTGTCAGAAGTTTGTTAGAAACCGTTGTAACAACCTGTTTCATTATCAGTTTGATTCGTTATCAAATGTAGACGATTCATTACTTAATTCGCTAAGGTTTAATTTAGTGATTCGTTAAAGGCAATCACCTGATTCGTTGAATCAGTTCGTTATAAAATCTTTCTAATTCGCCAAAGTTACTGTTTCTAATTCGTTAAATTTTTGTTTCGTTACCTGATCAATCTTAACTTCGTTAAGGTGTGATTCGTTGACTACTATTCACAGTTTGTTATTTAATTTTTCAATTTTAATCCTTAGAATTTGAGAATTTTGTAACTTAAAAAAAATGGCTGGTATGTATGCATTAGGTTCTCAAAACATGTTGATGCAACAAATGTTGCAACTGGACACCGAGATCGGTTCACATTCGAAATGTCCACGTTTGATGAAATTTAGCGATTTTGCTAAATGGGAAGCCCATTTCCGTGCTCATCTTGGATCAGTTCACCCTGATTGTTCATACTATTTGGATGAGGTTTACACCGTTCCAATGATTGGAGATGAGACTATTGGTTTTACACCCAAAGCTATCTCACAATATTCGGTTGAAGAGAAGAAAGCGTTAGAAATGGAGACAAAGGCTTATTCTACTCTTACTATGGCCTTACCTGAAAACAACTTTCACCAAGTTGGGAGTATAAAGATTTGTGCCTCATTATTCCAACATATCCGAATGAGAAGTATGGGTAACACCGCTAAAAGCAAAAAGGTTATGCTCAAGTTTCAATATAGAAACTTTAACCTAGTTAAGGGTGAGACTGTTGAAGATATGACAACAAGATTTAATCATTTGATAGCTGAGATGGATAAGATGAGATTGGAAATATCTGAAGCTGATAAGATTGACACTATTAAAAGTGCTTTGCCGAGTTCTTACTCGACTTTCTTGATGGTTCTAAAAGAGAATAATTACTTTACAAATGAAGATCTAACAGCATCTAAATTTTTGCAAAAGATCGAGGCAAGAGAATATGATCTTAAATGTCAGAAGTCTTCTAAAGATAATCAAGATCCTGCATTTTATGGTGTGTAAGGCCCAGTCACCGGTAACCCTACTTTCGTGTTGGATTTACTCATAAACGCAGTTCTAAATATCAGAGTTAATTAAAAACTTTACGCGGAATATAAAACTTTCATAAAACATTACATATCAGTTCATAATCATGTCTTAAAACATTCCTCTTGTATTTCAAAATCAAAACATAACTTATAAAACATATCAGATCTTCAGATGCCAGGCTTTAGTCTTCTGCCATGTGTCCTCCACTCAAGCCAGCTGTCTCATCCTACTCACCTGCGTGCATACTAAAAGTCAGCTACGCTGAGTGAGTTCTAGTTAATCATACAATACCATACAATACCTTATTACATACATACGTACTTAACCTCATAACTTTCTTTCATACACACATAAGTACTCATACCTTCATTCTTACTTACATACTTTCTTTCTTACTTACATACTTTCTTTACATTCATAATCATACGTTTTAAAGAGCCTTTCGCCCTATAACCTCACAGATATTATAAGGGTCTGGTCCCTAACATCACAGATATTATAAGGGTCTGGTCCCTAACATCACAGATATTATAAGGGTCTGGTCCCTAACATCACAGATATTATGAGGGTCTGGTCCCTATCCTCACAGATATTGTAAGGGTCTGGTCCCTAACATCACAGATATTATAAGGGTCTGGTCCCTAACATCACAGATATTATAAGGGTCTGATCCCTAACATCACAGATATTATGAGGGTCTGGTCCCTTGTTTTCGAATATTAGTAGGGTTCGATTCCCTCTTCGTTACCATACAACCATACAACCGTCATTTCCTTCTTTTATTAACTTTATTACGTTCATACACATAAACATACATATCATACTTACCATATTTATAACGTTACAACCTGACAGTACGTGCAATATCCGAAGATCGTTCACGTACCATCAAGCATTCATTCATACATATCACATATATCACATATGGCATACACTTATCACTTAGGATAAATGTATTAACAACACATCAAGTATGCACACAGCCCCGAAAACATAACAAGGAATGGGGCTAGAAACTCACCTGGATCCTGTTACACTCGCCGTTGATCGTAATTCCTTTCTTTAACTGGGCTCGGCTAACTGTATAATATTTACACATATCAATTAACTACTACTACTCGTTTTGTATTTCTATCTATATATGACCTACGACGAACGGGGGTCCGGGGGCAGCGCCCCTGGCAGCGGGGTTCTAGGGGCGGCAGCCCCTAGCGGGGTCCAAGGGGCAGAGCCCCTGGCTGGGGTTAAGCTGACCTAACACATTTTCCATTAGGTTTTTAATTTATTTTCTAAACGAACTTCACTTCAGGCGAAGTTAAACCTCGGGCGAACTTGGCTTCAGGCGAAGTTAAACCTTAGGCGAACTTGGCTTCAGGCGAAGTTAAACCTTAGGCGAACTTGGCTTCAGGCGAAGTTAAACCTTAGGCGAACTTGGCTTCAGGCGAAGTTATCCTTAGGCGAACTTGGCCGTAGGCGAAGTTATCCTTAGGCGAAGTTACGCTTGAAGGCGAAGTTACACTTGAAGGCGAAGTTCATCAGGCGAACTTAATCTTGCAGGCGAAGTTATCGCGCTGCAGATCTGTTTGCTCATAAATCCTTCGTTTCTTAGCCAAATAACTCGATTTTGGTACCCACGGAATCGTATGATCGGCGCCTACAAATCCCAACCATCAAATCGGCCTAAAATCGACGTTTTAGGGGTCCGATTTGGGCAGTTTGGGTTTCGGGTCCGGTTAACCCATCCAATCCTAACCATTTTCAGTAATATTAGCTTTGGAGGATTTGTTCTTACCTTACCAACTCAGATCTATCAACAAAATCTCGGGTCTCGGCTTCGAATCTTGATCGGTTAGAATGTGTGTGTTTTGAGTGTGTGAAGAAAGAAGTGGAAATGAAAGATTGGGTTTGGGATGGGATATTTATATCCCTCAAAGCCCACGGACCCGAGGCCCATTCTCATTTAACCCATCTTACGCAATCTAAGCCCAACTCCCTCCTTACTCGACATTAAATAATTAACAACGTGAAATCACTAAACATAACTTTCTTTATTTATAATTAAAATTTTGGGATGTTACAAGTCTTCTCCCCTTAAAGAGGTTTCGTCCCCGAAACCTAACTATTACATAAACAAACTAGGGTAAAACTTGCGCATCTCATCCTCGACTTTCCAAGTAGCATCTGATCCCTTGCAGTGTTTCCATATCACTTTTACCAAGGGTATAATCTTGTGACGAAGCTGCTTCTCCTTGCGATCAACGATCTTTATCGGTTGCTCGATGTAGTTCAATTGTTCATCAACCTCAATGTCCATTAATGGCACGTGAGACGTGTCATCAGCTAGACACTTTCTCAGATGAGAAACATGGAAGGTTGAATGAATTCCTTCTAACTCATCGGGTAAATCCAGCTTATAAGCTACTTCCCCCACACGATACAAAATTTTAAATGGTCCAATGTACCTCGGACTTAGCTTCCCTCTCTTTCTAAAACGGATAATTCCTTTCCAAGGCGAGACCTTAAGCATCACATAGTCGCCAACGTTAAACTCAATTGGTCGTCGCCGCTTATCTGCATAAGACTTTTGTCTGTCTTGAGCGGCTTTCATTCTTGCTTTGATCTGATCGAACTTTGAAGACGTTTCTTGAACCACTTCTAGGCTTCCCATTTCCTTTTGACCAATCTCACCCCAACACACCGGGGTTCTACATCGTCGACCGTAAAGCATCTCAAACGGTGGCATACCGATGCTCGAATGGTAACTGTTGTTATAGGAGAACTCTGCCAGATGCAGATGATCATCCCAGCTTCCACCAAAATCTAAAACACAAGCACGTAGCATATCCTCAAGGGTTTGGATCGTCCTTTCGGACTGTCCATCGGTTTGAGGATGGTACGCCGTACTGATGTTCAACCTCGTCCCCATAGCTTCATGGAATTTCTTCCAGAATCTTGAAGTAAACCGTGTATCTCTATCAGACACGATCGATAACGGTACTCCATGCTTGGTTACAATTTCTTTAATGAACAAGCTTGCTAACGTTTCTGACGAGATGGCCTCTCGTATGGGTAGAAAGTGAGCACTCTTGGTCAAACGGTCCACAATCACCCAGATGGTATCATGATGCTTAGCTGTACGAGGTAGCTTAGTTATGAAATCCATAGTGATGTGTTCCCATTTCCACTCAGGTATCTCTAGCGGTTGCATCTTCCCATAAGGCTTCTGATGTTCGGCTTTGACTTGTAAGCAAGTTAAGCACTTACCGACATAATCTACTACATCATTCTTCATTCCAGGCCACCAGTAATCCCTTTTCAAGTCTTGGTACATCTTTGTAGCTCCAGGATGGATTGAGTACCTTGACTTATGAGCTTCATCTAAGATTCGACTTCTAAGATCACCATGGCGTGGGATCCACATGCGGTCAAATCTAGTCTTAACTCCATGAGTGTTTTCCACTAACTCATTCTGCTGGCCGAACACCCTTTCTTTCTTTACTAACCCTTCATCTACTAACACCTCTGACTGTACCTTGATGATTTCTTCAAAAAGACTTGAGTTCACAATCAGCTGGTATGACTTCACGGTTGCTAGGACTTCCTCATTTTTACGACTTAGCGCATCAGCGACCACGTTAGCTTTACCGGGGTAATACTTAATCTCACAGTCGTAATCCTTTATCAATTCTAACCATCTTCTCTGCCTCATGTTCAATTCTTTCTGCTCGAAAAAGTACTTTAAACTCTTATGGTCTGTATAGATAGTACACTTAGTACCGTACAGATAATGCCTCCATATCTTAAGAGCATGCACTACGGCTGCTAACTCCAAATCATGCGTCGGATAAGTACTCTCATGGACCTTCAACTGTCTAGACGCGTAAGCTATCACTTTCCCTCGTTGCATCAACACGCAACCTAGCCCTTGATGCGAGGCATCAGCACACACAACGAAATCCTCGTCACCATCGGGTAGAGCAAGGATTGGAGCTTGCGTGAGTCTTCTCTTTAATTCTTCAAAGGCTTCTTCTTGAAATTTTCCCCAACTGAATACTATCGACTTTCGGGTCATACCGGTCAGCGGTGCGGCTATCTTGGAGAAACCTTCGATGAATCTCCTGTAGTAGCCGGCTAACCCTAGGAAACTTCGTATATCAGTCGGATTTTGCGGAGTCTTCCAATTCGTTATCGCCTCAATCTTAGCTGGGTCCACGGTAATCCCTTCCGAATTAATCACGTGACCTAAAAATTGCACTTCTCTTAACCAGAACGCGCATTTCGAAAACTTGGCATACAACTTCTCTTTCTTCAGAACTTCCAATACTTCTCTCAAATGCTCCGCATGGTCAGACTCGCTCCTTGAATATATTAATATGTCATCAATGAAAACGATAACTGACTTATCCAACATTGGTCGACACACCCTGTTCATCATGTCCATAAATGCTGCAGGAGCATTTGTTAGACCGAATGACATTACGAGGAACTCGTAGTGCCCATATCGCGTTCGGAACGCTGTCTTAGGGACGTCTGCCTCCTTTACTTTCAGTTGATGGTAGCCTGATCTGAGATCTATTCGTGAGAACCAACTCGAACCTTGCAGTTGGTCAAGCAGGTCGTCAATCCTAGGCAAGGGGTATCTATTCTTTACCGTAAGCTTATTCAACTCACGATAGTCTATGCACATTCTCATACTTCCATCCTTTTTCTTCACAAACAAAACCGGTGCGCCCCACGGAGAAACACTCGGTCTGATAAAACCCTTGTCGAGGAGTTCTTGCAGTTGGGACATCAATTCCTTCATCTCGGACGGTGCTAGACGGTAAGGCGCTTTCGCGACGGGCTGGGCTCCTGGTACTAGATCTATCTGAAATTCTATCTCTCGCTCAGGTGGCAACCCCGGAAGAGCCTCAGGGAATACTTCTGGGTAGTCGCGCACAATAGGAACATTCTTCATTTCTTTCGTCTCGGCCATAGCGTTGACAACATATGCCAGGTAGGCACCGCACCCTCGCCTTAACAAACCCTCGGCTTTTATCATCGAAATGACATTAAGCCCATAACTCTCCTTATCACCATAAACCGTCACCGCACTACCGTCCAATGACTTTAACCTTATCATCTTACTTTTACATACTATCTGAGCCTCAAACTCAGACAACCAATCCATACCCAAGACTACATCGAACCCTCCTAAGGCCATAACATACAAAGTAACAGGGAACTCATGTCCCTCTAACGCTATCTTACAATTCTTAACCATTTTTGTTATTTTCACCGAAGTGTCACTTGCGGTTTCTACTACAAAAGTTTCAGACACTCGGCAGCCTTTCATTTTAGCTAGTTTACTAAACGTCGTAGCTACAAAACTTCTATTCGCACCAGAATCAAATAATACAGAAGCGGAAACATCGTTCACTAGAAACGTACCTGTGACGACATCCGGAATCTGCCTGGCTTGTTCCTGGGTCAGCATGTAGGCTCTGGTTCTGGGCCTAGCTTGATCGGCATCCTTCTTTCCACTACCTCCAGCTACACCTTCAGTGCACTCCCTTGACATATGGCCTGTCTTGCCACATTTGTAACATGCTGGCTTCGCACTGCACTCATTGGCATAATGCCCTACCTTCCCGCACTTATAACAGGCATTCGACCCCATTCTGCATTCTCCACCATGAGCCTTTCCACATTTGAGACAAACATTAGAACTTTTACCCCACTTGCACTCACCACCATGCCTCTTTCCGTAGGTCTTACACGATCTCTTCTCCCACACTTTCTGTTTCTTATCCTTGGAGTTCCATAACTGAGTACCGAGTCGTTTAGCAGGAGTGACCCCTTTCTTCTCTTTCTCTTCGTCCCTTTCCACCCTATCATCCGCGGCCAAGTCAGCATAGACCATTTCCGCGAGTCCAACAGCCGAATCAAAAGTAGCAGGTTGAATCGCCCTGACTAACATGCGGACCTTTTGTGGCAACCCCCTCACATAACATTTGATTCTCTTGACCTCAGTGTCAACCATGTCAGGCACCAACCTAGATAGTCGGTTGAACTCCGTGGTATACTCACGATGCGTCATCATACCGGCTTTTAAATTCTGGAACTTCATCTCCGTTCTTTCAACCTCGGCATCTGCACAGAACTTCTTCATTACCAACTCTTTCAAATCTTCCCACCTCATCGCTCTGATCTCATCCTTAGTCTTTCTCTGCTCCACACTTTCCCACTAATACGTATCTTCCTCCTCAAATGACTGTGTAGCATAACCCACTGCTTGGTCGGGACGGCATTCGCTAATGCGGATAATCTTGTCCATAGCGGTTACCCATTGAAGAGTAGCGATTGCGTCTCCTAAACCAGTCAACTTAGGCGGGTCGCAACCTTTGAAGGACTTGTAGTTGCAACTGCCTCGGTCCCTCCTTCTGTCATCGACTTTCGCAGACCTTTCCTCGCTTGATTCACCCTTCTCCCCCTCATCATCATTCCTACTATGACCACCTGCCCCATCCACAGTTCTTTCCCGGCTTCCAGCAGGGCCTCCAGGAGTAATATTCTTTACAGCAGCGGCCACAGCTTGGACGATAGCTGCTTGAATGGCGGGATCCAGTTGAACCCCTTCGTTGTTGATAGGACCTCCTCCAGTTGCACTACCCTCCTCCCTGGTGTTGGAAGCTGTCTCAACCGAAGGTTGCTGGATACGACGAGGCCTGCCGCGTCGTCCAGCACGACCTCCAGCTCCAGCAATGTTACCAACTCCAGCCATCGTATTCTAAAAGGGAAAACACAAACATCGTCACTCAAGGAACCGTTTAGTACAAGGATGGTAAGGCTAACAGGTAATAACAGTGGCCAGTTGTGATTAGCTGATCACGTTACTTTCCGTGTCCTATACACTTCCTTTTATGAGTCTATTTGTGCTGGTTCTACTTGAGCAGTTAGTCAATTCAAACAATCAATTATTCCTATCCGTACCATTCTCATATCTTTTCTTTCTCATTAACATATATCATTTAATCATACCTTTCACCTTTACTGATCTTGCTTGAGCGACACATGGCATTCTTGAACTGGCATTTTCTTTCTTTTCTTACCTAAATCCCATTCTCTGTTCGAGTCTAAGCATGTAGGATGCTTAAATCTCTCGAACTTATGCTCTGATACCAACTTGTAAGGCCCAGTCACCGGTAACCCTACTTTCGTGTTGGATTTACTCATAAACACAGTTCTAAATATCAGAGTTAATTAAAAACTTTACGCGGAATATAAAACTTTCATAAAACATTACATATCAGTTCATAATCATGTCTTAAAACATTCCTCTTGTCTTTCAAAATCAAAACATAACTTATAAAACATATCAGATCTTCAGATGCCAGGCTTTAGTCTTCTGCCATGTGTCCTCCACTCAAGCCAGCTGTCTCATCCTACTCACCTGCGTGCATACTAAAAGTCAGCTACGCTGAGTGAGTTCTAGTTAATCATACAATACCATACAATACCTTATTACATACATACGTACTTAACCTCATAACTTTCTTTCATACACACATAAGTACTCATACCTTCATTCTTACTTACATACTTTCTTTCTTACTTACATACTTTCTTTACATTCATAATCATACGTTTTAAAGAGCCTTTCGCCCTATAACCTCACAGATATTATAAGGGTCTGGTCCCTAACATCACAGATATTATAAGGGTCTGGTCCCTAACATCACAGATATTATAAGGGTCTGGTCCCTAACATCACAGATATTATGAGGGTCTGGTCCCTATCCTCACAGATATTGTAAGGGTCTGGTCCCTAACATCACAGATATTATAAGGGTCTGGTCCCTAACATCACAGATATTATAAGGGTCTGGTCCCTAACATCACAGATATTATGAGGGTCTGGTCCCTTGTTTTCGAATATTAGTAGGGTTCGATTCCCTCTTCGTTACCATACAACCATACAACCGTCATTTCTTTCTTTTATTAACTTTATTACGTTCATACACATAAACATACATATCATACTTACCATATTTATAACGTTACAACCTGACAGTACGTGCAATATCCGAAGATCGTTCACGTACCATCAAGCATTCATTCATACATATCACATATATCACATATGGCATACACTTATCACTTAGGATAAATGTATTAACAACACATCAAGTATGCACACAGCCCCGAAAACATAACAAGGAATGGGGCTAGAAACTCACCTGGATCCTGTTACGCTCGCCGTTGATCGTAATTCCTTTCTTTAACTGGGCTCGGCTAACTGTATAACATTTACACATATCAATTAACTACTACTACTCGTTTTGTATTTCTATCTATATATGACCCACGACGAACGGGGGTCCGGGGGCAGCGCCCCTGGCAGCGGGGTTCTAGGGGCGGCAGCCCCTAGCGGGGTCCAAGGGGCAGAGCCCCTGGCTGGGGTTAAGCTGCCAGGTCAGCTTGGAAAAATTTTATTTTCGATAACTGCCTTAACACATTTTCCATTAGGTTTTTAATTTATTTTCTTAACGAACTTCACTTCAGGCGAAGTTAAACCTCGGGCGAACTTGGCTTCAGGCGAAGTTAAACCTTAGGCGAACTTGGCTTCAGGCGAAGTTAAACCTTAGGCGAACTTGGCTTCAGGCGAAGTTAAACCTTAGGCGAACTTGGCTTCAGGCGAAGTTATCCTTAGGCGAACTTGGCCGTAGGCGAAGTTATCCTTAGGCGAAGTTACGCTTGAAGGCGAAGTTACACTTGAAGGCGAAGTTCATCAGGCGAACTTAATCTTGCAGGCGAAGTTATCGCTTTGCAGATCTGTTTGCTCATAAATCCTTCGTTTCTTAGCCAAATAACTCGATTTTGGTACCCACGGAATCGTATGATCGGCGCCTACAAATCCCAACCATCAAATCGGCCTAAAATCGACGTTTTATGGGTCCGATTTGGGCAGTTTGGGTTTCGGGTCCGGTTAACCCATCCAATCCTAACCAATTTCAGTAATATTAGCTTTGGAGGATTTGTTCTTACCTTACCAACTCAGATCTATCAACAAAATCTCGGGTCTCGGCTTCGAATCTTGATCGGTTAGAATGTGTGTGTTTTGAGTGTGTGAAGAAAGAAGGTGGAAATGAAAGATTGGGTTTGGGATGGGATATTTATATCCCTCAAAGCCCACGGACCCGAGGCCCATTCTCATTTAACCCATCTTACGAAATCTAAGCCCAACTCCCTCCTTACTCGACATTAAATCATTAACAACGTGAAATCACTAAACATAACTTTCTTTATTTATAATTAAAATTTTGGGATGTTACATGGTGGAAGTATGCCATTAAGTTCAACCATTTCTCCAATCACTGCTTTTCTAACACAAAATGCAAGTGATAATGCAACAACTATTTATTGTGATCCACATTCCTGTTTCTACACAGCTGGAAATACTGGTTCATCTGGTTTTTCTGGTTCTTCTGGAGGATCAGGGAGTTCATCACCTTCAAATCAATTCTCATCACAACCAAATGTAAACATGAGGGAGGCAGAACAAAATTTTTCTTTCTTATCTGCCTTCATGACTTCATATGAGAATTTGGTTAGCAGTAAAATTGCCACAAGACGGATGAAGATTATGATCAGATTGATCCTGATGATTTAGAACTGATGGACAAAAAGTGGAACATGGCTATGATAGTCAGGAAAGTGAAAAAGTTTATGCAAAGAACGGGTAAAGATCTTCCATCTTTGTAAAAGAAATTGGGTTTTGTTAAATTAAAGGTTAAGTGATACAATTGTCAAGAGTTTGGACATTTTGCCAAAGAATGTGATAAGCCTAAAAGAGAGTATACCGGTCCTATAAAACAAGATCAGAACTCATCAGGTAAAAGTGGAAGTGATGCTGGAAATTCTTCTGGAGTTAAACCGTCGTCTTCTGGATCTCAAGCTATGTTATCCAACGTAGATGGAGATGACTGGTCACAAAGGCTACTATGTGGTAACAATCAAGCAAATCTGGAAATGTTTGGATTTCCTGAGTACTCTCAAGATGTGAGTGGAAGTGAACTTTATTCTGATGCTGATACTGAGTCTGAGTCTGAGGATTCAAGTGAAAAGCTTCCAACTACTTTCGCTTGTATGGCAAAAATAAGTGATTCAACCATGTCTGCTTATATGGGTAAAAAATGAGGTTAGTACTTCTACTTCTAAGTTATCATGTGCTGATTGTGAGACCAATAAGTCTAAGATAGATGTCCTAAAACTTCAAAATGATAATATGCTAAAAGAGATTGCTTCGTTAAAAGATACTTATAGACAATCCTTAACTTCTCAAATGAAGTCAAGAGAGAAAATTGAAGCTTTAACTATAAGTAATCATGATCTTAAGGCTGAGTTATTGGTGAAAATGACCATCAATGATAAAAAATTTCAAGAAATCTTGAAACATAGATCAAAGATAACCGAGCTTGAAAATGAGGTTCTTGATTTAAAGAACAAATTGGGCAAATTCAGAAATTCTTTCTTTTTTCTAAACGAAATAATTGAAGTATCTGGTAAGAAAAAAGATTCAAAGAAAGGAATATGTTTTGTTGAAATTGCACCACTTTTTCACAATGATTACAAACTTAATCCTTTTGCTAGACAAGAAGAGGATGTGATTGTTAAAGAATCAGTAATTTCTGAAAAAGCAAAACCAGTTAAAAATAAAACCGTTAAAGCCTGACCTTCAATTCAGAAACCTCATGTTCAAAGTAACAAAGTTTTTGTTGAAAGTGTTGACAAAGTTATAATTGAGGATGTGTTTGAACCTGAAATCATACACAAAAACAAGAACATTCCAAGTTCTAATAACATACTTTGTGAACCTCATGAATTTTAGGAGGCTGTGTATGGTTCGCACACAACTTAGGTGAAACAAGAGAATCTTATTAAGATCAAACCAGTGAGAGCTGCGAAACCATAACAACTCAAAATTTCTGATGAGGATTTGTTGCGTTTCATAAATCCAACTGTTTCCAAGCCATCTATTGGTAGAGTATTTAAATTAAAGGGGATAGACACGATTTTCACTGAGAAAGACATTCCAATAAGTATCATTAAACCAGAACTTTTTGAGAGTGTGTTTCACAATGAAACTTCCAAGATTCAAGATCTTGAACGTTTGTATGCTCAAGCTAAAACATCAGCTTCATCTGATCCATTGACTAAAGCAAAGCATGTTTTAAAATAGGCTAAGAAAGTTAAATTTGTAAAGTCAACTGGAACAGATACCATGAAAAGTTTCTCAAACTGTTCTAACTTAGATTTTTATTTGAAAAAGAAATCTGAGTTATCTGATGAGTTTACTAAGAGCATGACCAAGAATGTGAGTTCTAATCAACAATCTTTGTCATATGTTAATGCTAAAACTCAACAAGATCGGGTTGACATGCGATGTTGTTTTCTTTGCGGTCAACATGGTCATGCAGTGAGAAATTATGGACAGCAGAAATTTCAATATCTTCATCTTTTTGTCAAAAACCATTCCAAACCGGTTCCTTTGATAAAGGAGATTTTGAAATGACCTGTATCGTATGACGATGATACTCACATCATTATCTCAAACGTGAATCCTCGAAAGGTTGTTCATGTAAATGAAACTCATGGTTACATTACACCTAAGTTTATTCCAACCGAACCATTGTGCAAGAATGAGAATTCAAATGTAGTTCAAGCTGCGTATCTAAGACGAAAGTCTAAGAAACCTGTAACTTTTCTCAAGTTGCTGAACAACAGTTGAGTTCAACTAAGTTTAACTTTTCTCAAGAAAAACAAAAGGTGCCCAAGACTGAGGCCTAGGCTTCCTTTTTGAACTAATCACTTTATTTTGTGTGTAGGGTACATCCAAGACTATCTCTTGTGAAAACTGGATCATGGATAGTGGATGTTCTCGTCATATTACTGGAAATCTCGACCTTTTAACAAATGTGCGAAATATTCAAGGGGGTTATGTGGCGTTTGTTGGAATTTCGTATGCCCGAGACACTTATTTAGATTAATGTGGCTAACTGTGCTTGATCCAAGTCGGGTCATACCCAATAACGAGCTAGATAGACACCGGATTGTATTTGTTTAAGATATGATCTTTAAACGAATACCGAACACAAAGTTTAGGAAATCGGTTTTTCTGAAAAATTGCACTTGAAAGATTAAAATAAATAATTTGGATTATTTATTTATTTAATTATTTAATTGGTTAAATAATTAAGAAAAGATTATAAAATAGTTTTATAATAGTGTAGGCTAGTTTTATATATATATATATATATATAAATGAAACAAAAAAAAAAAAAAAAAAAAAAAAAAAACAAGAGAGAGTGTGGCCGGTTGGGTGGGACCCACCACCACCCCAACAAACCAATATTGTGTTGTGACTCTTGGACATTTTTTGATATAAACACCCACTAGCTACACATGCAAACTTGTCTTGTCTTTCAAATTGAAGTGCAATAAAAAAAAAACTCTCCTCTCTCCCTCTCCCTAAGGTTCGGCCGAAACAAGGAAAGGAAGGAGGGCTCGGGTGGTCGGTTTCTCGTGTTCTCGTCCTAACACTCGTCCGGTGTTGCTCGTGGGTATCACCTCTTGAGGCATCCTACTCTTGGAGGCTAGCCCATCTTCCTCTTCATATCATCCTACTCTTTTGAGGTAAAAGAGTTATTATATTTTTACATATTGTTAGCCTATTGTTCTTGTAGATTGATCCTATTTCGGGTTTTAGCCTTGTTACATATTGGTATGTTTCATAAAATTAACAATAGGTTGTAAATATTATCATGCTTCCGTTGCTAGATTAGTGAAAATGTTTCAACTAATACTCTAAAATAGATGCTAAAACCCAACAATTGGCATCAAGAGCCGGTTACAAGGACATAGGTTTACTTTTAGTTTTTCCCCTTTGGTTTTATAAAATTAACATGCATGAGATTTTATAAAACCCAAGATCTTAACATATGGATGTTAAAGTTCAAAAAAAAAAAAAAAAAAAATTTGTTTTTTGGCCAAATGGGCCGAAACCCATTTGGGCCGTGAGGTTAAAATGGGCCGAAGCCCTTTGGGCCGGCGTTTTTTTTTTAATTGGGCCGAAGCCCAATAACTTTTGTTGGGCCGAAGCCCAATAACAACCGTGAGGGGTTTTTTTTTTTGTCTTTAAATATATATAAGGATATGTATTTATTTGTAAGTTAGTCCCCAAACCGAGCCTAGACCGATGTGGATGTTGTGATTGTGTGTTGTGATTTATCTATATTATTACTCATTTGGAATGTAATAGTAATTATGGCTTGTATTTATTTTTACAAATGGTTGTAATAGTAAATAGGTTGTTTGTAATTTTCTTTATTTTAGACCAAATGTATTAGGATATATTTGTTGTAAATTGAAGAATTACAAGATTTTGGTGGATTGGGCCTATTGGGCTTATTTGGGTTAATTGGGCCTCACAAGCCGATTTGGGATTCAAAGCCCATTAAAGCCCAAATTTACCTTTTAGGCCCAAGGAAGCTTATGGAAGTCCAAGGCCCACTAAAAAGCCCAAGTTGAAATCACAACAAATTAAAGAGGAGACACTTGTAGCATTGGATGCAAGATCAAGTGGGAGCATATCACTCATCCTTGTGTCATGTTATGTCCCTTAGGATAAGACTAGGACACACACTTGTTTCGGCCAACAAGTGTGGTCCGCTTAGAGGCTCGTGTTTATGGTTGACCTTATGGTGTTTGTATGCTTGTTTGATTGTGTTTGAATGGTAGATATAGGATATCAATCCGTCACATAGATCTTATAAAACAAACATATAAAATGGGTTCTAATAATTATTGGTAATTGACGTGACACGTAGTATTTATAAAATAATTAAATAGCCGTCTCACGCCTATAATAAAAATGGTTTTATTATAATTAGAACCGGTGAAAATCGTTTTCATTTAACCATGTTACTAAATGCATGTTAGAACATGGTAAATAAGTTTCCTAAATCTAGAATATTGGAAAACTTAAAATCCCTTTTTCTTAATTACCAAGGAAACAAGTCTAAACACCATCCTTTTGTATAACACTTAACGTATTAGGGAACTTTAAATGGGATAAAGGTCACCTAACCATTTCAAGCAAACTAATATACTTAGGGTAATATTAACATATTTGTGGGATAAAGGTCACCTAACCACTTGTATGTTAATCTTACATGTTTATGCAAGTAGGACGACTTGAATTGGAAACCATGTGATAAAGGTCACCTAAGCATGGGATCCAATGGTGTTGATGGGATAAACATGCCAACACGAAATAAGGATTTCGAATGGTCCCATACCTCTAGAAGTTGCAAAGGGTTGCAATTGTCAAGGTTGACTACCTTGTTAAATCAAATGACGGGATAAAGGTCACCTAACCGAAATTTGATTTATCGTTGGATTCTAGAATTTAATTATTATTTAAAATGTGGTATAAAAGGGTATTAATAATTAAAATTGTTTATAATACTAAAATAGAACTTTGTTAAATTTTGTAGATGGCCGCTAACAATGCAAACACCTCTACCCATAACACCCGTAACCTATCCTTAAGAACCATCCTTGAAAAGGATCGTCTAAACCATAATAACTTTATGGATTGGTATCGCAACTTGAGAATAGTTCTCAAGCAAGAAGAGATATCATATGTCTTAGACGATCCCATTCCCGACGAGCCTAACGTGGAAGATGAGGAGGCTTATAACGATTGGGTCACGTACACCAAAGATTCGGTACAAGCCTCTTGCCTCATGTTAGCAACTATGATTCCCGAAATCCAAAAGGATTTCGAGCATCATGGGGCATACGACATGATAACTCAATTGAAGGAAATGTTCCTTCAACAAGCTAGAGCGGAACGTTTCGAAACGGTTCGAGCGTTTCATGCATGTCGTATGGAGGAAACCCAAAGCGTCTCATCTTATGTCCTAAAGATGAAAAGCTACATTGAAAAGCTTAATAGGTTGAATTGTCCCGTGTCTAATGAGTTGGCTACGGATTTGATCCTCAACTCATTAACCAAAAGGTTTGAAACTTTTGTCATGAATTATAACATGAATGGATGGGACAAAAGCATTGGTGAGCTTCACGCAATGCTAAGAACGGCCGAAGCGGGAATGGGTAAAAGGGTTTTACCCGTTCTAACAATCAATGAAGGCAAAAGGGGACATAACTTCAACCCCAAAGCAAGTGTTGCTAAGGGCAAGGGCCACGTCCAAGGAAAGGGAAAGAGGAAAGCCATCACGCCCTACAAACCGAAGGAAAAGAAGCAAAAGGTTGCGACGCAAGATCCATGCTTTGAGTGTGGAGAGATAGGTCATTGGAAAAGGAATTGTCCGACCTATCTCAAAGCGTTAAAAGATAAGAGGGATGCGGAGCAAACCTCAGGTATTATCTTTACTATATATGTTGAACTAAATGTTATTTCTTCAAATACATGGGTACTTGATACCGGATGTGGAACTCACATTTGCAATTTGTTGCAGGGGTTCAAAAGAAGTAAGCAACTCAACAAAGGGGACATTAGTCTCTTTATGGGCAATGGAGCAAGAGTTGAAGTCCAAGCTCAAGGAGACTACATGTTAAAGCTTCCAAGTGGTTTGGAAGTAATTTTGAAAAATGTTTTGTATGCTCCTAAGTTAAGGAGAAACATTATTTCCGTGTCCCTTTTAAAACAATGTGGCTTTGATCTTAAGTTTATTGATTATGATATTCATGTTTTGATGAATGGCATATTTTACTTTAAAGCTATACCCATGAATGGTATATATGAAATAGATCAAAGTGGTATGTCACATAGTAGTTCAATGTATAATGTCAACACCAAGAAACTCAAGAAGGACTTGGGTGATTCCTATCTTTGGCATTGTCGCCTTGGACATATAAGCAAGAATCGCATGCAAACTCTTCGCAAGAGTGGTATTCTAGAAACCAATGAGTTTGATTCATTTGATGTATGTGAATCTTGTTTACAAGGCAAAATGACAAAGCAACCCTTTAATAAAACTTTTGAAAGGTCAAAAGAATTATTAGGTATCATACATTCGGATGTATGTGGTCCTTTTAGACCAATGACTAGGAATGGTGAAAGATACTTCATTACCTTTATTGACGATTATAGTCGATATGGTTATGTGTACTTAATGAAACACAAAGATGAAGCTTTTGAAATGTTCAAAGACTTCAAAGCTGAAGTAGAAAGACAACTCAAAACAACAATCAAAGTACTTCGTAGTGATAGAGGAGGAGAATATCTAAGTGGTGTTTTTCAAGATCATCTTAAGAGTTGTGGAATTATTTCACAACTTACTCCACCTGGAACACCACAACATAATGGTGTGTCTGAAAGGAGAAATCGTACCCTATTAGATATGGTTCGATCAATGATGGCTAGAAGCACTTTACCTCTATCATTTTGGGGCTATGCTTTACTTTCCGCTGTTCGCATATTGAATATGGCTCCAACCAAGAAAGTGGAGAAGACACCTTTTGAAGTATGGCATGGAAAGGCTCCATCGCTATCATTCTTAAAAGTTTGGGGTTGTGAAGCTTATGTAAAGCAATACACCCCAAACAAATTAGAAGTCCGATCCACTAAGTGTATCTTTATAGGTTATCCTAAAGATGATTTAGGATATTACTTTTACGATCCTAGTGAGCAAAATGTTATTATTGCTCGAAAGGGTAAGTTCTTGGAAACTAAGTTCCTTGAGGAAGGAACTAATAGTAGAACAGTGAAATTTGATGAGGATCAAGAATCACAAGATGATACACAATTGGTTGATACTAGCACTCAACAAGAGGTTGTTGAAAGTGATCAAGTGGTTGATCAAAACACACAAAACGTTCGCAGATCTGGTAGAATTAGCAATCCACCTGAAAAATATGGATTTTTTGTAGAAGGTTGCTACGTGGTAGATTCGGATGAACCGACCACATACCGTGATGCAATGTCCAAGAATGATTGTGACAAATGGCTTGAAGCCATGAATGTTGAGATGCAATCCATGTATGACAACCGAGTTTGGGAATTGGTTGAACCACCACTCAACTCCAAAGCTGTTGGAAGTAAGTGGGTTTTCAAAAGGAAAACTGATATGCATGGAAACTTGGATACTTATAAAGCAAGACTTGTAGCTAAGGGTTTCACTCAAACTCAAGGGGTTGATTATGATGAAACTTTTTCGCCTGTGGCAATGCTTAAGTCTATTAGGATATTATTTGCCATAGCTGCACATTATGATTATGAAATCTGGCAAATGGATGTCAAGACCGCTTTCCTAAATGGATATCTTGAGGAAGATGTCTATATGGTTCAGCCTGAAGGTTTTGTCGATCCAAAACATCCTAATAAAGTATGCAAGTTAAAGAAATCAATCTATGGATTGAAACAAGCATCTAGAACTTGGAATCATCGTTTTGATGAAGAAATCAAAAGTTTTGGGTTCATCAAAAACGCTGATGAGGCTTGTGTGTATAAGAAAGCTAGTGGGAGTATAATTACCTTCTTAGTATTGTATGTCGATGACATTCTACTATTTGGAAATGACATTCCAACCATGGAAAGCGTTAAGGCTTGGCTTGGAAGTAGATTTTCCATCAAGGATCTTGGTGAAGCTGCCTATATTTTGGGAATAAAGATCTATAGGGATAGGTCAAGGCGCTTGATAGGTTTGAACCAAAGTACATACATTGATAAGATCTTGAAAAGGTTCAAGATGGAAAACTCCAAGAAAGGTTTTGTACCTATTCAAAGAGGGACCATATTGAGTTCAGCTCAATGTCCAAGCTCAAAGGGTGAGCAAGAGACGATGAAACAAATCCCATATGCTTCTGCTATAGGATCCATCATGTATGCGATGATATGTACTAGACCGGATGTGTCATGCGCTTTGAGCATGACAAGCAGATATCAACAGAATCCAGGAAACAGTCATTGGATGGCTGTTAAGAGCATATTGAAATACCTTAGGAGAACTAAGGATATGTTTCTGATATATGGATCTGGTGAGGAGGAACTCGCTATAAAAGGTTACACGGATGCGAGCTTCCAAACTGATCGAGATGATTCTCGATCACAGTCTGGGTATGTGTTCACTCTTAATGGAGGAGCTGTCTCTTGGAAGAGCTCAAAACAGGAAGTGGTAGCATTGTCCACTACAGAATCAGAATACATCGCCGCTTCATTGGCAGCTCAGGAAGCTGCATGGTTGAAGAAATTCATTACTGATCTAGGGGTGGTCTCTTCCATTCAAGACCCCCTAGAAATCTTTTGTGACAACGAGGGTGCGATTGCACAAATCAAGGAACCTCGTTCGCACCAAAAGACAAGGCACATAGAGCGGAGATTCAACTACATAAGGGATGAAGTTGAAAAAGGAAAGATATGTATTCGCAAAGTTGGAACTGATCAAAATCTTGCGGATCCATTCACGAAGCTCCTAGAAAGACCGAAACATGAGCGTCATGCGAGTGGCTTAGGACTCCGATATTCTAGTAATTGGATTTGATCTATTTTGTATTTACGTTTAAAAGACTTTTGTAATTTAACTCTTTTATATGATTATGGAATCTTGAGTTAAATTCTAATTTTGCATGTTTAATCCATGAATAAGTTATCTTATTCTAAAAGTCCGTAGTCGATCACATTTGTGGGAACAAATATGAAGCAAGACTATTATGAACTAGGATTGGTGGATATTCATAAGGAATGAATATGGAGCATAGGTTTGCTGCCAAGGTTCATAGATATTTGTGGGATACGAATATTGGACTGACCCGCTCTCAATATTACTACATGGAGTCAATGGACCTGATCATTAGTAATTTTGAGTAAAGGAGAATTTCATATTATCCTTAGACCTGAGATGTATACTGGGTCTTGATTTTCACCAAGTATTACACTTTGACTCTGCCCTTCGCTATTCGTAAAAGATGGTACATAAGGATGAACTCAGGTGGAGTATAAAGTGATAGTGAGAGGCGTATACAGTCAAGATGGAATTTGTTCCTCTTATGTGTTGAGAGTTTAGATGTCTAAGGCCTGATAAAGTTGAATTGTAAAGAGAATGATCGCCTATGTCTCTTAGATCCAACATGACATCTAGTAACAAAGGGATATAATGATTGATTCACCTAAATCATTTTCAAGTAGGGTACTTGGAGAGGATGATGTTATTGAATGACACTTCGTCAAACACATTAGGGGTGGTGGACCGAGTTAGGCGGGATTCACCACTAGCATTAATTATCTACGTATCTCGTTCAAGTGGGAGATTGTTGGAATTTCGTATGCCCGAGACACTTATTTAGATTAATGTGGCTAACTGTGCTTGATCCAAGTCGGGTCATACCCAATAACGAGCTAGATAGACACCGGATTGTATTTGTTTAAGATATGATCTTTAAACGAATACCGAACACAAAGTTTAGGAAATCGGTTTTTCTGAAAAATTGCACTTGAAAGATTAAAATAAATAATTTGGATTATTTATTTATTTAATTATTTAATTGGTTAAATAATTAAGAAAAGATTATAAAATAGTTTTATAATAGTGTAGGCTAGTTTTATATATATATATATATATATAAATGAAACAAAAAAAAAAAAAAAAAAAAAAAAAAACAAGAGAGAGTGTGGCCGGTTGGGTGGGACCCACCACCACCCCAACAAACCAATATTGTGTTGTGACTCTTGGACATTTTTTGATATAAACACCCACTAGCTACACATGCAAACTTGTCTTGTCTTTCAAATTGAAGTGCAATAAAAAAAAAACTCTCCTCTCTCCCTCTCCCTAAGGTTCGGCCGAAACAAGGAAAGGAAGGAGGGCTCGGGTGGTCGGTTTCTCGTGTTCTCGTCCTAACACTCGTCCGGTGTTGCTCGTGGGTATCACCTCTTGAGGCATCCTACTCTTGGAGGCTAGCCCATCTTCCTCTTCATATCATCCTACTCTTTTGAGGTAAAAGAGTTATTATATTTTTACATATTGTTAGCCTATTGTTCTTGTAGATTGATCCTATTTCGGGTTTTAGCCTTGTTACATATTGGTATGTTTCATAAAATTAACAATAGGTTGTAAATATTATCATGCTTCCGTTGCTAGATTAGTGAAAATGTTTCAACTAATACTCTAAAATAGATGCTAAAACCCAACAGCGTTCGCTGGGAATTCTGGGGGTATGATTACACAGGAAGGTGATGTTTCAATGGTCATATTAATTTTGAGAAAGTCAATTATTGTGACAAGGTAGACCATAATTTATTGAGTGTGTCGCAAATCTGTGACAAGCAATACACTACAATATTTACAGATAAAGAGTGTCTGATTTTAAAACCGGGGTATGTGATTCCCGAGGACATGGTTATCATGCGATCACCTCGATCAAATGATATTTATGTCTTAAATATGAGATCTAAAGTATTAACATCGATCGAAACATGTTTTGTCTCGAAAGCAACCGAGAAAGATTCTATTATATGGCATCGTAGAATGGGTCACATACATGTTCGTAAGATGAACTATGTAATGGCAAATGACCTAGTTGAAGGTGTGTCTTTGAAGAATTTTAAGTTATCCGATCACTGTGTTGCTTGCAAAATGGGCAAACAGAAGAAAAAGTCACACCCTTCTAAGTTATTAAATTCCATCGATACTCCTCTTGAGTGACTTCATATAGATCTTTTCGGTCCAGTAAATCGTGCCAGTATTTATGGAGATTGGTATTGCCTGGTAGTTACTGATGATTATTCATGATATTCATGGGTCTTGTTTATAAGTTCGAAAGATCAAACACCAGTTCTCGTTCAAAATATACTCACTAAGATTGAATCACTATACAAACAAAAAGTGAGGAGAATTCGAAGTGACAATGGTCCTGAATTTAAAAATACTGTATTGGATTTCTTTTGTTTACAAAAGGGAATTCATCGAGAATACAGTGCTCCATACGTACCACAACAAAACGGTGTTGCTGAACGAAAGAATAGAACGTTGATTGAAGCTGATAGAACGATGCTTGCTGACTCAAAACTTCCTATCCATTTTTGGAATGAGGCGGTGAATACGGCTTGTTATACACTCAATCTAGTTCTAACTGTTAAGAGACTCAAGAAGACCAGTTATGAGCTGTTTAATAATCGTAAACCTAATTTAAAATACTTGGAACCATTTGGGTGTCCTTGCACGATGTTGAAAAAGGACGTGAGAAAGTTTGATGAAAAAGCCATTGAAGGGTATTTCTTGGGTTATGCTTCTCCAAAGAAACCAGTATTTAACTTTACGTCTGGTTGTGTTGAAGAATGGTACAATGTGGACTGTCAAAAGTACACTACTCCTTCTCAAGGGAAAGGTCAGGACTGGATATTTGACTATGATGGCTTATTCAATTCGTTTACTCCAACAACTGATCAACCAGATGAAGATTTAGTCCGTGCTTATTTTGAAGAACAATTGGTAATTCCAAGATTTCAAGTTCTAATGATGTTGAAGTTCAATCGATGCTCCAACAGAAGATCGTGATAATGATTCTCCAGTTCTCTTCGATAACACCTCTACTTCATCTGATGATACTCCAGCTGTTGATCAAGTTATCGAACTTGATAGTGATGTTTCATCTCACGACCTGGGTGAACACTACACTAATTTATTTGAAACTGTTGATTTTCCTGAGAATCCGACTCTTAGGATTCATAATTATCACCCGAAAGAAAACATTATTGGAGAACTTGACGTGGGAGTTCAAACACGACATCAAGTTGCTTCATTAAGTGAGAATAATGTATTGTGTGCTTATGCTGACTTACACTCGTCTGGGATTGTAAATCTTGCTAAATTCACTTGCTTTCTATCACAAGTTGAACCAACGACTCGTCGTATGGCACTTCAAGATTCCTCTTGGGTAGAAGCCATGCAAGAAGAATTACAGCAATTTGCACGTTTGGGTGTTTGGGATCTTATCGATAAACCTGCTAGAGTCAAGAAGGCGATTCCAACTAAGTGGGTATATAAGTGTAAGAAAGACGGTCGTGGGGTGATAGTGAGAAACAAGGCACGTTTAGTGGTGCAAGGTTTTCATCAGCAAGAGGGT
Organism: Bidens hawaiensis; assembly: GCF_021521415.1. NCBI lineage: Eukaryota > Viridiplantae > Streptophyta > Magnoliopsida > Asterales > Asteraceae > Bidens > Bidens hawaiensis. Next base: position 2,192,462 of record NW_027491061.1, read on the forward strand.
ATTGATTACACTGAGTACATGCTCTTGTTGCAAGATTGGAGTCTATACGAATTTTTCTAGCCTATGCAACTTTTAAAAACATCAAAGTCTACCAAATGGATGTCAAAAGTGCTTTTCTCTATGGTGAGCTTCATGAGGAAGTGTTTGTTTTACAGCCTCCGGGTTTTGAAGATCCTGATTTTCCTGACCGAGTTTACCGATTAAACAAGGCATTATATGGTCTACATCAAGCCCCGAGAGCTTGGTATGGCACGCTCGCCGACCATATGATGGATAATGGTTTCAAACGTGGGACTGTTGACTACACTTTGTTTTATAAAAATATTGGTGACGATCTCCTCCTTGTCCAGATTTATGTAAATGACAAAATCTTTGGGTCAACAAACGACGCGTTGTGTAAGGAGTTCGAGAAATCAATGCTAATAAAGTTCGAGATGAGTTCGATGGGAGAGATGAATTTTTTTCTTAGGGTTGCAGGTTCATCAGTCTGCGAAAGGAATTTTCATTCATCAGACAAAATATGTGAACGACGTCTTGAGCCGATTCAAGATTACTGCCGGAAAAATCCCTTCTACTCCTCTCCCCGTGGGTCACAATTTATCACCGGATGAATTGGAGGATACTGTCGATCCTACCCTCTATCGAGCTATGATTGGTTCTTTGATGTATCTTACTGCTTCTCGACCCGATATAATGTTTGTTGTTTGTCTATGTGCTAGGTACCAAGCTAGTCCCCGAGTGACTCACCTGGCAGCGGTCAAACGTATTCTTCAATATCTTAGGGGCAATCCTGACACCGGGTTATGGTATCCCAAATACGATACTTTTGATCTTACCGCTTATTCTGACTCAGATTATGGAGGATGCAAGATTAATTTCAAGTCTACCACAGTGGGATGTCAATTCTTAGGAAGCCGGCTTGTTTCCTGGCTGTGTAAGAAGCAGACAACGGTCTCCACTTCAACCGCCGAAGCTGAGTATGTTGCACCATCGAGTTGCTGTTCCCAGGTTTTGTGGATACAACAACATATTCGCGACTACGGTTTGAAGTTTCTTACTACTCCCATTCTAATTGATAATTCTGCTGCCATTAGCATCACCAAAAATCCCATACAACACTCTAAAACGAAACATATCGAAATTCGATATCATTTCATACGGGATTGTTTTGAAAAGAAATTAATTGATCTTGAGAAAGTACATATCGATTTTCAAAAAGCTGGCTTATTTACCAAGGCATTTGATAAAACACGTTTTCAATTTTTGCTTGGTTTAAATGACTTAAAGGCCCTTGCTGATATCCTAAAACTAGAATAATTTTTTTTATTTTAAGTTTTTTTTTATTTTAAATTTTCTTTTGGTTTTGGCTTTTAGGGGGTGAAATTGAAAATACAAAAAGAATGTGCATTTCGTTTGTATAGATAAAATTCAAAAAAATTAAAAGTTTAAAAACTTCAAAAATAGTGTGTTTTCATGTCTTTAGTTTTCATGTCTATTAAATTTTCAAAATTTGAAAAATCCAAAACATCTTAAAAATTTGAAAAATCAAAAAGATTGTGAATTTCTCGTTTGTAAAGAAAAATCCAAAAAGACAAAAAGATTGTGTTTTTTAGTATGTAAAGAGAAAAATCAAAAAGTTTTTTGCTTACGCTCGCTGAAAATTATGTCGGTTATTTAAGTTTGTGGAGAATGCTTGCATGTTTTTGTCCTGTTATCTACTTGTAGATAAATAGGATAGTCATTAATTTATAAACTTAAAGTAACTAAGGCGATTAAATTTTATTTTTATTTTATGCTCCTCAAAATTTTGAGTTTTTGAAGCAAAAAGAGAAAATGATAGTACATTGATTGTTTGACCCGAAATTCAGCAAGAAATAAGCTTAAAAGACTGAGTGCTTAATCATTGGTGTATTGATAGGTCTTAAACAAGCCGTTAGAGTAAAATATGTGATATAAACATAAAGAAAAGCCAAATTGAAAGAGGTGTTAGTCTCTAGCAAAAATCTTGGTAAGGATGGCAGAAATGTAATAACCTGTCATACTCAAGCCTTATAGCTTGTTGATCACCCAAAAATATAATAAAGCAAATAACAAGCGTTAGGATTATGGATACTGTGAGTCTTTATGTAGCTTAATCATCTGGGTATTTATAAGCATGATTATTTTACTCGCTTTTAGAGCAAACCCAAAGTCATTAAACTTAATCACTGCTGTACTCCGTAAAATCTAAATTACTGACTTGATCAAAATCCGCTGTTAGTCATACATGTGTTCCTCCCTTGCGCGCGTCTCAAATCCAATAAGAAACGGACCCCAGGGGATACAATGTATGTAAGCCAACAGATGGACTCGTGCATACTCACTCACAGTAAAGGAAACTTAATGCATTGCTCAAAAGTTGTAAAATTCTAAAAATTTTGATCAATACTATAATGGTTTAAGTCAAGTTGGGGTGATTTGGCAGAAATCAAATTAAGCTTGAATCGAGATTAGAGGCTGATAGTTTCTGATATTCTGTGCGCTAATTGAACCATTAATCATATCACAAAAATGCTTGAAGGCTTGTTATAATATTTAAGTGGACAACAATATCAATGACCGACTTAATGCCAGTCATAATATCGCTGAAATATAAAACTGTGATGGAAGGACAATTCAGTCAATATGATTGTTTGCTCAAACTCAACAAAAATCCAAAAATATGTACTACTTTTGATAAAAACAGACAAAAATACAAAAACATTTCTTATTCTACGTTTTGGTTTCGGATATTTCTTTTGTAAATATTTCATATCAAAAGATCAAAATACAAAAAGATTTTGCATATCATTTTATTTAATTCATATAAGCTATCGTTTTCAAAATGTGAAACGATTTTAGGTATTTGATTATCGAGGTATGGGAACTCAGTAATTCACTTAAGTTATTTTGGGTAATTATTCAAATATTTAATTATTTATTCAAATATTTATTTGATTTATTAATTAATTTTATTCTTTATTATTTAAATTCATTATTTATTGATTAATTAATTAAATTTTATTTAATTAAATTTTATTTAATAAGTAACTCGTTAATTTATGAATAACGAATTAGTTCATTTTAACGAATTAAATCTTAGTTCGTTACCCTAATTCGCTTCTGCACTCTGTAACGAATGACTTCAATTCGTTATACATATGTTAACGAATTAGACAATAATTAAAATCCGATTCGTCAAGACACGTGTTAGTTTAGCATTAACGAATCATCTGATTCGTTAAGACAAAATTTAACGAATCATTTGATTCGTTAATTCAAATTTCAAACGAATCATCTGATTCATTACATTGGAAAGCGTGTTATGTCAGACTATATAGGGAATGTGAGGGTGGTTTGTCACTTTATTCATTCTTCATCTTCCTTATACACAAAGTTACTCTGCTCAAATTTTTCAGAATATTTGATATTCAGTTTTCTGTGTTTTGATCATTTATTCGTGTTTGTAAGGTAATACTGATCACAACGCAATCATTTTCGTCAAATCTTACAAGGGTTTGATGGGTTAATTATGCTATTTTGATATTGGGTGTTTGAGGTTTCTTTAAATCTTAACTGTTATGTAATGGACCCATTTTTGTTACCATTATCATCGGAATGTATTTCCGAGATCCATGGTGATCTTAGATCATGTTTTGATTGTCGATTGCTGGTTTAATTATTGATGATTATTATCGGGTTTTTTATACTTTGCTTAAAACCCTAATTAATTGGTTTTATACAATGTGTTGAAAATCCAAATCAATACCATTCAAATCACAATGTGTTTCCGAGATCCTTGTGGTCATTTTTTTGGATATCCATCGACGATTATGGGGTATTTGATTTCAGAGTTGCTAATTTGACTTTGGTGTTCTTGGTTAATTTTGATCTTGACCAGTGAAGTCAAAGATTAAGCCATTTTTGGCCATTCGTTATACATAGCGAATTGGGACTCTTTCGTGTCCAATTCGGTAAGTAATTCAAACGAATTAGAATAGCGAATCAATTTCTCTTAGCGAATCAGATGTATTCGATATTTATAACGAACTAGGTGTTAGTTCGTTACTTTATAATAGTAATTCGCTATTTCTTATTCGTTATTTATTTACTTGATAGCGAAACAGTTGATTCGTTACAATATTATAACGAATCAGACTGCTTCTTTAACGAATGACATTTCACATTCAATTATTTAAATATTGTAAAATTGATAATACATTCCAATGATCTAACCGCGTCGATACATCGATTATACACACGAGATCTATATTTTAATTAAATACATAGTTTATTGATGTATACTTAAGAATTCAAATGTTATAAAACTTGTGTTTATAAATTTTCATATTGCTGATCTTCCATATTATTTATCCAGTATTATGGCTGATCAACTGGACCAAGATCCACCAGTTGCTGAGCAACAAGAACAACAACAACAACAAGTTCTACCGTTATTGCCATACGACAAGAAACACAATATTTGTGCCTTCGTTGGTACAAATTTTGCAGATGAAAATCTCTTTGGAGGATTATTAGAGTTTCTTCGTTGTTCACGTATTCACTACTCTATCACTGCTGATCCTGAAGTCCGTCTCAGTATTGTTCGTCAATTCTGGAGTACAACAAGATACATTGAAGTTGAGAACCATATCACTGCCACAATCAACCAAACGCCTATTACTGTTGATATTAGTGTGATTCGACGAGTTCTTCGTTTTGGTGATACTGACGATTATCCATGTGAATTTGATAAAGAGCTGATCAAAGGACTGTTTCGTCGTGTATTTTATGGAGGTGACATTGGAGAATCTATGTATAACAAGAATGGGTTGTGTCCTACTTAGAAGTATCTCTTACATGTGTTAATCCATTGCCTGGGAGGACGGAAAGGAGAGTTTGATGAATGCCGTGTTATGTTACAGTCAGCTTTTGTAGCACTCGTTCTTAATAAGCAGTTTAATTTTTCAGAGTTAATATTCTATCATCTTAAAGTGTCTGCAAATGTGTCAGAAGAAGAAGTTCCTGATGTATCCAAGGTTCCTTCAGATAATTATTCAAGACCCGATTCCAAATTTTGTCATCGATCAATATCGTCAAACAGACATGCTTTTGAATCTTTTTCATTTGTATGAAAATCAAATGTCTGCTGACCGCCTGAATAAAGAACGACTCATGGAAAATCAGAAGAAATTGATGGGCTATGTCTCCTTTTGTCAGAAGGAAACGAAAGCCCTACTTGAGATTGTTACGTCTCAATGGGTGAAGCTGAAAGAACAAGAGGATCTCATTCTGAAACTCACGTGTAAAGAAGATGTGTTGAAAAAGTTGAAGAATGAAGATGAGGAGGACCCTGATGCTTCAGGTGCTGGAGGTAATGAGCCGAAACAATCTCACGGTTCTTCCTATGGTGCAGGTACTAGTGGAGCTGGTGATTTGGGCAAGCAGATTATTGTTTATCATGATACGACTGCTGCAAAACCGATTGAGATGATCGAAGCTGACACTGTAATCTTTGTTGATGGATCGGGAGTGGTCAGGAGTGTGGTGAACCTGAATGAGATTGAAGTCGGGCAGTTTGTGCAACGGTCTCTAACATGAGAGCAGATTTCACTACTGCTTGGTTTGAATGATGAACAGTTGACCGTGCTAAAGGCAGAGCCGGATGTGGAAGTAGAGAATGAGGAGGAGATTTTGAATGATCCGACTATTCATATGAATACGGATTTTATTTATGTAGATGAAGAGGTCGAGGTTGAAGATGTGACAGCGGAGGAGTATCCTGACTTGTTTCAACACACAAATGTTGATCAAGGTGCTCCAGTATTTAATGAGCAAACGTTTAAAGCCGCTGAGGATAATCTGGAGAAGGTGTCTAAGGGTAAGAAGGTGGTTGATACGAGATTCAACTCAATTGAGAACCAGACTGATGCTGATATTGCAAGATGGTTTGGGTATCGAAGCAAGAGAACCGTAAGATTATTGAGGCATACAGATATGTAGATCAAGAGCAGAAGGACGAAGCTGCTACTCGTGCCAAAGCTAACCAAGTGACTTCATTCAAGAATGTGTCAAAGGTTCAAGGTAATATTGTTTCTTGGTTATATGATTCTGATCTTAAAGTATGCATTGTGAAATCGGAAAATGGGGTTCAATATTATGAGAAGATAATGGACGTGCTTACTTTACCGTGTTGGGATGTTCGTACCCTCGCGTTTCGTCCATTTATCAACCGGGGGGGGGGGGGGTGACCGGATAGCCGATTGGTTTCATCAACAATTGCTATTCCTGGTCAATTCTGGCTTCAAGTTCCTCAAGCCCCAGGTTCCAACCCGAAAACGTATAGATGAAATTGATCCAAGGACGGGTTGGAGAAAGTTGATTCTCAAAGTTAAGCCGCCAAAGACCATGTAGCGGGTAACAGTGAAGACTTTGAACCAACACATGCATCTTTCTTTCAACCGCTGGTATTACGATAACCGAACTGGCGAGGCCATCATTGTCATGGGCAAAGGTTTGAAGACTAAGCTGATCAAGATCAAAGATCCAATGTGGCTGGTTAACTTAACCGAGACCGACAATGACGTGCTACACAAGAACAAGATTTTGTTCGAGCGCAATGAAGACTATAATCTGGCTATGCAATTCCAACGCGTTGTGCGGTTTGTTATGAGAACGGGATTCATAGTTGCAGAGATTGGCAGTCCAAGCGTTTCAAGTAAAGTAAAGACAAAGAGCTCAAGACGAGGGGGTGTCTTTTAGTGAACGGTTTTGCGTCTCGAGTCTTTGTATTTATCGTTAATGGATTTATCGTTTATTTTATGTAATTAATAATTAAGTTATTAAGTTAGTTCGTTAATGTGTAGCCTAGTTCGTTAAGGATGTTTAACGAACTAGAGCTAGTTATTTGTCCCTCCTGATTCATTAAGGATCTTTAACGAGTCAGGGGGTGATTCGTTTAAGTTATTTCATTTAAGTTTATGTAACGAATTGGACGCTAGTTCGTTACGGGATGTGTAACGAAATGGATCCATCGTCTATTTATAGTGGCTTTAGTCCACAGTTAATTTAAGTTTGGAGGTTAACTTTAACGAATTGCTGTCCATAACTCTCTCAAGCTTCATCTTCATATTAATATTATCTATCACATACATACAACTAATATATACAGATATAACATACAATCAAGTGTAACAATGAACTAGATCCGTATTAGTTAATTATACATAGATCAGATCTGTGTTAGGATTGATTATCTAGTTCAAACAGTTCCACCTCCATTCAATAACAACTTTTTACGTAAAGTTGACAAAGAAAAGAGGGATAGTTATCTCAAGCAGTTTAGATAAGTGTTTGAAGACAAAGAGGAGTTTGTTGATCTATATAAGAAGGTTGAGGTAAATGAAGTGGGAGAATATGTTGTGAAGGAAGAAGTGAAAGAAGACAAGTCAATTGGAATTCAAGTATCTGAAGATGACTTTGAATATGAAGATCTAAATTCTGATGATTTAAGTGATTTGAGTGATCAAATCACCGATGAAGAAATTAAAGTTGCTGAAAGAGGAAGAAGATATAAGAAACCAGATTCAATTGAAAAGCTGCCACAACTGCCACCAGTGACACCAAAGATGAAGAAAATGAATGCAAGGCTTAGAAAAGAACATGTGTCTTTTGATATATGTGAAAGGTCTAAAGTCAGCTATAATGCAGTAAGACCCCCAAGAAAGGCAATGCTGCAAATAATCAAAGACAACAACAAGAAGAAGGTGGATGAAATAGTGGTATGTGAAACTTCATTCCAATTTACCCAGTCTTCTCAAGTCATGAAGTATTTGATATTGGGGAAGTGGAAACCATGGATGAGTATGAAAAGAGAAAATCAAGGCACAAGGGAAGCGTAGATGAAGAGCCTTTGAATATGAAGAAAATTATTTATGTCAAAGGAAAGGTTGAAAGAAATGATATCAAGATTGATGAATTTGTTCCTTTCTCAATTGACTTTGATGGTCTGAAGACACAAAAGACACTTGGAGTTGATCCACCAAGACCAAGTGAAAGGTTTAAGAAAGGAGTTGACCATGAAAAGTTCAAAGGAAAAGTGTGGTGCAAAAGATGTGATGAGTATGGCCATCACACTGACACATGCAATGGTAGACTCAACTTTAAACCATTCCATGTTCCAAATGAGACAAAGTTTGGACAAGACTTTGTTCTCTATAAATTGAAATATGAAGAATACTGTAAGGCCCGTTACCGGTGCCTCACATTTGGACGTTGGATTTACTTATAAACAGAGTTCAAATCATCAGAGTTAATAAAAACATTCGCGGAACATAAAAACTTTCATAAAACATTTCATAACAATCGAAAATCTGTCTTAAACAAACAACTTGTCTTTCAAAATCTAAGTAATTTAAACATAGCACGTCTTGAGTCTTCCGATGCCAGCCTCTTATTCAATGCCACGTGTCCCCTCAAGCGAGCTGCCTCATTCTACTCACCTACGTGCATACTAAAAGTCAACTACGTTGAGTGAGTTCTAGTTAATCACATAACATACGATACATTCATAACTACATACTTTCATACTTTCGTTTATAATATACTTACTTACCTTCACACTTTCTTTCATATACTACCTTACGTTTTAAAGAGCATTACGCCTTATAACTTTCGCATATATTATTAGGGTATGCGACCCTTTAACCTTCGCATATATTATTAGGTATGCAACCCTTTAATCCTCGCATATATTATTACGGTATGCAACCCTTTATCCTTCGCATATATTCTTAGGGTATGCAACCCTTTATCCTTCGCATATATTATTAGGGTATGCAACCCTTTAACCTTACCATACCTTTCATTATCATATCCATACCATTAATGCCATACACAACATAATCATACATACTCCCTTAGTCACATACACATACCATACATACCACACTATACTTACCTTAACAGTATGTGCAATACCCGAAGGTTGTTCACGTACTGTCAAGCATACATACATAACTATGACAATCGTCAATAAGGCATACACTTACCATTTAAGGTAAGTGTATTAACATTCACATCGAGCATGCACATAGCCCCGAAAACATAACAAGGAAATGGGGCTAGAAACTCACCTGAATTCGGTTACGTTCACCGTTTATCGTTATTCCCTTCCTGAGCTGTGCACGACTAACTGTATAACAATTACACGTATCAATTAAATATCACTATCCGTATCATCTTTCTAGTATAATTATTACCCACAACGAATGGGGGTCCGGGGGCAGCACCCTTGGCAGCGGGTTTCTAGGGGCGGCAGCCCCTAGCGGGGTCCAAGGGGCAGAGGCCCTGGCTGGGGTTAAGCTGGAAAAAATTTTATTTTCATTAACTGTCTTAACACATTTTCCATTAGGATTTTAATTAATTTTCTAATTCGTTAATCCATTCTCTAAAACGATTAAGCCTAATTCGTTATCTTTTAATCCCGGTTCGTTATCCTGATTCGTCTTTGATAAATCCCCATTCGTTATTCTGATTCGTCTACTTAACATCTGATTAGTCCTCTGATTCACTAACTTATCATGAAGAATTGGGTGAGTAACGAATCACTTGATTCGTTATCTTAACAGAACGAACTGGGTGAGCTACTTTGTTATCTTGACATAGCGAATGGATGGGTAACAAATCATCTGATTCGTTATCTTCATATAACGAAATGGTGAATAGCGAATCCTCCTGATTCGTTATCTTAACTTAACGAATTGCGCATGTTATTATCCAGACTTTGACTCGGGGTCAAAGTCAAAATTGATATGAACCATGAATAGTCAACAGACTCTCAGATCTGCGATTAACCCTCCAAATCTTGACGAAATAACATGATTTAGGTATCAATGAACTCTTATTCACGGCGCTAACAAACCCTAATCATCAAATCGGCCTATCATTCATGTTTAAAGGGTGCGATTTATGAATATATATTACGGGTTCTTTTAGGTTAACAATTAACCTATCAAATGTTAATCAATTCAGTAAGTTTGGATGTTTTGGATTCGTTATTAACATACTAAGACAGATCTATGATTTCTCAAACCAAACCGAACCTATATGAACGATTTCTAAATATAAACACACCTTAAACGAGTCGTTCTACGAACACGATCTGCTCTTGATGTTGTTTTGGTTTCTCACGACGATCTAGGACCAACAAGCTCGGGTTTTCGCCTTCGGATCTTGGTTCGGGTTTTAGTGTGTTTTCCAAGGTGTAGGCTATGGTGTAGAGATGGATAAAATGGAAAGGATTAGGGTTTAATGGGTTTTTATACTCCCTTAAGCCCATGGACCTAAGGCCTATTCCATCTTATATTCCATCTTCTAAAGTCCAAGCCCAACCGTGTAAAGTTATTATCTAAACCGATACACGACACAATATAAAATAAATGTAGGATATTACAAGTCTTCCCTCCTTAAAGAGGTTTCGTCCCCAAAACCTAACTATTACATAAACAAATTCGGGTAAAACTTGCGCATCTCATCCTCAGCTTCCCAAGTAGCATCTGAACCCTTGCGATGCTTCCATATCACTTTCACTAAAGGTATAACCTTGTGAATGAGTTGCTTTTCCTTGCGGTCAACTATCTCAATCGGTGCTCGATGTAATTCAACCGTTCATCAACCTCAATGTCCATTAATGGCACGTGAGACGTGTCATCAGCTAGACATTTTCTCAGATGAGAAACATGAAAGGTTGAATGAATTCCTTCTAACTCTTCTGGCAAATCCAGCTTATAGGCCACTTCACCTATGCGATCTATAATCTTAAACGGTCCATGTACCTCGGACTCAATTTCCCCCTCTTTCTAAAACGGATAATTCCTTTCCAAGGCGAGACTTTAAGCATCACATTGTCACCAACGTTAAACTCAATCGGTCGTCGCCGCTTATCAGCATAAGACTTTTGTCTGTCTTGAGCAGCTTTCATTCTTGCTTTAATCTGATCAAACTTTGAAGACGTTTCTTGAACCACTTCTAAACTTCCCATCTCCTTCTGACCAATCTCTCCCCAATATACCGGGGTTCTACATCGTCTACCGTAAAGCATCTCAAACGGTGGCATACCAATACTTGAATGGTAACTGTTGTTATAGGAGAACTCTGCTAGATGCAGGTGATCATCCGAACTTCCACCAAAGTCTAAAACACAAGCACATAGCATATCCTCAAGGGTTTGAATCGTCCTTTCAGACTGTCCATCTTTTTGAGGATGATACGCCGTACTGATGTTCAATCTGGTTCCCATGGCTTCATGGAACTTCTTCCAGAATCTCGAAGTAAACCGAGTGTCTCTATTAGATACGATCGATAGCGGTACTCCATGCTTAGATGCAACCTCTTTGATGAACAAACTTGCTAACGTTTCTGACGAGATGGCCTCTCGTGTAGGCAGAAAGTGAGCACTTTTGGTCAAATGGTCCACTATCACCCAAATAGTAACATGATGCTTTGCTGTACGAGGTAGCTTAGTTATGAAATCCATGGTGATGTGTTCCCATTTCCATTCTGGTATCTCTAGCGGTTGCATCTTTACATAAGGATTCTTGTGCTCTGCTTTGACTTGTAAACAAGTTAAGCACTTACTGACATAATCTACTACGTCATTCTTCATTCCTGGCCACCAGTAATCTCTTTTCAAATTTTGGTACATCTTTGTAGCCCCTGGATGAATCGAACATCTTGATTTATGAGCTTCATCTAAGATTCGACCTCTGAGATCTCCATGGCGTGGAATCCACATACGGTCAAATCTAGTCTTAACGCCATGAGTGATTTCCATCAACTCATCTTGCTGGCCATAAATCCTTTCTTTCTTAACTAACCCTTCATCTACTAGCACCTCTGACTGTACCTTGACAATCTTTTCAAAAAGACTTGAGTTCATAATTAGCTGATATGACTCCACTATTGCAAGGACTTCCTCATTCTTACGACTTAGCGCGTCGGTGACCACGTTAGCTTTACCAGGATAGTACTTAATGTCGCAGTCGTAATCCTTTATCAATTCTAACCACCTCCTCTGCCTCATTTTCAGCTCTTTCTACTTGAAGAAGTACTTTAAACTTTTGTGATCCGTATAAATAGTACACTTAGTACCATACAGGTAATGCCTCCATAACTTTAAGGCGTGCACTACCGCTGCTAGCTCTAAATCATGCGTCAGATAAGTACTGTCATGGACTTTCAACTGTCTAGACGCGTAAGCTATCACCTTTCCTTGCTGCATCAACACGCAACCTAACCCACGATGCGAAGCATCCGTACAAACAACCAAATCCTCGTTACCATCGGGTAAAACAAGGATTGGAGCTTGCGTGAGTCTCTTCTTTAACTCCTGAAAAGCCTCCTCTTGAAACTTACCCCAACTGAATACTATCGACTTTCAGATCATACCGGTCAACGGTGCGGCTATCTTGGAGAAACCTTCGATGAATCTCCTATAGTAGCCAGCTAACCCTAGGAAGCTTCGTATATCAGTCGGATTCTGAGGAGTCTTCCAATTCGTTATTGCCTCAATATTAGCTGGGTCCATGGTAATCCCTTCAGGATTTATCACGTGACCTAAAAATTGCACTTCTAGCAACCAGATTGCGCATTTCGAAAACTTAGCGTACAACTTCTCCTTCTTAAGAGTCTCCAATACCTCTCTCAGATGTTCTACATGATCAGATTCACTTCTGGAATAAATCAATATATCGTCGAAAATAACCGACTTATCCAACATTGGCCGACACACTCTATTCATCACGTCCATAAATGCTGCAGGAGCATTTGTTAGACCGGATGACATCACGAGGAACTCATAGTGTCCGTACCGCGTCCTAAACGCTGTCTTAGGAATGTCTGCCTCTTTCACCTTTAGCTGATGATAGCCTGATATGAGATCTATTCGCGAGAACCAACTTGAACCTTGTAGTTGGTCAAACAGATCATCAATTCTTGGCAGAGGATACCTATTATTTACCGTAAGCTTGTTCGACTCGCGATAGTCTATGCACATTCTCATACTTCCATCCTTCTTCTTCACGAATAACACTGGTGCACCCCACGGGGAAACACTTGGTCTAATAAAACCCTTGTTGAGGAGTTCTTGCAGTTGGGACATCAATTCTTTCATCTCAGATGGCGCTAGACGGTAAGGAGCTTTCGCTACGGGCTGGGCTCCTGATACTAAATCTATTTGGAATTCTATCTCTCGCTCCGGTGGCAACCCCGGAAGATCCTCAGGGAATACTTCTGGGTAGTCACGCACTATGGGAACATCTTTTATTTCTTTCGTCTCGGCTGTAGCGTTGACAACATACGCCAGGTAGGCACCGCACCCTCGTCTTAACAATCCTTCGGCTTTTATCATCGAAATGACATTAAACCCTAACTTTCCTTATCACCATAAACCGTCACCGCACTACCATCCAAGAACTTTAACCTTATTATCCTACTCTTACATACTATCTGAGCTTCATACTCAGACAACCAATCCATTCCCAAAACCACATCGAACCCTCCTAAGGTCATAACATACAAGGTAACAGGGAACTCATGTCCCTCTAACTCTATCTTACAGTCCTTAACCATTCTCATTATTTTAACCGATGTGTCATTAGCGGTTTCTACTGTGAAAGTTTCAGACACTCGACAACATTTCATTTTTGCTAATTTACTGAATGTTGTGGCTACGAAACTCTTGTTCGCACCTGAATCAAATAATACTGAAGCGGGTATACCGTTTACTAGAAACGTACCTGTCACGACATCTGGAATCTGCTTGGCTTGCTCTTGGGTCAGCATGTAGGCTCTGGTCCTTGGCCTAGATGGTTCAGCATCTTTCTTTCCGTTTCCTCCAGCTTCGTTACACTCTCTGGCCATGTGGCCTGTCTTACCACACCGGAAACATGTCGGTTTCTCACTGCACTCATGAGCATAGTGCCCCACCTTTCCGCACTTATAGCAGGCGTTTGACCCTACTCTACACTCTCCTCCATGCGCCTTTCCACATTTAAAACAAACATCTGATCCCTTACCCCACTTTCACTCGCCACTGTGCATTTTACCACACGTCATACACGATCTCTTCTCCCATACATTCTGCTTCTTATCCTTGGAGTTCCACAACTGAGTACCGGGTCGTTTGACATGACTGACCCACTTCTTATCTTTCTTCTCTTCTTCCACCACAACATCATCCACAGCCAGGTCTGCATAAACCATCTCTGCGAGCTCGACAGGAGAGTCAAAGGTAGCAGGTTTACTCGTCCTGACTAGCGTGCAGACTCTCTGTGGCAATCTTCTAATATAGCACTTGATCCTTTTAGTCTCAGTGTTAACCATATCGGGTACCAACCTCGACATTCGGTTGAATTCGGTGGTATACTCACGATGTGTCATCGTTCTGGCTTTCAGGTTCAGAAATTTCATCTCCGCTCTCTCAACCTCGGCGTCAACACAAAACTTCTTCATCACCAACTCCTTCAGATCCTCCCACTTCATAGCCTTAATCTCATCCCGGGTCTTCCTCTGTTCCAAAATTTCCCACCAATACATAGCTTCTTCTTCAGACGATTGGGTGGCATAACCGACAGCTTGATCGGGATGACACTCGCTAATGCGGATAATTTTATCCATGGCGGTTATCCATTGAAGGGTAGCGATTGCGTCTCCTAAACTAGTCAGCTTCGGCGGGTCACAACCCTTAAAGGACTTATAGTTGCAACCACCTCGTCCCCTCTTCCTATCATCAACCTTCACAGACCTTACCACACTAGAAGCCTCCCTCTCTTCTTCATCATCTTTCCTACCCTCTCATTCCGCCCTTTCAACAGTTCTCATGATCTCCAGCAGACCTCTCCGGTTTCATGTTCTTTACAGCAGTGGCTACAGCTTGTGCAATAGCTGCTTGGATTAAGGGATCGAGTTGGACCCCTTCATTGTTTTCAGGGTTTCTTCCAGCTGCGCTTTCTTCAGCTCCGGTGTTGAAAGCTGTTTTTACCGAAGGTCGTTGGACACGACGAGGCCTGCCACGACGTCCAGTGCGGCCTCCTGCTCCAACAACTGCCCTAGATCTAGCCATCGTATTCTGGAAAGGAAAACACAAACGTCATCACTCAAGGAACTATTTAGTACAAGGATAGTAAGGCTATTAGGTAATAACAATGGCCAGCTGTGATTAGCTGATCACGTTACTCTCCGTGTCCTATACACTTCCCTTCATGAGTCTATTTGTGCTGGTTCTACTCTTAAACAGTTAATCAATCAAACAATCAGGAAATCTTATCCCTACATACACATATCCTTTATTTAGTAGTTAAGCTAACATTAACATACATATTCCATCATACACTTTACCGTTACTGAGCTTGCTAGAGTGACACATGGCTATCTTGAACTGGCATCTTCTTTCTTCTCTTTCTTAAATCCCATTCTCTGTTCGAGTCTAGGCATGTAGGATGCCTAAATCTCTCGAACTTTTCTCTAATACCAACTTGTAAGGCCCCGTTACGGTGCCTCACATTTGGACGTTAGATTTACTTATAAACAGAGTTCTAATCATCAGAGTTAATAAAAACATTCGCGGAACATAAAAACTTTCATAAAACATTTCCTAACAATCGAAAATCTGTCTTAAACAAACAACTTGTCTTTCAAAAACTAAGTAATTTAAACATAGCACGTCTTGAGTCTTCTGATGCCAGCCTTTTATTCAATGCCACGTGTCCCCTCAAGCGAGCTGCCTCATTCTACTCACCTGCGTGCATACTAAAAGTCAACTACGTTGAGTGAGTTCTAGTTAATCACATAACATACGATACATTCATAACTACATACTTTCATTCTTTCGTTTATAATATACTTACTTACCTTCACACTTTCTTTCATATACTACCTTACGTTTTAAAGAGCATTACGCCCTATAACCTTCACATATATTATTAGGGTATGAAACCCATTAACCTTCGCATATATTATTAGGGTATGCAACCCTTTATCCCTCACATATATTATTAGGGTATGCAACCCTTTATCCTTCGCATATATTCTTAGGGTATGCAACCCTTTATCCTTCGCATATATTATTAGGGTATGCAACCCTTTAACCTTACCATACCTTTCATTATCATATCCATATCATTAATACCATACACAACATAATCGTACATACTCCCTTAGTCATATGCACATACCATACATACCACACTATACTTACCTTAACAGTATGTGCAATACCGGAAGGTCGTTCACGTACTGTCAAGCATACATACATAACTATCACAATCGTCAATAAGGTATACACTTACCATTAAGGTAAGTGTATTAACATTCACATCGAGTATGCACACAGCCCCGAAAACATAACAAGGAAACGGGGCTAGAAACTCACCTGAATTCGGTTATGTTCACCATTTATCGTTATTCCCTTCCTGAGCTGTGCACGACTAACTGTATAACAATTACACGTATCAATTAACTATCACTATCCATATCATCTTTATAGTCTAATTATTACCCACAACGAACGGGGGTCAGGGGGCAGCGCCCCTGGCAGCGGGTTTCTAGGTGCGGAAGCCCCTAGCGGGGTCCAAGATGCAGATCCCCTGGCTGGGGTTAAGCTGGAAAAATTTTATTTTTATTAACTGTCTTAACACATTTTCCATTAGGATTTTAATTTATTTTCTAATTCGTTAATCCATTCTCTATAACGAATTAAGCCTAATTCGTTATCTTTTAATCTCGGTTCGTTATCCTGATTCGTCGTTGATACATCCCCATTCGTTATTCTGATTCGTCTACTTAACATCTAATTAGTCCTCTGATTTGCTAACTTATCATGAAGAATTGGGTGAGTAACAAATCCCTTGATTCGTTATCTTAACAGAACGAACTGGGTGAGCTACTTCGTTATCTTGACATAGCGAATGGATGGGTAACGAATCACCTGATTACGAATTGGTGAATAGCGAGTCCTCCTGATTTGTTATCTTAACTTAACGAATTGCGCATGTTCTTATCCAGATTTTGACTCAGGGTTAAAGTCAAAATTGATATGAACCATGATTAGTCAACAGACTCTCAGATCTGCGATTAACCCTCCAAATATTGACGAAATAACATGATTTAGGTATCAATGAAATCGTATTCACAGCGCTAACAAACCTAATTATCAAATCGGCCTAATCATCAAATCGGCCTATCGTTCACGTTTCAAGCAAGAAAGACTATGTTATTCAAGAAAGTAACACTGAAGATTCTGAGTATGAGAGCACAAGTTCTTTTTTTGAAAACTCCAAGAGAGTGTGGATATGAAACTGAAGATTCAGATCACATAGAAATTACTCATGAAGACCCTAAACCCATATCACTCACTCCTAGTGCTGCCATCGAAATTGAATCTGATGATTTGCAAGTTGAAGTAGCTTGCACTTCATCATCAAACTAATCACTTTCTTTGTATTGTGCAGGAACAGTCCACTACACTAAATGAAGTATGGTATTTGGATAGTGGATGTTCTAGGAACATGACTTGTGACACGAGGTCACTTGTCAACTATGAAGAGAAGTTTGAGGGACCAGTGGCATTTGAAAGTGATGAGAATGGAGGAAAAATTTTGGAAAAGGAATTTTGACAAATGGCAAAGTTACTTTTGACAATGTTTTCTATGTTGAAGGGCTTCAATACAATCTTTTAAGCATATCCCAGATGTGTGATAAAGGCTACAAAGTTGGCTTTGATGATTCTCACTGTTTCATCTTAAGGCCTAAGTATGTTATTCCACCTAACATGATCACGATGATGGCCCCAAGAAATGGAAATTTGTATGAACGAAACATGAAGGATGCTGTTTCTAGGGGTGGCACTTGTTTTGTTTCTAAATCCACTGAAAATGAATCAAAACTGTGGCATAGGAAACTCTGCCATGACAATCTGAAGAATATGAATAAGCTAGTCAAGGGAAAGCATGTGATTGGCTTATCTACATGAGAGTTTAAATTGGATGACAACCGTGTCTCATGCCAGAAGGGAAAGCAGCACAAGACTAAACTCATCAACTCAATTAATCAAGTACTTGAAATTCTTCACATTGATCTCTTTGGTCCTATGAGTGTACCAAGCATAGGAAAGAAAAGATATTGTGTTGTGATCATTGATGATTATTCAAGATATACTTGGGTTTATTTCCTAAGTACTAAGGATGAGGTTGCTGAATTCATCATGAACTGTGTTAATAGAGTGGTTAATCAATTGAATATAAGGGTTAAGGTGATGAGAAGTGACAATGGTACTGAGTTCAAGAATGGAGTGATTGAAAAATTTTTCAACAACAAAGGAATACTTCAACAATTCTCAGCTCCTAGAACTCCTAAACAAAATGGTGTTGCTGAGAGAAGAACTAAAACACTTATTGAAGCAGCAAGAACCATGCTTGTTGATGCTAATCTACCTGTCACATTTTGGGCAGAAGTAATTAACACAGCATGCTATGTTCAGAACAGGGTATTGATAAACAAAAGTCACAACAAGACTCCATATGAAATATTCTACAACATAAAACCCTATATCAAGTTTTTCAAAGCATTTGGATGCAAATGTTCTCTGTTGAACACAAAGGATTACTTGAAAAAGTTTCAAGCTAAGTCCATAGACTGTTTCTTTGTAGGCTATTCTACACATTCAAAGGCCTACAGAGTGTATGTGAAAGATCATTTGGTTGTAATTGAGTCCTCAGATGTAGTGTTCAATGAAAACCAATTCAACACAGTTGATGGTGCATCATGGTTATTTGATTTGGAGAAGCTAATCAAATCATTCAAGATATATCCAGAAGACTATGATGAAACCTTTCTGAAAACTAATGTGATTGAAGAGTCAAATCAAAAGGGAGTGGATTTGGAAAAGTTGTGGAAAAAGATTGCAAGAAAAGAAAAGGAATACACATTCATAAAGAACTCCTCTAGGACAGATGTTGATCAAGCTCAAGATGACAATCTAGTGAACAATGAAAGTCCTGTACAAGATCAAGCAAATGATATTCAAGACAATCAAGAAATGCAAAATGATCAAGTACACGATGAGGATGATCCAAGCAATCAAAGTGGAGAAGCAACTGCTACAAGTGCAAGATTTCAAGACTTGTTTGAAGAACTGAGATCATGAAACAATGGTCCGTCCACCTCAAGATAGATCAATGAGGAGACACCAACAGCTGATGATTCTTCACCTGATTTGAGCATTGAAGATCTAGAACTCAATGAATCAAATCTTGACACAACTGTGTCTACTGATGTGATTATTCAAACCCCCTATGTTGAAAAGAATCATCCAGCTGAACACATCATTGGCAATATACATGAAAGGGTCACCAGAAGTCACTCTGAAATGGAAAACATTTGCCTATACTCATGCTTCTTATCCCAAATAGAACCAAAGAATATTGTTCAAGCTCTTAGGGACAACAGTAGGGTACAAGAAATGCAAGAAGAGTAGGCTCAATTTAGAGACCTACAAGTTTGGAGCTTGTAGACAGACCAAGAAATAGACATGCAATTGGCATAAAATGGGTGTTCAGAAACAAAAAGGAATGAAAGGAGTATTGTTATAAATAACAAGGCTAGACTTGTAGCATTGGGATGCCTTCAGGAGGAAGGAATTGACTTTGAGGAGGTCTTTGCACCTGCGACTAGGCTAGAAGCAATAAGGATCTTTTTAGCCTATGCTTCCTCAAAGAACATCAGGGTACTCCAGCTTGATGTCAAATCTGCCTTCCTAAATGGAAAGATTGAGGAAGAGGTTTATGTTTCTCAACCACCAGGTTTTGAGGATCCTATCTATCCTATTAGGGTGTATAAACTAAACAAAGCCTTGTATGGACTGCATCAGGCTCCTAGAGCCTGTTATGATGAACTGTCAAATCATCTACTTGAAAATGGTTTCCAAAGGGGAGCTATTGACAAGACCCTCTTTTACAAGAAGAAAGGAAGAGATTTGCTCTTGTTACAAGTCTATGTGGATGACATTATATTTGGGTCAACCAATGAAAGGATGTGTATGGAGTTTGAGGAGGTGATGAAATCCAAGTATAACATGAGTTCAATGGGAGAAATGAACTTCTTCCAAGGCTTACAAGTTCCGCAAAAGGCTGATGGGATTTTCATTTACTAGTCTAAGTATATACAAGACATACTTGACAAGTTCAAGTGCAATGATTTAAAGGCAACTTCAACTCCAATGGATTCAAAAGAAAAGATGGTAGCTGATGAAATGGGAGAGCTAGTGGATAAGCATGAATACATAGCAAGAATTGGATCACTGATGTATCTAACTGCTTCAAGGCTAGATATCATGTTTGTAGTTTGTGTTTGTGCTAGATTTAAGTCAAGACCAAGGTCTCACACATGAATGCTGTGAAGAGAACCTTTCAATATTTAAAAGGAAGACCTGACTTGGGAATTTGGTATCCAAAGAACCAGTCTTTTGATCTGACAGCCTACACAGACAGTGATTATGATGGCTGCAACATTAGCAGGAAGTCAACTTCAGGGGGATGCCAATTTTTGGGTGACAGATTGGTGTCATGGCAATGCAAGAAGCAGACAACTGTCTCAATCTCAACTTCATAAGCTGAATACATTGCTGCATCTGCCTGCTGTGCACAAGTCCTCTGGATCCATAATCAGATGCTGGACTATGGTTTGAACTTTCTAAACACCCCTATTTATATTGATAACACTGCTGCATCTTTCATTGTTAAGAATCCTGTGAAACATTCCAAAACCAAGCATATTGAAATCAGACATCACTTCATAAGAGATTGTAGTTAAAAAGGATTAATTGAAGTAACCAGAGTTGATATAAGTGATAATGTAGCTGACATATTTACAAAACCACTTGACAGAACCAGGTTCAACTTTCTTTTGAAAGCCCTGGGAATGATCAACTCTAATGAAGTCTGATTCATGATGTGTGCTTGACTGCGCAAACTGACTATCTTTACATAGTTTTGATTGAATGTTGTTTGTGTGCAGATGATTGAATATGATACTTTCTTGTTAACTGATATGTGCTTTAGTTGACTATATGTACATAGTTTAGTATCATTGTTGCATGTGCATGCTTATCAGTTGATGTGTGTATGTGATGTCACTATGAGTGCTCTTAATTTGAATTACTTGACAATGTAAGTTTATCTGACATCACTGATTAATTGCTTGTTTATGTGTATTATCTGATCATTTGATGTTATTAAGATAGGCTAGACCTTGAATGTTAGTCCTGTATGCTTGTCTTGATGATGTTATGTATGCTTAAGATTTGATTATGTTACAACTATTTGTGTCAAAATGAGTTTTAATTCAAAATTAAGTGATAAAATGATTTACTAATGAATTTTGCATAATAACATTATTTTGGTCAAAACATGAGCAAGTTGTTAATGGTGTAGAGATATGATAAGACTATTCTGTTCAAGCTTTATAGAAGCTTAAAAGAAGGTTTTTAATGAAAAGTCTCAAGTAGTTATTATTGCTGAAAATTATGTCATTTGCCCAGTTGGAAGGACATACACTTGTATATGTTTGGTCCTATAATCTGTATGGATTTAAAAGGATAGCCATTAACTAGAAAACTGAAAGCATTTGGGGCAATTATAACTTGTTTTCTATTCTGTCACTTAAAACTATGTCAATAACTCTGACTTTGAAATGACATATATTCACATGTATGTTTGGTCCTGTTGACCACTTGTGGTCAAACAGGATAGCCATTTACCTTCCAATTAAGAGAAATTGGGGTGACAGAATATTAAACTGAATTTTAAATTTGGGAAATGATAGTACATTGAGTACTTAGCCAATCATATGGATTAAATAGGCTGAAAGGACACTTAGTATAGTCATTAACATGTATGGTTTCTTTCCCATGATGTGTAAAATCTAAGGTGATATAAACATAAAGAAACTGCTAAGATTTATGTGGATTGTTGTCTATGCATGTTCCAAGATAAATCTTTCCAAATGATAGGCAGAAAAGTGAATATCTAGTCATACACGAGCCTGTTAATATTTGGTCCCCAAAATGAAATATCTTATTGATAATGACAAAGAACAAAAGTGAACAAGTTACTTTAAATTTTTAATCAACCAAAAGTTGATAAATGTTCAAAAGCTTTTGAGAAAAAGACAAACATGAGGGTTAATAAAAGAACTACAAGGGTGGAGGCAATAAAATAAGTCCTTTAACATCCTGAATGAAAGGCCTGTTAATTAAACTGTAAGTCCAACGTTCAACCTCAAATATGTTTGCAAATTTGAAAAGAAATATCAAATAAATAAGTTCTGTCATTAAAAAGTTTTAAACCAAAACCAGGGGGTCAAAGTCAATCAGGGTGATCTGGAGAAAGCCAAATAAGCCTTGAGAATAGATATGGAGCATCAGAAAACAATATGTGTTATCCATTAAATATTATGCATATTAATTGAACATTAATCATATCACCAAGGAAATGAAATTCATGCTAAGTCTAGACATGCTGTTAACCTATCTATGCTGTTATAATAATGCTGAGAGTGAAGTATTCAAAAAGCTACTTAGTCAATATGATCCCATACTTGAGATCTTTTCAATAAGAGAAAGAAATTATTTTGAAAAGAAAAATGACTAAAATTTGATCTCTAAATGCACCATTTGCTCTTAAACAATGATCTTAAATGAAATATGAAGTTGATAATTGGTTTAAGTTCAAAAAGAGTTGCATTTTGCCTCAAAAAGGTTGAATATGTAATTCCGGGCAAGGTTTGATGTTTTCTAACCTTCCCGAACACAAAACAGTTGAATATGTATTTTCAGGTAAGGGTTGATATTTTATAACCTTTCCGAGCAAGCTTAGCCATGTTGGTCTAAGTTTATGATTTTCGGCATGCTTTGGAGTGTTTACACTTCCCGGGTAGAGTATACTTAACACTTCAATTTCCCGAGCAAGCCTGAAGTATTAACATGAATATGTGATCTAGCAAGCTTTTAACAAGATATTTCTTGTTCCGAGTAAGCTTTGCATCTTATATGCTGCATATGATCTACCAAGCAAGCTTTGTGAACTTAAGTCTACCGAGCAAGCTTTGTGAACTTAAGTCTACCGAGCAAGCTTTGTGATTAGTGTGAATATGTTTTCTTTGAAATTACAAGTGTCTCGGGCAAACCTTGTTTTCCAGGCACACTTTATGTTTCGGGCACACTTTGAATGTTCAAATGTTCCCCTAATATACTTAGGTAATTTCACTGAATTTCTGAGTACACTTTGTGCTATGAAAGCACTAGCACACTTTGTATTCTTTTTCGGGCATACTTTGCATCAAAGTATACTTGACTGATTACTTGTGAATTGTAATTCACTGAGTAAGGTTTGTGATTAAATGAATTATCTAAGCAAGGTAGGAAAAGTAGATGTATGTTATATGGGCATCTTAGTTGATTCCTAGAAAGGTTGCATGCTTGATGTTTAATACTTGATTAATTTAACTTGTGATTTAGTTCTCAAGCAATCTTGTATTCCCAGTAAGCTTCCTTCACTTTAAAAACATCTATTAACCGAGTAAGCTTTGAGTAAGTGGAATATACTGGGCATACTTTGCAAAACTCACTTTGACAATTTCCGAGCAAGGTTTGCTAAAATGTTATACATGGAGTTGGATGTTTTCAAATGTTTAAAAGGTTAAATGGATAAGGTTATTGTTTGACAGCTAATAACTCACTAAACGACAAAAAGCATTTGAAACCTACTTTCAAAAGGTATATAAGAGGGAGTGAGAGACGTTTGGTCTACATTATTTTCCCTCTCTCTCTCCTTCCACTGATTACTCTAAGAAAACCTAAACGACTTATCTCATTCACTGTAATCCAAACCCTAACTTTACCAGCCGTCTAATTCCGACTCGGTAAGCAATAATAACATGTTTTCCGACCACGATTAGATGATTATGGGCTTTGATTATATATTTTTGCTAACGCTCTGTTTTGTGTGTAGATTATAAATTTGTCGAAGAACATGTTCTTAATGATATTACTCTCTTTCTTCTTCAATTTTAAAACTTGAAATTGATTAAAGTAATGAACTTTTGGACTAATTTCACTTTGAATATGTTTGATTGTGTTGTTCATATATGGCGGACGAGAATGTTCCACGATACTTCTTTGAGCAAAATCACAACATGTGCGCTCTTCTACAAGTCACACCTGATAATCAAGTAGTTGCCTCTATTATACGATGGCTGCAAAGATCAAATATTCAATTTGCATTGACAGATAGTCCTACAATTTACCGGAACCATTCATTAGATTTTTGGAACTCTACAACGTTGACACATGATGTGAATGGCCGACGAAGAGAAGCCACTTTTGCTAATCAAGAAATAAGAGTGGATGAGGCTGTGATTCGCAGGTGTCTACAATTGAATGGCGACAACCCAAATCCGATCCATCTTACAACTGCTCAATTATACAAGATTTTTGTCAAGTGTATGGGTTATTAGGGGAATACAAAAGATGGATAATTTCAAGGGCATGTTCCCCTCCCTATACAGATTTTTGATCCACCATATAATACAGGGGTTTGCACCGAGGAAAGGGTCATGGACCCTCATGAGCAGAGATTTGGCAAACGCCACTGTTGCAGTATTATTTGACTATCCTTTCAAGTTTTCACGAATGATATTTGAAGGATTAGTGCGAAATTTGGAGAAGCCAACCAAGCAGAAGTTTTTGGCATATCCGAGGTTCCTACAAATAATTTTCAATCAAGAGTTGGAAAACATACCAACTACAGGAATCACACATGTCCTGCAAAATCCGGATACATTTAAGAGAATAGAAAATCTGGCTAGCACTAGCAGATTTGATCCAGAGCAGGTGTACGAGGAGCTGCCATGGTTGATGTTTGATGACATTTTTATCCCTCAGTTGCATGTGGTATTATCTGAGGCTGAGGATGTTGCTAGAGGTGATGGTGAGAACGATGGATATGATGACAGTTCGGATGATGATGGAAATAATGATGATGATGCTGGAAATATGGAGGGAGGAATTGTCAACCTTGAGGTCATTGCACAACCTCAGGGGGAGCAGAATATTATACCAGAACAACCTATACCAACACCACCTTTGTCACCACAACCACAAGACCAAACCACCCAAACCTTAACCCAAAGCCAGCTAAATCATCACAGTGCAAAAAATGAAGTTCTTACAAATAAATACTCAATACCCAAGTAGGCTTATAAAATATATCGTGATCTGATCAATTGCTTTTTGGGTCGTCTCAGACCATAGGATTGGTGTTTATCCCCAAAATTTTTAGAGACCTTTTATAAACACACAAAGGATTTACTTGTTACTAATACAGCCCAGTCTTTGTTCTTCTTTAGACACCTTTTTTACTCCGATAGTATCATAGGTTGCGCCAATGCAGAGGAAATGAATGCGTTACACAAACATCCCCACCACCACAAACACTACCAAACAACAGCCCAATCCAAACAGATACATTCAATCCTAGCCCACCCCATACTCAATCACCACCACAACCGATTACAACAACCCAGCCTACCCCTATCCAAACTCAAACCCCACCTGAATCACCTACACCACCCACATTTACCATCACCCACACCAAAACCCTTCTAATTCCAAACATCAACCCACTACCATTCAACAGTGAAAACATTTTTGAAGATGCCAACCCAATAATCCCTCAAACCACTAATCAAGACCAATCTGAACCTGAACCTTTCTCTACCACACCACCAATAACCCATCCTGCTGGAGTTTGGGATGATAAGAACAAATACTTTGTAGAAACCCCAGATGATGAGGCAAGTCCAATAAGGGTAATTCCTTTGCAAACTTTAAGGCCAGATGAAACTGTGCAATGAGTGACTAATGTACCAATCCCTAAGAATCCAACTCCTGACGAACCTAAGATTGATGTAGTAAATGAAACAACTGAGGAGGAGGATGATTCTGATGAAGATGAAACTGATGATGATGAAGATGATCAGGGAAAAGGTGCTGAAACTGCTAATGTTGTGTCCCCACAAGTCACAATGACTGATGAACAAAAGGCAAACATTAAGCAAAGTATGTTGAAAGCTAAAAGGAAAAATCCATTGGTTTTGAAATTAAGAAGCTTTGGGACAAGCTTTGAGACCTTAGCCGATTTGAATGATGATCAGCTGCAGAAAAGGTGGGATAAAGAGAGAAATGAAATCAAGAAGAAAATTGAACAAAAGAATAGAGATGCCCTGAAATACAGAGAATATTTAAGAAAGCATGGGTATTCTGAAAAAGACCTGACTCACTTCAAATTTGAACAACTGAGAGAAGCCTATAACAAAACCAGGGAAGAAATAAAAGAAAAATTTGTGAGAATAAGGAGGCTGAGAAGCTTGAGGCTTTGAAAGAAAAATTTAGAGGTATGTGTGGATACTTATTGGAAAAGGGGTTGAAGCCTGAGGTAGTTGAAAATCTATCAAGAGAATCAGTGTTGGGTCAATACAACTAGCTCAAAAGAAAAGAGAAATTGTAGATATTACAACCTGAGCCCTCCACAGAGCAATCTGAAAGAGATCAAAATGAACCCCCTACAAAGAAAAGAAAAATCATGACTCTTAGAGAGAAACAAAAGGCCCAAATTGAAAAAGAAAAATCAAAAGAGGCAACTACTGGTGAAACCTCATTCCCAGAGGAAGTGAAACCTGAACCTGTTGATGAACCTATTATTCCATGGGAAAACAAAGAAATGATCGAGATACTAAGGGGTATAATGGTGAATCAAATGGGAATGGATGTGGATACGTTTAATTCTTTGAATAGAGATGATTTGAAAGAACTGTTTTATTTTCCAAAGGATGAGTGAGAGAAAGTATTGTTGGAGGGTGAGAACCATAGAAGTTTTGTGGATCGAAGATTTGTCCCTGCAGGGCTTACTGAAAATCCGAGGATTCTGAATATGATTATAAAAATTGTCAAGGACAAAGGTGAAATCTTTGGAGATCTTAACAACTATCCTGAAGAAATGATTGAGTCTATGTACTTGAAAGCTTTTTGTATCACAAGGCCTAGCAAACCGATGAAGTTTATACCAACCAGGCCGTCTGCATCATTGCAACAACCAACAACACATAGAGGTGAGTCAAGCTGAGTGGGAACACAAAGAACAACAAGACCACAATCACTTGTGGATCTTCCAAGAACTCTGTATTTTGACTCAGTATCTCAGTCTCTAAAAGTAATAATGGAAAGCAAACAATTGAGAGACATTATTATGAAAAATGATTTTGCTGATCATACTCAAGAACGGTTGGAGAAAATGGCCACACTTGATCTTTATGATTATCGTGACACAAGCAGGTTGGCAGGAAGACAGCAGAATGAACTCTCCAAGTTCTTGAAGGATGAAGTTGACAATGGATTCCTACTTTTAAAAGAGAAGAAAAGCTGGAGGCTAACAAAGAGGAGAAAACAAGAAGGGCTGCCAAGTTGAAAAAGATAGCCAGTGCTGAATTGAACTACCAGCTAAAAGTCAAAGACAAGAATCCATTGTCAAACATGAATACGTGCATCAAACTGGAAAGAAGAATGACACGCCCTAACTATACTGTGCAGAAGAATGGCATTATTGCAGAGATTGAATGCAAAGAAACAGCATGCCATTATATTCTTCGCAACTCAGAAGGAATTATCTTGGGCATAATTAGAAGAGATGAAGACCTGACCTACTTGCACAGTGAAGATCTAAGAGATATAAGGGATTTGGACATTCCTGAAAGTCACATTCATTATCAAATCCATTCTATCTTCAGGCAAAGGGCAGGAATGGTGATAGTGAATCGAAAACAAGCCTACTACAATGCAAGAAGAAGATAAAGATCTTTAGAATAGGCCTTGTTTTGTAATGTCCACGGACATGTTTTGATTATTTAATCATCTGATTTTGTAATAAATATGTATTTTGATTTTGATTTGAATATGTATTTTGACTAAGTGTATGTAACCTTATAGTTGTTTTGGGACAGCTGAGGTGTTCCAATCTAGGGGGAGACTGTTGAGTCAAGATTTTACTTAAAATGATCATAAGGAAGATTGGAATCTTCCCAACCTCCTCAGAATTCGCTAAGTATGGAACCGGGTACACCTGAGACATCGGAGCAGGGTTTTACTTAGTCGGGCACGATATTTTTTCTATCGGGCAGGGTTACCTTCTTGAAGTCTTCTTTAGTGATAACCCGAGTATGGTTCACTACATCTAGCAGAGTTGTTCTTATCGAGCAAGGTCTGATTAATAAGGTGGAATCCGGGCAAGCTTGTTGAAAGTTTCACTTTCCGAGAAAGGTTCAAATCCGAGCAAGCTACAGTGTACCGAGCACACTATGATTGCTTAATAAGTTATCTAACAAATAAGTTGGGAGGATTCTTGAAGAACATTAAGGTAGTAGGATCTTGTCGGGCAAATTCTGAAAAAGTGAAGAAGATTGAAGTCTACCCGGTGAGTAGTTTCCTTGGTGAAATACTCTTTAAGTGAAGTCTACCCGGAGAACTGTACCCGAGCACACTTCAAGGTTACCAAGTCTAAAGGAAGGCAGAGCACAAAGTCTACTCGAAAAATTTTACTGCTACAAGGCTTACCCGGAAGACTTGTTTTACACTTAGTATAGTTTTGAATATGTAATTTGAATATGATTTAATCATTAGGGTTTCTAGAAGGAATGACAGCTGTCAAGAGGTGGCAGGCCTATAAAAGGAATAAATTAGGGCACGCCTCTAGACGGTGACAAGACAGAATACGGATTAGCCTTTACACTTTCAGATAAGATCGAATATTCCTTATGGAGTGTGACGGCTGTCCTAGGTTTTCATTGATTATACATTCCGACAAGAAACCCTAATAGATTATCATTTGTATGAATTGCTTTATATAAATGGAAATCTTTTGAGTTATTGTTCATGTCTGTTACCATTATTAACCTATTAGCAATAAAACTTGTTTATTTCTGATTCCGCCACTAACAAACAAGAATCTTCCTTATTTGGCAATCCGTCCTTAACCTTCTTGTCAACACAATATGTGTGGGTTATGACATTGTTATTGATTATTGAGTAATTATTCGGGACCGACAAGAAACTTGTGTATAGTACCAACGAAGACTCTGGTTGATTTGACTTCGAGTTTGAATTCCCGTATTAAGTTCACCAATAATGTTCTCTTCCGGATGATATAGCAATGTTCGAGGAATAACTTCATCAGGAACCACCACATCAGTTGGAAAATTATTGACATTCTCGTATTTAACCACTTCAACAGACCTAGGTGTTGGTTGAACCAAAGATTCAATCACATCATCATGATCTTCACCATCATCATCATCAAAGGATGGTGTAGCTGGTGTATCTTCAAATGGATCATCAACATCTGGTGTCAGGTCATTAGTAAAGAGTGAAACTTCTTGTGTTGTATTTCCTTCACTAAACCCTTCACCTAAATTTTGTTGAAATAAAAATGTGGCCATTTCATCAGTGATTTCCTCTTCAGTAAATGAGAAACAACTCCATAGGCTGTCATAATTAAGCATCCATGAATCGCCCTTTCATTGAATTGGAGTAACATAACGTTGAAAATCAACATGTTGCACTTGCACAATCCGGTTAATGCTAGGTAAGAATACACATCGTAATGGACTAGCATAACCAACAAAAAATCCCTCCACAGACTTTGCACCAAATTTACTATTAGGATCAATAACAGTACATTGTGATCCAAACGGCTCAAGCCACTTCAAGTTCGGCTTTCGTCGATTAAGCAAATCGTAACAAGTTTTTCCAAAATTCTTTACCGTTAGAACGCGATTGAGAGTATAACAAGCCAAGGCAACTGATTCTGACCAAAAGCTAACTGGTAGTTTCGAACAAGACAACATAGACTTGCTATCGCAATCAAAATCCTATTCTTTCATTCGGCGACTCCATTCTGTTGAGGAGTATAAGGAGCACTGAATTCATGCAGAATACCACGCTCATCACAGTATTTAAGCATTCGGTTGTTCCTAAACTTGGTACCGTTGTCTCTTCTAACTCTTCTAATAGGCATATTATATAACATCTCGAGCTTCTTGAATAAGATCATTAAGTTTTCGAAGGTCTCATCTTTCGACTCAAGAAACATCACCCACGAGAAGCGTGAGTAATCATCAGTGACCACCAAACAACAAAGTTCCCCGGTGATACTTTTAACATTCACAAGACCAAATAAATCCATGTGTAGCCTCTCAAAAGGTAAACTAATTGATTTGATAGACTTCGTCAGTTGAGACTTCTTCTTTTGTTTTCCCTTATTACAACTCAAGTAATCAATACTCAAATGAAATCCTTTGACGTTTTCTCCTTCAAAAAGCTGGTTGTGAACAAGATAATTCATCTTACGAATGTTGATGTGACCCATCCATCGATGCCATAACTCTGATTCCTTTTCTGATGCCTTGGTGACAAAATACTGAATGGTGCCTTGAGTATATGATTCTACCCCCATATTTAGAACATATAGGTCATTCTCCCTTGAATGGAGAGTTTCTGTCATGTGTCGAGAGGCTCCGCTATCCATTAACCAACGTGACTCATTGGATCTTGGAAGCCTTTTCAAAAGTATGCAATTAGTGAAACAAGAAAACCCAAGCCTTCTTGGTCTTGGGTTGTTTCATTTTTTCATTTAAAACATCCTCAAAGTCATCATATTCAAAATCACACAACAACTCAGATGAACATGAACTAGATGAAACAAGCTCAATAACTTGTTCAACAATTGGATTAACAAGTTCATTAGAAGACTCAACAGCTTGTTCATTTTTTCAATAAATGGTTTAATAACTTGTTCAATAGGTGTTTTAACAACATGTTCAATAGGTGGTTTAATATTTTCATCTTTTATTTTACCCTTTACCACCCAGTTCTGCCCAACAGAACTTGATTTCTTATAAAAACCATCATTAATTCTCTTCACATTTGATGACTCACCGACCTCAAAATTGTTTTTGAACAATTCCTTCTCCACAAACCGTTTTAAAATCATTATGGGTGGAAAAGTAGATCTCACAAATGAAACATTCAGATGTGGTTTCTTGTTTACCACATGCTTTTTCACTTGAGAATTTGAGAATCGCTTTGGACATGTGTAGAACAAATGTCCTTCCTCATTACAACAAAAGCATTTCCTCATGTCAACAAACTTGTAGACTAAAGAAACTTGATTCTCTTCCCGATCTCTTTCAGCCTTAAGTCTATAAAACTCATCATTAGATGGTTTTCTAAAGATGACCTCTTTTTGTTCCTCAAAGGTCTCACCTTTAACAAAAATAATCTTTTGAAACCCATCATTCCGTTTTACAGACTCTTTGTTACCCTTTTTGAACCCAATACCTTTTCTTTTGTAGTAAAAGCTGGTTTTAGCAAATATAGAATTCTGATTACCAGTTTTATTACATGATTGAGTTTCAGATCTGGTTTTATTATTTCGATTACCAGTTTTATCACTTGATTGAGATTCAGCTCTGGTCTTAGCAAATTGATTACCAGATTTATAACTTAAGTGAGTTTCAGATTTTACCTCAAAAAAACACATATTCAGCTGCTTGTATACCCACCACACTCTCACAATCAGAACTGTGAGAAGACTTAACATATTGCCCATCACATGAAAGAGATGATGAACTATCATGATGTGGTGAACCAGTCACCACATTCATCGCCTTGAAGAATCCTTCAGGTTCTTTTAGAACATAAGAGTTCCAAATATGAGGCGGTACAACATGATATTTCAGAACCTCTTTTGGAACAATATAATCAAGGACACTTGATGAGGCGGAATAACTCTTTAATTTAGTTTCAACTCTTTCAGTTTCGATTTTAATTAGTTGAAGTTCTCTTTTAAGTTCCGCTTTCTCATCAATATGCCCATTGATGGCAATATGTTTGTCCTTAACCGTGTGCTTAAGCATTGAGATTGTTTTCTCATATTGTAGGATTTTCACCCACAAGTTTCTCTCACACGTCATTTGAAGTTTGTCATATGCATCTTTTATATTTTGATAATCATGAAACATATTATCATAGTCGGTTATTAATGAGTTAATAAAAAATTCTTTTTCATCATATGACTCACAAATACGTTTAACCTCTTGAGTAGAAAAATTTACCTGTCCAGCCATGTTCGCATGATGAATAGATACTCTAGAAACATCTTCATTTCTTACCTCATCAACAGTCGTTGGAACACCTTCAGCTGGTATAGTTGCATCACTCATTTCCTCAATGTTTGTAGCCTCTTGACTTTCATCAGTTTTTGCAGTCTCATCATCATCATCAACTCCAAAGTCAATCTTTCCATGAGGCACTTCCTCTCCGTTAAACCAACCTGCAAAACTTTCAAACACATCAGTTGGCGAAAATGATTTAAAAAATTCATTTGAAATTGAATCAAAACTCTTAGGAGATTCCGTCACCTCAGGATCACTCTCAGTGTTGTTCTCCACTTGATCATCATATGTATAATCACTCTCAGTCTTTTCATCATCAGTGAGATCAGTTGCTTTGTTCTCAGCATCTTCATTTTCCACATCTTCCACTGCTTCACCTACATTAACAATATTTACCTGTTCTCCAGCTTGTTCACCAATTACCTCAGCTACATTTGCCCTATGAACGATAGTGTTTGTTGGGTCAAAGATTTGAAAATAAAAGACTAAATGAAGATTGGAATATTCTCAACCTCTCTGAAATTTGGCTAATTATGGATACCGAGCACACTTAGGCCTCCGAGCAAGCTTTTACTTATCCTAGCAAGGTTATCTTCAGAAATTCCTCTTAAGTGCCAATCCGAGCAGGGTTCACTTTGTCTAGAAAGGTTGTTCTTCAAGTCAAGCATGGTTTGTTTTCGAGCAAACACTTGGCTAAACCAAGCTAAAGAATCCAAGTACTTTGGAAGATCTAGCAAGGTTTATTTTTAATAAACAGTGGTCCCAGCAAGCTTGAAGGAAGTTAACAAAGAAATTTACTATGGTGAAGAGGATAAACAGTGGTCCCAGCAAGCTTAAAGTTTAACAAAGAGTTGAAGGGATCTCTGAAGAACAAGTTTGCTCGTAGGATCATATCGAGCAAAGTTTTCTATGGTGAAGAGAATTGAAGTCTGCTAGGTGAATATTTTCTAAGGAAAATATTCCAAGTAAAGTCTACCCAGAGAACTGTTCCCCAGCACACTTTGATTACCAGGTGTGCTCGATGAACACAAAAGCTGCAAAGCTTACCCGAAGACCTGTTTTACACTTAGAATCTTTTTGTAATATGTTTTATGGTTATGTATCAATGATTAGGGTTTCTAGAAGGAATGACAGATGTTAGGGTAGGCCTGTAAATAGATTAATTTAGGGCACGCCTATGACAGACGAGAGACGATACCTTGACCTTTCATATGATAGAGATTTGACGGCTTACACATTCTCATATGGATATTCGCCCTAAATCAAAACATTCCATTCTGAAGCCTAATTCTGATTGTATCTGACTTTATATTAATCGAAATCTTTTGAGTTAAGTGTGTGTTTGTTACATATGTGTCTTGTATGCAGCATTTAATGTGTTAGTGTTTCCGCCATTAATATATTATTGTTCTTACCCTAAATAGCAAGTCGTTAACCTTCTTGTCAACACTTAACCGTGTGGGTTGCGACATTGTGAGTGATCTAGTGATATATTCGGGACCGAAAAGTGGTATCAGAGCTTGTTACTGTTGTTTGGGTGAAGAAGTGTTGTTGATCTAAAGAAGAAGAATGACGTCAGCAAAACATTGTTTCATTGATATGTGACGTCAACTGTCATGTTCTTCATTTCTTTCCAGATCTGCTATATTTTGGTGTTTTCTTTCTCTTATTTACATTACTGTTTTAAACTTTACTCTAGATCTCGCTATAATCTGACCAGATACATCAGGTCTGAAGATTTCATCAACAAATCTGATTTATTTTCAAATTTTTCTATGTTTTTCAAAGATTATCTTATAAAATATCAAAAAGATGTCTGGACATGAGGAGCAAGAGTTTCTACTAACAAAATTCCTAGATTGTACGGATAGGAAAGCTTTATCAAATGGAAAGTGCTATTCGAAGCAGCCGTCTGTTACAATGATGTGGAAATGTGGAACTCTATCAAAAATGGACCATATGTGCCTGATGGAAAAAACAACAACCAGGTTGTTGAAGTAAGAATGAGAAAGGTTGATGATAGAGCTCTTGCCATGTTAAAATTAGGGTTATCTTGGGAGATTTTGACAAAGGTTGCTCAGCATTCAACTGCTAATGCTATGTATGATGCCATACTGGAGATGTTTGAAGGCAACACAAAATTGAAGAATATCAAGAAGGGGAGGCTTAAGCAGAAGCTTGATAGATTCAAATACAAAGATGGTGAGAGGCTGAAGTCAGTAATGGAGAGATTCCTGGTAATAGTCAATGATATCAGGACAACTGATTATGTTGTTACTGATTCTGACTTGAATACTAAGCTATTGTCATCCCTGTCATAAGAATGGTACACTGCAAGCAAGTTTATCAGGCATAAACCAAATTATGATGCTCTTAAATTTGATGATGTAATTTGCTTTCTTCATGCAGTAGAGATTGATATGATTGAAAATGAAATGATTAGGGAAGATAAATCCTGTTTTCAAGTGACCAATGCACTTTTGCTCCAATGGGAAACTTGTCTATGAAGAACCAACAACAAATTCCAATCATTGAAGAACCAAGTGAACATGGTGGTGACACTCCAAGAGGCTTTGTTGCTGGAAGTTCAAGTAACCAGAGTGGACAGTCAAGGTTCAATGTTCAGCTGATTGATGACAATGACACAGCCTCAATGGCCAATGGGCATACACCTTATGTTGGTGGTAATGTAGGCAAGGAAATGAATATCAAGCCTTGTTTCAATGTTCACAGACTCATATAATGCCTTTGTTGCCAAGAACATGATCCATACCAGTGTTGTTCAAGATGACCTTGAGCAAATTGATGTTGATGATCTGGAGGACATGGATTTAAAGTAGCAAGCTGCTATGCTAGTACTCAGAAGCAAAAGGTTGTTCAACAGAACTGGAAGGTCTCTTCTGTCAGGTCCTAATGAAAGAATAGGTTTTGACAAGTCTAAAGTAATATGCTATAACTATCAACAACCTGGACACTTATCAAAGGAATGAAATCAACCAAGAAACTTCCAAAACCATCAATATCATAACCATCAACTAAGAAACCAGTATCAATATCAGCTAGGGCAGCAAAGAAACTACAACAACAACTTCAACGACAACCACAACCAACAACCACATCACAACCAACAAGTTGTTCCTCAAAATAAGAATTACCAAAGAAACAACAACCAGAACCTTCCACAAGCTCCTACAAACAACAATAGAAATAATGTCAACAATCAACCCAGAAACCAAGGAAATGTGGCAGTTGCTGCTCAACAAAAAGGTGGATTTGACTGGAGTGATCATGCCAATGAAATAGAAAAGGCCAATGTGGCATTTTTGGCTAAAATTGAGAGTGAAGCTGGATCTTCTTCAACTCAGGTACATTCAAATTCAGCACTTGAACTACTTGAAACCATTGAATCATTAAAATTGAAGGTAGGAAAGCATGAAAGTGAATGTTTCAAAAAGCAAAGCATGATAAATGTATATGAAGAAAGTGATGTTACCTATGAAGAGAGAATCAAAATCCTTGAACAAGACTGCATGGACAGTTACAGAATACAGTCAAGGTATGTGACTGAAATTGAAGGTTTGAAGAAAATGGTGATCGATGAAAAAGTGAAAAATACCACACTCCAAGTTGAGAATACATTTTTTAAGAATCTTGTATCAACTGGAATTTTTGTGGTATTTTCAACACAATCAAAGAAGAAGACAAAAATAAGGTTGTTTCTCCACCTTTTAACAACAACTACTCATTAAAGGTTGACAAGGAGAAAAAAGAATGATACCTTAATCGATTCAGAGATGTTTTCAAAGACAAAGAAGAATTTATTGAAAAATATGATTTGGTTGAAGTGAATGAGAATGGAGATTTTGTTGTAAAGGAAAAGTTGAAAGATGAAAAATCAGTAGGGATTCAAGTCTCAGAAGATGACTTTGATGAACAGTGTTTAAATGTGGATGATCTGAGTGATTCAAGTAATCAATGTTCAAGTGATGATGATTTCAAGAACAAAAGAAAGGGAAAACCAAGCTCAATTTACCAACTTCCATTATTACCACCTCTCACACCAAAGATGGAGAAACATAATGACCAAATGAGATGGAAACATGTGTCATTTGACATATGTGAAAAATCTAAGGTGACTTATAAGGCTGTGAAGCCACCAAGCAAAGAAGTTTTGAAGAAGATTAAGATCAATAACAAGAAAAAGACAAAAGAAACCGTTATCAGTGATCAGCTGATTCTTGTATACCCTGTTTTCTCAAGTCAAGAATTATTTGACATTGGAGAACTTGAAACTATGGAAGAATATGAAAGAAGGCAGCAAAGGTATAATGAGAATCTGGATGATGAGCCAATAAAATTGGAAAAGATAACATTTGTGTAAAGCCAAGTTGAGAGGAAAGACATCAAGATTGAATAATTTGTCCCATTCTCAATTGACTTTAATGGTCTCAAAACTAATAATACTATTGGTATTGAACCCCCAAGACCAAGTGTAAGATTCAAGAAAGGGAAGTCAAGTGAAAATTTCAAGGGAAAGGTTGGTGTAAGC
Organism: Bidens hawaiensis; assembly: GCF_021521415.1. Lineage (NCBI taxonomy): Eukaryota > Viridiplantae > Streptophyta > Magnoliopsida > Asterales > Asteraceae > Bidens > Bidens hawaiensis. The sequence goes on from NW_027491061.1 coordinate 2,229,363, forward strand.
ATTGTGATGAATATGGTCATCACACTGATTCTTGACAAGAAAGGCTTACATTCAAACCAATTCATGTCCCAAATGAAACAAAGTGTGGAAAAGACTTTAGTTTCTACAAAATGAAATATGATGAGTATATGGGAAAAGAAAAGAAGTGTGAAGTTGTTATAGGTAAAAGTAATGAGTCAAAGGTTGAAAAGAGTGATCTTATGACTAAAACTGTTGATTAAAAGGCAAAGAAGAGTGTAGTTCCCCAGGTGAAGAGGAATACACAACCCTTAAGGATTGTTTCTAACAAAGACACCAAGTCAGTTAAGTCTGATGATTCTGAATGGTCACCAAAAGAAGAATAGAAAAGTAAGAAGCTTGTGCTCTCAAGAAAGAAACCAAGAGAGCTTAATGTTTATGAAAGATTATTGTTGTTGTCCCTTTTTGACAGGATATATCACTCACAATAAATGTCGTAACCCACACAATAAAGTGTTGACAAGAAGGTTAACGACCTACTATTTAAGGTAAGAACAATAGTATGTCAATGGGGGAATCACTAACATACTGAATGTTGCACAATTAATGCTAAGGTAACACACACAAACATTAACTCCAAAGATTTCCATTTATATATAGATTCATACAAATGCAAATCGATTAGCGTTTCAGTAAGGAATGTGTGTCCGTACAAATTAAGGATCAGCCGTCACACTCAAAGTCAGGAATATTTCAGGTTGTATCGTGTGTCTGTAGGAGGCGTGCCCTAGATCATTCTATTTATTGGCCTGCCTCCTGAGATATTTCATTCCTTGTAGAAACCCTAATGATTGTTACATAATCAGAAAACATATTACAAAAGATTATAAGTATAAAATAGGTCTTCGAGTAAGCTTTGCAGATTTTCACTTCTTCGAGCAGACTTGGTAACCAAAGTGTGCTCTGGAACAGTTCTCCAGGTAGAATTTCCTTAGAATATTTTCCTTAGAAAATATTCACCTAGAAGACTTCAATCTTCTTGACCATAGCAAAATTTGCTCGATATGGTCTTACGAGCAAACTTATTCTTCAGAAATCCCTTTAACTCTTTGTTAATAAATAACTTATTAAGCAACCAAAGTGTGCTAGTAACACTGTTTACTTGTGCTAGTAGCATTGTTTCTTGCTTGGAGCTGAACCTTGCTCGAGAAAGTCCTTAGTATAATTCTTGATCAACTTTTTTCAAGCATGCTTGGACAACTGTTTATTAACTAAACCTTGCTAGATTATCTAAAGAACTCGGTATCAGCTTGGTTTTGCCAAGGGTTTGCTAGGAAGCAAACTGTGCTCGACATGAAGAACAACCTTGCTAGACAAAGTGAACCCTACTCGGATTGACACTTAAGAAGACTTCAAGAAGATAACCTTGCTCGGAGAGCAAAATACCTTTCTAGGATAAGTCAAATAATGCTCGGAGGCCTAAGTGTGCTCGATGTCCATTCTTAGCCTTTACCAAGGAGGTTGAGAAGATTCCAATCTTCCTTTAAGCATTTTCTCATCCCAACAATCTCCCCTTGATTGGAACACCTCAGCTGTACCAAAACACCTCTATGGTTTCATACACTTAGTCAAAAATACATATCAGATCAAAATCAAATTACATAACATAAATCAAAATATTACAAAGTTGAAATTCTGCCCAGTGGACATTACAAAGCAAACCCTAATCTAAAAACATATTCTTTATATTCTGGAGCTTTAGGCTGCTTGTCTTCTTTCCAACTTTGAAGATCCTGCTCTTTCCGTGAATATAAATAGTTGATGTTGATAAGGATGACGGGCAGGTAGTGTCCAGTTCATTATATCACTCAAATCATCATCATGAAGGAAATTCAGTTCTTCATCTTGTCTAATAATGCCCAAGGCAAGTCTATCAGAATATGTAACGATTCCGGCAAATCCAGGTATACCCTAGCCGGAATATACTATTTACGTGTTATTTAATATTGATTATATGAGTTATAGCACATTGATACGAATATATATGGTTCACAGTATGAATCATACTCAATTATATAGTGAATCGTATTGGAATTACAATTAATCATTGATCGGTTATTGAAACCCGAACGAATCGGGAATTACATTATAGACGAAGTATATAATGTTTAGTGATATTTACGAAGTATTAATGCTTCGGGATAAGTAAATTATAGCACAGAAAAAGGATTTCGATTTAATGGTACGTCGGTACGCTAAACGAAGCCTTTAACACCAAACCAAGCAAGAGACGATCAATCAAGCCGAAAAAGATGCGTAATTATTAATAATATGATGTTTTAATGTCATGGGTTAAGTTTTTAAAGTTTTTAAATCAGTTTTATATAAATTTTATTTTAACCCGAAAAACAACCATTTTAGGCTCGTTTCAAGCCGAATTACGAGTTTAAACGAGAAACGAACTGAACCAGATTATCCACAACATTATCCGGATTGCGTAATCCAAATGTGTGGACAATATTTGAGATGTGGGCCCCCCCCACACCCCCACATATGGCCGGCCACCCCCTTGTTCATATTATCTTTCATTTTTCTTTTTTTTTATCACAAAATCTCTCAAACTCTCTCAAATCCTTCAAACCTTCAAACATTCAATCCAAAGAACCCAAGTTCTAACCAAGATTTGAAGGTATAACATATGTTTTTAAGCTTGAATTTTGTTTTCTAACTTCATGATCTTGAGAAAAGGAGGTTTCATGTGAAAAATGGGTGAAAACCCGAGATGAAACCGATTCTCGTGTGATCAAAGGATGTATACAAGTTATACAAAGGATTTTGATCTAAGTAATTAGTTAAAAGAGTTTAGAATGAAATTTTACGGTTAAAATCTTGTGAAAATGAGTTTTCATGTGAAAGACGGGTGAAAACCCGAGATGAAACCGACTCTTGCATGATCAAGAGATGTATACATGTTATACAAGGGATCATGGTCCAAGAAATGAGTAAAAAGAGTCGGGAATGGATTTCTACGGTTAAATCCTTTGTTTTTACTTAAAAACCGACACTTTGAAAGAAATGGTTCGATTATTGGTGTAACTTGCTTGGTATAGTGATATTGTGCTTGTAAGTGTTGTATCTAGCGGCTAGCAAAGGCTAGAAACCGAGATCCTTGCGATCTAAAGCTAGAAAACACAAAATAGTTCGGTTTTCGTGTGTATATGAGATTTGGACAGATTTTCGTGTGCTTAGAGTCGGGTCACGAAATTTCACAGAGATGATCTACACATGAAAATATGAGATCTGTGAATTTTTGGTAATTTTTGGATAAAAGATGAATATTTGGTGAATTTAATGCTCGGTTTTGGCCAAAAATAGTGAAAAATAGCAAAACATGATGAAAAATTCCGGAAAATTTAAGATAAGCTTTTTATAACATATAAAAGTCACCCACAAAATTTGAGCTCAGTTGGAAAAGTCTAAGTAGGCTTTTCGGTGAAACGAGTTCTAGGGCTTTCTAGCTCGGTTTAGGGTGAAAATGGCTTGAAAAATAAGTTTTAAATTCTGGAAAAATTCCAGGAAGTTATGAGGATGATAGATATCATCCCAGAAAAATTTGGGATTTTTCTAAAGTGTTTTGGTATTTTTGATATATTTAGTGTTTTAATAAGATTTAAAAATAGATAAATAAATGTAAATATAGGAAAATAAATCTGGGAAAATTCCAGAAAGTTATGAGGATGATAGAGATCATCCCAGAAAAATTTGGGATTTTTCTAAAGTGTTTTGGTATTTTTGATATATTTAGTGTTTTAATAAGATTTAAAAATAGATAAATAAATGTAAATATAGGAAAATAAATCTGGGAAAATTCCAGAAAGTTATGAGGATGATAGAGATCATCCCAGAAAAATTTGGGATTTTTCTAAAGTGTTTTGGTATTTTTGATATATTTAGTGTTTTAATAAGATTTAAAAATAGATAAATAAATGTAAATATAGGAAAATAAATCTGGGAAAATTCCAGAAAGTTATGAGGATGATAGAGATCATCCCAGAAAAATTTGGGATTTTTCTAAAGTGTTTTGGTATTTTTGATATATTTAGTATTTTAATAAGATTTAAAAATAGATAAATAAATATAAATGTAAGAAAATAAATCTGGAAAATTTTTACAAAATTCCTTACTGTCAAATTAAGTTTTGTGCAAAATTTCAAGACCCGAGACTAATCGGGTAATTATTTATGCTAAAAAGAACATAAAAACAAGTTTTTAAAGCTTAAAACGTGTAAACCGGCAAGGTTCGCATAAGCGAGCTGACTGGTACATGAAAACTCTAAAAATGGACTATTTCATAAATCTAAGTAAATTAAGTAAAAATAAATCATCCGAAAATAATTCGGATGATTTGGGTAATTTTACCCGATTTTACCGTTTCCGGCACCGAAATACCGGAAACGGGCCCCGCGGCCAAACGGGGTGTCAAACCGAGCTATAATTTCATCACCTTAACTAAATTAACTGTCAAACTCTAAGCAATGTCAATCTGAGTCCTTAGAAGTGTCACGGGGTTAATATTGTCCCCGAATCGAGTACAGTACTGGGTTAACAATGTTCCCAGATGTACCGATTGATATGTATTTAAGTTATGGGACTTATATAGTAACGACTAGATATTATATTACAGATCCAGGCACGTAGCTGTTCCTTATATTACTCACCGACTCACAAAAAGGTGAGTTTTCACGAGCCCTTTTAATGAATTGTTTTAATTATATTTTCCCGGGGCGGAAAACATGTCTTATTCAAAGTATTTAAGTACATACCGATCGTATGGAAATACTTGTACATTTATATATATATGATCTGATGCACAGAATATATAAAATGTTTATCATGTGTTATTGTTCTGGGGTAACATAGTTCCCAGGGGTTATTATTGTTCTGGGGTAACATAGTTCCCAGGGGTTATTATTGTTCTGGGGTAACATAGTTCCCAGGGGTTGTTATTGTTCTGGGGTAACATAGTTCCCAGGGATTATTATTGTTCTGGGTTAACATAGTTCCCAGGGGTTATTATTGTTCTGGGGTAACATAGTTCCCAGGGGTTGTTATTGTTCTGGGGTAACATAGTTCCCAGGGATATTTATTGTTCTGGGGTAACATAGTTCCCAGGAGTTATTATTGTTCTGGGGTAACATAGTTCCCAGGAAGTTAAATGAAATGTTCTGGGGTAACATAGTTCCCAGCATGATTATATTGTTAATAAATGATTATTAAAATGATTTGTCAGTGTTTATTTAAATTAGTGAAACTCACCAACTATTCGAAGTTGACCCGTTTTCTTTACATGTTTTCTAGGTATGCCCAAGTTGGAATGATTGATATGTGCTTAACTATCTGTGCTACCTGTTGGAAGCTTGCTGCTCTAAGTTTTGTAATGAATTTATTAATGTCTTATCGGTAAAATATGTGTGTAACACCTAGACAGTAATGAAACTCGCAACAATGTAATATGTTATAAATTAATGTAGTGGTATTTTCTTTATAAGCAATGCTGTTGATATCAGATGTGTCTGTTGCATCCCGTGTACGTTTCCGCTGCGGTTACGGGGTGTTACAGAACTTGGTATCAGAGCCATTGGTTATAAAGAATTAGGATGTCTGAAAAAGATACCTAAAATATAACCAGTAGCTCAAGTATTATAGGATCTGAATATCAACTAATAATATATAGTGACGAGATCGGGATGAACTTGGATGGACAAGTGGGTTATTATGGTCCGGAACATAATAACAGACTTGTCTGCACGAGGGAATTCAGGGGAAGTCACGGGGGACTTAAATAGGTAAAATTGGCAACATATGTGTAAATATATGATAATATTATTATGTGGTAAAGTTGTATGAATAAGTATGTGTTAATTTAATTATGAATTACACTACGAAAAGGACTATATGTTTGTTAACTTGTGTGCAGGTATAATGGCAAGAACACCTAGTGTGTCGACGGAAGAGGACCCGGAAGAGGCTAGTTCCGGGGCCTCTGGAAGCCCAAGTGTAGCACCCAGCTCCGAGCCTTCGGAGGCTAGTCATAGTACTTCTAGACAGACCACCCCAGCTAGGAGTGCTAGTTTACCCTCCCCTGCTAGGGTTACCAGGTCTCCTACCCCGCCCGCACCACAGACCGCCCCGATTCCCCCCAGACACGGTCCCCGCCTCACGGCGCGGATCAGTGCCCCGTATGTTCCGCCCACTGTTACCCCACCCAGATCCACATACCACCGGGGCGAGTCTTCCCGCCCCCAACCCGAGCCTGCAACCCTACCTGTGTGGGGTCTTCCAAGGCAGGAGCGGGACTTGGCGGCTTGGCTACGTGTTCTCACCGAGCAGGTGAACGAGCACTCTGCCGCCCTGGTCGTGGGGGTACAGAGGCGGGCGTACCTCGGGGACAGCATACTGGACCACCAGTATGCTATTAACCAGTTAAAAAGGGAGTGCTCATACTCCCACTGGTTGATCGACCAGATGGAAACCCGAATGCGGGTTATGATGGCGGTGTTGGTGGTGCTGGTGGCGGTGTTGGTGGGGTTGGTTTACCACCATGTGTAGATGTGTTGGATGGTAGAATCTTGAACCGCTTTTTGATACTCCGTGTAAGTAGTTAGTGGTGATACTAACACGGAGTGAATCTTGTTTAGTTATAGTACAACCACTGGCCCATAGGGGGTCTCTTGTAGGGCATATCATTATCGATACTTTTGGGTATCATTCAAGCACTGACCCATTGCGGGTTATGTCGAGGATGATACCAACATAGGCCCTTTGTATTAAAACTTAGTTATGTAATGATGACTGGGAAGTATGTAAATGGATGTTTGTGTAATATGTACTAATGTTTATTAATGTATGGAATGTGTTTTGTGTTTCATAATTTGGAATGGTATTAATTATATGTGTTTCCTTGATGTTGTGTAGAATGGCACCGAAACGATCAACGAAAATATCGGAAGTAGATGTGAGCCGTTTGATTGCTCAACAGTTGGAGGCGGCGATACCGGATATAGTATCGCGCATCGCCGCCAGTATTAATAACTCGACCAATCCAACCCCTCCGAGCAATCAAACGCCCATAAATAATGACGGGGAACAAAATGCTAATCCTCCAAGGAATGACAACACTATGCCGAGTACTGACGCACCGCCTACGGTGGTCGCTACCGACAGTAATGGCCCTATCCCTTCTGTAGAGACCAACCGCACTGGACCATCCAGGGGTTGTTCAATCAAGGATTTTATGTTATGCAAGCCTTTAGAATTTAACGGGTCGGAAGGACCGAATGGGTTAGTGAAATGGTTAGAGAAAATAGAATCAGTGGTAAATATCAGCAACTGTCCCGAGGATTGTGTCGTTAAGTACGCCACCTGTACGTTCACAGACCATGCCTTGACATGGTGGAACACCATAGTACAGACTCGAGGTCAGGCGGCGACAAACCGCATGACTTGGGCAGAGCTTAAGGATCTTGTTTTGAAACATTTCTGCCCAAAGAATGAATTGCAGAAACTGGAACATGAGTTGTGGAACCTAGAGATGCATGGGGCGGACCACTTGGGATATACCAACCGGTTTAATGAACTGTCACGATTAGTGCCGTGGTTGGTCACCCCAGAGTCAAAGAGGGTGGAACGTTATATTTGGGGACTTACTCCAGTAGTGAGGAGCATAGTTAACGCGGGAGGGCACCAGACGTATGAGGGTGCAGTGACACAGGCTGGTATTGTCACGTATGATTTCTTAAGGAGCGGATCGATAAAGACGACGGGAGAGTCGGCTGGGGGAAAGCGAGGTACGTATGACAATAGGATCCGAGAGAAACAGCAAGGTAAACGAGCTAGACCCGCTGCCCAGAGCTATGCCATGACTAGTTCGGGCGGAAGGCAAGAACCGCAGAGGGGAACGTTTCCTAAATGTGGGAAATGTGGTTACCACCATAGTGGCGTGTGCAAGGAGGTAGTGTGCCACCGGTGTGGCAGGGTTGGACACTACGCACCAAATTGTAAGACAAAACTGAACAACCTGAACCGTCAACCGCAACCAATTCGTGCGCAACCATTTAGAACTCAACCAGCCCGACAGCAGAACCCGCAAGGAAACCAGATGGTGACCACTAGCCGTGCTTGCTACGAATGCGGCAGCACGGATCACTTCAAAAGGAACTGCCCGAAACTGAATCAGGGAGGAAACGGGAGACAACTCGCGGGTCAGCCATCGGCGTCCAATCCGGCGCGAGGCCGGGCATTTGTGATGGGAGCGAACGAGGCGCGCCAGGACCCCAGCGTAGTGACAGGTACCTTCCTCGTCTCTGATCATTACGCTTTTGTATTATTTGATACAGGCGCCGATAGAAGTTTTGTCTCCGTTAGATTCCTTTCGATAGCAAACCTTCCTATTGGTGAAACCATAGAACCCTACACCGTAGAGGTCGCTAACGGTAAAACCATGATAGTCAATCAAATCGTTCGGAATTGTCCTTTTATTCTAAACGAACAATCCTTTCTGATTGACTTGTTACCGGTAGAACTGGGTAGTTTTGATGTGATAGTGGGAATGGATTGGTTAGCACGCAACAAGGTAGAAATAAATTGTGAAAAGAAAACCGTCAAGATCCGGGTGTCGGATGACGAGGAGGTATTAGTGCAGGGAGAAAAATCCGGCACCATGATACCATTTATATCCCACCTCAAGGTGTTGAAATATATACGTCAGGGATGTGTGGCGTATCTAGCGAGCCTGACGGCCGCTGATTCTGAGGAAAAACGGGTGGACGATATTCCCGTGGTACGCGAATTTCCACAAGTTTTTCCAGAGGAACTTCCTGGATTACCGCCAACGGGGCAAGTCGAATTCAGAATCGACTTATTACCTCAAGCCGGCCCTGTTGCTAAGGCCCCTCACAGACTTGCACCGTCCGAGATGCAAGAACTATCCAACCAGTTGCAGGAATTGTTGGATAAGGGGTTTATACGTCCCAGTTATTCCCCGTGGGGTGCACCTGTACTATTTGTGAAAAAGAAGGACGGGAGCCTTCGAATGTGCATTGACTACAGGGAATTGAACAAATTAACCATCAAAAATAGATATCCTCTTCCCCGAATCGATGATTTGTTCGACCAACTACAAGGTGCGAGCTATTTCTCAAAAATTGATCTTAGATCGGGATACCACCAAGTTAGAATTCAAGAGGAGGATATCCCAAAAACCGCGTTTCGGACTCGCTATGGCCACTACGAATTTTTAGTTATGCCTTTTGGGCTAACAAATGCGCCAGCGGTGTTCATGGATCTCATGAACCGAGTCTGTAAACCCTATCTCGACAAGTTCGTCATTGTATTTATTGACGATATTTTGATATACTCGAAGAGTAAAGAGGAGCACGAGCAACACTTAAAGTTAGTTTTAGAGCTCCTGGATCAGGAGAAGTTATATGCAAAATTCTCCAAGTGTAACTTCTGGTTACAAGAGGTGCAATTCCTCGGTCATGTTATAAACCACAAAGGAATACACGTTGATCCGAGTAAGGTTGAAGCTATTAAGAATTGGCAAGCGCCTAAATCTCCGAAAGAAATCCGCCAATTCTTAGGCTTAGCTGGATACTATCGTCGATTTATAGAGAATTTTTCCAGCATCGCCCAACCTTTAACCCTCCTGACTCAAAAGGATCGGAAATATGAATGGGGTGAAGAGCAGGAAACGGCGTTTCAAACGCTAAAACAAAGATTGTGCCAAGCCCCAATCTTAAGTCTCCCCGACGGAGACGATGGATTTGTTGTATATTGTGACGCATCCCGTAGAGGGTTAGGATGCGTGTTAATGCAAAATAAAAAGGTCATAGCCTATGCGTCTCGACAGTTAAAAGTTCATGAGAAAAACTACACTACTCATGACTTGGAACTGGGAGCAGTCATCTTTGCACTTAAAATCTGGAGACACTATCTCTACGGTACAAAGTGCACCATATTCACTGATCATAAAAGTTTGCAACACATATTCGATCAGAAAGAACTGAATATGAGGCAACGAAGATGGGTCGAGTTGCTGAGTGACTATGACTGTGACATACGATATCACCCCGGCAAGGCTAACGTTGTAGCCGATGCCTTGAGTAGAAAGGATCGAGTCAAGCCACTACGTGTGCGAGCGTTGGGGATGATAGTCCAGTCGAACCTTTCAGATTTGATTCGAGTCGCTCAACACGAGGCGTTGAAAGAGGGCCAACTGGATAAAGAAGGACTTTACGGGAATGAGAAGAATTTCGAACAGCGTGTGGACGAAATTCTTTATTTCAAAAATCGGATGTGGATCCCGACCCTCCATGACCTTCGTGATTTGATCATGGATGAAGCACATAAATCGAAATATTCCATACATCCGGGATCAGATAAAATGTACAAGGATGTGAAAGAATTTTACTGGTGGCCAGGAATGAAAAAGGATATAGCCACATACGTCGGCAAGTGTACGACGTGTGCGAGGGTTAAGGAGGAGCACCAGAAAACTTCGGGAATGTTGCAACAGCCGGAAATTCCCGAATGGAAGTGGGAGCAGATCACAATGGATTTTGTGACACATCTCCCCAAGACACCCCGAGGTCATGATGCGATTTGGGTAATCGTGGATCGATTAACCAAATCGGCACATTTTATTCCAATTAGGAATACTTTTAACACTGAGAGACTTGCGCAAATTTATATAAATGAAATAGTGTCTCGTCATGGCATCCCCATCTCGATCATCTCCGATAGGGATAGCCATTTCACCTCCAAACTTTGGCAAGCTGTCCAAGAAGCATTGGGAACACGTATTGACCTAAGCACAGCTTACCACCCTCAGACCGATGGTCAGTCTGAGAGGACCATTCAAACTTTGGAGGATTTGCTTCGTGCCTGCGTACTGGACTTTAAGGGAAATTGGGATCAACATCTCCCACTCGTTGAATTTTCCTATAATAACAGTTACCATAGCAGTATAAAGGCAGCACCTTATGAAGCATTGTATGGGCGAAAGTGCCGATCACCACTTTGCTGGTCTGAAGTGGGAGACCCGCAGATCATTAGATCGGATCTGGTCCAGGAGACGACCAGCAAGATTCTTGAGATTAAGAACAACCTAAAAGCCGCGCGGGACCGGCAGAAGAGTTATGCCGATACCCGTCGAAAACCGTTGTCATTTGAGGAGGGTGAAAAGGTATATTTGAAAGTATCACCCTGGAAAGGAGTGGTCAGGTTTGGAAAGGCGGGGAAGTTGGCCCCTAGATATATTGGACCATTCATTATTACTGCAAAGATCGGTCCGGTAGCTTACCGACTAGAACTGCCTGAGGAACTAAGTGCAGTTCATAACGTGTTTCATGTGTCGAATTTGAAAAGATGTCTGGCGGATGAGACATCGGTGTTACCCTTAGAGGGTGTTCAAATAAGTGACAGGCTCAACTTCGTAGAGGAGCCCATCGAAATAGTGGACGGTAAGATCAAGCAACTTAGACACAATAAGATCTCGTTGGTCAAAGTTAGATGGAATTCGCAACGAGGCCCAGAATTTACTTGGGAACGAAAGGATGAATTTCGGAAGAAATACCCCCACCTATTTCCTCAAAAGGAAGTAGTTGACGCATAAAATTTCGAGGACGAAATTTTTATAACGGGGGGAGAATGTAACGATTCCGGCAAATCCAGGTATACCCTAGCCGGAATATACTATTTACGTGTTATTTAATATTGATTATATGAGTTATAGCACATTGATACGAATATATATGGTTCACAGTATGAATCATACTCAATTATATAGTGAATCGTATTGGAATTACAATTAATCATTGATCGGTTATTGAAACCCGAACGAATCGGGAATTACATTATAGACGAAGTATATAATGTTTAGTGATATTTACGAAGTATTAATGCTTCGGGATAAGTAAATTATAGCACAGAAAAAGGATTTCGATTTAATGGTACGTCGGTACGCTAAACGAAGCCTTTAACACCAAACCAAGCAAGAGACGATCAATCAAGCCGAAAAAGATGCGTAATTATTAATAATATGATGTTTTAATGTCATGGGTTAAGTTTTTAAAGTTTTTAAATCAGTTTTATATAAATTTTATTTTAACCCGAAAAACAACCATTTTAGGCTCGTTTCAAGCCGAATTACGAGTTTAAACGAGAAACGAACTGAACCAGATTATCCACAACATTATCCGGATTGCGTAATCCAAATGTGTGGACAATATTTGAGATGTGGGCCCCCCCCACACCCCCACATATGGCCGGCCACCCCCTTGTTCATATTATCTTTCATTTTTCTTTTTTTTTTATCACAAAATCTCTCAAACTCTCTCAAATCCTTCAAACCTTCAAACATTCAATCCAAAGAACCCAAGTTCTAACCAAGATTTGAAGGTATAACATATGTTTTTAAGCTTGAATTTTGTTTTCTAACTTTATGATCTTGAGAAAAGGAGGTTTCATGTGAAAAATGGGTGAAAACCCGAGATGAAACCGATTCTCGTGTGATCAAAGGATGTATACAAGTTATACAAAGGATTTTGATCTAAGTAATTAGTTAAAAGAGTTTAGAATGAAATTTTACGGTTAAAATCTTGTGAAAATGAGTTTTCATGTGAAAGACGGGTGAAAACCCGAGATGAAACCGACTCTTGCATGATCAAGAGATGTATACATGTTATACAAGGGATCATGGTCCAAGAAATGAGTAAAAAGAGTCGGGAATGGATTTCTACGGTTAAATCCTTTGTTTTTACTTAAAAACCGACACTTTGAAAGAAATGGTTCGATTATTGGTGTAACTTGCTTGGTATAGTGATATTGTGCTTGTAAGTGTTGTATCTAGCGGCTAGCAAAGGCTAGAAACCGAGATCCTTGCGATCTAAAGCTAGAAAACACAAAATAGTTCGGTTTTCGTGTGTATATGAGATTTGGACAGATTTTCGTGTGCTTAGATTCGGGTCACGAAATTTCACAGAGATGATCTACACATGAAAATATGAGATCTGTGAATTTTTGGTAATTTTTGGATAAAATATGAATATTTGGTGAATTTAATGCTCGGTTTTGGCCAAAAATAGTGAAAAATAGCAAAACATGATGAAAAATTCCGGAAAATTTAAGATAAGCTTTTTATAACATATAAAAGTCACCCACAAAATTTGAGCTCAGTTGGAAAAGTCTAAGTAGGCTTTTCGGTGAAACGAGTTCTAGGGCTTTCTAGCTCGGTTTAGGGTGAAAATGGCTTGAAAAATAAGTTTTAAATTCTGGAAAAATTCCAGGAAGTTATGAGGATGATAGATATCATCCCAGAAAAATTTGGGATTTTTCTAAAGTGTTTTGGTATTTTTGATATATTTAGTGTTTTAATAAGATTTAAAAATAGATAAATAAATGTAAATATAGGAAAATAAATCTGGGAAAATTCCAGAAAGTTATGAGGATGATAGAGATTATCCCAGAAAAATTTGGGATTTTTCTAAAGTGTTTTCGTATTTTTGATATATTTAGTGTTTTAATAAGATTTAAAAATAGATAAATAAATGTAAATATAGGAAAATAAATCTGGGAAAATTCCAGAAAGTTATGAGGATGATAGAGATCATCCCAGAAAAATTTGGGATTTTTCTAAAGTGTTTTGGTATTTTTGATATATTTAGTGTTTTAATAAGATTTAAAAATAGATAAATAAATGTAAATATAGGAAAATAAATCTGGGAAAATTCCAGAAAGTTATGAGGATGATAGAGATCATCCCAGAAAAATTTGGGATTTTTCTAAAGTGTTTTGGTATTTTTGATATATTTAGTATTTTAATAAGATTTAAAAATAGATAAATAAATATAAAAGTAAGAAAATAAATCTGGAAAATTTTTACAAAATTCCTTACTGTCAAATTAAGTTTTGTGCAAAATTTCAAGACCCGAGACTAATCGGGTAATTATTTATGCTAAAAAGAACATAAAAACAAGTTTTTAAAGCTTAAAACGTGTAAACCGGCAAGGTTCGCATAAGCGAGCTGACTGGTACATGAAAACTCTAAAAATGGACTATTTCATAAATCTAAGTAAATTAAGTAAAAATAAATCATCCGAAAATAATTCGGATGATTTGGGTAATTTTACCCGATTTTACCGTTTCCGGCACCGAAATACCGGAAACGGGCCCCGCGGCCAAACGGGGTGTCAAACCGAGCTATAATTTCATCACCTTAACTAAATTAACTGTCAAACTCTAAGCAATGTCAATCTGAGTCCTTAGAAGTGTCACGGGGTTAACATTGTCCCCGAATCGAGTACAGTACTGGGTTAACAATGTTCCCAGATGTACCGATTGATATGTATTTAAGTTATGGGAATTATATAGTAACGACTAGATATTATATTACAGATCCAGGCACGTAGCTGTTCCTTATATTACTCACCGACTCACAAAAAGGTGAGTTTTCACGAGCCCCTTTTAATGAATTGTTTTAATTATATTTTCCCGGGGCGGAAAACATGTCTTATTCAAAGTATTTAAGTACATACCGATCGTATGGAAATACTTGTACATTTATATATATATGATCTGATGCACAGAATATATAAAATGTTTATCATGTGTTATTGTTCTGGGGTAACATAGTTCCCAGGGGTTATTATTGTTCTGGGGTAACATAGTTCCCAGGGGTTATTATTGTTCTGGGGTAACATAGTTCCCAGGGGTTGTTATTGTTCTGGGGTAACATAGTTCCCAGGGATTATTATTGTTCTGGGGTAACATAGTTCCCAGGGGTTATTATTGTTCTGGGGTAACATAGTTCCCAGGGGTTGTTATTGTTCTGGGGTAACATAGTTCCCAGGGATATTTATTGTTCTGGGGTAACATAGTTCCCAGGAGTTATTATTGTTCTGGGGTAACATAGTTCCCAGGAAGTTAAATGAAATGTTCTGGGGTAACATAGTTCCCAGCATGATTATATTGTTAATAAATGATTATTAAAATGATTTGTCAGTGTTTATTTAAATTAGTGAAACTCACCAACTATTCGTAGTTGACCCGTTTTCTTTACATGTTTTCTAGGTATGCCCAAGTTGGAATGATTGATATGTGCTTAACTATCTGTGCTACCTGTTGGAAGCTTGCTGCTCTAAGTTTTGTAATGAATTTATTAATGTCTTATCGGTAAAATATGTGTGTAACACCTAGACAGTAATGAAACTCGCAACAATGTAATATGTTATAAATTAATGTAGTGGTATTTTCTTTATAAGCAATGCTGTTGATATCAGATGTGTCTGTTGCATCCCGTGTACGTTTCCGCTGCGGTTACGGGGTGTTACAGAATATCTGAGAATGCAGGATTCTTCTTGTTCTTGATAATCAATGCGAGCAATCCTACCATTTCTCTGGACTTCATGGTTCGGCCTTGTCATTTGCCTCCTCATACTTATGCAGACTGTCATATTTGCCAGAGGATCTTTGTTCTTTACCCTAGTGATGTAGTCAGATTCAACAAGTTTTATATCACTTAATCTTTTTC
This sequence comes from Bidens hawaiensis, assembly GCF_021521415.1. Classification (NCBI taxonomy): domain Eukaryota; kingdom Viridiplantae; phylum Streptophyta; class Magnoliopsida; order Asterales; family Asteraceae; genus Bidens; species Bidens hawaiensis. The sequence goes on from NW_027491061.1 coordinate 2,244,910, forward strand.
CTCTCCTGGTCTTCTCATACTCAGATAATCTCCACTTCTTCTTTCTATTCAACAATGGGAATACCCTAATGGCTTCATTTTTGAGATGTTTAGACAACTCATTCTACTGCCTACCTGCAAACATGTGGCTATAATGATAATCATACAAATCCAAGTTTGCCATCTCTTCCAGCTGTTCCTTTTTGAACTCAGCAAAATCATCTTTAAAAATTATTTCCCTTAGCTCTCCACTTTTCATCACTACCTTCAAGGTTTGAGACACTGAGTCATAGAAGAGCTTCTTGGGTAGGTCCATATCAGTTGGTGACCTATTTTGTCTTTGTTGAGCTGCTCTGGTTGTAGGAATCTGTGTTCTTGAGGCTGAGGGCCTAGAAGGAACTGCCTTTTTGGGTTGTGTGGCCCTGAACTCCCCAAATTTCTTCATATACATTGAGATCACCATTTCCACTGGCATAGCCATTAGATCCAGAAAGTTCCCACTCCCTTCTCTGGCTAGCCTTTCAATCATATTCAAGATTCTTACATCACCAAGCTGACCAGCAGGTACAAACCTCACTCCACTTGGTCCAACTTCAAAGTTTCTAGAATTCCTCTGCTCAGCTTCAAATTTTTCCAATTCATCCTTCTCTTCATAGAATAAATCCTTTAATTAAGCTTTTCCCAACAGGTCAAACGCATTCTCATTCATGCCTTGCTCATCATTATCCCTTTTAGTGTCTTGATCTTTTCTTCATCATCCCATGGATTTAGATGTTCAGCTGGTTCAGGCTTTACTTTCGCAATACCAGGGACTTTGGCAGTCTTTGAAGCTTGAGCTCTCTCTTGATCATCTTTTTCAAGCTCAGAAAGATAAAAAGTCAATTTTTCATTTCTGCTCGTTCCTTGAATTTCATTTAATCTCCCCCTAGCAGTAATCAATCTATCAAGCAGATTCAATTGTTCATCCTCCCATCTTCTTTTCTTTTCAGCCTTATTCTTCTCAGCCAATGTCACAAGTCTTGGCCTTTTAGCAGCTTTTACTGGTTCATTTTTCATAGATAATTTCCTGAAATGGGATTCAACTTCTTCTTTTGATAGGCTATCCACCAAATCCAATGCCATACCTTTATCAATCAGGTACTTGCACTTCCCTCCATACCTCTTCATCAATTCATCAATCTTCTCAGTTTGCTTTGTTTCCCTTTCTAATCTTTCCTTTTCCTCTCTTTCTATCCTCTCCATATTTATCTTGTAATGTTCTTCTAAATCAGCAAACTTCATAGTACTCAAGTCTTTGTAGTCAAACCATGCAATCTTAAAAAGCTTCTGTATCTTAAGGAATCTCTGTTCTTCTTCTTCTCCATCCTCTTCTTAATAGCATCACTCTCTTTACTCACCAATTTTGCAACTCCTCTTTGGTCAAAGGAGCCAAATTTTCAAACTTGTATCCATGTTTTATCAAAATGGTAATTAAAGGATGATTTCTTCTTGCATTATCCAAACTTTGCTAAATGTTCTTCCTTTGTTCATCAATCATTTCAATTTGTGGGGAGACAATAGTTTTAACAGTTTCAGCTTTACCATCAGCATCATCATCATCATCATCATCATAATCATCATTATCAGCATTGTCATCATCTTCAGTGTCATCATCAATCTCAGTTGATTCATCCAATGCTTCATTTCTTGACTCATTCAAATCACGCACAACTTCTGGTATAACAATTTGAATAGGAACAACCATCATGGGGCTTTCATGTTCCTTTGGGCTTTCAACAATGTACTCAGGTTCATCAGGCCTTTTAGCCCTTTTTTTAATTTTTCTTCTTCCTCATCATTCTTTTCATCACTTTTTCTTTTTCTTGTATAGATCTTTCCAAATTTCTTTTTGGGCTTATCATCATAGCTCCATTCATCAGGAGGATTCTTCTCAAATTCTTCTTCAACCTCCTTTAAAAATCTTCTGGATGCAATCTTGGTCAGTGATTCTCTAGCCTCATCAGGTACCAACTGCTTAGATGAATCATCCTTTATAGGTTCAGCAATGGTTGGAGTTTTGTCCTCTGATTGAGGTTCATGATGAGGTTGATTGAACTTGCTTAATACAAGAGCTAAGGTGTTATCCACCTCTTCAGTTTGTTTCATCTTAATCAACACTTCAATTACCTCTTGTTCAACTGCACCTTCTTAAGTTAAAGTTTGTGCAATTTGAGCTTGTTCAATCAAGGTTTCCTGCTCACAAAACTATTCAGCTGTCATGGATTGGGCAATTCTCTCCTTCACCAATGTTTCAAATAAGATATTAGCTTTCCTCTTGCCAGCTTGTTCTGCTCATCTTCGTCAAATACATCATCATCAGATTCAGCAATTGCTTTCCCCTTTTCTTTTCTTCTTCTTTCTTCCTATGATTCAGTGGGGAAATTTTCAATGTCGTCCATAAGACTTTTCATTTCGTCATCATCGACATCCATCTTCTTGGAAATTTCAACCATTACCACATCTGATTCCTTCTCACTAGTCTCCTTTTCCACATTCTTCTTTTTCAACACACCCTCAACATCATAATATTGCTCTCCAACATCAGATTTTTCACCTTCATATCCATCACCATAGACATTTAACAGAATTTTCAAAGTATCTTCAACATTTACTTTTACCTCCTCAACCCCCTGATCAACAACATCAACTCCAACAGTGGCCACAAGAATATTCTCCCCTTGTTTTGGTAAAAATGTGCTTTCAGATTGTCATTTTCTTTAAAGCTTGGGCCAACTGTGCCAACTGTGCTTTCAGATTGTCCAGGGTTGAATTTTCTTTAAAGCTTGGGCCAAATGTGCTTTCAGATTGTCATTTTTTTACCAATTCTTCATTTCTCCCTCTCAGCTCAACATTTTCACAGATAAGATCCAGGTTTTTTTGGAACACATAGGTACCATGGGGAGGGTAATGGGATGGTGAATCAGAAAATGGATTAGGTATATTGGGTTGGGTTTGGGTTGGTGTTGGTTGTTTAGATTGGTCTAAGGTCTGAGAATGGGTTGGGGATTTATATGGTGTGCATGGAAAGTTAAGTAGATGGGTTGGAACAGTTTGTGAAATATATGGTTCATGGATGGATTGGTTTGGGTCTTGGATTAAGGTTTAGGTTTGGGTTAAAGGTTGGTTGATGGTTTGGTCTTGGGTTTCAGGTGGGCTCTGGGTATGGGTAGGTGGTATTTAGATGGGTGGGGATAGGTTGATTGGTTCATGTTGTGGTGGTAGGGAAGGTGGTGTGGCTGGTGGTGTGGTTGATGGTGTACGTAAGGGTGTGGCTGGTGAGGTGGGTAATGGTATGTTCTCCCCCTAATCCCGTGCTTCCTCATCATTAACAACATCAACTTGTTCCTCATAACCTCCATGACCTCCATCATCTCCTCCTCCATTTCCATCACCATTGTCATCAGACTCATCATCCTCCTCACACTCATATTCACTCTCCTCCTCCTCCTCAGAGGTCAACTCTGGTACATGTATGATTGCCACATTATGATCAAGTAACCATGACAAAATAACAAATTCTACTATGGGATTGAACCGGCTTGTGCTAGACAGCTTTGCAATCCTCTTGTAAACATTTGGATTTTGTAGCACATGATTTTTTCCAATCGTGGGAAGATCTCGTAACACATGATTAAATATGATTTGGAGGAATCTTGGATAAGCTAAAATTTTTTCTCTGTTTGGCTTTCTCAGAATGCTTAACATCCCTTCAAATATCATCCTTGAAAAGTTGAAAGGCAGATCATAAGCCACTACCACAGTGGCATTAGCCAAGTCACGACTCATAAGAGTCCAAGATCCTTTTCGAGGGGCATATCCCAGAATGATATGATGAATCAAAAACCTATAAAGGTTTGGAAACATGCCCTTCTGAAATTTTAATTCATTGACATTCCCCTGGTAACCCATCGTCTCCTGAAATATCTTCTGTAGGTGATCAGTGGAGAAGTGGATAGGGTTGTGATCATCATCGTGTAATTGTAGGCATGTTTGAAACAATCTTTTAGTAATCCGTATTTCATGATTTTCTACGGTAGCCTCCAATCGCCTACCATTTTGATCGTCATAAAGTACTGCCGAGCGCCAGAAATCCAAGTGGTGATTCCTATAAATCACAGGGCACTCAGTCAGTGAGAAACGCAGATTAGACCGTTACAGTCATCTAATCATGTGAGCCACTTCTTCATTGTCTGGAGTCACTTGTAACATAGTGCACATATTATGCTTTTGCTCAAATGGATATGTCGGTTCGTCCGCCATATCTGTACAAACATAAACAAAAACACATTCAAAATAAAAATTAGTCATAAAGTTCATAACTTTGAATAGTTTTGGTCATAATTTGAAGAAGTAAAGAAAAAATTTCTTTAAGAACCTGTGCTTCGACAAATTTTTAACCTACATAAGAAACAGAGATGTTAGTTAATGTTTAAATTAATACTTTAAATTCACAAATCTTTGTCGAAAAACTTTCAATTGAAACTTACCGAGTCAGATTAAGTGGGCTGACAAAATAGGGTATGGGAAAACAATCAATCGGTTGATATTCTGGAAACGAGAGTAAGGGTAATTTGCAATAGTGTTTGGAGAGAGAAGTGAAGCATGGAATTCCACTAAGTCTCTCTTATATACCTTTTGAAAGTGGGTTTCAAATGCATTTTGTCTGTTTGTGGGAAGAAGGTGTCAAGCAGTGAAAATATCTTATTTAAAAATCTTCCCATTTAAAACCTTTCTCGATAAAGTTTTTCCCATTTAAAGCCTTGCTCGATAAAGCACATAGTTATAAACCTTACTCGAAAAAGTTAATTCATTTAAGTTTGCTAGTATGAATTTCACTTATGAAAGCTTGCTCGTTCCAGAATTTATTCAGATATTTACAAAGTAAATAGAAATAAACCTACGATATGAAAATGAAGGAAGCTTACTCGAAATACAAGATTGCTCAAGAAATAATTCACAAGACAAATAATCAAGTATAAAGCATCAAAATAGGCAACCTTGCTAGGAATCAACAAAGAATCCTAAAACAGTAACTTAAATATATTTCTAAATGTCAATCCTGCTCGAAAATCTGAATAACATCACAAATCTTACCCGAATGTTCGTAAACAGTTAACAAATATTCATTCAAGTATACTTTGAAGCAAAGTATGCTCGACACACTTTAAGAATGCAAAGTGTGCTAGAGAAGGACTCTAAACACAAAGTGTACTCGAAAAGTAAAATATTGAAAATTATCATGTATACTAAGAGAACACTTGAAAATTTCAAAGTGTGCTCGAAATATAAAGTGTGCCCGGAAAACAAGGTTTGCCCGAAAACACTTGTAATTTCAAAGAATCATATTCACAATCATGAACTATGCTAGATAAAGACATATTTCAATCAAAGCAGCAACGTTTACTTGAAATAGACATATAAAGCATATCAAGCAGATGTCACATAATTATCAAGTATGCTAGACAAAACTAAAATTCAAAACATCTAAGTATACTCGAAAGCTAAGAAGTATCAAAGTGTACTCGACAATATATGAATAAATCATTTAAGTGCTGAACATCACAAAGCTTGCTAAAATGAATTAAAATAGTCAATCAAAACACCTAAGTTTGCTAGAAAGTTCAAAAACATATTTAATCACAAAGCTTGCTATAATGACCTAAATGACCTATAAAACAATTAAGTTTGCTAAAAAGTTCAGAAATCATCAAAGCTTGCTAGAATCAACTTAATCAAACATATTCAAACATCAAGCTTGCTCGCAAGAGTTAAACTAAAAATAAAACAGTTAAAAGTGTACTCGAAAGTTTGTAAAACATCAAAGCATGCTTGAATAAGATAATCTTAGACAAAACCATCTAAGTTTGCTCGAAATGGTTGAAAATCATCATACCTTACTCGAAAATACATATTCAAACCTTTTGAAGGTAAAATGCAACTCTTTTTTGTCTTAAACCAAAAGTCAAACAGTTTTATTATTAAGGATCATTGTTTAGAGCAAATTGTGCATTATGAGATCAAATTTCAGTTATCTTTCCTTTCAAAACATTTTCTTACTTATTTTGAAAAGATCTCAACTTGGGATCATATTGACAAAGTTGCTCCCAATACTTCATTCTCAGCATTATTATGACATATTAGACAAGTTAACAACAGGTCTAGACTTAACATGAATTTCATATCTTTGGTGATATGATTAAGGTTAAATTAAGATGCGTAATACTAAATGGATAACACATATTGCTTTTTGATGCTCCATATCTATTCTCAAGGCTTAGTTGACTTTCTCCAGATCACCCCGAGTTGACTCCGACCCCTTGATATTTGGTAAGACTTTTTAATGATATAACCCTTTTTTTGTAACATAAGGTTGTGAACATATATATATATATATATATAGGTGTATATATATATATATCAACATTGTGTTGTATAATAAGTACGTTTTATTCACTTGTGTTCTTTGCCATTTTCAATAAAATACTTCATTTTGGGGATCAAATACAAATAGGTTCGTGTATGACTGGATATTCACTTTTCTGCATATCATTCGGAAAGATGTATATTGGAACATGCATAGACAACAATGTTACTCCACATTAAGTTTAGCTGTTTCTTTATATTTATATCATCTTAGATTTTACACATCATGGGAAAGCAACCATACATGTTAATGGCTGCACTGTCTTTTTAGCCTATTAAATCCATATGATTGGTCAAATAGTCAATGTACTATCATTTCCTAAAGGGTTGGATCGGTTTTCATTTAAAAACACCCTTTCTTTAGCTTCTAAAAAGCGTGAACTGAATAATCTTATCATATCTCCATATCATTAAACAACTTGCTCTATTTTTATGAAAAATGTTTTAATCAAAATTCATTTTAAAATTTCATTTGAGCATGCAATTTTGACACAAAAGCATATTTTAACTCTAACAGAAAGTAACATATTCAAATCATAATTTTGACATCATCAGAAAAGACAGACTTCACATAAAGCATAGTCTAACATATCCTAATAACATCATCATATTAGATTAAACATATTCAAAAGCATCATCAAAACAGAAGATAAGAGATATGCATATAAGTCATTTTGAACACTTATCATGATATCTCACGCATCAACTGATCATAAATCTAAGCATCAATGATACCTAAATCACTCAAATTAATCAAACAAATCACACATTAGTCAACATGTAAAAAGCACCTTCACACAATTCAAATAATCAAACATTCATCAAGACCTTTATTAAGATAGTCAATTAGCACATAGAGCACACATCATTAATCAGACTTCATCTAAGTTGATCATTCCCAAAGCTTTCAAAAGAAAGTGGAATCTGGTTTTATTAAGTGGCTTTGTGAATAGGTCAGCCAAATTGTCACTTGTATCAACTCTCTTAATCTCAATTAGACCTTTTTCATTACAATCCCTAATGAAGTGATGTCTGATTTCAATGTGCTTGGTCTTAGAATGTTGAACTGGATTCTTAACAATGAAAAATGCAGCTGTATTATCAATATAAATAGAGGTGTTCAAGAAATTCATAGAACTTGTGCACAACAGGTAGATGCAGCAATGTACTCCGCTTCAATAGTTGAGATGGACACTGTAGTTTGTTTGATTCACTGCCAAGACACTAATCTGTCTCCCAAAAATTAACATCCACCAGAAGTTGACTTTATGCGCATGTTGCACCCATCATAATCACTGTCAGCGTAGGTAATGAGATCAAAGGAATGGTTCTTTGCGTACCATATCCCCAAATCTGGTTTTCCCTTCCAGTATCTAAAAATCCTCTTGGCAACAGTCATGTGAGAGACCTTAGGACTTTACTAAAATCTTGCACACACACACTACAAACTTGATATCCGGTTTAGAAGCAGTAAGATACATCAAGGATCCAGTTTTGGCTCATTTGTTCATTTTAGAGCCAAAGATGATATAATCAAATACACTTGAAGTAGGAGTAAATCTCTTCCTCTTTTCTTGTAGAAAAGGTCTTATCAATGGCCCCCTTTGAAATCCATTGGCAAGTAGATGATTTGATAACTCATCGTACCAAGTTATTGGAGCTTGATGTAATCCATATAGAGAATTGTTAAGTTTGTAAACTCTATTTGGATACTCTGGATCCTCAAATCATGGAGGTTGAGTAACATACACCTCATATTCTATTTTTCCATTCAACAAAGCAGATTTAACATCCAATTGAAACACTCTTACATTCTTTAATGTAGCATATGGCAGAAAGATTCTTATGGTCTCCAACTTGCTACATGAGCAAACACATGTCCTTCCTCTTGTAAGCATCCAAGGGCAATTAATCTTGCCTTGTTTTTCATTAAACTCCCTCTCTCATCCCTCTTGTTTCTGAAAAATCATTTGGTGCCAATTGCATATTTTCCTTCTGGCTTATCAACTAGCTCCCAGACTTTCAAATTTCTGAACTATGCTAAATCCTCATGCATAGCTGGTACCCAACTATTGTCCATTAGTGCTTGAACAATGTTCTTTGGTCTATCTGGGATAGAAAACATGAATATAAGTATATGTTTGAAGTTTCAGAAGCACTTCTGGTCACTCTTTCATGCAAGTCATAAATGATATTTTCAATAGGATGATTTCTTTGAAATGAAGAGGTTTGAATGATTTGAGATGACGTTAGAGTTGTATTCAAATTTGAATCTTTTTGTTTAGGTTCTTCAGTGATCAACTCTTGTGCATCATTGTTAATTTCTGCTTCTTCCATATTTTTATTAGATGTTGGTGCAACACCATTTGAAATATTTAAATTCTGGAACAGCTTTTCAAACATTGACTGTGTCATGTTGAGTCTGGTCTTATTGATTATTAGTTTGATCACCAGATGTTTCAATGTGTTCTTGTTCTTGTGGCTCACCATTTTGTTCATTATTCTCATCTTCATCATCTTCAGAAGCCTTCCTTTTGAATGAGAACTCGTTTCTTCATTAGCAACCTTAGACCATAACTTGCCAAATTCAATCGTTTTTTCAATGGTTGCTCAGGAACACTTGTTTTATAGGAATATTCATCAATGTCTTCATGATAGATTTTGAAGGATTTAATTAACTTTTCAAAATAAAACAACCAACTAGCTCCATCAACGATATTAAATTAATTCTCACTGAAAATGATGTCAGATGATTCAATCACACTCCGATGATCTTTCACATAAACTCTATATGCCTTTGAGTGTGAAGAATATCCAACAAGCGAAAACAGTCTAAAGACTTCTCTTGGAATTTGTTTAGATAGTCTTTGGTGCTTAATAGAGAACATTTGCAACCAAAAGGTTTGAGAAACCTGATTTAGGGATTTCTTTTATACAAAATCTCATTAGGAGTTTTGTTTTGTCTCTTCTTAATAAGGACCATGTTTTGAACATAGCATGCAGTGTTGATTGCTTCTGCCCAAAATGATATAGGTAGATAAGCATCTGCTAACATGGTCCTTGCAGCCTCTATTAGTGTTCTATTCCTTCTTTCTACATCACCATTCTGTTCAAAAGTTCTTGGGGCACTGAATTGCTGAATTAATATTCCTTTTGCAAGACAAAATTCAGTCATAACCCCAGTTTTGAACTCAGATGCATTGTCACTTCTCATTACATTGCCCCTTGCATCCAATTGATTCTCAATTCTAGTCACACAACTTTTGATCAATTCAGCAGCCTCATCTTTTGAATTTAGGAAATACACTAAATTAAATCTTGAGTAATCATCTATGGTCACCAAACAATACTTTTTTTCTTTGTCAATACTTGGAATATTTATAAGACCAAAGAGATCCATGTGAAGCATTTCAAGCACTTGGTCAATGGAGTTTATAAGTTTTGATTTGCGAGATGATTTTTGTTGTTTTTCCTTTTGGCATGAGACACAGTTGTCTTCAAGTTGGAACTCCCTTGATGGAAAGCCAATAACATGTTCACCTTTCAAAAGTTTGTTCATATTCTTCAAATTCACATGACATAATTTTATATGCCATTGGTTGGTTTCATTTTCTGAGGCTTTAGAAACAAAACAAGTTCCACCTCTAGAAATAGCATCTTTCATCTTTAATTCATTCAAATTGCCATTTCTTGGTGCCATCATTATAATCATATCAAGTTTCAATATGAAACAATGTAATTCTTCTAAACTAACCTTATAACCTTTTTCAAACATTTGAGATATGCTTAAAAGATTATACTATAAGCCTTTTACATAAAATACATTGTCAAAAGAAACTTTTTTGTTTATGACAATACCCTTGCCCATAATTTACCCCCATTTTCATCACTTCCAAAAGCAATCAGGCCTTCAAACTTCTCTTCATAAGTAATTAGTGATCTCTTATCACAGGTCATGTGTCTGTAACATCCACTATCCATATAACATACATCATTGACTTATGTGGATTGTTCCTACATAGTTGAAAACAAAGTGATCAGTTAAGTGATGAATCACAAGCCATGCTACCTTCCAAATCATCAAACACAACAACGGTAGTTGCATTTGGTTTTGGATCTTCATAAACCAGTTCACAAGACTCATCAGTCTTATAACCAGATTCAAACAAATTTCCAAAATAGGGAATTATGCTTTTGCAATTTTCAATCACTGTCTACTTTTTGATGATCAGTTTTGGAGTTTCTTCCTTTGGCTTCCACAAGAAATCTTTTGGTTCAAAACCACTTTTCAACAAGAATTATTCATCAACATTCAATTCTTTTCTTTAATTTCTCTTGTAAACTTTCTTCTTGAATTCTCTTTTCTTATCAGTTGAATTTAAATCTGCAGAGTCAAAAGAGTTTATGAACTCTGAGATTTAATAGATGATTTCTTCTCCAACCTTTTCATAGACATCTTCTTTTTCTTTTCAAATAAATCATTGAACCTTTCCTTTTCTTCACAAGTTCCATCATTAACTTGCATACCCCTTTGTAATACTCTTCATACTTATTTTTATACAAAACAAAGTCTTGACAATAGAGTGTAGTGTTAGAAACAATGAAAGGTTCTGGAATGATTCTTTCTTGGCAAGAATTTGTGTCATGACTATAAACATCACATATTCTACACCATACCTTACCTCTATGCTCATTAACAAAATTTCCCCTCTTGAATCTTTCACTGGGTCTTGGAGGATCTACACCAACGGTCTTCTGGTGGGTGATTGATTTTCCAAAGTCTATGTAGATAGGTTGAAAAACATTTATCTTCTCAGAACACCTATCATCCGATCCTTTGACGAACTTGACATTTTCTAGCTTCACTTTTCCGTCATTCAGTTCACTTTCTTTCATTGGGCTTACATACTTTCTTGCAACGTATTCAACATCTCCAATGTCAAAAAGTTCATGGTTTGAGAATACTGGGTAAATGGGTGGATACACATATTCTTCTTTTGTTTCTGCTCCGTCTCTCTTCACTGATGTGTTTTTTTCTGGTAAGGACTTCTGAATATTTGTGATACAACACCATTCTTCTTTCTTTGAGACCCTTCACAGTTTTTAAACGCCTTATGGTTTCTTCTCATTTGTTCATGAACATTCTTCATTTTTGGTGTAATTTTTAGTAATTTAGGAATCTTGTCTTTTGTAATATTTCTTTTCTGTTCTTTACGCTTGTTACTCCCACAACTTGAACGAATACCACTAGATACACTTGAGTTGTCTTCAAATGAAACACTTGACTCGTGATATTTCTTAGAAACTTTAACTTCAATAAATTTATCATTTCTAATTTCTTTTATATTATCTTCCTTCAACACAAACTCTCCTTCTTCATTCACAGCAAACTTCTTATAATTATCAATGAATTCCTCTTTCTCACTGAATACCTTCTTGAAGTGATTCAAATAAGCTTATATTTTCTGTTATCAACCTTTAATGAATAAATATCATTAAAAGGTGGTTGAACAACTTTATACTTATCTTCAGTTTTAATTTTCACTAATTTCCCACATATGTTGCCTGTTGCAACCAGGTTCTGTAGAAAATCTACCTCAACTTGAAGTTGGGTATTTTTGATCTTTTCTTCTAAATACGTCTTCTTCAAACCTTCTATTTTAGTGATGTACCTTGACTGAGTGTCACAACTATCCAGATAGTCTTGTTCTAGACTTTTGATCTTGTTTTCATAAGTTACTTCACTCATTTCAAAACGTTTATTATTCCTTCTTTCTTGAAAACTGTTGGTGCATGATGCTAGTAGTTCATTTATCTCGTGTCTATTGTGTGTGTATTCGTTACATTGTTCTTATTTTGTTGAACTTGTTGGTTTGGTTTATGGATTAGGAAAACTTGTTTAGTAGCGAATTTAGGGACAACTTCGCCTAGGATGTTAGGTGAAGTTGTCGCCTTATATAAACCTAACTTCGGCTACCATTAGGCAGCCTTTTTTGACAGTTTGGTATTGCATATGGTGATATAGTTGTTTGATGATTTTGGTTCTTTACATCGTAATATAACAAGTGTTCATATGTGTTTACGTGTTCTTGTGTTCTTAACGTATTACTCGTGTAAACACTCGTATCGTATACGTAGGGGATTCCGCACCCTTGTGTTATGAGATACTCCTGTCTAGATCCGGCTGGGAATCTACAATTGGTATCAAAGCATTTGCTCGTGATTGTGTGATTTGGGATTATCACACGAGTGTTGTATTTATTTCGTTAGACTTTTCAAGGAATCGTTTCAAGATGAAATACCGTTCTTTTTTTCGTTTCTCAACAATACACATCAATTGCACCTCCCTGTTACTCCCGCAACCTTCGAAATCAAAGAATCAGATTTGAAAATCAAAGCAGATTAGTCAGCGAAGTTGCCATCATACGGAACTAGGGTTTCAGTGAAGATATAACAAGTCAACGAAGTTAAAAAGTCAGTGAATTTAACAAGTCAGAGAAGTTAGCAAGTTAGTTAACAAGTCAGCGAAGTTAACGAGTTAGCGAAGTCAGCAAGTCAAGCGAAGTTAGCAAAGTCAGCGAACTTATCTTAACTTTGCCATCTACTGTTCACAAAACAAGTTTTGCTTAATTTCTGATGTCGTTGTGGTTGAGTATGGCTTCGATAAACATCACAGAATTGGTAAAGATGGAAATTGAAGCTGGATCAACAACTAAAGCTCCAAAGCTACTTAAAGGAACTGATTTTGTTGCGTTGGAAGATAGGTTTGAGCAGTATGTGAAGTATCAATATGCAAAAATGTGGGTCTGCATTCAAGATGGGTACATTCCACCGACAACTGAGTTCGAAGGTCGTGAGCAACTCAAGAAGTATAATAAGATGGAGGAGGATGAGAAGAAAAGTACGAAGTAGAAAGTAAAACACTAGCTGCCATAACCATGGCACTACCTCAAGAGATTCTACATACTTTTAGGAAGTACAAGTCTGCTAGAGAATATGGGAAGCATTAGAGAACCGCTATGAAGGTAATGTCGGGATTCGATACTCAAAGACAAAACTGCTGAAAACTCAATTCTCTGTATTCAAGTATCTTAAAAATGAATCTCTTGATGACATCATCACAAGATATTACCACTTAATGACTGAGTTGGATAATTACTTCATAGAGTATTCAAAGAATGAGATTGTGGAAAAACTTCTTGATGCTCTCCCACCAAAATGGGAGATGTACACAGTTCTGATGAAAGAAGATAAAGAATTTCATAGTTTTGACTAGGAGAAGGTGGTTAACAAGTTACGTAATTATGAACTTAATATGGTACAAAAGGAGACGTCAACTAATCAGGTTCAGGATCCGAGAATGTATGGAGCAAAGGGCTCTCCAAACTTATGTTCTAAAACAGAATCGACTGCCTACTACTCAGGTGGAGAACCAAACTCCACTCAATATGGTCATGTGGTGATGAATGTGGATGGTGACGTATGCTTTGTAGCGGGTGGAAGTACTTCTTCAAAACCTCAATCCTCTGTTGGTAACTCCTTCACCAGTTCTTCTAGTATAAATTACTCAAAGATGCCAATGAGTATGAAATTTGCTGAACAACAATTTGCTCTTTATGCTTCTTTCATTGCCTCTTATGAGAATTACATCAAAGGGAAGATAGTAGACCCTGCAACCTTGGATGAGAACTATGATCAGATAGATGCTGATGACATGGTATAAATGGATCTGCATTGGCAAAGCAAAGATAGTAAGAAGGGTGAAGTGGTTCATGAAGAAAACTGGAAGAAAGTTTGTTGGAGAGAGACCGGGATTTGATAAATCAAAGGTTCGTTGCTACAACTGTCAACAAAATGGACACTTTGCAAGAGAGTGTACCAATGAAAGAGTTGAACTAAGTCAGAACAGACCTACTCAACATAATGGAAGTGGAAATAAAATAAAGGCCATGGTGTCTCAACAGAATGGTGGGTATAATTGGAATGTACAAGTTAAGGAAGTGATTGAGCAAGCGATCTGGTGAATATTGAGACTAGAAGATGTGACAAAGAACCCATGGAGGACCAAGCGTACATGGAAAAAGTGAATGATCAGCTCTCAGAGGTATGTTCTGAAACTCAACGCGAACAATGTGAAAAACTTTCTGATCAAATGAAAGCTTTAACCGATCAGTTTGTTAGTTTGGATAAAGAATTAAAAACATTAAAAGAGGAACATCATTATTCAAAAACTAAAGAAATAGCTATTCGGTAAAATAAATCTAGTGAAAAAGACAAAAGAAGCCTTAAGGCCACCCTAGCTGAAAAAATACAAGTCATTGATCTTAGCTATGAAGTTGTAGAAGAAAAGACCAAACTGATAGCTGAAAATGATAAACAGATAGCTGATTACCGGGTGAAAGTGGTGGAATTGAACAGGAAAATTGAACAATTTAGGAATTCCTGTAACACCCCGTAACCGCAGCGGAAACGTAAACGGATGCAACAGACACATCTGATATCAACAGCATTGCTTAAAAAGAAAACACCACTACATTAATTTATATCATATTACATTGTTGCGAGTTTCGTTACTGTCTAGGTGTTACACACATGTTTTACCGATAAGGCATTAATATGTTCATTACAAAATATAGATCAGCAAGCTTCCAACAAGTAGCACAGATCATTAAGCACATATCAATCATTCCAACTTGGGCATACCTAGAAAACATGTAAAGAAAACGGGTCAACTACGAATAGTTGGTGAGTTTCACTAATTTAAATAAACACTGACAGATCAGTTTAATAATCATTTATTAATAATGTAATTATGCTGGGAACTATGTTACCCCAGAACATTTCCATTAATCTTCTGGGAACTACGTTACCCCAGAACAATAATAACCTCTGGGAACTATGTTACCCCAGAACAATAATAACCTCTGGGAACTATGTTACCCCAGAACAATAATAACCTCTGGGAACTATTTTACCCCAGAACAATAATAACCTCTGGGAACTATGTTACCCCAGAACAATAATAACCTCTGGGAACTATGTTACCCCAGAACAATTCCACACGATAAACAATTTATATATTCTGTGCATCAAACCATATATATATAAATATACAAGTGTTTCCATACGATCGGTATGTACTTAAATACTTTAATAAAGACATGCTTTCCGCCCCGGGAAAATATTTAAAACAGTTCACTAAAAAGGGGCTCGTGAAAACTCACCTTTCTGTGAGTCGGGGCGTGCTACAATGAACTGCTATAAGCCTGGATCTGTAATATGATATCTAGTCGTTACTATATAATTCCCATAAATTAAATCCGTGTCAATCGGTACATCTGGGGACATTGTTAACCCAGTACCGTACTCGATCCGGGGACAATGTTAACCCCGTGACACTCCTAAGGACTCAGATTGTGCCATTACTTAGAGTCTGACGGTCAAAATTGTCATTTTTATGTTTTCCTTGATTTGCGTGCCTAGCACGGTTATCCGCTTTTAGTTTCAAAAAAGAGTTTGTTCACACCCGACCCAAAAATGGTGTTTGACTGTTATTTTAGTTAAGGTGATGAAATTAGAGCTCGGTTTGGACACCCCGTTTGGCCGCGGGGCCCGTTTCCGTCATTTAGGTGCCGGAAACAGTAAAATCGGGTAAAATTTCCCCAATCATCCGAATTATTTTCGGATGATTTACTTTTATTTAATTTACTTAGTATTATGAAAATTGTCCATTTTTAGGTTTTTATATACCAGTCAGCTCGCTTATGCGAGTTTTGCCGGTTTACACATTTTAAGCATTAAAATTTTGTTTTTATGTTCTTTTTAGCACAAATAATTACCCGTTTAGTCTCGGGTCTTGAAATTTTGTACAAAACTTATTTTGACAGTAAGAAATTTTATAAAAATTTTCCAGATGTATTTTTTTTATATTTACATTTATTTATCTATTTTTAAACATTATTAAAACACTAAATATGTCAAAAATACCAAAAACTTTAGAAAAATCCCAAATTTTTCTGGGACGATCCCTGCCATCCTCATAACTCCCTGGAATTTTTTCAGAACCCAAAACTCATTTTTCAAGCCGTTTTTACCAAAACCGAGCTAGAAATCCCTAGAACTCGTTTTACCGAAAGGCCTACTTAGACTTCTCCAACTGAGCTCAAATTTTGTGTGTGACTTTTATATGTTATAAAAAGCTTATCCTAAATTTTCCAGAATTTTTCATCAAGTTTAGCTATTTTTCACCATTTTTGGCCAAAACCGAGCATTAAATTCACCAAATATTCATCTTTTATCCAAAAATTACCAAAAATTCACAGATCTCATATTTTCATGTGTAGATCATCTCTGTGAAATATCATGGCCTGACTCTAAGCACACTACAATCTGTCCAAAATCATAGATCCACACGAAAACCGAACTATCTTGTGTTTTCTAGCGTTAGATCGCAAAGATCTTGGTTTCTAGCCTTTGCTAGCCACTAGATACAACACTTACAAGCACAATAACACTATACCAAGCAAGTTACACCAACAATCAAACCATTTCTTTCATAGTGTCGGTTTTGATATAAAAACAAAGGTTTTAACCGTAAAAACCCGTTCTCGACTCTTTTACTCATTTCTTGGACCAAGATCCCTTGTATAACTTGTATACATCTCTTGATCATGCAAGAGTCGGTTTCATCTCGGGTTTTCACCCGTCTTTCACATAGAAACTCATTTTACAAGATTTCAACTGTAAAATTTCATTCTAAACTCTTTTAACTCATCACTTGGATCAAGATCCTTTGTATAACTTGTATACATCACTAGATCATGCGAGAATCGGTTTTAACCCGGGTTTTCACCCATTTTTACATTTGAAACCTCCTTTTCTCAAGATCATGAAGTTAGAAACAAGATTCAAGCATCAAAACATGTGTTATACCTTGTAAATCTTGGTTGGAGATCAAGAAATTGGATGAAGATGGATGAGTGTTGAGAGAATTTGGAGTTGGATGTTTAGAAAAAGAAAATGTAAAGTGTGTGTATGTGTAAAAGGGACCGATCGGTCCAAGGTTATGTGTGGGGTGGGGCCCACACATCCATTCTAGGCCACACATTCGGATTACGCAATCCGGATAATGTTGTGGATAATCTGGTTCAGTTCGTTTCTCGTTTAAACTCGTAATTCGGCTTAAAACGAGCCTAAAATGGTCGTTTTTCGGGTTAAAATAAAATTTACATAAAACCGACTTAAAAACTTTAAAAACTTAAACCATGACATTTACTGACTTAAAACATCATATTGTCGGTCATTGTGCATCTTTTTCGGTTTGATCGATCGTCTCTTGCTTGGTTTGATGTTAAAGGTCTCGTTTATCGTACCGACGTACTAATAAATCGAAATCCTTTTTCTGTGCTATAATTCACTTATCCCGAAGCATTAATACTTCGTAAACATCACTAAACATTATATACTTCGTCTATAATGTAATTCCCGATTCGTTCGGGTTTCAATAATCGTTCATTGGTTAATTGTAATTCCAATACGATTCACTATATAATCGAGTATGATTCGTACTATGAATCATGTATACTCGTATAAACGTACTATAACTCATATAATCAATATTAAATGACACGTAAATAGTATATACCGGCTAGGGTATACCTGGATTTGCCGGAATCGTTACATTCTCCCCACGTTATAAAAATTTCGTCCTCGAAATTTTACACGTCAACTACTTCCTTTTGAGGAAATAGGTGGGGGTATTTCTTCCGAAATTCATCCTTTCATTCCCAAGTAAATTCTGGGCCTCGTTGCGAATTCCATCTAACTTTGACCAACGAGATCTTATTGTGTCTAAGTTGCTTGATCTTACCGTCCACTATTTCAATGGGTTCCTCTACGAAGTTGAGCTTATCATTTATTTGAACACCCTCTAAGGGTAACACCGATGTCTCATCCGCCAGACATCTTTTCAAATTTGACACATGAAACACGTTATGAACTGCACTTAGTTCCTCAGACAGTTCTAATCGGTAAGCTACCGGACCGATTTTTGCAGTGATGCTGAATGGTCCAATGTATCTAGGGGCCAACTTCCCCGCCTTTCCAAATCTGACCACTCCTTTCCAGGGTGATACTTTCAAATATACCTTTTCCCCCTTCTCAAATGACAACGGTTTTCGACGGGTATCGGCATAACTCTTCTGCCGATCCCGCGCGGCTTTCAGGTTGTTCTTAATTTCAAGAATCTTGCTGGTCGTTTCCTGGACCATATCCGATCTAATGACCTGCGAGTCACCCACTTCAGACCAGCAAAGTGGTGATCGGCACTTCCGTCCATACAATGCTTCATAAGGTGCTGCCTTTATACTGCTATGGTAACTGTTATTATAGGAAAATTCAACGAGTGGGAGATGTTGATCCCAGTTTCCCTTAAAGTCCAGTACGCAGGCACGAAGCAAATCCTCCAATGTTTGAATGGTCCTCTCAGACCGACCATCGGTCTGAGGGTGGTAAGCTGTGCTTAGGTCAATACGTGTTCCCAATGCTTCTTGGACAGCTTGCCAAAGTTTGGAGGTGAAATGGCTATCCCTATCGGAGATGATCGAGATGGGGATGCCATGACGAGACACTATTTCATTTATATAAATCTGTGCAAGTCTCTCAGTGTTATAATTATTTCTAATCGGGATAAAATGTGCCGATTTGGTTAATCGATCCACGATCACCCAAATTGCATCATGTCCCCGGGATGTCTTAGGGAGGTGTGTCACGAAATCCATCGTGATTTGCTCCCATTTCCATTCGGGAATTTCCGGTTGTTGTAACATTCCCGAGGGTTTCTGGTGCTCCGCCTTAACTCTCGCACACGTCGTACACTTGCCGACGTATGTGGCTATATCCTTTTTCATACCTGGCCACCAGTAAAATTCTTTCACATCCTTATACATTTTATCTGATCCCGGATGTATGGAATATTTCGATTTATGCGCTTCGTCCATGATTAATTCACGAAGGTCGTGGAGGGTCGGAATCCAAATCCGATTTTTGAAATAGAGAATTTCGTCCACACGCTGTTCGAAATTCTTCTCGTTACAGAAAAGTCCCTCTTTTTCCAATTGGTCCCCTTTCAACGCCTCGCGTTGAGCGACTCGAATCAAATCCGTAAGGTTCGACTGGACTATCATTCCCAACGCCCGCACGCGTAGTGGCTTAACTCGATCTTTTCTACTCAAGGCATCGGCTACAATGTTAGCCTTGCCGGGGTGATATCGGATGTCACAGTCATAGTCACTCAGTAACTCGACCCACCTTCGTTGTCTCATATTCAGTTCTTTCTGATCGAATATGTGTTGCAAACTTTTATGATCAGTGAAGATGGTGCACTTTGTACCGTAGAGATAGTGCCTCCAGATTTTAAGTGCGAAGATGACTGCTCCCAGTTCTAGGTCATGAGTAGTGTAATTTTTCTCGTGAACTTTTAATTGTCGAGAAGCATAGGCTATAACCTTACTATTTTGCATCAATACGCATCCTAACCCTCTCCGGGATGCGTCACAATACACGACAAAACCATCGTCTCCGTCGGGGAGGCTTAAGATTGGTGCTTGGCACAATCTTTGTTTTAGCGTTTGAAACGCCGTTTCCTGCTCTTCACCCCATTCATACTTCCGATCCTTTTGAGTCAGGAGGGTTAAAGGTTGGGCGATGCTGGAAAAGTTCTCTATAAATCGACGATAGTATCCAGCTAAGCCTAAGAATTGACAGATTTCCTTTGGAGATTTAGGCGCTTGCCAATTCTTAATTGCTTCAACCTTACTCGGATCAACGTGTATTCCTTGGTGGTTTATAACGTGACCGAGGAATTGCACCTCTTGTAACCAGAAGTTACACTTGGAGAATTTTGCATATAACTTCTCCTGATCCAGGAGCTCTAAAACTAACTTTAAGTGTTGCTCGTGCTCATCTTTACTCTTAGAGTATATCAAAATATCGTCAATAAATACAATGACGAATTTGTCGAGATAGGGTTTATAGACTCGATTCATGAGATCCATGAATACTGCTGGCGCATTTGTTAGCCCAAAAGGCATAACTAAGAACTCGTAATGGCCGTAGCGAGTCCGGAATGCGGTTTTTGGGATATCCTCCTCCTGAATTCTAACCTGATGGTATCCCGATCTAAGATCTATTTTTGAAAAGTAGCTCGCACCTTGTAGTTGGTCGAACAGATCTTCTATTCGGGGGAGAGGATACCTATTTTTGATTGTCAACTTGTTCAATTCCCTGTAATCAATGCACATTCTAAGGCTCCCGTCCTTCTTTTTCACGAATAGAACAGGTGCACCCCACGGGGAATAACTGGGACGTATAAATCCCTTATCCAACAATTCCTGTAACTGGTTGGATAATTCTTGCATCTCGGATGGTGCAAGTCGGTAGGGCGCCTTAGCGACAGGACCAGCTTGAGGTAACAGATCGATTCTGAATTCGACCTGTCGGGTTGGCGGTAATCCAGGCAGTTCCTCTGGGAAAACTTGTGGAAATTCGCGTACCACTGGAATATCGTCCACCCGTTTTTCCTCAGAATCAGTGGCCGTCAGGCTCGCTAACGCCAGACATCCCTGACGTATATATTTTAACACCTTGAGGTGGGATATAAATGGTATCATGGTGCCGGATTTTTCTCCTTGCACTAATACCTCCTCGTCATCCGACACCCGGATCTTGACGATTTTCTTTTCACAGTTTATTTCTACCCTGTTACGAGCTAACCAATCCATTCCCACTATCACGTCAAAACTACCCAATTCTACCGGTAACAAGTCAATCAGAAAGGATTGTTCGTTCAGAATAAAAGGGCAATTCCGAACTATCTGATTAACTATCATGGTTTTACCGTTAGCGACTTCTACGGTGTAAGGTTCTATGGTTTCACCAATAGGAAGGTTTGCTATCGAAAAGAATCTAACGGAGACAAAACTTCTATCGGCACCTGTATCGAATAATACAGAAGCGTAATGATCAGAGACGAGGAATGTACCTGTCACTACGCTGGGTCCTGGCGTGCCTCGTTTGCCCCCATCACGAATGCTCGGCCTCGCGCCGGATTGGACGACGATGCCTGACCCGCGGGTTGCCGCCCATTTCCTCCCTGGTTCAGCTTCGGACAGTTTCTTTTAAAGTGATCCATGCTGCCGCATTCATAGCAAGCACGGCTGGTGGTCACCATTTGGTTTCCTTGCGGGTTCTGCTGTCGGGCTGGTTGAGTCCTAAATGGTTGCGCACGGATAGGTTGTGGTTGTCGGTTCAGGTTGTTCAGATTTGTCCTACAATTTGGTGCGTAGTGTCCAATCCTGCCACACCGGTGGCACACCACCTCTTTGCACACGCCACCATGGTGGTAACCACATTTCCCACACTTAGGAAACGTTCCCCTCTGGGGGTTCTTGCCTTCCGCCCGAACTAGTCATGGCGTAGTTCTGGGCAGTGGGTCTAGCACGTTTACCTTGCTGCTTTTCCTGGGTCCTATGGTCATGTGAACTCCGCTTTCCTCCCGCGGACTCTCCCGCCACCTTCAGTGACCCGCTCCTTACGAAATCGTACGTTACGATACCCGCTTGCGTCACCGCACCCTCATATGTCTGGTGTCCCCCAGAATTGACTATACTCCTTACAACTGGAGTTAGCCCCCAAATATAACGCTCCACCCTCTTCGACTCCGGGGTGACCAACCATGGTACAAATCGCGCCAACTCATTAAACCGGTTTGTATAACCCAAGTGGTCCGCCCCCTGCATCTCCAGATTCCACAATTCATTTTCTAATTTCTGCAATTCGTTTCTCGGGCAGAAATGTTCCAATACAAGAGCCTTGAGCTCTGTCCAGGTCATGCGGTTTGTCGTCGCCTGACCGCGAGTTTGCACTATGGTGTTCCACCATGTCAAGGCATGGTCCGTGAATGTGCAGGCAGCATACTTAACAACACAATCCTCGGGACAGTTGCTGATATTCACCACTGATTCTATTTTCTCTATCCATTTAACTAACCCATTCGGTCCTTCAGACCCGCTAAACTCTAATGGCTTGCACAACATAAAGTCCTTGATCGAACATCCCCTGGATGCACGAATCGGTTCCGTACGGTTTGTCTCTACCGTTGGTATGGGGCCATTACTGTCTGTAACGACCACCCTAGGCGGTGCGTCATTACTCGGAATCGTGTTATCATTCCTTGGAGGATTAGCATTTTGTTCCCCGTCATTATTTATGGGCGTTTGATTGCTCGGAGGGGTTGGATTGGTCGAGTTGTTAATACTGGCGGCGATGCGCGATACTATATCCGGTATCGCCGCCTCCAACTGTTGAGCAATCAAACGGCTCACATCTACTTCCGATATTTTCGTTGATCGTTTCGGTGCCATTCTACACAACATCAAGAAAATACATACAATTAATACCATCTCAAATCATAAAACACAATACATATTTCATTCATTAGTAAACATTGATACATATTACACAAACATCAGTTTACATACTTTCCAGTCAACATTACATAACTAAGTTCTAATACAAGGGCACTATGTCGGCATCATCTCGACATAACCCGTAAAGGGGTCAGTGCTTGAATGATACCCAAAAGTATCTATAATGATATGCCCCAAAAGAGACCCACCCTAGGGGCCAGTGGTTGTATCATAACTAAACAAGATTCACTCCATGTTAGTATCACCACTAACTACTTACACAGAGTATCAAAAAAAAAGTCCCTGTCTATCCCCAACCCAAAACAACTAAACATGGTGGTAAACCAACCCCACCAACATCGCCATCAACACCACTAACACAGCTATCATAACCCGAACCCGACTCTCCATCCGGTCAAGCATCCATTGGGAGTATGAGCACTCCCTCTTCAGCTGGGCAATCGCATACTGATGATCCAGTATGCAATCACCCAAGTACATCCTCCTCTGGACTCCCACCGTCAGGGCGGCGGAGTGCTCGTTCACCTGTTCGGTGAGCGTTCGGAGCCAAGCCGCCGCGTCCCGTTCCTGTCTCGGGAGACCCCACACCGGTAGAGTCGCAGGCTCGGGACGAGAGCTGGAGGACTCGCCCCTGCGTGTAGCAGGTCTGGGTAGGGGCGAGATAGGTCGGACAGGTGGGATACTAGGCGGGGTCCGAATCCAGGGGGTGCAGGAGCGACCTGTGGTGCGGGTGGGGTCGGGGATCTGGCAATCCTAGCTGGGGAGGACTGACCGGAACTCCTAAAGCTAGCCTCGGAAGGCTCGGTGCTAGATGCTACAAGTGGGCTCCCGGAGTCCCCGGAGCTGACCTCCTCCGGGTCCTCCTCAATCGACACACTGGGGGTTCTTGACATTTTACCTGCACACAAGTTAACAAACATATAGTTCTTTCCATAGTGTAAATCATAATCAAATTAATATGCACTTACTTATACAACTTGACCACATAACAATATTATCACATATTTGCACGTATGTTGCCAATTTTACCTATTAAAATCCCACGTGACATTCCCTGAATTCCCTCGTGTAGACAAGTCTGTTATTATGTTCCGGACCATAATAACCCACTTGTCCATCCAAGTTCATCCCGATCTCGTCACAATATATATTTAGTTGATATTCAGATCCTATAATACTTGAGCTACTGGTTATATTTTAGGTATCTTTTAAAGACATCCTAATTCTTTATAACCAATGGCTCTGATACCAAGTTCTGAAACACCCCGTAACCGCAGCGGAAACGTAAACGGGATGCAACAGACACATCTGATATCAACAGCATTGCTTATAAAGAAAACACCACTACATTAATTTATATCATATTACATTGTTGCGAGTTTCGTTACTGTCTAGGTGTTACACACATGTTTTACCGATAAGGCATTAATATGTTCATTACAAAATATAGATCAGCAAGCTTCCAACAAGTAGCACAGATCATTAAGCACATATCAATCATTCCAACTTGGGCATACCTAGAAAACATGTAAAGAAAACGGGTCAACTACGAATAGTTGGTGAGTTTCACTAATTTAAATAAACACTGACAGATCAGTTTAATAATCATTTATTAATAATGTAATTATGCTGGGAACTATGTTACCCCAGAACATTTCCATTAATCTTCTGGGAACTACGTTACCCAGAACAATAATAACCTCTGGGAACTATGTTACCCCAGAACAATAATAACCTCTGGGAACTATGTTACCCCAGAACAATAATAACCTCTGGGAACTATGTTACCCCAGAACAATAATAACCTCTGGGAACTATGTTACCCCAGAACAATAATAACCTCTGGGAACTATGTTACCCCAGAACAATTCCACACGATAAACAATTTATATATTCTGTGCATCAAACCATATATATATAAATATACAAGTGTTTCCATACGATCGGTATGTACTTAAATACTTTAATAAAGACATGCTTTCCGCCCCGGGAAAATATTTAAAACAGTTCAGTAAAAAGGGGCTCGTGAAAACTCACCTTTCTGTGAGTCGGGGCGTGCTACAATGAACTGCTATAAGCCTGGATCTGTAATATGATATCTAGTCGTTACTATATAATTCCCATAAATTAAATCCGTGTCAATCGGTACATCTGGGGACATTGTTAACCCAGTACCGTACTCGATCCGGGGACAATGTTAACCCCGTGACACTCCTAAGGACTCAGATTGTGCCATTACTTAGAGTCTGACGGTCAAAATTGTCATTTTTATGTTTTCCTTGATTTGCGTGCCTAGCACGGTTATCCGCTTTTAGTTTCAAAAAAGAGTTTGTTCACACCCGACCCAAAAATGGTGTTTGACTGTTATTTTAGTTAAAGTGATGAAATTAGAGCTCGGTTTGGACACCCCGTTTGGCCGCGGGGCCCGTTTCCGTCATTTAGGTGCCGGAAACAGTAAAATCGGGTAAAATTTCCCAAATCATCCAAATTATTTTCGGATGATTTACTTTTATTTAATTTACTTAGTATTATGAAAATGGTCCATTTTTAGGTTTTTATATACCAGTCAGCTCGCTTATGCGAGTTTTGCCGGTTTACACATTTTAAGATTTAAAATTTTGTTTTTATGTTCTTTTTAGCACAAATAATTACCCGTTTAGTCTCGGGTCTTGAAATTTTGCACAAAACTTATTTTGACAGTAAGAAATTTTATAAAAATTTTCCAGATTTATTTTTTTTATATTTACATTTATTTATCTATTTTTAAACATTATTAAAACACTAAATATGTCAAAAATACCAAAAGACTTTAGAAAAATCCCAAATTTTTCTGGTACGATCGCTGCCATCCTCATAACTCCCTGGAATTTTTTCAGAACCCAAAACTCATTTTTCAAGCCGTTTTTACCAAAACCGAGCTAGAAATCCCTAGAACTCGTTTTACCGAAAAGCCTACTTAGTCTTCTCCAACTGAGCTTAAATTTTGTGTGTGACTTTTATATGTTATAAAAAGCTTATCCTAAATTTTCCAGAATTTTTCATCAAGTTTAGCTATTTTTCACCATTTTTGGCCAAAACCGAGCATTAAATTCACCAAATATTCATCTTTTATCCAAAAATTCACAGATCTCATATTTTCATGTGTAGATCATCTCTGTGAAATCTCATGACCCGACTCTAAGCACACTACAATCTGTCCAAAATCATAGATCCACACGAAAACCGAACTATCTTGTGTTTTCTAGCGTTAGATCGCAAAGATCTTGGTTTCTAGCCTTTGCTAGCCACTAGATACAACACTTACAAGCACAATAACACTATACCAAGCAAGTTACACCAACAATCAAACCATTTCTTTCATAGTGTCGGTTTTGATATAAAAACAAAGGTTTTAACCGTAAAAACCCGTTCTCGACTCTTTTACTCATTTCTTGGACCAAGATCCCTTGTATAACTTGTATACATCTCTTGATCATGCAAGAGTCGGTTTCATCTCGGGTTTTCACCCGTCTTTCACATAGAAACTCATTTTACAAGATTTCAACCGTAAAATTTCATTCTAAACTCTTTTAACTCATCACTTGGATCAAGATCCTTTGTATAACTTGTATACATCACTAGATCATGCGAGAATCGTTTTCAACCCGGGTTTTCACCCATTTTTACATTTGAAACCTCCTTTTCTCAAGATCATGAAGTTAGAAACAAGATTCAAGCATCAAAACATGTGTTATACCTTGTAAATCTTGGTTGGAGATCAAGAAATTGGATGAAGATGGATGAGTGTTGAGAGAATTTGGAGTTGGATGTTTAGAAAAAGGAAATGTAAAGTGTGTGTATGTGTAAAAGGGACCGATCGGTCCAAGGTTATGTGTGGGGTGGGGCCCACACATCCATTCTAGGCCACACATTCGGATTACGCAATCCGGATAATGTTGTGGATAATCTGGTTCAGTTCGTTTCTCGTTTAAACTCGTAATTCGGCTTAAAACGAGCCTAAAATGGTCGTTTTTCGGGTTAAAATAAAATTTACATAAAACCGACTTAAAAAATTTTAAAAACTTAAACCATGACATTTACTGACTTAAAACATCATATTGTCGGTCATTGTGCATCTTTTTCGGTTTGATCGATCGTCTCTTGCTTGGTTTGATGTTAAAGGTCTCGTTTATCGTACCGACGTACTAATAAATCGAAATCCTTTTTCTGTGCTATAATTCACTTATCCCGAAGCATTAATACTTCGTAAACATCACTAAACATTATATACTTAGTCTATAATGTAATTCACGATTCGTTCGGGTTTCAATAATCGTTCATTGGTTAATTGTAATTCCAATACGATTCACTATATAATCGAGTATGATTCGTACTATAAATCATGTATACTCGTATAAACGTACTATAACTCATATAATCAATATTAAATGACACGTAAATAGTATATACCGGCTAGGGTATACCTGGATTTGCCGGAATCGTTACAATTTCTCAGTAATGCTTGATCATATACTGAGTATTCAACGTTCCCCAATTAAAAAAGGGGGAATTGGATACACTAAAGGTCCACCACCATTCAATAATAATTATACTTATAATCCTTGTAATCAGCAATCCGTTTGTGTTGAAGTTGATTAGATTGTTCCAATCAAAGTCTCTTCAAACAATACCGAGGATAATGTGAGCGAAGTGGATCAGACAAGTTCTAATGTCACTAGTCCTGGTTCATCAAATTCGGACAAAACTTTTGAATCTGTTAAGATGAAAGATGAAGTTGTGTTATTAAAACGGGGGGAGGATTACAAGTTTGATGAAAATAAATCTTCCTTAAACCCATTTGTTCCTACCTATGTGAGACAGACTGAAAGTAACACAGCCTCATCGTCAACAACTTTCGATACGAACGTTCAAAGGAACACTAATTGTTCGAACAAGAGTTGTTTTAGATGCAACAAGGTAGGACACCTTATCAATGACTGTCCTCTGAAAAGGAGGAATTCTAGAAATATGAGGCCAACTAAAAATGAGAATAAAACAAACTTTAAAACCGATGCTGGTAAGAATACTAATGCATCCAACTTTAATCGTTGGAAAAATTCAAGATTTCAAAGAAAGCAACCTCATTTTTTCCCAAGTAACCACAGATCGGGTAATTTTGAATCCAGTAATGCTAGAAACTCAAGGATGTTTGGATGTCATCAAAACCAATTTCCTAGAAATCTTCTATTCAGATCAAATGGATACATTCCTCAAAAGAACTTCAGACATCCTAGTTGGATGCAGGCTAACAGGTTTGACCAACCCAAGACCAGATGGTCTTTGACCAACCCAGGACTGTAAACAACGTGTGGGTTGTAGACAGTGGCTGTTCCCGGCACATGACAGGTAACAAGAAATTGTTATGTGATTGGAAAACTGTTCAAGGAGGAAGGGTTAGCTTTGCAGGAGAAAGTGGAGGAATTACTGGAATTGGTACGGTTACCAATGAGAGAATCAAGTTGGAGAAGGTTAATTTCGTGGAAGAGTTAAAGCACAATCTCTTGAGTGTCTCTCAGATATGTGACAAAGAGTACATTTTACACTTTACAAAGGATGAGACACCCGTGCTTTATCCTGGTTTCAAGATTCCTGAAACCTGGATTGTGATGAAAGCTCCAAGAGAGAAGAACACATATGTAATGGACATGCAGTCAACCGAGATGGAAACAGAAGAATCATGTCTTTTGTCAAAAGAAATAGAGTCTGAGTTGGAACTGTGGCACCGATGAATGGGTCATATCCATCTTCGAAAGATGAACTACATTGTCAAGAATGGACTGGTACTTGGGTTTCCTTTAAAAAGTTTCAACTTTGAAGATCAATGTTTGTCATGCAAGAATGGAAAGCAGCAAAAGAAATCACATCACTCCAAAAGGGTTAACTCCATTGTCACACCTTTGGACTTGCTTTACATGGATCTCTTTGGTCCCATAAATGTCAAAAGTCTGGGTGGAACGTCATATTGCTTGGTTGTAACTGATGATTACTAGCGTTACTCATGGGTTTATTTTCTGAAGACAAAAGATAAAACAGTTCAGTTGGTAATTAACTTGATTACCAAAGTGGAAAATATTGTTGGGGGAAAGGTCAAGTTCATCAGAAGTGACAACGACATAGAATTCAAGAACTATCTAATGGAGATGTTTTGTTTGCAGAAAGGGATTGAACATCAGTTTAGCGCACCATATACTCCGCAACAAAATGGGGTAGCTGAAAGGAAGAACAGAAATCTGATCGTAGGCGCCAGGACTATGCTGGCAGAAGCTAAATTTCCGTGGTGTTCTGGGCTGAGGCTGTTGCAACGGCCTGCTATATCCTTAATCGTGTTTTAACTATTAAAAGATTAAATAAAACTTGTTATGAAATAATGCATGGTAGAAAGCCTAATCTAAAAGGTCTTGAACCTTTTGGGTCCCCGTGTTCAATTTTAAAGACTAACTCAAAATTTGGTGAGAAAGCTGACGAGGGTATTCTCGTGGGCTACGTTGTTGAGACTCCCAACAGAAGAGTCTTTAATCTATCGAGCAACAAGGTTGAGGTGCTCTGTAACACTGATATTACAAGTTACAAATCACCAAAGCCTAGCATGGGACCAGCAGAGGCCTTCGACTATGATAAGTTATTTAAATCTTTTAATTTACCTTACTTGGATTATGCACACACAAATGAAAGAATGGCCACTTAAATGCTATTCGATGAAGAAGAGGCGATTATGGATCGTCCACAGTGTAGTGAAAAACAATCTACCACTCTTAGAGCGGTTGAGACTTCAGCTATCTCAAATGATGATGACTTTTTCAATTCGTTTCACACTCAACACAACTCAGATGAACTCTCTTCGAATCTTGAAGGGGACTTAGAAGTTGGTCCCGTTCAAACTACTTGAATCCACAAGAATCATCCCTTGGAGAACGTGATCGGTAATCCTTTTGATGGTGTGCGAATCAGAAGAAGTTTGGAGGAAAACACATGTGTGTATGAAAGCATTAAAGACACCGGTATTATGAATGAATTCTTGTACGCCTATTTCATCAGTGAGATTGAACCAAAGAACTATCAGATGGCACTGAAGGATAGCTCGTGGGTAGAAGCCATGCAAGAAGAACTATCAGATGGCACTGAAGTATGGCGTTTGGTTGAAAAATGACGAGATATGAATGCAATCGGTACGAAGTGGGTATTCGAATGCAAGAGAGATAAGAAAGGGGTAATAATTCGTAACAAGGAAATATTAGTTGTCAAAGGGTTTAACCAACAAGAAGGGATCGACTACAATGAAGTATTTGCTCATGTGGCAAGATTGGAGGCAATTCGACTGTTCCTGGCCTTTGCTGCACACAAAGATATGAAAGTGTTTTAGTTGGATGTTTCTAAATGGAAAAGTCGATGAAGTGGTATATGTCGAGCAACCTCCAGGTTTTCCTGACCCAGACTTTCCTGATCATGTGTACAAGCTCAGTAAAGCATTATATGGCCTACATCAAGCCCCACGAGCTTGGTACGCAACTTTGTCAGATTATTTGCTGGAAAATGGGTTTGAAAGAGGAAAGATCGACACTACATTGTTTGTAAAGAGGAATGGGAATGATTTTCTTCTCGTCGAGGTATATGTGGACGATATCATCTTCGTTTCCTCAAAAATTTCTATGTGTCAGGAGTTTGAAGCGGTCATGAATATAAGGTTTGAGATGAGCGCCATAGGTGAATTAACTTTCTTTTTGGGTTTACAGGCAGATCTGAAAAAGGATGGCATGTTCATTCATCAAACTAAATATGTTCACGATGTGCTTAAGTGATTTTAGATGGATGATAGCACCCTGTTTGACACTCCAATCTATGTCAACCACAAACTAGGTGCTGATTTCAAAAGTGATGAAGATGTGGATCCCATACAGTATCGAGCTAGTATAGGTTCTTTGATGTATTTAACTGCCTCTAGACCTGACATTATGTTTGCAGTTTGTCTTTGTGTTCGTTTTCAGGCAAACCCAAAGGAATCGCACATGAAGGGAGTGAAGAGGATTTTGCGGTATCTTAAAGGAAAGCCTAAGTTGGGTGTCTTGTATCGAAAAGAAGGAGAACTAGATCTGGTAGCATACACTAACTCTGACTATGGGGGATGCAATTAGAACAGGAAGTCAACAACCGGTGGATATCAGTTTCTTGGAGGAAGATTGGTGTCATAGCAGTGCAAGAAGCAGACCTTTGTAGCCATATCCACCTGTGAAGCTGAATACATGGCGGCATCGAACTACTGCTCCCTGGTTTTATGGGTATAACAACAAATGCGCGATTATGGTCAGAATTTCACTCAAACTTCTATTTGCATTGATAACACTGCTGCTATCTCAGTAACTAACAATCCCGTTAAACATAGTAAAACAAAACATATTGACATTCGTCATCATTTCATACGGGATTGTGCTGAGAAGAAATTAATCGTGCTTGAAAATGTTGATTCACTGGATAACTTTGCCGATCTTTTTACAAAAGCTTTTGACCGATCTCGTTTTCAAAACCTTAATGGGATGATCAATCCCGAGTAATTGTGTTCTCTTTGCGTTTTTATTATAAAAAAAACATCACTAACGCTGAAAATTATGTCGGTAGCTTAAGTTTGAAGGGCATACTCTTGAATATGTTTGGTCCTTGCATCTACTTGTAGACTAAAAGGATAGCCATTAACCTAATAACTGAAAGCAACCGGGGCGGTTTATGATGAGTTTTTATTCCTTCGCTGAAAACTATCTCGGTTATACTTAGTCGGAGGGACACATATTCATATGTGGTTGGTCCTGCTAATCCACTGGATTTTGAGATAGCCATTTACCTTAAGACTTAGAAATGATCGGGGCGTCTGAATATTTTTTTTTTGGGAAATGATATATTTTTTTCAGTCTATAGCTTCGCACGAAGTTTCAAAATTGGTGTTAAATTGAAGATTAATCCAACCCTTGGAAAGTGATAGATAAACTGATTTTGTGTGCCTAACCGGTGAAGTTATTAGGCCTAAAAGATTCTAGAACAGTCATTGTCTGGTATGGTAGCTTTCTATGGTGTGTAAAAGTGGAAGTGATACAAACTAAACTTACTCGATTTACAGCAAAGAGTCATTTTGAAATGTGCATGTCTCCAAATATATCTCTTCGAATGATATGCAGAAAAGTGATTACCAAGTCATTCACGAGCCCGTGAGTGTATTGATCCCCGCGAAGATTGTGTTCTTTTTCTGCAGTGATCCGGATTCGGGACTTGCAGGTGTTTGTTATGGTTAATAAAAAAATGAAACTTATTATCATTATGTCTTACGAAGTTCATCAAGTTACAAATGTCAAGGATAAGGCACCGACTGAGTCTTGTGAAAGCAAATTGAAAGGATTGTAAAGACGGCTCGTGTATAATGTTTGATCAAACACTACGGGTCGAAGTCAAATCGGGGTGATCTGGAGAAAGCCAAATACGCCTTGAGAATAGATAGGAGGCATCACAATTTCTCAAGTGATGTCCATCTAAATTTTGAGCTTAATTGAACATAATCCGTATCACAGAAGCAATGAAAACCATACTAAGTTTAATATCTGCCTACAACCTGTTTCTCTATGTCATAATAATGTTGAACATGAATCCGTGTGACAGCCTCTTAATCAGTATGATTCCTGTTCGGGTCTTTTCTTAAACATGCAGGGTTTCTGAAAGACTGAAATTTGATCCCGTCTTTGTATTTTAATTTTGTTATTCAGTCCGTTATATGGTTTATCTTAATCATGTTTAAATTAAAATCTTGGTTACTCGTTTTTGATCAATTTATAATATAAACTTCGCCGTGGCGAAGTTATGCTCCAGGTGAACTTACCTATAGGACAAATTACCATAACTTCGCCGTTGGGTTTTTCTAAACGGTATAAAAGGCCAACAAAGGTCAAACTCGGTCAAACCATAGTCTCTTAAACCCTCGGCGAACTTAACCTTTGAATCAACTTCATTATAATTCATTTCTCGTCTGCTATTAAGGTTCTTCAACCTCTTTTGAATCATAATTTATATCTTTTGGTTGTTAATCAACTCCACAATGTCTGTTTTTAATCGGTTTTATGGAAATACCCTTATGACACTAATTCTCATCGGTTTAAGTTTGTTTTGGTGATAAATGGTTATTCGGAACCTTCATCGCACCCTCCTATACATGTTGTCAATCTCTGATTGTCCATATTTTCACCTCACTGGGTCTGGAATTGCACCGTTCGTGCAGTGAAGTTATGTCTGGGAGAAGTTAATTGTAACCTAACTTCGCCTATGTGAGAACTTCGCTGCATAAAATTTCTGTCCACCTCTATAAATTCGCTTGTGTGTTACGTTTGTTAAACCTCTGTTATCTGTTACCTGCACACCATGCTGAGTTACACCCAAGCGAAGTTACATCTCATGCGAAGTTATAAACTTCGCTAAAGCCATAACTTCGCTACAACCATATCAGCGAAGTTATATGTTGTATTCCACACTTGTCTAACTTAGCTCATTTGTTTTTGCAGGTACGGCTGTTGTGGCTGGTGCTGGTGGTACAGGTGGTGATGAAGGAGATGGTGATAAGAGACAGTTCTTTCCGGGTCACAACATGTATGTCACTTTCGATACATGTATGTCACTTTCGATCCGGATAATTGTGGAGCTGAAGGATTTACTGAAATCATCTCGTTTCTCATTCGTTCACGTATTTTTCATGCTATCACAACTACTCTACCGATATCTCTTCCAAACATTGAAGACTTTTGGAGGACGGTGGATTATGACTGTCGGGTTGAACCTCTTGTTATGCGTACTACAATGAACAATCAAGTGGTTCAGTTTTCGACTAATCAGATCAGGGAAGCTCTACAGTTCAGGGTTGAAACCACTCAGGATCCTACCGAGTTTTCAGCTACTTTCAGAAACGGAGATTTTCTTCGTATGGGGTATTCGGGTCCGTTGGGAGATTCACAACATCGAAAGGATTTTCTGTTGGACCAGTGGCATTTCTTAATGCACGATTTGATTGTGTGCGTGTCTGGTCGCAAGGCGGGATCTGATGGTATGGGTGCGACGATGCAGTCTGCAATGACCGCGTTGACTTACAACAAGCCGTATAGTTTCAGTCTGATGGTATTTTATGAGATTGATCGTCAGTGGCGAGCCCTGGCTAGGGAACGGTTCTTAATGTATCCCAGATTTTTCAGATGATTCTTAATCATGTTGCCCCCAATCTACCACAACGTCGCCCTATCTCTTATGTGGAGAGTATAAACAAGAGGATTTTTGCACAATGTAAGTCATCCAGTGCACGTAGCAAGCCTGAACTTCGACCAAGGCACACTACTTTATTTGGGTATCTAGTAAACCCTACTTATGTTGCTCCACCAGAGGATGAGTTTAATGATCCAGCTCCGCAGCAAGTGGATATTCCTCAGCAACCTCCTGTGGTTCAACCACAACAAGTGGTTCAAGAAATTCCTATTGTTGACCCAGTCGTAGCTCCCACAGAACAAGTTGATCTTAAGGTTGCCTTTGGAGGGCAAGGTTTCTTTGATATGGATAGGGTTGATCCTGCTGATGTTCAAGCCTCAGTTGTTGAAGTCTCTGGTGTGCATGTTTCTACGGTTGATGCATCTGTGGGTCCGTCTATTGCCTCTGTCGAGGATTCTAAGGAAACTTTATCTGACTCCTCCACTGATGACGCTGTTGAAGCACAGAGAATTCTTGCCGGACAAGAAAGGATCCAAGGTAAACGGAAGAAAGATTCAGATGATAGTGAGTCATATTATGAGGAGGAGATGTATCGCTTAGTTCGTAGATCAAAGAGGGCAAGAGCTGGTGAAAGTTCGAGTGCTGTCCATTTTTCCCCAACATCGTTATCGGGTATGTCTATGTTACCTCCATCTTCGTCTGATCCGTAACCAGTGACCTCGAGTGTACCAATGGTGGCCGTATCTGCACCATCTATTGCTCCCTCCATGGTACAGATGTCAACACCAGAGACTGTTTCTTTACCACCTCCTTCTATTACTCCATCAGAGGTGGTTGCCAGGTTTGTTGAGTCCACACTGGTAGCAACTGTCGGGTTATCTGTCTCTATTTCACCCACAGTTACTATTCAGTCTACAGCTGCTATTCCAGCAAGCATGGGAATTCCACCACCTTATGCTCATGATACTTCTCACATGAACTTTGATTTTGATGCTAGCATGTCTGATTCTAAAAGAATTGCGGCCCTTTAAAGAGTTGTTGCTGAGCAGGTATGGATAAATCTCATTCAGACACAAGCTATTCAACGGCCTGTGGCAGAGACCAAGTTTCAGTCTTCCGTTCTTATCAAACATGGTAAACTCTTTGATGCTCTGAAACAGTTCTTAGCATCTCAGGGG
Organism: Bidens hawaiensis; assembly: GCF_021521415.1. NCBI lineage: Eukaryota > Viridiplantae > Streptophyta > Magnoliopsida > Asterales > Asteraceae > Bidens > Bidens hawaiensis. The sequence continues at coordinate 2,280,272 of NW_027491061.1, forward strand.
GAGACTAGGTGCAAATGTGATGAGTTGAGAACGAAGGAAAGACAGGACAGAGATGATGATTCTAATGCATCTAAAGATGCAGGTGGTGAGCTGCCAAGAACTGAACAAACTCTTGGGGCTTCCACATCTCACGGGGAGTCTACTGGTCCATCGGGAAGTGCAGGTGGTGAGACCGTTGTTGTAGATGATGAGGATGATTTGGGTGATGATGTGCTGACTATTAGTGAGATTGAAAAAATTGGTGAACAGATAGAGATCGATAGTGGGTTAGAGGAAGGAGAGATACTTGATGACAGTGTTGAGCATGATATTTCTAGTGCTGGTCAAGAAAGTTTTGTTCAAGGTGATTGTGTGTCGGGTGATTCTGAGTGGGAGGAACAACCAAGGTGGAAAGAAGGTTGTGCATAATGCTTCTTCAAAACGAAGAAGCCAGTGGTACTTGCGATGTTCAAAAAAACTTATAATATCAAGGGTTATGCTGAATCGAAGAAAGGGATTATTTGTTGGTTGTATGATGAACAGTTAAAGTTTTTGTGGTGAAAAGATATAATGGGATTCAGTACTTTGCTAAGATATTGAATTCGCTCAACACGTTTCCTGAGTGTGAAGTGAAGGATTTGGGTCGGTTAAGGTTGATTAATAGAAGTGATGATGATTTTGCGAGATGGGTTGGAAAGATTGTGTTGAAGGAGAGTGTTAAGGAGAAAAAGTTTGAGTTATTGAAGCCACAAAAGGGGAAGTTGATTGAAGATAAGGAACGGGGAATGCGGGCTGATGGCAAGCCCTGGACGGTGATGAAGTATAAGCCGATTCATTGTTTGAAAGAGGTTCCAATGAAGGTTATGCCTCAGGATGTGTTGAAGGATCTCAAGTGGTGGTATGTTGACTGCCAGACTGCCGAAGCAGTGATGGAAGATCAAGATGAACAGGAGATATTGAGAGTGTATGATCCAATGCACTTGGTTAACTTGTCTCAAGCTGATTTGCAGGTACTCAATGATAAGAAGATTTTTTATATACCTGCTTGGAAAGACGAAGCGAAGAAATACCAGAGAGTGGTCTCAGTTTGTGTGGGACGGGGCGTTCATTCTTGAAGACGTAGGGTACGTGTTTTTTGGATTACAAGACACGGCAAAGGTGTTAGAGATATGAAGCTACTGACAAGGGGGAGTCTGTTGGTGAATGATGCCAGTAGTTCATTTATCTCGTGTCTATTGTGTCTGTAATCTTTACATTGTTCTTCTTTTGTTGAACGTGTTGGTTTGGTTTATGGATTAGGCAAACTTCTTTAGTAGCGAAGTTAGGGACAACTTCGCCTAGGATGTTAGGCGAAGTTGTCGCTTTATATAAACCTAACTTCGGCTACCATTAGGCAGCCTTTTTTGACAGTTTGGTATTGCATTGGGTGATATACTAGTTTGATGTTTTTGGTTCTCTACATAGTAATATAACAAGTGTTCATTTGTGTTTACATGTTCTTGTTTTCTTAACTCACTACTCGTTTAAACACTCGTATCGTATACGTAGGGGATTCCGCACCCTCGTGTTACGAGATACTCCTTGGTAGCTCCGGCTGGGAACCTGCAAAAACCTCAGCTTGCGATTGACCAACCTCCTTTCTCAATGAGTCATTCAAATTAAGTAAATATGAGATTGTGTAATTGGAATGTACATGAGATGTTGAATGATTATGCTTGATCATTGATTTTAGCCATCAATGCTACATTAGCCTTTTCAATCTCTTCAGCATGATTTCTCCAATCAAACAACCCATCTTGAGGTTGCTGAGCTACATCAACATTTCCTTGGTTTCTTGGTTGTGGTGCATTGGCTCTATTCTGATTTTCAGTGGCTTGAGGATGATTCTGATTATTTCTTTGATTGAGTTGACGTTGGAGAATGATTTGCAGGTTGTTCTGTTGTGTTTGAAAGTTGTTGTATAACTACCTTTGTCATTGACCTTGACCTTGATTCTGATACTGATTCTTTTGGAAATGATTGTTGTTGTTTTGGAATTGTCCTTTTTGATTGCATTCTCATGATATATGACCAGGTTGTTAGCAATTGTAGCAAATTTCTTTTGATTTATCAAATCCAATCCTATCATTTGGACCAGAGAAAGTTGATCTTCCAGTCCTGCTATACAAACTTTTGCTTCTCAATGCCAACATTACTGCTTGCCATTTGAGATCCATATCTTCAAGATCATCAGCATCAATTTGTTCCAAATCTTATGGCGTTACACTTGTGTGAATCAAGTTTTTAGCCACAAATGCATTACAGGATTCAGTAAACATAGAAAATAGAGTTTGGTATTCATTTCCTTGACTTGAACCGCCAGGAACATATGGAGCATGCCCACTGGCCATAGAACTAGAATCACCATCATCAAACATTTGAACATTAAATCTTTATTGTCTAGATTAGCTCCCAGATGCTTGACTTGCTACATAAACCCTAGTAGTTTCATCATTAAAGTCACTAGGCTCTACAATGATAGCATCCATTGTTGATTCTTGGTAGACATATTGCCCATTGGAGCTATGAGAGCATTTACAACTTGAAAACTAGGCTTTTCTTCTTGGATCATTTGGTTCTTAATCATTTCATGCTCAGCAGCCTGAAGGAAACATATCACATCATTTAGATTGATGTTGGGAAAATTAGCCTCCTCTTTGATAAACTTTCTTGCTGTATGCCATTCTCCAGACAATGAAGACATCATCTTCTTGTTAAGATCAAAATCTATTAAAACCCCACAAGGATCTAGCCGCTATGATACATCGATTATATGATACGAACATATATAAGTTAAATACGGTTTATTGATAAATAAGGAGAGAATACATTATGGTGGATAAATACATAATAATAACTTATGGAGAACCTCAAATCTCTCATGTTTGTGAACTCGGAAACACACTAGTAAGCTCATGGTAATGAGATTGAGACTCAAAACCCAGATATACTAAGGCTAACCGAAGCAAATAGAAACACAGAGACCATGAATACATAATTAACCCGACAAACTATAATCAAACGTCGATTAAAGTCCACCAAGGGTATCGGAAATGCATTCCGATTTGATTGAAACATAAATAATCAAGTTCATCAACACAAATCATAAATAAAATGAGTTTATAACCTCGGAAAAACCCTTAAACCACAAAAGTCCATAATTTATCTATGAATACATAATCATTTTTGACGAAAAACACATCGCCGTGATCATCTATGCCTGAGAAACACAAAGATATCCTTGAAATATCGAAATGTGACAGTCGAAATTTCAGAGAAAATTTTGAATAGGGTATCTTTAGTGTGAAGGAAGAAGATGAACAGTGAAGGACTGTTCGTGTTTCTTGTCCTAAATAACTTAACACGCTACCCGAGGTACACAGTGTACGGATTACGCAATTCGTTTGAATTTTAAATAACGAATTAGCTAATTCATTATTCCAGTTCGTTACCTTTGGGTAGCGAACAAGCCATGATTCGTGTCTTGATTCGTTAAATATGTATAACGAAGAATGGATGATTCGTTACAGAGTGCGGAAGCGAATTAGGTGAGCGAACTAGAAACCAGTTCGCTAAAGAATCACCTAGTTCGTTATCCATAAATAACGAAGTAGCTTTTAACGAATGAAAATCTTTATTTAATTTTAAATTAAATTAAATGAATTAAATAGTTAATAAACTCAATAAATTAAAATTTTAATTTATAAGAATTATCGAGAACCGTTTTATCCCGATAACTAAGTACCTTAAATTCGTTTCATTTTTACGAAACATAACTTAAAAACATTAAATAATATGTAAAGTACGAAAAATAAAATATTTTTGGTATTTTGTAAAAAATTAAAGAATGTATTTACAAAAGAATATCCAAATTAGAAAATAGACAATCTTTTTGTGTTTTTCAATGATTTATCAGAAACATTACATATTTTTGTGTTTTTGTTGTGTTTGAGCAGAGAATCATATTGACCAAAATGCCCTTCCATCACAGTTTTATATTTCAGCGATATTATAACTGGCGTTAAGTCGGTCATTGATATTGTTGTCCACTTAAATCTTATAACAAACCATCGAGCATTTTTGTGATATGATTTATGGTTCAATTAGCGCACAGAATATCAGAAACCATCAGCCCCTAATTTCGGTTCAAGCTTAATTTGATTTTTGCCAAATCACCCCAACTTGAATTAAACCATTATAATGTTGATCAAAATTTAAAACTTTTTGAATATTTGAGCAATGCATCAGGTTTCCTTTACTGTGAGTGAGTATGCACGAGTCCATCTGTCGGCTTACATACATTGTATCCCCTGGGGTCCGTTTCTTATTGGTATTGAGACGCACGCAAGGGAGGAACAATTGTATGACTAACAGCGGATTTTGATCAAGTCAGTAATTTAGATTGTACAGAGTACAGCAGTGATCAAGTTTAATGACTTTGGGTTTGCTCTAAGAAGCGAGTGAAATATTCATGCCTATGAATACCCAGATAATTAAGCCACATAAAGACTCACAATGTCCATAATCCTAAAGCTTGTTATTTGCTTTATTATATTTTTGGGTGATCAACAATGATAAGGCTTGAGTATGATCGGTTATTACATTTCTGCCATCTTCACCGAGACTTTTGCTAGAGACTAATACCTCTTTTAATTTGGCTTTTCTTTAAGTTTATATCACTTACTTTACTCTAGCAGCTTGTTTAAGACATATCAATGCACCAATGATTAAGCACACAGTCTTTTAAGCTTATTTCTTTCTGGATTTGGAGTCAAATAATCAATGTACTATCATTTTCTCTTTTTGCTTCAAAAACTCAAAATTTTGAGGAGCATAAAATCAAGTGATTTAAAAATTGCCCCAGTTAATTTAAGTTCATAAATTAATGGCTATCCTAGTCATCTACATGTAGAGAATAGGACCAAAACATGCAAGCACGGTTCACAAACTTAAATAACTGACTAAATTCTCAGCTAAAAAATAAAGAAGATTGCTTAACAAATGCCCCAAATACTTTCCATTTGTCAGGTAAATGGCTAACCCGAATATTTACAAGAAATTATCAGGACCAAACATATACAGGTATATGTTCTTCGAAATAGAAGTAAATGACATAATTTTCAGCGATCATAAGCAAATTTCTTCTTTTTTTGATTTTTCTCTTTACAAACTAAAAACACAATCTTTTTGTCTTTTTCAGATTTTTTTTTACAAAGACAAGAAAATTTACATTCTTTTTGACTTTTTTAGAAATTTTTCTGTACAAAACAGAAATCACAATCTTTTGGAATTTTCTAATTTTAAAATGTTTTTGGTTTTTCAGATATTAAAATAAAACAAGAAAGAACACAATATTTTTGATTTTTCAAAGTTTTCTAATGTTTTTGGGTTTTATCTATACAAACTCAAAGCACAATATTTTTGTATTTTCAGGATTCACCCCCTAAAACCTAAAAAGAGAATGGAATTTAAACAAGAATAAAAACTGAAAATAAAGATAATTATCCTAACTTAAGGATCTCAGCAATGGTCTTCAATCCATTTAAACCAAGAAAAAAGTTAAAACGTATTTTATCAAACGCTTTGGTAAATAGATCGGCTTTTTGAAAATCTGTGTGCACTTTCTCAAGATCAATTAATTTCTTTTCATAACAATCCCGTATAAAATGATATTGAATTTCGATATGTTTCGTTTTAGAATGTTGTACGGGATTCTTGGTGATACTAATAGCAGCAGAATTATCAATCAAGATGGGAGTAGTAAGAAATTTCAAACCGTAGTCGCGAAGATGTTGTTGTATCCACAAAACCTGGGAACAGCAACTCGAGGCTGCAACATACTCAGCTTCTGCGGTTGAAGTGGAGACCGTTGTCTGCTTCTTACACTGCCAGGAAACAAGCCGGCTTCCTAAGAATTGACATCCCGCTGTAGTAGACTTAAAATTGATATTACATCCTCCATAATCTGAGTCTGTGTAAGCGGTAAGATCGAAAGTATCATCTTTGGGGTACCATAACCCGATGTCAGGATTTCCCCGTAGATATTGCAGAATACGCTTGACCGCTGCCAGGTGAGTCACTCGGGGACTAGCTTGGTACCTAGCACATAAACAAACAGCAAACATTATGTCGGGTCGAGAAGCAGTTAAATACATTAAAGAACCAATCATAGCACGATAGAGGTTCGGATCAACGGTATCCCCCAATTCATCCGGTGATAAATTGTGACCCACGGGAAGAGGAGTAGAAGGGATTTTTCCGGCAGTAATCTTGAATCGGATCAAGACGTCGTTCACATATTTTGTCTGATGAATGAAGATTCCCTTCACAGAGTGATGAACCTGCAACCCTAAAAAGAAATTCATCTCTCCCATCGAACTCATCTCGAACTTGGTCTGCATAGATTTCTCGAACTCCTTACACAATGAATCGTTTGTAGAGCCAAAGATTATGTCATCAACATAAATTTGAACGAGCAGAAGATCATCACCATAAATCTGAATCGGTTGTAGACCCAAAGATTATGTAGTCAACAGTTCCACGTTTGAAGCCATTATCCATAAAATGATCGACGAGTGTGCCATACCAAGCTCTCGGGGCTTGATGAAGACCATATAATTCCTTGTTTAATCGGTAAACACGGTCAGGATAATCAGGATCCTCAAAACCTGGAGGCTGTACAAGAAACACTTCCTCATGAAGTTCACAGTTGAGAAAAGCACTTTTAACATCCATTTGATACACTTTGATATTCTTGTAAGCAGCATATGCCAGGAAGATTCGAATCGACTATAATCTTGCAACTGGAGCATAAACCTAAATGTACTCAATACCCTCTTGCTGATGAAAACCTTGCACCACTAAACGTGCCTTGTTTCTCACAATTACCCCACGATCGTCTTTCTTACACTTATATACCCACTTAGTCGGAATTGCCTTCTTGACTCTAGCAGGTTTATCAATAAGATCCCAAACACCTAAACGTGAAAATTGTTGTAATTCTTCTTGCATAGCTTCTACCCAAGAAGGATCTTGCAGAGCCACACGAGGAGTTGTAGGCTCAACTTGAGATAGAAAACAAGTAAATTTAGCAACAATTGCAATTTCCGATGCGTGTAGGTCAGCATGAGCACATAGAGCATTATTCTCACTTGAAGAGGCAATTTGATGTCGTGTCTGAACCCCTACATCAAGATCTCCAATAATGATTTCTTGTGGATAGTAATTATAATCCTAAGAGTAGGATTTTCAGAAACAGCAACGTGTTCAAATAAGTTAGTATAATGTTCACCCAATACAGGAGATGAAACATTATCCTCATTCACAATTGCATTATCATCGGATGAAGACGAAGCAGTATCATAATGAACAGGAGATTCAAGATCAGGTTCTTCAGTTGGAACAACAAATGGAGCAACAACATCATTGGAACTTGCAAATCTTGGAATGTCCAAATGTTCTTCAAAATAAGCACGGACTAAATCTTCATTTGGATGATCGATTGATGGAGTAAATGTATTAAATAAGCTATCGTAGTCAAACATCCAATCGGGACCTTTCCCTTGAGGAGGAGTAGTGTACCGTTGACAGTCCACATGGAGCCATTCCTCAACACAACTAGATGTAAAATTATATACCCTTTTCTTTCGAGATGCATACCCCAAGAAATAACCTTCGATCACTTTTTCCTCAAATTTACCCGCATCCTTCTTCAATATTGTACAAGGACACCCAAAGGGTTCCAGGTACTTTAAGTTAGGCTTTCGATTGTTCAAGAGCTCATAACTTGTCTTCTTGAGTCGTTTAACAGTCAAAACCCGATTAAGTGTGTAACAAGCTGTGTTCACTGCCTCATTCCAGAATTGGACAGGAAGCTTAGAATCAGCGAGCATAGTTCTTGCAGCTTCAATCAAGGTTCTATTCTTTTGTTCTGCAACACCATTTTGTTGAGGTACATAAGGTGGACTAAATTCACGGTGAATTCCCTTTTGAACACAAAAGAAATCCAATATAGTGTTTTTGAATTCAGTTCCATTATCACTTCGAATTCTCCTCACCTTTTGTTTGTAAAGTGATTCGATTTTAGTGATAAGATTTTGTACCAAAACAGGCGTTTGATCTTTTGAACTCATAAACAAGACCCATGAGTATCTTGAATAATAGTTAGTCACGACTAGACAATACCAGTCTCCAGAAATACTCGCACGATTCACTGGACCGAACAAATCCATATGAAGTCGTTCAAGCGGAGTGTCAATGGAATTCAATACCTTAGATGGGTGCGATTTCTTCTTTTGTTTTCCTTTCTTACAAGCAACACAATGAATGGATAACTTATAATTTTTCAACGACACCCCCTTTACCAAATCGTTTGCCATTAAATAATTCATCTTTCGAACATGTATGTGACTCATTCTTCGATGCCAAATTACGGAGTCTTTCTCGGTTTCTTTCAAGACAAAACACGTTTCGATCGATGTAGATACTTTAGAATTCTTATTCAAGACATAAATATCATTTGATCGAGGTGATCGCATGACAACCATGTCCTCGGGAATCACATAACCCGGTTTCAGAATAAGACACTCTTTATCTGTAAATACCGTCGTGTATTGCTTATCACAAATTTGCGACACACTCAATAAATTATGATCCACCTTATCACAATAATTAACCTTTTCAAAAGTAATCTTTCCATTTGACACATCACCTTCATGTGTAATCATACCCCCAGAATTCCCAGCAAACGCCACATAACCCCCTTGAATATTTTTCATGTTTGATAAGAGGTTGAGATTTCCAGTAATATGACGAGAACATCCACTGTCCATGGTCCAGTTTTCACAAGAAATGGTCTTGGATGAACCCTACACACAAAAGAAAATGATTAGTTCAAAAAGGCAGCCCAGGCCTCGGTCTTGGGCACCTTTTGGTTTCTTGAGAATTGTTAATTTTAGCTGCATTCAATTGTTGTTCAGCAACTTGGGAATAAGTTACAGGCTTTCTAGACTTTCGTCTTAAGTAAGCGGCTTGAACTACATTTGAATTTTCATTTTTGCATAGTGGTTCAGCAGGAATAAACTTAGGTTTGACAGAACCATGAGTTTCATTCATATGAACTACTTTTCGAGGATGTACATCTGAAAACATGATATGAGTATCATCAGCATACGACACTGGTCGTTTCAGAATCTCTTTTACTACAAGAACCGGCTTAGAATGGTCCTTGATAAAAGGGTGAAGATTCTGATGGATATTCTGGCTACAATTTCTTACAACATGACCATGTTGACCACAAAGAAAGCAACTTCGCATGTCTACACGATGATGTTGAGAAGTAGTTAGAACGAATGAAGCAGAATTTTGATGATGACTTACATTTTTGGTCATGCTCTTAGCAAACTCATCAAATAATTCAGATTTATTTTTCAAGTAAAAATCTAAATTAGAACAGTTCGAAAAACTTTTCAACGTGTCAGTTCCAGTAGATTTTACAAATTTAACTTGTTTAGCTTGTTTTAAAACTTGCTTTGCTCTTGTCATCGGATCTGATGAAACTGATGTTTTTCATGAGCATATTAACGTTCAAGTTCACGAACCTTGGAAGTTTCATTGTAAAACACACTCTCAATAAGTTCCGGTTTAATGATACTAAGGGGAATGTCTTTTTCAGTGAACATCGTATCCATCCCCTTTAACTTAAAAACACGAGCAGATGACGGCTTAATTGCATTAGGATTTATAAAACGCAACAAATCCTCATCAGAAATTTTGGGTTTTTCTGGTTTCTTAGCCTTCACCGGTTTGACAAAAACATCTTGCTTCATCTTAGTTGTGTGCGAACCATACATAGCCTCCTCAAATTCATGAGGTTCACACAGTATGTGATTAGAACTTGGAATGTTCTTGTTCTTGTGTATAATCTCAGGTTCAAACACATCCTCGATGATAACTTTGTCAACATTTTCAACAAAAACTTTGTTGCTTTGAACATGAGGTTTCTGAGAAACAGACTGGGCTTTAACAGTTTCAGAGTTAACATGAGGTTTACTTTGTTTAGAATTTTCTGAAATCACAGGCTTTTTAGGAATAACATCTTCTTCAGTTGGAGCAAAAGGATTAATTTTATAATCATTGTGAAATGGTGGTGGAATTTCAACAAAACCTATACCTTTCTTTGAATCCTTTTGTTTTCCAGAAACTTCAATAATTTCATTCAACAAAAACGAGGAGTTTCAAAATTTACCTAATTTGTTCTTCAACTCAAGAACCTCATTTTCAAGTTCGGTTATTTTCGAACGATGTTTCAAGATTTCTTGAAACTTTTGGTTATTGATTGTCATTTTCACAGATAACTCTGCTTTAAGATCACGAATCAAAATGAATAATATAATGAATCATCAGAAAGATAATAACGAATCATATTCATCTTCAAATCTTCAAATCTTCAAAGAAGATTTCCAGAAATCTGGAAATGATGAACACCAAAACCCAGAAACCTAGAAGTTTCATATCCGTAATACTTTCTCAATTCATAACCAAAAACCACAAATTATCTACCAAAACACTCGTAATACGATCATGAATCCAATACCACAACCCTCGTAACCGATTATTTCCGATAACTAGCTCAATTATCCCAAAACACTGACCCTGTTTCGGCCACAAACCAAACCAATACCGAATCAATCTAAAACCAATCCAAACCTCAATTCCAATTCTCAACACCTTCCCAATACGTCAAACACCTCAAGTCCAATCCAAACCAACTATAAATCAATCAATTATCCATAAATTGATTCAAATTTAACCAAAACAGAACATATTAACTAGTTAAGCATTTAAACTCTAAATAAACACCAAATCAAGTGTAATTGAGCCCCGGAAGCTCTGATAACACTTGTTGGAACCCGGGGTGTATCAATTCAATAACAATTAACAGATCTAAGATCTGTGTCTAATCGATTAATACATTACCTATAGATCTAGCTCATAATTACGTATGATTGAGTGTTATATATGTTTATGTATTATCAGTATATATGTATTAGTAATTATATAAGATTAGGATGAAGATCGAGAGAGGATTCGGACAGGGTTTCGATAATTAACTCTCAAAACTTAAATTAACAGTGAACAGTGTTCACTATATATAGAAGATAAGTCTGGTTCGCTAACATCCCATAGCGAACCAGACACTACTTCGTTACATACATTAAATAGACAAAACACCCCCTGATTCGTTAACATCCCCTAACGAATCAGGAGGGAATACACTTAATGTCTTAGTTCGCTAACATCCCCTAGCGAACTAGACTTTACACATAAGGAACTAGATAATAATTAATCTAATTATTACATTAAATAATAAACAAAACGTTAACGACAATTACAAAGACTCAAGACGCAAAACCGTGCATTAACAAAATCTGTAATAGCAAGATCCGTTGTTCTGATTTCATTAACAATTGTACAAACCTTTGCAAAACTGATTTAAGCCTTTATCAATCCTTAAACTTGAATCTGTCAAATTGTTTGTCTTTCTTGATGTCTTTCAATTTAGTGTTTCATTTAAACATTTCCACCACTACATCATTCATGGCTTTTACAGTTGTGTGATTATTCACACTTGACAAAATTTGCCATGACAAACCCAATTTCAACATTGAAATGGCCTTTGTTAGTTCCCTTGATTTCAGCTGGATATTACTTAATCATGTCATAACTCACACAAATTAATATGTCGACAAGAGAGTTAATGACGGGTTGCTATATTTAGAAAGATGACCGTTTGTTAAAGGCGGAATCAATAACAAACATACGGTTGCTTAATCAGTATTCAAAGGTAACCAACACGAACAAGATTCACTCAAAAGATTTCCATTTATATATTATCAGTCATACAAATTGGATAATCGATTTAGGGTTTCTTGAAGGAAGGTTTATCCGTATTAAGACAACCGTCACACACAATATTCTTTCTTATATAATGTGTCTGTCTGCCTTGTCCTTATCCCGTCCTATATGCGGCGTGCCCTAAAACATTCTATTTATAGGCCTTCCACCCTAGGACAGCTGTCATTCCTTCTAGAAACCCCAAACGTAAATACATATTCAAATTACATAATCAGAAAATATTCTAAGTGTAAAACAAGTCTTCAGGGTAGGCTTTGCATCAATCTTCATTTCCCGAGTAGGCTATGTACTCTACCATCCTTCATAACTTGGTAACATAGAAGTGTGCCCGGGATCAGTTTGCGGGGTAGACTTCAGTCTTCTTGACTTTGCCAGACTTTACCCGACAAACCCTTATGAGCAACCTTGTTCTTCAATGGTCCATTTCAACTCCTTGCTATAAAATAACTTATTAGCAAAGTGTACTCAGGAGTACTATTCCTTGCTTGAGTTGAACCTTGCCCGATGTTACTTAGTGATATTCCATTTCAATCATCAAGAATGTTCGGACAACTATTATTAATGAATACCTTGCCCAGTCTTCCAATCACTTGGCTTCATGAGCTTGGTTAGCCAAAAGCTTACTCGGGAGTGAACTTTACTTGGCTTTGAAGAATAGACTTGCTTAACAAAGTCAACCTTGCCCAGATTTACATAAACTAGTGAACCTTGCCCGGCAATGCACTAATTTGCAAACCCTGCTCGGATATCCACTAAAGAAGACTACTTAAAGATAACCTTGCCCGATAGACAAAATATCGTACCCGGCTAAGTAAAAGCTTGCTCGGAGGTCTAAGGTGTGCCCGGATCCATACTTAGCGAATTCTGAGGAGGTTGAGAAGATTCCAATCTTTCATATACTTCATTTTGGTCAAATCTTTGACTCTACAATCTCCCCCTAGATTGGAACACCTCAGCTGACCCAAAACATTTCTAAGGTTACTTACACTTAGTCAAAACACACATCAAATTAAAAGTTAAATTACACAATCAACTAACATAAACAGATTACATAATCAAAAGTTTTTCGAATACATTACATAAAAAACCCTACTCTACTAATCGTGTCTCTTTCTTGCATTATGAGCGGCTTGTCTTCTATTAATTTTCTCAGATGCAGCTTTCATTTTGAATATATTATGGATTCGGTAATGAGTATGACTTTCTGGTCTAACCAAATCCCTTATATCCATTAAATCTTCAACATGCAGGCAGGTCAAGTCTTCATCTTTCTTAATGATCCCCAGTATTTTTCCATCTGAGTTTCTCAGCAAGTAATGATCATCCTTTTCTTTATACTCAGTTTCAGCTATGATGTCATTCTTTTGTACTGTGTAATTGGGGCGGATCATTCTTCTTCCAAGACTTATGCATGTATTCATGTTGTTTGACAGTGGATTCATTCCTGTGATATTCATCATAAAGTCTCTTTCAACAATATCCATTCTTTTCAACTTTTCTATCCTCTTTAACTTGTGAAGTTGAATCATTCTCCAACTTCTCTTTTCCTTTAAGAACTTGAACCCCTTGTCAGCTTCATTTCTCAAAAATTTTGATAAATCATTCATCTGCCTTCCTGCCATTCTGTTTCTATTTGTCAGGTCGTTTCGGATCGGATATTAATCAATCATGTCATAACTCATACAAAATTAATCGTGTTGACAAGCGAGTTAATGATGGGTTACTATGTTTAGAAAGATGACCGTTTGTTAAAGGCGGAATCAATAACAAACATACGGTTGCAATGAATATTCAAAATACGAAGACACACGAAGGATTCACTCAAAAGATTTCCATTTATATAACGTTAGTCATACAAAAGGATAATCGATTAGGGTTTAGAAGGAATCCTAGGACAGCTGTCACACCCTCAAAATCCACTAACGGAGTTTTACCGTCAGAGGGTGTGAACTAACAGGATCGGAATCATTAGTTATAATCAAACCATAAAACAAAGTTTCAAAACCATGAAAACGTTTACGAGAAATTAAATACGGAAGCGTAAAAACCTTTAACCAAAAGTTGCGTCACGCAGGACGACTTAAAACCAATGATAACTGTTAAAAATAAGTTTGCATAACAAAAGCGTTTTCAAGTGATGCATGTTCCTAAACCGCGCGACCGCCTCGGCTACCTGAGAATAATATACTAAAAGTGTCAACACAAGGTTGGTGAGTTCACAAGTTATATAAAAATAAATGTTTAGCGTTTGCGTTCAGCGTGTTGCGTTAAGCGTTTTGAGTTACAGCGTTTTGTGTTAAGCGTTACCAGATAGTGTAATGTCAATTATATATCTATAGGTAGCTAGCCTATAAAACAAGTATCACTAAGTGTTCGACACCGAAGCTGACTGTTTATCAATTGCCTTGCCACCAGGTCATCCAGACCATGGTATGTGTTTAGCCAAGATTACACCCACTCGACATCCAGTCGAGTTTAGCGTTGGGTGGGGTTTGTCAAACCCAGTAGTACTACTCAACAGTGACTCGCTATTATCCAAATATTAACCGGTTCAATGTTATGAAGGACTTTAGTTTACGCGTTTGCCACTTAGTCTTTACAAGTGATATATAATCTATATTAACAAAATCTAAAATGAGTTCGGAGTATGTTATCTCCCCCAAGAGAAAAGCGTTTAAAGAGTTTAAAAGGGGAAAGTGAAACTCACTGTTTGCGAAGAAATTCCCAAATTAAATCACCAAGATGCGCGTCACAGAAAAACTCTCTCTAGCGTTCTAAAACAACAAGGAGATTTTTCTAAGTGTCTGAATATTATCGAGTCTCTAGACCCGGCACATAATACCTATGCACATAACATGTTACGTGTTTCATTTGTGAATCGTGTGTGACTTTAACAAGTGTATTTGTGACACATTACATGTGTAAGCAATCATATACGTGTCATGTATTCATAAAGTACATCACTAGCAATTTCTCCCCGTAAGGGCATTTTGGTCAAATCATGACAATTAACTAGCCATTATTCCCCGCAAGGGCATTTTGGTCAAAACACGACAATTAATTTGCAATCATTCCCCTCAAGGGCAATTTGGTCAAAACACAATAATAAATTAGCAAGTATCATGTTTCATGCATTTTCACAAAACTCAGCAGCTAGTTTCACCGAGACAGAAATTCTACTTGAAAGATTGTACTATTCCACCGATCATAGCATCTCAATAAATTTACCAAAAATCATCACAGAAGCATATATGTCTTAGGTTTCCAGAACATATTTTATTATATCTTTACTCCACATAGTTTTCTCACAATCATCAAATCATTACAGCAAACTCATAACAGTCAAATTCATGTGCAATAGAATGTTATTTGAAATTCCCGTTAAACGAAAAATCCAATAAATGCAAGACCACTAGGGTAAGGTTCCTAACTCAATAAGTCAACTTCCAGAAGTGGAACCAACCCAATTGGTCTCGTAGTTCATGAGATATAATATTTACAAAAAAACCTAACAGCAGGTCTAACAGCTCAGCTTTGCACAACGTTTTTGTAAAATCATAAAAGTTAACTTCTACTTGTCCAAAAATTACAAATTTATATTCTTTAGAAACTAGACTCAACCTAGTTTACTGTAGTATCAATAATATCAACCAATTTTCAAATTTACACTTCGTTACAGTCACTTAAACATCAATAACACATTCTGTCCAGAAACTGTTTGCATCCAAACTCAACATATTAACAATCTATGAACTATCATGCATTCATATAACACTCTAGACTCCATAAACACCATCCATGCACATCAATTACACATTACATACATGATTTGGGTTTTTGTTTGAACTCAAATCAAATACACAACAATTAACGTGTAACAATATCAATACTAGTTATCATATCATTACTCAATCAACAACAATCATATTGGTTACATGCACACATGAAAACGGCAGCTAGGGTTTGTAGTTAACCCAACAAACATCAAAATCAAGTATAAAGGATGCATAGGATAATCAATTATACCTTCCTAGCACCTAATTATTCAATCAAACACTTGATTTCTTGATTGTATGTGTGTGTGTAAGTCGACGGCAGCCAAGGGTTCACAAGGAAGAGAGAGACCGATCAGAAGGTGTGGGGGAAAGAAAAGAATAGTCAGGGTTTAGTTAATGATGTATTTATAAACATATCATGTTACATTCAAGTCCCTCCACTTCTAAGTATTACTTTTCTAGCCTAACTAACTTGTTTACATCTTGAGTTAACGTTTATAACCATGTTATCACATAACACATAAGTCTAACACATAGTTATCACATAATTACTGTTTTGACGTTTTTCGTTTATTCACCAATCGTTTGCGTTAACTCGTTTGCGTTTCGGTGCAATTCCCGAAAGACTACACATGTAGTAAGTGTTAAGCGTCATTTAAACCCTAGTTTAAATGTAATGAAGTGTGCGTTATAGATTCAATGATCTTAAGTTTGAATTGACGGAGTTGAGTTAACGGAGTTAACCTGAAATTGACGATTGTCACAACAGCCGTCACACACAAAATATTCTCTTAATTAATGTGTCGGTCTTATCCGTATTGTGCTCTGTCTTTCTTCGCGGCGTGCCCTAATTATTCTATTTATAGGACTGCAAACCTAAGACAGCTGTCATTCCTTCTAGAAACCCTATCCGATAGTACATATTCAATTTACATATTCAAAAATATACTAAGTGTAAAACAAGTCTTTCGGGTAGGCTTTTCATTAAACTTCAGTCTCCGAGTACGCAGTGTACTCGGCCTTCCTTCAGACTTGGTAAAAACATAGAAGTGTACTCGGAATCAGTTTCCGGGTAGACTTTACTTAAAGAATATTTTACCAAGTAAAATATTCACCGAGTAGACTTCAATCTTCTTGGACTTATCAAACTTTGCTCGACAAATCCTTAAGAGCAACCTTGTTCTTCTATGATCCTGTTCGGCTCATTGTCAGTTGAACAACTTATTGATAAGGCGTACTCGGGAGTACATACCTTACTTGAGCAGAACCTTACTCGATATAACTTTGATATATTCCATCAACTCATCAAGTATACTCGGACCATAATGTCACACCCGGTCCATAGGCGGAAACAACCGGTGTGCGACTCATGAAAGGTTTTTCGAGAGCGCGGTTAAGCAAACAACTATATGATTAAGTACATGAGGATTTCATTCATAATATAAGTTTTACAAAATATCCATAAAAAAAGATTTACATATAACATATTGAGATTTCACAGTTATGTCCCGCCGAAGGGAGAAATAGCCGTGAAAACTCCAAAATATAAAATCCTCATTCATGAAATTTCCATAGTTAAACATAAAACCGTAGTGAGACACCGTGACCTCTCCACGTAGCTAAATACCTGAAAGACACGTAAAATAATTTAATCAGTACAAACTGAGTGAGTTCACAAGTTTTGTGACTCGATAAAATGCTTTATAATATAATTCTCATAACATCATGAATGCAGTATCCATGACTTGCAGTGTAACGTGAATACATGAGTTCATAACCATTCCTTGACTATATATATACACCATAAAGCCCCACATAACATCCCACGAGTCCACGAGGGAATAAATAAATCAGAAAACTAAGCACCCATCTTATAAAGTGGCGCGACCACTTACGAGTGGGTTGGTCAGACCAGTAGTACAACCCGTAGAGTTCCTCGGCTACAGTTGCCTATAGTTTATGGTTACAATATATACCGGGGACTTTATGTACCATGAGCGCGCCAAATATCTCATGTACACGCACATTGTAAATCAAGATATACACCATAATAAACATATTTAAACACGTGTCCCTCGCCCCGAAAACAGTTTAAAACATAGTGAAAATAGGGGCTGTGAGACTCACCTTAAATGAGGAATAATGTTTCGTTATACTTGGCGAGTTTCCTGTATTATATCGTATACGTATGCACTTCAGTACATAATATATAACTATTAATACTTAGCCCGATACATACTTATGAGGTGACGGTATATATGTATACTTTTTATACATTAGCGATACGGACGTTAGACAACGTCTTATACTTGTTATGTATATCCGTTATATCCTCTTTATATATATATATCCTCCGAGCATTAGGGAATGCTCGATACAAATTATTCGTCGGTAATCATGACGTTCGTGACATGCTTTAGCCTAATAGGTTTTGGTGCTCTCATCGTTAGTCCCCAGGTAGGTAACGGGCCCATCTATGATATATTCGTTTACCAGCCTAGACAGGACGTCCCGACTACCGGCACCTCCACCCTTCCAGTTACTCGCAATGTCCATCACAAAAACCCGTATTTTATATTTGTTGCACATATATAGGAATATATGTTTATGACTTGTATACTTATTTTGTTATGTATATATTATAAGTATTATTAATATTCTTTTTAAATCTTATATTTATATTACATGCTTTTACCATTATCCTTGACCCATACAATATTGTATATTTACATTTACTTATATATATCTTACACGTATTCCCCGTGTATTCATAGGATTATACGAGTGTATTTATATATATATATCTCTTTGTTTTAAAGCCATTATATCCATGTATCCTCCCTGCAAAGATTGCACTTTTATATATATTTTAGTATCCGATTTCCCGTAGTCGTTTCTCTTATTATTTTTGTTACTTTTATTATTATTATTATTACTATTATTATTACTATTATTATTTTTACTTTTATGATAGTAAAAATATTTATTCTCATACTACACCCGATACGGTTTTTAATACGTTAGTTATATACCCTTTTTAAAGTTTAACATAACTAAGATTCCGTCTTTACATTTATATTATCTTGTTTATTTATAAGTGGGTTTTATTACTCAAGATCTTAACTAAGTGTTCTATTAACCTTAACCTTCCTTAAACACCCTTTTAACACTTGTAATTTTTACCCAACATGATTTACTCCTCATTATATGTCATTTTAACACACTTCAAGTTTATGTTCATGATTCATCACCTCATTATGTATATGTATCTTAGGCTTAGTCCATGTTTTTCTGCTAAACATTACATGGCATTAGTACCTTGGGAATGTCGGTTTTTGAGGCGTTCTTGAGCGGGTTTAAGGCGAGATCCAAGTTCCTTGACGTTAATCACGATGTTGAGGGTCTACATTATGTTTAAATAACATGAAATAGGTGAACTAGGGTCAAGTAAAATGATGAAACCATGGCTGGACAGAATCTGTGTTTTTCCAGCCACCATAAACTGTTACAACTCGAGTTTTCGGCTTACCTAATGCTGAAATGAAGCCGGAAATGGATGTTCAAAAGGTGGTTCGTGATCCTTGCGAGTTTCCTTGGATTCCTAAACAAGAATCACCCAAAAATACCAAGTGGTTTGTGAGATATGAACAAAAGAAGAGAGGGGGTACTGCTGGAAAATGCAGTTTCCAGCAGTGACCTTCGAAGGTTCAAAAAGCTTCTTACCGAGTTTTTCGGGCAGAGATCCGTTCAAGGCTTTCTACCACGGTTTAAGGATTTCTTCTAGCTTTCCAACGATATATAGGGTTCAAGATTTAAGAGTAGAATTATAGAGAAAACAGGTTGCAAAGAGGCGGCTGTTTGGTGGCCTGCTGCTGTTCTTCGGCCGAGAGGGAAGAGGTTGAATTTGGAATGTGTTTTGAAGTTTGTATGTGTTAATTCTTTGTCCACAACCTTGGTATATAATATGGAAAGCAAGAGGGGACAATATCCCTTGAATTAAGGGTGGCTACCTTATCAATCAAGTGTCAATAGTTGGTCAAAGTATGGTGCAAATTCATTGTTTATTTGATTGGGATGGGGAGCCGGATTTTTGAAGGATTCTTGGAGGCTTGGTGGCTTGCAAGTACTACTATAATGATGATGTTGGTGATGATGATGTAGCATGAAGATAAGGATGTGTGTATGGATGCATAAATGGTGGCTTCATGTGGTGTTTGATCTTGTGTTTAAAATCGAAAAGAGAAAAGGTTGGGGTTCGGCTTTGGGCTGCAAAGGGAGGGTATTATGGTCATTTAATAAATATATTGGTTGTCCAAATGTAGTGCTAAGTTCAATCTTGGTTCGGGTCTTAAGTGGATAGTCGTTAGGACGAGTTGATCATCGAGTAAACAAGTTATGGAATTTATATTGGACTTGGGTATTATGAGCTTCTCTTAATTTATTTGGTCACCTATAAGGTATTATAGATGGTATGGAACCCGGTATTTATTTCGGTTCCCGGTATGATGTATATTTAAATTTAGCCCGGAGTTATATTCGGTTAAATAGTGCTCCATATTGTAATCCTTCATGGATTGTTTAAATTATTAACTTCATATTATTTTGACTAGTATACCTTTAATTCCTTCATAGTTTCATATCTTGGTCGTCTCACTGTATAATGTATCATTGATTTGGCCGGTTCGGCGACTATATTCCATTATTTAAACGTTTATGGCGTTTTGGTCCTAATTAGGGAATTAGGACATTACTGGGCATGGTCTTACCATTACCCCTTATATTGGATCATAGGTATATATTTAGCTTGATATGTTTGTCACCTCTGACTATTACTGGGCTGTCTTTATCATATAGCCGTTCTCATCGGCTCTTTATACGATCCTATAGACATAACGACTGTTCTCGTTCACATTTCAAGTATACTATGGTTTATACCTCATATAAATTATATAAATAATACGTAATTTAAATCAAATATATACATTAGAGTGTGAAAAATTACCGGGTATCACATTCTCCCCCTGTTGGAAGAAATTCATCCCGAAATTTGTTGTTAGTTATCCGTTATAGTTGGGTCCGGGAAAAGGTGTGGGTACTTCTTTCGAATTTGATCTTCTCTTTCCCAGGTAAACTCGGGTCCTCTTTTAGATTTCCATTGGACCTTTACTAATTTAATCCGACTTCTTCGTAGTTTTTGTTCTTTCCAGTCGGTAACGGCTATCGGTTCTTCAACAAAATGTAATTGTTCGTCAATATGTACTTCGTCTAGGGGTACGATTAAAGATTCATCGGATAGACACTTTTTAAGGTTCGACACATGGAATGTGTCATGTACTCCGTTAAGTTCTTCAGGTAGCTTCAACTTATAGGCCACGGGACCTATCCTTTCCAGGATCTCAAATGGTCAGGTATATCTTGGGCTGAGCTTGCCCCGCTTTCCAAACCTCGGAACTCCTTTCCATGGCGAGACCTTTAAAAGAACTTTATCTCCCACTTGGAATTCCAAAGGCTTGCGTCTCACATCCGCATAACTTTTCTGTCGATCGCGGGCCGTTTTCAGTCGTTCTTTTATTTGAAATATCTTGTCAGTAGTTTCTTGAATTAGTTCAGGACCCGTCATTTGTCTATCGCCTATTTCCGCCCAACACAAGGGCGACCTACACTTACGACCATACAAAGCTTCGAACGGTGCAGCCTTTATGCTCGTGTGGTAGCTATTATTATATGAAATTCCACTAAAGGAAGGTGAACATCCCAGCTACCACCAAAATCAATTGCACACGCTCTTAGCATATCTTCCAATGTTTGTATAGTTCGCTACCTTTGGCCGTCAGTCTGGGGATGGTAGGCGGTACTCATATCTAATCGCATGCCTAAAGTTTTTTGTAACGACTTCCAAAAATGAGACGTAAATCGACTGTCGCGGTCGGAAATAATCGAGACTGGGACTCCATGTCTTGACACGATCTCTTTATATATAGTCTAGCTAACCGCTCCATCTTATCCGTTTCTTTGATAGCTAAGAAATGCGCGGATTTGGTTAGCCGGTCGACTATCACCCATATGGTGTCATAACCACCTGGAGTCCTAGGTAACTTCGTAATGAAATCCATCGAGATTTGTTCCCATTTCCACATGGGAATCTCGGGCTGTTGTAATAATCCGGATGGTTTCTGATATTCCGCCTTGACTTTTGCGCAAGTTAAACATTTCCCCACATAATTTGCTATATCAACCTTAAGATTAGGCCACCAATAGTATCCCTTTACATCTTTATACATTTTATCTGTACCGGGGTGCACGGAATACTTCGTCTTGTGGGCTTCATCAAGTATTCTTTCACGTAATCCTCCCTTGAGAGGAACCCATATTCGGTTGACAAAGTACAGGGTACCGTCTTCTTTGGATTCTAAGTTGTCAACCATACCACGGAGACCCTCGTCTTTGATATTATCAGGTTTCAAAGCTTCTCGTTGGGCTTCGTGGATAAGGGTGGTGAGGTTTGTACTTATAGTTAGCCCTAAGACTTTAACACGTGATGTCTTCACCCTTTCTTTCCTGCTTAAAGCGTGTACTACAACATTAGCCTTTCCAGGGTGGTACTTGATTACACAATCATAATCATTCAATAATTCAACCCACCGTCGTTGCCTCATGTTTAATTCTTTTTGATCAAATATATGTTGTAGGCTTTTATGATCGGTGTAGATTGTGCAATGGGTGCCGTATAAGTAATGACGCCATATCTTAAGTGCAAACACCACTGCGCCCAATTCCAAATCGTGAGTGGTGTAATTTTTCTCGTGCACTTTGAGTTGTCGTGACTCATACGCGATGACTTGATTTCTTTGCATAAGGACACAACCAAGTCCTTGATGCGAAGCATCGCAATAAACTACGAAGTCATCCATCCCTTCTGGTAAGGCTAGAATAGGTGCACTACAAAGTTTCTGTTTTAGCAACTGGAACGCCTTTTCTTGTTTATCTCCCCAATTAAACGACTTATCTTTCTGTGTGAGCGCAGTAAGGGGTTGTGCTATCTTCGAGAAATTTTCAATAAACCGTCGATAGTAGCCTGCCAGACCTAAAAATTGTCGTATTTCCGTCGGTGTCTTCGGCATTTCCCAGTTTTTAATGGCCTCTACTTTTGAAGGGTCAACATGAATTCCCTTCTCGTTGACGACATGGCCTAAAAAGTGTACTTCTCTTAGCCAAAAATCACACTTTGAAAACTTTGCATACAACTTCTCCTTTCTCAACAATTCTAAAATCAATCGAAGGTGTTGCTCGTGCTCTTCTTCGGTTCGGGAATAAATTAATATGTCATCTATAAACACTATCACGAACTTGTCAAGGTAAGGTTTGCACACTCGATTCATTAAGTCCATGAACACGGCAGGTGCGTTCGTTAGCCCAAAAGGCATGACTAGAAATTCATAATGACCATACCTCGTTCGGAACGCAGTCTTTGGTACATCGTCCTCGTGTATCTTCAGCTGATGGTACCCGGATCGTAGATCTATCTTGGAATAGAAACTAGATCCCTGTAATTGGTCAAACAAATCATCAATCCTCGGTAAAGGATACCGATTTTTGATGGTCAGTTTGTTAAGTTTCCTGTAATCAATACACATACGGAACGAACCGTCTTTCTTCTTGACAAATAGTACCAGGGCTCCCCAAGGTGAGTAGCTCGGGTGTATGAAACCCTTGTCTAGTAGCTCCTGTAATTGATTCGATAGTTCTCGCATTTCCGAGGGAGCTAATCGATAAGGTGCTCGCGCTACTGGTGCAGCTCCTGGTACTAGATCGATTCGTAACTCCACTTGTCTTTGTGGTGGTAACCCTGGTAGATCTTCTGGAAAGACTTCGGGGAAATCTCTTACTATAGGTATACTTTCTATCTTCCTTTCTTCATCCTTCTTCTCTACCATGTGGGATAAGAAAGCTTGACACTTCTTTCGCAAGCACTTTCGTGCTTTCATACACGAAATTAACTTCATCACAGTGCCAGGTCTTTCTCCTTGAATAGTCAGCGTTTCACCACTTGCCAAGGGTATGCGGATTTGCTTGTCATAACAATTAACTTCAGCATGGTTCTTTGCTAACCAATCCATGCCTAAAAAGACATCAAAACTTCCTAAATCTATCGGCAACAGATCTACGTTAAATTCATGTTCTCCCATCACTAGTACGCAACTTTCCACTATATCGTCTGATCGTAACTGTTTGCCATTAGCTAATTCTATAGTATAGGGCGTTGCTAATTTACTAGGTGCTAAACCAAGTAGGTCTTTAAATTCAGTGGATATAAAACTTAAATCCGCACCAGTATCAAATAACACAGACGCATAGTGGTTGTTAAGTAGGAACGTACAAGTGACGACATTTGGGTCTTCCTTAGCTTCACCCGCCCCGATAACAAAAGCCCTAGCTTGAGCTGTATTCTTCATCTGCGGACAGTTCTTGATAAAATGACCCGTATTTCCGCACCCATAACAAGCTCGTGGTGTCGTTTTCCCCGGTTCTTGCTTCACAACTACTGCACCATTCTTAATTCTACACTTAGCTTCCACATGCCCTCTCTTGTGACAATGCTTACACACAATACTTGAGCAGTCACCAACATGATAATACTTGCATTTGTCACACCACGGGTTTGACCCGCTATACGTCTTCCGTGGTTGATCCGTGGTCAGGGCGGCATACACTTTCACAGTTTCTTGTTTCTTGACCGGGGGTTCTTTGGAACTTGACCCTTGATTACGAGAGGCCCAGCTCCTCTTGTGATTGTTATGGCGGCTGTTGCCGCGTTGGGAGAATGGTTGGCTTGCTTCCTTCTGAGTTGGCTTTCCTAGGGTGCCAGCTCGTACTGCATCTTCTGTCAGACTCAGACCTAGTTCAACAGCCTCGGCCATGGTCGCAGGCCTAGTGGCCGTGATTGGTCCCCTGATAACTGTTGCTAATCCCCAGATGTACCTTTCAACTCTCTTTTCTTCAGTGGTGGCCATATGAGGAACTATTCGGCATAGCTCGTGAAATCGCGTGTTATATGCTGTGATGTCGGCTCCCTTCATGGTGAGCGTCCAGAACTCATTTTCCAACTTCTGCATCTCAGTCCTTGGGCAATATTTCTTTTCCATCATCTCCTTTAACTCTTTCCAGGTCTTACCATAGGCCACGTCTCGGCCTAGGGTTTGTACTTGTAAATTCCACCACGATAGGGCTTCATCTTGAAACATACATGTCACGTACAACACTTTATGTTTTTCTGTGCATCTACTGATCGCTATCACAGATTCTGTCTTCTCGATCCAACGGATAACTCCTATGGCTCCTTCCGTTCCCTTAAAGGACCAAGGTTTGCATGTCATGAAAGTTTTGTAGGAACATCCTCGTCCCTCACCGCCAGACTCTGGAGCTACATTTTCAGTGTTTGCGGAATTCTTTCGTTCTTGACTTGAGTCGCCCCTACTGGCTTCGTAGGCGCCTATTGCTTGCGCTATGACTTCTTGTAATTGCGCAGGTGTATTAGGTAAACTGTCGTTCCTTCTCCTTGGCATTTTCCTTCAAGTTTAGAATAAGAAGGATCGGTTAGTATTGGCATCACGCTTGTATGTAAGTAGTTGTAGGGTTCGATACTTATTACATTCACACCCATATAATTGCTTATAGTTATACTTATTAATCATATACTCGCATACATAGATTTTATTATTACATCTCATTATACCACATCGTATACTCATTCTCATATATCATAAACATAACTTCATTACATCAAAAGATTTGAGTACATAAGTTTATGTTTAAGTCTACTACAAACTCCTACAACATACAAGCGTTTTGCCAAAAGATCGGATCGTAGTCCGTAATATATTACTTCCCATACATATGATTACTACCCGCTAATACTAGTCTATAGTCGCTTCATGGCATCGGTGGTGGCGGTGGTGGAAACACGTCTCCCAAAAAGGCTTGAATTGTCTTAACCTCATTCTCCAATTTCATCACCCTTCGTTCGGCGGCAGCGGCCCGACTCGTTCCCACATCAGCTAAGTGCAATGCATCTCTTACCATATGCTCCAACTTTAGCACTCTCATCCTTGCGTCCGAGATCAAGTCATAGTGATTTTCAAGGCGGAGACTGGTCTCACAGGCCTTGCCTTTCACGCTCTCCATAAACACCTCGACCCTCTGCTCCCAATCCTGAGCCATTCCTCAAGGGCCTTTCTCTCAGCCTCGGCGGCTGCTGTGGTCGGTGGTACGGGGACCTCTGTATCATCGGAGGTAGCGCGCCCTTGGGGGCGTGAGGACTCGCCTACCTCATGTATAGTCCGGGGCACCTCATCGTCGGAGTCCGTGGCATACCTTTTCAGCCCTGCGGCTCGTATCTCCTCGGAGGGCACTGCAGCCAGCTCCTCCATCTCCTCAAGGTCGTTGTCGTCATAAGTTACCTTGTCGTCCTCATCAAGCCTGATTACCTCGGTAGGCTCGTCATCGGAGATATCTATAGGATCATCAGGAATTGGAACAACGTCGCTCATATGGACACTGCTGCTATCAGTGTTAGAGTCAGAGCCGGAGTCGGAGTCAGTGATGGCTAGGCCATGATATGGATCATTGTTCGGGAAGGCCATCGCTGAAAGGATTAAGGTTTAATTAGTGATAATATCGCTTTTTTTTTTTTTTCTCTATCCCTTATTTTGGTCATTCCTATACTAGACCATTAGTTGCGATAAAGGTGTCATGAAGACACGTGCACTCTCGTGTAATGCAAGTTTTGAAAACATGTCATGCATGAAAAACGTTTTCATGAGGGAATCTAAGGGGTTATACCCTAGACTCAGGGTTGAATCCTAGTTAGCTATAACCTTGGCTCTGATACCAGTCTGTCACACTCGGTCCATAGGCGGAAACAACCGGTGTGCGACTCATGAAAGGTTTTTCGAGAGCGCGGTTAAGCAAACAACTATATGATAAAATACATGAGGATTTCATTCATAATATAAGTTTTACAAAATATCCATAAAAAAAGATTTACATATAACATATTGAGATTTCACAGTTATGTCCCGCCGAAGGGAGAAATAGCCGTGAAAATTCAAAAATATAAAATCCTCATTCATGAAATTTCCATAGTTAAACATAAAACCGTAGTGAGACACCGTGACCTCTCCACGTAGCTAAATACCTGAAAGACACGTAAAATAATTTAATCAGTACAAACTGAGTGAGTTCACAAGTTTTGTGACTCGATAAAATGCTTTATAATATAATTCTCATAACGTCATGAATGCAGTATCCATGACTTGCAGTGTAACGTGAATACATGAGTTCGTAACCATTCCTTGACTATATATATACACCATAAAGCCCCACATAACATCCCACGAGTCCACGAGGGAATAAATAAATCGGAAAACTAAGCACCCGTCTTATAAAGTGGCGCGACCACTTACGAGTGGGTTGGTCAGACCAGTAGTACTACCCGTAGAGTTCCTCGGCTATAGTTGCCTATAGTTTATGGTTACAATATATACCGAGGACTTTATGTACCATGAGCGCGCCAAATATCTCATGTACACGCACATTGTAAATCAAGATATACACCATGATAAAACATATTTAAACACGTGTCCCTCGCCCCGAAAACAGTTTAAAACATAGTGAAAATAGTGAAAATAGGGGCTGTGAGACTCACCTTAAATGAGGAATAATGTTCCGTTATACTTGGCGAGTTTCCTGTATTATATCGTATAAGTATGCACTTCAGTACATAATATATAACTATTAATACTTAGCCCAATACATACTTATGAGGTGACGGTATATATGTATACTTTTTATACATTAGCGATACGGACGTTAGACAACGTCTTATACTTGTTATGTATATCCGTTATATCCTCTTTATATATATATCCTCCGAGCATTAGGGAATGCTCGATACAAATTATTCGTCGGTAATCATGACGTTCGTGACATGCTTTAGCCTAATAGGTTTTGGTGCTCTCATCGTTAGTCCCCAGGTAGGTAACGGGCCCATCTATGATATATTCATTTACCAGCCTAGACAGGACGTCCCGACTACCGGCACCTCCACCCTTCCAGTTACTCGCAATGTCCATCATAAAAAACCGTATTTTATATTTGTTGCACATATATAGGAATATATGTGTATGACTTGTATACTTATTTTGTTATGTATATATTATAAGTATTATTAATATTCTTTTTAAATCTTATAATTATATTACATGCTTTTACCATTATCCTTGACCCATACAATATTGTATATTTACATTTACTTATATATATCTTACACGTATTCCCCGTGTATTCATAGGATTATACGAGTGTATTTATATATATATCTCTTTGTTTTAAAGCCATTATATCCATGTATCCTCCGTGCAAAGGATTGCACTTTTATATATATTTTAGTATCCGATTTCCCGTAGTCGTTTCTCTTATTATTTTTGTTACTTTTATTATTATTATTATTACTATTATTATTTTTACTTTTATGATAGTAAAAATATTTATTCTCATACTACACCCGATACGGTTTTTAATACGTTAGTTATATACCCTTTTTAAAGTTTAACATAACCAAGATTCCGTCTTTACATTTATATTATCTTGTTTATTTATAAGTGGGTTTTATTACTCAAGATCTTAACTAAGTGTTCTATTAACCTTAACCTTCCTTAAACACCCTTTTAACACTTGTAATTTTTACCCAACATGATTTACTCCTCATTATATGTCATTTTAACACACTTTAAGTTTATGTTCATGATTCATCACCTCATTATGTATATGTATCTTAGGCTTAGTCCATGTTTTTCTACTAAACATTACATGGCATTAGTACCTTGGGAATGTCGGTTTTTGAGGCGTTCTTGAGCGGGTTTAAGGCGAGATCCAAGTTCCTTGACGTTAATCACGATGTTGAGGGTCTACATTATGTTTAAATAACATGAAATAGGTGAACTAGGGTCAAGTAAAATGATGAAACCGTGGCTGGACAGAATCTGTGTTTTTCCAGCCACCATAAACTGTTACAACTCGAGTTTTCGGCTTACCTAATGCTGAAATGAAGCCGGAAATGGATGTTCAAAAGGTGGTTCGTGATCCTTGCGAGTTTCCTTGGATTCCTAAACAAGAATCACCCAAAAATACCAAGTGGTTTGTGAGATATGAACAAAAGAAGAGAGGGGGTACTGCTGGAAAATGCAGTTTCCAGCAGTGACATTCGAAGGTTCAAAGCTTCTTACCGAGTTTTCCGGGCAGAGATCCGTTCAAGGCTTTATACCACGGTTTAAGGATTTCGTCTAGCTTTCCAACGATATATAGGGTTCAAGATGTTAAGAGTAGAATTATAGAGAAAACAGGTTGCAAAGAGGCGGCTGTTTGGTGGCCTGCTGCTGTTCTTCGGCCGAGAGGGAAGAGGTTGAATTTGGAATGTGTTTTGAAGTTTGTATGTATTAATTCTTTGTCCACAACCTTGGTATATAATATGGAAAGCAAGAGGGGACAATATCCCTTGAATTAAGGGTGGCTACCTTATCAATCAAGTGTCAATAGTTGGTCAAAGTATGGTGCAAATTCATTGTTTATTTGATTGGGATGGGGAGCCGGATTTTTGAAGGATTCTTGGAGGCTTGGTGGCTTGCAAGTACTACTATAATGATGATGTTGGTGATGATGATGTAGCATGAAGATAAGGATGTATGTATGGATGCATAAATGGTGGCTTCATGTGGTGTTTGATCTTGTGTTTAAAATCGAAAAGAGAAAAGGTTGGGGTTCGGCTTTGGGCTGCAAAGGGAGGGTATTATGGTCATTTAATAAATATATTGGTTGTCCAAATGTAGTGCTAAGTTCAATCTTGGTTCGGGTCTTAAGTGGATAGTCGTTAGGACGAGTTGATCATCGAGTAAACAAGTTATGGAATTTATATTGGACTTGGGTATTATGAGCTTCTCTTAATTTATTTGGTCACCTATAAGGTATTATAGATGGTATGGAACCCGGTATTTATTTCGGTTCCCGGTATGATGTATATTTAAATTTAGCCCGGAGTTATATTCGGTTAAATAGTGCTCCATATTGTAATCCTTCATGGATTGTTTAAATTATTAACTTCATATTATTTTGACTAGTATACCTTTAATTCCTTCATAGTTTCATATCTTGGTCGTCTCACTGTATAATGTATCATTGATTTGGCCGGTTCGGCGACTATATTCCATTATTTAAACGTTTATGGCGTTTTGGTCCTAATTAGGGAATTAGGACATTACTGGGCATGGTCTTACCATTACCCCTTATATTGGATCATAGGTATATATTTAGCTTGATATGTTTGTCACCTCTGACTATTACTGGGCTGTCTTTATCATATAGCCGTTCTCATCGGCTCTTTATACGATCCTATAGACATAACGACTGTTCTCGTTCACATTTCAAGTATACTATGGTTTATACCTCATATAAATTATATAAATAATACGTAATTTAAATCAAATATATACATTAGAGTGTGAAAAATTACCGGGTGTCACACATAATTATTAAAGAATACCTTCCCCGGTCTTCCAATTACTTGGCTTCTTGGACTTGGTTGACCAAACCTTACTCGGAAGAGTAATGTACTTGGTCTTGAATAAAAACCCTGCTTGACAAGGTGAACCTTACTCGGATATTCAAAATTAATGAACCTTACTCGGAAATCACTAAAAAGCATACCTTGCTCGGATATCCACTTAAGAAGACTATTTGAAGTAAACCTTGCCCGGAAGGCAAAATCTCGTACTCGGCTAAGTAAAAGCTTACTCGAAGGTCCAAGGTGTGCTCGGATTCAATACTTAGCAGTTTCTGAGGAGGTTGAGAAGATTCCAATCTTCCATATTATTCTTTTAGGTCAAATCTCCTCATTTTGGTCAAATTCTTGACCCTACAATCTCCCCCTAGATTGGAACACCTCAGCTGACCCAAAACACTCTATGGTTACTTACACTTAGCAAAATACACATCAAATTTCATAATCAAATTACATAATCAAAGGTTTGTCCGAAGACATTACAAAGCAAAGCCTATTCTATCTATTTTGTCTTTTCCTTTCATTGTAGGCTGCTTGTCTTCTCAGCTGGATTACAGATGCTGCCCTTTCTCTGAAGATATTGAGCACTTGGTAGTGAGTGTGTCCTTCTGGTATCACCAAGTCTCTTATATCAGCAAGATCATCATTGTGTAGGCATGTCAGATCTGCATCCTCTTTGATTGTTGCCAAGGCCTTTCCTTCTGAGTTCCTCAGTACATAGTAACCAGTGTCTTCTTTGTATTCAACTTCAGTAATGACACTGTTCTTCTGCACTGTGTAGTTTGGCCTTCTCATCCTTCTTCCCAATCTTACATACGTATCCATGTTGGACAGTGGATTCTGATCTCGGACTCTTATCTGGTAGTTCAGTTCAGCCCTGTCCATTCTCTTCATTTTCTCTGACCTTTTTGACTTGTGGAGTTGGATCATTCTCCAACTTCTCTTTTCTTTCAAAAATCTGAATCCATCAGCAGCCTGTTCCTGTAAGTACTTAGATAAATCATTCATCTGTCTTCCTGCTGATCTGTCCCTGTTTCTGAAGTCATACAAGTGAAGTGTGGCAATCCTTCTTAATTGATCTTCATTATACTCACGGAAGTCACTTCTAACCACAATCTCCCTTAGCAATCTGCTCTCCACAATCACTCTAAGAGAATCAGTAACTGAATCATAGTACAGCTCTCTGGGTAGATCCACATCAGACTGTGGTCTTGTTCTTTGTTATACTAAGCTGCTTGATTCTCCTCTTCCTCCTTGCCCTCTTCCTCTTGGTAATCTTTGATGGATTGGAGGTCTGAATGGAATTGATTTCTTGGGCTTTTGAGGTCCCAAGTTGAATGTTTTCACATATATGGCTTCCACCATCTCAGTAGGAAGGTTTGCTATCTCCATAATGTCATGTCCTGCTGCCTCCAGTTCAATTAACATTTTGATCATTCCTGGAGTTCTTGCTAGTCCAGCAGGTACAAATCTGCCATCAGAGTAATATCTGGGATTTTCTCCCTCCCTCAATGCTTTTTCCCACTCATCCTTTTCCAGATAGAACAGAGTCTTCAAATCCTCTTTCTCCAAAACATTAAAATCTGCTTCAGTCATCCCTCTGTTGTTTATCATTATATTTCTTGAGGTGATCATTTCCTCATTCTCCCAAGGCATGAATGGTTCAGTTTCTTGTTCAGGTTTGACATCATCTTGAGGGATAGGAATTTCAACAGGTTTGACTTGCTCCTTTTCCTTCTCCCTTAAGGTCTGAATTCTTCTTTTCTTCTTTGGAGGCTCATCAGGTAGTTCAGTTTGAATTGTGCTCTCAGTTTAGACCCTTTTTAACTCTTTCTCTTTTCTTTTGGAATACTGGTCAAATACTGCCTCTTTACTCAGATTTCTCACAACCTCAGGCTTCATGCCTTTCTCAATCAAATATCCACACATACCGTCATATTTCGTCTTTAATTCTTCCAGTTCAACCTTATCATCCTGTTTTACAAACTTTTGTGAAACTATCTCTTTCTCACTGTTGTAGAGATCTTGAATTTGGTCCATAGTGTATTTTTCTAGGGCAGCTTCAGGATAACCTCTGACTTTCAAATAGTTCTTATAATGCTCAGTATTTTTCTTTCTCTTCTCAACCTTCTTTAAGACTTCCTCTGCATTAATTTCAATGATGCCCCTTTGAATATAAGTCTCTTTAGCTTGAGGGTTCTCAGCAGTGGAGCTTGTACCAACTTTCTCACCTCCTTGATCAGGGTTGTCATCACCCTCTTCATCAGACTCCTCAGAGTCATCCTCCTCATCATCTGATAGATTAATCATGGCATCTATTTTGGGTTTATCAGAGGCAGGATGCTCTGGTTCAGTAACATTAACATCAGTAACATTAAAATCAGGAACACTAACATCAGGGACCCCTGGTAATTTTTCTCCTGGTTTCAGTGTTTGCAAGGGAATTGCCCTGATTGGTTCATCATTAGTCTGCTCAGCAGATCTCTTTCTTCTTTGATAAGTTTTTTCAAATCTTCTTTCTCCCCAGTTACCAGTAGGGTTCTTTTTCATGTCTTCTTTTACTTGTTCAACCCATTTCTTGGCAGCCATAGTTGCAATTGACTCACCAATTTCTTCTTCAGGAATTATATCAGTAGTTGGTTCAGCAGCAGTTTCTGATGTTTGACTTTTAGATTGAAACATGCTGACCACTGTGCCCAAGGAGTTGTCCACTTCCTCAACTCTTTTCATCTTAATCAATACCTCAATAACTTCTTGATCAGCCTCATCTTCAGTCAGTTCTTTTTCAATGTTGGCTTGTCTGATCAGATTTTCTTGCTCTGCTATTTCTTCTGAAGTTAGAGATAGGGCTATTTTCTCCCTCTCCAAAGTTTCTTTGATTATTCTTTCTTGCTCTTCAAGAGCAGCAGCAGCAGCAGTATCTACAAAAGATACATCTTTCTCAACATATACAGCAGGTTCATCATCAGTTGCCAAACCTTTTCCCTTCTCTTTTCTTTTTCTCAACTGTTCTTCATCTTCTTCTTTATCAGAAGTTCCAAATTCATCAATTTCTCTAAATAAGTTTTCCAATTCAGAGTCATGCTCTACCCTCTTGGAACTAGCTTCTTGATCATCATTTGGCTCAGTGTGTTCTAGTTCCTCAGTAGCAGCATCCACATTTACATTCTCAACAGTCAGTTCTTCATCCATGATCTCAGTCAGTTCTTCTGTAATCACATTCTCATCATCATTTGACTTTTCATTTTTATTTGTTTCCTCTCCACAGACCTTTTCTTCATTTTCATCACTAACATCATAATCATTCATAATCATTTTCAAACCATCAATATTTTCAGCACATTAAGCAGCAATCACATCATCTTGATCCATATTCTCCCCCTGTTTTGGGGCAGCTGAGGTCTTCTCAACCTCCTGCACCAGGGTTCGAATCATCAATTCAGCATCAGCTAACTTTTTCAATAATATTTCATTTTCACTAGTTAGCTCTTCATTCTTTCTTTTCAGATCAACATTCTCATCTCTAACCTCCTCAACTTGTTTTCTCAATTCATCATTTTCAAACATCAACTCAGCATTTCTTTGTAACATATCATCATGTGGACTTGTAGGGTTTGATGTAGGAAATGGTTCAAAAGTGGGTTGTTCAGTGATGGATGGGGATTGTGTGTGTTGTGTGCTAGGTATAAATGGTTCTGATTGGATTTGGCTTATAAGTGGTGAAGTATGTGGTTGTGGTGAGTGTTGTGTGGAAATTTCAGGTTGGTCTAAGTTAAAGGATTGAGGTGGTGTTTGATGTGGTGAGGTTGGTGGTGTTGGGATTGATTGTTCAGGTTCTACTCTTTGCTCCCCCTGTTCAGGTGACATAATTCCCATCTCCACCGTCATTGCCATCAACATCATCATCAGAGTCTCCTTCAGCACTCTCATCATCACTCCCTTCTTCCTCCTCTGAGCTCAGCTCAGGCACAGGCATAACAGCCAGATCATGGTTTAACAACCAAGGTAAAATTTCAAACGGAACATTTGCATCAAAGTTATTAGAGACACCTGGGTTCTTTATTCTCTTGTAAGCATCAGGATCTTGCAGTTTATGTGTGTCTCCAATTGTTGGTAAATCTTGTAAGGTGCTGTTGAATATGATCTACAGGAATCTTGGGTACTGCAAAAATCTCCTTCTCTCTGGTTTCTTTAGATTCCCGACTAGCCCATCAAAAATCATCTTGGAAAAGTTAAAGGGCAGATCAAAGATAGTTCCAACTGTGGCATTTGCTAGATCATGACTCATCAGAGTCCATGATCCCTTCCTCGGAGCAAATCCATGAAAGATATGATGAATAAGAAATCTGTATAACATCGGAAACAGACCCTTCTGAAACTGTCCCTCATGGACATTTCCTTGATACCCCATCGTTTCTTTGAAAATCTTCAATAGATGCTTTGTATCGAAGTTAATGTGATTATGATCATCGTCATTCAGCCTTAAACATCTTCTGATCATTCTTTCAGTGATCTGTATTTCCTGTCTGGCCACGGTTGCCTCTATTCATTTTTCATTACCTTCTTCAACTAGCTCTGCTGATCTCCAGAAATCCAAGGAGTGATTTCTGTAAATAGTTGGGCTTTCAGTGAGAGCGAAGCTGATATTTGACCGTGCCATCCATAATATCATCCGAGCCATCGGTTCATTCTCTGGTGTAACTTGTAGTAACACGCACATATTGTGCTTTGGCCCAAAAACATACTTTGGCTTGTTATCTGCCATATCTGTAATACATGAACAAACACATTCAAAGTGAAATTAGACATAAAGTTTAATACTTTAGACAATTTCAAGTTATAAAAATGAAGAAGAAAGAAAGAATTCTTCAAGAACCTGTTCTTCGACAAATTAATAACCTAAACACATAAACAGAGTGTTAGTACTCGAGTACATAATCAAGTTACATTAAAATCTAATCGTGATCGGAAAACATAAAATTTTATGCTTACCGAGTCGGAATTAGTGGCTGATAAAAATTAGGGTTTGGATTAATCTTGAATTCGATAAGTCGGTTATTTTTCTTAGTAAGAGAGGTATTGCAGTGGAAGGAGAGAGATAGAAGGAAATAATGTAGAAAAATTTGCCTAAGTGCCTCTTTTATACATTTTGAAAGTGGGTTTTAAATGCTTTTTGTCTTCTTGTGAATTACTAGCTGTCAACCAGTAACGTTATCCACTTGATATATTAAAAACATTTAATCTCATTTAAGATCATAAGACCTTACTGGAAAAATTAATTTATCCAAAGTCTACTCGGTCTACTTCCACTAACAAACCTTACTCGGTCAAACTTTACTCGAAAAATATTTATTTTGAATATGAAGTTTGCCCGAATACTTTTATTTTCAAACAATGCTCGATCAAGTAAATTAATTTAAAGTTAAGACATAATGAAGAAAGCTTACCCGAAATACTTGATTTCTTGAGAAATAAATCACAAGACAGATAATCAAATATAATTATCAAATAAACATTCTTACTAAGAATCAATTAAGATTCTCACAAAGATTTCTCAAATTCAAATTAAAACTTATCTAGCCTGAGCCCTAAAAATCATGATCACATTTTGTCATATTAACTAACATATTCAAACAGCGTATTCATTCAAGTATGAATCACTAAACAATTTCATCATACCAACTCACATATTCAATCAATGCATTCATTCAAGTATACTTGTATGAAGATTGTGCTCGAGCACTCTTTCAAATGTAAAGTGTGCTCGGACAAAAATCTTATGCAAAGTATACCCGAATAACTTTCATATAGTACAAAGTGTGCTCTAAAAGAAATTCTAGCAGACAGTGTACTCGGAAAGTTAAAGTTTTGAAAATTACCAAGTATATTGAAGGAACACAAGTGTACCCGAAATATAAAGTGTGATCAGAAAACAAAGTTTGCCCGAAAACACTTGTAATTTCAAAGAAATCATAAACACACATATCAAAGAGCATGCTCGACATGAAATTAAGCACATAAACATTTAAGGGTGCTATAGTCTAAAATTTCATAGAGCTTGCTCGAAAATCCTAAGTTAGCACTAAGCTTGCTAGGATAAACACATTCAATCATCAGGTATGCCCTTGCTCGAGAGAACGTATCATATTAAACCATACCCGAAAAATGACAAACTTAAACAGTAACATCTAAGCGTGCCCGGAAAGATTAACAAACCTTTCCTAACAACATATTCACACAAAGCTTACTCGGTGCACTCACTTAAGTGCACAAAGTTTGCTTGAAAACACATTCAGCATATAACATGCATAGCTTACTCGAAGCCAACATATAACATGCATAGCTTGCTCGAAACAAGAATTTCTGTTGACAGTTAGCTATTTCATCACATAATCATCTCAAGACTTCAAGGTTACTCGGGATAGTGAGTGCAACAGTGTACTCTACCCGAAAAGTGTAAACACTTCAATGTATGCTCGAAAATCAGAAGGTTAGTCAGAAATGACTAAGCTTACTCGGAAAGGTTGAAAACTGTCAAACTTTACTTGAGACAACATATTCACACATAGACAACTGTTTTGTACTCGGGAAGGTTAAACCTTACCCGAACATACATATTCAACCAGTTTGTGCTCGAGAAGGTTATAAATCATCAAACCTTACTCAAACTTACATATTCAGACATAATCAACTGTTTTGTACTTTGAAAGGTTAAACCTTATGTCACACCCCGACTAGGTAGTTGCGGAAGCGTAATACGGGAATGTAACAGATAACACTGGTATCAACAACATTGTTTATAAAGAAATTCATAAACTAATTTACATCATAATACATGGGTTGGTACTAAGTTCACAAACTAGATGAGAAAAACACATAACCGGTTTACGAGCTTCTTATACAGTATTATATCAGCGTCTATTCACAGCTATTCAACTTTCTTCCTAACACCAAG
Organism: Bidens hawaiensis; assembly: GCF_021521415.1. Taxonomy (NCBI): domain Eukaryota; kingdom Viridiplantae; phylum Streptophyta; class Magnoliopsida; order Asterales; family Asteraceae; genus Bidens; species Bidens hawaiensis. Next base: position 2,317,548 of record NW_027491061.1, read on the forward strand.
CATGTAAGCAAATCATTCCACTTTTGCTTTACCTGAAAAGCATGTTAAAACGGGTCAACTACGTCTAGTTGCTGAGTTTCAAGTTTCACGAGTATCAATGAAATCAGTTCACGAGTTCGTAAAGTTTACAGTGTGTATGTATATATGTCTGTGTATGATGTATTATACTAAGCCACAAGTGAAACCGAAACAAGCTATACTGCATGGCCTCTCCTGCCCATGCACTCCTGTTGGCATTTAACAGCCAATTTGCCCCATGTATGTACTATGTCTAACACCACATAGCAGTATGTAAATATATAATGACAATGTGCAACTGGTTTTACATATGTTCCGGCTTACCCCACCGGCTCTGTCACAGTTGGGTTTGTCAAACCGATAGTACTATCCACACGTCACCGGCACGAAGTTAATCACTTGTGTTTGTGGGGACTTGTCAAGTGTTAGTACTTAGATAATCCACATCATCACACGTTTTCAAGTATATCAGTTTATGTAAACATGCTTTTCACCCCAAAAGTTCGTAAAACAGTTTAGAAAGTGGGGGTCGTGAAACTCACCTTATCGTAGTTCGCACAGAAATCACGTATCAATAAGTCAGATGCCTCGTTTATAGCCTGATTCCTATAAACGGTATCGTATCGTTATTACTAGTACAGTGTTCAAGCTAAATCGGGCTGTATAGATAATCTGGGTATAGCTGTTAGGCCCAGAACATGACCATAGTCTTAGATTGTGACGTTGTATACTATGAAATGTTTAAAACTGGATTTGGCTCAGTTTCACCGTTTTCCGAGCCTAGCTCAGTTGATCGTTTATACGTTTTGGGATTAGGTAAGATCACATAAAACTTAAGTAAATATATTGATTGATAAAATAATTTGATTTATGAAAGAATTTTAAGGTTTCGGTGTCTGGTTTGATTGCAGGGCTCGTTTCCGTTTTCACACGGGTTTGATTATACAAAACGCGCACAATCCACCCGATTTGTCCGGAATTCTCGTAAAAAGTTCGTTTTTATCAATATCATTCAAAAATATGATATTTGACCACTTTTGACATTTTGACATACCAGTCAGTCCGTTAAACACAAAACTTCCGGTTTCGTTAAAACAATTATAATTTAAATCTTTGATTAATCATAACTAAATATGTACTTATATATAAATTATGTAAATTTTTGTAAAAATACATTAAGACATGGAGAATTTTATAAAAATATTTTTAGAAATTTTATGATTATTTATTTATTTATAAAAATTCATTTAATAGGTTATAATCATGTAATAAATGGCCCGTTTATATCAAACGACCTCCGAAAAATCTGATAATTTTTACCAATGACCTCAATGTTATTACATAGCCCCTGCAAAGTTTCCAGAACCTAACTCTTTTGACAAAATGCCTTTTTGTGTGTTTTTCGGCTGTTAAAATTCGGTTAAGCCATGATTGCACAAACCATACTTAGACATTTCCAATGATTCCCAAACTTTACCAGTGATCTTACTATCACATATTAAACTCCAAAACCAAGTTTCATAATTTTTCAATATGTTTAGCTATTTTTCCCAAATAAACGCTCATAAACGGGAATAAATTCACCAAATATTCTCCGTTTATCGAAAAATTACCAAATTGAACAGGGACTCATTTATATGATCCCTAATGTCCCTGCAAGTTTTCACAAGCTAACAACAAGCACGTCACAACCTAATACTAAACAGCCCCTAAACGAGTGTTACGGGTTTACCTTGTCGGTTTTCGATGAATTTTGCTAGCTTAAACGACTTTCCGGGTCTCGGGTTGCAAACTCAGTATATCTACATATCATATAACATCAAACCAAGCATAAATCATCCATGTAACAGCCTTGATAATTAGGGTTTCGGTTTTGGGTTCAAACCGAACTTTCTAACCGTAAAAACGTTGTATTCATGTTCTAATCCGCGTTTTTGACCAAAAAAGTATATGTTCCTGGTTTGTAAACATGTTTAACATCAAAACATAATTTTACTTGATTTTTAGGGTTTTTGGATGGTTAAACATGTTTAAAACTAACTAAAACATGTTTATATGTTAATTATATGCATCAAACTTTGTTAAATCTTTATAGAATTTGATCTTACCTTAGGGTATTTGAAAGGGAGTTGAGAGAACAGAGGTTAGAGCTGCTGGACTTCAAAATATGTTGTATGTTGTATTGAATAACAAAGCTTAGGATGTAAGTTTATAAAAAGGTGTGATGTTTGGTGGCTAATATGTTCCGATCGGAATTCTTTAGAGGCCCTTAATGGGCTGTTTTGGCCCATTACTCCAATCACACAAGCCCAAACATGAAAAGCCCACTTCAAATTTAGTTCCGGTCCGGTTTTTCGCAAGAAAATTAATTCGTGTGTAAGAAATAGCGTAAAAACGAGTGTTTTTCAGCTTATTTTTGTAAAATAAGAAAAACGTACTGACTCGTTGTAAAATTCCAAAATATTTTCACGGATTGCTTAGAACATGTCGTATAAGTGTTTTATAAATCTTTTTCGGCTTAACGGATGCTACAATGCTTGTTTTGATATTAACGATTGCGTTTAAGCTTATAGCGTATCGATAAACGAAACCTTTTTCGTTTAAAGAGTTTTAAACGTACCGGGGCCTAAATATCAATATGTTAGCCTCTATAACATATATATAACTCGTATATGACCCCTCAGTATGTATACGGGTCATAATTAGTATCGGTCGGTTACTCGTTTAAGCACTACGAATTAACCGATTTATCGTTTACTTGTTACGTAAAGAATATAGTGTACCTCGCTTTGTCATGAATGTCACATTCTCCCCCCGTTAAGAAATTTCGTCCCCGAAATTTAATATGTCATCGGTTTTCTAGGGAACAGGTGTGGGTATTTCTTTCGGAATTCGTCCTTTCGTTCCCAAGTATATTCGGGTCCTTGTTTTGAATTCCACCGAACTTTTACTAATGAAATTTTGTTGTGTCGTAACTGTTTGGTTTTCCCGTCTATAATTTCTACCGGTTCCTCTACGAAGTTGAGCTTTTCGTTGATCTGAACATCTTCCAGTGGTACTATTGTCGTTTCGTCAGTCAAACACTTTTTCAGATTCGATACATGAAACACGTCATGAATAGTGCTCAGTTCTAAGGGTAGTTTTAATCGGTAAGCTACGGGACCAATTTTTGCGACAATATCAAAAGGTCCGATGTATCTCGGGGCTAGTTTACCAGTCTTTCCAAATCTTATAACACCTTTCCATGGCGATACTTTTAAAAATACCTTATCACCTATTTCAAAAGATAACGGTTTTCTGCGAACATCGGCATAACTCTTTTGTCGGTCACGGGCTGCTTTCAATTTTTGTTTAATCTGGTGAATTTTATCGGTGGTTTCCTGAATTAAATCGGATCTTGAAATTTGAGTATCACCCACTTCTGTCCAACAAAGTGGTGATCTACATTTTCGCCCGTATAGAGCTTCATAAGGTGCTGCTTGTATACTACTGTGATAACTGTTATTGTAAGAGAATTCAATGAGCGGGAGGTGTTGATCCCAATTCCCTTTAAAGTCCAGTACACAAGCACGAAGTAAATCTTCTAAGGTTTGGATGGTTCGTTCAGATTGACCATCGGTTTGGGGATGGTAAGACGTACTTAGGTCGATTCGGGTTCCCAAGGCTTCTTGTACTGCTTGCCAGAAATGTGAAGTAAAATGACTGTCTCGATCGGAAATAATCGAAAGAGGTACTCCGTGTCGAGATACTATTTCATCGATGTAAATTTGAGCAAGTTTTTCGGTGGTGTAGTTGTTACGGATGGGAATAAAGTGTGCGGATTTGGTTAATCGGTCCACAATTACCCAAATTGCGTTGTGTCCTCTAGCGGTTTTAGGAAGGTGTGTCACAAAGTCCATGGTAATTTGTTCTCATTTCCATTGTGGGATTTCGGGTTGTTGTAACATTCCCGAAGGTTTTTGATATTCCGCCTTTACTCTTGCACATGTTGCACATTTACTTACATACACGGCTATATCCTTTTTCATACCAGGCCACCAGTAAAATTCTTTGACATCCTTATACATCTTATCAGTACCTGGATGAATAGAATATTTGGATTTGTGTGCTTCATCAAGTATCAGCTTTCGGAGTTTATGAAGTGTTGGAATCCAGACCCGGTTTTGTAATAATATACTTCATCAATTTTCTTCTCAAAATTCTTTTCATTTCCATGCAGTTCTTCTTTTTCTAGCTGGTCTGCCTTCAAGGTCTCATCTTGTGCAACGCGAACTTGTTCGGTTAAGTTACTTTGAACAATCATTCCGAGTGCTCGTACCCTTAATGGTTTGATTCTGTCTTTTTGGCTTAAAGCATCAGCTACTACGTTGGCCTTACCCGGATGGTATTTAATCTCACAATCATAATCATTTAACAGTTCTACCCATCTCCTTTATCTCATGTTTAGCTCTTTCTGATCGAATATGTGTTGTAGGCTTTTGTGATCAGTATAGATGGTACATTTAGTGCCATACAAGTAATGTCTCCAAATATTCAATGCAAAGATAACTGCTCCTAATTCCAAATCATGGGTCGTATAATTCTTTTCATGTACTTTTAATTGTCGGGAAGCATATGCTATTACTTTCTTTCTTTGCATCAGTACGCATCCTAAACCTTTACGAGATGCGTCACAATATACCACCAATTCATCAGTTCCATCTGGAAGGCTTAATATTGGAGCCTCACATAACTTCTGTTTTAACGTTTGAAAGGCCATTTCTTGTTCTTCTCCCCATTCATATGTTCGATCTTTTTGAGTTAGGAGGGTTAGAGGTTGTGCAATACTTGAAAAGTTTTCAATGAATCTTCTATAATACCCGGCTAGTCCTAAGAATTGACGAATTTCTCTTGGTGACTTAGGCACTTGCCAATTCTTAATAGCCTCAATTTTACTTGGGTCTACTTGGATTCCTTGATGGTTCACAATGTGTCCCAAAAACTGCACTTCTTGCAGCCAAAACTCACATTTGGACAACTTCTCTTGTCTCAATAATTTTAAGATTTCCCGCAAATGTTGTTCGTGTTCCTCCTTACTTCTCGAATATATCAAAATGTCATCGATAAACACTATCACGAACTTGTCAAGGTAAGGTTTGCAAACTCGGTTCATGAGGTCCATAAACACTGCAGGTGCATTTGTCAACCCAAACGGCATAACCAAAAATTCATAGTGACCATACCGAGTTCGGAAAGCTGTTTTTGGTACGTCTTCTTCCTGAATTCTTACTTGATGATAACCAGACCTAAGATCAATTTTTGAAAAATACTTCGCACCTTGGAGCTGATCAAACAAGTCATCAATTCGAGGTAAGGGGTATCTATTCTTTATAGTCACTTTATTCAATTCCCGGTAATCAATACACATTCGAAAACTCCCGTCTTTCTTCTTTACAAACAACACTGGTGCTCCCCACGGTGAGTAACTAGGGCGAATAAAACCCCTGTCCAGTAATTCTTGTAACTGGTTGGACAGTTCTTGCATTTCAGAAGGTGCAAGTCGATAAGGTGCCTTAGCAATGGGTGCTGCTCCCGGTATCAAGTCAATACGGAATTCAACTTGTCGGGTCGGTGGTAAACCAGGCAACTCATCGGGGAATACATCTGAATACTCGTGTACCACTGGGATGTCTTCCATTCGTTTTTCCTCGGGTTCCTTAACCGTTACTCTCGCCAAGTATAATGTACAACCTTGGCGTAAATATCTCAATGCCTTAAGTTGAGATATGAGAGGCAGTACTGTACCAGATTTCTCACCTTGAACAATCATAGCTTCATCATTCGGAAGAGATATTCTAACGGTCTTATCCTTACAGACAATTTCAGCTTTATACTTAGATAGCCAGTCCATACCGACTATAACATCGAAACTTCCCAATTCCACTGGAAGTAAATCAATAAGGAATGGGTGGTCATTTAGGATAAGGGAACAGTTTCGGGCTATTCGGTTAACAAGTATAGACTTACCGTTAGCGAGTTCTATAGTATATGGTTTTGTTAGTTCACTAACCGGCATATTTTCTAAAGGTAAGAAATTAACAGATAAGAAACTTCTATCGGCGCCCGTATCAAACAAAACTGAAGCATACTGACCCGAAACTAAGAATATACCTGTTACCACATTCGGATCATGACGCGCTTCACCCGGTCCTAATACAAACGCGCGTCCCTTAGCTGTGTTGGAGGTTGATGCTTGTGCTTGGTTCTGCCTTCTCACTGTACTCGGGTTCAAATTAGGGCAGTATCTCCGAAAATGTTCTGTACTGCCACATTCATAGCAGGCACGGAGGTTCGTGGTAGGTGGGGTTTGTTGGTTGAGTTGTGGGCGGTTTGGTTGAGGTCGAGGGAGTTGAGTTGATTGCGGTGGACGGTTAACAGTGTTGGTGGGGGTTCTACAATTGGGGGCATAGTTTCCCGTTCTTCCACACTTTTGACAAATGATCGGTTTGCAATCACCCACATGATGAAAGTTACATCTTCTGCATTTCGGTAACGTCCCTTTATAGGTTTCTTGTTTTACATTAGAACTGGTCATGGCATAACTTTGGGTATTCGGACGAGCCCGCTTGTTTTGAGGGTTTCCTTGCATTCTTGTCCCATAATCAGTTCGTTTTAAACTTGTTGTTTCACCTGGCATGCTTATCACTCCACTTCTCATCAGATCAAAAGTAACGACACCCGTTTGAGATACAGCACTTTCTAATGTCGGGTGGGCAACTGAATTCACTATACTTCTCACAGCAGGGGTCAGTCCCCAGATATAACGTTCAATTCGTTTCGCTTCCGGTGTAACTAACCATGGAACTAAGCGGGACAGTTCATTAAAATGATTCGTGTATCCCACATGGTCCGCTCCTTTCATTTCCAGATTCCATAACTCGTGTTCCAACCTCTGAATCTCACTTTTAGGACAAAAATGCTCTAGCATGAGGGTTTTTAATTCAGTCCATGACATACGATTAATAGCATCTTGTCCCCTTATTTGGACTACCGTGTTCCACCACATCAGCGCTTGGTCTAGAAACATACTGGTAGCAAATCTGACCACGCGGTTCGGCGGACACTCACTGATATTAATTACTGATTCGGTTTTTTCTATCCATTTGACCAGTCCACTAGGTCCTTCAATACCCTTAAACTCAATCGGTTTACATGATGTAAATTGTTTGTATGAGTACCCCTGACGCGGGGGTTCTCGGTTATTATTATTATCGGTATTGGTCCGAGTATTATCATTATTAGTTGTGTTAACAACCGGTACAGGGTTTGGGTTCGAGATATTATCAGGGTGCACAACAGGTTCTGGGTTCCCAGTGACATTCATAGTTGGGAGAGTGTTATTATTATTTATGACATTATCAGTATTCACCGGGGTAGTAACACCCGGGGCTACATTAGTGTCCGGCGGAGGTGTATTAATAGTGGCCGTGGTGGTGCTCGTAGGTTGATTAACAGTATTGTTAGCACGTATGCCTGCAGTGACTTGTGTTACAATTGTTGGTATCATTGCTTGTAGTTGACGAGCAATCATTGCGGCCACTTCCGCCTCAGACAAAGGGTTTACTTTCTTTGGGGCCATTCTATAGAATAATCAATAATCAATATCGTTTCACTATGACCAGCACAACTTTACAATATTACACCTTCACAACACATAACTATGCCAAAGAAAACACGTTTGTATTAATTATAATCATTACTGTACATATGCATCCAAAATTAGCGCATAGGCTTAACCTGGTATAGGCCAGCGCTTGTATATGCGTATCAAAATTTGTCACCAAGTGACATGTAGACTTAACCCGATAAGGGCCAGTGCTTGAAATAGTACTAAACCACAAACAACTCCCAAGCCAGCCCAACACGCTGTAACAAAATGCTGCTTAGGATATCAAAAGACTATATACATAAGACCAGACTACTAGGTCCTATCCATTCTTTGCAACATGAAGCCACAACCAAACAACAGCAGCCACTAGGGCCGCATTAACCGCTAAACACGCTCCCAGTAGTATCATCGCTCGATCCTGACGCCCATGGCTGTGAGCACTGGATCTTTGCACAATTCTGATTTCCTGTTGCATATACCTCATGTGATCATACATATCATGTCTATGCTGGTTTAGGCTATTTATCGAATGTGAGTGTTCTACGAGCTGATCAGTTGCTAAACCAAACCATGCTGAATCAGAATGACGAGGTGACTCGGGTACCGGGGCGGGTAAACCCCAAGTAGGAATAGGTATCTCGGTTACCTGGACACGCGATGTTTCTCCCCTATGGTACGTAGATCGAGGTGGGGGAAAAGTGTGCTCAGGTGGACGCACTGAAATGCGAGCAGTCTGACGATTTCTAATGGTGGGTGGGGGTACTGGTGCATGCTGTACAGGTGGAGTAGGGGATCTGGGTGCTCTAACAGGTGAATGATAAGCACTAGTAGCTCCCTGTTCTACTACATTCCTAGGGGATTCCCTAGGGGGGTAGGTGTCACAACGGTAACCCGATAAGTCGGGTTGATCTGCGGGTACCTCGCGTGGAATTACCGCATCTGCACCTTCTTCTATTTCCTCTGGTTCCTCCTCCGTTTCTTCTTCCGGATCCTCCTCCTCCTCCTCAGGCCTTGTTGGTAGGGCATTAGGTACACGATCAGTAGATCTTGACATATTCCTGCACAATGGTTAGTGATAAGAATAATATCCTTCTATATTAATCATAGTAAGATACGTGCAGGTATTTATACACATAAGCACAAATAATCGTTTATATACACAAATATTTATCTATTATTATATTTTATACACATATGTTGCTGTTTTTACCTATTCGATTGTTTATCGACTTCTTCTCGAATTTCCTCGTACAAACAAGTCTGTTATTACGTTCCGGACCATAATAACCCACTTGTCCATTCGCGTTCATCACGAGAATCATTCGAGTATCTAAGGGACATCCTAATTCTTTATAACCAATGGCTCTGATACCAACTTCTGTCACACCCCGACTAGGTAGTTGCGGAAGCATAATACGGGAATGTAACAGATAACACTGGTATCAACAACATTGTTTATAAAGAAATTCATAAACTAATTTACATCATAATACATGGGTTGGTACTAAGTTTACAAACTAGATGAGAAAAACACATAACCGGTTTACGAGCTTCTTATACAGTATTATATCAGTGTCTATTCACAGCTATTCAACTTTCTTCCTAACACCAAGCATCTAAGCAAATCATTCCACTTTTGCTTTACCTGAAAAGCATGTTAAAACGGGTCAACTACGTCTAGTTGGTGAGTTTCAAGTTTCACGAGTATCAATGAAATCAGTTCACGAGTTCGTAAAGTTTACAGTGTGTATGTATATATGTCTGTGTATGATGTATTATACTAAGCCACAAGTGAAACCGAAACGAGCTATACTGCATGGCCTCTCCTGCCCATGCACTCCTGTTGGCATTTAACAGCCAATTTTCCCCATGTATGTACTATGTCTAACACCACATAGCAGTATGTAAATATATAATGACAATGTGCAACTGGTTTTACATATGTTCCGGCTTACCCCACCGGCTCTGTCACAGTTGGGTTTGTCAAACCGATAGTACTATCCACACGTCACCGGCACGAAGTTAATCACTTGTGTTTGTGGGGACTTGTCAAGTGTTAGTACTTAGATAATCCACATCATCACACGTTTTCAAGTATATCAGTTTATGTAAACATGCTTTTCACCCCAAAAGTTCGTAAAACAGTTTAGAAAGTGGGGGTCGTGAAACTCACCTTATCGTAGTTCGCACAGAAATCACGTATCAATAAGTCAGATGCCTCGTTTATAGCCTGATTCCTATAAACGGTATCGTATCGTTATTACTAGTACAGTGTTCAAGCTAAATCGGGCTGTATAGATAATCTGGGTATAGCTGTTAGGCCCAGAACATGACCATAGTCTTAGATTGTGACGTTGTATACTATGAAATGTTTAAAACTGGATTTGGCTCAGTTTCACCGTTTTCCGAGCCTAGCTCAGTTGATCGTTTATACGTTTCGGGATTAGGTAAGATCACATAAAACCTAAGTAAATATATTGATTGATAAAATAATTTGATTTATGAAAGAATTTTAAGGTTTCGGTGTCTGGTTTGATTGCAGGGCTCGTTTCCGTTTTCACACGGGTTTGATTATACAAAACGCGCACAATCCACCCGATTTGTCCGGAATTCTCGTAAAAAGTTCGTTTTTATCAATATCATTCAAAAATATGATATTTGACCACTTTTGACATTTTGACATTCCAGTCAGTCCGTTAAACACAAAACTGCCGGTTTCGTTAAAACAATTATAATTTAAATGTTTTATTAATCATAACTAAATATGTACTTATATATAAATTATGTAAATTTTTGTAAAAATACATTAAGAAATGGAGAATTTTATAAAAATATTTTTAGAAATTTTATGATTATTTATTTATTTATAAAAATTCATTTAATAGGTTATAATCATGTAATAAATGGCCCGTTTATATCAAACGACCTCCGAAAAATCTGATAATTTTTACCAATGACCTCAATGTTATTACATAGCCCCTGCAAAATTTCCATAACCTAACTCTTTTGACAAAATGCCTTTTTGTGCGTTTTTCGGCTGTTAAAATTCGGTTAAGCCATGATTGGACAAACCATACTTAGACATTTCCAATGATTCCCAAACTTTACCAGTGATCTCACTATTACATATTAAACTCCAAAACCAAGTTTCATAATTTTTCAATATGTTTAGCTATTTTTCCCAAATAAACGCTCATAAACGGGAATAAATTCACCAAATATTCACCGTTTATCGAAAAATTACCAAATTTGAACAGGGACTCATTTTTATGATCCCTAATGTCCCTGCAAGTTTTCACAAGCTAAAAACAAGCACGTTACAACCTAATACTAAACAGCCCCTAAACGAGTGTTACGGGTTTACCTTGTTGGTTTTCGATGAATTTTGATAGCTTAAACGACTTTCCGGGTCTCGGGTTGCAAACTCAGTATATCTACATATCATATAACATCAAACCAAGCATAAATCATCCATGTAACAGCCTTGATAATTAGGGTTTCGGTTTTGGGTTCAAACCGAACTTTCTAACCGTAAAAACGTTGTATTCATGTTCTAATCTGCGTTTTTGACCAAAAAAGTATATGTTCCTGGTTTGTAAACATGTTTAACATCAAAACATAATTTTACTTGATTTTTAGGGTTTTTGGATGGTTAAACATGTTTAAAACTAACTAAAACATGTTTATATGTTAATTATATGCATCAAACTTTGTTAAATCTTTATAGAATTTGATCTTACCTTAGGGTTTTTGAAAGGGAGTTGAGAGAACAGAGGTTAGAGCTGCTGGACTTCAAAATATGTTGTATGTTGTTGTGACACCCGGTAAATTCCCAATCCCTTAAACTAAGTAATCAACCTAATAATTAGGTGATTGTAAATATTAAGCGCGTGCATTTGTTATGTGCGCCCTGCGCGAGCGCGCCATGTTAGTCAGCGCGTGCATTTGTTATGTGCGCCCTGCGCGAGCGCACCATGTTAAGAACCAGCGTGAGCATATGTTATATGCGCCATGCGTGAATGTTTTGGCTTTATGTTTTCATGTAACTTAAACGTTATGTTGTCTATGGGTTGACCATCCCGCATGATGCTAAGGCGGGTGCATCCTACATCGTTTATGCGCGTGCGGAAGGGAACTAACCTCCCCGCATGGCGGGAACATTGAGAGCTAGTTTGTCTGAAGCTCCAAGATGGAATTGACTTCAACATGACTGATCACTATGTTGAAATACCAAGACCACCTGGAGAATCTACAAATGAAACTCAATATCCCCAACTGCGAGAAGGTTACGCACCTACCCGCAGCAAAGAAATGTCCTTCACGCAGAAAGCTATGCGCACAAAGTGATGCGCACAGAACACTTAGTCTATTCTCCAGACATAAGGAGATTACTCCCGCCCAAAAGGAAACAGTAGCGTGTTTCAGGGATTTTTCCACTTTTTACTGTACACTGACAAAAGTACCTGAAAAAGCACACTGTAACATGAAAAGTCAACTGTCAGCCACCCTATTCTCACCAACCCCAGACCTGCATGTCCTGTCCAAATCAAATCAAGATCTTTTGTTCACTCCTCCACTTTTAAGTAAACAATAAACAATAATAATTTCCATACTTTATCATCATTACCCCTAGATATGAAAAGATTTCAATCCCCTAAAGCAAGGGATTGTGTTCCCTTGAGTTTGCCTATAAATATGTAACCTAAGTTATCACTCAAAACACGCTCCAAAGAACTGCAAACTTGCACTAATCATCTCCCGAGCATCCGTTATTTTCGATTCCGTTCCAGTTACTAGGTAAGCCGAGGTTATAACCTTGAGATCTACTTTCCAACCCTTATATTCTCCTATTTCTTGATCTTAATATATATACTTCTTGTTATTTAATCGTATTCTAGACCTTCAATTCCGAGGCCAACACCAAGAAAACCCGAATCTCGATTAATCCCTTAACAAGAACCACAGGTGAGTCTCACAGCCCCTATTTTCACTGTTTTCACTATTTTTAAACTGTTTTCGGGGCGAGGGACACGTACTTAAATAATGTTTTATCATGGTATACTTACAAGCTATGCAAGCGATTATGTGTTTAAGTTATGTTTCATGATGAGTAATGCAAACGGTTATCTAAGGTTTTCGATGTATGTGCGCTAGAACTCGAGTAAGTGATCACTTTACCATTGGAACTCTAAGGGTAGGGACTGCTGGTTTGATCCACCCACTCGTAGGGGTCGCACCTCTTTGCATGGACGAGTGCCTAGTATGGTCATGGGGCAGTACTATGGGATTGAACCCGCTCGTAGGGGTCGCGCCTCTTTGCATGGACGAGCGCCTTGTTTTCCGGCACAACGTCCGCGCGTAACCCGCGGGACGGTATTATTATTTTAGCTCGTAGTGGCAGCGCCACTTTGCATGGACGAGCACATGTTCCTGAAACGTTCGTGCGTAACCCGCGGGACGGTATTACTTATTTTAGCTCGTAGTGGCAGCGCCACTTTGCATAGACGAGCACAGTTCCCAGAAATGTTCGCGCGTAACCCGCGGAACGATTTTATCAGAATATGTTGATATAACTATGTCTTACCAAGCATGTGTTTTAATGATGCTATCAGAATTATGTTTCAGAATGATTTGTATCAAGATTATGATGCAATACGATTTATCAAGTTACTAAGACTTGTGAACTCACTCAGTTTATACTGATTCAAATGTTTTTACGTGTCTTTCAGGAGATAACTAGGTAGCGCATGGAGTCACACTTAGAGCACCTCACGCTGAACATCTAAACTAGCTTTTTGGAAGATTTTAGTTCTATCCCTTCGATGCGCGTGGTTGTTCCCGCCGCGCATGGGGATATGGCGTGGAAATCTTCAATAATTTTTATACTTGGATGTTTTTATGTAATTTTTAAACAATGTAATGTATTTGTATTAAACTTTTCATACGCAATGAAAATCTTACTTTGAATGTTTGCAATGGCCCGTGCTTAAGTATCAATTCCCACTCGCGCGCGCCCGGCTGTTTCCTCCGCTCAGGGCCGGGTGTGACAGATTGGTATCAGAGCACTGGTTATAGCGAACTAGGAAAAGAAGTTTTAACCTAGACTATAACCGTTGGGGAATCGCATGAAATATTTTTTTTTTCAAAGAAAATATTTTCAAAAGAAACTATACACACACTTAGGAACACGGGTCACACTGTCTAGTAAATAATGATAACATTATGTGCTCAGAGTACATGCGCTAAGTTTAATATATTTTCATTCTCTTTTAAAGCGAGAATGCCTCCAACTAAAGCCAAAGGAATTACCATGACACCCGAGGAACTCGCGGAAATAATCGCGCAAGCGATCGCAACACATGAGGCCAGCAAGGCCGAATCAAGTCAGGGTCGTCAGAATGAGACCCCAGAACCCGAATCAGGAGCCTTGGACAAAGGATGCTCCTATAAGACATTCATGGCCTGTAAGCCTTGGCCATTCAAGGGAACCGAAGGAGCCATTGGGCTCTACAACTGGATTGACAAGATGGAGACAGTTCTCTCCATTAGCGGATGTAGTGAGAACCAGAAGGTCCTTTACGCGACCTGCATGTTCCAAGAGGCAGCTTCGTCTTGGTGGAAGCTTCAAACGAAAACATTGGGGCGAGAAGTTGCTCTCCACAAGACCTGGGAGGAACTGAAGGAGATGATGATGAGAAAGTTCTGCTCTCGCGCAGAAATCCAGAATCTACAACAGAAATTCTGGAACCACACCATGGTAGGAACGGATATCGACGCCTACAACAACCGGTTCAACGAACTTTGCCAGTTGGTGCCAGACATGGCAAACACGGAGGAAAAGAAGATCGAGAGGTATATTTTTGGGTTACCTCCTGTTGTTAGGGTTCCGCTCAACGCCGCAGCGCCTCCAACCTTTGATGAGGCGGTAGCGCGGGCCATCACCCTTACAAGGGATACGATCCGTGCAGGTATGTTGACTACGCGCGGAATCGAGCAGCGAACCTCTGACCCCAAGAGGAAATGGAACTCTCACCACCGAGGGTCTGACTCCAAGCAACCACCGTTCAAGAAGCAGGAAAGCGCAAAGGTTTACGCGATTCAGGCCGCGGAGCCACCACGAAAAGGATACAGCGGGCCTCGCCCATGGTGCAACAAATGCAAGTATCACCACGAGGGTGAATGCGCAAGAATCGAATGTGCCAAATGTGGCAGACCAGGGCACAAGACGATGAATTGCCGTATCAGAGAAGCTGGAGCAAGCGACAACTGCTACGCATGCGGGAAGCCAGGGCATTTTAGTCGGGATTGCCCGCAAAAGGGGAACCAAGCTCGCGGGAGAGCTTTTGTGATCGGCGCAGGCGAAGCTAAAGAAGAGCTGAATGTGGTAACCGGTACGTTTTTGCTTAACGAACATTTTGCATCTGTCTTATTTGATACTGGCGCTGACCTAAGTTTTATATCCGCTGAGTTTAAAGACTCCCTAGGCCTAGCAACCAGTAGACTAGACACGCCTTATACTATAGAACTAGCCAATGGTAGGCAGTTATGCTCAAACGAAAGAACTGAGCAATGTGTTATAGTCATGGGAGGTCACGGGTTCAATATTAACTTGTTGCCAATAGACTTGGGAAGTTTTGACATTGTGGTAGGTATGGATTGGTTAGTCGAGAACCGCGCGGAAGTTATTTGCCATGAGAAACAGGTTCGGATCCCACTGTTGAACGGAGAAACCTTGGTAATTCAAGGGGAAAGAAGGGGAGTTGCGACGAAACTGATTTCGTGCCTAAAGGCGCGAAAGTGCCTAAGGAAAGGGTGCTACGCCTTTGTAACGCCCTGAAATTCGATTGGTAAACTAGGATCGTGAAATCATCGGAAACTATAGACTTTGGGATTCTGGACGATAAGTTCGGAACCCATATCATTGGAAAAATCTGCTTTTATCATTTAAAATGTTTATTTTATAAAACGACATTTACGCCTGAAAAATATTAATTTTTATGCTTTCGAAAAATTAAATATTCTTATTTAAAAAGATTTCAAATAATTATTCGGAAAATGGTTTTATAAAAGTTTTGCTGAAAAAGTTTTAGTTTGTTTAAAAACTTATGAACTCGACTAGTCTTGACCCGTCGGTAGCCTAAACCCGAACCCGAGTCACCCGAGTATTTAAGCGGAAAATCAAGTATTCTTACACGATCTCTTTCATTTCCACCAACACTTCCCACCCAAACACTCTCATTCTAGAGAGAGAAACTAGAGAGAGAAAGTCTTCAAACTTCAAATCCGAGTCCACAAATCTGTTTGTTGATGTTCTTGGCTAAGGAGATCTATTGTAGCACCATCCTAACCCAAGATCAAGGTGAGTTCATAGCCCCTATTTAAGCTTTTCAAAACTATGGGGTGGAAACATGGTAACTTTACACGTTTGGATAAAATCATTTATGCAAACATTCTTTAAACTATAAACATTTGGATTTCTACACACGTGCGGAAATCCACGAGCTTCTTGGTAATCTATAAACTTTGGAAATCTATGAACATGGGGAAAACCCATTAACTCATGGAGATCTAAGAACATTGGAAATCAATGAGTATGGGAAATTCTGTGAACATTGACATCATGGGAACGGGAATCAAATTCATATCATCATAGTCATTGTGTCAGCATGGAAATCTAGAGATCAAAACATCATGAGTTGAATTGGACGCGAGAGTCTATTCTACTCTCGGTAGAACTCACGACCATGAGTGGCATTCTATTCTCGGTGGCACTCGTAACTCATGGGATTTCATACTAGTCTCGGTGAAATCCATAACTCTTGAGGACCTATACTATTCTCGGTAGGGACCAAGGGAACCCAGGATTTCTTTGGGGTGTCTATCCTACTCTCGGTAGAACCTAGCTGAGTCCTGGATGGCAAGAACGAGGTAGTCTTGGTTTAAGTCTTGCGTGAGTTCAATCAAGTCTTGTGTGATCATTGGGTTTCATCATCATTCATCATCATCATCATTTGTTCACCATCATCTTGGATACTAGTAAACAATGGGATTTTGGTGTTGGTTTATCTAGTAAACTTAGCATGCTCAAATCTATATGTCCTTGTTTATGCTTAACTGTTATGTGCTACATGTACCGTTGGGAGACCGCAAATCTTTGAGTAATCTTATCACATACGACTCTAATGGGAGATTGATAAGCCCGTTGAGAGCCCAGGAGAACATTTCATGTTTGACTTACTACAAAAACCTCTGTGGGAAAACCAAGAGATCTTTTCTTACAAACCATTTTAAAAACTGGGAATTATACCCAAACATAGTAGTATAAGTTGTAGGAGTGGTGGGTTAGCCGCAGGTACACCCTATATATAAACCCCTACAACCTATACTAGTATGTTTGTGTATAAAACTCTTTTCTTTAAACCTATGAATTCACTCATCTACTTTATGTAGTTGACAGTTTGTTACATGTTTTCAGGAAATAATGCAGCAAGAAATCCCTAGCAAGTTTAGAGGCCTTAGAAAGATGAAGGCTAGACTAGGAGTTGTTGGAAACTTGATATTTTGTATTAAAACAATTTGTTTCATGTTACCTGGTTGATGTAATATTTGACATTTTGGTTATGTTTATGCATTTAGACTTTTATACTATTGTGCTCAACAATCACGACTTAGTCGCCGCACCTCGATTTTTCCGCCATCACGATCGGGGTGTGACAGATTGGTATCAGAGCCAATGGTTATAGGGAATTAGGAAACCGACCTAGACTATAACCTAGGATCCTTGACTCTAGATAGCTCATGCATCACAATCACATGTCTACACTTATATACGTGCTACGTGCTTATGTGTTGCATATTAACTGTTAATCTCTTGAGTCATGTCATTATGTGTTCTTGGTATAATCTATGTCCTCTATTCATAATCTTTGGCGTGTCATTGATTCTATTTAACGCTCGTTTTTCGTTTTGCGAAGAATGCCTCCCAGACGTGCACCCGCTTCCATGGACTCCGCTGAATTAGCCAACCTTATAGCCCAGCAGATCGCGGCTGTGTTACCAGGCATGGTAACAACCATCAGCCAAGGGCTGAGGCAAGAAGGAACCTCTGGGGCCAACCAAATTCCAGCTCAGAACGCAAATGAACCAGCTAATAAGCCATACAAGGATTTCATGGTTACCAAACCCACCAGTTTCAGCGGCACAGAAGGCGCCGTTGGTCTCCTCCAGTGGATCGAAAAGATGGAGGCAGCCTTTGTTATTAGCTCGTGCCCTGAGACACTGAAAGTCACGCACGCGGCAAGCATGTTGTCTAAACGCGCGCTGACCTGGTGGAACAACGAGATAAGAACCCGTGGGCGTGAGGCTGCCTTGGCCATGACCTGGTCGGAATTTGTAGCATTGGCTACCCGCGAGTTCGTACCTCGCAGTGAGGTGCAGAAACTTGAAGCTGAGTTTTGGGTACACAAAATGAAGGGCGCCGATCACCAAGGGTACACGGAGCGTTTTCACGAGCTCTCCCTTCTCGTACCACACTTGGTCACCCCTCCCTCCCGGGCTATTGAGCTTTACATCAATGGCCTACCTGACACTGTCCGTGGAATCGTTATCGGGGCTGACCCATCAACCCTACAAGCGGCCATTGAACTAGCTGCCCGACTGACCCAGGACCAGGTTAAGACTGGGGTCCTAGCCAAAGGTACGGGCAAGGCCGCTGAAGGCTCATCCAAAAAGATCAACCGCATCAAAAAGCGTAAGGCTAGCAGTTACGCGATGGTTACTCCCGCAACCCCAATCAGCTCTGTCGCTCCTGCTCCCACCCCTTCAGGAAGGCCAAAGAGGGAGTACACTGGGGTTCACCCCAAGTGCGGCACTTGCCAATTTCATCATCCTGCCGGAACCCCGTGCTGGAAATGCACGAACTGTGGACGTTTGGGGCACCTAGCGGAACGCTGCAGATTTCAAGGTAATCAACTGGCGATACAGAGCAGCAGTTCCCAACCCAGCAACTCTCGAAGCTGTTTCGAGTGTGGAGCCATGGACCATTTCAGGAGCAGGTGTCCTCGTCTTGCAAATCTTCCTCCGGCCCGAGGCCGAGCCTTTACTATTGGCGCTGCTGAAGCTCGCCAAAATCCTGACGTCATTACTGGTACGTTCATCCTTAACAATCTCTGGGTTTCTATTCTATTTGACACGGGTGCAGATAGGAGTTTTATTTCTAGCGAGTTGGTCCCATTGCTTAATCTAGGAACCTCTGTCTTAGACCCCGCTTTCTCTGTCGAAATGGCAAACGGAGAGTCTACCCAAGTGAACAAAATCGTTCGCAATTGCACGCTTACGTTTGATCGGACGTCTCTTAACATTGACCTCATCCCTATGCATTTAGGAAGTTTCGATGTAATTGTTGGGATGGATTGGTTGTCCATCAACCACGCGGAAGTGGTGTGTGCTGAGAAGCTCATTCGCGTTCCTTGTTCTTCTGGCGAGTCCATAATTATTCAAGGAGAAAGATCAGGCAGATGTCTGAAATTAATCTCCTGCTTTAAAGCTCGGCGATGCCTTCGAAAGAAGTGTCTCGCCTTCCTAGCTCATGTCTCCATCAAGAAATCTTTGGGGAAGAAGCTCTCTGATGTCCCCGTCGTGCGTGAATTTCCAGACGTTTTTCCTAAAGACTTACCCGGACTTCCTCCTAGCCGACAAGTCAAATTCCACATCGAGTTAGTTCCCGGTGCAACCCCCGTGGCAAAATCTCCGTATCGTTTGGCTCCGTCTGAAATGCAGGAATTATCGAGCCAGCTGCAGGAACTACTGGACAAGGGTTTTATTCGCCCTAGTTCGTCTCCATGGGGAGCTCCAGTCCTCTTCGTCAAGAAGAAGGACGGATCTTTCCGGATGTGCATAGACTATCGTGAGCTTAACAAACTCACAGTCAAGAATCGGTATCCATTACCGAGGATTGACGATCTTTTCGACCAGCTGCAAGGAGCCACCTACTTTTCCAAGATCGACCTACGCTCAGGTTATCACCAAGTGCGTGTCATGGAGGACGACATCGCGAAAACCGCTTTCAGAACTCGATATGGACACTACGAGTTCCTAGTCATGCCTTTTGGTTTGACGAATGCCCCTGCAGTGTTCATGGATCTCATGAATCGCATTTGTCGTCCATACCTGGACCAGTTTGTTATCGTCTTCATTGACGATATTCTCGTTTATTCCCGCTCTAAAGCCGACCATGAGCTTCATCTCAGGCTTACCTTGGATCTGCTGAGGAAAGAGCAACTCTACGCCAAATTCTCCAAATGCGAATTCTGGCTAAGGGAAGTTCAATTCTTAGGTCACATCATTAACAAGGAAGGCATTCATGTCGACCCTGCCAAGATTGAAGCCATAAAAAAATGGGGAGCGCCTACAACGCCAACCGAAATTCGTTCATTTCTTGGTTTGGCTGGGTACTACCGTCGATTCATCTCGAACTTTTCAAAGATCGCGTTGCCCCTCACAATGTTAACTCAAAAAGGGGAACCATTCATTTGGAACCAAGAGCAAGAAGAGGCTTTCCAAACATTGAAACATAAACTCTGCCATGCACCAATCCTGTCGCTTCCTGAGGGTAACGATGATTTTGTTGTTTATTGCGACGCCTCGGGCCAAGGTCTAGGCTGCGTCTTAATGCAACGCGGTAAGGTCGTCGCTTACGCCTCGCGTCAACTCAAGAGTCATGAGAGGAATTATGTCACTCACGACTTGGAATTGGGTGCTGTGGTCTTTGCCTTAAAAATATGGAGACACTACCTATACGGTACGAAATGTGTCATCTTCACCGACCACAAGAGCCTACAACACATCCTCAACCAAAGGGAGCTAAATATGCGACAACGTCGATGGGTTGAACTCCTAAGTGACTATGACTGCGAAATCCGCTACCACCCTGGAAAGGCTAACGTAGTGGCCGACGCGTTAAGTCGCAAGGAAAGGACCCAGTTGCATGCGATCCGTATTCAGTCCAATCTTCCCTCCTTGGTTCTTGAAGCTCAAAAGCAAGCGATTGCTGGTGGTGATCTCAAAAATATGCTATCTTGCGGTGCCGAACGGAAGTTTGAAACCAAGTCTGATGGTATACTTTACTACTTAAATCGCATGTGGATTCCAAACTCTGAACCACTTCGAGAACTTATCCTGAACGAAGCGCACAAATCCAGATACTCTATTCACCCGGGCAGTGATAAAATGTATCAGAATCTCAAGTCTCATTTCTGGTGGCCGGGTATGAAGAAAGACATAGCTTTATACGTCGGTAAGTGTCTAACATGCTCGCGGATCAAGACTGAACATCAGAGACCATCTGGCCTGTTACAAAAACCGATCATACCGCAGTGGAAGTGGGACGAAGTCGCTATGGACTTCATTACCAAACTCCCGCGGACACCCAGCGGTTATGACACGATTTGGGTTATCGTGGATTACTTGACCAAGTCTGCCCACTTTCTCCCTGTCCGCGAGGACTACACTACGGAGAAGCTGGCGCGGATTTACATTCGTGAGATCGTAACCCGTCACGGTGTGCCTAAGGGCATCACGTCTGACCGTGACCCCTCTTTTGCGTCAAGGTTCTGGAAGTCATTTCAGAAAGCCTTTGGGACAAGTGTGAAACTTAGCTCTGCCTATCATCCTGAAACGGACGGACAGAGCGAAAGGACCATACAAACCCTGGAGGATATGCTCAGAGCTTGTATCCTTGAATTCGGTAGTAGCTGGGAGACTCACCTTCCTCTTGCAGAGTTCTCATACAATAACAGCTATCATGCTACCATCAAATGCGCGCCATTCGAGGCACTCTATGGCAGGAAATGTCGTTCTCCACTGTGTTGGTCCGAGACCGGAGATTCTCAAATCCTCGGCCCGGAACTGATACAGGAAACCACTGACAGTATCGCCATCATTCAGCAAAGACTTAAGGACGCCCGCTGTCGACACAAGTATTACGCTGACAAACGCCGCAAACCTCTGGAGTTCCAAATAGGCGATCACGTAATGCTCAAAGTTTCCCCCTGGAAGGGCATTGTTCGCTTCGGGAAAAAGGGAAAGTTTGCTCCAAGGTACGTAGGACCTTTCAAGATCATCGAAAAGGTCGGACCTGTAGCCTATCGCTTGGAATTGCCTCCAGAACTCAGCCGTGTTCACAACGTTTTTCATGTGTCGCAACTCAAAAAGTGCCTCGTTGACGAGACCGCTCAAATCCCGATCGACACGGTTCACATCGACGACAAACTATACTTTGTTGAGGAACCTGTCGAGATCCTAGATCGAGAAGTCAAAAAGACTAAGCGAAGCCGGATACCTATAGTCAAGGTACGTTGGAACAACCATCGTGGACCCGAGTTCACATGGGAACGAGAGGATAAGATGAAGGAGGAATACCCTCATCTGTTCGCATAGTCATCATCTTTGTAATTCTAGAAATCTTGGAGTCTATGTAATCGTAATCATGTAATCAGGGACCAATATCAATCAATGAAGTATCATGTTGTTCCTATTTGCTTATAAATATTCTCTTATTTGCATAACACCAAGTTTGGCTACCCATGACTCGTGCTGGAAAACACAAGTTGTGCATACTTAATCATGTAAACATTGGGGTAAACTATGTATCATTGAGCCAAAATTTGTCATCATTCTAACATTCATGAAGTGTCACACCCCGATCGTGATGGCGGAAAAATCGAGGTGCGGCGACTAAGTCGTGATTGTTGAGCACAATAGTATAAAAGTCTAAATGCATAAACATAACCAAAATGTCAAATATTACATCAACCAGGTAACATGAAACAAATTGTTTTAATACAAAATATCAAGTTTCCAACAACTCCTAGTCTAGCCTTCATCTTTCTAAGGCCTCTAAACTTGCTAGGGATTTCTTGCTGCATTATTTCCTGAAAACATGTAACAAACTGTCAACTACATAAAGTAGATGAGTGAATTCATAGGTTTAAAGAAAAGAGTTTTATACACAAACATACTAGTATAGGTTGTAGGGGTTTATATATAGGGTGTACCTGCGGCTAACCCACCACTCCTACAACTTATACTACTATGTTTGGGTATAATTCCCAGTTTTTAAAATGGTTTGTAAGAAAAGATCTCTTGGTTTTCCCACAGAGGTTTTTGTAGTAAGTCAAACATGAAATGTTCTCCTGGGCTCTCAACGGGCTTATCAATCTCCCATTAGAGTCGTATGTGATAAGATTACTCAAAGATTTGCGGTCTCCCAACGGTACATGTAGCACATAACAGTTAAGCATAAACAAGGACATATAGATTTGAGCATGCTAAGTTTACTAGATAAACCAACACCAAAATCCCATTGTTTACTAGTATCCAAGATGATGGTGAACAAATGATGATGATGATGAATGATGATGAAACCCAATGATCACACAAGACTTGATTGAACTCACGCAAGACTTAAACCAAGACTACCTCGTTCTTGCCATCCAGGACTCAGCTAGGTTCTACCGAGAGTAGGATAGACACCCCAAAGAATCCTGGGTTCCCTTGGTCCCTACCGAGAATAGTATAGGTCCTCAAGAGTTATGGATTTCACCGAGACTAGTATGAAATCCCATGAGTTACGAGTGCCACCGAGAATAGAATGCCACTCATGGTCGTGAGTTCTACCGAGAGTAGAATAGACTCTCGCGTCCAATTCAACTCATGATGTTTTGATCTCTAGATTTCCATGCTGACACAATGACTATGATGATATGAATTTGATTCCCGTTCCCATGATGTCAATGTTCACAGAATTTCCCATACTCATTGATTTCCAATGTTCTTAGATCTCCATGAGTTAATGGGTTTTCCCCATGTTCATAGATTTCCAAAGTTTATAGATTACCAAGAAGCTCATGGATTTCCGCACGTGTGTAGAAATCCAAATGTTTATAGTTTAAAGAATGTTTGCATAAATGATTTTATCCAAACGTGTAAAGTTACCATGTTTCCACCCCATAGTTTTGAAAAGCTTAAATAGGGGCTATGAACTCACCTTGATCTTGGGTTAGGATGGTGCTACAATAGATCTCCTTAGCCTAGAGTTGGACATATATATAAGGTTAACAACGTGCTATAAGTCTAAGAAAACAAGCTTACGTGACCTCGAGCAAAAACTGGGTTTTAAAGACGAAAACAGCTTGGTTCTGGCTTGATTCGATCGAATAGGAACACGTTCGATCGAATAGGAACACGTTCGATCGAATAGGAACTTGTTCGATCGAATAGACACACATTCGATCGAATAGACACACATTCGATCGAATCTGAGGCACACTCGATCGAACTAGAAACACATTTGGTCGAACCAGTTGGGAAAACTCGTTCGGTCGAACATGGAACTTATTCGATCGAATAGACACTCGTTCGATCGAATACGAAACTCGTTCGGTCGAATGAGTTGGAGACCATTCGGTTGCTTTCCTATTCGAATGAGTTGGACTGGTTCGATCGACTGGTTCGATCGAATGGGCTGATTCGATCGACTGATTCGATCGAATGAGTCTGATTCGACTCCTTCAAGCTGGGCGACGGAGAAACCTACGGGTTTTTCAGATTTTCCGGATTTTTGACCCAAAATCGAAGTTTTTGACATGGAAATGCTCGGGATTGAAGGGACTATCGATTCCCAGTGATTTTAAACACAAAAGCCTGCATTTTGACACCAAAACAAGACGGTTTTTGACCCGTAAACTCAAGAAACGAAAATGGGTGTTTTTGCTCGATTTGAGGCCGAAAATGGTTATGAAAATGGATGATTTTCAAGAAGATCTTACCAAGAACAACAACAAACAGATTTGTGGACTCGGATTTGAAGTTTGAAGACTTTCTCTCTCTAGTTTCTCTCTCTAGAATGAGAGTGTTTGGGTGGGAAGTGTTGGTGGAAATGAAAGAGATGGTGTAAGAATACTTGATTTTCCGCTTAAATACTCGGGTGACTCGGGTTCGGGTTTAGGCTACCGACGGGTCAAGACTAGTCGAGTTCATAAGTGTTTAAACAAACTAAAACTTTTTCAGCAAAACTTTTATAAAACCATTTTCCGAATAATTATTTGAAATCTTTTTAAATAAGAATATTTAATTTTTCGAAAGCATAAAAATTAATATTTTTCAGGCGTAAATGTCGTTTTATAAAATAAACATTTTAGATGATAAAAGCAGATTTTTCCAATGATATGGGTTCCGAACTTATCGTCCAGAATCCCAAAGTCTATAGTTTCCGATGATTTCACGATCCTAGTTTACCAATCGAATTTCAGGGCGTTACATGAAGCATGGTTGTGTGTGTGTGTGTGGTGTCGTGTCGATTTTTTCTAGCCGCACACAATGGAGTTTATACATTGATACAAGGTGAACTCATAATTATAGTCCGGAATATAATAACATCAAGTTCACAGGTGTATACGTGTATAAACAATATGCTATTGTGTAACTATGAGTCGTGAACTCAAGCTTCGTGTAGGGAATTAATCAATGAATGTTGAAGGAGTGGTGGGTTAGCCGCTGGTACACCCTATATATAAACCCCTTCGGCACAAGTTGATTATGTCTG
Source organism: Bidens hawaiensis (assembly GCF_021521415.1). Lineage (NCBI taxonomy): Eukaryota > Viridiplantae > Streptophyta > Magnoliopsida > Asterales > Asteraceae > Bidens > Bidens hawaiensis. Next base: position 2,342,816 of record NW_027491061.1, read on the forward strand.
AAGCGAGACTTGGAATTAGGGACTCATAGTTAGCGTGGCAGCTGTGAGGCGTTAAATTCAAGGGTTATTGAGGGAATTATTCATTGGAGATTGAAGGAGTGGTGGGTTAGCCGCTGGTACACCCTATATATAAACCCCTTCAATCCGAAATGAATATGTCTGATGTAAAGCTTGAAGGTGATGCCTTGTAGTGGAAAATAGTGTGTCGTCCTGTGTGTCATTGAACTAATAGGAGTCGAAAGAAACACCCAAGTGGAGTTGAGGGAGTGGTGGGTTAGCCGCTGGTACACCCTATATATAAACCCCTTCAACTTGATTTGGGTGGTATCCAAGACGAATATTAGGGGTAGTGGCGCATAGTGGTCATCATGGGATCATTTAATCTAAAACATCATTGCATCAACTATACTAAATTCTAAATTTCGGGACGAAATTCCTCTAAATTGGGGAGGATGTAACGCCCTGAAATTCGATTGGTAAACTAGGATCGTGAAATCATCGGAAACTATAGACTTTGGGATTCTGGACGATAAGTTCGGAACCCATATCATTGGAAAAATCTGCTTTTATCATTTAAAATGTTTATTTTATAAAACGACATTTACGCCTGAAAAATATTAATTTTTATGCTTTCGAAAAATTAAATATTCTTATTTAAAAAGATTTCAAATAATTATTCGGAAAATGGTTTTATAAAAGTTTTGCTGAAAAAGTTTTAGTTTGTTTAAAAACTTATGAACTCGACTAGTCTTGACCCGTCGGTAGCCTAAACCCGAACCCGAGTCACCCGAGTATTTAAGCGGAAAATCAAGTATTCTTACACGATCTCTTTCATTTCCACCAACACTTCCCACCCAAACACTCTCATTCTAGAGAGAGAAACTAGAGAGAGAAAGTCTTCAAACTTCAAATCCGAGTCCACAAATCTGTTTGTTGATGTTCTTGGCTAAGGAGATCTATTGTAGCACCATCCTAACCCAAGATCAAGGTGAGTTCATAGCCCCTATTTAAGCTTTTCAAAACTATGGGGTGGAAACATGGTAACTTTACACGTTTGGATAAAATCATTTATGCAAACATTCTTTAAACTATAAACATTTGGATTTCTACACACGTGCGGAAATCCACGAGCTTCTTGGTAATCTATAAACTTTGGAAATCTATGAACATGGGGAAAACCCATTAACTCATGGAGATCTAAGAACATTGGAAATCAATGAGTATGGGAAATTCTGTGAACATTGACATCATGGGAACGGGAATCAAATTCATATCATCATAGTCATTGTGTCAGCATGGAAATCTAGAGATCAAAACATCATGAGTTGAATTGGACGCGAGAGTCTATTCTACTCTCGGTAGAACTCACGACCATGAGTGGCATTCTATTCTCGGTGGCACTCGTAACTCATGGGATTTCATACTAGTCTCGGTGAAATCCATAACTCTTGAGGACCTATACTATTCTCGGTAGGGACCAAGGGAACCCAGGATTTCTTTGGGGTGTCTATCCTACTCTCGGTAGAACCTAGCTGAGTCCTGGATGGCAAGAACGAGGTAGTCTTGGTTTAAGTCTTGCGTGAGTTCAATCAAGTCTTGTGTGATCATTGGGTTTCATCATCATTCATCATCATCATCATTTGTTCACCATCATCTTGGATACTAGTAAACAATGGGATTTTGGTGTTGGTTTATCTAGTAAACTTAGCATGCTCAAATCTATATGTCCTTGTTTATGCTTAACTGTTATGTGCTACATGTACCGTTGGGAGACCGCAAATCTTTGAGTAATCTTATCACATACGACTCTAATGGGAGATTGATAAGCCCGTTGAGAGCCCAGGAGAACATTTCATGTTTGACTTACTACAAAAACCTCTGTGGGAAAACCAAGAGATCTTTTCTTACAAACCATTTTAAAAACTGGGAATTATACCCAAACATAGTAGTATAAGTTGTAGGAGTGGTGGGTTAGCCGCAGGTACACCCTATATATAAACCCCTACAACCTATACTAGTATGTTTGTGTATAAAACTCTTTTCTTTAAACCTATGAATTCACTCATCTACTTTATGTAGTTGACAGTTTGTTACATGTTTTCAGGAAATAATGCAGCAAGAAATCCCTAGCAAGTTTAGAGGCCTTAGAAAGATGAAGGCTAGACTAGGAGTTGTTGGAAACTTGATATTTTGTATTAAAACAATTTGTTTCATGTTACCTGGTTGATGTAATATTTGACATTTTGGTTATGTTTATGCATTTAGACTTTTATACTATTGTGCTCAACAATCACGACTTAGTCGCCGCACCTCGATTTTTCCGCCATCACGATCGGGGTGTGACAGCCTTCCTGGCGCATGTCGTAGAAAAGAAAGGAGATGAGCGAAGAATTGAAGACTTACCTGTAGTGCGCGAATTTCCAGAAGTTTTTCCTGAAGATTTGCCCGGATTACCGCCGCCGCGACAAGTCGAGTTTCGTATTGATTTAGTCCCAGGAGCTGCGCCAGTAGCTCGAGCGCCTTATCGACTAGCTCCATCTGAGATGCAAGAGCTATCCAATCAGTTACAGGAACTATTGGATAAGGGTTTCATACGCCCAAGCTTTTCACCTTGGGGAGCTCCAGTACTGTTTGTTAAGAAGAAGGATGGTTCGTTCAGAATGTGTATTGACTACAGGGAGCTGAATAAGCTGACAGTCAAGAATCGGTACCCCTTACCGAGGATTGACGACTTATTTGACCAGTTGCAGGGATCCAGTTATTATTCGAAGATAGATCTACGGTCAGGATACCACCAACTTAGGGTCCATGAGGAAGATGTGCCGAAAACAGCCTTCCGAACTAGATACGGCCATTATGAGTTCTTAGTGATGCCTTTCGGGCTAACTAATGCGCCGGCTGTATTCATGGATCTGATGAACCGCGTGTGCAAACCATACTTGGACAAGTTTGTGATTGTGTTTATAGATGATATTCTGATTTACTCTCGGACCAAGGCCGAGCATGAGCAACACCTGAGATTGATTTTGGAATTGTTGAGGAAAGAAAAGTTGTATGCGAAGTTTTCCAAGTGCGAGTTTTGGCTTAGAGAAGTTCACTTTCTCGGTCACGTTGTAAACGAGAAAGGAATACACGTTGATCCTTCCAAAGTCAAGGCCATCGAAAACTGGGAAGCGCCAAAAACCCCAACTGAGGTGAGGCAATTCCTAGGACTAGCTGGCTACTATCGACGCTTCATTGAGAACTTCTCCAAAATAGCTCTACCTCTGACCGCGCTAACTCAGAAAGACAAGAAGTTTGTTTGGGGCGAAAATCAGGAAACAGCATTTCAAATGTTGAAACAGAAGTTATGTAGTGCGCCAATTTTGTCTTTGCCCGAGGGGATGGATGACATTGTTGTTTACTGCGACGCTTCACATCAGGGACTTGGATGTGTCCTTATGCAGCGAGACAAAGTCATAGCGTATGCCTCACGCCAACTCAAGACCAATGAAAAGAACTACACAACGCATGATTTAGAACTTGGAGCGGTTGTATTCGCGCTAAAGATTTGGGGCCATTACCTCTATGGTTCAAAGTGTATAATCTTTACGGATCACAAGAGCCTTCAACATATATTTGATCAAAAGGATTTAAACATGAGGCAACGAAGATGGGTGGAGTTGTTGAACGATTATGATTGTGAAATTAAGTACCACCCTGGAAAGGCGAATGTGGTAGCAGACGCGCTAAGTAGGAAGGAGCGAATAAAAACGCTACGAGTCAAGGCTCTAAGGTTAACCATTCACGCAGATCTCTCTACCCGCATCCGAGACGCTCAGCAAGAAGCCTTGAAACCAGAGTTTGTTAAAAACGAATGCCTTGGGGGTATGGTTAAGAATTTGGAACTTAAAGAGAACGGCAATCTATATTTCGCTAACCGCATATGGGTCCCTCTCAAGGGAGGATTGCGCGAGCAGGTATTGAACGAAGCTCACAAGACGCGGTATTCCGTACATCCTGGCGCAGACAAGATGTACCAAGATGTTAAAACGCTGTATTGGTGGCCCAATCTTAAAGGTGCCATCGCAACGTATGTCAGTAAGTGCCTGACGTGTTCGAAGGTGAAGGCTGAATACCAGAAACCATCAGGGTTGCTTCAACAGCCAGAAATTCCCATGTGGAAGTGGGAACAAATCTCTATGGACTTCATCACCAAACTGCCAAGGACACCTGGGGGTTATGACACAATATGGGTTATTGTGGATCGGCTAACTAAGTCAGCGCACTTCCTGCCGATCAAGGAAACCGATAAGATGGAAAAGTTAGCCCGACTGTATATTCGAGAAGTAGTTTCAAAACATGGAGTCCCAGTGTCCATCATTTCTGATAGAGATAGTCGGTTCACGTCAAGGTTTTGGAGATCGTTACACGGGGCTTTAGGTACTCGTCTTGACATGAGTACGGCATATCATCCTCAAACGGATGGGCAAAGCGAGCGAACAATCCAGACATTGGAAGATATGCTACGCGCGTGCGCAATCGATTTCGAAGGTAGCTGGGATACTCATCTCCCATTGGTTGAATTTTCTTACAACAACAGCTATCACACAAGCATTAAGGCTGCGCCGTTCGAAGCTTTGTATGGGCGCAAGTGTAGATCCCCACTGTGCTGGGCTGAAGTAGGTGACAAGCAAATGACTGGTCCAGAATTGATCCAAGAAACAACAGACAAGATTTTTCAGATAAGGGATCGCCTTAAGACAGCGCGCGACAGACAGAAGAGCTACGCAGATGTGCGAAGGAAACCATTGGAATTTCAAGTAGGGGATAAAGTACTTTTGAAAGTCTCTCCATGGAAAGGAGTCCCCCGTTTCGGCAAGCGAGGAAAGTTGAATCCGCGCTTCATTGGACCATTCGAGATCCTGGAAAGGATCGGTCCGATTGCTTATAAACTCCGTTTACCCGCCGAACTCAGTGGAGTTCATGATACGTTTCATGTGTCCAACCTCAAAAAGTGCTTATCTGACGAAACGTTGATTTTGCCGTTGGAAGAGATTCACATCGACAAACAGCTGCACTTCGTAGAAGAACCTATAGCAGTAACCGATTGGAAAGAACAAAAGTTACGCAGGAGCAAAATCAAGTTAGTAAAGGTTCAATGGAACTCGAGGCGTGGGCCTGAATTCACTTGGGAAAGAGAAGACCAAATGCGCAAGAAATACCCACACCTCTTTCAGAACATGGCTTCTGCCAGCAACGTCTCCTAAATTTCGGGACGAAATTCGTTTAACGAGGGGAGAATGTGACACCCGGTAAATTCCCAATCCCTTAAACTAAGTAATCAACCTAATAATTAGGTGATTGTAAATATTAAGCGCGTGCATTTGTTATGTGCGCCCTGCGCGAGCGCGCCATGTTAGTCAGCGCGTGCATTTGTTATGTGCGCCCTGCGCGAGCGCGTCATGTTAGTCAGCGCGTGCATTTGTTATGTGCGCCCTGCGCGAGCGCACCATGTTAAGAACCAGCGTGAGCATATGTTATATGCGCCATGCGTGAATGTTTTGGCTTTATGTTTTCATGTAACTTAAACGTTATGTTGTCTATGGGTTGACCATCCCGCATGATGCTAAGGCGGGTGCATCCTACATCGTTTATGCGCGTGCGGAAGGGAACTAACCTCCCCGCATGGCGGGAACATTGAGAGCTAGTTTGTCTGAAGCTCCAAGATGGAATTGACTTCAACATGACTGATCACTATGTTGAAATACCAAGACCACCTGGAGAATCTACAAATGAAACTCAATATCCCCAACTGCGAGAAGGTTACGCACCTACCCGCAGCAAAGAAATGTCCTTCACGCAGAAAGCTATGCGCACAAAGTGATGCGCACAGAACACTTAGTCTATTCTCCAGACATAAGGAGATTACTCCCGCCCAAAAGGAAACAGTAGCGTGTTTCAGGGATTTTTCCACTTTTTACTGTACACTGACAAAAGTACCTGAAAAAGCACACTGTAACATGAAAAGTCAACTGTCAGCCACCCTATTCTCACCAACCCCAGACCTGCATGTCCTGTCCAAATCAAATCAAGATCTTTTGTTCACTCCTCCACTTTTAAGTAAACAATAAACAATAATAATTTCCATACTTTATCATCATTACCCCTAGATATGAAAAGATTTCAATCCCCTAAAGCAAGGGATTGTGTTCCCTTGAGTTTGCCTATAAATATGTAACCTAAGTTATCACTCAAAACACGCTCCAAAGAACTGCAAACTTGCACTAATCATCTCCCGAGCATCCGTTATTTTCGATTCCGTTCCAGTTACTAGGTAAGCCGAGGTTATAACCTTGAGATCTACTTTCCAACCCTTATATTCTCCTATTTCTTGATCTTAATATATATACTTCTTGTTATTTAATCGTATTCTAGACCTTCAATTCCGAGGCCAACACCAAGAAAACCCGAATCTCGATTACTCCCTTAACAAGAACCACAGGTGAGTCTCACAGCCCCTATTTTCACTGTTTTCACTATTTTTAAACTGTTTTCGGGGCGAGGGACACGTACTTAAATAATGTTTTATCATGGTATACTTACAAGCTATGCAAGCGATTATGTGTTTAAGTTATGTTTCATGATGAGTAATGCAAACGGTTATCTAAGGTTTTCGATGTATGTGCGCTAGAACTCGAGTAAGTGATCACTTTACCATTGGAACTCTAAGGGTAGGGACTGCTGGTTTGATCCACCCACTCGTAGGGGTCGCACCTCTTTGCATGGACGAGTGCCTAGTATGGTCATGGGGCAGTACTATGGGATTGAACCCGCTCGTAGGGGTCGCGCCTCTTTGCATGGACGAGCGCCTTGTTTTCCGGCACAACGTCCGCGCGTAACCCGCGGGACGGTATTATTATTTTAGCTCGTAGTGGCAGCGCCACTTTGCATGGACGAGCACATGTTCCTGAAACGTTCGCGCGTAACCCGCGGGACGGTATTACTTATTTTAGCTCGTAGTGGCAGCGCCACTTTGCATAGACGAGCACAGTTCCCAGAAATGTTCGCGCGTAACCCGCGGAACGATTTTATCAGAATATGTTGATATAACTATGTCTTACCAAGCATGTGTTTTAATGATGCTATCAGAATTATGTTTCAGAATGATTTGTATCAAGATTATGATGCAATACGATTTATCAAGTTACTAAGACTTGTGAACTCACTCAGTTTATACTGATTCAAATGTTTTTACGTGTCTTTCAGGAGATAACTAGGTAGCGCATGGAGTCACACTTAGAGCACCTCACGCTGAACATCTAAACTAGCTTTTTGGAAGATTTTAGTTCTATCCCTTCGATGCGCGTGGTTGTTCCCGCCGCGCATGGGGATATGGCGTGGAAATCTTCAATAATTTTTATACTTGGATGTTTTTATGTAATTTTTAAACAATGTAATGTATTTGTATTAAACTTTTCATACGCAATGAAAATCTTACTTTGAATGTTTGCAATGGCCCGTGCTTAAGTATCAATTCCCACTCGCGCGCGCCCGGCTGTTTCCGCCACTCAGGGCCGGGTGTGACAATTGTATTGAATAACAAAGCTTAGGATGTAAGTTTATAAAAAGGTGTGATGTTTGGTGGCTAATATGTTCCGATCGGAATTCTTTAGAGGCCCTTAATGGGCTGTTTTGGCCCATTACTCCAATCACACAAGCCCAAACATGAAAAGCCCACTTCAAATTTAGTTCCGGTCCGGTTTTTCGCAAGAAAATTAATTCGGGTGTAAGAAATAGCGTAAAAACGAGTGTTTTTCAGCTTATTTTTGTAAAATAAGAAAAACGTACTGACTCGTTGTAAAATTCCAAAATATTTTCACGGATTGCTTAGAACATGTCGTATAAGTGTTTTATAAATCTTTTTCGGCTTAACGGATGCTACAATGCTTGTTTTGATATTAACGATTGCGTTTAAGCTTATAGCGTATCGATAAACGAAACCTTTTTCGTTTAAAGAGTTTTAAACGTACCGGGGCCTAAATATCAATATGCTAGCCTCTATAACATATATATAACTCGTATATGACCCCTCAGTATGTATACGGGTCATAATTAGTATCGGTCGGTTACTCGTTTAAGCACTACGAATTAACCGATTTATCGTTTACTTGTTACGTAAAGAATATAGTGTACCTCGTTTTGTCATGAATGTCACACCTTACCCGAAAATACATATTCAAACAGTTTGTGCTCGAGAAGGTTATAAATCATCAAACCTTACTCGAACTTACATATTCAGCATTTTTTTAGGCAAAATTCAACACTTTTTGACTTAAACCACTTTTCAAAGACATTTCTAAGTTATGTATCATTTCAGAACATAGTTTAAGAGCAAATGGTGCATTAAGAGATCAAATTTCAGTTATACTTCACTTCAAAACAATTTCTTTTATAAACTGAAAAGATCTCAGGAATGGGATCATATTAACTAAGTAGCTTTCTAAATACTTCACTCTCAGCATTATTATGACAACTTAGATAGGTTAACAGCAGGTATAAACTTAGCATGATTTTCATCTCTTTGGTGATATGATTAAGGTTCAATTAAAGCATAATGCATTAATGGTCAACACTGTGCTCTGATGCCTCATATCTCTTCTCAAAGCTTATTTGGCTTTCCTCAGATCACCCCAATTTGACTCCAACCTCCTGTATTTGGTCAAAAATAGTTTTTGTATGACAGAACTTATTGTATTTTTGGACTTTTGATATTCAAACATGTATAGAGGTTGAACATTGGACTTACAGTTAGCAACATGCCTTTCATTCAAGATGAGACAGATTTTGCCAACATCTTTGTAGTTCTTGTTGTAACCCTCTTGTTTGATAAAATATTTAAAACATTTATCAACTTTTGGTTGATTTATTCATTTTTCCCCTTGTTTTTGATATTTTCTCAAATTCTCTTAAAGCATGTTCTTTGTCATAATTAAAAATTGTTTCATTTTGGTTGACCAAATATCAACAGGCTTGTGTATGACTGGGTAATCACTTTTCTGCCATATCATTCGGAGAGATCTATCTTGAGACATGCAAAACAACTATGCATCTCCACATAAAGATTAGCATATCCATTGTGTTTATATCACCTTAGAGTTTACATCATCATGGGAAAGCAACCATACATGTTAATGACTATACTAAGGCCTTTTTAGCCTATTAATTCCATATGATCAGCTAAGTAGTCAATGTACTATCATTTCCCATAAATACAGTTTAATATTCAATCACCCCAATACCTCTTCATTGTCAGGTTAATGGCTATCCTGTTTGACCAAAGGTGGTCAACAGGACCAAACATACATGTGAATATATGTCATATCAAAGTCAGAGTTATTGACATAGTTTTAAGTGAAGAAATAAGAAACAGGTCATAATTGCCCCAAATGCATTCAGTTTTCAGGTCAATGGCTATCCTTTGAATCTATAGAGATTTAAGGACCAAACATACACAAGTGCATGTCCTTCCAACTGGGCAAATGACATAATTTTCAGCAAAAATAACTACTTGAGACCTTTCCCTATAAAAATCCTTCTATTAAGCTTCTTAAAAGCTTGAACTGAATAATCTTATCATATCTCTACACCATTAATCAACTTGCTCATGTTTTGATCAAAATATAGTGTTTATGCAAAATTCATTATAAATTTCATTGAATCACTTAATTTTGACATAAAAACACATTTTGACATAAACAGTTGCATCACATACTCAAATCTTAATCATTCTTTCATCATCAAGAAAAATAGACTGTAATCTCATTCAATGTCTATTCTATTTTAACAACTTCAGAAGATCAGATTAAGAACATATTCAAGTAATCATAAACATGTGATTACTCATGACATTATATAAGCAATTAAGCTCACCTAAACAAATCAAATTACTTATCATAACATCAGATCAGTTAACAAGATAGTCAAGAATTGTCATCAATTTCAAACAAATTGCACAGATAGTTACTTAACCACCTATCAGTTAACTTCAAAACAGTGACATAATCAAAATATATTCAATCAACATTCAGTTGAAACATATTCAATATGTGTAATCTCTAAGAAAATAATCAGTTATCATAGAGAGACACACATAGAAAACAGTTAAGTCACATAGCATAGAACATACTCAGTAACATATTTAGCAACATATTCAGCAACATATTCAACATGTGTGACCTCTTCTAAAATATTCAAGTAGCACATAGAGGTACACAACCAAGCACACATCCTTAATCAGATTTCATCAGAGTTGATCATTCCCAGGGCTTTTAAAAGAAAGTTGAACCTGGTTCTATTAAGTGGTTTGGTGAATAGATCAGCCAAATTATCACTTGTATCAACTCTTTGCATTTCAATCAAACCTTTTTCACTGCAATCTCTGATGAAGTGATGTCTGATTTCAATGTGCTTAGTCTTAGAATGTTACACAGGATTCTTAACAGTAAAATATGCAGCAGTATTATCAATGAGAATAGGGGTGTTTAGAAAGTTCAAACCATAGTCCAGCATCTGATTCTGAATCCAGAGAACTTGTGCACAGCAGGCAGATGCAGCAAAATATTCAGCTTCTGCAGTGGAGATTGACACTGTGGTTTGTTTCTTGCATTGCCATGACACTAGCCTTTCACCCAAAAACTGGCATCCTCCTGATTTTGACTTTCTACTCATATTGCATCCATCATAATCACTGTCTGTATATGCAATCAGATCAAAGGATTGGTTCTTTGGATACCAAATCCCTAAGTCTGGACTTTCCTTCAAATATCTGAATATTCTTTTCACAGCATTCATGTGGGAGACTTTTGGGTTTGATTGGAACCTAGCATATACACAAACAGCAAACATGATATCTGGTCTTGTTGCAGTCAGATACATCAGAGATCCAATCTTGGCTCTGTATTCATGTTCATCAACTGACTCCCCCTTTTCATCAGCTATCATCTTTTCTTTGGTGTCCATTGGAGTTGAGGCAGCCTTGTAATCATGACAATTGAACTTATTCAAAATGTCCTGCACATACTTAGCTTGGTGAATGAAGATTCCTTCATCCTTTTGTTGAACTTGCAGTCCCAGAAAGAAATTCATTTCACCCATGGAACTCATGCTGTACTTGGACTTCATCACCTCTTCAAACTCCAAACACATATTTTCATCTGTAGATCCAAAGATGATATCATCAACATAGACTTGTACAAGCAGCAAATCTGACCCTTGTCTTTTGTAGAAGAGTGTCTTGTCAATGGCACCCCTTGTGAAGCCATTTTCAAGTAAATGAGTTGATAACTCATCATACCATGCTCTAGGAGCCTGATGCAATCCATAAAGGGCTTTGTTTAACTTATACACCCTGTTTGGATACATAGGATCCTCAAAACCTGGTGGTTGAGCCACATACACTTCTTCATCAATCTTTCCATTAAGGAATGCAGATTTTACATCAAGCTGGAATACTCTTATGTTCTTTGAGGCAGCATATGCAAGAAAAATCCTTATGGCTTCCAGTCTTGCAACTGGTGCAAACACTTCCTCAAAGTCTATCCCTTCCTTTGAAGACATCCCAGTGCTACAAGTCTTGCTTTGTTCTTAATTACCAAACCCCTTTCATCCCTTTTGTTTGTGAATACCCATTTGGTTCCAATTGCATATCTGTCATGTGGCTTGTCTACAAGATCCCATACATGTAAATCTCTAAACTGGGCCAATTCCTCTTGCATTGCCTCTACCCAACTATTGTCTTTTAAAGCTTGAGCATTATTCTTTGGTTCTAATTGGGATAGAAAGCAAGAGTACAGACAGATGTTAGCTATCTCAGAATGACTCCTTGTTACTCTTTCATGCAAGTCACCAATAATATTTTCAGCAGGATGATTCTTTTCAACAGTAGGAGTTTGTATTATCATATTTGTAGACAAATTTGTGTCAAGATTTGTTTCATTGATTTCAGGTTCTTCAATGATCAAATCAGCTTCTGCATCATGAAACTCTGGTGCTTCATCATTGGTTTGTCCTGAAGTAGATGCACCATTGTTTCCCAGATTCAAACTTTGAAATAAGTCTTGAAATCTTACTGTTGTTGCAGCTTCTTCATCATTTGTTTTGTTTCCTTTGTCACTCCCATTATGAACATGATCATTTTGTACATAAGGACTATCTTGACTTGTCATTTCCTGATCTTGTTCAATGTCATTGTTTGAGGAGCTATTCACAAAAGTGTATTCCTTTTCTTTCCTAGCAACCTTTTTCCACAATTCTTCCAAGTCCAGTTCTTTCTTCTTATTTTCTTCAAGTACACTGGTCTTGTAGAATGTATCATCAAAGTCTTCAGAATAAATCTTGAATGACTTTATTAATTTTTCATGATCAAACAGCCATGTTGCACCACTGACTGTATTGAATTGATTCTCATTAAAAATAATGTCAGATGACTCTATCACACTCATATGATCTTTCACATAAACTCTGTATGCCTTTGAGTGAGTAGAATATCCAACAAAGAAACAGTCTAGTGACTTAGTTTGAAACTTGTTCAAATAGTCTCTAGTGTTCAATAAGAAACATTTGCAGCCAAAGGGCTTGAGAAACTTGATGTAAGGCTTTCTATTGTTGAAAATCTCATAAGGAGTTTTATCATGCCTTTTGTTCACAAGCACTCTGTTCTGAACATAACAAGCAGTGTTGATTGCTTCAGCCCAGAATGGGACAGGTAAGTTAGCATCAGCCAACATGGTTCTTGCAACTTCTATTAGTGTTCTGTTTCTCCTTTTTGCAACACCATTTTGTTCAGGAGTTCTTGGAGCTGAAAATTGTTGCATTATTCTTTTCAGAGCACAAAATTCTTTCATAACTCCATTCTTGAACTCAGTACCATTGTCACTTCTCATCATCTTCACTTTCTTATTCAATTTGTTTTCAATCATTGTAACACTTCCCTTAATCAACTCAGCAGTCTCATCTTTTGTACTTAGGAAATAAACCCAAGTATATCTTGAATAGTCATCAATGATCACCAGACAGTATCTCTTCTTTCCAATACTTGGCACACTCACAGGACCAAAAAGATCCATGTGAAGTAACTCAAGTGGTTGATCAATTGAGTTGATGAGCTTCGTATTATGAGTAGACTTGTTTTGTTTTCCCTCCTGACATGAGTCACAATGATCATCTAACTTAAATTCTCTTGAAGGTAAACCAATCACATGTTCACCCTTGACCAGTCTATTCATATTCTTCAAGTTCACATGACACAACTTCCTATGCCACAATTTAGATTCATTTTCACTGGCTTTGGAAACAAAACATGCACCACCTCTTGAAATAGCATCTTTCATATTCAACTCATACAAGTTTCCATTTCTTGGTGCCATCATCATAATCATTTCAGGTGGGATCACAAATTCAGGTTTTAAGATGAAACAATGAGAATCATCAAAACTGACTTTGTAACCCTTATCACACATTTGAGATATACTCAACAAATTGTATTGTAGTCCCTCAACATGAAAGACATTGTCAAAAGACACCTTCCCATTTGTCAATATCCCTTTACCTACAATCTTTCCACCATTTTCATCACTCCCAAAGGCAACTGGACCCTCATACTTCTCTACATATTTCACAAGTGACCTCTTGACAAGTCATGTGCCTAGAACAACCACTATCCATATACCATATATCATTCAATGGAGTGGCCTGTTCCTGCACAAAGAGAAATTTGATTAGTTCGGTGATGAGATGCAAGCTTCTTCAACTTGCAACTTATCAGTGTCAATTTCAGTGGCAGCTTGGGAAGTGAGTGTAGTAGGTTCAGGATCTTCATGAGTGATCTCCAAGTTGTCTGAATGGTAAGTTTCATAACCACAATCTCTTGGTGTCTTGACAAGTGAAGCTGAATTGTCAAGCTCAACTGAGGCAGTTCTCTTTTCTTGTAAGACATAGTCCTTAGTTTCTGAGAAGTCTTTTACATCAGTCACAGCTTCAACTTTAGCTTCAGTTCTAGGTTTCCATGTGAAACCTTGTGGTTCATATCCATGTTTTAACAAGAACTTTTCATCACCAGTGAGTACAGCTTGTTTCTTTCTTTGATATACAGTTTTTCTTCTTGATTTCTCACTGCCTGATGATTCTTGTGACTCATCAGACTTGACTGAATGAGTATTTTTGGTAAATTTCAATGACTGGTTCTCCATTATCACCTGCTTTTGCTTCTGAGGTGATTTACTTCTTCTTTCATTCTCAGTCATTTGCATCTTCTTTTTTGTCTTAGCCTTCACTTCAACTCTTATCTCTATGCTATTCACATTTCCCTTTCCCAAATACATGGCATACTTCTCTTTGTACAAAACAAAGTCTTGACCAAACTTTGTTCCATTTGGGACATGAAATGGCTGAAACTTGAGTCTCTCATTACATGAATCAGTATGGTGTCCATATTCATCACACTTTCTACACCACACCTTTCTTTTGGACATCTCATGTTCTTTTGGTCTCTTGAATCTTTCACTTGGTTTGGGCTCTCTTACACCAATTGTCTTTTTGTTTTTCAGATTGTCAAAATCAATTGAGAATGGAACAAACTCAGCCATTCTGATGTCACTTCTTTCCACATTCCCTTTAACAAAGACAACCTTTTTCAAGTTCAGTGGTTGATCATCTTCATTCTCTCTATATCTTGACTTCCTTCTTTCATATTCCTCAAAAGTTTCTACCTCACCCACATCAAAGTCTTCAACACTTGAAAAGATAGGATAAATAGGAGTAATATATTCTATTTCCATTTCTTCCTTATTTACCTTCTTTTTCTTGTTCTTTTCTAATTTTTCCAAAAACTTTTTGCTTGGAGGTTTGACAGCATTGTAACACACATTCTTCTTTTCACCAATGTCAAAAGAAACATGTTCTCTTTTCATATGCTCATTCATTCTTTTCATTTTTTGTGTAACTGGAGGATACTTTGGAAGTTGATCAACAGATTCAGGCTTTCTATATTTTCTTCCTTTTTCTGCAGCTTGAATTTCTTTTTCAGTAATTTGATCACTCAAATCACTCAGATCATCTTGATCCAACTCATCTGAATCAAAGTCATCTTCAGAGACTTGAACTCCAATTGACTTTTCCTCTTTCATTTCTTTCTTCATAACAAATTCACCATCTTCACTCACCTCAACATTCGTGTACAAATCTGCAACATCTTCTTTGTCTTGAAACACATCTTTGAATTGTTGTAGATAAGCACTTCTCTTTTCTTTGTCAACTTTTGGCATGAAGTTGTTGTTGAATGGTGGTGGAACAGTCTTGTACTTTTCATCTTCTTTTACTTTATTCAGAATTCCACAAATGTTTCCAGTTGAAACTAAGTTCTTTAGGAATTCATTTTCAATTTGCAGCTTTGTATTCAGCACCTTTTCATCAATCACCATCTTCTTCAACCCACTAATTTCTGTTGTGAATCTTGTCTGAGCTCTATAGCTATTCATACAATCCTCTTCCAAACTTTTCATTCTTTCCTCACTAACAATCTCACTTGCCTCATAAGCATTGATAATGCTTTGCTTCTTAAAACACTCACTTTCCAGATTACCAATCTTTCTTTTAATTCATTGACAAGTTTAGGTAAATCAGCATTAGGATCAGAATGTACCTTAGATGAAGATGCAGAGTCTATGGCCATGAATGCCACATTAGCTCTTCTGATATCATCTGTTATATCTTCCTCATGGTTACTCCAGTCAAAGCTTCCCTCATGCTGAGTAGTTACTGCCACATTGCCTTGATTTCTTGATTGATTTTGGTTTGCTGGAATGTTGCTAGTTGCAGGGTTTTGAATAGCTTGATTCTGATTGTTGTTCATTTGATATACTTGATTCTGATTCATACCCTGCTGGTTGTTCATCTGAGGCTGATAGTGGTTGTTGAAATTAGGATTGAAGTTGTTGTTTGGATGGAAGTTGTTGTTGTTGGGATTGAAGCCTTGGTTATTGTTGAAGTTCTGCTGGTTGTTGTTTCTATGCACATTCTGCTGGTATTGTAGTTGGTTTCTAGGCTGTTGGAACTGATTGACTTGAAAGTTCCTTGGCATATTGCACTCTCTTGCGAAGTGTCCAGGCTGTTGACAGTTGTAGCAGATAGCCTTGGACTTGTCAAATCCTATTCTCTCATTTGGACCAGAAACTAGTGATCTACCAGTTCTATTGTACAGTCTCTTGCTTCTTAATGTCAACATTGCAGATAGCTCTGATACCACTTGTCAGGTCGTTTCGGATCGGATATTAATCAATCATGTCATAACTCACACAAAATTAATCGTGTTGACAAGCGAGTTAATGACGGGTTACTATGTTTAGAAAGATGACCGGTTGTTAAAGGCGGAATCAATAACAAACATACGGTTGCAATGAATATTCAAAATACGAAGACACACGAAGGATTCACTCAAAAGATTTCCATTTATGTAACGTTAATCATACAAAAGGATAATCGATTAGGGTTTAGAAGGAATCCTAGGACAGCCGTCACACACAAAATATTCTCTTAATTAATGTGTCGGTCTTATCCGTATTGTGCTCTGTCTTTTTTCGCGGCGTGCCCTAATTATTCTATTTATAGGCCTGCCAACCAAAGACAGCTGTCATTTGAGATCCATGTCTTCAAGGTCATTAGCATCTATTTGTTCCAAATCATCCTGCACTACACTTGTGTGAATCAAGTTTTTGGCCACAAATGCATTGTAGGATTCAGTAAACATAGACATTAGGGCTTGTGCATCACTCCCTTGAACATGCCCTGCACCAGCACTTTGAGCACTTCCATTTCCCACAGAGGCCGAATCATCATCAATTAATTGAACATTAAACCTCTGTTGACCACCTTGACTGCTTGAACCACCTCCAATGAATGACCTAGCAGTCTCATTGTTGTGATCACTTGGTTCTTCAATGATGGGAATTTGTTGTTGATTCTTTGTTGTAAGATTCCCCATTGGAGCAATTAAAGCATTTGACACATTGAAACTTGGTTTATCTTCCTTGATCATTTCATTCTCAATCATTTCAAGTTCAGCAGCTTGAAGAAAACATACTACATCATCCAATTTCAATTCATTGAAATTTTGCTTTTGAAAGATGAATTTGAAAGCAGTATACCATTCTTTTGGCATTGAGTTGAGCAACTTTGTATTCAAATCAAAGTCAGTCATTACATAATCAGTTGTTCTCAACTCATTCACAATACTCAGAAAACGTTCTAGTATTGACTTCAACCTTTCACCATCTCTATACTTGAATCTTTCTAACTGTTGCTTCAGTCTTTGCTTCTTAATATTCTTCAATTCAGTGTTCCCTTCATACATCTCAAGTATTGCATCATACATTGCTTTAGCACTTTGATGATGTGCAATCTTTGTGAGGATTTCCCAAGACAGACCAAGTTTGAGCATAGCCAATGCTCTGTCATCAACTTTTCTCATTCTCTCTCTGACAGCAGCAATTGCATTTGCATTAGCACCTTCTTCAACAGCAGCTTGTGGACCATTCTTGATGGAATTCCACATATCCACATCATTATAACAAACAGCAGCCTCAAAAAGCACTTTCCACTTGGTAAAGTTCTCCTGACCATATAATCTAGGTATCTTATTAATAGACACCTCTTGTTCCTCATATCCAGACATTTTCTTAAAATAAAAGTTAAGTTCTTATCAAAAATAGATTAAAACCAATCAGATCTGAGAATAAATTCTTAGATCTGAGGTGTCTGATATGAATAGAACAAGATTCAACAATAAAAATCAAAGATTTAAGTGAAATAAAGAAAAGAAAACACTTAAAACTTGTAGATCTGGAAGGAAAATGAAGAACAGAGCTTCTGACGTCACAAATCAATCGAACAGTGCTCTGCTTACGTCATTCTTCTTCAAAACTTAATCAGCAACAATCTTTCTAAAAATAGCAGCAACAAGCTCTGATACCACTTGTCAGGTCGTTTCGGATCGGATATTAATCAATCATGTCATAACTCACACAAAATTAATCGTGTTGACAAGCGAGTTAATGACGGGTTACTATGTTTAGAATGATGACCGTTTGTTAAAGGCGGAATCAATAACAAACATACGGTTGCAATGAATATTCAAAATACAAAGATACACGAAGGATTCACTCAAAAGATTTCCATTTATATAACGTTAATCATACAAAAGGATAATCGATTAGGGTTTAGAAGGAATCCTAGGACAGCCGTCACACACAAAATATTCTCTTAATTAATGTGTCGGTCTTATCCGTATTGTGCTCTGTCTTTCTTCGCGGCGTGCCCTAATTATTCTATTTATAGGCCTGCCAACCTAAGACAGCTGTCATTCCTTCTAGAAACCCTATCCGATAGTACATATTCAATTTACATATTCAAAAATATACTAAGTGTAAAACAAGTCTTCCGGGTAGGCTTTTCATTAAACTTCAGTCTCCGAGTACGCAGTGTACTCGGCCTTCCTTCAGACTTGGTAAACACAGAAGTGTACTCGGAATCAGTTTCCGGGTAGACTTTACTTAAAGAATATTTTACCAAGTAAAATATTCACCGAGTAGACTTCAATCTTCTTGGACTTATCAAACTTTGCTCGACAAATCCTTACGAGCAACCTTGTTCTTCTATGATCCTGTTCGGCTCATTGTCAGTTGAACAACTTATTGATAAGGCGTACTCGAGAGTACATACCTTACTTGAGCATAACCTTACTCGATATAACTTAGATATATTCCATCAACTCATCAAGTATACTCGGACCATAATTATTAAAGAATACCTTGCCCGGTCTTCCAATTACTTGGCTTCTTGGACTTGGTTGACCAAACCTTACTCGGAAGAGTAAAGTACTTGGTCTTGAAGAACAACCCTGCTTGACAAGGTGAACCTTACTCGGATATGCCAAATTAGTGAACCTTACTCGGAAATCACTAAAAAGCATACCTTGCTCGGATATCCACTTAAGAAGACTATTTGAAGTAAACCTTGCCCGGAAGGTAAAATCTCGTACTCGGCTAAGTAAAGCTTACTCGAAGGTCCAAGGTGTGCTCGGATTCAATACTTAGCAGTTTCTGAGGAGGTTGAGAAGATTCCAATCTTCCATATTCTTCTTTTAGGTCAAATCTCCTCATTTGGGTCAAATTCTTGACCCAACACTATTTCTGTAATCATACAAGTTAAGAGTGACCATCTTTTCCAGTTGTTCTTCAGTAAATTCACGGAAGTCACTCCTAACAACAATCTCTCTCAATTGTCTACTCTCCATAATCACCTTCAAGGACTCAGTAACAGAATCAAAGTAGAGTTCTCTTGGTAGATCCACATCAGATTGTGGTCTTGTTCTTTGTTGTGCAGAACTACTTGATTCACCTCTTCCTCCTTGTGGTTGTCTTCTTGAAAATGGAGGCCTAAAAGGGATAGACTTCTTTGGTTTACTAGGCCCAAATTAAAATTTTTGATATAGATGGCCTCCACCATTTCGGTTGGAAAGTTAGCTAATTCAACAACATTCTGTCCTGCTAGTCTTTTAAGATCCAGCAGCATTCTTGCCATACCAGGAGTGTTTGCCAATCCAGCTGGCGCAAAGCTTCCATCCACAAAGCTTCTAGGGTCATCACTTTCCCTCAAAGCTCTCTCCCATTCAGCCTTTTGTATATAGAAAAGTTCTTTTAAATCTTGTTTCTTCAAGGCATTGAAATCTGCTTCACTCATTTCCCTTTAATCAATCATAACCCTTTTTAGAATATTTATCATTTCTTCATTTTCCCAAGGGACTATGGGTTCATCTTCTGGTTCAGGCTTTACTTCTTGTGCGGTAGGAGTTTCAACAGATCTGACTTGTTCCTTTAATTTCTCCCTCATGGTTTGAATTCTTCTCTTCTTTTCCTGAGGTTCATCAGTTGATTCAAACTCTTTGGTAGACTTTTCAGTTTGAGCCCTTTTCAGCTTTTCTTTTCTTTTCAACTTATTGTATTGGTCTACCACTGATTCTCTTGACAAGTTTTCAACAATTTCAGGCTTCAAACCTCTTTCCAGCAAATATCCACACATGCCTCCATACTTTTTCTTCAAAGTTTCCATCTTCTCAATTTTTTCATTTTCTCTAACACATTTCTCAATCATCTTTTCTCTCTCACAGTTATATAGATCTTGGAGTTGGTCAAAGTTAAAGTGAGATAGATTTTTCTCTGAATAGTTATGCCTTCTGAGGTATTCTCTAAACTTTTGACTCTCCCTGTTTTTCTCTTTTATCTTTTTCTTCAAGGCATCTCTCTCTTTATCAAGTCTCTTTTGCAACTGATCATCATCAAGATCAGCCAAAGATTCAAAAGTTATCCCATATCTTCTCAGCTTTACAACCAATGGATTATTCTTTCTAGCTTCTCTCATACTCAACTCAATGTTGGCTCTTTGCACATCTGTCATTTCAACTTGTGGAGATTCAACATTCAAAGCTTCTCCACCTTTTCCTTGATCATCATTGTTTTCATCAGAATCATCAGTTTCATCATCCTCTTCAGTTGATACATTGACTGCATCTATCTTTGGTTCATCTGAGGGTGGATGATCTGGATTCTGTTCAGAACTAACAGGCACATCAGGAACACCAGGAATCTGTTGTCCTGGTTGCAGTGTCTGCAGTGGAATTGCCCTGATTGGGCTATTATCACTATCACCTTCATCATCAAGAGTCTCAGCATAGCATTTGTTCTTTTCATCCCATCTCCCCTCTTTGTTTTCCTCACATCATTTCTTTTTCGTTCATCAGACTTCCTCTTTCTTGTATACACTTGTTCAAATCTTTTGGCTCTTTCAATCCCGATTCTGGTGATATTAGCCATCATTTCTTCAACTGATTCACCAGTTGGCCTTTCAGGTTCCCTTTCAGGTACCTTTTGAGGCATTTCTTCAGATTCACAAGCCTTTTCAGATTCCTTTTCAGGTTGGCTCTGTGATTGAAACATACTTATCACCATAGCCAATGAATTGTCAGCTTCCTCAGTTCTGTTCAACATAATTAGTGTTTCAATTGCTTCTTGATCAGCCACATCAAAAAATAATTTCTTTTGCAAGTTTGGCTTGTTTGATCAAGATTTCCTGTTCTGCCATTTCTTCAGGAGTCAGGGATTGAGCCAGTATCTCCCTATCCCTTGTTTCTCTCAGAATGTTTTCTTGTTCTCTTAAGGCATCTTCATTAGCAATAACATCATCTTTAAATAATACATCCTTTTCAGGATATGCCTTAACAGGCTCTTTTACACTGATTTTTGCTTTTCCTTTCTCAATCCTCCTCCTCACATCCTCTTCATCCTTAGATTGTTCATAGTCATCTATTTCCTTTTCAAGTGCTTCTAATTCAGGGTCATACTCTCCTCTCTTGGAGCTTTCTGGTTGTTCTTTAGTAGTAGGCTCCACAGTAGCAGTATTCCCTTCATTGGTCACTTCAGTCTCTTCACCAGTATGAAAGTCAATTAAGACATCAGTAGCTGTATCAGTAGCAGCTACATTTTCTTCAACATTTATCTTTTCAATCATATCTTCTGTCTCAACATTCTCTTCACTCCATACTACTCTCACAATCTCATCATTCACATCATACTCTTGTTCTGCAACATTAAACATATCTGCTTCATAATCAATTTCTTTAATTATCCTCTCCTCACTATCCTCATCCTCACTATCATACATATTCAAAATCAATTTCAAACTGTCTGCAGTCTCTACAACTGTTACAGTTTCAGTTTCAACATTTGCACCAGAGACAGTTGGCATACTTTCAATCTCCCCCTGTTTTGGGGCAGCTGAGGTCTTCTCAACCTCCTGCTCCAGGGATTTGATTCTCATTTCAACTTGTACCAACTTCTCTAATCTGTCATCTCCTCATTCCTTCTCTTCAGTTCAGCATTTTCTTTTAACAAGGCCAACAGGTCAGTGTCAGTGGGTGGTGTTGTAGGTGGTGATGCAGTGAATTGTTCATATTCAGGCTGTTCTTGGTTTGTGGTATGGGTTTGAAACATGGATAGTGGTGGTGATTGTGTATAGGGTGGGCTTGGAATAAAAGGATTAGAATGACTTGGGCTAAATGTTGGTGGTGTTTGTAGTGGTGATGGTATAATGGGTTGGTCAAATGTGGTGGTGACTATGGGGGTGTTGGAATAGGTTGTTCTGTTTGCTCAAGTTGCTCCCCCTGATCAGGTGCAACTATATCCATAGCTACTACAGCTCCTCCTTCATCTCCATTATCATCTTCATCATCAGAACCATCATCATCACTCTCAACATCTTCTCCTCCTTCCTCCTCTGAGCTTAACTCAGGCACCGGCATCACATTCTTTTCATGGTCCAACAACCATGGCAATATCTCAAATGGAACTTCAGAATTGAATCTATTGGCCACACCCGGATTCTTAATTCTCTTGTATGTGTCAGGGTTCTGCAGTAGGTGTGTAATTCCCATAGTTGGTAAATCTTGTAATTCTCTGTTAAAGATTATCTGCAAGAACCTTGGATATTGTAAGAACCTATCCTTCTCTGCCTTCTTCAGGTTTGAAACTAATCCCTCAAAGATCATCTTTGAGAAATTAAATGGCAAATCATAAATGATTCCAACAGTGGCATTTGCTATATCACGACTCATCAAAGTCCATGATCCTTTCCTTGGAGCAAACCCCTGTATCACATGGTGTAACAATTCCGACGAAACCAGGGATACCCTAACCGGTAGACGGTAGTTACGATATATTTAATGTCGGATACATGAATTACCATAGTAATTATACGAGAATACATGGTTCACTGGATTGATTGTACGTGAATATATAATTCATCGTATTGAATATGCGATTAATCGATCGATAGTTATTGAAACCCGAACGAATCTAGGGTTCAATTATAGACGAGATATATGATATTTAGTGATGTTTACGAAGTATTAAAGCTTCGGGATAAGTGAATTAAGCACAGAAAAAGAATTTTCGATTTAATGGTACGTCGGTACGTTAAACGAAACCTTTAATACCAAACCGAGCAAGAGACGATCAATCAAGCCGAAAAAGATGCGCAATTATTAATAATATGATGTTTTAAGTTAATAAATGTCATGGTTTAAGTTTTTTTAAAGTTTTTAAATCGGTTTTATATAAATTTCATTTTTAAGCCGAAAACGACCGTTTTAGCCTCGTTTTAAGCCGAGTTAGACATTTAACCGAAAAACGAACTGAGCCAGATTATCCAAAACATTATCCGGATTTCGAGAATCCAAACATGTGGCTAGGAATGGAGAGGTGGGTCCCACCCCACCCCCCTCATATGCCGATCGGAAATAAGGATAACCCCAAGCCCTTTATTGTTTTTTTAAAACAAACATCCCATCTCCATCTTCAATTCTCTTCACATTTCATCTAAAAACCCGAGTTTTTAGCAAGAAAACCGAGGTAAAAGTCGAGTTATTTACGTTTTCATCTTCGTTTTCTTGAGTTTATTTGCAAGAAAATGAGGTTTCAAAGATGAAAACCGATTCTTGCGTGATCAAGTGATGTATACGGGTTATACAAGGGATCTTGGTCCAAGAAAGGAGTTAAACGAACCAAAAACGAATTTTTACGGTTTAAACTTTAGTTTTGAAACAATAACCGAAACTATAGTGTAAGAGGCTTGATTGTGAGTGTAACTTGCTTGGTATTGTGGTATGTTAGTTGTAGGTTCTGTATTTAGTGGTAAATAAGGCGAAAAGACGAGTTTGTAGCTTGTAGTGGCGGAAAACGAAAGGTATATTCGGTTTATGTTGGGTTATGAGTTTTTGGACAGATTATTGACGGTTTAGAGTTAGGTAATGAAATTCGACAGAGGTGTTAAACACATGAAAATAAGAGTTCTGTGAAATTTTGGTAATTTTTGGACAAAGGATGAGTATTTTGTGAATTTAATGCTCGGTTTTGGCCAAAAATGGTGAAAAACAGTTAAATATCATGAAAAACTCTGGAAAATTCCAGATAATCTTTTTATAACATGTAAAAGTCACACACAAAATTTTAGGTCAGTTGGAGAAGCCTAAGGAGTCTTTTCGGTTAAACGAGTTCTAGGGTTTTCTAGCTCGGTTTTAGTGAAAATGGCATGTAAAAAGAGATTTTGATTTTGGAAAAATTACAGGGGACTATGGGGATGGCAGGGGTAATCCAGGAAAAATTTGGGATTTTTCTAAGGTCATTTGGTATTTACGTCATATTTAGTGTTTAAATGGTGTTTAAAAATAGATAAATAAATTTTAAATATAAAAATTAATTTTGGAAATATTTTTATAAAATTCCCCACTGTCAAAAAGTGATTTTTGCAAAATTTCAAGATTCGAGATTAAACGGATAATTATTTGTGCAAAAACAAACTTTTAAAGTTTAAAACGCGTAAACCGGTAAAGTTCGCCTTAACGAGCTGACCGGTGTATAAAAACCCTAAAAATAAACTATTTTCATATAACTGAGTTAAACAAGTAAAAATAAATCATCCGAGAATAATTCGGATGATTTGGGTAATTTTATCCGATAAAACAGTTTCCGGTGCACTAAAGACGGAAACGGGTCCCGCGGCCAATCGGGGCGTCTAAACCGAGCTCTAATTTCACAAATTTAATTAAATTATCAGTCAATGACTATTTTCGGGTCGTGTGTGACCAAACTCATTTTTGAATTGTAAAAACGGATAACCATGCTAGGCACGCAAAACGGGGAAAAACAAACTAATAGTAAGTTTGACTACTGAACTCTAAACGATATCACAATCTGAGTCCGGAGAAGTGTTTCTGGGTTAACATTGCCCCCGGAACGGGTACAGTGCTGGGTTAACAGTGTCCCCAGATGTACCGGTTAAAACGGTTAAAGATTATATAAACTATAATTGTATAATAACGATCATAGGGATCATATTACAGAGTGGACGTGTTAACTAATAATGACTGTTGTTACCTGCTTGCATGTGCTAATGTGAGTTTCACGAGCCCCTTTTTCTGAATTGTTTTTAAATATTTTCCCGGGGCGGAAGCATGTTATTCCTGAAATGTTTAAGTACATACTGAACGCATGGAATTGCGTGGATTTATATATATTTTATTGTACGGGAATCGTACGGAAATGTACTAAGATGGTAATTGTCTGCGTTGCTAACATTCTAAGGCCCCGGAACACGAGTGATTAACTGAAAGCCGGTAGAGTGTGGATAGTACTATTGGTCTGACAAACCCAACTGGTCCGGCATGGATTTGCTGATGTTTCCCAGCCAGTTGCACATGTCTATTTTGTTGTTATATATATTTTTGCTATGTAATGTTAGGCATAGCGGTTTGGGGCAGGTACGTGGGCGGAGTATGCCACGGGGTTGTATGTGGATAGTCAGAGGTTTCACTTGTGGGCTCAGCATAATTACATCGATAATATTATATTATGATATGGATTTATCATGGTTTATTCAAATTGTGAAACTCACCAACTATTCGTAGTTGACCTGTTTTCTCACATGCTTTTCAGGTACAATTAAGATGAAGTGATTGCTTACGTGCTAAGTGCTTGATGTGTGTAAGATTTGCGTACGGGATGTTAGGATACATTATAATAAATAGAATTATGTATTGTATTGTATGATGTGTGTATCACCTAGATGGTAATGAAATATGAGATAATGTAATTTGAAGTATATTAATGTATTCAGTTTTCTTTATAAACAATGTGGTTGATATCAGAGGTGTCTGTTGCATCCCGTTTACGTTTCCGCTGCGGTTACGGGGTGTTACAGAAGTTGGTATCAGAGCCATTGGTTATAAAGATTTAGGATGTCTTTAAAAGATACCTAAAATATAACCAGTAGCTCAAGTATTATAGGACCTGAATATCAACTAATAATATATAGTGACGGGATCTGGATGAACTTGGATGGACAAGTGAGTTATTATGGTCCGGAACATAATAACAGACTTGTCCGCACGAGGGAATTCAGGGGAAGTCACTGGGTACATTAATAGGTAAAAATGGCAACATATGTGTAAAGTATATAATATTATTTATACGTACTAATGTGTGTGTATATATATGTACATATCGTGTGGGTACATGTATTGAGAAATAGGACCCGGATAAGGAACCGGGGGGATGAAATAATAAGATTACCGAGGATGCTGAAATTTCTAGAGCATCGGTTGATGATAAGTCTGACTTATCGGGCCATAGTTTTGATAATACCAAATTAGATCTCCCGTTTGACATTAACCAGAAATATCTAGTAACAGTCACTCCCAACCAAAATTGATGAATCCCTTACCCTACCAACACCGGTACCGTATATTCTAATAACCCCCTATGTTCACCCGAACCGCCGACCCTCACGTACGGACGGACCTGTACCTGAACCCATTCTTATTCCATTAAGGTAAAAATAAAATAATAATAATAATAATAAATTTGATAATAAATGAGCAGATAAAAATAATATATAGAAATATATATGTATTTCTCACTCTCAAACATATGAGTCATACCACCTCCAGATCGATAATCACCGATTTTAGCAAACCTAGAACGCCTGAGGACATTGACTGAGCAAGTGATAGAGTTTCCCATAATAGTAATTGATAATATTTGAAGGCAACATGGGTTGCGCGATTACCTTGAACCTTGCAACTCCCTTTGTTAACCTTACATCCGTTAGATGCCTATACCCATGTATACTCGAATAGAATGATTACCCATACACAAAGAGGTGTTGGAATCATTATAGCATAGTTGGTTGTTCGTTCGTAGGTGGTTTACCGTGTATGCCGGAGATACAAATAGACACGGATATTATAACTCCGTGGTACGTAATCGTTTGGTGCTCACAGTGAGCATGTATCGGTTATGCTGTCATGCAGAAGGATATTGAAATCAAGTATATTAAACATTAATCTTTGTTGAGAAAGATCTATATGTCAGTTGGTGACAAGAATTATGAAACATATTTAAACGTTAACCGACGTCAGGTTAAGTCCATATGCTATTATATTTGTGGGACATATATACTAGATACTGGTATGTGTGATAATATTTGGTGTGTATGTGTACCTGCTGTTATGATTGAGCTGGTAATGAGTTATACGGTGAGATTAGTATTGATTACTGCGTACGGGATGGGTACGGCAGAATGACATAAAAAGAGTAACTCCAATGATGGAGATTGATATGATTCAGTTGATTGCTCAAAGATAGCAGATGATGATACCGAATGTCGTATCACAGATCACTGCTTGTGTTGATGCAAATGTGATCGCAGAATTTGTAACGATTCCGGCAGAATCAGGTATACCCTAACCGGTATATACTATTTATGTGCTATTTAATAATGAATATGTGAATTATAATGTTGTAGGTTCCCTGGACGGATCAACACGAGATATCTCGATCTACGTAGGTACGGAATCCCTGCGTAGGTCGTTACGAGCGTAGAAGACACGAGTAGATCAAACACGATACGATAAACAAACACGTTATATTATAACCAAAACACGTGATACGATATCACTATTACAGACCCGAATTCTCTGGTTCAACTATGGTTCAACTAACAACTGTTTCAACAACTCTACTCAAACAAAACCGTAACCTATTTAAATACACGACAACTTCGCCTGGCATGTTCAGGCGAAGTTGTCCATAACTTCGCTTGACTAACAAGTTCGCCTAAACAGCGAACTTGTCAGTAACTTCGCTTAAGACATATAAAACATAATTAATCATTACAGACACTAGACTATGAACTACTGACATTATGCACCAACAGACTCCCCCTTGGCAGTAGCTTCATGTCTTGATCTTCAAGCACGTGTCTTGTAATCTTCAATCTCTTGGTCTTCATGCATGTACTCCTTCTCTCACGCATACCGTGACTACTCGCTGATATTTCCTCGCTTCGTCTTTCAAAGCAGGAATATAAAATATCTTCTTTTCATTTAACACCTGCAGATCAGCTTTCGATAAGTTAACAAGATGCATCGGATCATACACTCTTAGCACTTCTTGTTCATCTTCGTCTTCCATCACGGCTTTAGCAGTCTGGCAATCAACATACCACCATTTAAGATCTTTCAACACATCTTGAGGCATAGTCTTCATTGGAACCTCTTTCATGCATCGAATCGGTTTGTACTTCATTACCATCCATGGCTTGCCATCTGCTCTCATTCCTCTTTCCTTATCTTCCACTAGCTTTCCCTTATGTGGCTTTAATAACTCAAACTTCTTTTCTTTAATACTTTCTTTCCACACGATCTTCCCAATAACTCGGGCCATGTTGTCGTCGCTTCTATTAATCAACCCCAATCTAGCCAAATCCTTCACCTCACATTCAGGCAATGTATTGAGAGATCTCAACGTCCTCTTAAAGTATTGGATCCCATCATATCCTTTCACCACGAACACTTTTAACTGTTCATCATATAGCCAACAGATAATTCCTTTCTTTGATTCAGCATAGCCTTTGATATTATAACTTTTCTTGAACATGGTTGGAACAGCAGGCTTCTTAGTTTTGATAAACTAATGAGCATAGCCTTCCTTCCATCTAGGCTGCTCCTCCCATTCTGTATCATCACCTGCTGTATCTTGACATACATCTGACTTTTCAACTTCAGGGATCTCGTGTTCAACATTCTCCTCAAATATTTCACCCTCTTCAACATCATCTTCAATCACTATTTCAGCACCAATCTTTTCAATCTCTTCGACTGGTAGAACATCATCTTCACTCATAAACTCATCATCCAACATATCATCATCCAATTCCTTCAAGGCATCGATCACATCATCTCCCATCTCCTCGTCATCTACCATCACCACCTCATCACCACCAGAACCGCCAGCTGCACCTGCAGACTCCCCCTGAGCTGTGGATGTCCCAAGAGCTTGAGTAGTTCTTGGCAACTCACCACCTGCACCTTTCGATGCATTGGGATCATCGTCTCTGTCATTCCTCTTCTTTGTCCTGAGCTCGTCGCCTTTACAGCTCGTCTCCCCCTGAGATGCCAAGAACTCCTTCAGAGCATCTATAATTTTTCCATGTTCAACCAGGAGGGACGACTGTAGTTGATTTTCTGCTACTAGGCGCTGAATAGCCTGGGTCTGGATAAGATTCACCCTTGACTGCCTGCCACGACCCGTTCCAGTGCGGCTATTCTTTCCGAGTCTAATAGAGTTGCATCGAAATCGAACCTCATATGCGATAAATCGTGAGTGTACTGAGGAGGGATTTCCGTTGAAACCGGGACATCAGAAGCAGCTGTGGACGTAACCGCAGGTGGTATCGTAACCGACAACTGTAACGCCCTGGAATTTGACTGGTAGACAAAAATCAAGGAATCATCGGAAACTATACACTTTGGGGTTCTGGACGATAAGTTCGGAACCCATATCATTGGAGAAATCTGCTTTTATCATTTGAAATGTTTATTTTATAAAACGACATTTACGCCTGGAAAATATTAATTTTTATGCTTTTGAAAAATAAAATGTTCTTATTTAAAAAAAAAAAAAAAAAAAAAAAAAAAAAAAAAAAAGATTTTAAATAATTATTCGGAAAATGGTTTATAAAAGTTTTGCTGAAAAAGTTTTAGTTTGTTTAAAAACTTATGAACTCGACTAGTCTTGACCCGTCGGTAGCCTAAACCCGAACCCGAGTCACCCGAGTATTTAAGCGGAAAATCAAGTATTCTTACACCATCTCTTTCATTTCCACCAACACTTCCCACCCAAACACTCCCACTTCTAGAGAGAGAGTAGTGAGAGAAAGTCATCCAATCTAAGATTCGAGTCCACCAATCTGTTTATCGTTGTTGTCGGTAAGATCTTCTTGAAAATCATACGTTTTTACAACCAAAACCCGCCCCGAATCGAGCAAAAACTCCGACTTTTGTGTCAAGTGTGTTCTTGGTCAAAAACCGTCATTTTTGGTGTCAAAATGCAAGCTTTTGTGTTTAAAAGTACTAGGAATCGATACCCCTTTCAATCCCGAGCATTTCCATGTCAAAAACTTCGATTTTGGGTCAAAAAATCTGGAAAATCTGGAAAACCCGTGGGTATCTCCGTCGCCCAGCTTTCAGTCGATCGAATCAGTTCATTCGATCGAATGTGTCGATCGAACCAGTCCAGTCGACCGAATAGGAAAGCAACCGAATGGTCTCCAACTCATTCGACCGAATGAGCTTCGTATTCGATCGAACGTCTGTCTATTCGATCGAATGTGTTTCTATTCGATCGAATGTGTGTCTATTCGATCGAATGTGTTCCTATTCGATCGAATGTGTGTCTATTCGATCGAATGTGTTCCTATTCGATCGAATCAGGTCAGAACCAAGCTGCTTCGTCTTTAAAACCTAGTTTTTGCTCGAGATCGTGTAAGGCTTACACTCTTAGACTTAAACTGCGTTGTTAACTTATTATGTCCTTGTCTAGACTTAGAGGATCGACGTTTGACAGCACCCGACCGCCCTAGCAACCACACCTAGTCAACAAGGTGAGTTCATAGCCCCCATTTTTCTTTTAAAGCCTTTCAAATCATTGGGGGTGAAAACATGGTAAATGTACACGTTTTGACAAAACACATTTATTCAAACATTACTTATCATAAACACTTGACAAATCTTTTGCAAACAATGAACATTGGGAAAACAAGTAATCATGGCAGGTTACGCGTACCTTAACTTTCTCGGAAGTTGTGTATGCATAATCAAATATTCAGGAGTAAATATGGGAATCACTCAGCGTTTAGGGAACATTGGACGTTTGGAAATCAAAGTCATGTACCCGTTATACTTTATCATGAAAACACATTATTCATTGGTCAGTCTTGTGATCGTGTGAACAGTGGCAATATAGGTCACAATAGTGCATAGGTTTGATCTCCAAGTGGTCGATTGGTAGACAGGCCGTCACTAGATGTGGGATTCTAAAGTGATCGATTTAGAATACACGTGACCTATGGGGTTCTTAAGTGTTCGATTAAGAATCCGAAGGATCTCTTAAGTGTTCGATTAAGGATCCGAAGGATCTCCTAAGTGATCGATTAGGAATCCAAGAGATACTAAAGTACGCTTTAGAATTCTCTCATGGTACCCAAAGTGATCGATTTGGGTTACCATCAAGGAAATCAAGTAGCATAGTGTGGTCTTGTGTGGGGTCGATGTCAGGTCTTGTGTGATCATTATGCATCATTATCATTTTTCATCATGGCATGGTTACATATGATTCTTGGGTATCTTATACATATATCCTTGATACCGTTCCTCCTGCATGCATGGAAACAATAATTGGAATCTTTATCCGAAACTCTTGCAGATTCAGTTGAGATGATAAGCATACCAAGCATAGTAGGATAAGTTGTAGGAGTGGTGGGTTAGCCGATGGTACACCCTATATATAAACCCCTACAACTTAGCCTAGTATGCTTGTGTAGGGCTTATCACTACAGTATTAGTTAACCTATGAATTCACTCATCTACTTTTTGTAGTTGACGTTTTATTACATGTTTTCAGGAAATGAAGCAGGAAGTAGCTAATAGCTGATAGAGGCCTTAGAGAGATGAAGGCTAGGCTAGGAGTTGTTTGGAAACTTGATATTTTGTATTAAAACAATTTGTTTCATGTTACCTGGATGATGTAATATTTGACAGTTTGGTTATGTTTATGCATTTAGACTTTTATACTATTGTGCTCAATCAATCACGACCTAGTCGCCACGCCTCGGTTTTCCGCCATTACGACCGGGGTGTGACAGATTGGTATCAGAGCCAATGGTTATAGGGAATTAGGAAACCGACCTAGACTATAACCTAGGACCCTTAACTCTAGATAATTCATGCATCACTATCACACGCCCACACTTATGTGCTTGCTATGTGCTTATGTGCTGCATCTTTAATTGTGTCTATCGTAGCGATGTATTCTTTGGCTATTCCTTATCCTGTTATTCTTATTCCCGGTATCATTCTTGCGCGTTCTTTTTCTTTTTCAGAATGCCTCCTCGTCGCTCGTCCGTTAATGCTGACCCTGCTGACCTCGCTGCCATCATAGCGCAGCAAATTGCAGCAGTTCTTCCGGGTCTGGTTAACAACCTAAGGCAAGAAGGAACCTCGGGCGCGCCACAAGCCCCAGAACCGAATCCTACTCTTCAGGCCGACAGGCTCTATAAGGCTTTTACTAACACTGGGCCTACGAGCTTTAATGGATCCGAGGGAGCTGCTGGTCTTCTCCAGTGGTTCGAGAAAGTCGAAGCTTCATTCAACATGTGCTCTTGCCCGGATGAACTCAGGGTCAAATTCGCGGCGAGTATGTTCCACAAACGGGCTCTCACGTGGTGGAATATCGAGATCAGAACCAGGGGGCGAGACGCGGTCTTAGCCTTGCCCTGGGCCGAGTTTGTTGAGCTAGTCACGCAGGAGTTCGTTCCGAGAACCGAACTCCAGAAATTGGAGGCTGAGTTTAGGGCGCACACGATGAAGGGCGCCGATCACATGAAGTACACGGAGAGATTTCATGAACTCTCCCTATTGGTGCCCCACATGGTTACCCCAGCTTCTCGCGCTGTCGAGCAATACATCAGCGGTCTTCCGGACTCTATGAGGGGCATTGCGGTTGCAGTTGACCCCACTACACTTAAGGCAGTGATCGATCTCACTGCCCGTTTGACCAGGGAACAGCTCAGGTCCGGTGTTTTGCATCAGGATAAGGGCAAATCTTCCGATGGGAAAGCGAAAAAGGGGAACAATAGGAAGCGGAAAGCGACCTACTTAACTGCGATCACTGGTGCTACGCCTATCAACTCCATGGCCCCCGTTTCAGCCGCAACAGTCCAGGGAAGACCGAGAAAGGAATATACTGGGCCGCATCCCAAGTGCAACTTATGTTCTTATCATCACCCAACAAGTGAGTTGTGCCGCAAGTGCACAAATTGTGGACGATTCGGACACCTGGTGGAGCGCTGCAGGAGTCCTGGCAACCAATTGGCTGTGGGGAATGCTAACCCTCAGCCTAACCCTGCTCGAGGCTGCTTCGAGTGTGGCGCGATGGACCATTACAGAAATCGATGCCCTCGCGTCACCAACGTTCCTCCGGCTCGCGGGAGGGCCTTCACCATTGGAGCTGCCGAAGCACGCCAAAACCCCGATGTTATTACTGGTACGTTTACTCTTAACAACAATTGGGTGTCTGTCCTATTTGATACAGGAGCTGATAGGAGTTTTGTCTCTTGCGAATTGGTTCCTTTGCTGAAATTAAAAATTTCCGAGTTGGAACCTGCCTTGGTTGTTGAACTTGCTAGTGGAGAGTCCACACAAGTGAGGTCTGTCATTCGATATTGCACCCTTACTCTTGTCACCACATCGTTCAGTATTGACCTTATACCTTTTCGTCTTGGAAGCTTCGATCTAGTTGTGGGAATGGACTGGCTGTCTAGCAATCGCGCGGAAGTAATCTGCGCCGAGAAACTTATTCGTATCCCTCTGTCTTCTGGTGAAATTCTAACCATTCAAGGGGATAGGTCGGGTGGATGCCTAAGAATCGTTTCTTGCTTAAAAGCCAGTCGGTACCTTCAAAAGAAGTATCCCGCATTTCTAGCCCGTGTTACTCTCAAGGAATCCAAAGTCAAGAGACTGCAGGACTTCCCTGTCGTGCGTGAATTTTCTGATGTTTTTCCCGATGAGCTGCCTGGACTTCCTCCTAGCAGGCAGGTGGAATTTCGTATCGATCTTATTCCTGGTGCTCTCCCTGTTGCTAAGTCTCCTTATCGTCTAGCTCCGCTGGAACTTCAAGAATTATCGAATCAGCTTCAAGAACTTCTTGGCAAGGGATTCATTCGCCCTAGCTCGTCTCCATGGGGAGCCCCAGTACTCTTCGTCAAAAAGAAGGATGGGACTTTCCGTATGTGCATTGACTATCGGGAGCTTAATAAACTGACCATCAAAAACCGGTACCCGTTACCGAGAATTGATGATCTCTTTGATCAGCTTCAGGGTGCTACGTTTTTCTCTAAGATCGATCTGCGTTCTGGTTACCATCAATTGCGTGTTCTGGAAGAGGATATCCCGAAAACTGCGTTCCGAACTCGTTACGGTCATTACGAGTTCATGGTTATGCCTTTTGGAATGACCAATGCCCCCGCCATTTTCATGGATCTGATGAATCGCGTTTGCCGTCCATATCTCGACCAGTTTGTCATTGTTTTCATAGACGATATTCTCATTTATTCTCGTTCGAGGACCGATCATGAGCTTCATCTCAGGCTTATTTTGGAGCTTCTCAGGAAGGAACAACTATATGCCAAGTTCTCCAAGTGCGAATTTTGGCTAAAGGAAGTTCAATTCTTGGGACATGTTATCAATGTCGACGGCATACACGTCGACCCTGCCAAGGTAGAAGCCATCAGAAATTGGGTAGCGCCTAAAACACCTACCGAAATCCGTTCATTTCTTGGATTGGCTGGTTACTACCGCCGATTTATCTCAAACTTCTCCAGGATTGCCTTGCCTTTGACCACTCTGACTCAGAAGGGAGAACCCTTCGTGTGGGGACGAGATCAAGAGGAAGCCTTCCAAACTCTGAAGAATAAACTTTGCCGTGCACCGATTCTATCGCTTCCGGAAGGTGACGATGACTTTACCGTTTATTGCGATGCTTCAAATCAAGGCCTCGGTTGCGTTTTAATGCAACGAGGGAAGGTCATCGCTTACGCTTCTCGACAACTCAAGGTGCACGAAAAGAACTACGCCACGCATGACCTCGAGTTGGGTGCTGTGGTGTTTGCCTTAAAAATCTGGAGACACTACCTGTACGGCACGAAGTGTGTCATCTATACCGACCACAAGAGCTTGCAGCACATCCTCCATCAGAAAGAGTTGAACATGAGGCAGCGACGCTGGGTCGAACTTCTCAGCGATTACGATTGTGAAATCCGCTACCACCCGGGAAAGGCTAATGTGGTGGCTGACGCATTGAGTCGTAAAGAAAGGACCCAGCTGCACTCTATTAGAATTCAATCCAATCTTCCCTCCTTAATTCGCGAAGCTCAGAATCAGGCACTTGTGAATGGAGATCTCAAGGGCGTTTTGTCGTGTGGAGCCGAACAGAAATTCGAAACCAAGTTGGACGGCATCCTCTATTTTCTTGATCGAGCATGGATCCCAAACTCTGAGCCTCTTCGAACGCTTATTCTAAGTGAAGCCCACAAGTCCAGATACTCGATTCATCCCGGCAGCAGCAAAATGTATCAAGATCTTAAACCTCATTATTGGTGGCCCGGGATGAAGAAAGACATCGCTTTATACGTGATGAGATGTTTGACTTGTTCGCGAGTCAAGACAGAGCATCGAAGGCCGTCTGGGCTGCTTCAGCAACCTATTATTCCTCAGTGGAAGTGGGAAGAGTTAGCTATGGATTTCATCACCAAGCTACCGCGGACGCCTAGCGGTCATGACTCAATTTGGGTTATTGTGGACATTCTAACTAAATCCGCTCACTTTATCCCGGTTCGTGAGGACTACACTACGGAAAAGTTGGCGCGGATATACATTCGTGAGATCGTTTCCCGTCATGGTGTGCCTAAGGGCATTACGTCTGATCGCGACAGCAGTTTTTCTTCCAGGTTCTGGAAATCTTTGCAAAAGGCCTTTGGGACAAGTGTGAAGCTTAGCTCTTCCTATCATCCAGAAACTGATGGGCAGAGCGAGAGGACCATACAAACCCTAGAGGACATGTTGAGAGCTTGTATCCTTGAATTCGGTAATAGTTGGGAAGCTCATCTGCCGCTGGCAGAATTTTCTTACAACAATAGTTACCACTCTTCTATTAAATGCGCGCCGTTTGAAGCTCTTTACGGTCGCAAGTGTCGCTCACCCTTGTGTTGGTCCGAGACCGGGGATTCACAGATCATCGGCCCGGAACTAATACAGGAAACAACCGATCAAATCGCTATCATTCAACAGCGACTCAAAGACGCCCGTTGTCGGCATAAGTACTACGCAGACAAACGACGCAAGCCACTCGAGTTTCAAGTTGGTGACCGTGTTCTGCTGAAAGTTTCCCCCTGGAAGGGCGTAGTCCGTTTCGGGAAGAAGGGAAAGTTCGCTCCTAGGTATGTTGGACCATTCAAAATCCTTGAAAGGATCGGACCAGTTGCCTATCGTCTTGAGCTGCCGCCGGAACTCGGTAGAGTTCACAATGTTTTTCATGTTTCGCAGTTAAAGAAGTGTCTTGTTGACGAGGCCCTTCTCATTCCCGTCGACGAGGTTCGAATTAACGACAATCTGCTTTTTGTTGAAGAACCCGTCGAAATCTTGGATCGCGAGGTCAAGAAGACCAAGCGTAGCCGCATACCGCTTGTGAATGTTCGATGGAATAACAAACGCGGACCCGAGTTTACATGGGAACGCGAAGATCAAATGAAGGAGAAATACCCTCATCTGTTCTCTTAGTCTCTATTCTTGTAATCTATTGTCTAGAAGTCAATATAACATTTGCAGCATGTATCAAATAATTGTGTTATTCAATGAATATCGTGTTGCCTTATTATGCTTATAAGTATTCTTTTATTTGCATCCACAAATTTGGCTACTCAGGGCTCATGCTGGGAGCACAAGTCATATCTACTCAATCATATGAATTTTGGGGAAATTTATACATTATTTAAGCCAAAAATTTGTCATTCATTCTTGCATTCATGGAGCATGGTTGTGTGTATGTGTGTGGTGTCGTGTCAAATTTTCTAGCCGCACACAATAGAGCTTATACATTGATACAAGGTGAGCTCGTAATTATAGTCCGGAATATAATTACATCAAGGTCACAGGTGTATACGTGTATAAGCAATATGCTATTGTGTAACTAGAAGTCGTGAACTCAAGGTTCGTGTAGAGAAATATTCGACAAAGGTTGAAGAAGTGGTGGGTTAGCCGCTGGTACACCCTATATATAAACCTCTTCGGCACGAGTTGAATATGTCTGAAGCGAAACCTGGAATTAGGGACTTATAGTTAGCGTGGCAGCTGTGAGACATTGAATTCAAGAATTACCGAGGGTAATATTCGCGGAAGATTGAAGGAGTGGTGGGTTAGCCGCTGGTACACCCTATATATAAACCCCTTCAATCCGAAATGAATATGTCTGATGTAAAGCTTGAGGATGATGCCTCGTAGTGGAAAATAGTGTGTCGTCCTGTGTGTCATTGATCTAATAGGAGTCGAAGGAAACACCCAAGTAAGGTTGAAGGAGTGGTGGGTTAGCCGCTGGTACACCCTATATATAAGCCCCTTCGGCTTGATTTGGGTGGTGCCTGAGACGAATATTAGAAGTGGTGGCGCATAGTGGTCATCATGGGATCATGTAATCTTAATCATCGATGCATCAAGTATACTAAAAAGCTAAATTTCGGGACGAAATTCCCCTAAGTTGGGGAGGATGTAACGCCCTGGAATTTGACTGGTAGACAAAAATCAAGGAATCATCGGAAACTATACACTTTGGGGTTCTGGACGATAAGTTCGGAACCCATATCATTGGAGAAATCTGCTTTTATCATTTGAAATGTTTATTTTATAAAACGACATTTACGCCTGGAAAATATTAATTTTTATGCTTTTGAAAAATAAAATGTTCTTATTTAAAAAAAAAAAAAAAAAAAAAAAAAAAAAAAAAAGATTTTAAATAATTATTCGGAAAATGGTTTATAAAAGTTTTGCTGAAAAAGTTTTAGTTTGTTTAAAAACTTATGAACTCGACTAGTCTTGACCCGTCGGTAGCCTAAACCCGAACCCGAGTCACCCGAGTATTTAAGCGGAAAATCAAGTATTCTTACACCATCTCTTTCATTTCCACCAACACTTCCCACCCAAACACTCCCACTTCTAGAGAGAGAGTAGTGAGAGAAAGTCATCCAATCTAAGATTCGAGTCCACCAATCTGTTTATCGTTGTTGTCGGTAAGATCTTCTTGAAAATCATACGTTTTTACAACCAAAACCCGCCCCGAATCGAGCAAAAACTCCGACTTTTGTGTCAAGTGTGTTCTTGGTCAAAAACCGTCATTTTTGGTGTCAAAATGCAAGCTTTTGTGTTTAAAAGTACTAGGAATCGATACCCCTTTCAATCCCGAGCATTTCCATGTCAAAAACTTCGATTTTGGGTCAAAAAATCTGGAAAATCTGGAAAACCCGTGGGTATCTCCGTCGCCCAGCTTTCAGTCGATCGAATCAGTTCATTCGATCGAATGTGTCGATCGAACCAGTCCAGTCGACCGAATAGGAAAGCAACCGAATGGTCTCCAACTCATTCGACCGAATGAGCTTCGTATTCGATCGAACGTCTGTCTATTCGATCGAATGTGTTTCTATTCGATCGAATGTGTGTCTATTCGATCGAATGTGTTCCTATTCGATCGAATGTGTGTCTATTCGATCGAATGTGTTCCTATTCGATCGAATCAGGTCAGAACCAAGCTGCTTCGTCTTTAAAACCTAGTTTTTGCTCGAGATCGTGTAAGGCTTACACTCTTAGACTTAAACTGCGTTGTTAACTTATTATGTCCTTGTCTAGACTTAGAGGATCGACGTTTGACAGCACCCGACCGCCCTAGCAACCACACCTAGTCAACAAGGTGAGTTCATAGCCCCCATTTTTCTTTTAAAGCCTTTCAAATCATTGGGGGTGAAAACATGGTAAATGTACACGTTTTGACAAAACACATTTATTCAAACATTACTTATCATAAACACTTGACAAATCTTTTGCAAACAATGAACATTGGGAAAACAAGTAATCATGGCAGGTTACGCGTACCTTAACTTTCTCGGAAGTTGTGTATGCATAATCAAATATTCAGGAGTAAATATGGGAATCACTCAGCGTTTAGGGAACATTGGACGTTTGGAAATCAAAGTCATGTACCCGTTATACTTTATCATGAAAACACATTATTCATTGGTCAGTCTTGTGATCGTGTGAACAGTGGCAATATAGGTCACAATAGTGCATAGGTTTGATCTCCAAGTGGTCGATTGGTAGACAGGCCGTCACTAGATGTGGGATTCTAAAGTGATCGATTTAGAATACACGTGACCTATGGGGTTCTTAAGTGTTCGATTAAGAATCCGAAGGATCTCTTAAGTGTTCGATTAAGGATCCGAAGGATCTCCTAAGTGATCGATTAGGAATCCAAGAGATACTAAAGTACGCTTTAGAATTCTCTCATGGTACCCAAAGTGATCGATTTGGGTTACCATCAAGGAAATCAAGTAGCATAGTGTGGTCTTGTGTGGGGTCGATGTCAGGTCTTGTGTGATCATTATGCATCATTATCATTTTTCATCATGGCATGGTTACATATGATTCTTGGGTATCTTATACATATATCCTTGATACCGTTCCTCCTGCATGCATGGAAACAATAATTGGAATCTTTATCCGAAACTCTTGCAGATTCAGTTGAGATGATAAGCATACCAAGCATAGTAGGATAAGTTGTAGGAGTGGTGGGTTAGCCGATGGTACACCCTATATATAAACCCCTACAACTTAGCCTAGTATGCTTGTGTAGGGCTTATCACTACAGTATTAGTTAACCTATGAATTCACTCATCTACTTTTTGTAGTTGACGTTTTATTACATGTTTTCAGGAAATGAAGCAGGAAGTAGCTAATAGCTGATAGAGGCCTTAGAGAGATGAAGGCTAGGCTAGGAGTTGTTTGGAAACTTGATATTTTGTATTAAAACAATTTGTTTCATGTTACCTGGATGATGTAATATTTGACAGTTTGGTTATGTTTATGCATTTAGACTTTTATACTATTGTGCTCAATCAATCACGACCTAGTCGCCACGCCTCGGTTTTCCGCCATTACGACCGGGGTGTGACAACAACCCTGCAGTTGCAACGACTGTCGACTCAACAAATTGTGCAACCACCTCTGAAGGAGTAAGAGTTGGAGGTGGTAAAGACACAATCTCCGGAGTCGTCAGCTGGAAAGTAGTGATAGATGGGATGCCAAAAGAAGATGATGTAGCCACCACGGGAACATCCACGGCGCTTAAACTTGTAACCTGTACTGATGTAGGGACAATCGACATACCTGACAGTGCGGGCGGAGCGAAACGTACGACTCTTGAACTCTCACCTGCTCCCATACCTGCACCTGTCCTGTCCCTTCTTGAACGTCTGATCAACTTATGAATGTCTTCTTCTTCTTCTGACTCACTGTCGTCATCCGTCCTCTTTCTCTTCCCATACGTTCTTTCTCGAGTCACCATCATACGTCTTGCCTCATCCATTACTTCATCAAATTCTGAGTTAGCCGCTGTCGTAGCTGCTCTAGTAACATCCACCCTCGAAACTTGTGCTACCGAGACCTGTACATCTTGTTGAGGATCAACTCGGTCCATATCGAAGTAGCCTTGACCTCCAAACACTTCATCAAGGTCCACTTCCTCCTCCGGTGACACAACAGGCGCAGCAGGTATATGTTGAGGTGCTCCTGCCTGTTGTGGTCGAGGGTCTCTGAACTCGTCCCCATTGGCAGGAACATACTCCGGGTTGATTAAATACCCAAAGAGTGGAGTATGCCTGGGACGGAGCTCAGGTTTGCTCCTCGCACTTGATGTCCTGCACTGAGCGAAGATACGTTTGTTCACACTCTCCACGTATCTGATCGGGCGGCGCTGAGGTAGATTTGGAGCTACATGGTTCAAGATCATCTGGATGAATCTTGGATACATAATGAACCTCTCACGCGCCACTGCCCGTCTTTGTCTATCGATCTCATAGAAGACCATCTGACTGAAGCTATAACGTTTGTTATAAGTCAGAGTAGTCATCGCCGACTGCATGGTCGCACCCATCCCGTCAGTACCCGCCTTCCTCCCTGACATGCAGACAATCATTACGTGCATGAGGAAGCGCCACTGATCGAGTAGGAAACCCTTCCTTCTTTGTGTATCACCCAACGGGCCCGAATAGCCCATCCGTAAAAACGCTCCATCTCGAAAAGGAGCCACAAAGTCCGTCGGGTCATCCCTGGTCTCATTCCCGAAACGTAAAGCCGCCCGGATTTGTTCAGAAGAGAACTGAACTTCTTGATTGTTGACGGTTGCTCGCATAACCGGGGGCTCAACGCGGCAATCGTATTCCACCGTCTGCCAAAAATCCTCAATATTGGGTAAGGATATCGGCAGAGTAGTGGTGATCGCGTGGAATATCCGCGAGCGAAGGAGGAAAGTGATGATTTCGCGGTAATCCTCCACACCACTCGCTTCTGGGTCTAACGTAATATACATATTATGCCCAGGGAAGAATTGTCTCTGGTTATCTCCCCCGTCATCGCCACCAGCACCTCCAGCACCAGCAACAGCAGCCATATCTGCAACAAACGAACCAAGTTAGATACACGTTAATGCATAACACAAGTTCGCTTGTTACCATGAGCGAAGTTGTGATAAAGTCTATATAGGCGAAGTTAAAGATGGGGCGAAGTTGGGAACAACTTCGCTTCATCTTTAAGTTCGTCTAATAACTAATAAGTAAAAAGGTCCAGGCGAAGTTAATGATAACTTCGCCTCACCACAACATCGCCTCAGGCGAAGTTAAACCTCAGGCGAAGTTACGGATAACTTCGCCTAATCCTTAAGTTCGCCTGAATCTGAATCGGCGACTGTTAGGTTTACGAAACGACGTGAAGTTGGTGATTTTAACGATTGTGGACTCCGTAAAACTCGATTTTATGATGGTCTAGACGTTCATGCAAATTACTATCACGTAATATCAAGCTTGAAAATCGGGTGTTTAAGGTTTCGAAAGACGAGGTCGATAATCGAGTCGAAACGACCGATGATCAACCTCAAAAACATTGATTATACGATACTAGAAACCTTACACACCTTGAATCACGGAATGGAATCGAAATAAGAACAACAGAAGATCGATAACTTCCGATCGATAACTTCGCTGGAATTTCGGAGGATAAGTTCGCTGGTTTTGAGAATTATGAAACTGTTGACCTTAAAAATTCCTTTATATAGGGGCGGAGTTATACAGGCGAAGTTGTGGATAACTTCGCCTAGGGCGAAGTTATTCACAAGTTCGCCGATATATCAAATTTTACAAAATCAACCCCTATAATTTGAACAATTTGCAATTAAGTTTTAAAGCTTCCTTAAAGAATTAAATGACACGATCAAGTCTAAGTAACCAAGTATAAAATCAACAACTACATAAATAGGAAAAACTTTTAAAAATTTAAAGTACAAGGGATCAAATTTCAGTCTCGATAGGGACTACTACGTTTTAGAAAAGATCCGAACAGGAATCATACTAACTACGTGACTGTCACATAGATCCGTGTTTAGCTGTATTATGACATAAAGAAACAGGTTGTAGGCAGGTAAATAACTTAAGATGGTTTTCATCGTTTCTGTGATACGCGTTAAGTTCAATTAAGCTCAAAAATTAAGTGGGCAACAGCTCAGAGATTATGATGCCTCCTATCTATTCTCAAAGCGTATTTGGCTTTCCCAAGTCACCCCGAATTGACTTCGACCCATAGTGTCTGATTAAGTTTGCAAGTACTCTTTATCTGCTTCCCGTTCTGTTTCTTACTCCATGATTGAGAAGTCTTGACATTGTCAGCTCTAGAATGTTTCAATTACTCATAAGGGTTTTTTTGTTTTTTTTTTTTGTTTTTTTTTTTTTTATGATAAACATTTACATAGACTTCAGAGTAGTAACCAACTGCAAGTCCCGAATCTGGATCACTGCAGTTTCTTCACACACTATCTTTACGGGAATCAGAACACTTACGGGCTCGTGTATGACTGGGTAATCGCTTTTCTGCCTATCATTCGGAAAGATATATATGAAGACATGCAAAACTCTTAAGGAGTTTCCATGTAAAATCGAGTAGATTTAGTTTGTATCACATCTACTTTTACGCACCATAAAAAGCTACCATGACATACAATTACTGTTCTTAAGCCTTTTATGCCTAATAAGTTCACTAGTTAAGCACACAGAATCAGTATATCTATCATTTTCCAAGGTTGGATCAATTTCCTGTTAAACATAGCAAACGAACTTCTTACGAAGTAGTAGACTTGAAAAATAATTTCATTTCCCTGAAAGAAAAATTTAACTTCTATCGCCCCGACCAAATCAAAGTCTTCAGGTCAACGGCTATCCCTAAGATCCAATGGTTCAGCTGGACCGACCACATACTAGTATGTGTCCTTCGAACTAAGTATGATCGACTAATTTTAAGCGAAAAAATGAAAACTCATCATAAACCGCCCCGGTCACTTTCAGTCATCTGGTTAATGGCTATCCTTATATTCTACAAGTAGAAATGAGGACCAAACATATCCTAAGACATGTCCTTCAAACTGAGGCAACCGACATAATTCTCAGCGATAGTGACGGTTTTTTTTTTTTTTTTTTTTAATTAAACACAAAGCATGGTTACTCGGGATTGATCATCCCATTCAGCTCAATAAGGTTTTGAAATCTTGATTTGTCAAACGCTTTAGTATATAAAT
Organism: Bidens hawaiensis; assembly: GCF_021521415.1. NCBI lineage: Eukaryota > Viridiplantae > Streptophyta > Magnoliopsida > Asterales > Asteraceae > Bidens > Bidens hawaiensis. The sequence continues at coordinate 2,386,450 of NW_027491061.1, forward strand.
CAGCGAAATTATCAAGCGTATCCACCTTTTCAAGCACAATCAGTTTCTTCTCAGCACAATCCCGTATAAAATGTTGACGTATGTCAATATGTTTAGTTTTACTGTGCTTCACGGGATTGCTAGTTACTGAGATAGCAGCTGTGTTATCAATGCAAATAGGAGTAAGTAAGAAATTCATACCATAGTCGCGCAACTGTTGTTGAATCCACAGAACCTGGGAGCAGCAGTTGGATGCTGCCATGTATTCTGCCTCACATGTTGAAATTGCGACTGAAGTCTGCTTCTTGCATTGCCACGACACCAATCTGCCACCTAGAAACTGACATCCTCCAGTTGTTGACTTCCGACTCTGATTGCACCCTCCATAATCAGAATCTGTGTAAGCGACTAGCTCCAAGTCTCCTCCCTTCGCGTACCACAACCCCAGCTTAGGTTTGCCTTTGAGATACCGCAAGATCCTCTTCACACCCTTCATGTGAGATTCCTTTGGGTTTGCCTGAAAACGAGCACAAAGACAAACTGCAAACATAATATCAGGCCTAGAAGCAGTTAAGTACATTAAAGAACCTATAATAGCCTCAGCATGCCATCCTAGATACTGAGTTGGGTCCACATCTGCGTCATTGTCTGTCTCAGCACCCAACTTATGGTTGACGCAGATTGGAGTATCAAATGGAGTGTTGTCCTCCATCTTGAAACGTTTGAGCACATCATGGACATACTTAGTCTGATGAATGAACATGCCATCCTTCTTTTGATCAACCTGCAACCCAAAAAGAAAGTTAGTTCACCCATAGCACTCATTTCAAACCTTTTCTTCATGACGGCCTCAAACTCCTGACACATGGAGACTTGTGATGCAGCAAAGATAATGTCATCCACGTAGACTTGCACCAGCAGGAAGTCGCTTCCTTCTCTCTTGACGAACAACGTGCTATCTATCTTCCCTCTTTCAAACCCATTTTCAAGCAAGTAATCTGATAAGGTTGAGTACCAGGCACGAGGTGCCTGATGTAGTCCATACAACGCCTTGCTTAACTTGTACACGTGATCAGGAAAGTCTGGGTCAGGAAAACCTGGAGGTTGCTCAACATACACAACCTCATCAACTTTCCCATTTAGAAACACACTTTTCACATCCAACTGAAATACCTTCATCTTCTTATAAGCAGCAAAAAACAATCTAATGGCTTCCAATCTTACCACAGGAGCGAACACTTCATTATAATCAATCCCCTCTTGTTGATTAAAACCTTTAACGACTAGCCTCGCCTTGTTTCTTATAATAATCCCTTTCTCATCTCTCTTGCACTTAAAAACCCATTTTGTGCCTATCGCATGCACATTCTTTGGTTTTTCAACCAAAGTCCAAACTTCCATTTTCTTGAATTGAGCCAGCTCTTCTTGCATGGCTTCGACCCACGAGCTGTTCATTAGAGCCATTTGATAATTCTTTGGTTCAATCTGGCTGATAAAGCAGGTGTACAAGCATTCGTTGATTATGCCTGTCTCCTTAATGCTTGTGTAAACACAGCTGTGCTCATTCAAGCTACGTCTTGTTTGTACACCGGAGGACACATCACCAATCACATTCTCCAAAGGGTGATTCTTGGTGCATAGATGTCAGTAGTTCATATGTCTAATGTCTGTAATCGAGTCTGTAATATTGTTTGTGTATTTGTTTGTTAAAGCGAAGTTGTTGACAAGTTCGCTTAGGCGAAGTTGTTGACAAGTTCGCTTAGGCGAACTTGTTAACCAAGCGAAGTTGTTGACAAGTTCGCCTAGGCGAACTTGTTGAACGAGCGAAGTTATGAACAACTTCGCCTAAGGCGAAGTTGTCGTGTATTTATATAGTGTACGGCTTACTGTTTAGAGTTAGTTTTTTGGATGATCGAGTGGTTTAGTTACGTGTAATTCAGTGAGTCTATTGACGTGAGGTCGAGAGTCTGTAAGTAACACGGTTCGAGTTATTAATATAACGTGTGTTTGTTCGTATCGTGTTCGTGTGTTCGTAAGCTTGTGTTCTACGTCCGTAACGTTCTACACAGGGATTCCGCACCTGTGTATATCGGGATATCTTGTGTGATCCGTCCAGGGAACCTACAATTGGTATCAGAGCTTTTGCTCGATTGTGTGGTTTGGGATATTCACGCGGGTGTAGAATTTGTTCCATTTCGGGTATTCTCGGGACGAGTTATTGGTGTTTTTGCTCATTCTAGCCTCCTACTAGTGTGTTCAAGCCTTTAAACCGTCAAAATCGTCGTTAAAATCCATTTTTCAGATCTGCAGAAAGTTTAAGTTCGTCAGGCGAAGTTGCTGTTCATCAGGCGAAGTTGCCGTCAGGATACGTAGGGTTTCAGCGAAGATATAAGGAGAAGCGAAGTTATTCACAACTTCGCCTACCTCCTCAACTTCGCCTAACTCAGCGAAGTTCTTCTCAAGTTCGCCTAGCTCAGCGAAGTTTTCTTCAAGTTCGCCTACTTTCTAAGTTCGCTTACCCTAAGCGAAGTTATTCTCAACTTCGCCCAGTCACGCGAATTTAAGAAAGATCCAGCGAAGATATTACTTAAGCGAAGTTATCCTTAACTTCGCCTCGTTCAGAAGAAATTTTTTTACTTCGCCCTTTTCAGAATTTTTCGGGTTTCTTAGTCTTCAAGAAGGATGTCGTCGATCAACATTTCGGAGCTTGTAAAGATGGAAGTTGAAGCGGGGTCAGCAACAAAGGCCCCAAGGTTGCTGAAGGGAACCGATTTTGTCGCGTGGAAGGATCGGTTCATACAATACGTTAAGTACCAGGATGCGAAGATGTGGGTATGCATCCAAGATGGATATATTCCACCAATCATGGAGTATGAGGGTCGAGACCAAATCAAGAAATACAGTAAAATGGAAGAGGAGGAGAAAAAGATGTATGAAGCCGAGAGCAAGGCTCATGCTGCAATCACAATGGCTCTTCCACAGGAGATCCTCCATACATTCAGAAAGTATACATCAGCTAGAGAGCTTTGGGAAGCTCTTGAGAGCAGATTTGAAGGGAATGTAGGTATTCGGGCTTCAAAGATAAAGTTGCTCAAGAATCAATTTTCAGTCTTTAAGTACTTAAAGAACGAATCTCTGGATGACATTATCACTCGATATTATCATCTAATGACTGAATTGAGTAACTACTCCATTTCATACCGAGATGAAGAGATTGTGGAAAAACTTCTCGATGCTCTCCCACCAAAATGGGAGATGTATACTGTACTGATGAGGGAAGACAAGGACTTCCCTACTTATGATCTTGAAACAGCGGTCAACAAGCTCAGAACATTTGAGCTTAATATGGTAAGAAAAGAAACATCTATGGATCAGGTTCAAGATCCAGGCATGTACGGTGCTAAAGTAAACTCCAATACAAGTTCAAAGACTGATTCTGCCGCCTACTACTCGAAGGGTGAGTCGGGTGCAAATTCTTCACCGGAGGGGCATGTGTCAGTAAACTCAAATGGGGATGTTTGCTTTGTTGCGGGTGGATCAAGTGGTACTCAACAGACAGCAAGCAAGAGTAGTGGATCTTCAAGTTCCTCAAGCAATAATTACTCAAAGATGCCAATGAGCGTCAAATCTGCTGAAGAGCAGTTTGGCCTCTATGCTTCATTTATTGCTTCATATGAAAACTATATTCAAGGAAAGGTGGTTGATCCTGCAATGCTAGATGAAGACTATGACCAGATCGATGCTGATGATCTGGAGGAAATGGATTTACAATGGCAGATGGCCATGATAGTGAGGAGAGTGAAGAAGTTTATGAGAAAGACGGGGAAAAAGTTTGTTGGTGGCAGGCCAGGATTCGACAAGTCTAAGGTGAGGTGCTATAACTGTCAACAAAAAGGGCACTTTGCCAAAGATTGCAGAAACGAGCGAGTTGAACGTGGTCAGGGCCGGTCTGCACAGCACACTGGGAGTAGTAAAGAAGTCAATGCCATGATGTCCAGAGAAGCAGGTGAATACAACTGGAACCTGCATTTGAATGAAACTAGTGAACAGGCAAATATGGCTAAGGTTGAGAATGAAGAATGTGAGAAGACTACCGGAGAAGAGAAAGCTACTGGTAAGGAAAAAGCTTTCATGGCAGATAACAATGATCAACTCTCCGAGGTAAGTTCTAAATCTATTTGTACTAAATGTGAGAATTTGTCTGAGCAACTTGCTACCATAACTGATCAGTATGTTCGTTTAGATGCTGAATTTAAAACTCTTAAAGAAGATCATCACTTTACGAAAGCAAGAGAAAACAGTTACAAAGTTAAAATAAAAGCGTGTGAAAAAGATGTTAAAAGCTTAAAAACAAAACTTGCTGAAAAAATTGAAGTAATTGATCTAAGTTATGAGGTTTTAGAAAAAAAGACTAAACTGATTGCTGAACGAGAAAAGCAGATTGCTGACCACCAGGTGAAAGTGGTGGAACTGAACCGAAAACTTGAACAGTTCAGAAATTCCTCAGCTATTCTTGATCACCTTGTTAGTGATCAAGGTAGCTCTACAAAGAGGGGAGGAATTGGTTATCACGAGGTTCCACCACCTTATAACCACAATTACTTTTTTAACCCTAGTGTTCAGAAATCTGTTGATTTTGAAGTTCCTCAGACAGTTCCAATCAAGGTTACGAGTAAAGAACCAAGTGTTAGTAGTGGCGAAACGAGTTCGCCTGTTTCAAGTGAGAAAATTTCTGTTACGAGTCCAGTCTCATCGGATTCGGATAAGTTGTCCGAATCAGGTAAGACAAAAGAGAAGGTAGTGTTACCCACTGGTGGAGAAAAAGATAAAACTTCTAAAAATAATACACCACTCAACCCGTACGTCCCACCTTATATGAGACGAACGGCCGGTAACACAGCCTCTACATCCAAAACAACATTTGAAAAGAAAATGGAGTATAGGTGTTGTTTTAGGTGTAATAAGTTAGGACATCTTGTTGCAAATTGTCCTCTGACGCCGAAATTCAGAGGTGTGAGGCCTATTAAAACTGAGCGTAGGTCTAATGGTAATTTTAATACTGCTAAAAATGAAAACCTTTCAAAGTTCCGAAATGTAACTAATTCAGGTTTTCACAGAAACAAACCTCAGTTTAACAATGCTAATCACCAAACCGTAAGATATAATACTGTCAATACACATAGGTTTGGAAGGCCTCACACTCAATTTCCAAGGAGATTTCCTAATAGGACTGACAGGAATTATCCAGATGCTAACTTTGGAAAGCAGAAGTACGGGATGTATAGATCCAAGACCAATTGGTCTTGGGTCCCTAGATTCTAATCCTTTGCTTTATTGTGCAGGAACAGTTGAACAGGGCTGCCCACAGTCTTTGGATTGTAGATAGCGGCTGTTCCCGGCACATGACGAGTAACAAATATTTGTTGCACGACTTAAAACCTGTTCAAGGAGTGAGAGTTAGTTTTGCTGGTGAAAGTGGAGGAAGAATTACTGGAAAAGGAACGGTGTCAAATGGAAAAATGACACTTGAGAATGGGAATTTTGTAGAAGAGTTGAAGCACAATCTGCTGAGTGTGTCGCAGATTTGTGATAAGGAATACACTGTTCATTTCACGAAGAATGAGGCGATCGTGTTGAAGCCTGGTTTTCAGATACCAGTCGAGTGGATAGTGATGAAAGCTCCACGTGATACAAATACTTATGTGATGGATATGAGGTCTACTGAAATGGCCACGGGAGAATCATGTTTAATGACGAAAGCAAGCGAATCGGAATCCGAACTATGGCACAGGAGGATGGGGCACATTCATCTTCGGAAGATGAACCACATTGTCAGGAATGGACTTGTGATGGGCGTTCCCTTGAAAAGTTTTAACTTTGAAGACAAATGTATAGCATGCAAGAAGGGAAAGCAACACAAGAAATCCCATCTCACCAAGAAGGTCAACTCAATTGCCGGTACTCTAGAATTGCTTCACATGGATCTCTTCGGTCCCGTGAATGTAAAAAGTCTAGGAGGAACTTCTTACTGCTTGGTGATCACTGATGACTACTCGCGATATTCGTGGGTATATTTTCTGAAATCGAAACATGAGACGGCTCAAATGGTGAAGAATTTGATTACCAAAGTTGAGAACGTCATGAGTAAAACAGTAAAGTTCATCAGTAGTGACAATGGGACGAAGTTCAAGAATTTTGAAATGGAGATCTTCTGTCTTCAGAAAGGAATTGAACATCAATACAGCGCTCCGTATACTCCGCAACAGAATGGAGTGGCTGAAAGGAAGAACCGAACTTTAATTGAAGGAGCCAGAACTATGTTGGCAGATTCGAAGCTTCCTGTGATGTTCTGGGCTGAAGTAGTCGCTACAGCCTGCTATGTTCTGAATAGAGTGTTAACCGTTAAGAGACTTGGTAAAACTTGTTACGAGCTTATGCATGGAAGGAAGCCCAACTTGAGTGGTCTTGAACCATTCGGGTCCCCTTGTTCGATCTTGAAGACAAACTCTAAATTTGGCGAAGTAGCCGATGAAGGAATCTTAGTCGGTTATGTTGTTGGTACACCCAACAGACGTGTCTTCAATACTTCGACTTGCAAGGTGGAGGTGGTGTGTAACACTGACATCACAAGTTACCAATCGCCAAAACCTAGCAATGGACCTGCTGAGCTTTTCGACTATGTTAAGCTTTTTAAGTAGTTTAACGTACCGGATTTGGAAATTTCTGAAGAAGAAGAAAGAGCTGCGACGAAGATGATACTCGATGAGGAAGAAAATCTATTGCAAAGACAGCTGATTGATAAATGTCAACCTTCCTCATCAAACACTATCGGTACCCCTGCTGCCTCAACTGAAGAAGAATTTATCAATCCTTTTCACTCTTAGCATGAAACAACCATTGATGAGATCTCTTCTAATTTGGAAGATAATTTGCATGTCGGTTTTGTTCCGACCACGAGAATTCATAAAGATCACCATTTGGATAATGTAATTGGTGATGTGTCCTCAGGTGTACAAACGAGAAGTAGCTTGAATGAACACACCTGTGTTTATACAAGCATTAAGAAGACATGAATAATCAATGAATGCCTGTATACCTGCTTTATAAGCCAGATTGAACCGAAAATTATCAAATGGCTTTAAAGGACAGCTCGTGGGTTGAGGCCATGCAAGAAGAGTTGGCTCAATTCGAGAAGATGGAAGTTTGGACTTTGGTTGAAAAACCAAAGAATGTGCATGCGATAGGCACAAAATGGGTGTTTAAGTGCAAGAGAGATGATAAGGGGATTATTATAAGAAACAAGGCGAGGCTGTCGTTAAAGGTTTTAATCAACAAGAGGGGATTGATTATAACGAAGTGTTCGCTCCAGTCGCCAGGTTGGAAGCCATAAGATTGTTTTTGGCGTTTGCTGCTTATGAAAAGATGAAGGTGTTTCAGCTAGATGTGAAGAGTGCGTTTTTGAATGGGAAAGTTGATGAGGTTGTGTATGTTGAGCAACCTCCGGGTTTTCCTGACCTAGACTATCCAGATCACGTGTACAGGTTGAGCAAGGCGTTGTATGGATTACATCAGGCACCTCGTGCCTGGTATGCAACTTTATCGGATTACTTGCTCGAGAATAGTTTTGAAAGAGGGAAAATTGATAGCACGTTGTTCTTCAAAAGAGATGGAAGCGACTTCTTGCTGGTACAAGTCTACGTGGATGACATTATATTTGCTGCATCAAAAGTCTCCATGTGTCAGGAGTTTGAAGCCGTCATGAAGAAAAGGTTTGAAATGAGTGCTATAGGTGAACTAACTTTCTTTCTAGGATTGCAGGTTGATCAGAAGAAGGACGGGATGTTCATTCATCAGACGAAGTATGTTCATGATGTGCTCAAGCGCTTCAAGATGGAGGACAGTTCTCCATATGATACTCCAATCTGCGTCAATCAAAAAATGGGTGCTGAAGTAGACGGTGACGCAGATGTGGACCCAACTCAATATCGGGCAATAATAGGTTCTTTAATGTATTTAACTGCATCTAGGCCTGATATAATGTTTGCTGTTTGTCTTTGTGCACGTTTTCAGGCAAATCCAAAAGAATCTCATTTGAAAGGTGCAAAGAGGATACTGCGGTATCTCAAGGGCAACCCGAAGCTGGGGTTGTGGTACCCGAGATGAGGAGACTTGGAGCTGGTCGCTTACACAGATTCTGATTATGGAGGGTGCAATCAGAGTCGGAAGTCAACAACTGGAGGATGTCAGTTTCTTGGTGGCAGATTGGTGTCGTGGCAATGCAAGAAGCAGACTTCAGTCGCAATTTCAACCTGTGAGGCAGAATACATGGCAGCATCCAACTGCTGCTCTCAGGTTCTTTGGATTCAACAACAGTTGCACAACTATGGTCTGAATTTCTTACTTACTCCTATTTGCATTGACAACACAGCTGCTATCTCAGTAACTAACAATCCCGTGAAACATAGTAAAACTAAACACATTGACATACGTCATCATTTCATACGGGATTGTGCTGAGAAGAAACTGATAATTCTTGAAAAGGTGGATATGCTTGATAATTTTGCTGATTTATACACTAAAGCGTTTGACAAATCCAGATTTCAAAACCTTTTTGAACTGAATGGGATGATCAATCCCGAGTAACCATGCTTTTCTTGTGATTTTCGAAAAAAAAAAAAAAACGTCACTAATCGCTTAAAAATATGTCGGTTACATCAGTTTGAAGGACTTGTCTTCGGATATGTTTTGGTCCTCATTTTCTACTTGTAGATTTTGAGGATAGCCATTAACCAGATTACTGATAGTGACCGGGGCGGTTTATGATGAGTTTTTTATTCTTTTGCTTAAAATTAGTCGATCATACTTAGTAAGAAGGACACATACCAGTATGTGGTCGGTCCAGCTGACCCATTGGATCTTCGGGATAGCCGTTTACCTGAAGACTTTGTTTTGGTCGGGGCGATTTATGTTAAAATTTTGAAAGAAGAAAGGGAAATGAAATTATTTTTCAAGTCTGTTACTTCGTAAGAAGTTCGTTAGCTATGTTAAACGGAAAATTGATCCAACCTTGGAAAATGATAGATATACTAATTCTGTGTGCTTAACTAGTGAAGTTATTAGGCTTAAAAGGCTTTAGGACAGTCATTGTATGTCATGGTAACTTTTAATGGTGCGTAAAAGTAGATGTGATACAAACTAATTTTACTTGATTTTCCGTGGAAACTCCTTAAGAGTTTTGCGTGTCTTCATATATATCTTTCCAAATGATAGGCAGAAAAGCGATTACCCAGTCATACACGAGCCCATGTGTGTTCTGATTCCCGTGAAGATAGCGTCTCAAGATACTGCAGTGATCCAGATTCGGGACTTGCAGTTAATTTCTACTTTGAAGTCTATGTTTATTTTAAAAAAAAATAAAATAAAATAAAATAAAATAAAATATTTGGAGTTATTGAAACATATTAGTGATGATAAAATCAAGACTTCTCAATCTTAGAGTAAGAAGAAGAACGGGAAAAAGAAGAAGATTACTTACAACTGAATCAGACACTATGGGTCGAAGTCAATTCGGGGTGACTTGGGGAAAGCCAAATACGCTTTGAGGATAGATAGGAGGCATCAATATTTCTGGTTTGTTGCCCACTTAAATTTTGAGGCTTAATTGAATATAACTCGTATCACAGAAACGATGAAAACCACTTTAAGTTTTACCTGCTTACAACCTGTCTCTATATGTCATAATACAGCTAAACACGGATCTATGTGACAGTCACGCAATTAGTGTGATTCCTGTTCGGATCTTTTCTAAAACGTGGTAGTCCCTAACTAGACTGAAATTTGATCCCTTATACCTTAAATTTTTTAAGTTTTTGTACTTAGATAGTTTTATGATTTTTTAACTGGTTACTTAGAATTGATCATGTTATTTATTTCTTAAAGGAAAATTTATAACATAATTGATAACTGTTAACATTTTAAGGGTTAAATTTTGAAATTTTAGGCGATGTTGTTGAACAGGCGAAGTTGTGGATAACTTCGCCTAGGCGAAGTTATCCGTAACTTCGCCTGTATAACCCAGACCCTATATAAGGATGTTCAATCGACATACTGTTCATCACTTTTCAAAAATTCAGCGAACTTATATCCACAGCGAACATAATTTTCCGACGAACTTGTTCAATCAACCGATTACATGTTATTTATTCCCGATTTTCACACCGATTCAAGGTTCGCAATGGCATTATATCACATAGTCAATGTTCATTCAAGCGTCTAAATGTTTGTTTCGATTGTTTTCGAACCCTCGTACCATCAGTTTTGAAACCGAGTTTCATAACTTGTGTCTTTTACGTGTTATGAACTATTCTGATCGTCTAGATAACCTTAAACCATGTTATTCGGAGTCCTTAATCTTCAAACTTATCATCAAACCTCGGATTTTGAATTTTGAATTATCCTAACTGTCGCCGATTCAGATTCAGGCGAAGTTAGGGTTTCGGCGAAGTTATCCGTAACTTCGCCTGAAGCTTAAGTTCGCCTGAGGCGAAGTTATCCGTAACTTCGCCCGAAGCTTAAGTTCGCCTGAGGCGAAGTTATCCGTAACTTCGCCTGAAAAATTTAAATTCGCCTGAGGCGATGTTGTGATGAGGCGAAGTTAACATTAACTTCGCCTAGATCATTTTTACTTAATATTAATTAGACGAACTTAAAGCTGAAGCGAAGTTGTTCCCAACTTCGCCTCAACTTTAACTTGGCCTATACAGAGTTTATCACAACTTCGCTCATGGTAACAAAGCGAACTTGTGCTATGTCTTTGTGTCGTTCTAACTTGGTTAGTTTGTTGCAGATATGGCTGCGGTAGCTGGTGCTGGAGGTGCAGGAGGAGACGATGGTGATAACCAACGTCAATTCTTCCCGGGTCACAATATGTACATTACACTTGACCCGGAGGCGAGCGGTGTGGACGATTACCGCTAGATCATAACTTTCCTCCTGCGCTCGAGGATTTTTCATGCGATCACAAACACTCTGCCGATATCTCTACCGAATATCGAAGACTTCTGGCAGACGGTCGAATACGACTGTCGTGTTGAGCCCCCGGTCATGAGAATGACTGTGAACAATCAAGAAGTTCAGTTCAATTCTGAACAGATCCGGGTGGCGCTACGGTTTGGAGAGGAGACTCGAGACGATCCAACTGAGTTTGTCGCTCCCTTTCGTGATGGAGCGTTTCTCCGAATGGGCTACTCTGGTCCATTAGGAGATACCCAGAGGAGGAAGGGTTTCCTTCTAGATCAGTGGCGCTTCCTCATGCACGTTATGATAGTTTGCATGTCTGGGAGGAAGGCGGGCACTGACGGTATGGGTGCGACCATGCAGTCTGCAATGACTGCACTGACCTATAACAAACGTTATAGCTTCAGTCAAATGGTCTTCTACGAGATTGATAGGCAGAGGAGGGCGATGTCTCGGGAGCGGTTCATTATGTATCCACGTTTCATCTAGATGATATTGAACCATGTCGCTCCGACTCTACCTCAGAGACGCCCGATAAGATACGTGGAATCTGTGAGCAAACGTATCTTTGCTCAATGCCGCACTTCGAGTGCGAGGAGCAACCCTGAACGTCGTCCCAGGCATACTCCTCTGTTTGGGTTTTTAATTAACCCAGAGTATGTTCCTGCTGGAGGGGACGAGTTCAGAGATCCTCAACCGCGACAGGCAAGGGCAACTCAATCTGTTCCTGCTCCTGCTGTGCCTGTTGTGTCGGCTGCAGAGGATGTTGATCTTGACGCAGTCTTTGGAGGTCAAGGTTATTTTGATATGGATCAAGTTGAAGAGGTGCAGGTCTCGGCTGCACAAGGTTCGGGTGTGAGTATGACTAGAGCAGCTACGTCGATGGCTGACTCCGATTTGGATAAGATTATGAATGAGGGGAGACGGTTGATGGTGTCTCGAGAGAGAACGATAGGGAAGAGAAAGAGAACGGGGGATGATGATGAGTCAGAGGAGGAAGAAGATATACATAAGCTGATAAGAAGATCAAGACGGGAGAGGACAGGTGCTGGCATGGGAGCTGGAGAGACTTCAAGGACCGTACGTTTTGCTCCGGCCGCACTGTTTGGTATGTCTATTGTTCCTTCCTCTGTACAGGTGACAAGTACAAGCGTTGCGGATGTTCCCGTGGTGGCTACATCATCGGCTGGCATTCCATCTATCACTACCATCCAGACGTCGACTCCGGAGATCGTGTCTCTACCGCCTCCAACGCTTACTCAGTCGGTGGTAGCTGCACGATTTGTAGAGTCAACGGTCGTCACTGCTGCAGGGTTATCAGGTATGGTACCACCTGCGGTTACGCCTGCTTCTGGTGTCTCGCCTACGCCTACTTCAGACTCAGAGAGAATAGCTTCACTGGAGCGGATCGTGGCTGAGCAATCTAAGACTATTCAAAGCCTAGTGGAAGCAAATCAACTACAGGCATCCCTCCTGGTTGAGCATGGGAAAGTTATAGATGCCTTGAAGGAGTTCTTGGCATCTCAGGGGGAGATGAGCTGTAAGGGCGACGAGCTCAGAACGAAGAAGAGAAACGACCGAGATGATGATCCCAATGCATCGAAAGATGCAGGTGGTGAGCTGCCAAGAACTTCTCAAGCTCTTGGTACTTCCACAGCTGAGGGGGAGTCTACCGACGCGGCTGGTGGTGATGATGTGGTGTTGGTGGAGGATGACGTGATTGATGCGCTGAAGGAGCTTGACGATGACATGTTCAGCGATGATGTGTTGTTTGATGAAGATGTGCTGCCGAGTGATGTGATTGAGAAGATCGGTGAGCAGATTGTGATTGAAGATGGGATAGAAGAGGGGGAGATAGTAGAAGAAGACGTTGAACACGAGATCCCTGATGTTGAGAAAGCCGACATGGGTGCTGAGATGGATGAGACTGAGTGGGAGGAGCAGCCTAGGTGGAAGGAAGGCTGTGCTCATTGGTTTATTAAGACCAAGAAGCCTGCTGTTCCAGCCATGTTCAAGAAGAGTTATAACATCAAAGGCTATGCTGAGTCGAAGAAGGGAATTATCTGTTGGATATATGATGAACAGATAAAGTTGTTTGTGGTGAAGCGTTATGATGGTATTCAATACTTCAAAAGAATGTTGAGATCTCTCAATACGTTGCCGGAATGTGAGGTGAAGGATTTGGCCAGGTTGGGCCTGATAAATAGAAGTGACAACAACATGGCAAGAGTGATTGAGAAGATTGTGTGGAAAGAAAGCATAAAAGAAAAGAAGTTTGAACTATTAAAGCCACAGAAGGGAAAGCTCGTGGAGGATACAGAAAGGGGATTGAGAGCAGATGGCAAGCCATGGATGGTGATGAAGTACAAACCGATCCGATGCATCAAGGAGGTTCCAATGAAGACTATGCCTCAAGATGTGTTGAAGAATCTAAAATGGTGGTACGTTGATTGCCAGACTGCTGAAGCCGTGATGGAAGATGAGGATGAACAAGAGATCCTTAGAGTTTACGATCCGATGCATCTTGTAAACTTATCACAAGCTGATCTGAAGATGCTCAACGAGAAAAAGATCTTTTATATTCCAGCTTGGAAGGATGAAGCAAGAAAGTATCAACGAGTTGTGTCGGTGTGTGTTAGAGAAGGAGTGCACGCGTGAAGATACAGGATTACAAGACAGATGCTGAAAGATCAAGATATGAAGCTACTGCCAAGGGGGAGTCTGTTGGTGCATAGATGTCAGTAGTTCATATGTCTAATGTCTGTAATCGAGTCTGTAATATTGTTTGTGTATTTGTTTGTTAAAGCGAAGTTGTTGACAAGTTCGCTTAGGCGAACTTGTTAACCAAGCGAAGTTGTTGACAAGTTCGCCTAGGCAAACTTGTTGAACGAGCGAAGTTATGGACAACTTCGCCTGAGGCGAAGTTGTCGTGTATTTATATAGTGTACGGCTTACTGTTTAGAGTTAGTTTTTTGGATGATCGAGTGGTTTAGTTACGTGTAATTCAGTGAGTCTATTGACGTGAGGTCGAGAGTCTGTAAGTAACACGGTTCGAGTTATTAATATAACGTGTGTTTGTTCGTATCGTGTTCGTGTGTTCGTAAGCTTGTGTTCTACGTCCGTAACGATCTACACAGGGATTCCGCACCTGTGTATATCGGGATATCTCGGTGATCCGTCCAGGAAACCTACAGTGATCTTTATGAATTCTCGTGGTCGGAACAGAACCGACATGCAAATTGTCTTCCAAGTTAGAAGAGAGCTCGTCAATGGTTGTTTCTTGCTGAGAGTGAAACGGATTGAAAAATTCTTCTTCAGGAGAGGCAGCAGGGGTATCGATAGCATTTGATGAGGAAGGTTGACATTTTTCAAACAGCTGTCTTTGCACTAGATTTTCTTCCTCATCAAGGATCATCTTCGTAGCAACTCTCTCTTCTTCTTCTGCACTATCCAAAAACGGTATGTTAAAAGACTTAAAAAGTCTAACATAGTCGAAAAATTCAGCAGGTCCGTTGCTTGGTTTTGGCGGTTGGTAACTTGTGATATCGGTGTTACACACCACCTCAACCTTGCCGGTCGATGTATTAAAGACACGTCTGTTGGGAGTCCCAACAACATAACCGACTAAGATTCCTTCATCGGCTACTTCACCAAATTTAGAATTCGTCTTTAAAATCGAACAAGGGGACCCGAATGGTTCAAGACCACTCAAGTTGGGCTTCCTCCCATGCATAAGCTCATAACCCGTTTTATTAAGTCTTTTAACAGTCAAGACTCTATTCAGGATATAACAGGCTGTAGCAACAGCTTCAGCCCAGAACACCACAGGAAGCTTCGAATCAGCCAGCATAGTTCTGGCTCCTTCAATTAACGTTCTATTCTTCCTCTCAGCCACTCCATTCTGTTGCGGAGTATACGGAGCGCTGTACTGGTGCTCAATCCTTTTCTGAAGGCAGAAGATCTCCATTTCAAAATTCTTGAACTCCGTTCCATTGTCACTCCTGATGAACTTAACCCTTTTATCCATAACGTTCTCAACTTTGGTAATCAAATTCTTCACCATCTGAGCCGTTTCATCTTTTGATTTCAGGAAATATACCCACGAATATCGTGAGTAATCATCAGTGATCACCAAGCAATAAGAAGTACCTCCTAGACTTTTTGCATTCACGGGACCGAAGAGATCCATGTGAAGCAATTCTAGAGTACTGACAATAGAATTGACCTTCTTGGTGTGATGGGATTTCTTGTGCTGCTTTCCCTTCTTGCACGGTAGACATTTGTCTTCAAAGTTGAAACTTTTCAAGGGAACAACCAGCACAAGTCCATTCTTGACAATGTGGTTCATCTTCCGAAGATGAATGTGCCCCATTCTCCTATGCCACAATTCGGACTCCGATTGCTCGCTTTTGTCATAAGGCATGATTCTTCCGTGGCCATTTCAGTCGACCTCATATCCATAATATACGTATTTCTATCACGTGGAGCCTTCATCACAATCCACTCCTCTGGTATCTGAAAACCAGGATGTAACACAATCGCCTCATTCTTTGTAAAATGTACGGTGTACTCCTTATCACAGATCTGCGACACACTCAGCAGATTGTGCTTCAATTCTTCGACAAAGTTTACTTTTTCTAGAGTCATCTTTCCATTAGACACCGTGCCCATTCCTGTAATCTTGCCTCCACTTTCTCCTGCAAAGCTCACTCTCCCTCCTTGAACAGGTTTCAAATCGTGTAACAAGAATTTGTTACCCGTCATGTGCCGGGAACAGCCGCTATCCACAACCCAAAGATTATTGGCAGCCCTGTTCAACTGTTCCTGCACGATTAAAGCAAAAGATTAGAATATAGGGACCCAAGACCAATTGGTCTTGGATCTGTACATCCCGAACTTTGGCTTTCCAAAGTTAGTCTCTTTATAATTATTTCTGTGAGTCCTATTAGTATACCTCCTTGTAGATTGATTGTGAGGCCTTCCAAACCTTTGTGAATTGAAAGAATTATAGCTTGTGGTTTGGTTATTAGCAGTGTAAAACTGAGATTGGTTTCATTGAAAACTTGAATTTGTCACATTTCTGAATTTTGAATGGTTTTCATTTTTACCAGTATTATGATTACCATTAGACTTATTCTCAGTTTTAGTAGGCCTAACACCTCTGAATCTCTGCTTCAGAGGGCAATCTGCAACTAGGTACCCTAATTGATTACACCTAAAACAACACCTATGTTCAACCTTTTTATCAACAGGTGTTTTAGATGTCGAGGCATTATTACCGCCCGTTTGTCTCACATAAGGTGGGACATACAGGTTTAGCGGAGATTTCTTTTCAGATGTTTCTTTATCTCTCCACTTTTTGGTAATACTTCCTCTTGATTTGTCTTACTCGACTCAGAAGACTTGTCCGAGTTAGATGAGACAAGACTCGGAGCAGAAATTTTAACACTTGCAACAGGCTTACTAACTTCTGGTTCTTTAGTAGTAACTGGAATAGGAACTGTCTGAGCAACCTCAAAGTCAACAGATTTCTGAACACTAGGATTAAAAGTGTAATTGTGATTATAAGGTGGTGGAACCTCATGATAACCAATTCCTCCCCTCTTAACAGAGGAACCTTGATCACTAACAAGGTGATCAAGAATAGCAGAGGAATTTCTGAACTGCTCAAGTTTTCCATTCAGTTCCACCACTTTCACCTGGTGATCAGCAATCTGTTTTTCTCTTTCAGCTATTAGCTTGGTTTTTCTCTTCCAAAACTTCATAGCTTAGATCAATCACTTGTATTTTTTCAGCAAGTTTTGTTTTTAGACTTTTAATATCCTTTTCACAAGCTTTTATTTTAACTTTATAGCTATTTTCTCTTGCTTTAGTAAAGTGATGATCTTCTTTTAAAGTTTTAAACTCAGCATCCAAACCAACATACTGATCAGTTATAGTTGCTAATTGCTCAGACAAGTTTTCACATTTAGAACAAGTAGGTTTGGAACATACCTCGGAGAGCTGGTCTTTAACATCTGCCATGAGAGCTTTTTCTTCTCCGGTAACCTTCTCATTTCCTTCAGTTTCAACCTTCGCCAAATTGGCCTGTTCGAAAGTTTCTTCAGAATGCAGGTTCCAGTTGTATTCACCATCTTCTCTGGAAATCATAGCACTATAATCTTTACTTCCCCCATTATGCTGTGTAGACTTGCCTTGACCACGTTCTACACGCTAATTTCTGCACTCCTTAGCAAAGTGGCCGTTTTGCTGACAGTTGTAGCATCTTACCTTCGTCTTGTCAAACCCTGGCCTTCCACCGACAAACTTTCTTCCGGTCTTTTTCATAAACCGTTTCACTCTTCTCACGATCATAGCCATCTGCCATTGCAGATCCATTTCTTCCATATCATCAGCATCAATCTGGTCATAGTCTTCATCCAACATAGCTGGATCAACAATCTTCCCCTGAATGTAGTTCTCATAGGAAGCAATAAAAGAAGCATAGAGAGCAACCTGCTCTTCAGCAGATTTGACACTCATAGGCATCTTAGAGTAGTTGTTGCTAGGAATACTTGGAGAGCAACTACTCTTGCTTGCTTGCGGTTTAGAAGCACTAGATCCACCTGCTACAAAGCAAACATCACCATTCGTGTTGACTGACACATGCCCCTCATGTGATGAGTTGGCACCCGACTCTCCCTTCGAGTAGTAGGCAGCTGATTCAGTCTTCGAACCTGAGCTAGAGTTGACTTTAGCACCATACATACCTGGATCTTGAACCTGATCCGTAGGTGTCTCCTTTCTAACCATGTTAAGCTCAAAGGTTCGGAGCTTGTTGACTGCCGTTTCCAGATCATATTGGGGAAAGTCTTTGTCTTCCCTCATCAGCACCGTGTACATCTCCCATTTTGGTGGGAGAGCATCAAGAAGCTTCTCAACTATCTCTTCTTCTTGGTAAGAAATTGAATAGTTGCTCAGTTCAGTCATCAGACGATAATATCGGGTGATGATATCATCTAGAGATTCATTCTTCAAATACTTGAAGACTGAGAACTGGGTTTTGAGCAATTTGATCTTCGAAGCACGGATTCCCACATTTCCTTCAAACCGGTTCTCAAGAGCTTCCCCAAGCTCTCTTGCTGTCTTGTACTTTCTAAACGTATGAAGGATCTCTTGTGGAAGAGCCATAGTGATAGCAGCATGAGCCTTGCTCTCGGCCTCATACATCTTTTTCTCTTCATCTTCCATTTTGCTGTACTTCTTGATCTGATCACGACCTTCGTACTCCATAGTTGGTGGAATATAACCATCCTAGATGCATACCCACATCTTTGCATCCTGGTACTTGACATATTGTTCGAACCGATCCTTCCATGCAACGAAATCGGTTCCCTTCAGCAACCTTGGTGCTTTTGTAGCTGAGCCTGCTTCTACTTCCATCTTTACTAACTCAGAGATGTTAATTGATGACATCTTTCTCGAAAACTAAGAAATCCGAAATTTTTTTTTTTTCGATAAATACTGTAGGCGAAGTTACGGATAACTTCGCTTAAGTCTTAACTTCGCTGGATCTTTCTTAAATTCGCGTGACTTGGCGAAGTTGAGTGTAACTTCGCTTAAGGTAAGCGAACTTAGGAAGTAGGCGAGGTTGTAGAGAACTTCGCTTAGGGTAACCTATTTAAATACACGACAAGTTCGCCTGGCATGTTCAGGCGAAGTTGTCCATAACTTCGCTTAACTAACAAGTTCGCCTAAACAGCGAACTTGTCAGTAACTTCGCTTAAGACATATAA
The DNA here is from genome assembly GCF_021521415.1 of Bidens hawaiensis. Taxonomy (NCBI): domain Eukaryota; kingdom Viridiplantae; phylum Streptophyta; class Magnoliopsida; order Asterales; family Asteraceae; genus Bidens; species Bidens hawaiensis. Next base: position 2,405,220 of record NW_027491061.1, read on the forward strand.
AACATAATTAATCATTACAAACTCGATTACAGACACTAGACTATGAACTACTGACATTATGCACCAACAAATGTATTTATACGAGTATGTATGATTCACAGTACGGATTATACTCGATTATACAGTTAATCGTATTGGAAATACGATTAACCGATTAACGGTTATTGAAACCCGAACGAATCGAGGATTACATTATAGACGAGATATATGATATTTAGTGATGTTTACGAAGTATTAAAGCTTCGGGATAAGTGAATTAAAGCACAGAAAAGAATTTTCAATTTAATGGTACGTCGGTACGTTAAACGAAACCTTTAATACCAAACCGAGCAAGAGACGATCGATCAAGCCGAAAAAGATGCGCAATTATTAATAATATGATGTTTTAAGTTAATGAAAGTCATGGTTTAAGTTTTTGAAGTTTTTAAATCGGTTTTATATAAATTTCATTTTTAAGCCGAAAAACGACCGTTTTAGCCTCGTTTTAAGCCGAATTAAACATTTAACCGAAAAACGAACTGAACCAGATTATCCAAAACATTATCCAGATCTCTGATATCCGAATGTGTGGCTAGAAATGGAGAGGTGGGTCCCACCCCACCTCCCTCTCACTTCCGGTAGCAAAACGGGGTGTAACCCCTTTGCTTTATTATTTTTTTGTAAACCATATCCAACATCCATCATTTTCTCTCAATTTCATTGGCCAAAATCCAGAATTTTTGCAAGAAAACCGAGGTAAAAATCGAGTTATTTACGTGTTCATCTTCGTTTCTTGAGTTTATTTGCAAGAAAATGAGGTTTCAAAGATGAAAACCGATTCTTGCATGATCAAGTGATGTATACGGGTTATACAAGGGATCTTGGTCCAAGAAAGGAGTTAAACGAACCAAAAACGAATTTTTACGGTTTAAATCTTTGTTTTTATATCATAACCGAAACCATGAAAGAAATGGCTTAATTGTGGGTGTAACTTGCTTGGTGTGGTGTTATTGTGCTTGTAGGTGTTGTATCTAGTTGTTAGCAAAGGCTAGAAAGCGAGATCCTTGTGATTTGAAGCTAGAAACACAAGGTAGTTCGGTTTTTGTATGATGTTTGTGATTTGGACAGATTGTGATATGTTTAGATTTAGGTCATGAAATTTTACAGAGGTGTTATATATATGAAAATATGAGTTCTGTGAAATTTTGGTAATTTTTGGACAAAGGATGAATATTTGGTGAATTTAATGCTCGGTTTTGGCTAAAAATGGTGAAAAATATTTAAATATCATGAAAAATTCTGGAAAATTTCAGATAAGCTTTTTGTATCATGTATAAGTCACACACAAAATTTTAGGTCCGTTGGAGAAGTCTAAGTAAGCTTTTCGGTTAAACGAGTTCTAGGGTTTTCTAGCTCGGTTTTAGTGAAAATGGCATGTAAAAAGAGATTTTGGTTCTGGAAAAATTACAGGGGACTATGTGGATGTCAGGGGACATCCAGGAAAAATTTGGGATTTTTCTAAGATCGTTTGGTATTTACGACATATTTATTGTTTAATGGTGTTTAAAAATAGATAAATAAACTTTAAATATAAAAATTAATTATGGAAATATTTTTATAAAATTCCCCACTGTCAAAAAGTGAATTGTGAAAAATTTCAAGATCCGAGACTAAACGGATAATTGTTTGTGCTAAAACGAAAATAAAAACAAACTCTTAAAGCTTAAAACGCGTAAACCGGTAAGGTTCGCCTAAACGAACTGACTGGTGTATAAAAACCCTAAAAATGAACTATTTTCATATAAATGAGTTAAATGTAAATCATCCGAAAATAATTCGGATGATTTGAGTAATTTTAACAGATTTAACAGTTTCCGGTACGCTAAAGACGGAAACGGGTCCCGCGGCCAATCGGGGCGTCTAAACCGAGCACTAATTTCACAACTTAAATTAAATTATTAGTCAACAACCATTTTTTTGGGTCGTGTGTGACCAAACTCATTTTTGAAACGTAAAAACGGATAACCGTGCTAGGCACGCAAAACGGGAAAATGAACTAGTAGTAATTTTAACTATTGAACTCTAAACGATATCACAATCTGAGTCCGGAGAAGTGTATCTGGGTTAACATTGCCTTCAGAACGGGTACAGTACTGGGTTAACAGTGTCCCCAGAAGTACCGGTTAACAATGTTAAAGTTATATTAATAGTGATTGTATAGTAACGAACTTAGGGATCGTATTACAGATCCGGATTAAAAGCTTGCGTACTGTGTTGTGTTACCTGCTTGTTTACGATAAGGTGAGTTTCACGAGCCCCTTTTTCTGAATTGTTTTTAAATATTTTCCCGGGGCGGAAGCATGTTACTACTGAAACGTTTAAGTACATACTGAACGCATGGATTTGCGTGTATTTACATATATTTTATTGTACGGGAATCGTACGGAAATGTAATAAGATGGTAATTGTCTGAGTTGCTAACATTCTAAGGCCTCGGAACACGAGTGATTAACTGAAAGCCGGTAGAGTGTGGATAGTACTATTGGTCTGACAAACCCAACTGGTCCGGCATGGATTTGCTGATGTTTCCCAGCCTGTTGCACATGTCTATTTTGTTGTTATTTATTTTGCTATGTAATGTTAGACATAGCGGTTTGGGGCAGGTCCGTGGGCGGGGGATATGCCACTGGGGTTGTGTGTGATAGTCAGAGGTTTCACTTGTGGGCTCAGCATAATTACATCGCTAATATATGATTATGATAATGATTTATCACTGTTTATTTAAATTAGTGAAACTCACCAACTATTCGTAGTTGACCCGTTTTCTTTACATGCTTTTTAGGTACCCCCAAACTGGAATAATTGCAACATGCTTGACGATGCGTGCTTTTAGTGGAAGCTTAATGATCTTTTTGTATTAAATATGTTAATGTAATGTTGGTAAAACTTATGTGCTATCGCCTAGACGGGAACTAAACTTGGAACAATGTAATATGATGTAAATTAATGTAGTGGTGTTTTCTTTATAAGCAATGATGTTGATATCTGTTGCATCCCGTTTACGTTTCCGTTGCGGTTACGGGGTGTTACAGAACTTGGTATCAGAGCCATTGGTTATAAAGAATTAGGATGTCTTTAAAAGATACATAAAATATAACTTGTAGCTCAAGTATTATAGGATCTAATATCAACTAATAATTTATAGTGACGAGATCTGGATGAACTTGGATGGACAAGTGAGTTATTATGGTCCAGAACATAATAACAGACTTGTCCGCACGAGGGAATTCAGGGGAAGTCACGGGGAACTTTAATAGGTAAAATCGGCAACATATGTGTAAGTATTTGATAATATTTTTATGTGACAAAGTTGTATAAGTATGTGTAAATTAATTATGATTTACATTATGGAAGGAACTATATGTTTGCTAACTTGTGTACAGGTAAGGATGTCGAGATCACAAAGTCTGTCAGTGGAGGAGGACCCAGAGGAGACCAGTTCCGGGGACTCTAGGAGCTTACGCTTAACATCCAGCACTGAGCCTAGTGAGACTAGCCGTAGGAGTACTAGTCTGTCCTCCCCTACTAGGGTTGCCAGATCCCCCACCCCACCCGCACCACAGGCCACCCCTACCCTCCCAGACCCGGTCCCCGCCTCACGGCGCGGATCAGTGTCCCTTATGTCCCACCTACCTCTACCCCACTGTAACAATTCCGACGAAACCCGGTATACTTTAACCGGTAGACAATAGTTACGTCATACCTAATGTCGGGTACATGAATTACTACAGTAATTATACGAGAATACATGGTTCACTGTATTGATTGTACGTGAATATATAATTCATCGTATTGATTATGCGATTAATCGATCGACAGTTATTGAAACCCGAACGAATCGAGGGTTCAATTATAGACGATATCTATGATATTTAGTGATGTTACGAAGCATTAATCCTTCGGGATAAGTAAAGTACGGCACAGAAAAAGAATTTCGATTTAATGGTACGTCGGTACATTAAACGAAACCTTCAATACCAAACCGAGCAAGAGATGATCGATCAAGCCGAAAAAGATGCGCGATAATTAATGATATGATGTTTTAAGTTAATAAATGTCATGGTTTAAGTTTTTAAAGTTTTCAAATCGGTTTTATATAAATTTCATTATTAAGCCGAAAAACGACCGTTTTAGCCTCGTTTTAAGCCGAATTAAACATTTAACCGAAAAACGAACTGAACCAGATTATCCAAAACATTATCCGGATTTCCGAAATCCAAACTTGTGGCTAAGAATGAAGAAGTGGGTTCCACCCCACCCCTCATCTAAACCGATCGGAATACAAGGGGGTATTACCCCATCCCATTTCTTTTTTTTACAACAAACATTCAACAATCCTCTTTTCTCTCCACACCAAGACCTAAAAACCGAGAGTTCTAGCAAGAAAAACAAGGTAATGATCGAGTTAATCACGTTTCAATCTTCGTTTCTTGAGTTCATTTGCAAGAAAACGAGGTTTCAAAGATGAAAACCGATTCTTGCATGATCAAGTGATGTATACGGGTTATACAAGGGATCTTGGTCCAAGAAAGGAGTTAAACGGACCAAAAACGGATTTTTACGGAAAAATCTTTGTTTTTTAAGGCAATAACCGAAACTATAGTGTAAGAGGCTTGATCGTGAGTGTAACTTGCTTGGTATTGTGGTATGTTGTTTGTAGGCTCTGTGTTTAGTGGTAGATAAGGCGGAAAGACGAGTTTGTAGCTTGTAGTGGCGGAAAACGAAAGGTATATTCGGTTATGTTCGGTGTATGTGTTTTGGGACAGATTGTTGATGGTTTAGAGTTGGGTCATGAAATTTTACAGGGATGTTCTACACATGAAAATATGAGTTCTGTGAATTGCTGGTAATTTTTGGACAAAGGATGAATATTTGGTGAATTTAATGCTCGGTTTTGGCCAAAAATGGTGAAAAATAGTTAAATATCATGAAAAATTCTGGAAAATTGCAGATAAGCTATTTATATCATTAATAAGTCACACACAAAATTTGAGGTCAGTTAAACGAGTTCTAGGGTTTTCTAGTTCGATTTTAGTGAAAAGGGCATGTAAAAGAAGATTTTGGTTCTGTAAAAAGTACAGCGGACTATGTGGATGGCAGGGGACATCCAGGAAAAATTTGGGATTTTTCTAAGATCGTTTGGTATTTACGACATATTTAGTGTTTAATTGGTGTTTAAAAATAGATAAATAAATTTTAAATATAGAAATTAATTCAGGAAATATTTTTATAAAATTCTCTACTGTCAAAAAGTGATTTGTGCAAAATTTCAAGATCCGAGATTAAACGGATAACTAATTGTGCAAAAACAAACTTTTAAAGCTTAAAACGAGTAAACCGGTAAAGCTCGCTTAAACGAGCTGACTGGTGTATAAAAACCCTAAAAATGGACTATTTTCATATAAAGGAGTTAAACAAGTAAAAATAAATCATCCGAAAATAATTCGGATGATTTGAGTAATTTTTGTCCGAATTAACAGTTTCCGGTACGCTAAAGACGGAAACGGGTCCCGCGGCCAATCGGGGCGTCTAAACCGAGCTATAATTTCAAATCTTTACCTAAATTATCAGTCAACCACTATTTTCGGGTCGTGTGTGACCAAACTCATTTTGAAACATAAAAACGGGTAACCGTGCTAGGCACGCAAAACGGGGAAAACAAGCTATTATAAAATTTGACTGTTGAACTCTAAACGACATCACAATCTGAGTCCGGAGAAGTGATTCTGGGTTAACCTTGCCCCCAGAACGGGTACAGTGCTGGGTTAACAGTGTCCCCAGATGTACCGGTTAACTTAGTTAAAGTTATATTAATAATGAGTGTATAGTAACGATCGTAGGGATCATATTACAGATTGGACGTGTTAAGTGATAATGATTGTTGTTTCCTGCTTGCATATGCTAAGGTGAGTTTCACGAGCCCCTATTTCTGAATTGTTTTCAAATATTTTCCCGGGGCGGAAGCATGTTACTATTGAAATGTTTAAATACATACTGAACGCATGGATTTGCGTGTATTTATAAATATTTGATTGTACGGGAATCGTACGGAATGGGTACAGTAATGGGTTAACAGTGTCCCCAGATGTCTTTGGAAGTGTTACTGGGTTAACTGTGTCCCCAGATGTCTTTGGAAGTGTTACTGGGTTAACTGTGTCCCCAGATGTCTTTGGAAGTGTTTCTGGGTTAACGTTGCCCCCAGAATGAGTACAGTACTGGGTTAACAGTGTCCCCAGATAATATTTTTTTATGATATGGATTTATCATGGTTTACTAAAATTGTGAAACTCACCAACTATTCGTAGTTGACCCGTTTTCTCACATGCTTTTCAGGTACAACTAAGATGAAGTGATTGCTTACGTGCTAAGTGCTTGATGTTTGTAAGATTTGTGTGCGGAATGTTAGGATACATTATAATAAATAGAATTATGTATTGTATTGTATGATGTGTGTATCACCTAGACGGTAATGAAATACAAGATAATGTAATTTGAAGTATATTAATGTATTCAGTTTTCTTTATAAACAATGTGGTTGATATCAGAGGTGTCTGTTGCATCCCGTTTACGTTTCCGCTACGGTTACGGGGTTTTACAGAAGTTGGTATCAGAGCCATTGGTTATAAAGATTTAGGATGTCTTTAAAAGATACCTAAAATATAACCAGTAGCTCAGGTATTATAGGATCTGAATATCAACTAATAATTTATAGTGACGAGGTCTGGATGAACTTGGATGGACAAGTGAGTTATTATGGTCCGGAACATAATAACAGACTTGTCCGCACGAGGGAATTCAGGGGAAGTCACGGGGTACATTAATAGGTAAAAATGGCAACATATGTGTAAAGTTTATAGTATTATTTATACGTGCTAATGTGTATATATATATGTACATATCTTGTGGGTACATGTATTGAGAAATGGGACCCGGATAAGGAACCGGGGGATGAAATAATAAAAGTACCGAGGATGCTGAAATTTCAAGAGCATCGGTTGATAATGAGTCTGACTTATCGGGCCATAGTTATGATAGTACCAAGTTAGATCTCCCGTTCGACATTAACCAGAAATATCTAGTAACCGTCACTCCCAACCAAAATTGATAAATCCCTTACCCTACAAACACCGGTACCGTATATCCTAATAACCCCCCTATGTTCACCCGAACCGCCAACCCTCACGTACGGACGGACTTGTACCTGAACCCATTCTTGTTCCATTAAAATAAAAATAAAATAATAATAATAAAATGGATAATAAATGAGCAGATAAAAATAATATATAGAAATATATATATGTATTGCTCACTCTCAAACATATGAGACATACCACCTCCAGATCGAGAGTTACCGATTTTAGCGAACCTAGAACGCCGAGGACATTGATTGAGCAAGTGATAGAGTTTCCCATGATAGTAATTAATAATATTTGAAGGGAACCCATGTTGCACGATTACCTTGAACCTTGCAGCTCCCTATGCTATCTTTATATCCGTTAGATGCCTATACCCATGTATACTCGAATAGAATGATTACCCATACACAAAGAGGTGTTGAAATCATTATAGCATAGTTGGTTATTCGTTCGTAGGTGGTATACCGTGTATGCCGGATATACGAATAGACACGGATATTATAACTCCGTGGTACGTAATCGTTTGGTGCTCACGGTGAGCATTATCGGTTATGCTGACATGCAAAAGGATATTGAAATCAAGCATATTAAACATTGATCTTTGTTGAGAAAGATCTATATGTCAGATGATGACAAGGGTTATGAATCATATTTAAACGTTAACCGACGTCAGGTTAAGTCCATATGTTATTATATTTGTGGGACATATATACTAGATGCCGGTATGTGTAATATATATGATAATATTTGCTGTGTATATGTACCTGTTGTTATGATTGAGCTGGTTACGAGTTATATGGTGAGATTAGTATTGATTACTGCGTACGGGATGAGTACGGCAGAATGACATAAAAAGAGTAGCTCCAATGATGGAGATTGATATGATTCAGCTGATTGCTCAAAGATAGCAGATGATGATACCGAATGTCGTATCACAGATCACTGCTAGTGTTGATGCAAATGTGATCGCAGACTTATAGATCGAGCAATCACATGATTATGAATATTTCAATTCTTAGTGTTATTACTAAGAGTGTTAATGTCCCACCGAATGCTATTATAACTACAAGTATTAGTTATAAACTAAACATGAATAGTAGTCGTAATGAATTAGATCCGGTATGAAGGATATGTTTGTTGGTTGTGTTAAGGAAATTATTAATCGTTTACTGACGGTAAAGGGAGGAATAGATTAACGAGTGGATAGAAAAGATCGAAATGGTTAAGGATATTGGTAAGAGTCTAGAACATCGTGTAGTGAAATATGCTACAGATATGTTGGTAGATTATGTTGTATCGTGATGGAACACGATGGTACAAAATTATAGTTAGAAAATTATTACTCAAAGGACATGGTCGGAATTTAAAATTCTTGTGCTAGAGCACTTTTATTCGAGTAATTAAGTTCAGAGATTGGAAACTGAGCTATGGAAGATAGAAATGTTGTGTGCTGATCACTTAGAACACGCTAATAGTTTGAAGGAATTGTCATGTCTGGTAACATGGCTAATTACTTCTGAAACTAAGCGAAGTGAGCGCTATATAGGGGACTAACTCCATCGATAAGGAGTATAGTCAATCCTGTAAAATATACAACCTTTGGAAGGATTGTGTCACAAGCCAACATTGATATATTTGACTCTATGGGAAGCGGAATGGAAGGACGTTAGGTGAGACGTCGAGTGTTAAAGAAGAGAAATGATAAAGGTTTAGTGCAAGATAGACTTGTGAATAAGTAGGTATGTCCTACAACCCAGAATTATACTAAGACTAGTTCTGGTGTGAAAACATGAACCGCATGAAGGGTCCTTCCCTAAATGTGGAATATATGGTTATCGGCAGGAAGAAGAATGTCGAGTGATAGTAGGCCACAGGTGTGGTAAAGATGGACGTAATGCCCTAATTGTAGAACCAATTGAAGCCAGGTGAACCGACAACCCCAACCCATTCATGTACAACCACTCCGAACCCAACAACTTCAATAACAATCCATCCAAAGAAATCAAATTATGCCAAACAGTTGTACTTGCTATGAATGTGGCAGTACAGAACGTTTCAAGAGAAATTGCCTAAAGTTGAACCAAGGTGTCGTTGGAAGATGAACCTCATGAGAAGCATCAACCTCTGATCAAGCAAGGAGCCGTGCTTTTGTGAGTAATTCAAATAAAGCACGTCGTGATCCAAAAGTGGTATTAAGTACATTGTAGTTTTAAATCAATAGACTTCAGCGATATTTTTACGGTCGTCGATAAAAGTTAGTTCCTGTAAACCTCCTATCATTTGGAAAGATACCGATTAGTGAAACTATAGAACCCTATACTGTAGAATCGCTAACGGTAAACCCCTAATGGTTAACTAAATTGTTCGGAATTGTCCTATTATTCTGAACGATTAACCTTTCCTTATTGACCTTCGACCAGTAAAGTTAAGAAGTTTTGACGTAATAGTTAACATGGATTGGCTAACTCGACATGAAGCTGAAATCAAATATGAAAAGAAGATGATTAGAAGCTCTCCTTCGGACGATGAAGCGATTAGATACAGAGAAAAGTGTACGGTATTATGTTACCACTCTAATCTCATCTTGAGATGTTATAATATTTACGACAAGAAGACGTGGTGTGTTTAACAAACGCGATTGCCAAAGTATTTAAAAAGAAAACATACAGAAGATATCCCGATGGTACGCGAATTTCCACAAGTTTTCCCAGAAAAACTTCCTGGATTACCGCCAACCCGACAGGTCGAATTCAGAATTGATTTAATACCTCAAGCTGGCCCTGTTGCTAAAGCACCTTACCGACTTGCACCAACTGAAATGCAAGAATTATTGGATAAAGGTTTTATACGATCTAGTTAGTCACCATGGGGTGCACCAGTGTTAATTGGGAAATGAAGGACGGAAGTGTTAGGATATGTATTGATTAGAGAGAATTGCATAAAGTGACGATCAAGAATAGGTATTCACTTCTTCGAAGTGAATGATCTGTTTAACCAACTGCAAGGGGCGATTATTTTTTAGAAAATTGATCTTAGATATAGTTATCACTAAATGAAGAAAATCCAAGATGAGGACGTTGCAACAACAGCGCTTCGGACTCGCTACGGCCATTATGAATTCTTAGTTTTGCCTTTCAGGCTAACAAATGCGCCGGCAGCATTCATGGGACTCATGAACCGAGTCTGTAAACTTTATTTTGACAAATTTGTCATAGCATTCATTGATGATATTTTGATATATTTGCAACGTAAGGAAAAGCACGAACGACGTTTAAGGAAAATGCTGGAAGTGTTAAAGCAAGAGGATTTACACGCGAAGTTTTCGAAATGTGACTTTGAATACAGAAAGCATAATCCCTTGGTCATGTTGTAAAGCAACAAGGATTACACATAGATCCAAATAAGATAGAAACCATTAAAATTGTGCCAATCGCCGATTTTAAGTCTCCCCGATGGAGACGATGGTTTTGTCGCGTATTGTGACGCATCGCGAAGCGGGTTAGGATGCGTGTTGATGCAGAATAATAGGTTATAGCCTATGCATCCCGACAGTTAAAAGTACACGAGAAAAAATTACACTACTCACGACTTAGAACTGGGAGCGGTTATCTTCGCACTTAAAATTTGGAGACTTTATCTCTACGGTACGAAGTGCACCATCTTCACCGATCATAAAAGTTTGCATCACATATTCGATCAGAAAGAACTGAATATGAGGCAACGAAGATGGGTTGAGTTGTTAAACAATTATGACTGTGACATCCGTTACCACCCCGGCAAGGCTAACGTCGTAACCGATGCCTTGAGTAGGAAAGATCGGGTTAAGCCATTGCGAATGAGAGCGTTGGGGATGATAGTCCAGTCGAACTTTTCGGACCTGATTCGAGTCGCTCAACGTGAGGCGTTGAAAGAGGAACAATTGTAAAAGGAAGGACTTTACGGCAACGAGTAGAATTTCGAACAGCGCGTGGACGAAATTCTCTACTTCAAAAAATGGGTTTGGATCCCGACCCTCCATGACCTTCGTGAATTAATCATGAACGAAGCGCATAGATCGAAATATTCCATACATCCGGGATCGGATTAGACTATTGATGATACGAAAATCAGAAAGGATTTTATTAATGGCCGAGTTGGAGAAAGATATGGTTACGTATGTTGGTGAATATTTGAGTTATGCAAGAGATAAGGCTGCACACCGAAAACCCTAGGGAATGCCACAACGACAGAAAATTCGCCAATGATAGTGGGAATAAATTACAATGGATTTCGGGACGCAAATTGGGTAATCGCGGATCGATTAACCAATCCTCGCATTTCATCCCAATCCATGACGATTACCACAATGAATTCTCGCTCAAATTCATGATAGTGAAATGGTATCTCGTCGTGGAGTACCATTTTCAATTATCTCAGATCGAAATAGTCATCCTACTTCCATTATTGGAAGGCGGGGAAGGAGGCATCGAGAGCTTGAAGCTTTCTATGGGTGAAGTAATTATCACCAATTTGTTAAATTGAAAATGGGCGTCAATCGAGCCGTAATATTTGAATTGATTCGAGAATCAACCAATCGGATTTATAATATTTAAGATAAGTTGAAAGCCGCGCGAGATTGGCAAAGGATTTATGCCAACATTCAAAGGAAACCATTGTCACTGGAGGGAGGTGACAAGGCATTTTTAAGGCATCACCTTAGAGAGGTGATATAAGGTTTGGCAAAACCGAAAATAGCTCCTTAATATATTGGACCTCATGAGACTATCTCCATGATTGGTCATTTAGTTTATCGATTAAAGTACTCCAGGGACTAAGTACTATACATGATGTTTTGCCATGTATACGGATTGAAAAGTACCTAACTGACGAGGCAACGAAAGTACCAGTAATGGAGGTACTCATAGAAGACATGCCTGATATCATAAGTAATTCTGTAGAGATAGTAGACGGGAAAACTAAACAGTTTGGACATACCAAGCTTTATTGATTAAGATTAAGTGGAATTCACAGCGAGGACCAGATTATACATGGTAACGCGAGAGTGAATTCTGAAGGAAAAACCCCCCACCCTTCTCTCGGAAGGGGATAGTGGGCGTGTAAAATTTCGAGGACGAAATTTCTTAACGGGGGGAGAATGTAACGATTTCGACGAAACCCGGAATACCCTAACCGGTAGACAATAGTTACGTCATACCTAATGTCGGGTACATGAATTACTACAGTAATTATACGAGAATACATGGTTCACTGTATTGATTGTACGTGAATATATAATTCATCGTATTGATTATGCGATTAATCGATCGATAGTTATTGAAACCCGAACGAATCGAGGGTTCAATTATAGACGATATCTATGATATTTAGTGATGTTACGAAGCATTAATGCTTCGGGATAAGTAAAGTACGGTGTGACACCCGGTAAATTCCCAATCCCTTAAACCAAGTAATCAACCTAAATATTAGGTAATTGTTATGTGCGCCCTGCGCGAGCGCGCCATGTTAGTCAGCGCGGGCATATTATGTGCGCCCTGCGCGAGCGCGCCATGTTAAGAACCAGCGTGGGCATATGTTATATGCGCCATGCGCGAATGTTTTGGCTTTATGTTTTCATGTACCTTAACGTTATGTTGTCTAATGGGTTGACCATCCCGCATGATGCTAAGGCGGGTGCATCCTAAATCGTTTATGCGCGTGCGGAAGGGAACTAACCTCCCTGCATGGCGGGAACATTGAGAGCTAGTTTGTCTGAAGCTCCAATTGACTTCAACATCACTGATCACTATGTTGAAATACCAAGGCCACCTGGAGAATCTACAAATGAAACTCAATGTCCTAACTGCGAGAAGGTTACGCACCTACCCGCAGCAAAGAAATGTCCTTCACGCAGAAAGCTATGCGCACAAAGTGATACGCACAGAACACTTAGTCTATTCTCCAGACGTAAGGAGATTACTCCCGCCCAAAAGGAAACAGTAGCGTGTTTCAGAGATTTTCCACTTTTTACTGTACACGGACAAAAGTACCTGAAAAAGTACACTGTAACATGAAAAGTCAACTGTCAGCCACCCTATTCTCACCAACCCCAGACCTGCATGTCCTGACCAAATCAAATCAAAATCTTTTATCCACTACTCCACTTTTAAATAAATAATAATAATTTCCATACCTTATCATCATTACACCTAGATATGAAAAGATTACAATTCCCTAAAGCAAGGGATTGTGTTCCCTTGAGTTTGCCTATAAATATGTAACCTAAACTATCACCCAAAACACACTTCAAACTTCTCTTTTAAGAACTGCAACTTGCACTAATCATCTCCCAAGCATCCGTTGTTTTCGTTTCCGATCCTGTTACCAGGTAAGCCAAGAATATAACCTTGAGATCTGCTTTCCAACCCTTATATTCTCCTAATTCTTGATCTTAATATATATACTTCTTGTTATTTAATCGCATTCTAGACCTTCAATTCCGAGGCCAACACCAAGAAAACCCGAATCTCGATTAATCCCTTAACAAGAACCACAGGTGAGTCTCACAGCCCCTATTCTCGCTGTTTTCACTGTTTTTAAACTGTTTTCGGGGCGAGGGACACGTACTTAAATAATGTTTTATCATGGTATACTTACAAGCTATGCAAGCGATTATGTGTTTAAATTATATTTCATAATGAGCAATGCGAACGGTTATCTAAGGTTTTCGATGTATGTGCGCTAGAACTCGAGTAAGTGATCACTTTACCATTGGAACTCTAAGGGTAGGGACTGCTGGTTTGATCCACCCACTCGTAGGGGTCGCACCTCTTTGCATGGACGAGTGCCTAGTATGGTCATGGGGCAGTACTATGGGTTTGAGCCCGCTCGTAGGGGTCGCGCCTCTTTGCATGGACGAGCGCCTTGTTTTCCGGCACAACGTCTGCGCGTAACCCGCGGGACGGTATTATTCGCTCGTAGTGGCAGCGCCACTTAGACGAGCACGGTTTTTCAGATGTGTCCGCGCGTAACCCGCGGGACGGTATTATTTGTTTCGCTCGTAGTGGCAGCGCCACTTACACAGACGAGCACAGTTCCCAGAAATGTTCGCGCGTAACCCGCGGGACGATTTTATCAGAATGTGTTGATAGAACTATGTTTTACCAAGCATGTGTTTTAATGATGCTATCAGAATTATGTTTCAGAATGATTTTTATCAAGATTATGATGCAATACGATTTATCAAGTTACTAAAACTTGTGAACTCACTCAGTTTATACTGATTCAAATGTTTTTACGTGTCTTTCAGGAGATAACTAGGTAGCGCATGGAGTCACACTTAGAGCACCTCACGCTGAACATCTAAAACTAGCTTTTTGGAAGATTTTAGTTCTATCCCTTCGATGCGCGTGGTTGTTCCCGCCGCGCAAGGGGATACGGCGTGGAAATCTTCAACAGTTTTTATACTTGGATGTTTTTATGTAATTTTTAAACAATGTAATGTATTTGTATTAAACATTTCATGCGCAATGAAAATCTTACTTTGAATGTTTGCAATGGCCCGTGCTTAATTATCAATCCCAACTCGCGCGCGCCCGGCTGTTTCCGCCGCTCAGGGCCGGGTGTGACAGATTGGTATCAGAGCACTGGTTATAGCGAACTAGGAAAAGAAGTTTTAACCTAGACTATAACCGTTGGGGAATCGCATGAAATATTTTTCAAAGAAAATATTTTCAAAAGAAACTATACACACACTTAGGAACACGGGTCACACAGTGTCTAGTGAATAAAGATAAAGAACATTATGTGCTCAGAGTAAATGCGCTAAGTTTAATATATTTTCATTCTCTTTTAAAGCGAGAATGCCTCCAACTAAAGACAAGGGAATTACCATGACACCCGAGGAACTCGCGGAAATAATCACGCAAGCGATCGCGACACATGAGGCCAGCAAGGCCGAATCAAGTCAGGGTCGTCAGAATGAGACCCCAGAACCCGAATCAGGAGCCTTGGACAAAGGATGCTCCTACAAGACATTCATGGCCTGTAAGCCTTGGCCATTCAAGGGTACCGAAGGGGCCATTGGGCTCTATAACTGGATTGACAAGATGGAGACAGTTCTCTCCATTAGCGGATGTAGTGAGAACCAGAAGGTCCTTTACGCGACCTGCATGTTCCAAGAAGCAGCTTCATCTTGGTGGAAGCTTCAAGTGAAGACCTTGGGGCGAGAAGTTGCTCTTCACAAAACCTGGGAGGAGCTGAAGGAGATGATGATGAGAAAGTTCTGCTCTCGCGCAGAAATCCAGAGTCTGCAGCAGGAATTCTGGAACCACACCATGGTAGGAACGGATATCGACGCCTACAACAACCGGTTCAACGAGCTTTGCCAGTTGGTGCCAGACATGGAAACACGGAGGAAAAGAAGATCGAGAGGTATATCTTTGGGTTACCTCCTGTTGTTAGGGTTCCGCTCAACGCCGCAGCGCCTCCAACCTTTGATGAGGCGGTAGCGCGGGCCATCACCCTTACAAGGGATACGGTCCGTGCGGGTATGTTAACTACGCGCGGAATCAAGCAGCGAACCTCTGATCCCAAGAGGAAGTGGAACTCTCACCACCGAGGGTCCGACTCCAAGCAACCACCGTTCAAGAAGCAGGAGAGCGTAAGGGCTTACGCGATCCAAGCCGCGGAGACATCAAGGAAAGGATACAGCGGGCCTCGCCCATGGTGCAACAAATGCAAGTATCACCACGAGGGTGAATGCGCAAGAATCGAATGTGCCAAATGTGGCAGACCAGGGCACAAGACGATGAATTGCCGTGTCAGAGAAGCTGGAGCGAGCGACAACTGCTACGCATGCGGGAAGCCAGGGCATTTTAGTCGGGATTGCCCGCAAAAGGGAAACCAAGCTCGCGGGAGAGCTTTTGTGATCGGCGCGGGCGAAGCTAAAGAAGAGCCGAATGTGGTAACCGGTACGTTTTTGCTTAACGGCCATTTTGCATCTGTTTTATTTGATACTGGCGCTGACCTAAGTTTTATATCCGCTGAGTTTAAAAACTCCCTAGGCCTAGCAAGCAGTAGGCTAGACACGCCTTATACTATAGAACTAGCCAATGGTAGGCAGTTATGCGCGAACGAAAGAACTGAACAACGTGTAATAGTCATGGGAGGTCACGGGTTCAATATTAATTTGTTGCCAATAGACTTGGGAAGTTTTGACATTGTGGTAGGTATGGATTGGTTAGTCGAGAACCACGCGGAAGTTATTTGCCATGAGAAGCAGGTTCGAGTCCCACTGTTGAACGGAGAAACCTTGGTGATTCAAGGGGAAAGAAGGGGAGTTGCGACGAAACTAATTTCGTGCCTAAAAGCGCGCAAGTGCCTAAGGAAAGGGTGCTACGCCTTCCTGGCGCATGTAGTAGAGAAGAAAGGAGATGAGCGAAGAATTGAAGACTTACCAGTAGTGCGCGAATTTCCAGAAGTTTTCCCTGAAGATTTGCCCGGATTACCGCCGCCGCGACAAGTCGAATTTCGTATTGATTTAGTCCCAGGAGCTGCGCCAGTAGCTCGAGCACCTTATCGATTAGCTCCATCTGAGATGCAAGAGCTATCCAATCAGTTACAGGAACTATTGGATAAGGGTTTCATACGCCCAAGCTTTTCACCTTGGGGAGCTCCAGTACTGTTTGTTAAGAAGAAGGATGGTTCTTTCCGGATGTGTATTGACTATAGGGAGCTGAACAAGCTGACAGTCAAGAATCGGTACCCCTTACCGAGGATTGACGACTTATTTGACCAGTTGCAGGGATCCAGTTATTATTCGAAGATAGATCTACGGTCAGGATACCACCAACTTAGGGTCCATGAGGAAGATGTGCCGAAAACAGCCTTCCGAACTAGATACGGCCATTATGAGTTCTTAGTGATGCCTTTCGGGCTAACTAATGCGCCGGCTGTGTTCATGGATCTGATGAACCGCGTGTGCAAACCATACTTGGACAAGTTTGTGATTGTGTTTATAGATGATATTCTGATTTACTCTCGGACCAAGGCCGAGCATGAGCAACACCTGAGATTGATTTTGGAATTGTTGAGGAAAGAAAAGTTGTATGCGAAGTTTTCCAAGTGCGAGTTTTGGCTTAGAGAAGTTCATTTTCTCGGTCACGTTGTAAACGAGAAAGGAATACATGTTGATCCTTCCAAAGTCAAGGCCATCGAAAACTGGGAAGCGCCAAAAACCCCAACTGAGGTGAGGCAATTCCTAGGACTAGCTGGCTACTATCGACGCTTCATTGAGAACTTCTCCAAGATAGCTCTACCACTGACCGCGCTAACTCAGAAAGACAAGAAGTTTGTTTGGGGCGAAAATCAGGAAGCGGCATTTCAAATGTTAAAACAGAAATTATGTAGTGCGCCAATTTTGTCTTTACCCGAGGGGACGGATGACATCGTCGTTTACTGCGACGCTTCACATCAGGGACTCGGATGTGTCCTTATGCAGCGAGACAAAGTCATAGCGTATGCCTCGCGCCAACTCAAGACCAATGAAAAGAACTACACAACGCATGATCTGGAACTTGGAGCGGTTGTCTTCGCGCTAAAGATTTGGCGCCATTACCTCTATGGTACAAAGTGTATAATCTTTACGGATCACAAGAGCCTTCAACATATATTTGATCAAAAGGATTTAAACATGAGGCAACGAAGATGGGTGGAGTTGTTGAATGATTATGATTGTGAAATTAAGTACCACCCTGGAAAGGCGAATGTGGTAGCAGACGCGCTAAGTAGGAAGGAGCGAATAAAAACGCTACGAGTCAAGGCTCTAAGGTTGACCATTCGCGCAGATCTCTCTACCCGCATCCGAGACGCTCAGCAAGAAGCCTTGAAACCAGAGTTTGTTAAAAACGAACCCTTGGGGGTATGATTAAGGATTTGGAGCTCAAAGAGAACGACACTCGGTATTTTGCTAACCGCATATGGGTCCCTCTCAAGGGAGGATTGCGCGAGCAAGTATTAAACGAAGCTCACAAGACGCGGTATTCCGTACATCCTGGCACAGACAAGATGTACCAAGATGTTAAAGCGCTGTATTGGTGGCCCAATCTTAAAGGCGCCATCGCGACGTATGTCAGTAAGTGCCTGACGTGTTCGAAGGTAAAGGCTGAATACCAGAAACCATCAGGGTTGCTTCAACAGCCAGAAATTCCCATGTGGAAGTGGGAACAAATCTCTATGGACTTCATCACCAAATTGCCAAGGACACCTGGGGGTTACGACACGATCTGGGTTATAGTGGATCGGCTAACTAAGTCAGCGCACTTCCTGCCGATCAAGGAAACCGATAAGATGGAAAAGTTAGCCCGATTGTATATTCGAGAAGTAGTTTCAAAACATGGAGTCCCAGTGTCCATCATTTCTGATAGAGATAGTCGGTTCACATCAAGGTTTTGGAGATCGTTACAAGGAGCTCTAGGTACTCGCCTTGATATGAGTACAGCTTATCATCCTCAAACGGATGGGCAAAGCGAGCGAACAATCCAGACATTGGAAGATATGCTACGCGCGTGCGCGATCGATTTCGGAGGTAGCTGGGATACTCATCTCCCATTGGTTGAATTTTCTTACAACAACAGCTATCACACAAGCCTCAAGGCTGCGCCGTTTGAAGCTTTGTATGGGCGCAAGTGTAGATCCCCACTGTGCTGGGCTGAAGTGGGTGACAAGCAAATGACTGGTCCAGAATTGATCCAAGAAACAACAGACAAGATTTTTCAGATACGGGATCGCCTTAAGACAGCGCGCGACAGACAGAAGAGCTACGCAGATGTGCGAAGGAAACCGTTGGAGTTTCAAGTAGGGGATAGAGTACTTTTGAAAGTCTCTCCATGGAAAGGAGTCCCCCGTTTCGGCAAGCGAGGAAAGTTGAATCCGCGCTACATTGGACCATTTGAGATCCTGGAAAGGATCGGTCCGGTTGCTTATAAACTCCGTTTACCCGCCGAACTCAGTGGAGTTCATGATACGTTTCATGTGTCCAACCTCAAAAAGTGCTTATCTGACGAAACGTTGATTTTGCCGTTGGAAGAAATTCACATCGACAAACAGCTGCACTTCGTAGAAGAACCTATAGCAGTAACCGGTTGGAAGGAACAAAAGTTGCGCAGAAGCAAAATCAAGTTAGTAAAGGTTCAATGGAAATCAAGGCGTGAGCCTGAATTCACTTGGGAAAGAGAAGATCAAATACGCAAGAAATACCCACACCTCTTTCAGAGCATGGCTTCTGCCAGCAACATCTCCTAAATTTCGGGACGAAATTTGCTTAACAGGGAGAGAATGTGACACCCGGTAAATTCCCAATCCCTTAAACCAAGTAATCAACCTAAATATTAGGTAATTGTTATGTGCGCCCTGCGCGAGCGCGCCATGTTAGTCAGCGCGGGCATATTATGTGCGCCCTGCGCGAGCGCGCCATGTTAAGAACCAGCGTGGGCATATGTTATATGCGCCATGCGCGAATGTTTTGGCTTTATGTTTTCATGTACCTTAAC
The DNA here is from genome assembly GCF_021521415.1 of Bidens hawaiensis. NCBI lineage: Eukaryota > Viridiplantae > Streptophyta > Magnoliopsida > Asterales > Asteraceae > Bidens > Bidens hawaiensis. Next base: position 2,424,922 of record NW_027491061.1, read on the forward strand.
GTTATGTTGTCTAATGGGTTGACCATCCCGCATGATGCTAAGGCGGGTGCATCCTAAATCGTTTATGCGCGTGCGGAAGGGAACTAACCTCCCTGCATGGCGGGAACATTGAGAGCTAGTTTGTCTGAAGCTCCAATTGACTTCAACATAACTGATCACTATGTTGAAATACCAAGGCCACCTGGAGAATCTACAAATGAAACTCAATGTCCTAACTGCGAGAAGGTTACGCACCTACCCGCAGCAAAGAAATGTCCTTCACGCAGAAAGCTATGCGCACAAAGTGATACGCACAGAACACTTAGTCTATTCTCCAGACGTAAGGAGATTACTCCCGCCCAAAAGGAAACAGTAGCGTGTTTCAGAGATTTTCCACTTTTTACTGTACACGGACAAAAGTACCTGAAAAAGTACACTGTAACATGAAAAGTCAACTGTCAGCCACCCTATTCTCACCAACCCCAGACCTGCATGTCCTGACCAAATCAAATCAAAATCTTTTATCCACTACTCCACTTTTAAATAAATAATAATAATTTCCATACCTTATCATCATTACACCTAGATATGAAAAGATTACAATTCCCTAAAGCAAGGGATTGTGTTCCCTTGAGTTTGCCTATAAATATGTAACCTAAACTATCACCCAAAACACACTTCAAACTTCTCTTTTAAGAACTGCAACTTGCACTAATCATCTCCCAAGCATCCGTTGTTTTCGTTTCCGATCCTGTTACCAGGTAAGCCAAGAATATAACCTTGAGATCTGCTTTCCAACCCTTATATTCTCCTAATTCTTGATCTTAATATATATACTTCTTGTTATTTAATCGCATTCTAGACCTTCAATTCCGAGGCCAACACCAAGAAAACCCAAATCTCGATTAATCCCTTAACAAGAACCACAGGTGAGTCTCACAGCCCCTATTCTCGCTGTTTTCACTGTTTTTAAACTGTTTTCGGGGCGAGGGACACGTACTTAAATAATGTTTTATCATGGTATACTTACAAGCTATGCAAGCGATTATGTGTTTAAATTATATTTCATAATGAGCAATGCGAACGGTTATCTAAGGTTTTCGATGTATGTGCGCTAGAACTCGAGTAAGTGATCACTTTACCATTGGAACTCTAAGGGTAGGGACTGCTGGTTTGATCCACCCACTCGTAGGGGTCGCACCTCTTTGCATGGACGAGTGCCTAGTATGGTCATGGGGCAGTACTATGGGTTTGAGCCCGCTCGTAGGGGTCGCGCCTCTTTGCATGGACGAGCGCCTTGTTTTCCGGCACAACGTCTGCGCGTAACCCGCGGGACGGTATTATTCGCTCGTAGTGGCAGCGCCACTTAGACGAGCACGGTTTTTCAGATGTGTCCGCGCGTAACCCGCGGGACGGTATTATTTGTTTTGCTCGTAGTGGCAGCGCCACTTACACAGACGAGCACAGTTCCCAGAAATGTTCGCGCGTAACCCGCGGGACGATTTTATCAGAATGTGTTGATAGAACTATGTTTTACCAAGCATGTGTTTTAATGATGCTATCAGAATTATGTTTCAGAATGATTTTTATCAAGATTATGATGCAATACGATTTATCAAGTTACTAAAACTTGTGAACTCACTCAGTTTATACTGATTCAAATGTTTTTACGTGTCTTTCAGGAGATAACTAGGTAGCGCATGGAGTCACACTTAGAGCACCTCACGCTGAACATCTAAAACTAGCTTTTTGGAAGATTTTAGTTCTATCCCTTCGATGCGCGTGGTTGTTCCCGCCGCGCAAGGGGATACGGCGTGGAAATCTTCAACAGTTTTTATACTTGGATGTTTTTATGTAATTTTTAAACAATGTAATGTATTTGTATTAAACATTTCATGCGCAATGAAAATCTTACTTTGAATGTTTGCAATGGCCCGTGCTTAATTATCAATCCCCACTCGCGCGCGCCCGGCTGTTTCCGCCGCTCAGGGCCGGGTGTGACATACGGCACATAAAAAGAATTCCGATTTAATGGTACGTCGGTACATTAAACGAAACCTTCAATACCAAACCGAGCAAGAGATGATCGATCAAGCCGAAAAAGATGCGCGATAATTAATGATATGATGTTTTAAGTTAATAAATGTCATGGTTTAAGTTTTTAAAGTTTTCAAATCGGTTTTATATAAATTTCATTTTTAAGCCGAAAAACGACCGTTTTAGCCTCGTTTTAAGCCGAATTAAACATTTAACCGAAAAACGAACTGAACCAGATTATCCAAAACATTATTCGGATTTCCGAAATCCAAACTTGTGGCTAAGAATGAAGAAGTGGGTCCCACCCCACCCCTCATCTAAACCGATCGGAATACAAGGGGGTATTACCCCATCCCATTTCTTTTTTTTACAACAAACATTCAACAATCCTCTTTTCTCTCCACACCAAGACCTAAAAACCGAGAGTTCTAGCAAGAAAAACAAGGTAATGATCGAGTTAATCACGTTTCAATCTTCGTTTCTTGAGTTCATTTGCAAGAAAATGAGGTTTCAAAGATGAAAACCGATTCTTGCATGATCAAGTGATGTATACGGGTTATACAAGGGATCTTGGTCCAAGAAAGGAGTTAAACGGACCAAAAACGGATTTTTACGGTTAAATCTTTGTTTTTTAAGGCAATAACCGAAACTATAGTGTAAGAGGCTTGATCGTGAGTGTAACTTGCTTGGTATTGTGGTATGTTGTTTGTAGGCTCTGTGTTTAGTGGTAGATAAGGCGGAAAGACGAGTTTGTAGCTTGTAGTGGCGGAAAACGAAAGGTATATTCGGTTATGTTTGGTGTATGTGTTTTGGGACAGATTGTTGACGGTTTAGAGTTGGGTCATGAAATTTTACAGGGATGTTCTACACATGAAAGTATGAGTTCTGCGAATTTTTGGTAATTTTTGGACAAAGGATGAATATTTGGTGAATTTAATGCTCGGTTTTGGCCAAAAATGGTGAAAAATAGTTAAATATCATGAACAATTCTGGAAAATTGCAGATAAGCTTTTTATATCATGTATAAGTCACACACAAAATTTGAGGTCAGTTGGAGAAGTCTAAGTAGGATTTTCGGTTAAACGAGTTCTAGAGTTTTTTAGTTCGATTTTAGTGAAAAGGGCATGTAAAAGAAGATTTTGGTTCTGGAAAAAGTACAGGGGACTATGTGGATGACAGGGGACATCCAGGAAAAATTTGGGATTTTTCTAAGATCGTTTGGTATTTACGACATATTTAGCGTTTAAATGGTGTTTAAAAATAGATAAACAAATTTTAAATATAGAAATTAATTCTGGAAATATTTTTATAAAATTCCACACTGTCAAAAAGTGATTTGTGCAAAATTTCAAGATCCGAGATTAAACGGATAATTAATTGTGCAAAAACAAACTTTTAAAGCTTAAAACGAGTAAACCGGTAAAGCTCGCTTAAACGAGCTGACTGGTGTATAAAAACCCTAAAAATGGACTATTTTCATATAAAGGAGTTAAAAAAGTAAAAATAAATCATCCGAAAATAATTCGGATGATTTGAGTAATTTTTGTCCGAATTAACAGTTTCCGGTACGCTAAAGACGGAAACGGGTCCCGCGGCCAATCGGGGCGTCTAAACCGAGCTATAATTTCACATCTTTACCTAAATTATCTGTCAACCACTATTTTCGGGTCGTGTGTGACCAAACTCATTTTTGAAACATAAAAACGGGTAACTGTGCTAGGCACGCAAAACGGGGAAAACAAGCTATTAGAAAATTTGACTGTTGAACTCTAAATGACATCACAATCTGAGTCCGGAGAAGTGTTTCTGGGTTAACCTTGCCCCCAGAACGGGTACAGTGCTGGGTTAACAGTGTCCCCAGATGTATCTGTTAACTTAGTTAAAGTTATATTAATAATGAGTGTATAGTAACGATCGTAGGGATCATATTACAGATTGGACGTGTTAACTGATAATGATTGTTGTTACCTGCTTGCATATGCTAAGGTGAGTTTCACGAGCCCCTATTTCTGAATTGTTTTCAAATATTTTCCCGGGGCGGAAGCATGTTACTATTGAAATGTTTAAATACATACTGAACGCATGGATTTGCGTGTATTTATAAATATTTGATTGTACGGGAATCGTACGGAATGGGTACAGTACTGGGTTAACAGTGTCCCCAGATGTCTTTGGAAGTGTTACTGGGTTAACTGTGTCCCCAGATGTCTTTGGAAGTGTTTCTGGGTTAACGTTGCCCCCAGAATGAGTACAGTACTGGGTTAACAGTGTCCCCAGATAATATATTTTTATGATATGGATTTATCATGGTTTACTCAAATTGTGAAACTCACCAACTATTCGTAGTTGACCCGTTTTCTCACATGCTTTTCAGGTACAACTAAGATGAAGTGATTGCTTACGTGCTAAGTGCTTGAAGTTTGTAAGATTTGCGTGCGGAATGTTAGGATACATTATAATAAATAGAATTATGTATCGTATTGTATGATGTGTGTATCACCTAGACGGTAATGAAATACAAGATAATGTAATTTGAAGTATATTAATGTATTCAGTTTTCTTTATAAACAATGTGGTTGATATCAGAGGTGTCTGTTGCATCCCGTTTACGTTTCCGCTGCGGTTACGGGGTGTTACACCCACCCAGACCCACTTACCACAGGGGCGAGTCTTCCCTCCACCCGTGTAGGGTACCCCTAGGCTGGAGAGGGATGAGCGTCCCTCATCCGAGGCTGCATGGCTCCGATTGCTCACCGAGCAGGTGATTGAGCACACCACCGCCTTAGCGGTGGGGATCCAGAGGAGGAGACACCTGGCGGACTGCGTACTGGACAGCCAGTACACGATTGGCCAGCTGAGGAGGGAGGGCGCATACTCCCAGTGGATGATTGACCGGATGGAGACATGGATCCGAAGTTTGATGGCGGTGTTAGTGGTGATGGTGGCAGTGTTGGTGTGTTTGGTGTACCACCATGTTTTGTCATGTTAGGGTGGTAGTAGTCAGGGTCCGCTTTTTGATACTCTGTGTAAGCAGTTAGTGGCGATGCTAACATAGAGTAAATCTTGGGTAGTTATAGTACAGCCACTAACCCATAGGGGGCCCTTTTTGGGGATATCATTGTAGATACCTTTGGTGTATCATTCAAGCACTGACCCATAGCGGTTATGTCGAAATGATGCCGATATAGGACCGATGTATGAAAACTTAATCTATTTGTTGATGGTAGGAATGTAATGTGTACTGACGTTTATGTAATAAGTACTGATGTTTATTAATGAATGGAATATGTGTTGTGTATTGAGATTGGAATTTCTATTAATTATATGTATTTTTCTTAATGTTGTGTAGAATGGCACCAAAACGGTCAGCTCAAATGTCAGAAGTGGATGTGAGTCGTCTGATTGCTCGACAGTTAGAGGCGGCGATACCGGATATAGTATCGCGCATCGCCGCCAGTATTAATAATACGACCAATCCAGCACCTGCGAGCAATCAAACGACCACCAATAATGATGGGGAACAAAATGTTAACCCTCCACCGAACGGTAACCCGATTCCGAGTAATGACGCACCGCCTAGGGTGGTCGTTACAGACTGTAATGGCCCTATACCTAGTGTAGAGACGAACCGCACTGAACCGACTCCTGCAACAAAGGGATGTTCAATCAAAGATTTCATGTTGTGCAAGCCCCTAGAATTTAGCGGGTCTGAGGGACCAAATGGGTTGGTTAAGTGGATTGAGAAAATAAAGTCTGTTGTGAACATCAGCAACTGCCCTGAGGATTACGTTGTTAAGTATGCTACCTGCACGTTCACGGACCATGCCTTGACATGGTGGAACACAATAGGGAAAAACTCGCGGTCAAGCAACGACAAACCGCATGACCTGGGCAGAGCTCAAGGCCCTTGTACTGGAGCATTTCTGCCCGAAAAACGAACTGCAGAAATTAGAAACGAATTGTGGAACCTGGAGATGCAGGGGGCAGACCACTTGGGTTATACAAACCAATTTAATGAGTTGTCGCGATTGGTGCCATGGTTTGTCACCCTAGAGTCAAAGAGGGTTGAGTGTTATTTATGGGGACTAACTCCAGTAGTAAAAACTATAGTCAACGCTGGGGGACACCAGACGTATGAGGGTGCGGTGACGCAAGCTGGTATCGTCACATACGATTTCGTGAGGAGTGGGTCACTGAAGGTGGCAGGAGAGTCCGCTGGAGGAAAGCGAGGTACGTATGACAATAGGATCCAGGAGAAGCAGCAAAATAAACGTGCTAGGCCCGCTGCCCAGAACTACGCCATGACTAGTTCAGGCGGAAGGCAGGAACCACCGAAAGGGACGTTCCATAAGTGTGGGAAATGCGGTTACCAGCATGGTGGCGAGTGCAGGGGGGCAGTGTGCCATCGGTGTGGCAGGAATGGGCACTACGCACCGAGTTGTAGGACAAACCTAAACAATCTGAACCGACAACCGCAACCTATCCGTGCGCAGCTATTTAGGACCCAACCAGCCCGACAACAATACCCACAAGGAAACCAAATGATGACCACCAGCTGTGCTTGCTTTGAATGCGGCAGCACAGATCACTTCAAGAGAAACTGTCCGAAACTGAACCAGGGAGGGAACGGGAGGCAAACCATGGGTCAGGCATCGTCGTCCAATCCGGCGAGAGGTCGAGCATTTGTGATGGGGGCGCACCAGGACCTCAGCGTAGTGACAGGTACATTCCTCGTCTCTGATCATTATGCTTCTGTATTATTTGATACGGGCGCCGGTAGAAGTTTTGTCTCCGTTAAGTTCCTATCGATAGCAAACCTTCCGATTAGTGAAACCATAGAACCTCATACCATAGAAGTCGCTAACGGTAAAACCATGATAGTTAATCGGATAGTTCGGAATTGCCCTTTTATTCTGAACGATCAATCCTTCCTGATTGACTTATTACCGGTAGAATTAGGTAGTTTTGACGTGATAGTGGGAATGGATTGGTTAGCACGTAACAAAGTGGAAATAAACTGTGAAAAGATAATCGTCAAGATCCGGGTGTCGGATGACGAAGAGGTGTTAGTGCAAGGAGAGAAGTCGGGCACAATGATACCATTTATATCCCACCTCAAGGTGTTAAAATATATACGCCAGGGATGCGTGGCGTATCTAGCGAACTTGATGGCCACAGATTCTGAGGAGAAACGGGTGGATGATATCCCGGTGGTACGCGAATTTCCACAAGTTTTCCCAGAAGAACTTCCTGGATTACCGCCAACCCGACAGGTCGAATTCAGAATCGATTTAATAACTCAAGCTGGCCTTGTTGCTAAAGCACCCTACCGACTTGCACCGTCCGAGATGCAAGAATTATCCAATCAGTTGCAAGAATTGTTGGATAAAGGATTTATACGTCTTAGTCATTCCCCGTGGGGTGCACCTGTATTATTCGTGAAAAAGAAGGATGGGAGCCTTCGAATGTGCATTGATTACAAGGAGTTGAACAAGTTAACAATCAAAAATAGGTACCCTCTTCCCCGAATTGATGACCTGTTTAACCAGCTGCAAGGTGCGAGCTATTTCTCAAAAATCGATCTTAGATCGGGACCCCATCAGGTTAGAATTCAGGAAGAAGATATCCCAAAAACCGCATTCCGGACTCGCTACGGCCATTACGAGTTCTTAGTTATGCCTTTCGGGCTAACAAATGCGCCGGCAGTGTTCATGGACCTCATGAATCGAGTCTGTAAACCTTACCTCGACAAATTCTTCATTGTGTTTATTGACGATATTTTGATCTACTCGAAAAGTAGAGAAGAGCACGAGCAACACTTAAGAATAATTTTAGAGCTTCTGGATCAGGAGAAGTTGTATGCAAAATTCTCCAAGTGTAACATCTGGTTACAAGAAGTGCAATTCCTCGGTCACGTTGTAAACCATCAAGGAATACATGTTGATCCGAGTAAGGTTGAAGCAATTAAGAATTGGCAAGTGCCTAAATCGCCAAAGGAAATCCGCCAATTCTTAGGCTTAGCTGGATATTATCGTCGATTTATAGAGAACTTTTCCAGCATTGCCCAACCTTTAACTCTCCTGACTCAAAAGGATCGAAAGTATGAATGGGGAGAAAAGCAGGAAACGTCGTTTCAATCGTTAAAGCAAAAATTGTGCCAAGCGCCGATTTTAAGTCTCCCCGATGGAGACGATGGTTTTGTAGCTTATTGTGACGCATCGCGTAGAGGGTTAGGATGCGTGTTGATGCAGAATAATAAGGTCATAGCCTATGCTTCCCGACAGTTAAAAGTACACGAGAAAAATTACACTACTCACGACTTAGAACTGGGAGCGGTTATCTTCGCACTTAAAATCTGGAGACATTATCTCTACGGTACGAAGTGCACCATCTTCACCGATCATAAAAGTTTGCAGCACATATTCGATCAGAAAGAACTGAATATGAGGCAACGAAGATGGGTCGAGTTGTTAAGCGATTATGACTGTGACATCCGTTATCACCCCGGCAAAGCTAACGTCGTAGCCGATGCCTTGAGTAGGAAAGATCGGGTTAAGCCATTGCGAGTGCGAGCACTGGGGATGATATTCCAGTCGAACCTTTCGGACCTGATTCGAGTCGCTCAACGTGAGGCGTTGAAAGAGGAACAATTGGAAAAGGAGGGACTTTACGGCAATGAGAAGAATTTCGAACAGCGCGTGGACGAAATTCTCTATTTCAAAAATCGGATTTGGATCCCGACCCTCCATAACCTTCGTGATTTAATCATGGACGAAGCGCATAGATCGAAATATTCCATACATCTGGGATCGGATAAGATGTACAAGGATGTGAAGGAGTCCTACTGGTGGCCGGGTATGAAAAAGGTTATAGCAACGTATGTCGGTAAGTGTACGACTTGTGCGAGAGTTAAGGCGGAGCACCAGAAACCCTCGGGGATGTTACAACAACCGGAAATTCCCGAATGGAAGTGGGAGCAAATCACGATGGATTTTGTGACACATCTCCCTAAGACATCCCGAGGACATGATGCAATTTGGGTAATCGTGGATCGATTAACCAAATCAGCACATTTTATCCCGATTAGGAATAATTATAACACTGAGAGACTTGCACAGATTTATATAAATGAAATTGTATCACGTCATGGGATACCCATCTTAATCATCTCCGATCGAGATAGCCATTTCACCTCCAATATTTGGCAAGCCGTGCAAGAAGCGCTGGGGACGCGTATTGATCTAAGCACAGCTTACCACCCTCAGACCGATGGTCAGTCTGAGAGGACCATCCAAACTCTGGAGGATTTGCTTCATGCATGCGTACTGGATTTTAAGGGAAATTGGGATCAACATCTCCCACTTGTTGAATTTTCCTATAATAACAGTTATCATAGCAGCATAAAGGCGGCGCCTTATGAAGCATTGTATGGTCGGAAGTGCCGATCACCACTCTGTTGGACTGAAGTGGGCGACACTTAGGTTATTAGATCAGACCTGGTCCAGGAAACGACCAGCAAAATCCATGAAATTAGGGACAATCTGAAGGCCGCGCGGGATCGGCAGAAGAGTTATGCCGATACCCGTAGAAAACCGTTGTTGTTTGAGAAAGGTGATAAAGTATATTTGAAGGTATCACCTTGGAAGGGTGTAGTCAGATTTGGAAAAGCGGGGAAGTTAGCCCCTAGATATATTGGACCATTCAATATTACTGCAAAAATCGGTCCCGTAGCATACCGATTAGAACTACCCGATGAACTGAGTGCAGTTCACAACGTGTTTCACGTATCGAACTTGAAAAAATGTCTGGCGGATGAGACATCGGTGTTACCTTTAGAGGGTGTCCAAATAAGTGATAAGCTCAATTTCGTAGAGGAACCCATAGAAATAGTAGACGGGAAAATCAAGCAGCTTAGACACAATAAGATTTCGTTGGTCAAAGTTAGATGGAATTCGCAACGAGGCCCAGAATATACATGGGAACGAAAGGACGAATTCCGGAAGAAATACCCCTACCTATTTCCTCAAAAGGAAGTAGTCGACGCGTAAAATTTCGAGGACGAAATTTTTCTTGCGGGGGGAGAATGTAACGATTCCGGCAGAATCAGGTATACCCTAACCGGTATATACTATTTATGTGCTATTTAATAATGAATATATGAATTATAATGTGTTTATATGAGTATGTATGATTCACAGTACGGATTATACTCGATTATACAGTTAATCGTATTGGAAATACGATTAACCGATTAACGGTTATTGAAACCCGAACGAATCGAGGATTACATTATAGACGAGATATATGATATTTAGTGATGTTTACGAAGTATTAAAGCTTTGGGATAAGTGAATTAAAGCACAGAAAAGAATTTTCGATTTAATGGTACGTCGGTACGTTAAACGAAACCTTTAATACCAAACCGAGCAAGAGACGATCGATCAAGCCGAAAAAGATGCGCAATTATTAATAATATGATGTTTTAAGTTAATGAAAGTCATGGTTTAAGTTTTTAAAGTTTTTAAATCGGTTTTATATAAATTTCATTTTTAAGCCGAAAAACGACGTTTTAGCCTCGTTTTAAGCCGAACTAAATATTTAACCGAAAAACGAACTGAACCAGATTATCCAAAACATTATCCAGATCTCTGATATCCGAATGTGTGGCTAAAATGGAGAGGTGGGTCCCACCCCACCTCCCTCTCACTTCCGGTCGCAAAAAGGGGTGCAACCCCCTTTGCTTTATTATTTTTTTGTAAACCATATCCAACATCCATCATTTTCTCTCAATTTCATGAGCCAAAATCCAGAATTTTTGCAAGAAAACCGAGGTAAAAATCGAGTTATTTACGTGTTCATCTTCGTTTCTTGAGTTTATTTGCAAGAAAATGAGGTTTCAAAGATGAAAACCGATTCTTGCATGATCAAGTGATATATACGGGTTATACAATGGATCTTGGTCCAAGAAAGGAGTTAAACGAACCAAAAACGAATTTTTACGGTTTAAATCTTTGTTTTTATATCATAACCGAAACCATGAAAGAAATGGCTTAATTGTGGGTGTAACTTGCTTGGTGTGGTGTTATTGTGCTTGTAGGTGTTGTATCTAGTTGTTAGCAAAGGCTAGAAAGCGAGATCCTTGCGATTTGAAGCTAGAATCACAAGGTAGTTCGGTTTTTGTATAATGTTTGTGATTTGGACAGATTGTGATATGTTCAGATTTAGGTCATGAAATTTTACAGAGGTGTTATATATATATGAAAATATGAGTTCTGTGAAATTTTGGTAATTTTTGGACAAAGGATGAATATTTGGTGAATTTAATGCTCGGTTTTGGCTAAAACGGTGAAAAATAGTTAAATATCATGACAAATTCTGGAAAATTTCAGATAAGCTTTTTGTATCATGTATAAGTCACACACAAAATTTTAGGTCCGTTGGAGAAGTCTAAGTAAGCTTTTCGGTTAAACGAGTTCTAGGGTTTTCTAGCTCGGTTTTAGTGAAAATGGCATGTAAAAAGAGATTTTGGTTCTGGAAATATTACAGGGGACTATGTGGATGGCAGGGGACATCCAGGAAAAATTTGGGATTTTTCTAAGATCGTTTGGTATTTACGACATATTTAGTGTTTAATGGTGTTTAAAAATAGATAAATAAATTTTAATTATAAAAATTAATTCTGGAAATATTTTTATAAAATTTCCCACTGTCAAAAAGTGAATTGTGCAAAATTTCAAGATTCGAGACTAAACGGATAATTATTTGTGCTAAAACGAAAATAAAAACAAACTTTTAAAGCTTAAAACGCGTAAACCGGTAAGGTTCGCCTAAACGAACTGACTGGTGTATAAAAACCCTAAAAATGAACTATTTTTATATAACTGAGTTAAATGTAAATCATCCGAAAATAATTCGGATGATTTGAGTAATTTTAACCGATTTAACAGTTTCCGGTACGCTAAAGACGGAAATGGGTCCCGCGGCCAATCGGGGCGTCTAAACCGAGCTCTAATTTCACAACTTTAATTAAATTATTAGTCAACAACCATTTTTTTGGGTCGTGTGTGACCAAACTCATTTTTGAAACGTAAAAACGGATAACCGTGCTAGGCACGCAAAACGGGAAAATGAACTAGTAGTAATTTTAACTATTGAACTCTAAACGATATCACAATCTGAGTCCGGATAAGTGTATCTGGGTTAACATTGCCCCCATAACGGGTACAGTACTGGGTTAAAAGTGTCCCCAGAAGTACCGGTTAACACTGTTAAAGTTATATTAATAGTGATTGTATAATAACGAACTTAGGGATCGTATTACAGATCCAGATTAAAAGCTTGCGTACTGTGTTGTGTTACCTGCTTGTTTACGATAAAGTGAGTTTCACGAGCCCCTTTTTCTGAATTGTTTTTAAATATTTTCCCGGGGCGGAAGCATGTTACTACTGAAATGTTTAAGTACATACTGAACACATGGATTTGCGTGTATTTACATATATTTTATTGTACGGGAATCGTACGGAAATGTACTAAGATGGTAATTGTCTGAGTTGCTAACATTCTAAGGCCCCGGAACACGAGTGATTAACTGAAAGCCGGTAGAGTGTGGATAATACTATTGGTCTGACAAACCCAACTGGTCCGGCATGGATTTGCTGATGTTTCCCAGCCAGTTGCACATGTCTATTTTGTTGTTATTTATTTTGCTATGTAATGTTAGACATAGCGGTTTGGGGCAGGTCCGTGGGCGGGGGATATGCCACGGGGGTTGTGTGTGATAGTCAGAGGTTTCACTTGTGGGCTCAGCATAATTACATTGCTAATATATGATTATGATAATGATTTATCACTGTTTATTTAAATTAGTGAAACTCACCAACTATTCGTAGTTGACCCGTTTTCTTTACATGCTTTTTAGGTACCCCCAAACTGGAATAATTCCTACATGCTTGACGATGCGTGCTTTTAGTGGAAGCTTAATGATCTTTTTGTATTAAATATGTTAATGTAATGTTGGTAAAACTTATGTGCTATCACCTAAACGGGAACTAAACTCGGAACAATGTAATATGATGTAAATTAATATAGTGGTGTTTTCTTTATAAGCAATGATGTTGATATCAGACGTGTCTTTTGCATCCCGTTTACGTTTCCGCTGCGGTTACGGGGTGTTACAGAATTATAGATCGAGCAATCACATGACTATGAATATTTCAATTCTTATTGTTATTACTAAGAGTGATAATGTTCCACCGAATACTATTATGACTACAAGTATTAGTTATAAACTAAACATGAATAGTAGTCGTAATGAATTAGATCCGGTATAAGGATATGTTTGTTGGTTGTGTTAAGGAAATTATTAATAGTTTACTGATGGTAAAGGGAGGAATAGATTAGCGGGTGGATAGAAAAGATGTAAATGGTTAAGGATATTGGTAAGAGTCTAGAACATTGTGTAGTGAAATATGCTACAGATATGTTGGTAGATTATGTTGTATCGTGATGGAACACGATGGTACAAAATTATAGTTAGAAAATTTTTTCTCAGATGATATGGTCAGAATTTAAAATTCTTGTGCTAGAGCACTTTTATTCAAGTAATTAAGTTCAGAGATTGGAAACTGAGCTATGGAAGATAGAAATGTTGTGTGCTGATCACTTAGAACACGCTAATCGTTTGAAGGAATTGTCATGTCTGTTAACATGGCTAATTACTCCTGAAACTAAGCGAAGTGAGCGCTATATTGGGAACTAACTCCATCGATAAGGAGTATAGTCAACCCTGTAAAATATACAACCTTTGGAAGGGTTGTGTCACAAGCCAGCATTGATATATTTGACTCTATGGGAAGCGGAATGGAAGGACGTTAGGTGAGACGTCGAGTGTTAAAGAAGAGAAATGATAAAGGTATAGTGCAAGATAGGCTTTTGAATAAGTAGGTATGTCCTACAACCCAGAATTATACTAAGGCTAGTTCTGGTGTGAAAACATGAGCCGCATGAAGGGTCATTCCCTAAATGTGGAAAATATGGTTATCGGCAGGAAGAAGAATGTCGAGTGATAGTAGGCCACAGGTGTGGGAAAGATAGACGTAATGCCCTAATTGTAGAACCAATTGAAGCCATGTGAACCGGCAACCCCAACCCATTCGTGTACAACCACTCCAAACCCAATAGCTTCAATAACAATCCAGCCAAAGAAATAAAATTATGCCAAACAGTTGTACTTGCTATGAACGTGGCAGTACAGAACGTTTCAAGAGAAATTGCCCAGAGTTGAACCAAGGTGTCGTGGAAGACGAACCTCATGACAACCATCAACCTCTGATCAAGCAAGGAGCCGTGCTTTTGTGAGTAATTCGAATAAAGCACCTCATGATCCAAAGGTGGCATTCAGTATGTTGTAGTTTTAAATCAATAGGCTTCAGTGATATTTTTACGGTCGTCGATAAAAGTTAGTTCCTGTTAACCTCCTATCATTTGGAAAGATACCGATTAGTGAACTATAGAACCATATACTGTAGAATCGCTAACGGTAAACCCCTAATGGTTAACTAAATTGTTCGGAATTGTCCTATTATTCTGAACGATTAACCTTTCCTTATTGACCTACGACCAGTAAAGTTAAGAAGTTTTGACGTAATAGTTAACATGGAATGACTAACTCGGCATGAAGCTGAAATCGAATATGAAAAGAAGATGATTAGAAGCTCTCTTTCGGACGATGAAGCGATTAGATACAGAGAAAAGTATTTAAAAGAAAATATATAGAAGATGTTCCGGTGATACGTAAATATCCAGAAGTTTTTCCCAAGTTGAAATTCGTATCGATCTAATACCAGGATGACACCCGGTAATTTTTCACACTCTAATGTATATATTTGATTTAAATTACGTATTATTTATATAATTTATATGAGGTATAAACCATAGTATACTTGAAATGTGAACGAGAACAGTCGTTATGCCTATAGGATCGTATAAAGAGCCGATGAGAACGGCTATATGATAAAGACAGCCCAGTAATAGTCAGAGGTGACAAACATATCAAGCTAAATATATACCTATGATCCGATATAAGGGGTAATGGTAAGACCATGCCCAGTAATGTCCTAATTCCCTAATTAGGACCAAAACGCCATAAACGTTTAAATAATGGAATATAGTCGCCGAACCGGCCAAATCAATGCTACATTATACTGTGAGACGACCAAGATATGAAACTATGAAGGAATTAAAGGTATACTAGTCAAAATAATATGAAGTTAATAATTTAAACAATCCATGAAGGATTACAATATGGAGCACTATTTAACCGAATATAACTCCGGGCTAAATTTAAATATACATCATACCGGGAACCGAAATAAATACCGGGTTCCATACCATCTATAATACCTTATAGGTGACCAAATAAATTAAAAGAAGCTCATAATACCCAAGTCCAATATAAATTCCATAACTTGTTTACTCGATGATCAACTCGTCCTAACGACTATCCACTTAAGACCCGAACCAAGATTGAACTTAGCACTACATTTGGACAACCAATATATTTATTAAATGACCATAATACCCTCCCTTTGCAGCCCAAAGCCGAACCCCAACCTTTTCTCTTTTCGATTTTAAACACAAGATCAAACACCACATGAAGCCACCATTTATGCATCCATACATACATCCTTATCTTCATGCTACATCATCATCACCAACATCATCATTATAGTAGTACTTGCAAGCCACCAAGCCTCCAAGAATCCTTCAAAAATCCGGCTCCCCATCCCAATCAAATAAACAATGAATTTGCACCATACTTTGACCAACTATTGACACTTGATTGATAAGGTAGCCACCCTTAATTCAAGGGATATTGTCCCCTCATGCTTTCCATATTATATACCAAGGTTGTGGACAAAGAATTAACACATACAAACTTCAAAACACATTCCAAACTTCAACCTCTTCCCTCTCGGCCGAAGAACAGCAGCAGGCCACCAAACAGCCGCCTCTTTGCAACCTGTTTTCTCTATAATTCTACTCTTAACATCTTGAACCCTATATATCGTTGGAAAGCTAGAAGAAATCCTTAAACCGTGGTAGAAAGCCTTGAACGGATCTCTGCCCGGAAAACTCGGTAAGAAGCTTTGAACCTTCGAAGGTCACTGCTGGAAACTGCATTTTCCAGCAGTACCCCCTCTCTTCTTTTGTTCATATCTCACAAACCACTTGGTATTTTTGGGTGATTCTTGTTTAGGAATCCAAGGAAACTCGCAAGGATCACGAACCACCTTTTGAACATCCATTTCCGGCTTCATTTCAGCATTAGGTAAGCCGAAAACTCGAGTTGTAACAGTTTATGGTGGCTGGAAAAACACAGATTCTGTCCAGCCACGGTTTCATCATTTTACTTGACCCTAGTTCACCTATTTCATGTTATTTAAACATAATGTAGACCCTCAACATCGTGATTAACGTCAAGGAACTTGGATCTCGCCTTAAACCCGCTCAAGAACGCCTCAAAAACCGACATTCCCAAGGTACTAATGCCATAAAATGTTTAGTAGAAAAACATGGACTAAGCCTAAGATACATATACATAACGAGGTGATGAATCATGAATATAAACTTGAAGTGTGTTAAAATGACATATAATGAAGGATAAATCATGTTAAGTAAAAGTTATAAAGGATTTATAAAGGTGTTAAAGGTGTTTAGGGAATATGGAAAATTAGTTAAGGGAATGAATAATTTTGATGATGATATAACACATAATTATAAAAGAATGAATAACGGTGATACAAAACGGATTCTTGAATGTGTATAAGTTAATAAGGAAGTTGATAACTTAAGCAAAACCGTGTCGGGTTATCATAAAAGTAAAAATAATAATAGTAATAATAATAGTGATAATAATAATAATAATGATAAAATATGAGTACTAGTAATAAAGATAAAAGTATAAATAAAAGTGCACATTAAACATAAGGTGCAACCCTTGCATCAAGTTTTGGAAATAAAAATAACGATGATTGTACGGGTAAAATACAAGGTACACGTATATTCCTATATACGCAAATGAAAATATAAATACCCATGTATAATGTTATAAAAACAAAGGATGTGTATAAGAGTTATAAAAGTAAAAGATAACTTTATGTTACGAAGACGAAAATACTAATAATACTTATCATATACATGAGGAAATGATATATACAATTAATACACATATATTCCTATATATGTGCCATACGTATAAATATAAAATACGGGTTTTTGTGATGGACATTGCGAGTAACTGGAAGGGTGGAGGTGTCGGTAGTCGGGACGTCCTGTCTAGGCTGGTAAACGAATATATCATAGATGGGCCCGTTACCTACCTGGGGACTAACGATGAGAGCTCCAAAACCTATTAGGCTAAAGCATGTCACGAACGTCATGATTACCGACGAATAATTTGTATCGAGCATTCCCTAATGCTCGGAGGATATATATATAAAGAGGATATAATGGATATACATAACAAGTATAAGACGTTGTCTAACGTCCGCATCGCTAATGTATAAAAAGTATACATATATACCGTCACCTCATAAGTATGTACCGTGCTAAGTATTAATAGTTATATATTATGTACTGAAGTGCATACGTATACGATATAATACAGGAAACTCGCCAAGTATAACGGAACATTATTCCTCATTTAAGGTGAGTCTCACGGCCCCTATTTTCACTATTTTCACTATGTTTTAAACTGTTTTCGGGGTGAGGGACACGTGTTTAAATATGTTTTATCATGGTGTATATCTTGATTTACAATGTGCGTGTACATGAGATATTTGGCGCGCTCATGGTACATAAAGTCCCCGGTATATATTGTAACCATAAACTATAGGCAACTATAGCCGAGGAACTCTACGGGTAGTACTACTGGTCTGACCAACCCACTCGTAAGTGGTTGCGCCACTTTATAAGATGGGTGCTTAGTTTTCCGATTTATTTATTCCCTCGTGGACTCGTGGGATGTTATGTGGGGCTTTATGGTGTATATATATAGTCAAGGAATGGTTACGAACTCATGTATTCACGTTACACTGCAAGTCATGGATACTGCATTCATGACGTTATGAGAATTATATTATAAAGCATTTTATCGAGTCACAAAACTTGTGAACTCACTCAGTTTATACTGATTAAATTATTTTACGTGTCTTTCAGGTATTTAGCTACGTGGAGAGGTCACGGTGTCTCACTACAGTTTTATGTTTAACTATGGAAATTTCATGAATGAGGATTTTATATTTTGGAGTTTTCACGGCTATTTCTCCCTTCGGCGAGACATAACTGTGAAATCTCAATATGTTATATGTAAATCTTTTTTTTATGGATATTTTGTAAAACTTATATTATGAATGAAATCCTCATGTATTTTATCATATAGTTGTTTGCTTAACCGCGCTCTCGAAAAACCTTTCATGAGTCGCACACCGGTTGTTTCCGCCTATGGACCGGGTGTGACACAGGAGCATATCCTGTTGCCAAAGTATATTACCGACTGGCACCAACTGAAATGCAAGAATTATTGGATAAGGTTTTATACGACCTAGTTAGTCACCATGGGGTGCACCAGTGTTATTTGGGAAATGAAGGACGGAAGTGTTAGGATATGTATTGATTAGGGAGGATTGAATAAACTAACGATCAAGAATAGGTATTCACTTCTTCGAAGTAAATGATCTGTTTAACCAACTGCAAGGGGCGATTTATTTTTAGAAAATTGATCTTAGATATAGTTATCACCAAATGAGAAATCCAAGAGTAGGACGTTGCAACAACAGCGTTTCGGACTCGTTACGGCCATTATAAATTCTTATTTATGCCGTTCGGGCTAACAAATGCGCCGGCAGTGTTAATGGACCTCATGAATTGAGCCTGTAAACCCTACCTCGACAAATTCGTCATCGTGTTTATTGACGATATTTCGATCCACTCGAAAAGTAAAGAAGAGCAAGAGCAACACTTAAGGATAATTTTAGAACTTCTGAATCAGGAGAAGTTGTATGCAAAATTCTCCAAGTGTAACTTGTGGTTACAAGAAGTGCAATTCCTCGGTCACGTTGTGAACCATCAAGGAATACACGTTGATCCGAGTAAGATAGAAACCATTAAAATTGGTAGTCACCCAATGCGCCAAACGAAATGCGCCAATTTTTAGGGCTAACCGGAGACTATCAGCGGTTTATTGAAGAATTTTTAGCATTACCCAACTCATAATCCTTTGTACGACGCAAATGTACAAATTTTATAGATGATAAGAGACCGCAGTCTCATATTCATCGAAGATGGGTCGAGTTGTTAAGCGATTATGACTGTGACATCCGTTATCACCCCGGCAAGGCTAACGTCGTAGCCGATGCCTTGAGTAGGAAAGATAGGGTTAAGCCATTGCGAGTGCGAGCGCTGGGGATGATAGACCAGTCGAACTTTTCGGACCTGATTCGAGTCGCTCAACGTGAGGCGTTGAAAGAGGAACAATTGGAAAAGGAGGGACTTTACGGCAATGAGAAGAATTTCGAACAGCACGTGGACGAAATTCTCTACTTCCAAAAATCGGGTTTGGATTCCGACCCTCCATGACCTTCGTGAACTAATCATGAACGGAGCGCATGGATCGAAATATTCCATACATCCGGGATCGGATTAGACTATTGATGATACGAATATCTGAAAAGATTTTATTAATGGCCGAGTTTGGAGAAAGATATGGCTACGTATGTTGGTGAATATTTAAGTTATGCAAGAGATAAGGCTGCACACCGAAAACCCTAGGGAACGCCACAACGACAGAAAATTCGCCAATGATAGTGGAAATAAATTACAATGGGTTTCGGGACGCAAATTCCTAAGATATATCAAAGGCATGAGGTAAATTGGGTAATCGCGGATCGATTAACCAATCCTCGCATTTCATCCCAATCCATAACGATTACCACAATGAATTCTCGCCCAAATTCATGATGGTGAAATGGTATCTCGTCGTGGAGTACGATTTTCAATTATCTCAGATCGAAATAGTCATCCTAGTTCCACTATTGGAAGGCGGGGAAGGAAGCATCGAGAGCTTGAAGCTTTCTATGGGTGAAGTAATTATCACCAATTTGGTAAATTGAAAATGGGCGTCACTCAAGCCATAAGATTTTGAATTGATTCGAGAAACAACCAATCGGATTTATAATATTTAAGATAAGTTGAAAGCAGTGCGAGATTGGCAAAGGATTTATGCCAACATTCAAAGGAAACCATTGTCACCGGAAAGAGGTGACAAGGCATTTTTAAGGCATCACCTTCGAGAGGTGATATAAGGTTTGGCAAAACCGAAAATAGCTCCTTAATATATTGGACCTTATGAGACTATCTCTATGATTGGTCATTTAGTTTATCGATCAAAGTACTCCAGGGGCTAAGTACTATACATGACGTTTGGCCATGTATACGGATTGAAAAGTACCTAAGCGACGAGGCAAAGAAAGTACTAGTAATGGAGGTACTCATAGAAGACATGCTTGATATCATAAATAATTCCGTAGAGATAGTAGACGGGAAAACTAAACAGTTTGGACATACCAAGCTTTATTGATTATGATTAAGTGGAATTCACAGCAAGGACCAGATTATACCTGGTAACGCGAGGGTGAATTCTGAAGGAAAAACCCCCACCTTTCTCTCGGAAGGGGATAGTGGGAGTGTAAAAATTTCGAGGACGAAATTTCTTAACGGGGGGAGAATGTAACGATTCCGACGAAACCAGGGATACCCTAACCGGTAGACGGTAGTTACGTTATATTTAATGTCGGGTACATGAATTACCATAGTAATTATACGAGAATACATGGTTCACTGGATTGATTGTACATGAATATATAATTCATCGTATTGAATATGCGATTAATCGATCGATAGTTATTGAAACCCGAACGAATCTAGGGTTCAATTATAGACGAGATATATGATATTTAGTGATGTTTACGAAGTATTAAAGCTTCGGGATAAGTGAATTAAGCACAGAAAAAGAATTTTCGATTTAATGGTACGTCGGTACGTTAAACGAAACCTTTAATACCAAACCGAGCAAGAGACGATCAATCAAGCTGAAAAAGATGCGCAATTATTAATAATATGATGTTTTAAGTTAATAAATGTCATGGTTTAAGTTTTTTTTAAAGTTTTTTAATCGGTTTTATATAAATTTCATTTTTAAGCCGAAAACGACCGTTTTAGCCTCGTTTTAAGCCGAGTTAGACATTTAACCGAAAAACGAACTGAGCCAGATTATCCAAAACATTATCCGGATTTCGAGAATCCAAACATGTGGCTAGGAATGGAGAGGTGGGTCCCACCCCACCCCCCTCATATGCCGATCGGAAATAAGGATAACCCCAAGCCCTTTATTATTTTTTTTAAAACAAACATCCCATCTCCATCTTCAATTCTCTCCACATTTCATCTAAAAACCCGAGGTTTTAGCAAGAAAACAGAGGTAAAAGTCGAGTTATTTACGTTTTCATCTTCGTTTCTTGAGTTTATTTGTAAGAAAATGAGGTTTCAAAGATGAAAACCGATTCATGCGTGATCAAGTGATGTATACGGGTTATACAAGGGATCTTGGTCCAAGAAAGGAGTTAAACGAACCAAAAACGAATTTTTACGGTTTAAACTTTAGTTTTGAAACAATAACCGAAACTATAGTGTAAGAGGCTTGATTGTGAGTGTAACTTGCTTGGTATTGTGGTATGTTGGTTGTAGGTTCTGTATTTAGTGGTAAATAAGGCGAAAAGACGAGTTTGTAGCTTGTAGTGGCGGAAAACGAAAGGTATATTCGGTTTATGTTCGGTTATGAGTTTTTGGACAGATTGTTGACGGTTTAGAGTTAGATCATGAAATTTGACAGAGATGTTAAACACATGAAAATAAGAGTTCTGTGAAAATTTGGTAATTTTTGGACAAAGGATAAATATTTGGTGAATTTAATGCTCGGTTTTGTCCAAAAATGGTGAAAAATAGTTAAATATCATGAAAAATTCTGGAAAATTCCAGATAAGCTTTTTATAACATGTAAAAGTTACACACAAAATTTTAGGTCAGTTGGAGAAGTCTAAGTAGGCTTTTCGGTTAAACGAGTTCTAGGGTTTTCTAGCTCGGTTTTAGTGAAAATGGCATGTAAAAAGAGATTTTGGTTCTGGAAAAATTACAGGGTACTATGGGGATGGTAGGGGTCATCCAGGAAAAATTTGGGATTTTTCTAAGGTCGTTTGGTATTTACAACATATTTAGTGTTTAAATGGTGTTTAAAAATAGATAAATAAATTTTAAATATAAAAATTAATTCTGGAAATATTTTTATAAAACTCCCCACTGTCAAAAAGTGATTTGTGCAAAATTTAAAGATCCGAGATTAAACGGATAATTATTTGTGAAAAACAAACTTTTAAAGTTTAAAACGCGTAAACCGGTAAAGTAAGCCTTAACGAGCTGACCGGTGTATAAAAACCCTAAAAATGAACTATTTTCATATAACTGAGTTAAACAAGTAAAAATAAATCATCCGAGAATAATTCGGATGATTTGGGTAATTTTATCCGATAAAACAGTTTCCGGTGCACTAAAGACGGAAACGGGTCCCGCGGCCAATCGGGGCGTCTAAACCGAGCTCTAATTTCACAACTTTAATTAAATTATCAGTCAACAACTATTTTCGGGTCGTGTGTGACCAAACTCATTTTTGAAACGTAAAAACGGATAACCATGCTAGGCACGCAAAACGGGAAAAACAAACTAATAGTAAGTTTGACTACTGAACTCTAAACGATATCACAATCTGAGTCCGGAGAAGTGTTTCTGGATTAACATTGCCCTCGGAACGGGTATAGTGCTGGGTTAACAGTGTCCCCAGATGTACCGGTTAACACGGTTAAAGATTATATAAACTATAATTGTATAATAACGATCGTAGGGATCATATTACAGATTGGACGTGTTAACTAATAATGACTGTTGTTACCTGCTTGCATGTGCTAAGGTGAGTTTCACGAGCCCCTTTTTCTGAATTGTTTTTAAATATTTTCCCGGGGCGGAAGCATGTTATTCCTGAAATGTTTAAGTACATACTGAACGCATGGAATTGCGTGGATTTATATATATTTTATTGTACGGGAATCGTACGGAAATGTACTAAGATGGTAATTGTCTGAGTTGCTAACATTTTATGGCCCCGGAACACGAGTGATTAACTGAAAGCCGGTAGAGTGTGGATAGTACTATTGGTCTGACAAACCCAATTGGTCCAGCATGGATTTGCTGATGTTTCCCAGCCAGTTGCACATGTCTATTTTGTTGTTATATATATTTTTGCTATGTAATGTTAGGCATAGCGGTTTGGGGCAGGTACGTGGGCGGAGTATGACACTGGGTTGTATGTGGATAGTCAGAGGTTTCACTTGTGGGCTCAGCATAATTACATCGATAATATTATATTATGATATGGATTTATCATGGTTTATTCAAATTGTGAAACTCACCAACTATTCGTAGTTGACCCGTTTTCTCACATGATTTTCAGGTACAATTAAGATGAAGTGATTGCTTACGTGCTAAGTGCTTGATGTGTGTAAGATTTGCGTGCGGGATGTTAGGATACATTATAATAAATAGAATTATGTATCGTATTGTATGATGTGTGTATCACCTAGACGGTAATGAAATATGAGATAATGTAATTTGAAGTATATTAATGTATTCAGTTTTCTTTATAAACAATGTGGTTTATATCAGAGGTGTCTGTTGCATCCCGTTTACGTTTCCGCTGCGGTTACGGGGTGTTACACATGGTGAATGAGGAATCTATACAGCATTGGAAACATCCCCTTTTAAAACTGCCCATCATGTACAGTTCCCTGATAACCCATCGTCTCTTCAAATATTCTCATTAGGTGTGCTGTATTGAAGTTTATTGGGTTATGATCATCATCATTCAACCATAAACATCTTCTGATCATTCTTTCTGTCACATGTATCTCATGACCAGCAACATATGCTTCGACTCTTTTTCCATTGATATCTTCAATAAGTTCTGCAGATCTCCAGAAATCCAGTGAATGATTTCTGTAGATGACAAGATTTTCTGTGAAGGCAAAACTGACATTCGATCGAGCCATCCATGTTATCATTCTTGCCACCGGCTCATTGTCAGGTGTGACTTGTAAAAGTGCACACATATTGTGCTTCTTCGCGAAGAAGTATTTGGGTTGTTCTTCTTCTGCCATATCTGAACATCACAATCAAACATATTCAAAGTGAAATTAGTAATAAAGTTTTGTACTTTAAGTAATTTCAAGGTATAAAAATGAAGAAAAAGAGAGAGAAATTTCATTAAGAACCTGTTCTTTGACAAATTTATAACCTAAACACAGAAAACAAAATATTAGTAATCAGATACATACTCAAAGCCCATTACATTCTAATCGTTTTCGAAAAACACATTATTATTGCTTACCGAGTCGGAATTAGAGGGCTAATTCAAGTTAGGGTTTGGATTAAAGATGAATGTGATAAGTCGGTTTAGGTTTCTTTGCGAGTAAGCAGTTGAAGTGGAAGGAGAGAGGGGGAAAAGTAATGTTGAAAATTTTGACTAACTCCCTCTTATATACCTTTTGAAAGTGGGTTTTAAATGTTTTTTGTCGTTTAGTGAGTTATTAGCTGTCACACACTAACATTATCCACTTGATATATTAAAACATTTCTTTACCCTTTTAGTAAACCTTACTCGGAAAATTTTAACATATAACTAAAGTCTACTCGGTATACTTCCACTTACACAAAGCTTACCCGAATAATAAAAACATCAAACCTTGCATGGTCAAACCAAGTAATTTAAAGTCAAGACACTTTTGAAGAAAGCTTACCCGAAATACCAGATTTCTTGAGAAATTAATCACAATGCAAATAATCAAGTATGAAATATCAAATAATCATTCTTACAAAGACTCAATTAAGATCCCCTTATATATTTCTTGAATTCAAATTAATTGACTTAATCTAGCATACACCCTAAAGGAATAATGATCATAATCAATCAATCTTACTAAGAAACATATTCACTCAAGTATACTTGGAAGCATAGTGTGCCCGAGCAACCTTTTTGATTTATAGTGTGCCCGAACAACATTCTTATGCAAAGTATACCCGAATAACCTCCCTATAGTACAAAGTGTGCCCGGAAAAGGACTTCTAGCAGACAGTGTACTCGGAAAGTTAAGTTTTGAAATTACCAAGTATATTGAGGGAACAAAAGAGTTCCCAGAATATAAAGTGTGCCCGGTAAACAAAGTTTGCCCGAAAACACTTGTAATTTCAAATAAATCATAAGCACAAATATCACAGAGCATGCTAGGAATGAAATTAAAACATATAAACATATAAGTGTGCTATAGTATAGAATTTCAAATAGCTTGCCCAAAACACCTATTTTAGCAATAAGCTTACTAGGATACACATATTCAATCATCAGGTATGCCCTTACCTGAAGGATTTCAACATATCAAACCATACCCGATCATGACAAACTTAAATAATAATATCTAAGTGTGCCCAGAAAGATTAACAAACCTTTCCTAACAACATATTCACACAAATCAAAAAGCTTACTCGGTGTACTAATCCTAAGTTCACAAAGTTTGCTTGAACTAACAATCAGCATATAAAATGCAAAGCTTGCCTGAAACAAGAATTTCTTGTTAAAAGCAAGCTATAACATATAATCATCTCAAGACTTCAAGCTTGCTCCGGGAATTAGTACAACAGTGTACTCTACCCGGAAAGTGTAAACACTTTAAAGCATTCTGGAAAATCATAAACCTAGTCAAATGTGACTAAGTTTACCCAGAAAGGTCATAAAGTATCAAACCTTACCCGAAAATACATATTCAAACATATTCAACTATTTTGAACCCGGAAAGGTTACAAAATATCAAACCTTACCCGAACTTACATATTCAACCTATTAAAGGCAAAATGCAACACTTTTTGACTTAAACCACTTTGTCAAAATATATTTTTCATTATATATCATAGTTTAAGAGCATATGGTGCATTTAGAGATCAAATTTCAGTTGTATTTCACTTCAAAACAGTTTCTTCCATTTCCTGAAAAGATCTCAAGAATGGGATCATATTGACTAAGTAGCTTTCTCAATACTTCATTCTTAGCATTATTATGACAACATAGATAGGTTAACAGCAGGTATAAACTTAGCATGAATTTCATTTCTTTGGTGATATGATTAAGGTTCAATTTAAGCATAATGCATTAATGGTCAACACTGTGCTATGATGCCTCATATCTCTTCTCAAAGCTTATTTGGATTTCCCCAGATCACCCCAATTTGACTCCAACCTCCTGTATTTTGTCCAAAATTGTTTTTGTATGACAGAACTTATTGGATTTTTTTTTATTTTTGATTTTCAAATATGTATAGAGGTTGAACGTTGGACTTATAGTTAAATAACAAGCCTTTCATTCAAGATGAGACAGATTATGTCAACATCTTTGTAGTTCTTAGTTGTAACCCTCTTGTTTGATTTATTCATTCTTCCCCTTGTTTTTTGATATTTTCTCAAATTTTCTTAAAGCATGTTCTTTGTCATATTTAAAGATGTTTCATTTTTGGTTGACCAAATAACAACAGGCTTGTGTATGACTGGGTAATCACTTTTCTGCCTATCATTTGAAGAGATTTATCTTGAGACATGCACAGACAACTATGTATCTCCACATAAAGATTAGCATATTTATTATGTTTATATCACCTTAGATTTTACATCATCATGAGAAAGCAACCGTACATGTTAATGACTATACTATGGTCCTTTTAGCCTTTTAAATCCATATGATTGGCTAAGTAGTCAATGTACTATCATTTCCCAATTTAAGTTCAGTTTAGTATTCAATCACCCCAATATCTCTTCATTGGCAGGTAAATGGCTATCCTGTTTGACCACAAGTGGTCAACAGGACCAAACATACATGTGAATATATGTCCTTTGAAAGTCAGAGCTATTGACATAGTTTTAAGTGAGGGAATACGAAACAATTCATAATTGCCCCAAATGCATTCAGTTTTCAGGTCAATGGCTATCCTTTGAATCTATAGAGATTTAAGGACCAAACATACACAAGTGCATGTCCTTCCAACTGGGCAAATGACATAGTTTTCAGCAAAAACAACTACTTGAGACTTTTCTTTAAAAATCCCTCTTTTAAGATTCTTTAAAGCTTGAACTGAATAATCTTATCATATCTCTACACCACTAACAACATGCTCATGTTTTGATCAAAATAAAGTATTTATGCAAAATTCATTGGAAAACATCATTTTATCACTTAATTTTGACATAAGACTCATTTTGACATAAATAGTTGTAACATAATCAAATCTTAATCACACATGATACCATCAAGAGAAGTAGACAGCACTAACATTCAAAGTTTATCCTATCTTAATAACATCAAAAGATCAGATAGATCACATATTCAAGCAATTAAGCAGTGATGTCAGATAAGCTTACACTTCCAAATAATTCATAACAAGAACACTTATCCTAACATCACAAATGCATATCAACTGATAAACATACAAACATATCAATCAAGCAATCATGTCAAAATGTTGCACAATAAATTAGTTAAGGCACATAACAGTTAACATATTCAGTATCATACTCAAGCATATTCACATAACATTTAATTTGTGAAACCTCTAAATAAAATAATCAGTTAGCACATTGAGGTACACAACCAAGCATACAATTTTAATCAGATCTCATCAGAGTTGATCATTCCCAGGGCATTCAGAAGAAAGTTGAACCTGGTTCTATCAAGTGGTTTGGTGAATAGGTCAGCCAAATTGTCACTTGTATTCAACTCTTTGCATTTCAATCAAACCTTTTTCACTGCAATCTCTGATGAAGCGATGTCTGATTTCAATATGCTTAGTCTTAGAATGTTGAACTGGATTCTTAACAGTAAAGTATGCAGCAGTATTATCAATAAGAATATGGGTGTTCAGAAAATTCAAACCATAGTCAAGCATCTGATTTTGAATCCATAGAACTTGTGCACAGCAGGCAGATGCAGCAACATATTCAGCTTCTGCAGTAGAGATTAAGACAGTAGTCTTCTTTTTTCATTGCCATGATACTAGCCTTTCACCCAAAAATTGACATCCTCCTGAGGTTGAATTTCTGCTCATGTTACAGCCATCATAATCACTGTCTGTATATGAAATCAGATCAAAAGATTGGTTCTTTGGATACCAAATTCCTAAGTCTGGTCTTCCCTTTAAATATCTGAATATTCTCTTAACAGCATTCATGTGGGAGATTTTTGGACTTGATTGGAATCTTGCACACAAGCATACAGCAAACATGATATCTGGTCTTGTTGCAGTCAGATACATCAGAGATCCAATTTTGGCTCTATATTCATGTTCATCAACGGCTCTCCCTTTTCATCTGCAATCATCTTCTCTTTGGTGTCCATTGGAGTTGAAGCAGTCTTGTACTCATGACAGTTGAACTTGTTCAAGATGTCCTGCACATATTTGTTTTGGTGAATGAAGATCCCTTCAGCTTTCTGTTGAACTTGCAATCCAAGAAAGAAGTTCATTTCTCCCATAGAACTCATGTTGTATTTGGACTTCATTACCCCTTCAAACTCCATGCACATTTGTTCATTTGTAGATCAAAAGATGATGTCATCCACATACACTTGTAACATAAGCAAATATGATCCCTTTCTTTTGTAGAAGAGTGTCTTGCCAATGGCTCCGCTTGTAAAACCATTTTCAAGAAGATGATTTGATAGCTCATCATACCATACTCTAGGAGCCTGATGCAATCCATAAAGGGCTTTGTTTAGCTTATACACCCTGTTTGGATACATTGGATCCTCAAAACCTGGAGGTTGAGCTACATACACCTCTTCATCAATCTTTCCATTTAGAAATGCAGACTTAACATCAAGCTGGAACACTTTAATGTTCTTTGAGGCAGCATATGCAAGAAAAATCCTGATGGCTTCAAGTCTTGCAACAGGAGCAAAGACTTCCTTAAAGTCTATTCCTTCTTCTTGAAGACATCCCAATGCTACAAGTCTAGCTTTATTCTTAATCACCAAACCCCTTTCATCCCTTTTGTTTCTAAAAACCCATTTGGTTCCTATTGCATATCTGTCAATTGGTCTCTCAACAAGATCCCACACATGTAGGTCTCTGAACTGTGCCAGTTCCTCTTGCATTGCTTCTACCCAACTATTGTCTTTTAGTGCTTGAGCAATGTTCTTTGGCTCTATTTGGGATAGAAAGCATGAGTAAAGACAGATGTTTGCAATTTCAGAATGACTTCTTGTGACTCTTTCATGCAAATCTCCAATGATGTTTTCAGAAGGATGATTCTTTTACACATAAGGAGTTTGTATAATCATATTTGTAGACAAATTTGTGTCAGGATTTGTTTCATTGAGCTCTGGTTCTTCAATAATCAAATCAGTTTCTGCGTCATGAAATTCTGGTGCTTCATCATTATGTTGTCCTGAAGTAGATCCACCATTGTTTTCTAAGTTTAATCTTAGAAATAGATCTTGAAATCTTGCAGTAGAGGCAGCTTCTTCTCCACTTGCTTGGTTGCTTGTGTCATCCTCATTCTGAACTTGATCATTCTGCACATCTTGATTGTCTTAATTGTTCTCAGTATGATCATGTTCACCAATATCCCTTGAGGAATTCTTCACAAAGGTATACTTCTTTTCTTTTCTAGCAACCTTCTTCCATAATTCTTCCAAGTCCAATGATTTCTTCTTTTTTTCTCTTCAATTTCACTAATCTTGTAGAAAGATTCATCAAAGTCTTCAGGATAAATCTTGAAGGACCTTATCAACTTCTCATGATCAAACAGCCATGCTGCACCATCAACTGTATTGAATTGATTTTCATTGATAATTATGTCAGATGATTCTATAACACTCAAGTGGTCTTTCACATAAACTCTGTAAGCTTTTAAGTGTGTAGAATATCCAACAAAGAAACAATCCAGGGATTTTGTTTGAAACTGTTCAAATAGTCCCTTGTGTTCAGAAGAAAACATTTGCATCCAAAGGGCTTGAAAAACTTGATATAAGGCTTTCTATTATGAAATATTTCATATGGAGTTTTGTTATGCCTTTTGTTGACAAGTACCCTGTTCTGAACATAGCAGGCTGTATTTATGTCTTCAGCCCAGAAAGTGACAAGTAAGTTAGCATCTGCTAACATGGTTCTTGCAGCTTCAATCAAAGTTCTATTTCTTCTTTCTGCAACACCATTTTGTTCAGGAGTTCTAGGAGCTGAGAATTGTTGTTGTATTCCTTTTACTTCACAAAATTCTTGCATAACTCCATTCTTGAACTCAGTGCCATTGTCACTTCTCATCATTTTCAGTTTCTTATTCTATTTGTCTCAATCATTGTTACACAACCCTTAATCAACTCTGTAGTCTCATCCTTGGTACTTAGGAAATAAACCCAAGTGTATCTTGAATAGTCATCTATGATCACAAGATAATATCTTTTCTTCCCTATAGTTGGCACACTCACAGGACCAAAGAGATCCATGTGAAGTAATTCAAGTACTTGATCAATTGTGTTGATGAGCTTAGGCTTATGAGTAGATTTGTGTTGCTTTCCCTTTTGGCATGAAATACAATGATCTTCCAACTTGAACTCTCATGTAGGTAAGCCTATGACATGCTCACCTTTAACAAGTCTATTCATGTTCTTCAAGTTCACATGACACAGTTTCCTATGCCACAATTTTGACTCATTTTCAGTGGCTTTAGAAACAAAACATGTACCTCCTCTGGAAACAGCTACTTTCATATTCAATTCATACAAGTTGCCATTTCTTGGTGCCATCATCATAATCATTTTAGGTGGAATCACAAACTCAGGTTTTAAGATGAAACAGTGTGAATCATCAAAACTGAATTTGTATCCCTTATCACACATTTGTGATATACTCAGTAGATTGTAATGAAGACCTTCAACATGAAACACAATATCAAATGAGACTTTTTCATTTGTTAAAATTCTTTTCCCAACAATCTTTCCACCATTTTCATCACTCCCAAATGCTCAAGACCTTCGAACTTTTCTTCATAATTGATAAGAGACCTCTTGTCACAAGTCATGTGCCTAGAACAACCACTATCCATGTACCATATGTCATTCAGAGGAGTGGACTTTTCCTGCACATACAAAGAAAGTTTGATTAGTTGAGTGATTAAGTGCAAGTCTTATCAACTTGCAGCTCATCAGATTCAGTTTCAGACACAGCTTGGGAAGTGAGTGTTGTTGGTTCAGGATCTTCATGA
Organism: Bidens hawaiensis; assembly: GCF_021521415.1. Lineage (NCBI taxonomy): Eukaryota > Viridiplantae > Streptophyta > Magnoliopsida > Asterales > Asteraceae > Bidens > Bidens hawaiensis. The sequence goes on from NW_027491061.1 coordinate 2,456,395, forward strand.
GTGAGTTTTAGATTGTCTGAATTGTCTGTTTAATAACCACACTCTCTTGGGGTTTTGACTAGTGAGGTTAAGTTCTGGTACTCGGCTGAGTCAGAGGCATACTCCTTTATCACATAGTCCTTCTTTTCAGAGTAGTCTCTCACATCAGGAACTTGCTCAACCTTTGTTTCTGTTTTAAGTTTCCAAAGAAAACCTTGTGGTTCATATACATGCTTCATCAGAAACTTTTCATCACCAGTGAGTTCTGTTGGTTTCTTTCTTGGAAATCCACCTCTTCTTCTTGTCTTCTCACTACTTGATGATCCTTGAGAACTGTCTGAGTTGACAGATTGAGTATCTTGTTTGATTCTCAAAGGCTGATAGTTCTTTTTGGTCACATTTTCATGCTTTTTAGGAGATATATTTCTTTTTGCTGATTTAGTCACTTGCTTCTTTGTTATGACATCAGTTTTCATCCCAATCCTTGTCTCCTTTGCTGATTTCACTTCACCTTTGTCTATGGTTTCATTTCCACAAACCTTTCCTTTTCCCAAATATACATCATACTTTTGTTTGTACAGGACAAAGTCTTGGCCATACTTTGTTCCATCAGGGACATGAAATGGTTGAAACTTCAATCTTTCATTGCAGGAGCCTGTATTGTGTCCATATTCATCACACTTCTTGCACCATACCTTTCCTTTGAATTTTTCATGTTCTTTTGGTTTCTTGAATCTTTCACTAGGCTTGAGTGACTTGACTCCTAGAGTCTTCTGATTCTTTAAACTATCAAAGTTAATTGAGAATGGCACAAACTCCTCAATCTTGATATCTTGTCTTTCAAGTTTGCTTTTGACAAAGAAAAATTTCTCCATAATCATAGGTTCTTCATCACTGCTTTCTCTAATCCTTGATTGTCTCTTCTCATATTCTTCCATAGTTTCTACTTCTCCAACATCTAACACCTCATGACTAGAAAAGACTGGATAAACAGGGATAAAATTTTCTGTATCAATTTCTTCAGTCACCATCTTCTTTTTATTTTGTTTTATCCTTTCCAATGCAGCCTTGCTTTGTGGTCTGACTACATTGTTGCTTATCTTCTTCCTTTCACAAATGTCAAAAGAAACATGTTCTCTCTTTGTTCTTTCATTTTGTTTCTTCATTCTTGGTGTGACAGGTGGATACTTTGGAAGTTTATCAACTGATTCTGGTTTCTTGTATCTTCTTCCTCTCTCAGCAGCTTTAATTTCCTCTTCAGTAATTTGATCACTTAAATCACTCAAATCATCTTGGTTCAAATCATCAGACCCAAGGTCATCTTCAAAGACTTGAACTCTAATTGACTTTTCATCTTTTAAATCTTTGTTCACAACAAACTCTCATTCTTCACTCACCTCAACATTCTTATACAAATCCACAAGTTCTTCTTTGTCTTGAAAAACATCTTTGAATTGTTGTAGATATGCACTTCTTTTCTCTTTATCAACTTTTGGAGCAGAATGTACCAGAGAGGATGATCCGGCTTCTTTCTCAATTATAGCCATGAATGCCACATTTGCCCTCTTGATATCATCTGCAATATCTTCTTCATGATTGCTCCAATTAAAGTTACCTTCATGCTGTGTTGTTACAACAACATTTCCTTGATTTCTGATCTAGTTTTGATTGGCTGGAACAGTGTTGTTAAGAACATTTTGAAGGTTTTGGTTGTTGTTTCTCTGAAAACCTTGATTTTGAGGCACTCCTTGATCATGATTGTTCATTTGAGGTTGGAAGTTATTGAAGTTGGGATTATAGTTGTTGTTGGGATTGTTGTTAAAGTTGTTGTTGAAGTTGTTAGTGTTTAGTCTCTGCTGATATTGAGGCTGCTGTTGATACTGAGGATGCTGATTTCTTGGTTGGTTCTGAAATTGGTTTACTTGGAAATTTCTTGGCATATTACATTCTCTTGAAAAATGACCCAGCTGTTGGCAATTGTAGAAGATGGCTTTTGACTTCTCAAAACCAATTCTTTCATTTAGTCCTGATAGGAGTGACCTACCAGTCCTGTTGTAAAGCCTCTTGCTCCTAAGAGCCAACATAGCTGCTTGCCACTTCAAATCCATGTCCTCCAAATCATCAGCATCTATCTGCTCAAGATCATCTTGTACTACACTTGTGTGAATTAATTTCCTTGCAACAAATGCATTATATGACTCAGTGAACATTGAAAGCAATGCATGTGTATCACTGCTTTGACCATATCCACCATTAGTGTGAGGAACATTTCCACTTGCCACAGAGGCATAATCAGTGTCATCAATAAACTGCACATTGAACCTCTGCTGGTTTCCTTGATTGCTTGTGCTCACACCAACAAATGATTTTGGAGTATCAGAATTGAGTTCAACAGGTTCTTTAATGATAGGTATCTGTTGTTGATTCTTGGTTGTCAAATTGCCCATATGTGCAATCAATGCATTTGAAACATTGAAGCAGGGTCTTTCCTCCTTGATCATTTCATTCTCTATCATCTCTATTTCAGCAGCTTGAAGAAAGCACACTACATCATCCACTTTTAGCTCATTGAAGTTGTGCTTTGTAAGTATGAACTTGCAGGCAGTGTACCATTCCTTTGGCATAGAGTTGAGCAGCTTGGTATTGAGGTCAAAATCTGTCATGACATAGTCTGTGGTTCTGAGATCATTCACAATTGCTAAGAACCTTTCCATAATTGATTTTAACCTTTCTCCTTCTTTATACTTGAATCTTTCTAGCTGCTGCTTCAATCTCTGCTTCTTGATGTTTTTGAGTTCAACATTTCCCTCAAACATTTCAAGTCTTGCATCATATATTGCCGTGGCATTGGGATCATGTGCAACCTTGGTAAGTATTTCCCAAGACAGACCTAGCTTCAACATAGCTAAACCCTTGTCATCTACTTTCCTCATCCTTTCTCTCACAGCTACAGTTGCTGCTGGATTCGCACCTTCTTCAACTTCCCCTTGTGGACCATTCTTGATGGAGTTCCACATATCAACATCATTATAGCAAACGGCTGCTTCAAACAAGACCTTCCATTTAGTGAAATTTTCCTGTCCATACAATCTAGGAATCTTGTTAGTGGAGACTTCTTGTTCCTCGTAACCAGACATTTTGAGAAATCAAAAGTAGTTTCTTTGTAAAAACAGAGTTCAAAATAATCAAATCTGAAAACCGATTGTTCAGATCTGAGATGTCTGATGCGATAAGAACAAGATTTATATATAAAGATTAAAACTTTAATTAAAATAAGGAAGAGAAAACACCAAATGATTGTAGATCTGGAAGAAAAATGAAGAACAGAGCTGCTGACGTCACGTTTCAATGTAACAGTGGTCTGCTGACGTCATTCTTCTTCAAATCTTCAATCAGTAACAATCTTTCCAAAATAGCAGCAATCAGCTCTGATACCACTTGTCAGGTCCCTTGATTTCAGCTGGATCTTACTTAATCATGTCATAACTCACACAAATAAATGTGTCGACAAGAGAGTTAATGACGGGTTGCTATATTTAGAAAGATGACCGCTTGTTAAAGGTGGAATCAATAACAAACATACGGTTGCTTAATCAGTATTCAAAGGTAACCAACACGAATAAGATTCACTCAAAATATTTCCATTTATATATTATCAGCCATACAAATTGGATAATCGATTTAGGGTTTCTTAAAGGAAGGTTTATCCGTACTAAGACAGCCGTCACACACACAATATTCTTTCTTAATTAATGTGTCTGTTTGCCTTGTCCTTATCCCATCCTATATGCGGCGTGCCCTAAAACATTCTATTTATAGGCCTGCCACCCTAGGACTGTTGTCATTCCTTCAAGAAACCCCAAACGTAAATACATATTCAAATTACATAATCAGAAGATATTCTAAGTGTAAAACAAGTCTTCCGGGTAGGCTTTGCATCAATCTTCATTTTCCGAGTAGGCTATGTACTCTGCCATCCTTCACAACTTGGTAACATAGAAGTGTGCCCGGGATCAGTTTCCGGGTAGACTTTACTTGAAGAGTATTTTACCAAGTAAAATACTCACCGGGTAGACTTCAATCTTCTTGACTTTGCCAGACTTTGCCCGACAAACCCTTACGAGCAACCTTGTTCTTCAATGGTCCGTTTCAACTCCTTGCTATAAAATAACTTATTAGCAAAGTGTACCCGGGAGTACTGTTCCTTGCATGAGTTGAACCTTGCCCGATGTTACTTAGTGATCTTCCATTTCAATCATCAAGTTTGTTCGGACCACTATTATTAATGAATACCTTGCCTGGTCTTCCAATCACTTGGCTTCATGAGCTTGGTTAGCCAAAAGCTTACTCGGGAGTGAACTTTACTTGGCTTTGAAGAACAGACTTGCTTGACAAAGTGAACCTTGCCCGATAGACAAAATATCGCACCCGGCTAAGTAAAAGCTTGCTCGGAGGTCTAAGGTGTGCCCGGATCCATACTTAGCGAATTCTGAGGAGGTTGAGAAGATTCCAATCTTCCATATACTTCATTTTGGTCAAATCTTTGACTCACCAGCCTTTTCTTCCCTTTTCTTCATTTTTCTTTCAATGCCTTGATTGTTGTTTGTTCCTTCAGTTGGAACATAAGGACCATTTCTGATTGAGTTCCATAGTTCAGTGTCATTGTGGAAAATAACAGCCTCAAACAGTACCTTCCAGTTGATATAATTTTCTTGACTTAACAATCTTGGAATCTTGTTAATAGACACTTCTTGGTCATCCATTTGTTTGAAAACATTTTGGTATAATTTTTAATAAGCTTTTAATGTGAAGATATCCTAGAGAAGTTCAATATGGCTGTATCAACACCAATCAGCACTCCTATTCCTCTGAATCATGGAATCGGTCCTGATACCACCGGGGAGAAGGTTCATGAGACAATTTACCATTCCATGATCGACACTCTCATGTATCTCACTGCATCAAGGCCAAACATCATGTATCCTACATATTTCTGCGCTCGATATCAATCCAATCCAAAAGTCTCTCACTTGACGTTAGTGAAGAGGATACTTCGGTATCTAAAGGGATGTCCAGGGTTCGGCCTTTGGTATCCAAGAGACGATGTTTTTGAACAGAGAGCTTATTCTGATTCAGATTACGGAAGCTGCAAGCTGAATGCTAAGTCTACCACTGCCGATTATCAATTTTTTGGTAGCAGGTTGGCGACATGGCCATGTAAGAAGCAGAAGACTGTATCGCTCTCTACTTATGGAGCCGAGTACACAGTTGTTATTCTCAGGTTTTATTGATACAATAGCAGATGCACGATTACGGTTTGAAATTTCTTACTACTACCATATTTGTAGATAACACTGCTGCAAGCCGACAGATGAAATCGTGCATACTCATCCATGTTAAGGAAACTTAGGGTATTGCTTGATAATGGGTGTATGCCTTGTTGTGGAAAACTGTTGCTATAATTGCAAAATAAAAAGTTTAAAATGTTTCGATCTGCTGATTCTAAGGTTTAAGTCAAGTTTGGGTGGCATGGTAAAAATCAAATTAAGCCTGAATCAATATTAGAATCTAATCACTATCTGATATTGTGTTTTTAATTGAATCTTAATCGTATCACTGATGTCTTTGAATCTGTTTTTTAAGAGTTTAAGTGGACAACATACCAATGACTGGCTAAACATCAAATATAATAAAGCTAAATAATAATATTGTGATGGAAGAACGGATAGATCAATATGATTCCTTGCTCAACTCACAAAAATATGTTTCTTACTGTTCATATATTAGTGTTTGTATATAGTTTTATTTTGAAAAATTTTGTTTTGTTTACAACTTTCGTTTATAAACCAAAAAGATTTTACATTAATCGGGTCTGGATATATGAGGATCTGAATCGAGTGGTTGTTTTGGTCAAAAATTATCAAAATTGGGGTTAAAATTATAAGTGAATTCATCAAGGTCATTAATTTGGACTTTTTTGGGTTCGAAAGTGTGAAATTTGTTTGTTTTAAACGTTGTTTGAAATTATTAACGTATAAGTTTTCTACTTATACGGTATATAAGTTCTTATGACTTCTACGGCGTATAAGTCCAAGACTTATACGATCGTATATGTGTATGGTATATATATATATATATATATATATATATATATATATATATTATACGCTGACACTTCATTATCACATCTTATACATGCTATCAGAGGACATATACGGCTTTTAACTATTCTTGATTTTTTGCCGTATATCTTGTTCTTTACTCTGTTTATTTGAGATTATTGATACTTGTGGTTGATTTTCACACCACTTGAATTATTGAAGGTAAAAAACACTCTAACTTGTTGGATCTGTGTGTTTTTACAGTGATGAACATTGTCGTACTTATATCTCATAATTAGACATATATTTGGACATAATTCGGGTTTTGATCTTGTAATGTCATCGATGGATAAAGGATTCTTTTTGTCCATGTTTCATTACATGTTAAAGTCTGTTTTTTTTTTTTTTTTTGCCAAAGTTGAGTTTGCCCTAATCAAGTAATCATGCTCAACGTATAAGTGATTCCAAGCTAATACCGCGTATAAGTTCTAAGACCTATACGGCGTATAAATTTCTAATTCTTTTAAATTAATTAGATCTTATACGATGGAATGACTTACTTGTTGAAATTTCTAGTTCTAAGACACTTACACATTGAAATGACTTACTCGTTCATAACACATATACGCTTAAAGGACTTACACGTTGTAAAGACTTATCTGTTCATAAAGACTTGTCCGTAGTTATACATATACAAACTTAAAATTGTTAAATTTTTTATAAAAATCTATAACATGATGATTGTTTGTTTGTGTGTGCAGATGGTAAACGCAGGTAAAGATAATGACATGAGTCATAATATTTGTGCATTTTTGGACGAGACAGGCGATAAGATGGAACTGTTTAAACCGATATTGCCATTCTTTCTACGATCGATAATCCTAAAGGCGATTACAGCTAACACAGTTGTTATAAAGGAGATCGTGGAGGAGTTCTGGAAGAAGTCTAAGCTTGAGGAAGAATGTATTAAGTCGGTGGTACAGAAGAAGGAAATCATTGTGTCCGAGAAATTGTTTTGTGATGTGTTTGAGATAAGGATGTTTAATAAGGATGGGTTACCAGAACGATTTGAACAGGGTTGCTTATCTGAAAACTGGATTGTCAAGGTCATTCAAGTTCTTGGTTCATGTGATTGTTCATTGCTTGGGACATCGTAAAGGAGGGTATGAGGAGATATTGGACTATCAAATGTGCATGACGAATGCTCTTTGCTTGAACTTGAAATATTACTTTTCTAAGGTTATATTTGAGCATATGAATATGTATTTCGAGAGCAAATGGCTGATGTAGCCGAGATTTATCTAGCTGATTGTAAATCATCAATTCTCAGAATTGGTTAAGGATGGAGAAGAAATGAAACTGTCTCACATGTCTGCAAATGGTTGTGCCAAGTTGAAATCTTATAGGAAAAAGTCTGAATATGAGATTCCTGTAATTCGTGCTATTTCTAGACATCTAGAAGATCCAAAGTATGTGGCACCAACTGATAACAAGTGGAGAAAAGATGAAAGTGATTCAGATCGATAGAATGAGCTTGTTCATTCACATGAGTTCTTGCCTATTGGGGGAAGTCGACGGTCTGTAAATACTGAGGTCGAACTTGCTGATGAAGCTGAGGAGTCTCAGAAATCCAAAAGGAAGCGTAAGCGTATTATTAAAACCAAACACGTGACACCTCTTGCTCTAGTTGCACAACAACCACCTGTTGTTGAACATAATGTAGATACAACTAGTGAGGAAACAGAGTCTGATCCTGAGATTCAAAGGAATATTTTGGTTGATCCTCGTGCACTGTATGAAATGAAAAAAGGAAAGGCGTTCAAAGAAAAAATTTGATAAAGATGAAACATATAAGCCTGAGTCTAGCCAGCCAAAAAAGAAACGTATAAAACATATGGCTAAGAAGGCTAAATCTAGTTTGAATTTGGTTGATGAACCAGAGGATTCGAATGCTGGAGTGGTTATGAATATTGAAAATACTCCTAAACCATCCAAGGTAGATCAAAGTGTTGAAGTTGAGAAGACACCTGTGTTTAACGTGAATTTGGATGATGCTATAGACAAGCTTTTGAACACTCCGATTGCTCAAAAGTCCATTCTTCGATCTTCACCAATTGTTAAAGAACCAGTTCCCAAAGAAACTCCTAAAGCTGATGCTAATGTCTCACAACAATCGTTTGGAAGTTTTTCAGATCCATATTTGTTGTTGGATGGTCCGACAAGAATAGAAATCAATATGTTGAAAGACATAGTCGATAATCAAGAGGTTCGGGTCACAAGTTTGGCTGAGGAGAATGAAAGATTGAGAGCTGAGAATGTTGAAGTCAGGAAAATATTGGATGGAAGTGAAAGAAAAAGAAAGCTACAAGTTGATTTATTGTATGAGCATATGAAGTATATTGTTATCATTGAGAAGAAGCTTGGTATTAGACTTAACTTCAAAGTGGATCGTGCTGAAGCGAGCGACACTGTATCTGAACGAGTTTATGGAGGTGATATTGGTGTTGCTGAGGGTATATTCACAGTTGAGTATGATAATGAAAGAGTTGCGAAGAAAGGAAAGTCTAAAATTGAAGATCCAATCATTACTGATGATACTATTCAAGAAGATGCCTCTATGCATGCTGGGGGATCTAGTGATATGGGTATGCAGGTGGATAAACCTGTGGTCGATATTTCATCGACTGTGGTATTACCTGCTGAACAAACTTTTGAAGAAACCAAAGTTGTGGAGGAAGAGAAAGACAAAGAGGAAGAAGACAAATAAGATGAAGAAAAGTTAGACTTTGTTGATTCAGATGATGATTTTATTGATCTTGATGATGATGATGATCCACAAGGTGGTGTTGGATCTTTTTCTGGAAAAGCTAATAATAAATATGACTCTGTTGGTGGTAATGTTCAAACTGATGAACCACAACACGAGTCAGAAACTAAAAATACTTCCACTAATAAACCGATGGAGGAATTGGAAGATTTTGATATATTTTTGGATATCTTGAGGTTTAAAGTATGGAGGATGAGTTAGAAAAAAGAGAGATACCGGTTGATAAGCCTGAATTAGCAAAGATGTTAGATGTGTCTGTTGATGATCTAACATTCGACATTGAAAAAGACATCTCCGAGGCAAGTGTAAATGAAGACTGGTTGTATCAAGGTGTTGTGTTTGATGAGAGACCAGAGTCTGTTAAGTATGTGGGAGAATCAGAAGAGTTGATGCTTTTGATGAAGTCTTTGATGAAGAGATTGAAATGGAGTCGAATCCTTCTAAACAATCGAAGATATTCACAAATGAGGAAATGAAGGGTTGGTATTTTGATCGTACTGTTGAGCCAAAACAAGTATATTTGAACCAGGTGAAATAATAAAAGAAAACTCAAAAGGATATGGCGTTGGGAAAGTGTATAAGTATAGTTTATTAAAAAGAAAAATTCGAAAGATCGCTATACGAAGACTATTTGGGGTTCAATATTTCAATAGTATGATGGAGCTTATTTCGTTACCATGGTTTGATGTGTATGACATTTGTACACATTATGACCTACTATACAAACTGAAGAGTGGCCATGTTAAGGTGATATGGGAGTTCATAGTGAATGAAGGAAAATAAAGATTTAAGAAGTGGACACCTCATGATCCTCATGTTTTCATGTATAAATCAAGAAAGAATCTTGAGGGTGAGTTGATTCATACTTTGAGATATTATTGACCAGATTCGCTACGCGTGCCCGGATTAGCATAAACTAGTGAACCTTTCCCGATAATACACTAATTTGCAAACCTTGCTCAGATATCCACTAAAGAAGACTTCTTGAAGATAACCTTGCCCGATAGACAAAATATCGTACCCGGCTAAGTAAAAGCTTGCTCGGAGGTCTAAGGTGTGCCCGGATCCATACTTAGCGAATTCTGGGGAGGTTGAGAAGATTACAATCTTCCATTTATCTCACTTTGGTCAAATCTTTGACTCAACAATCTCCCCCTAGATTGGAACACCTCAGCTGACCCAAAACATTTCTATGGTTACTTACACTTAGTCAAAATACACATCAAATTAAAGTCAAATTACATATTCAACAAAGCATAATCAAATTACATAATTAAAATTATGCCCGAAGACATTACATTACAAAGCCTAATCTAGGAATCTTGTCTCTTCCTTGCATTGTAGGCGGCTTGTCTTCTGTTTACTATCACTGATGCAGCTCTCAGCCTAAAGATTTCAAGGATTTGGTAGTGAGTATGACTTTCTGGTAGGACCAAATCCCTTATATCCATCAGATCTTCATCATGCAAGTAAGTCAAGTCTTCATTCTTCTTGATTATCCCCAGTACTCTTCCATATGAGTTTCTAAGCACATAATGGCCCACATCTTCCTTGTATTCTATCTCAGTTATGACGTCATTTCTTTGAACTGTGTAGTTTGGGCGTGTCATTCTTCTTTCAAGACTTATGCATGTATTCATGTTTGACGAAGGATTTCTATCTCTGACATTCATTTTGTAGTATAGTTCAGCATTGTCCATTTTCTTTAACTTCTCTGACCTTCTTGATCTGTGAAATTGAATCATTCCCCAACTTATCTTTTCTTTTAGGAACTGGAATCCCTTGTCAGCTTCAACCTTCAAAAACTTTGAGAGATCATTCATCTGTCTTCCAGCCATCTTGTTTCTATTTCTGTAGTCATACAAATTAAGTGTGGCCATTCTTTCCAGTTGTTCTTGAGTGTATTCATAAAAATCACTCCTCACAACTATGTCTCTCAATTGTCTACTTTCCATAATCACTCTCAGACATTCAAACACAGAATCATAGTAGAGTTCTCTTAGAAGATCCACATCTGATTGTGGTCTTGTTGTTCTTTGTGGTATAGACCTACTTGATTCACCTCTTCCACCTTGTGAATGTCTTCTTGAAATTGGAGGCCTGAATGGAATGGACTTCTTGGGTTTTCCGGGCTTCAAGTTGAAGGTGTTGATGTAGATTGCCTCTACCATCTCAGGTGGAAGGTTAGCAAGATCAATAAGATTGTGTCCTGCTTGTTCATTAAGAGTTTTCATCATTTTTGCCAACCCAGGACTGTTTGACAGTCCTGCAGGTATAAACCTTCCATCAACAAAGCTTCTAGGGTTATCATCTTCCCTTAGAGCTTTCTCCCAATCAGCCTTTTGAATATAGAAAAGATCTTTCAAGTCTTGCTTTTCCAAGGCATTAAAAGAGGCTTCATCCATTCCCCTTTGATTAATCATTATGCCCCTCAGAATATTGATCATCTCTTCATTCTCCTAAGGAACAATAGGTTCATCTTCAGGTTCAGAATTTACTTCCTTTGGGACTGATGTGTCAACAATAGGTACTTCCTTTGATATTTCTTTTTTACCCTAAATCTTCTGTTTCTCCCTTAGAGTCATTATCTTTCTTTTCTTTGCTGGAGGTTCAACAGATGTTTCAGATTGCTTAGTAGAGCTCTCAGTTTGTAACCTCTTCAGCTTTTCTTTTCTGTTGAGTTTATTGTACTGGTCCAACACTGATTCTCTTGATAAGTTCTCAACTATTTCAGGCTTTACTCCTTTCTCCAGCAGGTATCCACACATACCTCCAAACTTCTTTTTCAAAGTTTCCATCTTTTCAATCTTCTCATTCTCCTTGACACATTTTTCTATCACTTTTGCTCTTTCACTATTATAAAGATCTTGGAGTTTGTCAAATTTAAAGTGTGTGAGATCCTATTCTGAATAACCATGCCTTCTAAGATATTCTCTGTATTTCTGATCGTCTCTGTTCTTTTGTTGCATGGCCCTTTTGATCTTGTCATTTTCTTCTTCAAGTTTCTTATTCAATTCATCATCATTCATATGAGCAATACTTTCAAATTTCACACCCAGTGCTTTCAACTTCATAATCAATGGATTCTTCATTTTGGCATCTAACAGACTCTGCTCAATGTTATCCCTTTGTTCATCAGTCATTGTCACATGTGGGGATTCAACATTAGCAGTCTTAACATTTTTTCTTTGATCATCATCATGATTGTCATCATCATCAGATTCATCAGACTCATCCTCCTCCTCAGTTGAGTCATTTACTGCATCTATTTTGGGCTCATCAGAAGGTGGATGATCTGGATTTGGTTCACTTCTAATAGGCACATTAGGAACACCTTGAACCTTTTCTCCTAGTTGTAGTGTTTGCAGTGGGACTGCCCTGATTGGGCTTGCATCATCATCCGGAGTTTGTACAAAATATTTGTTCTTATCATCCCACTTGACTTTCTTTGCAGATCTTTCATCTTTAGACTACACATTCGCCCTCTTTCTTCTCTCATAAATCTTAGCGAATCTGTTGACTTTCTCAGCAAATTGTTCATACATATTGGAAAGTCTTTCTTTCTTTTGATGAATGGTTTCTGATTCTTAAGGTTGAGTCACATTTCTCATTTGTGACCAGCTACTATCTGGGTTTTTCTTTATATCTTCTTTTACTTGCTCAGCCCATTTCTTGGCAGCCATAGAAATAATAGACTCACCAATTTCTTCTTCAGCCATCATATCAGTATTTATATTGATTGGTTCAGCAGTTTCCTTTGTTTTCTTTTTAGGTTGACTCTGAGTTTGAAACTTGCTAACCACTATTGCTAAGGTGTTGTCAGCTTCCTCAACTCTTTTCAACTTAATTAAAGCTTCAATCACATCTTGATCAGCCACTTCTTCAATAATTTCTTTAGAAATATTGGCTTGATTGATTAAGGCTTCCTGCTCTTCCAGCTCTACAGGATCCATTGTTTGGGCCAGTATTTCTCTGTCCCTTGTTTCCCTCATTATGTTTTCATGTTCTCTCCTAGCAGCAGCAGCAGCTTCAGCATCATCTTTAAACAGAATATCTTTCTCTGGATAAGCCTTAACAGGCTCTTTTTCAGTTGTTTTTGCCTTTCCCTTACTCAATCTTCTCTGGAGCTCTTCTTCAGTTTCAGGCTTAATTTCATCAATATCTCTATCCAGTTTTTCCATCTCTTCATCATACTCTACACTCTTGGAGTTTTCTGTTTGTTCAGTCTCTGGTTCAGTGAGTATCAACTCCTCAGTAGCAGCATCTTCTTCATTCATTACATCAGTTTGAATGTCAGTTAAATTATCAGTAGCCACATCAGTCAAGATATCAGTAGCCACATCAGTAGTAGCTACATTTTCTTCAACATTTATCTTTTCAACTCCATCCTCTGTCTCAAAATTATTCCTTACTTCATCATTCTCCTCAGTTCATATCACATTCATTATCTCATCAATATAATCATAATCCTGTTCTCCTATATCTGATTTGTCACCTTCATACTCATCATCCTCAATTCTCCTCTCCTCATTGTCCTCCTCTCCATCATCAGATGCATTCAAAATCAATTTCAAACTATCTACAGTCTCTAAACCTGTTTCCTTCTCAGGTTCATCATTAACCCTTGAGTCAGTTGGCACATTTTCATTCTCCCCCTGTTTTGGGCAGCTGAGGTCTTCTCAACCTCCTGCTCCAAGGCTTGAATTTTCATTTCAGCTCGAGCCAACTTATTTATCAACATAACATTCTCCATGGTGATCTCCTCATTCCTCTTTTTCAATTCAGCATTCTCTTTCATCAAGCTCAAATTTCTTTGGAATGAGTGTGTTTCAGTGTGTGGTGTTGTAGGTGGTGATGTAGAGAATGGTTCATACTCAGGTTGTTCTTGGGTTGTGGTTTGAGTTTGGAAAATGGATTATGGTGGTGATTGTGTATGAGGTGGGCTTGGAATAAATGGATCTGAGTGAATTGGGCTAGATGTTGGTGGTGTTTGTGGTGTTAGGGATATATGAGTTGTTGTTTCAGGCTGGCTCATTGTTAAGGTTTGGGGTGGGGATTAAGTGGTTTGATGTGGTGGAGTTTGTGGTGGTGATGGTATAATGGGTTGGTCAATGGGTAATGGTGATTGTGGTGGTGTTGGAATAATGGGTTGTTTTGGTTCCTCAGGTTGCTCCCCTTGATCAAGTGCACCAACAATCATGGTTCCTCCAGCCCCTCCTTCATCTCCATCATCGTCATTGTCTCCATCTTCCAAATCATCATCATTATCATCTTCCCCTCCATCATCCTCTGAGCTCAACTCAGGCACCGGCATCACATCCAAGTCATGGTCCAACAACCATGGCAAGATCTCAAACGGAATGTTTGAGTCAAATCTAATGGCAACACCCGGATTTCTTATTCTTCTATATGTATCAGGATTCTGCAGTAGATGTGTAATGCCAATTGTGGGTAGATCTTGTAATTCCCGGTTAAAGATTATCTGTAAGAATCTGGGGTATTGTAGGAATCTATCCACCTCTGCCTTCTTCAAATTTGATACCAATCCCTCAAAGATCATCTTTGAGAAATTGATTGGCAGATCATATATAATACCAACAGTGGCATTTGCCAAATCACGACTCATCAGAGTCCATGATCCTTTTCTTGGATCAAACCCCTGTATCACATGATGAATTAGGAATCTATAAAGCATAGGAAACATCCCTTTTTGAAACTGCCCATCGTGTAAAGTTCCCTTATATCCCATCGTCTCTTCAAAGATCCTCATCAGGTGAGCTGTATTGAAGTTTATTGGGTTATGATCATCATCATTTAACCGCAAGCATCTTCTTATCATTCTTTCTGTCACATGTATTTCATGGTTTGCGACAGTTGCTTCGATTCTTTTCCCATTTATGTCATCAACAAGTCTTGCAGATCGCCAGAAATCTAGTGAATGATTTCTATAAATTACTGGGCTCTCTGTGAAGGCAAAACTCACATTGGATCTAGCCATCCATGTAATCATTCTAGCCACCGGCTCAATCTCAGGTGTGACTTGTAACAGTGCACACATGTTGTGTTTCTTTTCAAAGAAGTATTTGGGTTGTTCTTCTTCTTCTTCCATATATGAACAACACAATCAAACATATTCGAAGTGAAATTAGTCATAAAGTTCACTACCTTAAGTAATTTCAAGTTATAAAAAATGAAGAAGAAAGAGAGAAAAATCATCAAGAACCTGTTCTTCGACAAGTTTATAACCTAAGCACATAAACAGAGTATTAGTAATTAAATACATAATCAAAGCGCATTGTAGTCTAATCGTGATTGGAAAACACATTATTATTGCTTACCGAGTCGGAATTAGAGGGCTGATTCAAGTTAGGGTTTGGATTAGAAATGAATGTGATAAGTCAGTTTAGGTTTCTTTGTGAGTAAGCAGTTTCAGTGGAAGAAGAGAGGGAAAAGTAATGTTGAAATAATATGCCTAACTCCCTCTTATATACCTTTTTCAAAGTGGGTTTTAAATTCTTTTTGTCATTTAATGAATTATTAGCTGTCAGACAGTAACATTATCCATTTGATAATTGAAAACATTTTTTATCTTTTAAGTTCAGCAAACCTTACTCGAAAAGTTTAATCTTTGCAAAGTCTACTCGGTATACTTCCACTTACACAAAGCTTACCCAATAATATATCAAACTTTGCTTGATAAAATTTTCATTATTAGATTTACAAAGTTTTCCCGATTCCTTCCATTTACAAACCTTGCTTGGTCAAGCTAAGTAAATTAAAGTCAAGACTCTATGAAGAAAGCTTAACCGAAATACCAGATTTCTTGAGAACTTAATCACAAGACAAATAATCAAGTATAAAATATCAAATAAACATCGATGCTAGGAATCATTTAAGATACCCGTATAAATTTCTTAAAATTAAATTAAAAAGCTTAATCTAGCATAAAACCTATCAGAATAAAACGCATTCAATTCAAACATACTTTGAAGCATAGTGTGCCCGAGCAACCTTCACAATGTTTAATGTGCCCGAACAACCTACTTATGCAAAGTATACCCGAATAATCTTCCTAGAGTACAAAGTGTGCCCGGAAAAGGACTTCTAGCAGACAGTGTACTTGGAAAATCAAGTTTTGAAATTACAAAGTATATTGAGGGAACAAAAGTGTACCCGAAATATAAAGTGTGCCTAGAAAACAAGTTTTGCCCGGAAACACTTGTAATTTCAAAGAAAACATATTCACACAAATCACAAAGCTTACTTGGTGTACTAAACTAAGTTCACAAAGTTTGCTTGGAATAACAATCAGCATATAAAATGCAAAGCTTGCCTGGAACAAGAATTTCTTGTTAAAAGCTAGCTATAAAACATATTCATCTCAAGACTTCAAGCTTGCTCGGGAAATTAGTACAATAGTGTACCCTACCCGGAAAGTGTAAACACTTCAAAGCATGCCCGAAAATCATAAACTTAGCCCAAAAATGAGTAAGCTTGCTCGGAAAGGTCATAAAGCATCAAACCTTAACCGAAGATACATATTCAAACATATTCAACTGTTTTGTGACCGGAAAGGTTAGAAAACTTCAAACCTTACCCGAACCTACATATTCAACCTATTAAAGGCAAAAATGCAACACTTTTTGACTTAAACCACTTGTCATCATATATTTTTCTTTAAGGATAATAGTTTAAGATCAAATGGTGCATATAGAGATCAAATTTCAGTTGTATTTCTCTTCAAAACAGTTTCTTCTATTTTCTTAAAAGATCTCAAGAACGGGATCATATTGACTAAGTAGCTTTCTCAATACTTCATTCTCAGCATTATTATGACAACATAGATAGGTTAATAGCAGGTATAAACTTAGCATGAATTTCATCTCTTTGGTGATATTATTAAGGTTCATTTAGTAGCATAATCCATTAATGGTCAACACTGTGCTATGATGCCTCATATCTCTTCTCAAAGCTTATTTGGCTTTCCCCAGATCACCCCAATTTGACTCCAACCTCCTGTATTTTTTCAAAAATTATTGTTTTGTTTTTTTTTTTTTTTTTGGTTGACCAAATAACAACAGGCTTGTGTATGACTGGGTAATCACTTTTCTGCCTATCATTTGGAGAGATTTATCTTGAGACATGTAAAGACAACTATGTATCTCCACATAAAGATTAGCATATTCATTATGTTAATATCACCTTAGATTTTACATCATCATGAGAAAGCAACCATACATGTTAATGACTATACTAAGGTCCTTTTAGCCTATTAAATCCATATGATTGGCTAAGTAGTCAATGTACTGTAATTTCCCAATGTAAGTTCAGTTTAGTATTCAATCACCCCAATTTCTCTTAATTGGCAGGTAAATGGCTATCCTGTTTGACCACTAATGGTCAACAGGACCAAACATACATGTTAAAATATGTCCTTTCAAAGTCAGAGCTATTGACATAGTTTTAAGTGAAGGAATAAGAAACAAGTCGTAATTGCCCCAAATGCATTCAGTTTTCAGTTCAATGGCTATCCTTAGAATCTGTAGAGATTTAAGGACCAAACATACACAAGTGCATGTCCTTCCAACTGGGCAAATGACATAATTTTCAGCAAAAACAACTACTTGAGTCTTTTCTTTAAAAATCCTTCTTTTAAGCTTATTTAAAGCTTGAACTAAATAATCTTATCATATCTCAACACCATTAATCAACTTGCTCATGTTTTGACCAAAATAAAGTATTTAAGCAAAATTCATTAGAAAACTTCATTTTATCACTTAATTTTGACATAAGACTCATTTTGACACAAACAGTTGTCACACATAAACAAATCTTAATCAAACATAATATCAGCAAGATAAGTAGACAGTACTAACATTCAAGGTCTATCATATCTTAATAACATCAGAAGATCAGATAAAGCATATAATCAAGCAGTGATTTCAGATAAGTTTATATTAACAAGTAGTAGTGATGTCAGATAAGTTTATATTAACAAGTAATTCATAATAAGAACACTCATCCTAACATCACAAATGCACATCAACCGATAAACATGAAAACATATCAATCAATTCAATAATGTCAAACTTTGCACACATAATCAGTTAAAGCACATAGCAGTCAACATATCAAATAACATAATCAAGCATATTCACTTAACATTAATTAAGTGCAACCTCTAAAAATATAATCAGTTAGCACATAGAGGTACACAATTAGGCACACATCATTAATCAGATCTCATCAGAGTTGATCATTCCCAGGGCTTTCAGAAGAAAGTTAAACCTGGTTTTGTCAAGTGGTTTGGTGAATAAGTCTGCCAAATTATCACTTGTATCAACTCTTTGCATTTTAATCAAACCTTTTTTACTGCAATCTCTTATGAAGTGATGTCTGATTTCAATGTGCTTAGTTTTAGAATGTTGAACTGGATTCTTAACAGTAAAATATGCAGCAGTATTGTCAATAATAATAGGGGTGTTCAGAAAATTCAAACCATAGTCCAGCATCTGATTTTGAATTCATAGAACTTGTGCACAGCATGCAGATGCAGCAATGTATTCAACTTCTGCAATGGAGATTGACACAGTAGTCTGCTTTTTGCATTGCCATGACACTAGCCTTTCACCGAAAAATTGACATCCGCATGAGGTTGACTTTCTGCTCATGTTACAGCCATCATAATCACTGTCTGTGTAGGCAATTAGATCAAAAGATTTATTCTTTGGATACCAAATTCCCAAGTCTGGTCTTCCCTTCAAATATCTAAAAATTCTCTTCACAGCATTCATATGGGAGACTTTTGGATTTGATTGGAATCTTGCACACACACATACAGCAAACATGATATCTGGTCTTGTTGCAGTAAGGTACATTAGGGTTCTAATTTTGGCTCTATATTCATGTTCATCTACAGGCTCCCCCTTTTCATCAGCAATCATATTTTCTTTAGTGTCCATAGGAGTTGAAGCAGTTTTGTACTCATGACAATTGAACTTGTTCAAGATGTCCTGCACATATTTGGTCTGGTAAATGAAAATCCCTTCAGCTTTCTGTTGAACTTGCAATCCAAGGAAGAAGTTCATTTCTCCCATAGAGATCATGCTGTATTTGGACTTCATTACCCCTTCAAACTCCATGCACATTTGTTCATTTGTAGATCCAAAGATGTCATCCACATACACTTGTAACATAAGCAAATTTGATCCCTTTCTTTTGTAGAAGAGTGTCTTCTCAATGGCTCCTCTTTTAAAACCATTTTCAAAAAGATGATTTGACAGCTCATCATACCAAGCTCTAGGAGCTTGATGTAATCCATATAGGGCTTTGTTCAACTTATACACCCTGTTTGGATACAAAGGATCCTCAAAACCTGGAGGTCGAGCTACATACACCTCTTCATCAATCTTTCCATTTAGGAATGCAGACTTAACATCAAGCTGGAACACCTTAATGTTCTTTGAGGCAGCATATGCAAGAAAGATCCTGATAGCTTCAAATCTTGCAACAGATGCAAAGACTTCCTCAAAGTCTATTCCTTCTTCTTGAAGGCATCCCAGTGCCACAAGCCTAGCTTTATTCTTAATCACCAAACCCCTTTCATACCTTTTGTTTCTTAAAACCCATTTAGTTCCTATTGCATATCTGTCTATTGGTCTATTAACAATATCCCACACATGGAGGTCTCTGAACTATGATAGTTCCTCCTGCATTGCTTCCACCCAACTATTGTCTTTTAGTGCTTGAGCAATGTTCTTTGGTTCTATCTGGGATAGAAAGCAAGAGTAAAGACAGATGTTTGCAATCTCAGAATGACTTCTTGCGACTCTTTCATGCAAGTATCCAATGATGTTTTCAGAAGGATGATTCTATTCCATATAAGGATTTTGTACAATCATATCTGTAGACACATTTGGGTCAAGATTTGTTTCATTGAGATCCGGTTCTTCAATGATCAAATCAGTTTCTGCATCATGAAATTCTGGTGCTTCTTCATTATGTTGTCCTGAAGTAGATGCACCATTATTTTCTAAATTCAGTTTGAAACAAATCTTGAAACCTTGCAGTAGATGCAGCTTCTTCTTTATTTGCTTGGTTACTTGTGTTTCCCTCGTTCTGAAGTTGATCATTCTGTATATCTTGATTGTCTTGATTAGTCTCAGTATGATCATGTTCAGGACTGTGATTGTTTTCTTGATTATTTCCTTGATCTTGTTCAACAATATCACTTGAGGAATTCTTCACAAAAGTATATTCCTTTTCTTTTCTAGAAACCTTTTTCCACAACTCTTCTAAGTCCAATGGTTTCTTCTTCTTCTTTTCAATTTCACTGGTCTTGTAGAATGAGTCATCAAAGTCTTCAGGATAAATCTTGAAGGACCATATCAACTTTTCATGATTAAACAGCCATGTTGCACCATCAACTGTATTGAATTGATTCTCATTAAAGATGATGTCAGATGATTCTATAACACTCAAATGGTCTTTCACATATACTATGTAAGCTTTTGAGTGTGTAGAATATCCAACAAAGAAACAATCTAGGGATTTTGTTTGAAACTTGTTCAAATAATCCCTTGTGTTCAGAAGAAAACATTTGCATCCAAAGGGCTTGAAAAACTTGATATAAGGCTTTCTGTTGTGGAATATTTCATAAGGACTTTTGTAATGCCTTTTGTTGACAAGTACTCTGTTCTGAACATAGCAGGCTGTATTTATGACTTCAGCCCAAAAAGTAACAGGTAAATTAGCATCTGCTAACATGGTTCTTGCAGCTTCAATCAAGGTTCTATTCCTTCTTTCTGCAACACCATTTTGTTCAGGAGTTCTAGGAGCTGAGAATTGTTGAAGTATTCCCTTTTCTGCACAAAATTCTTGCATAACTCCAATCTTGAACTCAGTACCATTGTCACTTCTCATCATTTTAACCTTCTTATTCAGTTTGTTCTCAATCATTGTTACACATCCCTTAATCAACTCTGTAGTCTCATCCTTGGTACTTAGGAAATAAACCCAAGTATATCTTGAATAGTCATCAATGATCACAAGACAGTATCTTTTCTTTCCTATACTTGGGACACTCACAGGACCCAAGAGATCCATGTGACGTAATTCAAGTATCTGATAAATTGAGTTGATGAGCTTTGGCTTATGAGTAGATTTGTGTTGCTTTCCTTTCTGACATGAACTACAGTGATCTTCCAATTTGAATTCTCTTGTAGGTAAGCCAATCACATGCTCACCTTTCACAAGTCTGTTCATGTTCTTCAAGTTCACATGACACAGTTTCCTATGCCACAATTTTGACTCATTTTCAGTGGCTTTGGACACAAAACATGCACCTCCCCTTGAAACAGCTTCTTTCATATTCAATTCATATAAGTTGCCATTTCTTGGTGCCATCATCATAATCATTTCAGGTCGGATTACAAACTCAGGTTTTAGAATGAAACAGTGGGAATCATCAAACTGACTTTGTAACCCTTATCACAAATTTGTGATATACTCAGTAGATTATACTGAAGACCTTCAACATGAAATACATTATCAAATGAAACTTTTTCATTTGTTAAGATTCTTTTCCCAACAATCTTTCCACCATTTTCATCACTCTCAAAAGCTACAGGACCTTCAAACTTTTCTTCATAATTGACAAGTGATCTTTTGTCACAGGTCATGTGCCTAGAACAACCACTATCCATTTACCATATGTCATTCAGAGGAGTGGACTGTTCCTGCACAAAAGAAAGAGTTTGATTAGTTGAGTGATGAAGTGAAAGATAGATCAACTTGCAGCTCATCAGATTCTGTTTCAGTGGCAGCTTGGGAAGTGAGTGTTGTTGATTTAGGATCTTCATGAGTGACTTTATATTGTCTGAATTGTCTGTCTCATAACCACACTCTCTTGGGGTTTTAACAAATGAGGTTGAATTCTGGCATTCTGCTGAGTCAGTGGCATACTCCTTTATCACATAGTCTTTCTTTTCAGAGTAGTCTCTTACATCAGCAAGTGTCTCAACTTTAGTTTCAGCCTTAGGTTTCCAAAGGAATCCTTCAGGTTCAAATCCATGTTTCATTAGAGAGTTTTCATCACCAGTAAGTTCAGTGGGTTTCTTTCTAGGAAAGACACCTCTGATTCTTGTCATCTCACTGCTTAATGATCCTTGAGAACTATCAGATTTGACAGAATGTGTATCCCTTTTAGGAATGATTCTCAAGGGTTGAAAGTCCTTTTTGGCATTTCTCTCATGCTCTACAGGAGATCTACTCCTTTGAGCATGTTTAGCCACATGTTTCTTGGCTTTCATTAAAGGCTTCTAGCTTTCTTTCTTCAGATCTTTCTTTTCACAAACGTTTCCCTTTCCCAGGTATTCATCATACTTTTTCTTGTACACAACAAAGTCTTGTCCATACTTTGTTTCATCTGGGACATGAAAATGCTTGAATTTGAGTCTTTCATTACAAGAATTTGTATGATGACCAAACCCATCACACTTCTTGCACCAAACCTTTCCTTTGTATTTCTCATGTTATTTTTCTTTCTTGAATCTTTCACTTGGTCTGGGTTCTTTGACTCCAATGGTCTTCTGATTCTTTAGACTATCAAAGTTGATTGAGAAATGAACAAACTCCTCAATCTTGATGTCCTGTCTTTCAGTTTTGCTCCTTAAAAATACATTTTTTTGCATATTCAGTGGTTCTTTATCTTGACTTTCTCTATGTCTTGATTGTCTCTTCTCATATTCTTCCATGGTTTCCACTTCTCCAATATCAAGGACTTCATGATTAGAGAAAAAGGATAAACAGGGATAAAGTTTTCAACATCCACATTTTCTTTTACCATATTTTTGTTTTTCTGCTTTATCTTTTCCAATACTGCTTGGCTTGGAGGCCTTACAGCATTATAATTTACCTTCTTCTTTTCACGTATGTCAAAGGACACATGCTCTCTCTTTATTCTTTCATTCTGTTTCTTCATTCTTGATGTGATAGGTGAATACATTGGAAGTTTGTCAATGGATTCTTGTTTCTTATATTTTCTTCCTCTTTCAGCAGCTTTAATTTCCTCATCAGTGATTTGATCACTCAAATCACTCATGTCATCTTGATTCAAATCAATTGAATCAAAGTCATCTTCAGAAACTTGATCTCCAATTGACTTTTCTTCTTTCATATCTCTCTTCACTACAAATTCTCCTTCTTCACTCACCTCAACATTCTTATACAACTCCACAAGTTCTTCTTTGTCTTGAAAGGCATCTTTGAATTGTTGTAGATATGTATTTCTTTTCTCCTTATCAACTTTTGGCATAAAGTTGTTGAATGGTGGTGGTACTGCTGTGTACTTGTCTTCTTCCTTTACTTGGTTTAGAATTCCACAGATGGTTCCAGTGGAGACCAAGTTCTTCAAGAATTCATTGCAAACTTGCAGCTTTGTGTTCTGCACCTTCTCTTCTATAATCATTTTCTTCAACCCATCTATTTCAGTTATGAATCTTTTCTGAGCTCAGTAACTGTTTACAATATCTTCTTCCAAAACTTTTCATTCTTTCTTCACTTATCAGTTCACTTGCCTCATATGCATTGATAATACTTTGTTTCTTAAAACACTCACTTTCCAGCTTGCCTACTTTCACTTTCAAATCATTGATAACTTCATTTAAATCAATAGTGGGAGCAGAGTGTACCTGAGATGATGATACGTATTCTTTCTCAATTATGGCCATGAATGCCACATTTGCTTTCTTGATATCATCTGCAATGTCTTCTTCATGATTGCTCCAATCAAAGTTACCCTCATGCTGTGTTGTTACAGCAACATTTCCTTGATTTCTGATCTGATTTTGGTTGGCTGGAACAGTGTTGTTTGGAACATTTTGAAGGTTTTAGATGTTGTTTCTTTGAAAACCTTAATTCTGAGGCATTCCTTGGTTATGATTGTTCATTTGAGGTTGGAAGTTGTTGAAGTTGGGATTATAGTTGTTGTTGAGATTGTTGTTAAAGTTGTTGTTGAAGTTGTTGTTGTTGGTTCTCTGCTGATTTTTTTGATATTGAGGTTGCTGATTTCTTGGTTGGTTTTGAAACTGGTTCCTTTGAAAGTTTCGTGGCATGTTACACTCTCTTGCAAAATGACCAGGTTGTTGACAATTATAGCAAATGGCCTTTGACTTGTCAAAACCAATTCTTTCATTAGGCCCTGATATGAGCGACCTACCAGTCCTGTTATATAGCCTTTTGCTTCTAAGAGCCAACATGGTTGCTTGCCACTTCAAATCCATGTCCTCCAAGTCATCAACATCTATCTGCTTAAGATCATCTTGTACCACGCTTTTGTGAATTAAATTATTTGCAAAAAATGCATTATATGACTCAGTAAACATTGAAAGCAAGGCATGTGTTTCACTGCCTTGACTATTTCCACTACTAGTATGAGGTACATGCCCACTTGCCATTGAGGCAGAATCAGCGTCATCAATTAGTTACACATTGAATCTTTGTTGGTTCCCAAGATTACTTGTGCTACCTCCAACAAAAGATTTTGGAGTATCAGCATTAAGCTCAACCGGTTCTTCAATAATGGGAATTTGTTGTTGATTCTTGGTAACAAAATTTCCTATAGGTGCAATCAATGCATTTGAAACATTGAAGCAAGGTCTTTCCTCCTTAAACATCTCATTCTCTATCATCTCAATCTATGCAGCCTGAAGGAAGCACACTACATTATCCAATTTCAAATCATTGAAGTTGTGTCTCTGAAGGATGAACTTGCAAGCAGTGTACCATTCCTTTGGCATTGAGTTGAGCAACTTGGTATTCAAGTCAAAGTCAGTCATGACATAATCTGTGGTTCTGAGATCATTCACTATTGCTAAGAACCTTTCAAGAATGGACTTCAACCTTTCTCCATCTTTATACTTAAACCTCACTAACTGTTGTTTCAGTCTCTGCTTCTTGATGTTTTTGAGCTCAATGTTTCCCTCAAACATTTCAAGTATTGCACCATACATTTCCTTGGCAATGGCATGATGTGCAACCTTGGTAAGTATCTCCCAAGACAAACCTAACTTTAACATTGCTAAAGCCTTGTCATCTACTTTTCTCATTCTTTCTCTCACAGCAGCAACTGCTGCTGGATTTGCACCTTCCTCAACATTGCCTTGTGGACCATTCCTGATTGAGTTCCACATATCAACATCATTATAGCAAATGGCCGATTCAAACAAGACCTTCCATTTTGTGAAATTTTCCTGTCCATACAGTCTAGGAATCTTGTTAGTAGACACTTCTTGTTCTTCGTAACCAGACATTTTGAGAAATCAAAAATAGCTTCTTTGTAAAAACAGAGTTCAAAAATAATCAGATCTGAAAACAAGTTGTTCAGATCTGATGTGTCTGATGCAACTAGAACAAGATTTATATATAAAAATTAAAGCTTTAAGTAAAATAAGGAAGAGAAAACACCAGATTGTAGATCTGGAAGAAAAATGAAGAACAGAGCTGCTGAAGTCACTTTTCAATGGAACAGTGGTCTGCTTACGTCATCTTTCTTCAAATCTTCAATCGGCAACAAGAATCTTTCCAAAATAGCAGCAACAAGCTCTGATACCACTTGTCAGGTCCCCGATTTCAGCTGGATTTTACTCAAATCATGTCATAACTCACACAAATAGATGTGTCGACAAGGGAGTTAATGACGGGTTGCTATATTTAGAAAGATTACTGTTTGTTAAAGGCGGAATCAATAACAAACAGGGTAGTTGCTATTAATAATCAAAGGTAACTAACACACACAAGATTCACTCAAAAGATTTCCATTCATACAAAGTTCATCATACAAAAGGATGACCGATTTAGGGTTTCTTGATAGGAAAGTTATGTCCGTACTATTCTAAGACAGCCGTCACACTCAATAATATTCTCTCTGAATTATTAAGTCTCTCTGCCTTAGGAGGTGTGCCCTAGATTATTCCTTTTATAGGCCTGACACCTTCTTTACAGCTGTCATTCCTTCTAGAAACCCTATCCGATAATACATATTCAAATTACATGTTCAGAATGATTCTAAGTGTAAAACAAGTCTTCCGGGTAGGCTTTGCAGTTATCTTGATTTTCTGAGTAGGCTGTGTGCTCTGCCATCCTTCATAACTTGGTAACATAGAAGTGTGCCCAGGATCAGTTTCCGGGTAGACTTTACTTGAAGAGTATTTTACCAAGTAAAATACTCACCGGGTAGACTTCAATCTTCTTGACTTTGCCAGAATTTGCCCGACAAACCCTTACGAGCAACCTTGTTCTTCAGTGGTCCATTCAACTCTTTGCTAGAAAATAACTTATTAGCAAAGTGTGCTTGGCAGCACTGTTCCTTGCTTGAGTTGAACCTTGCCCTATGTTACTTTGAAGATATTCCATTAAATCATCAAGCCTACTTGGACCACAATGAATACCTTGCCCGGTCTTCCAATCACTTGGCTTCATGAGCTTGGTTAGCCAAAAGCTTACTCGGGAGTGAACTTTACATAGATTTGAAGAACAGACTTGCTTGATAAAGTGAACCTTGTCCGGATTAGCATAAACTAGTGAACCTTTCCCGGTAATACACTAATTTACAAACCCTTCTCGGATCCACTAAAGAAGACTTCTTGAAGATAACCTTGCCCGATAGACAAAATATCATACCCGGCTAAGTAAAAGCTTGCTCGGAGGTCTAAGGTGTGCCCGGATCCATACTTTGCGAATTCTGAGGAGGTTGAAAAGATTCCAATTTTCCATATATCTCATTTTGATCAAATCTTTGACTCAACAGTGGCCAAACATGAAAGGAGACATTGCCGTTTATGTCATCAAATACCTAACATGTTCTAAAGTTAAGGCGGAACACCAGAAGCCACCTGGATTGCTTCAACAACCCGAGATTCCTCAATGGAAATGGGATAATATCACAATGGACTTTGTAACCAAATTGCCACCAACACCCAATAATCACGATGCTATTTGGGTAATTGTGGATAGGTTGACTAAGTCAGCACACTTCGTTCCGATCAGAGAAAAAGATAGTATGGAAAAGCTAACTAGACTACCTTAAGGAAATCATAGCAAAACATGGTATTCCTGTTTCAATCATCTCTGATAGGGATGGTCGTTTAATCTCGCGCTTTTGGCAATCATTGCATGAATCCATAGGAACTAGTCTAGATATGAGTACTGCCTATCACCCGCAGACGGACGGTCAAAGTGAAAGAATGATTCAGACTTTAGAAGACATGCTACGTGCTTGTGTTCTCAATTTCGGCAAAAGTTGGGATACTCACCTACCTTTGGCTGAGTTTTCTTACAATAATATCTACCACTCTAGTAATAAAGATGCACCGTTTGAAGATTTATACGGGAGAAAATGTCGATCCCCACTTTGTTGGGCAGAAGTTGGAGAAAAACAGCAGACTGGACCTGAAATTGTTCAGGAAACCACCGACCGAGTTTCTCAGATCAAGGAAAGTTTGAAGGCAGCTGCTGATCGAGTTTTGCTAAAAGAGCTATGCCGATAATCGCAGACGACCGTTAGAATTCCAAGTAGGAGATCAAGTTTTGCTAAAAGTATCACCATGGAAAGGAGTTGTTAAATTTGGGAAGAAGGGAAAGTTGAGCCCTCGTTGTGTTGGTCCATTTAAAATCATTGGTCGAGTTGGTCCTGTTGCATATCGACTCAAACTACCCCAGGAACTCAGTGGAATACACGACGTGTTTCACATGTCAAACCTGAAGTAATGCTTGTCTGACGAATCCCTAACCATCTCTGTGGATGATGTTCGAGTATATGATAAGCTTCGGTTCTTAGAAGAACCCGTTGAGGTTATGAATTGGAAAATTCAAAAACTAAGACGAAACCGAATTAAATTAGTTAAAGTTCGTTGGAATTCCAGGTTAGGCCCGGAATTCACCTGGGAGCGTCAAGACCAAATGAAAAGAAAATACCCTCACTTGTTCCCTGTTGAGTCCGACACTAGTGCTACCTCCTAAATTTCAGGACCAAATTTCTTAAAAGAGGGGAGAATGTGACAACCGAGGTTTTTAGATTAATACTGTGCTAATGTAATCCGTGTTTATCGTGTAATCTCGTATTATGGAAAATAAAATAATAATATTTTAGTCTAAAGACTCCAAAAATATGAGTATTATATTTTATTGTGTTCAAAAAGGTATGTTTTGGCGCGTATTGAATACTGCTCAAAACTGACACTGACAGCGACCCGGGTAAAGTTAAAAGTCCAAATAAATTCCTAAATGTTGGGAATGACCTTAAATAATATAAATTCAGTAAATATATTAATATTAGGCCATAAGTATAATTTTAGAATGTTCGATTCGCGAAATTTAGAAAATGAGCGAGTAGAAGCCAATACCGCTCACCGTAAGGACCCGAAACCAACTAACTCCAAAAATTTACATCTTTATATGGTTTCGAAGGTAATTTTACAAGGAATTCAGATATGTTATTAGTTTTACATAAAACTAATCCTAACTAGTTGTATTTTATAAAATATGATCAAAGGGGTAAATAAAATACATGTTATTTATTAATAAAAAAAATAAAACCACCCCACTACTCCTTTGAGAATACAAAGAGATGTATATATATATTTATATATATATATATATATAGAGAGAGAGAGAGAGAGCCGTGAGTAGAGAGAGAGTATGAATATGTATGATTTCAAATGGTTAATGTTACATACATATGTGTATTATGATATTCTATGCTTAAATATTGATATGCATGTTAAAGTTTGATAATACATATATGATTCTTGACAAAAATGAGAATAATAAGATAATAATACAAGATTGGTAATAATATAAACTTAGATATATGTTCTTGTTAATAGAAATACATAAACTATACATGCATGTAATGATCTACTTAAGATTGTTATGTTTAAATTTGAATTGTTACTAGTAAACTTGTTAACATTATCTTGAAAATAATTGACATGGATTAATAAAATAATATTTATAAGTTGAAAAACAAGAAGGTAAAAGTATACAAAAGGTTGTCATAAAAAGCTATAATAAATCTTGGAAAAGTAATACTTTAACCTATATAATAAAAATAATAAATATGCTACAAAAGGAATGGAATAATCTGATTTTATTAGTTGAATTAAATGTTACAAATCATTAGAATTTAATATCATAAGTATGGTTAATGAAGTGTGACATAATAAACTTATGATATGAAATAAATACATGTTTTTAGCTAATAAAATATGATTTTTATGACATAATATTAATTCTGGAAATTTATATATTTTTGAATGTTTATAATAATTAGATTTGATGTGTTATATGTTATACATGCTTTATTTGTTTTAAAATGAGTGTCGATTACTTAACTAGTCGAAAAATCGACTTTTTAAAGCTAACCGACAAAGATTTTAGGAGATGAAATAAAAAGCCCCTAAAACTTAAAAACTCATATACATTACACCATATAATGTGTGTAAGGTGATCAAGAGGATAAAACTTGACAATAAACGAGTCACGACGCGAAAGACGACGCGAAAACGTTAAAAATGACCATTTTTACTAAATTTAAACTAAACCGACAACAAACATTTTTTTTTACAAACTAAATTATAAAACACATTTACTTCAGCTATAAAAACTAAATTTTTACTTAAAAAGATTAATTTTCAATAAAACATTAAACAATTCATCGTTAAACGCTAAACCAACAAAACCGGTAAAATCTCACAAATTAAAAAAGTATTGTAAAATTTTGGAAAGACTTAAATAATTCAGCAAATAAAAAGAGGTTTTACTATAATTACAATTAAATATTTAATTAATAAATAATAAACAATTTTAAGTAATTACTTAAGTGTTTTATTTGCATAATTGATGATAAGGTTGGAAAATATATATGTTAGTAATATAGAAGTAGATATATAAAATATATATGTGTGTGTATATATATGTATATATGTGCTTATGATATATATGTTATGTACTTGAGTGAATATATAATATGGACTTAACCAAACCAAAGTCATCAGTGGGTCGTTAAACACTAAAACTAATAACCAAGTTAAATATTTTTGGAAAGACTGAAATAGTGGTGTGAACGCTTTAAGTTGAAAGAACAACTTAAGATTATTGTGGGAATAAATTATTGAAAACTTGTACTAAATGAATAGGACACGAGACGTGAACGAAAACCGACAGTAACAATCAAGGTGAGTTTCTCAGAGATCCCAACCATTTTAAATGTTTTTTAAATGTTTTCGGGGAGGAAACATGTTTGTGTCAAAACACATTTTCTTATCTTAACTATTGTGATATTGTAAGGGCTTTAAATTTGACCGAGGTTAATTAACGTGGTTGGGCTGACTAGAATAAATGTTGTGAGAATGTGATTACCGCAGTCTTATAATCATTAACTGTAAAAAAGGCATAGAAATATTGATAGATCTATCTGGTGACGCCCTGCCTACCGACCAGTCGCGTTGGTTAAATGTTGGGGGCAAATATTTTGAATTATTGTATGCTTTGATTATAGATTTAGTAGCATTACATTTGTTATATTCCTTGCTAGTTTATAGCTATCACAAATGTTAAAGAATAAAATGTTATTTCGAGAACTATCGTTGTAATAAGAAAGGTGTCCATGTGGTTTGTCGTTGAGGCGACTATATGATTTTTAACCAACTTTCGCGTAAGTTGGCCTGGGTCCCGTGGGGTCAAGATAAAGCATAAATTTTTATTTTGTATGGACAAAATAGTTTCAAAATGGAGAAAGTGAAAGTTTAATGAAAATGATATTTTATATTATTGAGAACTCACCAACCTTTGTGTTGACGTATATTTTAAACGTGTTTTTTCAGGTAAAGGAAAACTTGGCGCTTCGTGAAGAAAACGTGGAAAAATGCCGGATTCTAGATCCCGACAGTTGGACATATTTTTTTAAAATAATATGTATTCTGATGACTTGAAACTTGTGTTTTCAATAATAAATATCCAACTTGTACATTAATGGAGTGTGTTTAAATATTGTATGGCTAATCGGCGTCTGTCACCACTCGAACGTCTTAATTAAGACTTCCGCTGCTAAGTTAAGTTTTCGGGGTGTGAGACTAGACTCGTTTATGGTGTTGGAGACGAAGAACACAATTACACACAAACAAACACACGAATAAGATAACACAGATCTGTAGATCGCTTTATATAATAACCAAAACGCATTATATACAGAAAGAGAAAAACAAATTACGGCCGACCCGAGGTGAGCTCTACCTTGGGTCTGCCCACATGACTCTTCTATCTGTTTCTCTCTAAGCAATGTAACAGCTACACCAAATACTCTCACTTTTTCTGGATACTCAACCCTAAACATGACACACATACATATAGATAAACAAACTCGCGGGCTTGGGCTTGGGCCTCTAGGAGAACTTGTCATAACTTCACCTAAGGCGAAGTTGTTCTAACTTCGCCTATGACGAAGTTGTTCTAACTTCACCACTTCACCCCAGCTGGTCAACGGTCACAAAATGCACCAACAGACTCCCCCTTGACCATTGCTCTCAATTCTAGCAAACACTAAAGATCATCCGTTACCAAATGCACAAACAGACTCCCTTGACTGTTGCCCTCCTGTGTTCTTCTTCTAGTAGGACGCGATCTTCAGACATTGCACAGTGATCTTCAAGGTTGAACTTCACATATACATGCAACATCAATCCTGTCTTCAACCAGCATTGTCTGAAACTGTCTTGTAGCTTAACAAATCTACAAATCACCCGGCGTCTTCCATATCAGATATTCCCTTCAGTGTAAGCCCATCCAAACTATATCTATCGAGATTTTTGGTGCCTAATCAATCATCTCAACCATTCGGTTCGTAAGATAAGGTTCAATCTTCAACTACTCAACAGTAAATGATCAGTTTCATCAGAAAACCACCTTGACAGAATCTAACACACATGCCCTGTAATAATCATCAAAAGCTTAACCAAGCCTCCATGATCTTTATTACCCGAGCATCTTCAATTTTGCTAAGAAAACACATTTTCAATAGAAAATTTTAACCCCCTCTTTTCTTTGCAAAACATGCCCAAATAACCCAATATGTGTCAATATCCAGTTTCAATTAATATCTCATTCGCAACTTCAAATCCATATCCACACGAGTCCATAAATTAATTAAAATAGCTGACCCATAGTTGTTCAAATGTACGACCAAGAGATACCAATTGTAACTCTTTGTTGGAACAACGTTTTCGGCCTCACAATAATCGTGTAAACCCGGCCATTCGGACGAAAACTCCATAAAAATATTATCACCAAATTTTTCCTCAATGATTTTCTCTTCATATGATCGATATATAAAAATTTTCGTTTAAGAAAATTTCCCGAAAACACTTTTTTTTGGAAATACCATATCTTGAACGTTGGAGGAAAAGGAAAACAATATCGTTAACTTCACCTGATAACTTCACCTGATAACTTCACCCGTTAACTTCACCCGATAACTTCACCACCTGATAACTTCACCACCTGATAACTTCACAACAAGATAACTTCGCCACCAGATAACTTCGCCCCAGATAACTTCGCCCTTCATTAATTTCACCTTCCTTTAACTTCGCCAAAACCTTAACTTCGCCAAAACCCTAAAATTCTAGCGACAACTTCGCCATTGACGGCTATTCGGCCAAAAACATATCAGAAATGGCCGAAACAGGCCAAAAGAACCAAACACACAGATCTCGAACCATAGCATAAGAGCCTACGGCTCTGATACCACTTGTAAGTTCCCAGCCGAATCTACACAGGAGTATCTCATAACACAAGGGCGCGGAATCCCCTACGCATACGATACGAGTGTTTACAAGAGAGTTACGTAAATAACACGAAACACGTAAAGACAAATGATTACTTGTTATATCAATGTAAAGAACCAAAATACCAAACAAGTATCACGACAGCTTACAAACCAAATCTGCCAAGAAGTCTATAAAATGAATGGCGCAAGTTAGGTTAAATAATACGACAACTTCGCCTAACACCCTAGGCGAAGTTGTCCCTAACTTCGCCACACTGCAAGCTCGCCAAAACCAAAAACTAAACTAACACTTCATCAAAACATAAGAAACAATGTAACGACTACAGACATGATAGACACGAGATAAATAAACTACTGGCATCATGCACCAACAGGGGCTGATGAGGAGTTGCAAGTGCTACTTGATGAGGAAGTGAATGATTTGAAAAAGAAGAGGGAAAAGATAAATAGGGACACTCAAGGGTTCCTTGCATACCTGAGACTTCAGAAAAATAACTGAGTCACATGAAATTCGAGGAACTGGAGAGTATCTACAAATCAACCAAAGAAAGAATTGAGAAAGAGGAGTGGGATAGATTGAAAAAGAAAGCAGTGATTAACAAGATAAATTTGAAAAACTCTATCACAAATATGGTGGAAAGTGCAAATACTTGATTGATCATGGTATGGCCATAGATGATGTGGAAAAATTAGGCAAGAAGGAAGTTGAAGAACAGTTTACTAAGGTCTCAAGAAAAATTCTTTCTAAAACAACCTCTAACAAAAGGAAAGCAAAATTGATTACTTTAGCTGAAAAAGAAAAGAAAACCTGGGAGGATGAGCAGGTAAAGTTGTTAGAGAGATTGATATCTGCAAGGGGTGAGGGGGAGAAGATCAAAAATATGAGCAGAAGTGAAAAATTATCTTTCTATGAATCTGAGAAGGAAAATACAATGAAAAGAAAGAAAAATCAAAAACCTCTCAGACTCCTCACCCAGTGAATGTGCCTCACCTTGTTGTTGTGAAGGAAGAGCCTCGTGAGCCTGTTGAGCCCTGGGAAGATGAGAAGAAAATCAAGACCTTGAAAGGTTTGATGTTAAGTAAGGGCATGGCTGAAGGTGTATTTGACAATCTTGAAAAGGGCCAACTAAAAGAACTATTTTACTCTGATAAAGAAGAATGGGAAAAAGTGGAGGCTGAGGAGAGAAGATTATTGCAATTCCAGTGTGGACCAAGGGGTGAGCCTATTAAAAGTCAAAGATCTATCCCTGTTGGCCCAACTGATGATGTAGTGATGGATATGATTACTAAATTGGAAAAGGAAGGTGGTGATAATCTGAAGCTTGTCATGATGCCAAAAGAACAAATAATCAATATGTTTGAACAAACTGGGCATGTGAGAAGACCAATTCCCAAAAAGAAATACACCCCAAGGTCTTCAACTGTAAGTGTCCCAATCCCAACCACAAGAGCCTCATATCAACGAAAACAAAGGCCACCAACTTAAGTGGACCTACCAAATAGGTTGTATTTTGATGCTAGAACAAAGTCTTTGAAGGTTATCATGAATAGTGGTGATTTGAAACATATAGTCTTCAAGGATGACTTTCAAGATCTTACCAAAGAACAATTGGAAGAGATGGCAACTTTGAGCTTACATGATTATCAAGATAGACAAAATTTTGCCAGACAACAACAGAATGAACTTTCCAAACATTTAAGTGATCAATCCATGAAAGGATTTCCATTGTTGAGTAAGAAGAGGAAGCTAGAAATCTTTGAGTTTGAAAGAAGAAAAAGGCGATGATGGATATTATGCTTACTGAGGCTTCATAAAAGAAGAAGACCAAATACTCCAATCCTCTTGCCAACTTTAAAGAGTGCTTGAATATGAGGCGGCAGATGACCAGGCCAAACGATGAGGTCCAGAAGAATAGAATAATTTCAAAGATTGTGTTTGAACCAAAGGACCAATCTTTCATACTTAGAATTCTGATGGACTGGCCTTGGGCATCATTCAACACGTAACTGATCTGGAATTTCTTCATATGGAGGATTTAGAGGATATAATCAGATGGAATATGTCCTCTCAACATCCAAACCATAGAGAGATCTTCTTATTCAAAGAAAAGGCCGCGGCTGTCAAACATAATAGAAGAAGAGAAGCTACAGGTTCAAG
Organism: Bidens hawaiensis; assembly: GCF_021521415.1. Classification (NCBI taxonomy): domain Eukaryota; kingdom Viridiplantae; phylum Streptophyta; class Magnoliopsida; order Asterales; family Asteraceae; genus Bidens; species Bidens hawaiensis. The sequence continues at coordinate 2,491,302 of NW_027491061.1, forward strand.
ACGTTGAAGACACTTCTTTTATTGTAGTTTGATTTGTAATTTCCTAGTGACAGAATTATCTTTTGTAAATTTTTAAATTATGTTATGTAATATCACTTTTTGAGAATCTGATGTATATTTTAAAAATGTATGTAACCATTAGGTGTTTTAGTACAACTAAGGATGATCCAATCTAGGGGAGATTTTTGGGATGAGAAAAGACTAAAGGAAGATTGGAATCTTCTCAACCTCCTTGGAAAATGGCTAAGTATGGAAACCGAGCAAACTTGGACATCCGAGCAAGCTTAAACTTGTCAAGCAAGGTATTTTTCTCTTAGAGCAAAGTTATCTTCTGGAATTCCTCTTAAGTGTTAGTTCGAGCAAACTACACTTCATCTAGCAAGGTTGTTCTTCAAGTAAAGCAAGCTAAAAGCAAGTATTTTGGTGGATCAAGCAAGGTTTTTTTATAATAAACAGTGGTCCCAACAAACTTGAAGAAAGTTGATGAAGAAATTACTTAAGGACTTCTAATGAGCAAGGTTCAACCTCGATTTGTTCAAATAAGTTACTACGAGAAATTACTACAGTGTCACCAACACACTTGGATTTGTTCAAATAAGTTAAGTAACAAAAGGTTGAAGGGATCTCTGAAGAACAAGTTTGCTCATAGGATCTTATCGAGCAAAGTTTGATATGGTCAAGAGGATTGAAGTCTGCTTGATGAATATTTTCTAAGGAAAATATTCTATGTAATGCTTACTCGGAGAACTGTTCCCCAGCACTCTATGGTTATAAGGTCTGCTCGACAAAGACAAAAGCTGCAAAGCTTACTCGAAGACCAGTTTACACTTAGGAACTTTTGTTATAAGTTTAAATATGTTTTGTATCAATTATTAGGGTTTTTAGAAGGAATGTCAGGTGTCAGGGAAGGCCTATAAAAGGAAACTTTAGGGAACGCCTATGACACACAGAGAATAGACAAGACAACGAGAATATAGTGATTTGACGGCTGTCTTTATCTTGTACGGAAAAGCTGACATAAATCAATAAATTCACCTAGAAACCCTAAATAATTTTTGTTTGTATCCTTCACAATACTAAATGGAAATCTTTTGAGTTTCTTCATGTGTGTAACTTTTTTGTCTATTTAGCAATACTAAGAGTTTTATTATTTCCACCTTTAATATAATTTTGTTCTTTTCACAAAAACAGTATGTCGTAACCTTCTTATCGACACGTTTGTGTGGGTTATGATAGTGAGTGTTTAAGCGATTAAGTGTGATATACGGGACCGACACATTGTAAACCGAGATCACATGCATCTCGGTGGGCTTTTGTTTAGTATTGGTCTTGTATGTAATCTCTATATAAATCATGTAACTAGTTTTCGTATAGAGCTAGCGGTGTGAGACGTAAGAAACAGATATCGGTGGTTTTATGTAACCTACAGTGCTTAAGCACTAGACGTTCAATATACATGTGTTTTAAAGCAAACTCATTGTGTTCTCGTGGTGTTTGTTTACATAATATTGAATCATCTCGTGTTAGTTTCCGCATAATCACGAGATTGTGTGATATCACATTGAAAGATCCGTTCTAAGGACTTACACTAATATATTAACTTAATTGGATTATTATCAAAAAAAGAAACAAAGCAGGCTGGGGGTGGCTAGAACCCACGCCCCTAGCCACTCTAAGCCTTAACTTAACCATCCTAGCCAACTGGGTTAGGGTGCTAGATGGTATAAACCTGAAGCGGATTTGTTTTAAATTCACAGTCGTAGATATCAAATTAATTCAAGAACCCTAACGAAATCAATCGATTAATTCGATTGATGTCCGTTCAATTAAAGTTAGGGTTTCTGATATACGATTCAAAACGAGCACAGTGCATATTCTAATTACCTAGTAAGATGATGAATTGATGGTGTAATAGATCAAACTCAAGTCAGCCAGACACGGATCAAGAACAGGTATAGTGAGGCTGTTAAGTTGCAATTGGGTTTAGGGCCTTTGCTGGCGATGCTATAAGGATGGTGCATGCGCGATTAATTGTGTTATAACAACCTCTAAATGTATAAACCCAATATTAACTCAAGGGCGGTTCATAAAAATAACAATACGTATCGATGAGATCCTAGTTTCCCAATTCCCTTCGTCGGTGAGCTCGTTTAGGCAAGAAGTATGATAATCCCCAATCAATTCCAAGATTAGAACGGGAATTTAGGTTCAAGAAAGCTAATTGGGTACGGGTATACGGGTTTGGATTAATGGGTATCCAGATTTGGGTTAAAAGATATAATAATAATTCATAATTGCAATATAGTCCTTGTACTATAAGGGTGGGTATAAAATGAGGTTAAACTATTGTTTAGGGTTAAAATTGTATAAAGTTCAAAGTTGTTTTAATAATTAAATAAACAATTAAACAATAATATTAAAATAACAACAATAAATCGATAAATGTGATATTTTATTAATAAAATTTCCCGAATATAAAAATGGGTCGGGTAATGGATAAAAATATTAAGTGGAAAAATCCGAGTTATTATATATATATGTACTTTCCAAATTATAAAACGCTAAAGTTGTATAAAATTTATAGTTTGTTTTGGGACCAAACTGGTCCAAAAGGGAAATTAGTATGTCATTTGGATACATCTGGTATAACGATTTTAGGTGTGCATGTATGTAAGTATATCTAATTCTTTAGATGTTGTTCATATGCTTGCATTTTTGTTGATCTTTAAATGTGCCTCTTTTGTCTTTTGTGCCAGGGTTACCCATTGTTGGAGGGTCTATAACATGGTTGCGTGTTGTACGTTCGTTTAAATAGTTAATATCTTTTGATAATGCTGCTAATAGGCAGAGATTGAAAGTCATGTTGAACCGGAGTCTATGCCTATTTACGTCCACTATGGGAAAAGTTGTCCAAAAGATGCCAGCATATTTGTTCATGGTGATGTTGTGTTAACAACATATGGAATTGTAGCTTAAGAGTATTCATATGAGGTAACCGAGTTCTTTCATTCTACATGTGCTTATTATAAACATGAAACTACCTTTTTTTTCTTTCATATTTTCATCATATGTTTGTTTGTTGCAGAACGCTAAAGAATGTGGTGGACTTTATTCAGTGTGGTGGTTTAAGGTGGTGCTTGTTGAGGCGCATAACATTAAATCTTCTAAAAGCCATATTTCACAGCAGCAGTCACCCTTGTTTCTAATTAGTGATGGTGTCTTACCGGTACCCCTATTCAAGTATGAAACTCTTTTTGATAATATTACTTTTTTGGTTCATGTGTTTAAATGTGGCAAAATGGGCTGATTGAGTTAGTTGAGTGTTCGGTCAAAATAAGTCGTTTAGGACAAATCAAAATGGATTCGGTCAGGTCGAGTTTCATAAATGTTTTTATTGGCTAAAAAGTATTGTTGTCTTTTCAAAACAAATGTTAGGTTGTTTTGGTCATTTGTCATGTTTTGACTGGTTTTGGAAAAAAAAATGATATTAGGCGTGTACATGGATGGCTACTGGCCTTCTACACAGGTTTTCCTTAAAAATTATATACTTAACTTTACATATTTGCTTGTTAGAGATAAAAACATAACTGATTTATTTATTTCTATAGTAGTTGATATAACATAATTTGGTGATGCTAATTTTTTCTTACAGAAAACTATGGGCTCGGGTTCAAATTAGTCGATATAGAAACAAAAGTGTCAAAATGGACCGTCTCAAAACAAGGTGTTTTAAAAAAGTATCAATTTGTGAAGAAACACTAACCGTACCCACGGGCAGATTACTGGTAACCTGGGGGTTAGATAGATGTTTCCCACGAGGGGTTAGACCCAGAGAAGATGGTTCTTCTGATAACCTGCAAAACAGACACCGTGAGCTTGTCACTGAGAAGGGGGGGTTCCTCCTTGTGACCACCCTCCAGCGTGAGAATCAGACTAGATTGCTCTTTAAATATAAGTGTATATTAAGAGATTGCTAGAGCAGATATCAGGTATAATATGATGATACAAGATAAGATGAGATGGTCATACCATTTGTGGTATTTATAGCCGAAGGTAGGTTTCCAAGGAGGTGTGGCCGGCTGCAACAGTATTCCTGTTCCACCACCAGTGGCCTACGCACGTGCCCTGCTGGTAGTTGGTGGGTAGGCAGCGGCTGATAGTGACCAGGCCTGATGTGTACTATTCCTTTTCCACCAACTGCCGGCTATGCACGTGGTATGGCAGTAGTTAGTGAGTAGGCTGCGGCTAATAGTGACATACAGTACAGGAGCATGCTGCTCGCCATACTGTTGTCAATAAGCTATCGTATCTTTAGTCAGATCTTTTTCCCATACCTCGTCAGGTACAGTACAGAAGATCTTCCCGTATCGTACGGACTGGCTTATTTGGGCGGGAGTATTCCCCCTCCCGCCCTTGTGCGGGATTGTTCCCGGCTTTGCTCATTCCTTCAGGTGACACTGAGTGATTGAGAGCTAAGTGCCTTGTGCGTGTAGCCTTGCTGCGCGGGTGACCTTCCCTGATGGCTTGTATCCGAAGCTGCGGGAACAGGCGGAGTCCTTCACCATCGGAAGGCATTTCCTGCGGGAACAGCTTGCGTACTGCGCGTAAGGACGTCACGTCTCTAAGCATGGTTGGTCCTGCGGATCCAGTTGGTTTCTGCGCAGACGTCCCTCTTCAAGGTGAGTCTTGCGGGTCCAACCGGGCTCTGCTGGGACCTACCTCTTCAAGTCCCCCCAGTCCAATGTTCTTCTCATGAGTGTTTAATAAAGTGAGGTGAACTTTTGGACTTAAGCAAAGGGTTTTGAAAAGGGTTTTTTAAGGTTTTCCATGGGGATTCCTCCCGTGGAAGTCCTTGTCACTTGCAGAAATTCCCGAGTTTCCTGCTTGGTCTTTGGGTATGATGGGGGTAGGTCTGTAACCTCCTCGCAAGTCAGGAGCGTTGAGTCCCACTTGTGTGGATTCTCCATGAGGTTTTGGTAGTTTTGAACATAGTGATCAATTATGTTAAAACCACCAATTCCATCCTGGAGCTTCAAACAACGTAGTTCTCGACGTTCCCGCTATGCGGGGATGTTATTTCCGTTTCCGCAAGCATTGCCCAGAAGATCCTTCTTGGTTTCAATTCCCAGCGGAGCGCTAGGTATGTGAAGGGTTTTGCCTTAACACTGTACCCGCGCTCGTCTTACGGTTACTTCACTTCCAAGGTATTCCTGGCGTCAATTCCCTGCGGGTGCTAGGTATGTGAAGGGTTTTGCCTTTACACTGTATCCGCACCCGTCTTATAGTTACTTGGTTGCCGAGGTATACTTGGCTTCAATTCCCTGCGGGTGCTAGGTATGTGAAGGGTTTTGCCTTAACACTGTACCCGCATCCTTCTTACGGTTACCTGTTTGCCAAGGTTTACTTGGCTTCAATTCCCTGCGGGTGCTAGGTATGTGAAGGGTTTTGCCTTAACACTGTACCCGCATCCGTCTTACGGTTACTTGTTTGCCAAGGTTTACTTGGCTTCAATTCCCTGCGGGTGCTAGGTATGTGAAGGGTTTTGCCTTAACACTGTACCCGCATCCGTCTTACGGTTACTTGTTTGCCAAGGTTTACTTGGCTTCAATTCCCTGCGGGTGCTAGGTATGTGAAGGGTTTTGCCTTAACACTGTACCCGCATCCTTCTTACGGTTACTTGTTTGCCAAGGTTTTCTTGGCTTCAATTCCCTGCGGGTGCTAGGTATGTGAAGGGTTTTGCCTTAACACTGTACCCGCATCCGTCTTACGGTTACTTGTTTGCCAAGGTAAGGGGTATTTTCCCGCTTTTTTGAATTTTGAATTTTGAAATTCGAAGAGTTGGTGGAAAGATAAGAACAGTCCAAACCGCTGAAACGTCGTGCGACGGTTTCTTCTGACTGTGTCAGGACGTGCAGGAAGTTATGGTGACGTGACAGTACATGGTCATTCCAGACGCTTTTTCAGACGCGTGGGCGCGATTTTTCGGGCGCGTGGCCGCGAAATTAATGGTATGCGTCCTGTCAACAGCTGTTGCCAGCTTGCTTTTTGCCACGTGTCATAGTTTCATTGCACCTTCGTTTTCTCTCTCTTCCGCATTAATTTCATCGCATTAATTGCGATTAGTATATAAAGGGGGAGAGGGTTCTTTGTAATCCACACTTTCACTCTTCTCTTCATCTTCTTTGCGATTTCCGGCGAATACTCACCTTTTCAGGCAAGCATTCTCCCGAAATCGTTTTCTTCTTCTTTTACAAGATGTCTCGTGATCTCGAATCTATAGCCGATGACAAGAGTACTGCTGGCGAGTGCCAGTGTGCTCTGCCTGGCGATCTGTATCGGTACGTCGTCAGAAAGTTCATGCTCGAGTCTCTCGAGCCTGAGTTTCCTGAACCCCACCAGACGGTGTACGATGCCCCCAGAGGCAAGATCGGGGTATATGCTGCATTCTTTGTTTATGGGAATCTTAGGTTCCCATTGACAAAGTTTGTTTTCCGTGTCCTGGAGAGGCACGGTGTGCACCTGACCGAGGTGCATCCGATGGCGATTGCCAAGGTTCGCCACTTCGAGTGGGTGTGCCGGATTCTGGGCATTAAGCCCTATGTTGACCGCCTGATGACCTTCTACACTTGGAGGTGCATCCAGGGGTGGTATACGTTGATAACCCGGATAAAGGGTTTGAAGATTTGCGCAACCGAGCGCAGTCTTCGCGCGTGGAAGCGGGAGTTCTTCTACATCTCCGCTCGCGCCATCCCCCTTGCCATGAAATTCAAGAACGGGCAAGCCCTTCCCAGCCTTCACGCCTCCAACTACGAGGAGGCGGAATGGTTTTCGAAGATATCTCGAGTCCAATCTCCGGTTTACCGGTTTGCGGAGTCCGGGATGGTGATGCTGGGGATGAGCCGGGTGTGGAAGGAGGCGGATGCGCATAAGATCCCAATCGTCCTCGAATACGGTTCGAACTCTGTTCCTTACGGTATGCTTTGTTTCTTTTTGTTGATTTATAATCCCTTCTAACTTTTTTCCTGTTTATTTCAGAGGGGAACGACTTGCAGTCGCTCCTGAACCCGCGGGAGGCTGACGGTCCCGCTCGGATGGGTACTCGCGCTCTAGACGAGAACGAGTTGCCCATCCTAGAACAAACGACGGATCGGTTCGTGGAGGTCTATCCGCTAGGCCACGAGATCCTTAGCGCCAGGCGGCCAGGTAAGGCGCTATTCGACCCTCGACCCCTCAATGTTGAAACCTCTGCTGGAATTCCTTTAATCGTATGTTCTGATGAGGAATCCGCAGATGGTCCTCCGTTGGTGCGGAAGAAAAAGGCTGCCGGCGGGAAGGGGAAGGAGAAGGTGGCCTCCACTGCCGATCCAGCGCCTCGGTCTGATTCGGAGACCGAGAGCGAAGAGGTGGCGGGGAATCCCGGTGGTGATAAGACCACCGCTCCGGAGGTTGCGACTGTCACCTCCGGAGAGCCCAAGAAGACGACGGTGACCGGCGCAAAGAGGCCGGCTCCATCGGGTTCGTCCCCGCCTCTCCGTACCTTTAGGCTCAAGAAAACCCGTAAGTACAAACTTCCTTTATCTTTAGCTTCATAGTTTAATGTCGTTTTAACACTTATCTTCTTTACGCAGGCGTGGATGTTGACGCATTCCAGGGTGGAGCACAGAGGAGTACTTCTCAGCCAATGACGGTAGGCTTGGTCAGCCTACTTGAGGCGTCGACCCAGGCGCCTGCGCCTGCTTCCGCTGGTTCAGTTGCTCACTCCTTTGAGCCGACTGTTCCAGCTAAGATGACGTCACCGCCGGCTGTGAGTGCTATTTTTACAGCATCTTTCACCGAGCCGGCGGTTACTTTTGCTGCGGCAACTGCGGCGGCTGCTACCATGCCCCCGTCATCGTCAACGACGGTCGATCCATCAGGTACGCATGGGGCTTCTCGCCAATCTCTGCCACCTTCCCATCTGCCTGACCTCTTGGATGGATTTCCCTTGGGTTCAGGTGATGGGTTCGGCGGCTATCGGCCTGTTATTGACCCTACAGGTGCGTAGGGTTCTTTTGGCCCTTTTCATATTTTTTTTTTTTATATCTTTTCCTAACTGCTTTATGTTTTTTGCAGTGTCGGATTCCAATGAAGTGTATGTTCCACGATGGAACATTCGCCGAGGAACAACCCTTCGCACCCCTGTAGAGTGCGTGGAATGGGCTCGTCACGCTTCTCCTAGTGGTGCGTTGGGGGAAGCCATGGCTAGCTACCAGGAGGGTAGGCTAACCAATGAGCTTCGGGTTCTCCTGGCCCGGAAGCAGCCGCGCGTCGAGCTGCTTTCTCGTGAAAACGACAAGTTAAAAGCAGCTCGCGTTAAAGAAGTAGCTCAGGCGCGGGCTGTCCGGTAGGAGAACCAAAAACTTACCGCAGTGGCTGCGGAGAAGGAGAAGGCCTTCAAGGCCCTCGAGGTTGAAGTTCAGGCTCGACTCGAGGCCCGTTCCAAGGCTGCCCAAGCTGTTAATGAACAGCTTCGGCTGGCTAAGGAAACTGCAAGAAACGCAACCGAGAGGGCCACCAAGGCTGAAGCTGTTGCTGAGCCTCTACGCGTGGAGAATGAAGAGCTTAAAGCTAAATTAGAGGCTGCGGCTAAAGAAGTGTTGCTTGCCAACCTCAACAAGAGTGAAGCCGAACTCGCCCGTAACGAAGCTCAAGCTGCCCTCCAAGAAGCTCTGGTTGCCAAGGAATGGCTTCTTCGAGAAGCGTTGTCTCAGGTATGTTTAGCTTCATGTCTTCACGCTTTTCTTTGTGAATAGAAAAGGTTTTGACACTTGTATATTTTCTTGTAGGTTGTGCATCGGGTCATTGCTGAGACGTCTTATGACGATGCCATGAGCGCAGCCCTCAACGCTTCTCACGAGGATGGGGAAAAGGTCGGCTTCCTGCTTGGTCTAGGGTTCGTTGAGAAAGGCATCCCGCCTTCCAACTTCCCTTTGTATAATGTTGATACTGAAGCTGTTTACGACCAAGCAGTGAATCAGTACGCCGCCTTCCCGCATCCGGTGGTGGAGAAGGTGAATGAAGTTGCTGCTACTGATGATGGGTTAGCTATCCTTAAAGCTTTCCTTGAACTGCCACGATCTACTGATGGTGCTGGTCCAAGTGGAAGTGGCCCTGAAGCCTGATCCTGAAGATCCCTTCCCACTGCTAGGATAGATTTAGCTTGTATAGATTTATTTTCTTGTAGGCGGGTAGTTACCCGGCCATTCTTGTAATGAATCATTGTGAAATATAAATCTTTTTGCGGGTAAGACCGCTACTTTCTCTGGATTCCTTGCTTTATAAACGTTATGACTTGCATACTTTAGATTAAATTAGCAATTTTCCAAGTGTGGAATAAGTTAACCTTTAAACGTGGTAGATAATAGGTTGAAGTTTTGCTTCCTCTTTCGTGATTGTGCGGGTGGGTCCGTCACTTGCACTTAGTAGGATGGCTAAACTTTACCTACGTCTGACCTGCGTGTAGGTTTTTCTCATCTTTTCTGAGGATAAGTTAACCTTTGAACGTGGTAGATAATAGGTGTGAAGTTTTGCTTCCTCTTTCGTGATTGTGCGGGTAGGACCGTCACTTGCACTTAGTAGGATGGCTAAACTTTACCCATATCTGACCTGCGTGTAGGTTTTCCTCATCCTTTTTGAGGATAAGTTAACCTTTGAACGTGGTAGATAATAGGTGTGAAGTTTTGCTTCCTCTTTCGTGATTGTGCGGGTATGACCGTCACTTGCACTTAGTAGGATGGCTAAACTTTACCCATATCTGACCTGCGTGTAGGTTTTCCTCATCCTTTTGTTAGAAATTCTCTGTTTTGAATAACCGTTCGACGCGCGGTTGTTAATAGGTTAGTGTTCAGTTTCCTCTCATGATTCATGCGGATAGACCGGCACTTTCGTTTAATGGGATAACTGAACTTTTCCCCTTCAACTGACCTGCGTGAAGGTTTGCCGTTTTTTGGGTTTATGCGGGTTTTGCCGCCTTCCCCACGCAACGACTTTCCACGTATTTATGCGGTGAAAACCGACATATCCGTGTTAAATAAATTAACCGTTCGACGCGCGGTTGTTAATAGGTTAGTGTTCAGTTTCCTCTCATGATTCATGCGGATAGACCGGCACTTTCATTTAGTAGGATCTGAACTTTTCCCCTTCAACTGACCTGCGTGAAGGTCTGTCGTTTTTTGGGTTTATGCGGGTTTTGCCGCCTTCCCCACGCAACGACTTTCCACGTATTTATGCGGTGAAAACCGACATATCCATGTTAAATAAATTAACCGTTCGACGCGCGGTTGTTAATAGGTTAGTGTTCAGTTTCCTCTCATGATTCATGCGGATAGACCGGCACTTTCATTTAGTAGGATCTGAACTTTTCCCCTTCAACTGACCTGCGTGAAGGTTTGTCATTTTTTGGGTTTATGCGGGTTTTGCCGCCTTCCCCACGCAACGACTTTCCACGTATTTATGCGGTGAAAACCGACAAATTCGTGTTAAATAAATTAACCGTTCGACGCGCGGTTGTTAATAGGTTAGTGTTCAGTTTCCTCTCATGATTCATGCGGATAGACCGGCACTTTCATTTAGTAGGATCTGAACTTTTCCCCTTCAACTGACCTGCGTGAAGGTTTGTCGTTTTTTGGGTTTATGCGGGTTATGCCGCCTTCCCCACGCAACGACTTTCACATGTATGCGGTGAAAACCGGCATCAGTGTTGATAGTTCATAAAAGTATAAATGTAAAATCATCAGCGTCGATGTTTTAAGGAGAATCATTTCCATTAGAAGTGGCTCTTGGCCTTTTCTTTACAAATTTGGAATTGATTTACATGCAAACTGTGTAATTGAGCTCCCTTCCATGATGGGATGGGAGTGCCATCGAGCCGATACGCACCTGGTTCGGGATCTCGTTCTTTACGCAGCATGTAGTCTCCACATTGAAGCTGGAATTTTATTCGTGTTTTCCCCAGCTGGGGTTCTACACGCATCAGCCTGCTCAGCGTTCATTGCGCCACGAGGTGCGCGAGCGTCCCATCTCTGACAAATGCTTCGACCATGTCCTTTATGTCTATGCATTCTTCGGTGTTGTGGCCTTTTGTCCTGTGAAAGTCACAGTATTTACTCCGATCAGCATTGTGACGATGTCGGATTATTTGAGGCTTTGGCCATGGGAGCTCCTCAGTAGCGAATATCTCGGTGACGCTTTTGGTGAGCGGCGTCCATCTGGAGTTCTTGTTTGACTGTACATTATCCCTTCCGCCTAACCGATGCTGCAAGCCGGATGAGGTGTCAAAGTTTACCCTTGACTGCCAAATGCCTAGCTTTCGCTTTTTGTTTAATCGGGCGGTAAGGACGTTGTCTTCTCTTGTTTTCTGGGTGTAGAGGTTTGTGCTCTGTGGGAGATCTCTACCCAGTTGCTTCTCCGTTTCCGCAAAGCGTTTAGCTGCTGTCATGATGGCATCCCATGTGGATGGCATGCCATCTTTACCCGTTAAGGTGCGGATGAGCTCTGGGTCGTTCGCGCCCTGAATAAAGGCAGCGCGAACAAGATCTTCGCTAATGTTACCCAGACTTAGCTTCTTCGAGTTGAAGCAAGTGATGAAGTCTAGCAAAGATTCATCTTTTTCTCGAATGCACTTGAGGATTGTCCATTGCTCCTCGGTATACTTTCTTTGCTGGCTGAAGTGTTGGCTAAACTTCTGTTGGAAGTCAGCCCAGTCGTAGATGTGGTTGACCGGTAGATGATCGAACCACGCTCTAGCAGCCCCGACAAGCGTCATTTGGAACATGTAGCACCACGTGGGTTCCGTCCAACTACTGACGGTTGCCCCCGCTATGAATCTGTTCAAATGATCATCTGGGTCGGATATACCATCATATGTGCCTATGCTGGACATTTGTTTGGCACTTTTTGGGGCGATTGCTTCTGCAATGTCCCTTGCAAATTTGGACGTTCCCGCATTTGCAACGTTTGGTCTGAATGTTTTGGAGAAGTCACGTGGACTTCCACCTGTGTTTTTTGGTTTGAAGGCTTCTCCAAAATGCCTTCTCGGTTGGGAGTCCGTTTCCTTACGCTTCCCTTTTGCCCTATGGCGAGGGTTCGCGTCGGAGTCGGATTCCTCCGAGTCGTCCAAGTATTCTTCGAATTCGTCAGCCTGTTGGACGGAACGCAAGCGTTCGTCCAACTCAGCTTGGAATTCCTTTTGACGTGCCTCCGCCCATGCCTTAACTTCATCGAGAGTTTGGCGGGGGAGTCTTGTTCGTTTTTCAAACTGGGTATCGGTGAATCCCAGTGGGCGATTATTTACTGCACTTGCCCCAGCTTGGGTAACTGGGGTAGTGTTCGTAAAATTTACTTCACTTGCCCCGGCTTGGGTAGCCGGGGTAGTGTTTGTAAAAACTGTGTTGCCGGTATTCCCCCCAGTAGCTGGGGTTGTGGTTACCGGAGTCTCTTTAACCATCTTTCTAGAAGTTTGAAAAAACTGGAGAAAAATGAAGTTCTAGCTTTATGCACGGATGGCGCCAATGAAGAAACACTAACCGTACCCACGGGCAGATTACTGGTAACCTGGGGGTTAGATAGATGTTTCCCACGAGGGGTTAGACCCAGAGAAGATGGTTCTTCTGATAACCTGCAAAACAGACACAGTGAGCTTGTCACTGAGAAGGGGGGGGTTCCTCCTTGTGACCACCTTCCGGCGTGAGAATCAGACTAGATTGTTCTTTAAATATAAGTGTATATTAAGAGATTGCTAGAGCAGATATCATGTATAATATGATGATACAAGATAAGATGAGATGGTCATACCATTTGTGGTATTTATAGCCGAAGGTAGGTTTCCAAGGAGGTGTGGCCGGCTGCAACAGTATTCCTGTTCCACCACCAGTGGCCTACGCACGTGCCCTGCTGGTAGTTGGTGGGTAGGCAGCGGCTGATAGTGACCAGGCCTGCTGTGTACTATTCCTTTTCCACCAACTGCCGGCTATGCACGTGGTATGGCAGTAGTTGGTGAGTAGGCAGCGGCTAATAGTGACATACAGTACAGGAGCATGCTGCTCGCCATACTGTTGTCAATAAGCTGTCGTATCTTTAGTCAGATCTTTTTCCCATACCTCGTCAGGTACAGTACAGAAGATCTTCCCGTATCGTACGGACTGGCTTATTTGGGCGGGAGTATTCCCCCTCCCGCCCTTGTGCGGGATTGTTCCCGGCTTTGCTCATTCCTTCAGGTGACACTGAGTGATTGAGAGCTAAGTGCCTTGTGCGTGTAGCCTTGCTGCGCGGGTAGCCTTCCCTGATGGCTTGTATCCGAAGCTGCGGGAACAGGCGAAGTCCTTCACCATCGGAAGGCATTTCCTGCGGGAACAGCTTGCGTACTGCGCGTAAGGACGTCACGTCTCTAAGCATGGTTGGTCCTGCGGATCCAGTTGGTTTCTGCGCAGACGTCCCTCTTCAAGGTGAGTCTTGCGGGTCCAACTGGGGTCTGCTGGGACCTACCTCTTCAATTTGTTTTAGGTCAAAACACGTTTAGAGCAAAATTAACCCAACATATACATTTTTTATGAACAGTTTGGTTAAGTTTTATTCTTATATATTTGGATAAATGGAACTAAGCATGGTAAAATACTAGCTAATTGCAGAAACATACATTTGCATAAATTTTGTAGTGGATGCTTTGAATATGAGCATTAGGAGATGCAAAAATGTTAAGCCAGCAATTGAAGGCCGGTAAACGACTGAAATAATGAGGTTAGAAGAAACTGAAATACATGTACTTAAATATCAAAACTAATTGATTTTGTTTAACCCGTCATTAATTTATGGCATATGTGACATTGTAAAATAATATATTTTTTAACATGGGCTTGTGGACTTATCTTGACAAACTTGATTTCAAATTTTTGGTGTTTGTTAAATCAAAGAGTAGTTGCAGCTGCTTCATTTAGCGGGTTAAATTTGGTTGCAACCAAAATGAGTTCGGGTCATTTTTAGAAAGTATCAATTTTTATTTGGGTCAAAACGAGTTACTTATAAAATCAAATTCTCCGCATATAGTATCTTTGGCTGTTAGTTATATGCTAAGTGAAAGGCGAACGAGAGAATAGGAGATGTCAAATAATAACAATATTCAACCTGTCTCAAAACTCGATGATGATAAGTAATTGTATCCATATATATATATATATATCATGTTTGAATTGTTACAGTTATTGATGTTAAGGATTTATTATGCAGGTTGTTTTGGAACATAGTAACGGTGACAAGCTGTTGTTTTTGGGATTGTTGTTTTTGGATAACGGCTCACTGATGAAGTCTTATATGGGAGTTAAACTTAAAATAGTCGAAGTTAGATGCAATTGTATAATTGTATTTGTATTTGTATGTATAGAATATTTAATAGATTACATATGCTTGCATCATCAAAACCAATGTAATCTGTAACATGCTGGAAGTATTATACATGCATTTTGTTTCTGTTTTATGACAGACTCACTATAATAACATCAACTAAATGCTAATATCGAGTCCCGTTGCATCGAGCGGGTCTCTTACTGGTATGTGTGTGTGTGATGTATGAGAAGAGGGCAAATTAAGACACTTAGTTTTAAGGGATTTACAAATCAATCAACACATGTTTTAGCTCCAAAGAAGGGCAAAATGGACTTTCAAGCATAAAATGCACACGTTTTATTTGATACATTTACAATTTTGTCCTCTCATATTTAACAATTTATTACTATTTATTTTAATTTTAAACCAACTACCCCCCCCCCCCTCCCCCCAACGATTTTTAAACCAACATAACATTTTCATACATTAATATTTTTTAAAAAAAGGTTGCATTATAAATACGAGCTTTTATTCTCTTTAATTTGAGTATAATATTGTTGGAGTTTTTTTCTATTAAAAAAAATTAATATGTTATGTATGGATGTTCAATGCCGGTTTTGATGGTTTAAGCCAAACATGTGAGCCTAACTGTTTATAACGATTATTTATCATCGAAAATATAGAAACTAAACCGTTGAAAATTAAAACGAACGTCAAAGAAAACACCCGTTGCATCGCGCGGGCACTTGTATAATGTGTGTATGTATACATATACATATACATATACATATACATATACATATACATATACATATACATATACATATAAAAGAGACATAAAAATCCTATTTGTCGCGATACGGTCGCTCCCCCTTTTTTTGAGTCACCAGATTTGCTTTATTTTTAAATGGAGGCTTCTCATGCATTTGACCCGAATTCATGGGCATGGGTCTTACCAAACCCAGATATTCCTTAAACGGGTTATAACATCTCATTAAATAAAAAATTATTCTCACCAAATTATTGATGTAAAAATCTTATAAAATAGGATATAATAAAAATTAATATATTATTTATTTTAAAAAAGATATATATATTATTTAAATTAAAAAACCAATTTGATAGTAAAAAAATAAACGGGTCTTGGGTCTCATCAAACCATAAGTATATTATTATCTTTCATAAATATTATTTATAATTAAAAAACCAATTTTATAGTAAAAAAAAATAAACGGGTCTTGGGTCTCATCAAAACCATATAGTTTTTAAACCGGGTTATAACATCTCATTTATTTGTGAAACGATTTATCATCAAACCATAAGTATATTATTAACTTTCATACAATAAAAAAATATAAATTCAAAAAATAAATAAATATTAGAACAAACAATATAAAACAACCTCCGTAATACAGGGATAAAAACTAGTGTATATATATATATAAACGTAACCTTTAAAAGCTCTCTAGTTGCTCCCTAAATTCTTTCAAGTCACCAAATTTCTTTATTTGTAAATAAAGGATTCTCATACATTTGACTTGAATTCATGGGGATGGGTATTACCAATCCCAGATAGCCCTTAAACAGGTTATAACATCTCATCAAATTAAAAACTGATATCACCAAATATTTGATATGAAAATCCTATATAATAGGGTTATACCAAAATTAATGTCCGATTATTTTTTTAAAAAGATATTATGTATAATTATAAAACAATTTTATAGTAAAAAAAAATAAGCGGGTCATGGGTCTCGCCAAACCCAGATAACTTGTAAACCGGGTTATAATATCTCATTTATTTGTGAAATCCTTGTACATCAAATGCTAGATATGTTATTAACTTCCTTACACATAAAAAATTAAAATCCAAACAAATATTTAAATTATTATAAACGAATAATTTAAAACAACCCCGTAATACGAAGGGATAAAAGTTAGTATATATGTAAGCGAAAACTTTAAAAGCTTTATGTTGCTTCTTGTCACACCCTCAAAATCCACTAACGGAGTTTTACCGTCAGAGGGTGTGAACTAACAGGATCGGATTCATTAGTTATAATCAAACCATAAAAACGTTTACGAGTAATTAAATGCGGAAGCGTAAAAACCATAAAATAAATGTTGCGTCACGCAGGACAACTTAAACCCAATGATAACAGTTTTAAATAGTTTGCATAAACAAAAGCGTTTCAGATAATGCATGATCCTATACCGCGCAACACGGGGTTGGTGAGTTCATAAGTTTATATAAAGTAAAGCGTTTAGCGTTTGCGTTCAGCTTTTCGCGTTACCAGATAGTGTTAAATCAATTATATATCTATAGGTAGCTAGCCTATAAAACAAGTATTACTAAGTGTTCGACACCGAAGCTGACTGTTTATCATTTGCCTTGCCACCAGGTCTATCCCGACCATGGTATGTGTTTAGCCAAGATTACACCCACTCGACCTCCAGTCGAGTTTAGCGTTGGGTGGGGTTTGTCAAACCCAGTAGTACTACTCAACAATGACTCGCTATTATCCAATACTAAACAGTTCGATGTGAATGAAGGACTTTAGTTATTGCGTTTGCCACTTAGTCTTTACAAGTGATATATAATCTATATTAACAAAATCTTAAATGCGTTTTCGGAGTATGTTATCTCCCCCAAGTGAAAAGCGTTTGAAAACAGTTTAAAAGGGGTAAGTGAACTCACTGTTTGCGAAGTATTCCCAAAATAATTCACCAAGATGCGCGTCACAGAAAAACTCTCTCTAGCGTTCTAAAACAACAAGGAGATTTTCTAAGTGTCGGAGCTATTATCGAGTCTCTAGACTCGGCACATAATACCTATGCACACAACATGTTTCGTGTTTTATTTGTGAATCGTGTGTGACTTTAACAAGTGTATTTGTGATACGTTACATGTGTGAGCAATTATTTACGTGTCATGTATTCATAATGTACATCACTAGCAATTACTCCCCGTAAGGGCAATTTGGTCAACACATAACAATTAACTAGCAATTATTCCCCACGAGGGCAATTTGGTCAAATCATGACAATCAATTAGCAATTATTCGAAATGATCTCGCCGGAAGGGGTAGTATTGTGGACTATCTTGTCATAACATATAATCTCCGCTTGGTTCTCGGATAACCAGTCCATGCCGACAACGACATCGAAACTACTAAGCGTAAAAGGAATAAGGTCAATATCAAAAACATGACCTGACAGTTTTAACTTACATCCCGCAAGTACATGAGTCGTTACTATAGTCTTTCCGTCAGCTAATTCAACAGGAAACTTAGCATCTAACGGAGTTGGAGTTAGGTCTAAGAGTTGACTAAAGGCTTTCGACACAAAACTCCTATCAGCTCCAGTGTCAAACAATACAGAAGCAAAACAATCGTTCACATGGAACTTACCAGTCACCACGTACGGATCATTGCGGGCTTGACCCGACCCAATAACAAAAGCTCTTCCTTTACCATTGTTTCCACCACCACTGCCACTTCCATTACCTCCATTGTTGTCGTTCTGTTTCAGCTTAGGGCAGTCCTTCTTAAAATGTCCCTCTTGTCCACACTCAAAACATCCGTTGGTTGTCATGGGTGGTTTAGGACCACTCTTTGCCGCAAGGTCTCCTCTACATTCCTTTGCTTGATGACCCATCTTTCCGCATCTCTGACACTTGACACGGTCACACGGGCCAGCATGATGATAGTTGCACCTGTAGCACTTCGGATATTTCCCAGCATATCCGCTCGAACCCTGCCCGTCACCGTTGTTATTGTTATTGTGACCCTGATTGTTGAAGCTCTGGGTGAATTCGGGCTTTCGGTAGTGTTGCTGCTGTGGGGGGTTCGAGGATGAGGATCTGGTGTTGTCAAACTTTCTCTTTCCATAGCTCTGGTTGTTGTTGCTGCTGTTGTCAATACTCGGGTTGTCACGGGCTTTAGTGATTGAACCCCTAGGTGGTAGCGCACCTTGGGTCACTGCTTGATCCGTTAGTTTGTGAGCTAACCGAATCGCTTGTTGAATCGTGGCTGGTCTGGAAGACGTTACCATGCCCTGAATTTGCGGTGCTAACCCATCAATATACATTTCAATCCTCTTACTCGGCGGGTCTACCATCCGCGGACACATCACAGCTAACTCGTGAGAACGGGTAGTGTAGGCTTCGATTTCTGAAACCACCATCTTCAATAACCAAAATTCTGACTCCAACTTTGCAATCTCCTCTCTCGGACAGTTTTCCTCTCGCATCATGTTTTTGAACTCCTCCCAGTTCATCGCGTTAGCTAGTTCCAATCCAAGTATCTGTACGTTCGAATTCCACCAAGTGAGAGCAGAATCCTCAAGTGTTCCAGCAGTGAATTTGACCCTACTGGCAGTGGGACAATTACACATCTCAAACGCCGATTCGGCCTTCTCAGCCCAACGCAGGAAACCTATAGCTCCCTCAGTGCCCTTAAACGTACTGGGCTTGCAGTCAAGGTAGTTCTTGAAGGTACACATTCCAATTGGACCCCCAGCTTGGTTCTGAACATGTGCGGGTAGAGCGGCCGCCGCGTGGTCATTCAGCAGAGTTTGGAGTTCTGCTGCAGTCAAGTTGATGTTACCACGTCCGTGTCCAGCGCTTCTTCCAGCCATTTCCTAGAATCACAGCATAAAATGTTAGACATGAATTTTTCTTTCATATGCAACACGCCATACATGTAATAAAAAGATAGGCAGGAAAGAAATAAGAAACAAACATCACATCACAACCATATATTAATCCAAATAAAAATTCTGATTAAAACCATTGTATTCGCTACAAAGTATTTCCAATCAATCCTTAAAATCATAGAAAATAATAGTTCGGATGGAGACAACCCCTCCATCTAGGTGTCATCATCACTAGATGTCATCATCTGAGGACACCTCTGAGTGTGCCTCCTCCTCAGCCGGTTCTTCCTCCGGTTCTTCTTCAGGTTCCTCCTCGGGATCTTCCTCGGGATCCTCCTCAGGCTCCTCTTCGGGATCTTCTTCAGGTTCCTCTTCAGGCTCTGCCTCAGGCTCGGCCTCAGGCTCTGCCTCAGGTTCTGCTGCGTTCTGAGCAATTTGCATTTGTAAGACATCGTAATGCTTTAGAGCTATCTCGGTTCGGGTCCTTGCTACTTGGAGTTGCTCTTGCAAGTCTATCATCTCGGCTTGCATCTTTCTCATAATCTTCATCTGTTGATCACTAGCCTCTTGCATTTCCTTCATTGCCGCTGTCATGCAGGAAATTTCCTCCTTAGTCTCGGTTCCATCTTTTAACAGTCCGGAAATGTTAGCTCTCTTATAGCGCATGTAACCCACATCACGCTCCTAACAAGAAACGACAGCTGCGAGAACTCGCTCTACAGGTTCGGTTATGGGTGGTAGGGTGTTGGGGTAAGCAGGGTGGTTCGGGTGAGGTAGCGGGGGAACTTGTTCACGGTAGACCATACGCCTGATCATATTAGGGTACCAATCCCAGCTAACTTCGTTTTCGTACATGCCTCCGGATAAGCGATACCTCTTCGGTGCAGGCGCTTCGAGTTCCGGGACTACACGGGGTGGCGATGAGGTAGGTAACTGCGGTTCCTTCCCATGTGCATGAGTCATCGGATCGGATGATGATGATGATGATGATGGCGGCGTCGACATTCCTACAGGTAAGCCGTGTATGCGCGCGTATGAGTGAAAGAGGTAAAGAGATAAGATAACAAAGACTACACAAACTTATGCAGTGCGTATCATTATAACTAATGGGTCGTCGCGGTTATAGTCTAGTATGCATGCAATTTCTAGTTCGCTATAACCAATGGCTCTGATACCAATCTGTCACACCCTCAAAATCCACTAACGGAGTTTTACCGTCAGAGGATGTGAACTAACAGGATCGGATTCATTAGTTATAATCAAACCATAAAAACGTTTACGAGTAATTAAATGCGGAAGCGTAAAAACCATAAAATAAATGTTGCGTCACGCAGGACAACTTAAACCCAATGATAACAGTTTTAAATAGTTTGCATAAACAAAAGCGTTTCAGATAATGCATGATCCTATACCGCGCGCCCGCCTCGGCTACCTGAGAATAACATACTAAAAGTGTCAACACTGGGTTGGTGAGTTCACAAGTTTATATAAAATAAAGCGTTTAGCGTTTACGTTCAGCGTTTTGCGTTACCAGATAGTGTTAAATCAATTATATATCTATAGGTAGCTAGCCTATAAAACAAGTATTACTAAGTGTTCGACACCGAAGCTGACTGTTTATCATTTGCCTTGCCACCAGGTCTATCCCGACCATGGTATGTGTTTAGCCAAGATTACACCCACTCGACCTCCAGTCGAGTTTAGCGTTGGGTGGGGTTTGTCAAACCCAGTAGTACTACTCAACAATGACTCGCTATTATCCAATACTAAACAGTTCGATGTGAATGAAGGACTTTAGTTATTGCGTTTGCCACTTAGTCTTTACAAGTGATATATAATCTATATTAACAAAATCTTAAATGCGTTTTCGGAGTATGTTATCTCCCCCAAGTGAAAAGCGTTTGAAAACAGTTTAAAAGGGGTAAGTGAACTCACTGTTTGCGAAGTATTCCCAAAATAATTCACCAAGATGCGCGTCACAGAAAAACTCTCTCTAGCGTTCTAAAACAACAAGGAGATTTTCTAAGTGTCGGAGCTATTATCGAGTCTCTAGACTCGGCACATAATACCTATGCACACAACATGTTTCGTGTTTTGTTTGTGAATCGTGTGTGACTTTAACAAGTGTATTTGTGATACGTTACATGTGTGAGCAATTATTTACGTGTCATGTATTCATAATGTACATCACTAGCAATTACTCCCCGTAAGGGCAATTTGGTCAACACATAACAATTAACTAGCAATTATTCCCCACGAGGGCAATTTGGTCAAATCATGACAATCAATTAGCAATTATTCCCCGCAAGGGCATTTTGGTCAAAACACGATAATAAATTAGCAATCACGTTGTTTCATGCAACTTTCACAAAATTCAGCAACTAGTTTCTTAACGACAGAATTCTACTTGAAAAACTAGTCTATCCCACCGATCATAGCATCACAATTAATTTACCAAAAATCATCACAAAAGCATATATGTCTTAGGTTTCCAGAACATATTTTATTATATTTTTATTCCACATAGGTTTCTCACAATAATCAAATAATTACAGCAAACTCATAACAGTCAAATTCATGCGCAACAGAATTTTATTTGAAATTCCCGTTAAACGAAAAATCCAATAATTGTAAGACCACTTGGGTTAGGTTCCTAACTCAACAAGTCAACTTTCAGAAGTGGAACCAACCCAATTGGTCTCGTAGTTCATGAGATATAACATTTACAAAACAACCTAACAGCAGGTCTAACAACTCAGCTTTGCACAACGTTTTTGTAAAATCATAAAGGTTAACTTTTACACGTCCAAAAATTGCAAATTTACATTCTTTAGAAACTAGACTCAACCTAGTTTACTGTAGTATCAATTATCTCAACCAATTTTCAAATTTACACCCCGTTACAGTCAATTGAACATCAACAACACAATCTGTCCAGAAACTGTTTGCATCCAAACTCAACATATTAACTATCTATGGACCACAAATCATTCATATAACATTCTAGACACTAAAACCACTATCCATGCATATCAATTACACCATACACACATGGTTAGGGTTTTATTTGATCTCAAACTCAAAGACACAACAATTAACATGCAATAGCACCAATACTAGCTATCAATTCAACAATCAATACATCTTTCAATCAAAACAAGACACATGAACACCATCACATATAAAAATCAGACCTAGGGTTTATAATTAACCCATTAAAATCGAAATTAAGCATAGAGGATGCATAGGATAGTTGTTTATACCTTCCTAACACTTTAATCTTCAATCAAACTTGAACAATCTTGATTGTATGTGTGTATATGAGGCCGATCGCAAGGGGGGGCATAGAGCTGCCGTCGGGTTTGGGAGGGAGAGAAAGAGTGTTAGGGTTTTAGTTTATGTTATTATTTATAATAACATGTTACACTTTAGTCCCTCAACTTCCCAATGTTACTTTTCTAGCTTAAATAACTAGTTCTAGCACATTGAGTTAACGTTTATACCATGTTATCACATAACATATAAGTCTAACACATAATTATCACATAATTATTGTTTTGACGTTTTTCGTTTATTCACCAATCGTTTGCGTCAACTCGTTTGCGTTTCGGTGCAATTCCCGAAAGACTACACATGTAGTAAGTGTTAAGCGTCATTTAAACCCTAGTTTAAATGTAATGAGGTGTGCGTTATAGATTCAGTGATCTTTAAGTTTGAATTGACGGAGTTGAGTTAACGGAGTTAACGGAATTAACCTGAAATTGACGATTGTCACACTTCTCATCTCATCTCAAGCCATTAGATTGTTTTATTTGTAAATGAAGGTTTCTCATGCATCTTGACCCGAATTCACGGTTGTGGATCTCACCAAACCCATGTAACCCTTAAACGGGTTATAACATCTTATTAAATTAAAATTTAATCTCATCAAATATTTGATATAAAAACCATATAAAATAGGGATATATTAAAAATTAATATTTATTTTAGAAAAAAGATATTATTTAAGAAACAGTTTTATAGTAAAAAAAAATAAGATTGGTACGGTCTCATGAAAACACAGATAACTATTAAAACAGGTTATAATATCTCATTTATTTGTTAATCATTTTATCATTAAACCCTTTAGTATATTATTAATAAAATAATATATAAAAAAATATATAAATACGAGGGATTAAAATGCAAAATTTGGTGAGGTAGAATGAATAAATGAATCCAACTAAAGGGACGAAAACCTAATTTAGTGAATAAATAAAATAAAATAAAAATCTGAAAAAGTGGGTGACTGGGCAGGCGGGCGTTGGTAGTGGATGACGAGTTGAAACTTCCAAAGGGAGACGAAGTCTTGAATTATTATTATTATTATTATTATTCTGCACAGACAGTTGGCTACCAACTCAAAGTCTCAAACCCTTTTATTATTTATTATTTAATAATCCTTCTCAGCATCTCCGGTTGCAGATGACGACGTCGCCTAATTGGGAGCTCAAGAACTGTTGCGATCGCGACCAGAAACTCTTCCTCGCCACCGTCGGCGTCTTCACTCTCGTCATCCTCGCCGTATGTTTTCCTTTTTTAACCTACTTTCTGCTTCATTTCTGTCATTATTAGGGTTTTTTTTTTTAATTTTTTCAATTTTCTATGTTATTATTATTATTAACTACACCACTCCTATTCAAATTCTAATATGATGTTACAATTCAATCACTGGTTGACTGATTTCCCATGCTCAGTAATTATATTACTCTCTATTTTACAACAGTTATGGAGGACATTTCTTCTTACGCCATTCAAGCTCATCACTGTCTTTCTTCATGAAGCTAGTCATGCAATCGCCTGTAAGCTCACCTGTGGAGAGGTAACCCTTTCTTGTTTTCTTTTAAATAACGGTAATTATGACAACAACATTGCATTTTGAACCACAATTCTTTAGGTCATGGGCATGGAGGTTCATGCCAATGAGGGCGGTGTCACACAAACGCGCGGTGGAATATATTGGTTGATTTTGCCAGCTGGATGTATGTTCACTTCTCCTTAGCCATCAATTTGCTTCATTTTACCTTTTTTAACATGCTCATGAATTTCAGATCTCGGTTCCTCATTTTGGGGCATGCTTTTGATCCTTGCATCAACCGACCTTCTAACTGCAAGAATCGCTGCTGGTTGTTTAGCAGCCGCCTTGCTTGTCGTGCTCTTCATCGCCAAAAATGTAATTCAATTCTTGATTAATTGAATATTAAATCCAAAATGTGGTGATATGTTTGTTTACTATCTCATATGCTTTCTTCTTTTGAAACAGTGGACTCTTCGAGGACTCTGCATTGGTATGTAACTACAAATCTTGCTAAGATATCATTTTTTGGGGCAATTGCATATATGATATATCCCGTTGTAAACTTCATTAATTGTGTGTTTGCCCAATCCATAACCAAATTTACATATATCCCTCTCTTAAATAAAAATAAATTAAATTTACTCATTTTTATTTTTATTAAAAATAAGTTTTAGAGTTATTATTTTACCCTTGTTTTTCCTAAAACTTTGAAATTTCCCAGTTTATTCACAGATTTTTTTGTTTGTTTCTCTGCTTTTTTATAATTTTTTTTTCTGATTTTACCCTTATAAATGTTTTATTTTTCACCAGGATTCATCATATTCATTGCTATTGTGTGGGTTCTACAAGAAAAAACCACAGTTAGAATCCTTCGTTATGTCATTTTATTCATCGGTATCATCTTTTTCCTTATTTCAATAATTCAGTTTCATCTGTTTTAAAATTTAAATAAACAACGTTTTAATAATTAATTTCTGTTTTCTGTTCACAGGTGTCATGAACAGTTTGTTTTCAGTTTATGGTAACAATCTATAATCATATAAAGTAACTTCATTAAAGCTTGATGTTACATATGATACAAAACTGAAATATTTTGGCAGATATTTATGATGATTTAATTTCTCGGCGAGTTAATTCTAGTGATGCTGAAAAGTTTGCAGAAATTTGTCCTTGCCCGTGTAATGGTGTTGCATGGGGAGTTATTTGGTTAGATTCTGTCAAGAAAAGCTAATAATTAATTTAGTTGATGGTTTTATTGTGTGAATCATTTTATTTGATTTTAATCTTTATTACCTTGTTGCAGGGGAATGATATCTTTCACTTTTCTCAGTGCATCAGTTTACCTGGGACTTGTAATTTTGTCATGAGGTATTCTTCTGTTGTGTGAGAATTCATTACATAAGACTAAATTATTGTGTGAACAAAAAGAACAAACCTAAAAGTTTTTCTATCAATGGTTCATACTCTTAAAAATTTTTAATTATATAAGAATGTCTATGTTGAATACATAAACAAGCCATTAAAGTAACTTTTTAACATGTTTTATTTTATCACTTTTAAACGTTTAATATACCTACAAATGTGTAGGTTGCATACATCAACTATTTTTTATTTGTTGTTTTAGAATGTTAAAAAAGATTAATAAGCATTGCATTTTAACTAGCTTGTATTTTAGAAGTTCTTTAAATTGAAAAGTTGAATGTATATATATTCATGTCAAAGACATCAATCCTAACATGGAAACACTTTAAATTGTGTGCCAAGAACACAACCCGTGTACCCATTTATATCAATTGCATAAATGGGCTGGCTGGTTGTAAAGAGGTCATATTAAACGGATTAAACGGATCGTTAAGCAGTTAATGTGGAAAAATATCGGATATCGGTCAAGGACCAATATTTGAGATATCGGTTACCGCAGTGAGATATCGGTAATTTTATTATCATGCAGCGTTTATATATATAGCACTAACAATTCAATATATTATCATACTATTAGCAAATTATCCTTCTGCAAATTGCAAAACACTAACAATTGTAGAAAGTAGGAACTGATTAAGACTCAAGACACCAACATTAAACGCCAAAAGTTGAAAATCAAGACTTAAAACACCAATATCGAGAATATTGGTTATATATCGGTGAAATATCAGTCAATATTGCCGATTTTATCGGTACTGATATTCTGACCGATATTTCACATGAGGATCGATAGGCGAGATACCACCGAGATTGACTGCATAGACGGATCGTATAGGGGTTGACCTTTTAAATAATATGTTACGGAGTAATTCTTATTTTCAACGGGTTACTGATCAACTTGTTTAATCAGATGAGTTAGTATGTTAATCCAAAAAAGACCTGTTTAATTATAAACAATTAAATACGTTAACCCACACGCTTTGTTTATTAACAAGTTAGAAATAACAACTCAGATGCTAGTTATTTATCTGCGACGTTTAGGCAGTGCCATGAGTTATCACACCTAGATTTGTTTCAAATGAGTCGATATGTAATCAATTTAATTTTGAGTCATGAACTCGAAATTATAACTTGAAGACTTCAAGCTTTATAAATATTCAACTGAAAATCCGATTTTCCTTTTTTCTTCTCAATTACAGATTCATGGACTTGGACTTCATTCATGTGGCCGCCTACATGTGATTTGATTTTTTAATGCACTAACTTTTGGTCCCATTCTTTCATCCCTTGATAGGGTTACATACATATTATTGATTGCTTTTGTGTGCATACACTTTCAATGTAGCTAAATATTTTACTTCATACTACTTTTTGTTGATATGCAAATTTAAATCTAGGTTCTGAATTTTTTGACCATGTTTGTTATATTTATCCCTTATACCAACCAATATCGACTATTTTTTCACAGTTGTCACAAAGTGTTTACAGCTTTGTTTTTAGTTCCCCAAGGGCCTGAGTAAGGATTTGCCATAAAGTCAGCCAACCTAGATTACTCTCACCCGAGTGTATTTAACTAAAGCTGAGCACAGTGTGTATCAATTTAAAACAGGACGGGACCAAATCTAAAATCCTTTAAATATAAAAACTAAAGACCGGACGGATATAGTTTCATGCCAGGCCACAACCAAACCCGAATTCACTCCAAAACTAAGAGCGAAAACCTAACTAATGGATCTGCTCTTGAGTCTTGAGTTGTCCTTGGTCAGGTATTCAGATTACTTAATCCAACGGTAATCTTTCTACACAAGACCAACTATGATTTTGTTTGTCAACCCTAAGATCAGATAAAAAAAACACAAATAATTTCAACTTTCCAATGATACAGAGATGCATATAATTATATATCTAAATCATCATCAGGGTCCTCATCAGAATCAGGCATCTCGTCATCTGAATCACGGAAGTATATGATCTCACCCCTACCAGAATCTTCATGTTTTTTCACTTTCTCATCAGGCGCAACATTCAATTCTGATTTACGCCCATCATATATTTGAACCGATTTCCCCGTTTCTAAAACAAACCAAGTTAACTGAGAACCACAATCAATAAAAAAACAAAACATGTTGAGAACATGATATGAATATAGACTCATACCCTGGTGCTCAAATGGAAGTACAACTTTTGCTCTATCACTTTTTTCTTTATCTGACAGCTGCAAATTGAATTGCACCTACCAAAACAAATAACACAAATTATACTTTTTATATAAATATATTAAAATAAGTTATATAGAAATAGAAACTAACTTTAGGAACAAGGGTATGGGCAACCACATTCTCCCCGGGCACCATTGAAGTGAACTTTATCATTGAGTTCTCAATGGAGAACTCTTCACGCTGCAAATAGAAAGTCGTTTAACAATCGAAGTGCGTGTAGAGCTTAAACAAGCCTGAGCCCAAGCTTCACTTATCAACTTGACTATCAGGGGTGTCAACGAGCCAAGCCGGCTCATGACCCACTCGATATCAGCTCGTAGAAAACTCAAAACGAGAGGAGTTTAAACAAGTTATAACCCTTGAAATAACCTTAAGTGATACACGAGCCTGAACCCGAACTTCAGTTATCGAGCTGGCTCACGAGCCTAAACAAGCCTAATTTTTATATATATTTTATTTAATGCATTATATATATAATAAAAAGTATATAAAATTTATAATCAAACATATAACATAAGTAATTTAAAATGTTGTATATTAATTAATGCATAATACTCATGAGCCAAACTTAAAAAAACAGCCCACAAGCCGAGCTCGAGCTTTAGAAAAAAAACTTGAAATGAGCCAAACTCAGGTTCGACTCAGCTCTTTTACACCCCTAAATTTAGTATAGTCTTCATTTGAGAGGATTTCATATATACCCTTAAAACACTTCTTAGATATGATATTATATCTTTTAATATTCAACGCACGATAGTTTTCTATTAAAAAAGTCAAAAATCAAATTATACATATGCATAAAAAATATGTCCATTATTTTACGAAGTTTTTAAGGTTAAAAATAGGAAAATATAAAAATTTTAAAGTTTTAAGGAAAACAAGGGTAAATCGATCATATTCTAAGTTGTAGGTTGTTTTTTAATGAAATTGGTAAATATGATATTTTAATTAGTTTCTAATGGTACATATCTATATCTATACTATATATAAAACATCAAACAAGAGCAAATTAAGACACTCACTTTTAAGTAATTTACAACACTTAGCATGAGGTACATGTGTTAGTAAGGGTAAACTTGTCTTTTAAGCACAATCTATTCAACTTACAAGTTTGGTCCCTCATCTTTAACCATATTATGTTTTCAATTTAAATTGTAAACTAACTTCCCACCCATGCTTTTTAAACGACTATAACCTTTTCAAACGTTAATATTTTTATAAAAAAATTACACCATAAAAACGAGCATTTTATTCTCTTTAATTTGGATATGATATTGTTATATAATTTTTTTGATTTTAAATAAATTAATATGTTACTTAGGGGTGTTCAGTGTCGGTTTTGATGGTTTTTAAGTTAAACTTGTGAGTCCAACCGTTAATACTGATTTTTTTGTCGTCCAAAACCAAACTCAACCATTGAAAGTTGAAACCGAATCGTTACCAACGGCCTGGTTCCAATTTGGTTTCACAGTTTAAACTTTAATAATAAATTTAGTTTAAAATAATTATTAATTTAAATATACCATCAATTTTAACTAAACACCAACATAATATGATACTTGAGAGGATTATAAATAATGATAATTTTAGCCACATAAATGGTAAATATTAATGGAAGATCTAGGACGTGAAATAATAACAACAAAGATCACGAAATGAATCATACTGCAATTAGGTTAATTTGAAGTTGTATAGCCAAGTTATTTGTAATAAAAAGATTATGTTCAATTAAATTTTAACTATATCTAATATATATTACAAAACATATCTAATAATTAATCATAAAAATCATTAAAATGCATTCAACAATTACAGTCTGGTCTGGTTTCATATGGCCGGTTGCCAGTATAAACCGCGAACCAACCGTTCACTACGTTTTGAAAATTTTGAAAACGATCAACAAACCGAAAGTAAAAAAAGAAAAAGTAAAAAGAAGTCAAACCAATGACCGGTTTAAACAATTTCAAGATTTTAACCGAACCATAAACACTTATATTTGTTACGTGATTAACAGGTTCAAACACCCGCTGCATCGCGCGGGCACCCGTCTGGTGATATTTTAAAAGTCTAGTATATATGCAATTCCCTCCTTTTTTGTTCATATATTAAATATGTATTTACATATTAATCATTATTATATAAAATTATGATAGAACTATCTATATCTATATATCTATATACTATATACTATATATAATACACCAAATAAGGGCAAATTAAGACACCCATTTTTAAGTAATTTACAACACTTAAAGCATGAGGTACATGTGTTAGTAAGGGTAAACATTAAACACAATTCATTCAACTTACAGTTTGGTCCCTCATCTTTAACCATATTATGTTTTTAATTTAACTTGTAAACTAACTTCCCACCCATGATTTTTAAACGACTATAGCCTTTTCATACGTTAATATTCTTATAAACAAATTGTACCATAAAAAGGAGCATTTTATTCTCTTTAATTTGGATATGATATTGTTGTAATTTTTTTTCATTTTAAATAAATTAATATATTACGTAGGGGTGTTCAGTGTCGGTTTTTGATGGTTTTTAAGTTAAACTAGTGAGTCCAACCGTTAATACTGATTTTTTGTCATCCAAAACCAAACTCAACCCCTTTGAAAGTTGAAACCGAATCGTTACTAACGGCCTGGTTCCAGTTTGGTTTCACAGTTTAAACTTTAATAATAAATTTAGTTTAAAATAATTAATAATTAAAATGTACCATCAATTTTAACTAAAAACCAACATATTATGATACTTGAGATGATCATAAATAAAAAATTGATAATTTTAGCCACATAAATGGTAAATATTAATGGAAGATCTAGGATGTGAAATAATAACAACAAAGATTACAAAATGAATCATATTGCAATTAGGTTAATTTACAGTCTTTTCTGGTTTCATAAGGCCGGTTGCCGATATAAACCGCGAACCAACCGTTCAATACGTTTTGAAAATTTTGAAACCGACCAACAAACCGAAAGTAAAAAAGAAAAAGAAAAAAGAAGTCAAACCAATGACCGATTTAAAAGATTTCAACATTTTAACCGAACCATAAACACTTATATTTGTACATGATTAACAGGTTCAAACACCCGCTGCATCGCGCGTGCACCCGTCTAGTTTAAATAATATATATCATGTTATGTATAAAATTTAATAGTAATAAATATACGGAAATAATTATAGCTCGAGCTTGAAAAACAACTCATGAATCGTGGTTGACATTAGTATTAGAGTTTGAAACGAGCCGAGACCGGGCTCGGCTCATTTACACCCTCTATGTGTGTGCGTGTGTTAAGAGAGAAGGTGGGCCTACCATAATCCTAACACGGCCATTTCTTCGTTTCAGAGATGCATGAAATTCACCTCTTTTGTAATTTTGTTCAAGTAAATAAAACTTATCAGTGTTCTCAGTAGTAAGCGGTTTTACATTAGCCACCATTGAAGACATGTATTCAAAAGCAGCAGAAGCTTTAATGTCATGAAGATCAGAATGCAGTAGCCAAAAGATACTTGATACTTGATACTTGAGCTGCAAGCAATCCAAATGTAACCATCTTAACATAAGTTTCGTCAAATATATAACAACTAAAGAACACAATTAAATGATTATAAACATACCATGACTCCTGAGATTGCTTAAAAGGCAAGCAACTGAAGACACGGATGTGTGTCTTATCATCTCGCTTAACTGAACAAAATTAAAAAAAAAACACCCAAAACTGTTACTCAAACGCCAATAAACCATATGTAGTCAAT
This sequence comes from Bidens hawaiensis, assembly GCF_021521415.1. NCBI lineage: Eukaryota > Viridiplantae > Streptophyta > Magnoliopsida > Asterales > Asteraceae > Bidens > Bidens hawaiensis. The sequence continues at coordinate 2,522,560 of NW_027491061.1, forward strand.
CATACATACATGTATATAACATAGTTTAATGGTAGATTACCGAGGCAATGGCAACTGAGAACCGATTTTTACCATCTCCAACAAGTTCTGCAAAAGAAAAATAAGCACTGTAAAACGAGTTTGAAATATAAAAGGTGATTATTTATTCAAGAACACATACGGCTACATTCTACCAACCTTTTCCTAGTGTAAGAATCTGAGAGAACAAATCATCCAAGTTTCTAACATCTTGGCAGATGTTAACATTAAGTTTAGCTTCTGTTAATGGAGTATTAATGGCTCCATGATCCTTAAGTCGCTGTTTCCAACCAAGAAGATCGGTATAACAATCCAAAACTCTCAACCCGTCACAGATTTCATCAGTTTAATCAGCAAAATAATAATAATCCAAAATGATGAATATTAACAAATTTGAGCAAATCTTGATGTGATAATGTTCTCACCATTCATGTGATGTGGCGACATCAATTCCTCTGGTTTTAAGCAACTCAGCTGCAAACAAAGGACTCCTGGAAAACGTCACGAGCACAATGCCTCTGAAACACGAAACCCTTGATATTAAAAAGCATGAGGCATATAGGTAAAGGTTGAAATACGAACGTACAAAGGGCCTCTACGCCATAATAATAGTAATTATACATAAATAAAGTAGTAAAATAAGTACGCAACAATATACAAGTAATCACGAATGAAGTAAACAAATTATGCATAAAAAATGAAACAGCTAGTAAAAATAATTACCCAACCAACCTCCTCATATTCAATTAACACGTATTAGAAGGAACTAGAAACCGTTGATTTATTTTATTTAGGTATGTAACTAACTAAGTGCTCGAATACGATTAATATATGGGAAGCTGAATGGATGAATGAATTCATAGGGATAAGAGATGGTAATAATAATAATCGAAAAGAAAGGTTGCCTTGAGTGAGATTTGGCGTTGGAAATGAAGGATGAGAGGTGAGTGAAGATGTAATCGAAGACGGTGGGACCAAACGGTGAGTCGACAGAGTCGTTAATGGTGAGAGACGTCGCGTGTTCGCCTTCTAGTGCTCCGTCGCGTAGGACCCTGCAAATGGCGTCTGCCATTGTCACACAAAACCCTAACTCGACTGGGAAGAAGAAGAAGAATAATAATTAAGGGCTTTTTATTTTGGTTTCATTTCGCTTTGAGAAAATTATGACCTGTGTAATATGGGAAACTATTGAGCAGTTTAACCTCTGCCGTCCGTGACCCGTTAAAAGATGTTGAAATTACGGTTTTACTCCTAAACCTTTAATTTAAAATAATTATTCAAATTCATGTAGAGACTATGATTCGAACTCTAGATCTCCAGTTTACTAACAAACAGAGCCAACCATGTGAACTAAGTTAATCCTTTAGTATTATTACATAATATGAAATATATAATACTACCTTCAACACTTCATCTTCCCCAATTTTCGATTAGGGTTTTCTATTCTCCTTCAACACTTCATTTAAAGCTCCTAAGATTAATCCCCATCTAAAGCTCTTGGTGATAGAAGTGACAAATCACCTTTTCACTACCGGTGACTTCACCCAAAGAGTCTCCCTCGGGTGGGTGCTGCAATCCTATGGGTGGGTGATGATGATGATGAACAATAATAATAATAAATTAATAATATCAATTGATGAATCAAAGAATCTCACAAACACATTATGAATCTCTGCACGTGACTATAATCCCAATTCATCCAAATCCTCAATTCTTTATGCTTTTGATTTAATTTCTTCCAACTGGATGTAGAATTCAAGGTTCGTTAATTTAGGTGGGTTTAATTTCAAGATTCACGACTAGACCCATGTTTGACGACTTTGGCGAACCCACCGGAAAACCAAGAAACTCCTATGACGGAGAAGGATCGCCGAAAAAACGAGTGTCGGCGGTTGAGATGGTGCTACGATGATGCTTGGGTGACGGAGACGGTGGTGCTCAGGTGAAGTGATCGAAGCCAGCTACGGGGAAGATGACGGTGGTGTGGGGTGGAGGGTTTAGGTGGTGGTTCTTGATAGGAAAATAAGATAAAGATGATGATGGTTGTGTTGTTGTTATTATTATTATTATTATTTATTTATTTAATTACGAAAGTACCCATGAAACTAAACGGTCAACTAACGGGAGTGGCTTATATCGGCATTCTAAAAAGGACTTGGGTTCAATACGCCCAATTTAAGAATCAGTGGTTCCATGGTAGCCCGCCCATATTACACAAGGAGGCAAATCATAATTTTCTCTTTCAGTTTTTGGTTTTTGTTTGGTTTTCTTTTTATACATTTGTTTCGTTTAAGTTTCGTTTCAGTCCAATTTTGTTTTTTTAAGTTTTGTTTTAGGCGAGTTTAACTTTATTCAGGTTTTCATTTTGATTTTTACAGTTTTTGTTTTTGGTTCGGTTTTAGCTTTTCAGTTTCATTTCGTTTATTGTTTTAGTTTTATTGGTATTTGGTTTTATTTTAGTTTTTTTTTTCAATTTAGTTTCGTTTTTATTTTGTATTTAGTTTGTTTGGTGTTTGATTTTAGTGTCTATTGAAAAATAAAAGAATATGAAGGGTTCACAAATTAAGTGAAGATTTCGTGCAAAACAACGTGTTTCATGATTTTGTTTTCCATATACCAAATCGCAATCGCATTGTGGACTGAACCGCAATCGCATTTGAAACACACGTCACATTTGCATTTATGTGTCAGTCACAATCGAATTTTATTTAACAATCGTATCGCATTTGGAATCCCAATCGCATTCTCACACGTTATAACAACCGGATTCGCACACTTTATCCAAAAAATCATTCGCGTAGCTTATCCCAATCGCATTCGCATACCTTACCCCAATCGAATTACTATTCATTGCAATTGCTATTCCCAAGACTTCGAATTTGTCAGCGAATTATGCTGATTTCAAGACCATTTTGATTTGGTGTGTTCTGATCAAATTTTTCAGAATGTCTTTTGATCCTGATTTGTTAAATAACAACCCGATGCTTGAAAATGAAGCTGGAACAGCCAACAACCACCTAGGCTTTTCAATTTCGAAAGCAACTTTGATGAGTGGATGATGTGCTAAAAGTAGTCAAATAATTATTAACTAAAATTACGCTAAACTAGACACTAAGTAATAATCTAGACTCTTAAACTTAACTTAAACTAATAACCGACAAGTGTACCTGTCGACTCTAGTACAGCTAAGTAAGTCCGGATATCGAACCCACGAGACTCTATAAATTACGAAACTAGCAAATTAGACTCAACTAAAGACACGACTATTAATAATAATCTTTGAGGGGGGGGGGGTTAAACTAAATACAAATAAACTATAAACTAACCCCTAATTTAATTAAATAATAATAAAACATCAAGATTACTTAAACCTAATTAATTATTCTAATAATAAACTTAAACCCCTAATTGAATAAAATATTAAGAAACTATTAAAAACACTTGGATTAATTCAGATGATAAAAGCAACTACCTAGGCTAGAATCCCCAATGTTACGGCTATCAATTAAATGAGAAACTTAAGTTATGGAACTGAGATCGTAAGATAAACCTCGACAGAAAACCCGAACATGACCCTTGACCTTCAAGAAGATACCTATGGATTTCTTACAAGTTTTAAGACTCACCAGTTTTATGAATTAAACTTCCTTATGGTTATTTAATAATTTATGTCTAAGTATCTTTATGACGAAATCCTACCTTACAGTGCGGAAATCAAAGATAGCTAAGTAGACTCAACTGACTTAATAGACTAAGTTGATAATCAAACCTAGATAGACTCCTTACGAAGAACTTGTTATTGCACAAAATTGTTGTCCGTAGCAATCGAATAACTTATAGGTTGTCTAGTCTTTTTATATAATGTATATTTAATGTAAATGGCCCATTCTCTATGGATTGTATAGAGAATGAGGTCCATTCGTTTTAGACTAGGCTAGTTCGTTAAGATTATTACCATTCATTATGGAATCATAACGAATGGAGTCTAATTCGTTATGAAGATATAACGAGTTAGACGTAACTTAACGAAGTAGAGCATGTGGCCTATAAATAGGCATATCAATGCTCATTTGTAAAGAGATCACACACATAGAATAAGTGAGATCCATAAGTTATTATGTATTGATCCTCCATTATGTATTTATCCTTATCCATCAATAAAGTAATAATTTAACGTTTAGATCTCGTGTATAATCGATGTATCGATGCGGCTAGATCTAAGACGGGTTCAAACAATGGTATCAGAGCAGACGCCTGCTCTCGTTGCATCGATTAAGGTATGAATATGAGTTTTTCATGTTCTTCGTGTTCATCAAATTTTGGTCAGATATGGAGTAAATTAGTGTGTTATAGATGGATTTGAGTGTGAATTCGTGTTTATGGATGGAAGATGATGCTTCCTGTGTAATTTGGTGTTAAGTTATGGTGTATTGAAGATTTCACCATGAAGAACACGTTATTGGTTGATTTATTTGGTGATGAATAAGTAATTGTTAAGTTAAACTGATGTTATATTTGGAATTGTGATGAGATTCTGAGTGTTCGGGTAGAATTTCATGTTTTATGATGGTGTTTTGGAGATTTCACCATGGATGAAGCTTGATATTTGCAGAATCCGGCCAGATCTACTTTTTCCGGCCATATAACAGATTTTTCCGGCGAAAATCGTTTTTCCGGTGAACTGTTCAGATCCAACAACCTAGTTCGTTAGGTTACTGTAGCAATTCGTTATGGAAATTTTAACGAATTAGGGTAATTCGTTAAGTTAATTCGTTAAGTTAAAAGTAACGAATTAATGTACTTCGTTAATGTAATTCGTTAAGTTAAAGATAACGAATTAAGTTAATTCGTTAAGGTAATTCGTTAAGGTAAGTGTAACGAATTAAGGAGATCCGTTAAGTTAAAATTAACGAATTAAGGTAATTCGTTATTGTGTATGACGAATTGGAATTCTTAACGAATGGGAGGTCATTCGTGTAACTGTTATAACGAATTAGAGTTGATAATTATAACGAACTGATTGGTTGACGAACTGATTGGTGACGAAGGGAGAGCACGAACTAAGTTAACGAATGAGGTGGATATTTATGACGAATTAGAGAGGTGATTCGTTAAAAAAAAAGAGTAAAATGGCGGGAAAATTTTTCTTGCGCTTATTTTTTCCTGAATACTACTCGTAAGTGAGTTTTCATTCTTGAAAATTTTGGCGATAATATTTATTTTTCGAAAATTTTCAGTGAATTTTTGTGGGAAAATCGGGAAAAATTTTCTTAATCGAAATTTTTCTGGGATGTTCCTAGTGTACTGCGTACTCTTCTCTTGAATTTTGGTAATATATTTTCCGGCTGACTGTTTACGCGTTTCGACTGGCCGAGGGGGAGATCTCGAGTAATTTAAGGAGGATTTTGTTTGTCAACTTTGCAGATTATTTAAGACCTTGCCAAATTTGTCAAGAAAAGGGGAAGATAAAAATTTCATTTTAGTTTATTTGGCTTGTATCTTCCTACGCTTGCAAGGTTTCTTGAAGAATTACTGCAATTCGGGTGGTAATTCATGCTAACAAAGCAACGTTTAACTGAGTTCAAGACTGCAACTGTTTTTCGATTGGTGATTGATTTGTTCTAGATTGAAACCTGACTATGTGAGATACGAGTGTCTGTTTGTTTATTTCTTTCTGAGGGACTTTGATCCTGACTATGTTGGCTACGAGTAAATGGCGGATTACTTCTGTTGAGGGGGACGATTCTCGAACGGGTTGATCTTATTGAAGAATATACGAGTCTTGTCATTGGATTGAAGAAATTGATCATTTGGGGTTTATTAATAGAGGTTGGAACTCTGAATCATATGCCCAAACATTAGTGCATCTTTGCGAATGAGATGCGGAAGAGCTTCAAGAGTATATTTGGGATACACATTATCAAGAGAGGGAAAAACGAAGTGAATGATGTTGAATGATCGGGTTTTTCATGAAGATGTGTGACGAGGTTAAACGTAAAGATATGTTTTTCTTTTACCGGTGCTGAAGGATAGCTGATGACTTGCTGCTGATTGATTGAAAGATTGAACCATATCATACGCCAATGGATGACCGGGATGATCTCCAAGAGTTGCTCACTTTGAGGGGGTGATCTGATATGAGAAGCTACAGGTTGTTGGTTTGCTGAAAAGATTTAAAGATTGTCTGTCTGCACAAGCCCAAATATCATCAGTCAAGGGGGTGTCTGTTAGTGCACGTTTGGTGACTAGTGATTTACAGTTAAAGTATTCAAGATTAAAGTATTCGATAGCTACGGAAAATGGGGTGTCTGTTAGTGCACGAAATTGTTGTCCGTAGCAATCGAATAAATTATAGGTTGTCTAGTCTTTGTATTTAATGTATATTTAATGTAAATGGACCATTCGCTATGGATTGTATAGAGAATGAGGTCCATTCGTTATAGACTAGGCTAGTTCGTTAAGATTATTACCATTCGTTATGGAATCATAACGAATGGAGTCTAATTCGTTATGAAGATATAACGAATTAGACGTAACTTAACGAAGTAGAGCATGTGGCCTATAAATAGACATATCCATGCTTATTTGTAAAGAGATCACACACATAGAATAAGTGAGATCCATAAGTTATTATGTATTGATCCTCCATTATGTATTTATCCTTATCCATCAATAAAGTAATAAATTTAACATTTAGATCTCGTGTATAATAGATGTATCGACGCGGCTAGATCCGAGACGGGTTCAAACAGAACTAAATCTAGCAATCCTGACCAACAAAGATCTATCAATAACCTATCACCTTGCAGCTTTCTAGGCTAGCATCTCACTTTTATCTATTTAAGTAGTTTTATTGTTTCTATGATCTTAATGCATATCAATCATAAACTAGTCAAGAACACATAGTAAATGACCCAACAAAACCCTATCCTATGAAACATCACCAAGGCAATGTTAAACAATAAATCCAAGAAAATATAACCAAGAAATCATACGCATCAATTAATTCAAACTCAACACTTTACTTAAAACATAAAATCCATAACAAGAAATCCCAATTAAAATCAAATCGAACAAAGGTTCATCACGACCTAAGTAGTTTATGAAGTTTAGCCTAGCATCGTGTAATCTAAATCAAACAAAACAAATAAAACCGAAAACATGGTGAAAATATTAAGAATGAGAAATCAGAGATGATAAAACCCGTAATCTTCAATCGCGAATGTCTAACTCTTCACCGGCTGTTCTCGTGCCTTCCAAACCTCTACGAAACTCGAATAATAGCTCTCAAAAACTCCCAATTCTTCTGGTGACAGCAGGTTATGTTCAGGTTAAAGTTAGGGATGTTTATATAATGAAAACAGGGCCCATAACTTAACAAAAACGAAATAAAAATATCATCAGCACCCTCTAGGCGCTGCGCGGCCAGTGTAGCTTCTGGCGTCGCGCGTCGCGGCGTGTAGAAGTGGGGTGGCCGGTCAGACCGGCCTGGTTTGACCGGTTGCGTTTCGGATCCTCGTTTTGGCTCTTTTTGACTCGTTGTTCGCCCTTTTCGATCACGATCAACTTCCATTGCCTACAAAACATAAAATTGTTAGTAGTATACAAATCTCGACTAAAAACGAACAGAAACTATTAAAATATTAAGTAAAATATACACGGGAAACATAAATATTTAGCATTATATTAGTGGAAATGGAGGTTCAAGAACTTTATAAGAACAAATGACTTTGAAATGACAAGATCTATTGAAAATGGACCTCATAAACCTATAACGATGACTGCGGATGGCCCAATTGGTGTTCCTCCCGAAAGCCTCACACACGAAGATTCACAAAGAATGCTTGAAGAAGAAAAAGCATATGTCTATCTTAGTATGTGCTTATCCATTGAAATCACTCAAACCTTAAGAGAATACACTACTGCTAAAGCACTTTGGGATGCGTTGGTGGAGAAATTTGAATGGAACTTGGATATGAGGGAAAGCAAAAGGAAATATTGAACGGGGAATTCAATATGTTTAATCATGTTCAATGGGAAATGGTTACATCACTCATTAACAGATTTGAAGCCCTGAACACCAAAATGAGAAGTGCTGGTATCTTTCGTGAGATGTCCGAAATCAATAAGAAGTTGGTAAACTCATTGCCTTATATGTGTAACAACAACGTAACTACTATCAAAAGAACCACGAATATGAACACAACAACTCTCATGAAGTTAACCTCCACCATCATATCATTGGAGATGGATGACAACCTCTGAATGGACAACCATGTAAGTTCTCTGAATCATGCCGGTGTTTCCACATGTTCAGGGGTTAGCACAACATTTATAAGCCAATCACATCCTACCGTTCATACGGTTAATGGTGTAAAGGGGCTCAATCTGACCAGAACAAAGCTTTTATCTCTCTGTTGGTGCATCGGAATCGTCAAAATCAAACTCTGTTCAAGATTTAGTAAACCAAGTTGTTAATTAAGCCTTAAAAGCCCATGGTTTCAAGAGACCTTGAGAAGACGGACATCAAGTACCAGATGGCCATGGTTGTACACATGGCCACAAACTTCATGAAGAAACACAGGAAGAATAGCTTCCGGGATTAATGCAACAACAACATTGGGTTTGACAAAGATAAGCTTCGTTGTTACAACTGTAACAAAATGGGTCACTTTGCAAGAGAGTGCACAAGTCCAAGAAAGCCTGCCGAAGATGTGTATATTGTAGACGTGTCTGATGCTGAAGAAAGTAACAGTTCTGGATCAGGGGGAGAATTTTGTTCAGGGCAGTCATCCGGTCAAGGGTTCCAAGGATCAGTCAAGGGAACTTAAAGTCAAAGGCTCTACTTACTCAATCTAGTGAACCATCTAAGCCTGGCTGGATAAAGCAAATGGGTGAGCTGATGATGCCATTGAACTTTGCTGGGATGGCGTTGGATAATGGAAATGAATCTCAGATAAGTGCTTCTAGTGGAAATTTTCAAGAAACTCCTATCCCTCCCGAGGTGACACACACTTATGCTACAATTATGTATTGATAAAGTTGAAAACTATAGAGCCCATATGCTAGTTTGTTAAGAGAAAACATTGGCATTAGGTACCAAAATGACGAGTATAAGAAAGTTGAGAAGATGTTTACCACTAGAATTAAGACTTATCATGATGACATGGCAAACTTACATAGAAAGTTATTTGAAGAAAATTTGCAAATTGATTATCACAAAAAAAGAATAACTAGTTTAAATGCTAAAATTGAAGAACTTGAGCTTGATCTTTTCAAAAGAAAGATAATTGTCGATATGTTTGAAATGGCTTCTGATAAGTTAAACGGTATTATTGGTTCACAAATGGGGGTGAAACAAAAGATATTGTTGCAGTTCCTCCACCATTTAATGGTAACTATACATCACTACCCCACTTGAGTTTCAACACCCTTCCAGAAGACGAAATGGTCTATCGAATTGATCATGTACCAAAGCCTAAGATATTCGTCCTTGCAGTTCCTAAGACCGTTGATCCAATTATTGAACATGTTAGTTCTAATGGTAGCTTATCTTGTTCAGTAGGTGGTGTAGAAGAAAATGGGTCATTGGAGAAGGACATGAGTTGTGATGAAAATGAAGTTTTAAATTCACTTTTTGAGTGTGATGTGAATTCAAAATCTAATGTCAACTCTGTCTGTATTGATAATAATTATGGTTCCATGCAAAATACATTGAGATCATCTTCTAATGTTAATGTAGATTGCGACAAAGTTGATGTTGGCATTTTTCACAATATTTGGAATGAAAATGTGAATGTTATTTCAGATACTGATTGTGTTAATTTGACTAACGATTCTAGTGTTGAAAACTGTGTGAATTTGAATAAGTCTGTTGACATGAACATACCAAGTTGTTCATCATCAAGTTGTAAGTCTGAGGATAATGCTATTAAAACCAAAGTTTTTCAGAATGAAAATCAAACTAGTTCACCTATTGTCACACCCCAACCTATGGCGGAAATGCCGGGGCGTGAGCTGATTGCTCACATCTCTCAATGTACTATCATGAAATATTTAAAATGATAATATCTATTAATTAAATTATAAAAATTCCAACAATTTCAAATAACCAAAGTACATAATTTCGTAATTAAACAAGTAAAACAAAATCCGAAATTTAATTCTTGTCTCTTCTTCTCTTACATGCAACCCTAAGTTTCTTCAATAAAATCTTGATAATCCTATCATACGGTGACCTGGATATGCGTTAAAAATACAATAATTTTTGTCAACACTAGGTTGAGTGAGTAAAACACCAGATAAGTGAATATATATAATAAGTATAGAAAAGTGCTAACTGTATCAAGTGAGATAAGCAATTTAACCAATGAGCAAGTAAATAAGCTTTCGATGGGCTTGATGCTAGATTAATTGGGCGATGGCTATTACGACAATATAACCAAATAAGCAAGTAAATAAGTTGTCGATGAGCTCGATGCCAGATGAACCGGGCGATGGCATTTACGACGGTATAACCAAATAAGCAAGTAAACATATAATACATTAGGCATAAATTGGAATACACACATGATTAACAGTTGTAATTGAGTATTAAAAAATAATTAAATAATTAGAAACACATATGTCCCCAAAACAATAAAAATGAGTTAAAAGAGGGGAGTGAGATACTCACCTGTTAGATGAGCAAAGATAACGCAAATGATGATGAGAGAATATTAACCCTTCGGGATTCACCGACAAGGATTCCTAGTTAAATAATTTAATATTATGAGTTATTAACTAATGAGATAACACATATAATAGATTTGAGATTTCGTTGTGAATTGAATTATGTTGTGATTAGAATATTATTGAATCGAACGATTGATTTTTATAGTGATTATTATTGCAAAGATTATTATTATGGATTATCATTTATCTATTAAAATCATTATTTTTAATATTTATAAAATCACCCTTGTATACTTGATATGATAAATATATAGTCAAATTTAGAAATTAATAATTTAAATATAAAATATACTTATAATTATTCGAATAAACAAAATACAAATACATAAATATTTAAATAAATAGTCATAATATGTAATAATACATAAAATAATATTTAATAAATATTTATCTTGAATCTATAACAGAAATTAATTGTAAACAAGTATTTAACATATTTAGTTAAATTATATATGTAATATTTTTGTTAAAATAAATACACACACACACACATATATATATATATATACATATATGTAATACATTAAGTTATAGTTAAAAGAAAGTTCATTGACGAGAAAACATTAACTTAGTAGTGTCGGTTACGTAAAATAACATTTGTTTATTATTAATCTTAATTATAATAATTAAAATCATAAAAAACAATTAAATAAAAGAAAAAAAAGGAACGTCTCCACCCGGATTCGAACCCGGGTGGATGGCCGAGTTACGAGAACAACACACACACACACACACACCAGCCACTGGGCTGGTGTGTCCAGTTGATCATAATCCCAGAACAAGAAAATTAGTATAAAAACTGATAAATCCACAATTCAACTTATGAACCCTAGAATCCTAAATCGATTAAATCGTTTGATGTTGATTTGATTAAAGTTAGGGTTAATGATATTAGATTAAGAACGAACATGATGCATGCTTTTAACCACCTCAAATTATAACGAATTGGTAATGAACGATGAATGTACAACGACGGCCTAAAGACAATCGGGTCTGATGATTACAGTTTGTATAATGCAATTCGACTTAGGGTTTGATTCGCGATGAGCATATGACCATATGCACATAATTGAGTTTCCATAAGCTCTAGTGGGTATATTAGCAATATGATATATGAAGGGTTCGTTATTGTGTAAACAAAATTAAAGTTGTTATCAAGCAAATCCTATTTTCTAATCAAATGTGTCAGCGTGGGTCGTTTTGGACATAAATATAATCTTACGAGATCAATTTCGTTTATAATACGAAGATTAAGGATCAAGAAATCAAATGGATCCTGGTAAACGGGTCTGGGTACATGGTTACGGGTAATTGGGTTGAAGGATATAATTATTGGCAGACTTGCTATTAGGTCCCTCTATATTAGGTATGGAAACGAAAGTGGGTTAAAGTATTGTTTAGGGCTAAAAATGTACATAGTTCAAAGTTATTAATATATATTAAACAAATAATTAGACAATAATTAATTTACTCGATAAATGCGGTATTTTTATCGATAAAAATTCCCGAATATACAAACGGGTTGGGTAACGGATATAAATTATAAGTTTGAAAACCCGAGTTGTTGCAGTCTCCTAAACTTTAGGGAATTTCTTCCCAAAATTAAAGAAAATTATAACAATCTCATTAAGTTTTAAGAAAAATAAAAAGTTTAAATATGATTTAAAAATAATCATAATACAAAACTTTGAATAGTTAAAGCAACGCTCCAAATGAAAATTCGATAAGGGCACTTATATATAGGATGTACCAACGGCGTATCCACCATGTCCTTATCATCTTTACATTTGTACCGTTATCCCAACTATCTTTGATTCTATATTATGACACACAATTTTCGGATTATGATTTCCATGCGAGGACTTTGTTAATTACGTGTCGACCCGTAATTACTTAGATCGTCGGATGGCCCACATAACTCGTTCCATTGTGTGTGTTACAAAATATTTTAAAGACATGATTTTTAGAGAAAACAAAAATCTTAATACATTTTGGTTATGAATAGAAGAAAGTCATTTTGTAAAATATTGCTAAAAATGAATTGAATTTTTGAGTTGTTTTAATTAAATATTAAAATTTTCAAAACATATTTTGAAAGTATAGTACTGCAAACATTTGTCTTTGAAAAGATATATTTTACTACATGAGCATAATCACTTAATAAATTTTTAATTTTGAAATTGTTTGAATCCAAAAACTGAATAAAGATTTGTTTTAATGTACGTTTGAGAAAGATAAAATATGTTTAGACAAAGATGACAAAAACTTCTTCTTTGATAAACTTAGTTATGATTGATTTGATTTATCTGATTTAAAATAACTTAAGTAATTAGGTCTATAAAAATTTAAAATATTTAAGTTGATTGAATTGAAATACTTGGATTAGGTTGCAAAGTAGGGGTTAATGGAATAAGTTTGGAAATTTTGAGCTTGATGAACATGATTGAATGGAGAACACACATGGCGTGGGTTATTAGGATTTCCATAGTTGTAGCAATTACAGGTAGTACAGTATAACCAAAAAAGAGAGAATTAAAATGTATTCAAAGACTGAAAGGTCTAAGGATCCACCAAAAACAGGTTCAAAGGGGATGAAACGAAATCCAAAGATTGAAAAATCTGAGAATTTTGTTTTGAAAATAAAGAAAACAAAGTCCAAACCAGTTAAAAACAAGGAACATGTTTTTGTTCCTAAGGATTATTCCTCATGTGATGATTCACCAAGGAACAAGATGTTTTCTAATATTTAACGCAACTGTTTAGATGAAATCACAACCAACGTTGCAGAAGTCGCTAGGAGGATTCTAAGCGGCTGTTTGGGGAATTGGGTGTACTCGAGGAGTACTCGAAATGGTAAATATAAAAAAAAATTAATTTTTGGATTATATATAGGTCAAATATTATAGCCTCTTTGACAGAGATATGAGGCCAAGGAGGCATGCTAATATTTATAACAAAATAAGTGAATATCAATATAAATTCTAATAAGATAAGTTAAATATATTCTTAAATACTAAATTATTCTTAAATTTGTTTATCATTAACAAAAAAAAGTGATATTCTTTTTTTAATATCATATAAATATGAATTATGTTTTATTTTTTAAGTCAAAATCGTTCCAAGTTAACTAACTAGATGTGATTCTGGCTGATGTTGATCGCAAAATTGACCGATTCTTAGTTACAAAGCGGAGTTAAAGAAACTCTTTTCGGCGACATGCCTTGTAGCGAGGTCTTGGGGAGTACTTGGCATTGAAAACCTACTTTTACAATGTTGATCACAACAACTTGTTATCAATGGCTTATCTATAGATTTTATGCCACATTTATAGCAACACATTAATATCTGGTACTAACGGCTTAAAACCATGGCTGTAAAAATCCCGACTAGGCGCCGAGTACTCGCCACAAGGTATGGTGTCGGGACGACTTTCTTTAACTTCGCCTAGTTACTCGAAATCAATAAAAAGTGGTCAACCTCCACCACAATTGGATCTTGTCGGTCAACTCGAGCCGATTTTGACTTTAATAAATATTTCTACAATAATAAAGAATGCCTAATATTTTTTAATTAGTGTTTTTCAAATTTTAGATACTTAAGTATTTAAAGATGTCTTTTTTTTATTTATTTATATTGATATTCACGTATTTTGTTCTAAATATCACTAGATTTATAATATTTGACATATATATAAGTTCCCAAAAATTAGTTTCTTTATAATTTACCATGTCCGAGTATTTTTTGAGTACTCTCCACATAGACCAAGTACTAGCAACTCCCCATTCGACCGCCCTAGGAGCATCTAGCGACTTTTTCAACCATGCTTATAACTCATAATCACTTTGGCAACTAAGGAAACCATGATGTTGAACATTTATTGTCTAGTTGGAGACTTCACCTCTTGTTTTATACATATTGACCACATCAAGAAGTTACTACTTGCAGTTAGTAACTAATTTTACCATTGCATTATCAACAAGCAACATAATTATGTGCACTTTATTTATACATGCTTCAAAGGTAGACCATTGATGTAACATCCTGAATTTAATAATAATAAATAAAAGGTGTTATGTTGTTAAGCGTGTGTTAATATTTAATTTAGATTAAATATAATAAAGTGTATGAACTTGGATAATTAAAGATGGAATAAAGGATGTGATGGGCCTTAGGTCCATGGGCTTAAGAGAGTATAAATACTCCCTAAAACTATATAACCCGCATTTCTCTCCATCTTATTCTCTACACACTCAAAACACACACACACAAACCCCCTCATTCATGGCCGTGAGCCAAGGAAGAGATTCAAGACTCAAACCAAGCTACATATTGATAGAACTTGGATATTTAAGCAAGATTCAAGAAAATTGTTCATACCAAGCTAAACCGTGACCTAAAAAACGTTTAAAGGTATGTTCTTGATCATTAAAGTTTATATTTTTTATGAATGGTTAGCCATGAAATTAAACCCTAGAGTAGATCGGGTCTAGACAAGTCATAAAGTTGCAAACTTGATGAATAAAATGGACTTGACGGACTTATGGCTATGAACAACTCATTTAAAGAAACCCTAGATATAGTTTTGAACATATTTATCCCTAAAGGTTCAAACTTTATGTTCACTTGGGTCAAGTTTTGGCCGAAAACTGTTAGGGAAACATTTATGGGTCAATACCGAGCCATAGTAAGTTGTTAGGGTTAAAAACGAGTAAAAATAATGATATTAAAGGACCAACTTGTGGCCAAGTATTCAGCTCATTCGCTTACTTTTGATAAACTCACTTACAATTATGTCACGCTTACAATTATGACTCGCTTACAAATACGACTCGCTTACATTATCATAAGCTTACAATGTTCATTAGCTTACAATGTTCAATAGCTTTCAATGTTCATTAGCTTACAATGTCCATTAGCTTACAATGTTCACTAGCTTACAATGTTCATTAGCTTACAATGTCCATTATCTTACAATGTCCATTAGCTTACAATGTTCACTAGCTTACAATGTTCATTAGCTTACAATGTGGTCATTAGCTTACAATGTTCATTAGCTTACAATGTTCAGTAGCTTACAATGTCTATTAGCTTACAATGTTCACTAGCTTAAAATGTTCAGTAACTTACAATGTTCATTAGCTTACAATGTTCATTAGCATACAATGTACATTAGCTTACAATGTTCATTAGCTTACAATGTGGTCATTATCTTACAATGTTCATTAGCTTACAATGTTCATTATCTTACAATGTTCATTAGCTTACAATGCTCATTAGCTTACAATGTGGTCATTAGCTTACAATGTGATCATTGGATTACAAATGCGTTGGGGTTTAAGGTAAAATATTCTAAGTAAAATGTAATCTAAAACAAGACCCTTAGATTAGACCAGACTTAGCCATTTTGGCTGAGATATGAACTATATAATTAGGACAAGTATTGATACGTGTAATTAAGCAGAGCTCAATTAATGAAAGGGATAACGATTAACGGAGAGCAAAACAGGATCCATGTGAGTTTCTAGCCCCATTTCCTTGTTATGTTTTTTAGGCTGTGTGCATACTCAATGTGAATGTTTATACACTTACCTTAAATGGTAAATGTATTCCTTAATGATGAATGTGATATTTATGTTTATATCATGAATGAATACTTGACAGTACGTGAACGATCTTTGGGTATTGCACGTATTGTTAAGGAAGGTATTATGTTGTAAGTATGAAATGAGTATATGAGATAAAGTATGCATGAATAATGCATGTATGATATGTATGTATATATGTATGAATGTTATAAGGATAATACAAGGAAATGTAATGTATGGTTGTATGGTAACGAAAGGGAACCGGCCTTAATAATACTCGAGGCAAGAGGGAACCAAACCCCAATAATATTCGAGGCAAAAGGGAACTGGGCCTTAATACTCGAGGCAAGAGGGAACCGAACCCTAAAAATATTCGAGGCAAGAGGAAACCGGGCCCTAATAATACTCGAGGAAAGTAGGGTGTAATGCTCTTTAAAACGTAATGTATGAAGGTAAGTAAGTGTATGATGAACGAATGTATGAAAGTATGAACGAAATCATGTAAATATGAATGTGTTGTATGTTGTATGATTAACTAGAACTCACTCAGCGTAGCTGAATTTTAGTATGCACGCAGGTGAGTAGAATGAGGCAGCTAGCTTGAGCAGTGCACGTGGTAGAAGAATAAGAGGCTGGCATCTGAAGACTCAAGATGATTTATGTTTAATGTTTTTGATATTGAGAGACAAGATGTTTGTTTAAAACAATTTATGAATTAATATGTAACGTTTTATGAAAGTTTTAATATTTCGCGAATGTTTTAAATTAACTCTGATATTTAGAACTGTGTTTATGAGTAAATCCAACGTCCAAAGTAGGGCACCGGGATTGGGGCCTTACAAGTTGGTATCAGAGCAAAGTTCGAGAGATTTAAGCATCCTATATGCTTAGAATTTAACATAGAATGGGATTTAAGTAAGAAAAGAAAGAAGATGCTAGTTCAAGATAGCTATGTGCCGCTAAAGGAAGCTCCGTAAAGGTTAAGTGTATGGTTAAATAAAGTATGTTAATGTTAGCTTAATTGCTAAAGAAAGGATATGTGAATGTTAAGGATAAGATTAATTGATTGTTTTGATTGATTGATTGTTTGAAAGTAGAACCAGCACAAATAGACTCATAAGGGGAAGTGTATAGGACACGGAAAGTAACGTGATTAGCTAATCACAGCTGGCCACTGTTATTACCTGTTAGCCTTACTATCCTTGTACTAAATAGTTCCTTGAGTGATGATGTTTGTGTTTTCCCTTTTAGAATACGATAGCTGGAGCAAGAGGGATTGTTGGCACTGGAGGTCGCACTAGACGTCGTGGCAGGCCTCGTCTTGTCCGACAATCTTCGGTAGAAACAACTTCTAACACAGGAGAAGAAGGAAGCGCATCTGGACGGAACCTGAGCAAAAATGAAGGGTATCAACTTGACCCTGCAGTTCAAGCAACCAATGTTCAAGCTGTAGCCACTACTGTGAAGAACTTGACTCCTGAAGGGTCTGCTAGAAGCCGTGAAAGAACTGCTGAAGGGGCGGGAGGAGATGGTAAGAAAGATGATGAAAGAGAGAAGGAGGACTCGAGTGTGGTTAAGTCAGTGGAGGTTGATGATAGGAGGAGAGGCCGAGGTGGGTGCAACTACAAGTCATTCAAAGGTTGCGACCCGCCGAAGCTATCTAGTTTGGGAGACGCAATCGCTACTCTCCAATGGATAACCACTATGGACAAGGTTATCCGAATCAGCGAATGCCGTCCCGACCAAGCTGTGGGTTATGCTACCCAATCCTTCGGTGATGAAGCAATGTACTGGTGGGAGTCGATCGAGCAGAGGAATAGTCAAGAAGAGATTAAAGCAATGAGGTGGGAGGATCTGAAAGAGTTGGTGAGGAAGAGGTTCTGTGATGACGCCGAAGTTGAGAGAGCGTAAATGAAGTTTCTGAACTTGAAAGATGGAACGATGACGCATCGTGAGTATACCACAGAGTTCAACCGAATGTCTAGGTTGGTACCCGATATGGTTAACACTGAGGCTAAAATAATCAAGTTCTATGTAAGGGTACTGCCACAGAAGGTCCACACATTAGTTAGAGCGAATAAGCCTGCTACTTTTGACTCTGCTGTTGAACTCGCAGAGATGGTTTAAGAAGACTTGGCCGTGGACGATGTGGTGGTGGGGGAAGATAAGAAAGATAAGAAGTGGGTCAATCATGATAAGAGACCTGGTACTTAGTTGTTGAACTCCAAGTACAAGAAACAAAAGGTGTGGGAAAAGAAGTCGTGTAAGATTTGTGGTAAGATGCACGGTGGAGAGTGTAGGTGGGGTATTGGTTCTGATACATGTCATAAGTGCGGTAAGATACATACTGGGGAGTTCAGAGTTGGATCAAATGTTTTATATAAGTGTGGAAAGTCAGGCCATTATGCTCATGAGTGTAGTACAAAGCCCGCATGTTACAAGTGCGGTACGGCAGGTCATTTTGCTAGGGAATGCACCGATGGTGGAGCCGGGGAAGCGGAAAGAAGGATGCTGAGCAAGCAAGGCCAAAGACCAGAGCTTACATGCTAACTCAAGAACAAGCCATGCAGATTCCAGACGTTGTCACAGGTACGTTTCTAGTAAACGGTGTTTCCGCTTCAGTATTATTTTATTCAGGTGCGAACAAAAGTTTCGTAGCCAACCCATTTAGTAAACTAGATAAAATGAAATGTTGCCGAGTGTCTGAAACTTTTATAGTAGAAACCGCTAGTGTCACCTCGGTCTAAAATAATGAAAATGGTTAAGGACTGTAAGATAGAGTTTGAGTGACATGAGTTCCCTGTTACTTTGTATGTTATGACCTTAGGAGGGTTCGATGTGGGTTTGGGAATGGATTGGTTATCTAAGTATGAAGCTCAGATAGTGTGTAAGAGTAGGATAATAAGGTTAAAGTCCTTGGATGGTAGTGCGGTGACGGTTTATGGTAATAAGGAAAGTTCTGGGCTTAATGTCGATGATAAAAGCCGAAGGTTTGTTAAGGCGAGGGTGCGGTGCCTACCTGGCGTATGTTGTCAATGCTACGGCCGTGACGAAAGAAATAAAAGATGTTCCTATCGCGCGAGACTACCCAGAAGTATTTCCTGGGATTTTCCGGGTTGCCACCGGAACGAGAGATAGAATTCCAGAAAGATTTAGTACCAGGAGCTCAACCCATCGCGAAAGCACCTTACCGTCTAGCGTCGTCTGAGATGAAAGAATTGATATCCCAACTAAAAGAACTCCGCTACAAGGGTTTTATTAGACCAAGTGTTTCCCCGTGGGGCGCACCGGTGTTATTTGTGAAGAAGAAGTATGGAAGTATGAGAATGTGCATTGATTATCGTGAGTTGAACAAGTTTACGATAAAGAATAGATATCCTTTGCCGAGAATTGATGATCTGTTTGACCAACTGCAAGGTTCGAGCTGATTCCCCGAATAGATCTCAGGTCAGGTTATCATCTGCTAAAGGTGAAAGAGGCTGACATCCCTAAAACAACGTTTCGGACCCGGTATGGACACTACGAGTTCCTCGTGATGTCATTCGGTCTAAAAAATGCTCCTGCAGCATTCATGGATATGATGAATAGGGTGTGCTGATGTAAGTACATGGTTTTGCGTCTCGAGTCTTTGTATCTAACATTAATTTATTTGTCGTTTTATTTATGTAATAAATATTAAGTTAGTTATGTAGTTCGTTATGTTTATCACGTGTGTTTGCTTGTGTTTAACGTATATCGCTTCTACGCTCGTATCGTCTTATGTAGGGATTCCGCACCTACGTAGAACGAGATATTTCCGAGTAGATCGGCTGGGATCCTGCAAAAATGTCAAAGGAAGTGCCTGTTGTGGACACATCTATCCCAAAGGAAGTGAATTCTGAACCTGAAGATGAACCTATTGTCCCTTGGGAGAATGAAGAGATGATAAATATTCTAAGGGGGATAATGATTAATCAAAGGGGAATGGATGAAGCTTCTTTTGATGCCTTGGAAAAGCAAGACTTGAAAGAACTCTTCTATATCCAAAAGGCTGAGTGGGAGAAAACTCTAAGGGAAGGTGATAACCCCAGAAGTTTTGTTCAAGGAAGATTCATACCTCCAGGATTGTCAAACAGTCCTGGGTTAGCTAAAATGATGATGACTCTTAAAGAACAAGCAGGGCATGATCTTGTTGAACTAGCTAACCTTCCACCTGAGATGGTAGAGGCAATCTACATCAACACCTTCAACTTGAAGACAGGAAAGACCAAGAAGTCTATTCCATTCAGGCCTCCAATCTCAAGAAGACATCAACAAGGTGGAAGAGGTGAATCAAGTAGGTCTGTACCACAAAGAACAACAAGACCACAATCAGATGTGAATCTTCCAAGAGAACTCTACTATGATTCTGTATCTGAATGTTTGAGAGTGATTATGGAGAGCAGAAAATTGAGAGACATAGTTGTGAGAGGTGACTTTTATGAGTACACTCAAGAACAACTAGAAATAATGGCCACACTTAACCTGTATGATTATAGAAACAGAAACAAGATGGAAGGAAGGCAAATGAATGATCTCTCAAAGTTTTTGAAGAGCTGACAAGGGATTCAAGTTCTTAAAAGAAAAGAGAAGTTGGAGAATGATTCAACTTCACAAATCAAAAAGGTCAGAAAAGTTAAAGAGAATGGACAAGGCTGAACTGTACTACCAAATGAATGTCAGATACATAAATCCTTTGTCAAACATGAACACATGCATAAGCCTTGAAAGAAGAATGACACGCCCCAACTACACAGTTCAAAGAAATGGCATTATAACTGAAGTTGAATACAAAGAAAATGTTGGCCTTTACTTGCTGAGAAACTCTGATGGAAAAATATTGGGGATAATCAAGAAGGATGAAGACTTGACTTACCTGCATGATGAGGATCTGATGGATATAAGGGATTTGGTCATACCAGAAAGTCATACTCACTACCAAATCCTTGATATCTTTAGGCTGAGAGCTGCATCAGTAATAGTAAACAGAAGACAAGCCGCCCATAATGCAAGGAAGAGACAAGATTCATAGAATAGGATTTGTTATGTAATCTCTTCGGACAGAATTTTGATTATGTAACTTGTTTATGTTATGAATATGTACTTTGATTTTGATTTGATTTGTATTTTGACTAAGTGTAAGTAACCAAAGAAATGTTTTGAGTCAGCTGAGGTGTTCCAATCTAGGGGGAGATTGTTGAGTCTAACAATTGACCTAAGGGGGAGATTGTTGAGTCAAAGATTTGTTCTAAAAGACATATGGAAGATTGGAATCTTCTCAACCTCCTCAGAATTCGCTAAGTATGGATCCGAGCACACCTTAGACCTCCGAGCAAGCTTTTACTTAGCCGGGTACCATATTTTGTCTATCAGGCAAGGTTATCTTCAAGAAGTCTGCTTTAGTGGATATCCGAGCAAGGTTTGCAAATTAGTACATTTCCGGGAAAGGTTCACTAGTTTATGCAGATCCGGGCAAGGTTCACTTTATCAAGCAAGTCTGTTCTTCAGAGCCAAGTAAATTCACTCCCGAGTAAGCTTTTGGCTAACCAAGCTCATGAAGCCAAGTGATTGGAAGACCGGGCAAGGTATTCGTTAATAATTGTGGTCCAAGTAGGCTTGATGTTTTAATGGAATATTTCTAAGTAACATCGGGCAAGGTTCAACTCAAGCAAGGAACAGTGCTACCGAGCACACTTTGCTTATAAGTTATTCTCTAGCAATGAGGTGAGTGGACATCGAAGAACAAGGTTGCTGGTAAGGGTTTGTCGGGCAAAGTCAGGAAGATTGAAGTCTACCTGGTGAGTATTTTACTTGGTAAAATACTCTTCAAGTAAAGTCTACCCGGAAACTAATCCCAGGCACACTTCTATGTTACCAAGTCCTGAAGGATGGCAGAGTACGCAGCCTACTCGGAAAATGGATGCTGTTGCAAAGCCTACCCGAAAGACTTGTTTTACACTTAGAATATTTCTAACTATGTAATTTGAATATGTATGTACGTTTGGGGTTTCTAGAAGGAATGACAGCTGTCCTAGGGTGGCAGGCCTATAGATAGAATGTTTTAGGGCACGCCGCCTAAGGACCAGCTAAGAATTTTGTGCCTTTACACATTTCGGATAAGAAAGAATATTTCTCGAAAGTGACTAAGGTCCTAGAATAGTACGGATAAAACTTTCCTTCAAGAAACCCTAAATCGATTACCATTTGTATGATGAACATTATATAAATGGAAATCTTTAGAGTGAATCTTGTGTGTGTTAGTTACCTTTGATTACTGTTTAGCAACCACATCGTTTGTTATTGATTCCGCCTTTAACAAACAGTAATCTTTCTAAATATAACAACCCGTCATTAACTCCCTTGTCAACACAGCTATTTGTGTGAGTTATGGCATGATTTGAGTAATATCCAGCTGAAATCGGGGACCTGACACTTCATGGACCTCTAATGACCTTTGATGTTGAAGTCCCGAGGATCCTTGATTCTGCATGAAGGATCCTTGAGGTTGGAAGTGGAATGATCCCTGATGATACAATCCAGAGAACCTGGCTGAAGGATGGATGATCCTTACTGAAGGAACGAGGATCCTTGAGCTTGCTGACCCATGGACCCTGGTTGAAGGATAGATGATCCTTGTTGGAACATCGAGGATCCTTGAGTATGCTGACCCAGGGATCCTGGATGAAGGACGGATGATCCTTGCTGGAGGGTGGAGGATCCTTGAGCTTGTTGAGCCACAGATTCTGGAGTAGTGAAATCCGGCATCCTTGGCATCAAAGAAGTTTGATCCTCCAGTGGCCTCTCATTCTTCTTGAGATCTTCTATCTCGCGTAGAATCTTTTGATTGGTCCTGTTCTTCTGCTCCATGTATGCCTTAACCTGTGAAAACATTGCAGAAACATCATTGTTAGAATTTACCACAGAATTGGCAGCAGTGGTATTTAAGCTCGACTGGAGTTTGTGTCTTGTTTCCAGCAGCAATAGTCCTTGGTACTCCCATGGGTGGAGGAGGCATTGGCAGTGAAGCTCTTGATGAGAGAGAAACTGATGAAGGCATGGTGGTTGAAGTAGTAGAAAACAGGTCGTCTTATTAGCTACTAAAAAATTGAATTCTATTAAAGTCGTAGCCATATATTAAAACACTTATAATAACTTTTATTTATTTAATTTTTAACAGGTCGTCTTATTAAATCTAATGTTAAACAAGGAGAAAACATGTCTTGTGTTGTTGATGACATCCCGGAGTCATTTACAACCTTTCGTAGAAGGACACGAAAAAAACCACTATTGTACCGATACCCATGTCTGATTTAAATGAACATGCTACAATTGTTGGTGATAATAATGTGGTAGATGTTTATAAAGGAATATCATCAGGTATAATATATATTTCATATTTAACTTTCAAACAATTAATAGGTATTTATTTATACAAAGTAACTCCAAATTTTGCTATTTAAATTTGTGTAGAATATTTTGATCATGGAAATCAATTCGTTATGTGTCCAAGTTGAAATGCATTGTTGTGGAAAGCTGAAGTTAACAGACGGAGTAGTAGTATTGAATGTTTTGGTAAAAAATCGATTAAGGATAATGTAACCAAATTTGTAAGGTTAGGTTTAGTGCTTGTATGACAATAATGATTATGATTTTAATGTAAGCTATAGCATAGATATTTGTTGCGAGGAAAAGCCCTTGATCTTGGTCTGATCTCCGGCACAAAAACCCCGGGTGATGACAAATCGTCTATCACCAGTTTATTAATCAAAAAGGGTGTTACAAGGTTTGGAGATTATGATCAGCAATACAATAATCGCTATGTGTGTGTGTATATTTCTAGAGAGAACTCTGAGTATTGCTAACGTACGTGAAGTGATAAGTAGTCCTATCTTTGTGCCACTCTCCCACTAGTTCGTTATAAACAAAAATAAAACTAACAACTAGTCCTATCTTTGTGCCACTCTCCCACTAGTTGCGTCCAAGTCTTTTGACCACGTGATGAATGAGGCCAGTAGCAAAATAATAGGTATACTAGGTCTTCCATCCGTTAACCTGTTAATATAAAACTACGCATGAGAAACAATCATTAGTAATAACAAATATTGACGATCCTTGATCTTGACTTATTTCTGGAACTCTTATCAAGAATAACTGATCCAGATGCGTCTCAAGGATAACATATCCTCAGTACAGATTATCCATGACCTAAAATAAGAAGGAGCCTTTTCACTTTGTTATTATAATGGCAAAGTTGAACTTCCGAATGTGAGACAACCCAATGACAGTTTTCTGGAATTATTTCGTGGTGAAAGCGCCATCAGCAAGTATTTCTTGAAAAACATTAGGCGTTTCAGTTCAATGTTTTTGTTTACGTCTACGGGTGGAATGATTGACCATTCCATAAATAGAGGAAATGCGCAATATACATTTCGACACGGTCGTTTACCGTTAGACGGTCGTAAACCACAGTTTTTCGTTAGAAGGTCGTAAACCATAGTTTTCTCAACTTTACAGTTGCGACACGGAAAACGAGATTTCAAACCGTCAAAGTGTTTTTATGTAAACACTTGAATAATATTCGTCAACTTTTGTTATGATATTATTTTGTTAAAAACAATTTTATTATATTTAATGAAATAAATTACACTTTTTCGATGGTAGTGAAAATAAAGCAATGGTCGAGGAGCAAGAAAAGCATATTATTAATTATTTAAAGACGATGTTAGATTTAAATATCATTTGGTGCAAGCTTATCGAATGGTACGGGATTGTTTTGAAGAAAACCCACAAACAGATTTGAAGTTGCGTATTATTGTAACAAGACAACAAGATGCAAGACAATTTAACTTACCATTCACTTCTGAAGTTGCTGCTTTAATCGTTGGTGATGTTGGTGATGTTGTTGATAACAAAATATAATTGTTACCAAGAAATATGGTTCATTAAAGTGTATCAGTGAATTTCATCCATCATATACACCTCTATAGTACCCGTTGTTTTATCCTTATGGTGAGGATGGTTTTCAGGTTAATATACTTCATAAAAATGTTTCGTCTTCATCAACAGGGCCACGTAAGAAGGTTACAATGCATGATTTTTTTGCTTATCGGATTCAAGATAGGCCAAATACGTTTTCAACCATGTTAAATGGTTGGCGTTTGTTTCAGCAAAATTTAGTTGACAAGTATACGATGATTGAGGCTCAAAGATTACATTTTATACGGGGTTAACAACATGAACATAGGTGTGATACTTACCAAAGTTTACGAGGTATGCAATCTGTTGGAAATACTAATCTTTCTACAGCTGGTCAGCGTGTTATTCTACCATCCTCATTTACTGGTGGAGCAAGATATATGATGCAAAATTATCTAGACGCTATGTGTCTTTGTAGATGATTTGGTTATCCCAATTTTTCATAACCATAACATGTAATACCAATTGGCCAGAAGTTAAAAGATTTCTTAAGGATACTACCTTAAAGTCGGAGGATAGACCTGATATATTATGTCGTCTTTTTAAGCTCAAGCTTGATGCAATGATTAAGTTGGTCAAGGATAAGTCTTTGTTTGTAAGGGTTCAAGCAGGTAGTTTTATTTAATGTTATGAGTATACAATTATAATAAATGAGCTACTTGCATATGGTAATTATGTTAATAATATTAATACCTTGTTTAATTTTTTATTATCTTTTTTGCAATTGTTTACACGATAGAGTTTCAAAAAAGGGGGCTACTGCACCCATATTTGCATATTTATGCATCCAGAAAACAAGATTCATAATCCATAACATGTAGATAATTTTATTTCTACTGAGATTCCAATCAAAAACACTGATCCTGATCTATACAAGCTTGTATATGATCATATGATTCACGGTCCATGTGGTGATGCTAACCCGAAGTGCACCTGCATGGTAAATAGAAGACGCTCCAAAAAATTTTCAAAAATATTAATGATGAAACAACTACTGATTCCCAAGGTTTTCCGGTATACAAAATAAGATATATCGGGCAATATGTTGTTAAGTCAGATATAATGATGGATAATAGAAGTGTTGTTTCATACAACAAGACTCTATTAAAAAAATTCCAAGCACATATTAATGTCGACAGGTGCAATCAAGATGGATCAATAAAGTATTTGCTTAAATACATTAATAAGGGTGTAGACCGAGCGACAATTTCGCTTGTACAAAATAGCAATGGTGATGACGCATATCCTAATTTAGACGAAATCAAAGCCTTTTATGATTGCAGATATGTCTCGGCATGTGAGGCCACATGGAGGATATTTTCATTTGATGTAGATTATAGGCTTTCGTCAGTTATGAGGATTGCTTTTCATTTACCCGGTGAACAACAAGTAATATATGGTGCTAATGAAGATATTGAAGGTATATTAAACAAAGCCAATAATGCTTCTTCAATGTTTACTGGTTGGTTTGAGTCTTCAAGGCATCTCACATACTTTGAGTTTCCAACAAAGTTTGTTTGGAAAAAAACAAGGTCGTAAATGGGAACCACGGCTAAGGGGTGTTTCAATCTTTAGAGTTCATGTTGTTCCACCCGCATTCGATGAGGCATACTATCTAACAATATTATTAAATAAGGTTAAAGGTCCTGAATGTTTTGAAGACATTCGAACAGTGGATGGAGTTATGTGTGCAACTTTTCGACATGCATGTTACAAATGAGGTCTTTTAGATGATGATAAGGAATATATAGAAGCCATTGAAGAAGCAAGTCATAGACAGGATATTATTAAAGGAATTTATTTTCTACAATGTTGATTACTTATAGTTTAAAAGAGGTTTCATCCCCGAAACCCACTTAGTTACCCCCAACATGGTTACCTCCTGCTCTTGCCCCTTGATAAAACGTCCTAACTCTCTTGTTTACCGCTTTACCTCATGTCATGACAATCATCGAGTTGATCATGGATCTCAGCTTTATTTGCTACAATGTTGATTACTTATAGTTTAAAAGAGGTTTCATCCCCGAAACCCACTTAGTTACCCCCAACATGGTTACCTCCTGCTCTTGCCCCTTGATAAACGTCCTAACTTTCTTGTTTACTGCTTTACCTCTTGTAAGACCCCGAAATCTGGGAGTCCTATAGTTGGTGATCATTCCAAACAGTTAAAAATATAAAGGTTAAACTGGTTTCATAAAATTTAAAATTTCAATACAAAGTATTCTTGAAGCGGAAATTTACCAAACATCAAAATTATTATCCTTAAGACATAAAAATGTAGATATTATTAATAGATAAATCAGTTCCATATAATTTAAAAATACAATTCAGAGTACCCTTGCAGCGGAAGAGTCAACGAAACATTCAAACATTATTTCTTTTTAAGACAAGAAAAGGTCATCCATGATTGTCATAATTATTAAAAATTGAAATGGGCTTCGACTAGAAACATAATATCCTTAAAACAAAAATGTAATTTAAAACATTCAAAAATGATAACATGACGAAGAACATCGACTAGAACTGCCTCGAGACCCCGGGTAGTCTTGTGCACCTCCAAGCAATAATCCCATCCACGTGCAACCTGAAAAATCATTCTAACATACACGCAAAGTCAGCTTGAGCTGAGTGAGTTCATGTTTTAATAATTAAATATTTTAAAGGCCAACCAAGGTGTTTAACATACGACTTCCATAATGATATATAAATAACATCAATAAATCAATAAATAAACTTTCCTCAGTCAAGCACGTAACACGGGTCACATTCCATCAAGTCCAAAACACAAAGTTAAGGACCCGATTAACTTTCACCCCAAGGACAGATAAACTGTTAGGGGATTTTACATTCATTCAACCCAAGGACAGTACTTCCTGTCCTGGAACACATTCACCTTAACCCCGCTTCGACCCGGTCACGGCTTAACAAAACATAAACGTGGTGGCCACACACAAACACATAAACATTACATAACATCAAACTTTCAATCTTACAAGCATAGATATTAAAAATAACATAAACTATGCAATATCATTCAAATGCTTCAAAAGGGTAAAATCGTCATAAAACGTGTATGCTAGCCCAAAACATAAAACAGTTAAAAAGGGGCATCATGAAACTCACCTAAAACGAACCTCACAAATATCACAACCAGATCCTCCAGCTAACCACACACAGATCAAACTCCTGAAACGAAATCACACAATAATCACTAACTAGACCGCGTCGACTCGTTTATTCTACGAGACATCCTAATGGGCTTGATTTGGCCCATGTCCTCACCCAAATTTTGTATCCATGTACATCAGCCACCGGAGTCCTTGAATTACCCAAAACTCCCTTTACAATAAAACACCACCAACGGTTCCCAAAATATGCCCGTTTTACATTAAACGAGTCGAATTCGTGCGTTAACGAACCTATTAACCAACCACCAACTAAACCAGCCCCATTTGGATAGAATTTGACATCCTTAAAGCCTACCCATTATTATTTAACTACCCGAGTTGATAGGGTTTGAAATCTTATCATTTTCCACATCAATTAACAATTAACTGATTTTACGCGCTTTTTCAAAACGATTAAGGTATCATCACCCAAACCAGCCCCTAAGACCAAAAAAAATAATTTTCCTACTGTTCAAATACTAACATGAGACTCATCAAACTAATTGGGTCGACCATCCTTTCACACAACACCCGAAACACAACAATTACCGATTTCAACACTCAGGAACCCTAGAAATCGGTTTTTAACAATTGACATATCAAACGAACTCCAATGATAACGAAATTTTAGTATGATATACTAGACATACCTGGTAAAACTTTGACACCAAAAACTCCAACTTATGACCTCGGGAAGTGGGTCAACGGAAAGATATCCGAATCTGACCCTAGTTGCAAAACCAAAGCAATTGATCAATGTAACGACTTAGATTAAGCAAAAGGAGATTATGGGAGATTAGTACACACCTTAGTCAACCTCTAGGAACTTGGAATTGATTTTATTCAGCCAAAAACGAAGAGGGGGGGGGGGGGGGTTTCTTGCTGCCGATCGTAAAAGGGACAAGGGGGTGGCTTAGGGTTTTTAATTTCAAAAGTTTCACAACTGGCCCCTGCACTTGCAATCTGTCTTCCATGCTCCCCAAACTAGAATAAATTAACTAATAAAAAAGGTACCATGAGGCCCTTGGACACACAAACGAACCCCATAATTTATTTACCAACTCCACAACGTGAGACATTCGGCTTACGAGAATTTAGGGATGTTACATGCAGTTTGCAATTGATCCTCCTTACTCCCAAGCTAGGTAAGAAAACTCCTTAGATATGCCCATAGGTCCCCAAGTCCTTAAGAGAAACCCGAGAAATAAATCCATAAACCTTACACCCGTGAAGTTCGGCTAACGAGAAATTTAGGGATGTTACAGTCCCCAATGATAGGTTTCATCACACAAGAAATGTCACATTACTTTAATCATTACCGTCTACTTTTAGCCCGATAGGCTGGGACCATTGATCAATCATAAGGCATTCATACAAAACCACAAGAAATCACAAGTCATTCATAAAAAAATATAAAAAGGAAATCATTCAAGCTTGCCAGACAAACGTAGGTTCAAACTGTAACATAAAACACTTCTTAACAATACTAACATAAAACAAATGTGACAAGCCACTTATCCTCCTACAATCTTCTCAGTAACCGATAAACCGTCCTTTTACTCGTCTCCCCATCTTTCCCCCACCACTACGGCTCCTCCACAATCTCTAGCTATGTGACCTGACTTACCACACTTGTAACATTTCTGGTCCTCGGTGCATTCACGAGAGATGTGCCCCTTCCCGCATTCTCCCAAGTGCATCTTCCCGCACACTTTGCTGGTTTCCTTGCCTATATTCTTTTGTGTCTTCCTCCCCGAATGCTCCACGACATCTGTTGACCGTTTGGTTCCTTTCCCTTCTTCCTTATCTTCCACTTCCACATCATCAGCCGCCAGGTCATCATAAACCATCTCTGCTAACTCAACTGCAGAGTCAAAGGTAGCAGGTTTGTTAGCCGTGACTAACGTACGGACCTTTTGCAGAAGCCCCCTAACATAGCACTTGATGCGTTTCGTCTCAGTGTTCACCATGTCAGGCACCAGCCTAGACATGCGGTTGAATTCAGTGGTGTACTCGCGGTGCGTAATCTTGCCCACCTTCAGATTTAAAAACTTCATTTCGGCCCTCTCAACCTCAGCATCATCTCAAAACCGCTTCATAACCAATTACTTGAGATCATCCCACGTCATTGCCTTAACTTCCTCTCGAGTCTTTCTCTTCTCCAAGACTTCCACCAGTACATAGCTTCCTCTCCGAACGACTGTGTAGCATAACCCACCGCTTGGTCAGGATGGCACTTGCTAATTCGGATAACCTTGTCCATTGTGGTTATCCACTGGAGAGTAGCGATTGCGTCTCCTAAACCAGTTAGCTTCGATGGGTCACATCCTTTGAACGACTTATAGTTAAACCAACCTCTGCCACTTTTCCTTGCATCAACCCTCACAGATTAAAATTCACTCGAGTCGCCTTCCCCATCATTGGCTTTCTTACCATCACACTCTGCCATCTCGGTGGTTCTTGCTTGACTTTCAATAGACTTTTCAGGTTGTAGGTTCTTCACTGCAGCGGTTACAGCTTGAGCAATGGCTGCCTAGACTGCAGGGTCAAGCTGATACCCTTCGTTTTTGCGTCCAGATGTGCTTCCTTCTCCTCTTGTGTTATCATCCGATTCTACCGAAAGTTCTCGGACAATACGTGGCCTACCACGATGTCGAGTACGACCTCCTTGACCAACGATCTTTCTTGCTCCAGCCATTCGTATTCTATAAGGAAACACAAACATCTTCACTCAAGGAACTATTTATTACAAGGATAGTAAGGCTAACAGGTAATAACAGTGGCCAGCTGTGATTAGCTGATCACCTTACTTTCCTTGTCCTATACACTTCCCTTTATGAGTCTATTTTTGCTAAGTTCTACTTTTAAACAATTATTCAATTAGACAATCAATTAATCCTATCCCTAACGTTCACATATCCTTTCTTTAGAAATTAAGCTAACATTAACATAAATCATTTAACCATACACTTTACCTTCACTTAGCTTGCTTGAGTGACACATGGCTTTCTTGAACTGACATCTTATTTATTTTCTTATTTAAATCCCATTCTTTGTTATAGTCTAAGCATGCAGGATGATTAAATCTCTTTAACTTTTCTTTGATACCAACTAGTAAGGTCCCGGTGCCCTACTTTGGATGTCAGATTTACTCATAAACACAGTTCTTACAAATCAGAGTTAATTAAAACTTTCGCGGAATATAAATCTTTCATTAAATATTACATATTACTTCATAAACATGTCTTAACAAACATTCTTATCTTTTAAAATAAACGACAATAACATAAAAACATCTTGAGTCTTCGGATGCCAGTCTCTGATTATTCTACCACGTGCCCCGCTCAAACTAGCTGCCTCATTCTACTCACCTGCGTGAATACTAAAAGTCAGCTACGATGAGTGAGTTCTAGTTAATCAAGCAACTTACCATACAACCACTACAAGCAATTATATACGTGTCTGAGGACACGTAATCCTCTGTCTAATCTGTTTATCTTAACGCTTAACCTCTTTGTTGCCCTTTACGTCTTAGCCACTTGTTTACGGAAGCACATAGAGGCTTGCCCTCCCATGTACTCACGTCATGCCACTTAATAACGAAGGCACGTATAGGCTTTCCCTACCACGTACTCACGTTATGCCACTTCAATAACGAAGGCAAACATAGGCTTGCCTACCACGTACTATCTTCATGCCACTAACACCCTTACTAGACCCATTTCCACTTCTATCACACTCTACATCTACTTGTCTACAACACACTTTCAATCATTAAATCATTTACATAATAACCAAGTCACATCATAACATTAACACACACTAATAACCACTTGGAGATCATTCCTTTTGGCGGTACGCGCAATATCCGAAGATCGTTCACGCACCGACAAACATTCATTCATAACATTCGTACATACTATCATATCAATCATTATATCAACATTTACCACTTAATACATACACTTACCACTTAAGGTAAGTGTATTAACATTAACCTTGAGTATGCACACATCCCCGAAAACATAACAAATTAATAACTTTCCTCATATTTATAATAAATTAATAACTTTTCTCACAAAAAATCATGTCTTTCAAATATTTTGTAAACCACACGATGAGACGAGTTATGTGGACCATCCGACGACCCAAGTAATTATGGAGGCCTACATAATTATCGAAGTCCTCGCATGGAAATCATAATTCGTGAAATTGTGTGTCATAATTTAGAACCGAAAGTAGTTGAGATAACGGTACAAATATGAAGACGATAAGGACATGGTGGATACGCCTCCGGTACATCCTATATATAAGTGTCCTTATCGGATATTCATTTGGAGCGTTACTTCGACTACTCGAAGTTCCATGATTATGATTGAATTTTTAAATGCTATATTAAATGTTATTCCTTAATATTTAATTATTTTAATTATATCATCAGTTGTTTAGTTTCTTTAATTTCGGACGAAATTCCCTAAAGTATGGGAGACTATAACAACTCAGATTTTCATATAATATACACCCGACTCGTTTTCGTTTTCCGGTTTAATTAACGAAGCATCGCGTTTATCGAGTCATTAATATTTTATTATGCTATTTATCTATTTTATCAAAATAACTTTCATTCATATACATATTACACCCTAAACTATAGTTTTAACCTCTTTTGCACCCACACTTAAACTGCAGGGACCATTTATGCAAATATGGATAATTAATATATTATAATCCTTTACCCAATAACCCAAACCCATATTCATTATCCGAACCCGTACCCGATGACCCGTTTAGTATTCTTGCACCATAATTATCGTTTAAATTATGGAATTGATTTATGAATTTTGTCAAACTTGCAAAATCGACCTTGCCGACATGCTTAATTAGGAAACCTGATTAAAGCAATACGTAATGGTTAATATATTGAAGCCGTCATTAACAGAATGGGATTATTACAATTAAAATCGATTATATCACATTTAAGTGTGTCTGCACCATTATCAAGGGTCGCCGACCCTAAAACCCTAATCGATTTCACCCAAGGATGTCATCCAGCCTTCCAACGAGCTCAAGAACATGTTGTGCAGGTGCAGTGGCCGTTCACAGTCAATTTCCACTTGTAGCTGGTAATTAATCAATGCTTGTTGATCGTTTTTAATCTCTAATCAATAGCCCTAACATTTATCAGTCTAACAACAAACGAATCGTTCAATTTTGGAATTAGGGTTCATGTTTTAAATTGGGGATCCTTATAAACTATTCTATTTAAATTTCTTATCTGATATATTAACCAACTATCTCGTTAGACCAGTTGGTCTGGCTGTTTGTTCTAAGTCTAGAGCTGGCTGGGGACGCGGGTTCGAACCCCCCAGCCCAGCTATTGTATAATTTTTTTAAGATTTTGTTTATGATTTACAATTATTATAATTATTAATAATATAAAACAAACATTTTTTTTTATTTTATCTTGTTAAACCGACATCACTAAGTTCGTTTTTTATTAATTAATCTCGTTAAGTTTTCGTGTGTGTGTGTATATATATATGTCTATCTATTAAATATATGTAAGTATTGTAAATATATATGTATTATAAGTATATTTGTTTTATAATGATAAATCAACGTAACTTTGTTAAAACCCGACACCAATATTAATGTTTCCCGTCAAACGTTTATCTTTATTTTATTTTGTGTTTTATTAATTATAAGTGTATCTTAAGTTGTATTTAACCAAATTATTTTATTTATTTATTTGGATATTATTATTATTATAAGCATATCCTTTATCTTTTTTTGTTTAAATCATTTAAACATTTAATTATATATATTTTAATTAGAGCTAATTATCCTAACAATAATCGCAAAGATCAATCATTCAAATCCATAATATTCTAATCACAACCATAACTCAATCTCAAACGGAATCTTAATTTATTTATAAATGTTATATCACTTATAATTAATTCGTATTACTATTATTTAACTAGGAGTCCTTGTCGGTGTATCCCGAAGGGTTCATCTTTCTCACATCATCACTTGTTTTTCGTTCATCCGATCAGGTGAGTAATCACTCCCCTATTTTACTTGTTTTCAAATGTTTTGGGGACACTTGCGTACCATTTATCATATTATTTATCTTATTATTTCTTAAATGCAAACGGTGATCTTTGTGTTGTGTATCAATTGAATGATTGCATGTTACTTGCTATTTGCTTACTTGCTTACTTGAATCGCATTCGGAGAGGTCCAACATAATCTCATTATAGTATGATCATACGACCGTCATAGTGGCCGGAGCCCGATCGCATTGGCAATAGTTTCACCGACACCTCATTTTTGGTAACCAATGCCCATTCGCATGGCAATGGTTTAGCCCTTTTTTTATGGTTGATTGTTTATGTATGTGCTATGGTTTAATTGGTTATACTCACAGATAACAGTTTTGCCTATTTTTCCCTTATATCATTATATATTATTACCATTTTTGTTTGTGCCAAAACTGGTGATCTACTCACTCAACATGTGTTGTTGACAAACATATATTTTGTACGCATTAGCAGGTTATAGATTTGGATTGATTATCGAACTGAAGCTCACATAGAGATGACCTTACGATAAAACATATACAAGAATAGTTGGTTTTGTATTTATAATTTTCTTTATTTTTGTTGTATATGAATGTTATTTGATAATAAATAAATTAATTAGATATTGTCGCTTTTATAATTTCATGATAGTAGCCATGTGAGCTATGACAATCAGTTCACGCCCCGACATTTCCGTCATAGATTTGGGGTGTGACAGGCACACACAAAAATCTTACAGTTCATGATATAAAACAATCATATTCTTCGGTAAAAAAGGTATGTGAACTCACCTTAACAATAGATTAGTGACCAACAGTAGCAATATGTCATTCATGAAAATCCTAATTGATTTTATTAAAAAAATTAGATTATTACTTAAATCATATACTTATATTCATGTTTGGCACAATATTATACATAAAAAAATAAACTTTGGATGCTCGAGATCAACCCCGCCCAAATTAAAAGTCCTTCCTTTCTACAACAATTTATTAAAAATCTAGACTTGTTTATAAAAATGACATAGTTATAAAAATGATTGAAAACAAGAACTATACACGTACTCGAGTGTGAGCTTATACCTATAGCTAGACTTCGACTAGATCCCGAGCTTGACCATGGCTTAACCCATTTGACTAGTTGACTTGGTTGGTCGATTGACTGAGTTGACTCGTTTGCGTTGAACCAAAAGCCGTGATAAGCTAATGCCGGAATCACCATCTCCGAGCTTGTTCCCACTGCTTACCATCGTCTCCGTAGACACAGCCAGCATCGATTACACCCACCAACGACCAACCGCTGGAAATCATCCCCACTGCCGATATTCACCTTGTTTCTTCAGATCTATGCCGAAATGTTGTTCTCGCTAGGACCCTAATTTTACAAGAAAGGTATATTAGCTGCCGATCTAATCAGAAACTGGACTTATAAATAGAGTAGGACTTACCAAAATATTATCAGAACCCTCGCGCCGCGGATAGGGTCTGTTAACAAGCCAAACACCGTTGGCTGATCACCTTCAGTCCTTCACGTCTTCGTTGTGGTCGCTGAAGAGAAAAAATGGGCAGGGAACAAGTGGGTGTTTGGGAAGTGAATTTAGGGTTAGTTTCTCAAATGCAAATACAAAGAAGCGGGAATTCAGAATTTGAGGGTTTGAAATCTATTATGTTTTAAGGGTTGTACATCATGCTTATTCAATTGTAAAACTCTTAAAATTAAGATTTTTGTGCAAAAAGACCTTTGTGTGCCTAATATATATATTATAATACAGTATAAATATATGTATGTATATTTATATATATATATATGTATATTTATATATTTTACTTTGAAATAAATTCATTCTATGTATACTAACTAACTTAAACTTCTACTATTTAACTTTATGTAGAATGTTTTGATCATGGTAATCTATCCGTTATGTGTCCAAGTTGAAATATATAGTTGTGGAAAGCTGAAGTTAATAGAGGGAGGACTAGCAACGGTGATGTCAGTTTTTCTCTTTGTTTTTATAATGGAAAAGTTGAACTTCCGGATGTTAGGCAACCGGATGAGAGTTATATTCAATTATTTCGTGGTGAAACCTCTATGAGCAGGTATTTCTTGAAAAAACATTAGACATTTCAATTCAATGTTTTCGTTTATGTCTATGGGTGGAAAGATTGACAATTCTTTAAATAGATCCACCATACACGTTTAGATTAGTGGTGAAAACTATAATTGTTTGAGAAGTATTCTACCATTAGATGGTCGTAAACCTCAATTTGCTCAACTTTACATCTACGACACTGAAAACGATATTTCAAATCGTCAAAGTGTTTTTCGGTATTAACTAAAATAATAATGTATAAATTTTATTATGCGATATATTCTATTCCTGTTTCTTAATATATTTATTAACAAAAACGTCTTCTACATATTTTTTTAGTGACACTAAAGCAATGGTCGATGATCTAGGGAATGATATAATTAATTATCTAAATATGATGTTAGATTCACATAATCAATTGGTTCAAGAGTATCGAATAGTACGAGATTGTTTTCAAGAAAATCCACAAATGGATTTGAAGTTGTGTATTACTAGAACAAGAGAATATGATGCAAGGACTTATAACTTACCATCCGCTTCTGAAGTTGCTACTTTAATTGTTGGAGATATTGGTGATGATGTTGATAACAAAGATATAATTGTTTCAAAAAATCTGGTTTATTAAAGCGTATCAGTGAACTTCATCCATCATGTGTTCCTCTACAGTACCCGTTGTTCTCTACTTTTGTGAGGATGATTACCAGGTTAGCATTCTTCATAAAAATGTTGTGTCTTCATCTACAGGCCCACATAAGGCTACAATGTGTGAGTTTTTTGCTTATCGAATTCAAGATAGGCCAAATAAATTTTCAACCATTTGAAATGATAGGCGTCTGATTCAGCGGATTTTAGTTGATGAATATACCATGATTGAGGCTCAAATGTTACATTTTGTTCGCGCTAAACAACACGAACTTAGGTGTGATACGAACGAAAATTTACGAGGTATGAAATCAACTGGAAATAATGATGTTTCTATAGCTGGTCAACGTGTTATTCTACCTTCCTCATTTACCGACAGAGCCATATATATGATGAAAATTTATCTAGACGCTATGTGTCTTTGTAGATGATTTGGTTATCCATATTTTTTCATAACTATAGCATGTAATCCCAGTTGGCCATAACTTAAAAGGTTTCTTAAGGATACTACCTTAAAGTCAGAGATAGACATGATATATTATGTAGAATTTTTAAGCTCAAGTTTGATTCGATAGATTAAAGAGTTGAAGGAAAAGTCTTTGTTTGGAAAGGTTCAAACAATTAACATTCATTAATTTTGTGAATTTCAAATATTAAAAAAAGACTTTACTTAATTCACACACATACACACACACACACACACACACACACACACACATATATATATATATATATATATATTTGTAGTTGTTTACACGATAGTGTTTCAAAAAAGGGGGCTACCTCACGCCCATATTTGCATATTTATGCATGTAGAAAGCAAGATTCATAATCCACAACATATAGATAATTTTAAATTTGCTAAAATTCCAAACAAGAACACTGATCCTATGCTATACAAGCTTGTATCTGATCATATGATTTACGGTCCATGTGGTGAGGCTAACCCAAATCGTACCTGCATGGTTAATAATAGATGCTTAAAGAATTTTCCAAAAGTATTTCAGGATGAGACAAGTGTTGATTTCCAAGGTTACCCGGTTTACAAAAGAAGAGAGAATGGCGAATTTGTTGTTAAGTCATATATAATGTTAGATAATAGAAGTGATGTTCCCTACAACAAGACTCTAATAAAAAAATTTCAAGCTCATATAAACGCCGAGTGGTGCAATCACGGTGGATCAATCAAGTATTTCTTTAAATACATTAATAAGGGTCCAGATCGAGCGACAATTTCGCTTGTATAAAATAACAATGTTGATAACCAAGATCCTAATTTGGACGATATTAAGCATTTTATTACTGCAAATATGCCTCGGCATGTGAAGCCACACGAAGGATATTTGCATTTGACGTGAATTATAGGCTTCCGTCAGTTATGAGGCTTGCTTTTCATTTACCTAGTGAACAACAAGTAATATATGGTGCTAATGAAGATATTGAAGACGTACTCAACAAAACTACTAATGCGTCTTCAATGTTTATAGGCTAGTTTGAGTGTAATAAGAAGTACGAGTCCGCAACCCAACTCACCTACTCTGAGTTTTCAACAAAGTTTGTATGAAAAAAAAACGTAAATGGGAACCACGGCTAAGGGGGTTTGCAATATGTTTGAACACGTTAATCCGATACACAAATCTCAGATCTGGTATATATATATATATATATATATATATATATGATTAACCTCTTAATTAGGATCTAGTTCATAATTACTCTTGATTGTATGTTGTATATGATATATTAGTTGTATGTATGTGAATAAGATTAATACTAGATTGAAGCTTGAGAGGAGATTTTGACAGGGATTCGATAATCTAACTCAAAACTTAACTTAAACAGTGGACTGAAGCCACTATAAATAGAAGATAGATCTAGTTCCTTACACTTTCCGTAATGAACTAGTATCCACTTCGTTACATACACTTAAATGAAATAAACTTAACGAATCACCCCCTGATTCGTTAAACATCCTTAACGAATCAGGAGGAACATTAACTTAGAACTAGTTCATTAAACATCCTTAACGAACTAGCCTATACTTTAATGAACTACAATAATAACTTAATATTTTATTACATAAATAAAACGACAAATACATAAACGATAGATACAAAGACTCGAGACGCAAAACCGTGTACTAACAGACACCCCCTCGTCTTGAGCTCTTTGTTTTTGAATCTACTTGAAACGCTTGGACTGCCAATCTCTGCAACTATGAATCCCGTTTTCATAACATAAACGCACGACGCGTTGGAATTGCATAGCCAGATCATATTCTTCATTGCGCTCGAACAAAATCTTATTCTTGTGTAGTACGTCATTGTCGATCTCGGTTAAGTTAACAAACCACATTGAATCAATGATCTTGATCAGCTCGGTCTTCAAACCTTTGCCCAGGACAATGACGACCTCGCTAGTTCGGTTATCGTAATACCAGCAGTTGAAAGACAGATGTGTGTGTTGATTAAGAGTCTTCACTGGTACCCGCTTCAAGGTCTTAGGCGGCTTAACCTTGATGATCAACTTTCTCCAACCCGTCCTTGGATCAATTTCATCTATACGCTTTCGGGTTGGAACCTGAGGCTTAAGAAACTTGAATCCATGGTTGACTTCAAATAACAGATGTTGATTGAACCAATCTGTTATCCAATCACCCCCACGGTTGATAAATGGATGACATGTGAGGGTACGAACATCCCAACGCGGTAAAGTGAGATCATCCATTATCTTCTCATAATATTGAACCCCCTTTTCCCATTTAACAATACATACTTTAAGATCAGAATCAAATAACCAAGAATGAAATCACCTTGAACCTTTGACACGAATGAAGTCCTTTGGTTGGCTTTAGCACGAGAAACAACTTCATCCTTCTGTTCCTGATCTACATACCTATAAGCCTCAATAATCTTAAGAGTTTTCTTGCTTCGATACCCAAACCATCTTGCAATATCAGCATCAGTCGGGTTTTCAAGTGAATCAAATCTGGTATCAACCACACGTTTACCCTTCGATTCTTTTTCCAAATTGTCCTCAACTGCCTTGAACATTTCCTCATTAAATATTGGAGCACCTTGATCAACATTTGTGTGTTGAAACAGGTCAGGATACTCCTCAGCTGTGACATCTTCAACCTCGACCTCCTCATCTTCATAAATAAAAACTGTATTCATCTCAATGGTCGGATCATTTAAGATCTCTTCATCATTCATAACTTCTATATCAGGCTCTGTCTATAACACGGTCAACTCGTCGTCATTCAGACCAAGCAGTAGTGAGATCTGCTCTCGTGTTAGAGACCTTTCAACAAACTGACCAATCTCAATCTCGTTCCTATTCACCACACTTCTGACCACCCCGATCCATCAATAAAGATAACTATATCAGCTTCAATCATTTCAATCGGTTTATCAGCTGTATAATCTTGATAAACTATAATATGCTTGTCCGAATCACCAACTCCACTAGTACCAGCACATGAGGATGAACCGTGAGATTGTTTCGGCTCATTTCCTACCGCACCTGAAGCATCAGGGTCCTCATCATCATATTTCAACTTCTTCAAAGCATCATCTTTACATGTGAGTTGCAAAATGAGATCCTCTTGTTCTTTCAATGTCACCCCCTGAGACGTGACAATCTCACGAAGAGCTTTTGTTTCCTTTTGAAAAAAGGAGACGTGGCTCATCAATTTCTTCTGATTTTCCATTATTCGTTCTTGATTCAGACGGTCAGCAGACATTTGATTTTCATATAAATGAAGAAGACTTAACAACATATTTGTCTGCTGAGTTAAAGGCATAGCGTGAAATGAAGCAGGAATAGGTTGCATAGGCACCTGTGGACGACTCAATCTCAAAAACGAGATATCCATTGGTGATGGAGGCAACATCATCGGTGTTGGAGAAACCAACGAGGTTGCAGTAGAAGGCATTGTCATGTAGAGAGGACTGAATGTGGAATCATGCCGAGCCTAGGATCTGAAGTAAGCGTGGTCGTCAGAGTAAGCTCCGGAGTGCTAGTAGTGAGCGGCACCGCCGGGCATTGAGGTGTGGACGACCTTGGAGGTTGAACTCCAAACGAAACGCAAACCCCAGCTGACACACGTCGCTTCGCTGATCCCTCAGTTGCCAACTCTTTACCCTTTCTCTTTCGTTGAGCTGCATTTGTAGTAGCTAACGCAGCTTCAACCGCAGCTTGTTGTTCAAGGATAGCTGCATCACCGTTACCACCATTACCACCGTCACCACCATCATCACCATCATCATTACCACCTAGTCCCTCCTCACGCTCGAAATCCGAATCGTCATGGATCCAACGATCATTGTCGGGACATACATAATTAGGATTCACAATATGACCAATCAAACGTTTGGTCCTAGGTCTCTCCTTTAGATAGATCTTCATTCTTCGTATCGTGTCAGCTGTCATATGATCTAATTCCAATACGTCATCTACCAATGTTTGATCGATGACCAAATTTGGAACCAAGTCTTGAATAATTAACTGAAGAAAACGTGGATACATCAAGAATTTCTTCTTCTGAACCGTTTGCAGACACTGTTCTTTAAGATGGTAGAAGATCATTTCAGAAAAATTAAACTGCTAGTTAAGAATAAGTGCCACAAAAGCAGACTGCAACATGATACAACATTCATCAAATCCGCCTTTACGTCCTCCCAAGCAATGTATCAACACATGCAATAGATATTTGTAAGTAGGACACAACCCATTCTTGTTATACATAGACTCTCCAATGTCACCACCATAAAATACACGACGAAATAAACCCTTGATCAATCTCTTGTCAAATTCACACGGATTGTCAATGTTGTCTCCAAAGCGTAGAACACGTCTAATCACATCGATATCCACAGTGATAGGAGTTTGATTGATTGTGGCTTCGATGTGGTTCTCAGCTTCAACGTATCTCGCCATATTCCAAAATTGACGAACGATACTGAATCGGACGTCTGGGTTTGCAGTGATAGAGTAGTGAATACGTGAACGTCGTAGGAATTCCAATAATCCTCCAAATACGGCTTCGTCTGCAAAATTTGTACCGACAAAGTCACATATTGTAACGATTCCGACGAAACCCGGTATACCCTAACCGGTAGATAATAGTTACGTCATATTTAATGTCGGATACATGAATTACCATAGTAATTATACGAGAATACAGGGTTCACTTTATGGATTATACGTGAATATATAATTCATCGTATTGAATATGCGATCAATCGATCGATAGTTATTGAAACCCGAACGAATCTAGGGTTCAATTATAGACGAGATATATGATATGTAGTGATTTTACGAAGCATTAATGCTTCGGGATAAGTAAAGTACGGCACAGAAAAAGAATTTCGATTTAATGTACGTCGGTACGTTAAACAAAACCTTTAATACCAAACCGAGCAAGAGACGATCGATCAAGCCGAAAAAGATGCGCAATAATTAATGATATGATGTTTTAAGTTAATAAATGTCATGGTTTA
This sequence comes from Bidens hawaiensis, assembly GCF_021521415.1. Lineage (NCBI taxonomy): Eukaryota > Viridiplantae > Streptophyta > Magnoliopsida > Asterales > Asteraceae > Bidens > Bidens hawaiensis. Next base: position 2,565,376 of record NW_027491061.1, read on the forward strand.
AGTTTTTAAAGTTCTTAAATCGGTTTTATATAAATTTCATTTTTAAGCCGAAAAACGACCGTTTTAGCCTCGTTTTAAGCCAAATTAAACATTTAACCGAAAAACGAACTGAGCCAGATTATCCAAAACATTATCCGGATTGCGAGAATCCAAATGAATGGCCAAGAATGGAGAGGTGGGTCCCACCCCACCCTCCTTATGTTTCCGATCGGACATGGGGTGTTATCCCCTAGTCCTTATTTTTTTTTTCACCCAACAATCCAACAATCCTAACTTCCTCTCAAGATCATGATCCAAAACTGAGAATTTTTAGCAAGAAAACAAGGTAAAGAATCGAGTTAATCACGTTTCCATCTTCGTTTCTTGAGTTTAATTGCAAGAAAATGAGGTTTCATAGATGAAAACCGATTCTTGCATGATCAAGTGATGTATACGGGTTATACAAGGGATCTTGGTCCAAGAAAGGGGTTAAACGAACCAAGAACGAATTTTTACGGTTTAAATATTTGTTTTTGAATCATAACCGAAACTATAGTGTAAGAGGCTTGGTCGTGAGTGTAACTTGCTTGGTATTGTGGTATGTTGGTTGTAGGTTCTGTGTTTAGTGGTAAATAAGGCGGAAAGACGAGTTTGTAGATTGTAGTGGCGGAAAACGAAAGGTATATTCGGTTATGTTCGGTTTTGGGATATTTGGACAGATTGTGATACGTGTAGAGTTAGGTCATGAAATTTTACAGGGATGATCTACACATGAAAATATGAGTTCTGTGAATTTTTGGATAAAGGATGAATATTTGGTGAATTTAATGCTCGGTTTTGGCCAAAAATGGTGAAAAATAGTTAAATATCATGACAAATTCTGGAAAATTTCAGATAAGCTTTTTATATCATGTATAAGTCACACACAAAATTTGAGGTCATTTGGAAAAGTCTAAGTAGGCTTTTCGGATTAACGAGTTCTAGGGTTTTCTAGCCCGGTTTTAGTGAAAATGGCATGTAAAAGAAGATTTTGGTTCTGGAAAAATTACAGGGGACTATGTTGATGGTAGGGGACATCCAGGAAAAAATTGGGATTTTTCTAAGATCGTTTGGTATTTACGACATATTTAGTGTTTAAATGGTGTTTAAAAATAGATAAATAAATTTTAAATATAAAAATTAATTCTGGAAATATTTCTATAAATTTCCCCACTGTCAAAATGTTATTTGTGCAAAATTTTAAGATCCGAGGTTAAACGGATAATTATTTGTGCTAATTATCAAACTTTTAAAGTTAAAACGCATAAACCGGTGAAGTTCTCTTAAGCGAGCTGACTGGTGTATAAAAACCCTAAAAATGAACTATTTTCATATAATTGAGTTAAACAAGTAAAAATGAATCATCCAAAAATAATTCGGATGATTTGGGTATTTTTAACCGATTTAACAGTTTCCGGTACGCCAAATACGGAAACGGGTCCCGCGGCCAATCAGGGCGTCTAAACCAAGCTCTAATTTCACATCTTTAATTAAATTATCAGTCAACCACTACTCTCGGGTCGTGTGTGACCAAACTCATTTTTGAAACGTAAAAACGGATAACCGTGCTAGGCACGCAAAACGAGTAAAACGACTAATAGTAGTAGTGACCATGGAACTCTAAACGACATCACAATCTGAGTCCGGAGAAGTGTTTCTGGGTTAACCTTGCCCCCGGAATGGGTACAGTACTGGGTGGACAGTGTCCCCAGATGTACCGGTTGATACGGTTAAAGATTTTATAAACAATAATTGTATAATAACGATCGTAGGGATCATATTACAGATTGGACGTGTTAATTGATAATGATTGTTGTTACCTGCTTGCATGTGCTAAGGTGAGTTTCACGAGCCCCTTTTTCTGAATTGTTTTTAAATAGTTTCTCGGGGCGGAAGCATGTTATTACTGAAATGTTTAAATACATACTGAACGCATGGATTTGCGTGGATTTATATATATTTTATTATACGGGAATCATACGGAAATGTACTAAGATAGTAATAGTCTGAGTTGCTAACATTCTAAGGCCCCGGAACATGAGTAATTAACTGAAAGCCGGTAGAGTGTGGATAGTACTATTGGTCTGACAAACCCAACTGGTCCGGCATGGATTTGCTGATGTTTCCCAGCCAGTTGCACATGTCTATTTTGGGTGTTATATATATTTTGCTATGTAATGTTAGACATAGCGGTTTGGGGCAGTTCCGTGGGCGGGGGATATGCCACGGGTCCGTGGGCGGGGGATATGCCACGGGGGTTGTGTGTGATAGTCAGAGGTTTCACTTGTGGGCTCAACATAATTACATCGATAATATTATATTTTGATATGGATTTATCATGGTTTACTCGAATTGTGAAACTCACCAACTATTCGTAGTTGACCCGTTTTCTCACATGCTTTTCAGGTACAATTAAGATGAAGTGATTGCTTATGTGCTAAGTGCTTGATGTGTGTAAGATTTGCGTGCAGGATGTTAGGATACCTTATAACAAATAGAATTGTGTATCGTATTGTATGAGGTGTGTATCACATAGACGGTAATGAAATACAAGATAATGTAATTTGAAGTATATTAATGTATTCAGTTTTCTTTGTAAACAATGTGGTTGATATCAGACGAGTCTGTCGCACCCCGTTTACGTTTCCGCTGCGGTTGCGGGGTGTTACACATATATTATGCATCTTATCGTACAGCAATAACGGTATATCTTGTTGTTGTTGTTGATCAGCAACCAGTGGATCTTGCTCCATATTATCAGCCATATGTCTAAATAAATAGTATTGAGAATCAGTAATCATCAAAATTATAATAAATTTTGTACATTTAACTATTATAAACATATTTAAGATGTCATTCGTTAAAGAATCAGATTGATTCGTTACAAAATTTATAACGAATCATCTAATTCTCTATCAAGTAAATTATTAACGAATAAGAAGTAGCGAATTACTATTGAAAGTTAACGAATTAACAACTATATCGTTATAATTTAACGAATATACATATGATTCGTTAATAAAATGGATTCGCTATTCTAGTTCGTGTGATTTACTTAACGAATTGGACATGATCGAGTTCCAATTCGCTAAGTATAACAAATGGCCAAACCCAGCTTAATCTTTGACTTAATATGTCAAGGTAAAAACTATCTAAGAACAACCAAAATCAAAAACGCAATTCTGATATCAAACACCCATGATCATCGATGAAAATCCAAACAAATGACCACAAAGATCACGGAAACTCATTGCGATTAGAGTGGTATTGATTTGGGTTTCCAAAAACATGGTATAAGTCAATTAATTAGGGTTTTGAACAAAGTATAAAAACCCGATAATAACCAATAATAATTAACACATCAATCAGTAATCAAAACATGATCAAAGAACACCATTGATCTCGGAAATACATTCCGATGATAATGGTAACAAATTTATGGTCCATTACTTGTATTAAAGCTTATAGATTAAGGTTCAAATAAACCTCAAACACCCGATAACAAAACATCATAATTAACCAATCAAATCATCATTATTTTTGACGAAAATCACGAAGATATGATCGTGTATACCTTAGGAACACGAAAATATGATCAGAAATTGATTTAATGAAGGTCGAAATTTCTGAGAAAAATGGCCAGAGTAACAGTGCAATAATGGAAAGAAGATGAATAGTAGGACGGTTCGTATGCACGCCGTCCTATATACACTGACATTGCACAATTCCCAAAGTAACGAATCAGATGATTCATTTGAAATTTGAATTAACGAATCAGATGATTCGTTAGAGTTAATTTAACACGTGGCACAACGAATCAGGTTTATTATTGTCTAATTCGTTAACATATGCATAACGAATTGAAGTCATTCGTTACAGAGTGCGGAAGCGAATTAGGGTAACGAACTAAGATGTAGTTCGTTAAAATGACCTAATTCGTTATTCATAGTTAACGAATCACTCATAAATTAAAATTTAAATGAAAAATTAAATAAATGAATTTAAATAAATAATGAATTAAATAATTAATAAATAAAAGAATTCATTAACTAGCCCATTTAAATTAAAAGGATTACCGAGATCCCATACCTCGATAATCAAATACCTTACATTGTTTCACGTTTTGAAACATAACTTAAAGAATTAAATAATATTTTAAACGAAAATGAAAAATATCTGAAACATGAAATAGACAATTTTTTTGTGTTTTATAAGATTTTTCAAAAGAAGTACATATTTTTTTATTTTTGCTGAGTTTGAGCAGAGAATCATATTGACCAATATGTCCTTCCATCACAGTTTTATATTTCAGCGATATTATGACTGGCGTTAAGTCGGTCATTGATATTGTTGTCCACTTAAATCTTATAACAAGCATTCAAGCATTTTTGTGACATGATTAATGGTTCAATTATCACACAGAGTATCAGAAACTATCAGCCTCTAATCTCGGTTCATGCTTTATTTGATTTTTGCCAAATCACCCCAACTTGACTTAAACCCTTATAGTGTTGATCAAAATTTTGAGAGTTTTAGAACGTTTGAGCAATGCATAAAGTTTCCTTTACTGTGAGTGAGTATGCACGAGTCCATCTGTCGGCTTATATACATTGTATCCCCTGGGGTCCGTTTCTTATTGGTAATAAAACACGCGCAATGGAGGAACAGATGTATGACTAACAACGGATTTTGATCAAGTCAGTAATTTAGATTGTACGAAGTACAGTAGTGATCAAGTTTAATGACTTTGGGTTTACTCTAAAAGAGAGTGAAATGTTCATGCTTATGAATACCCAGATGATTAAGTCGCATAAAGACTCACAGTGTCCAGAATCCTAACGCTTATTATTTGCTTTATTATATTTTTGGGTGATCAACAATTATAAGGCTTGAGTATGACTGGTTATTACATTTCTGCCATCCTCACCGAGATTTTTTGATAGAAACTAACACCTCTTTCAATTTGGTTTTTCTTTATGTTTATATCACATATTTTACTCTAACAGCTTGTTTAAGACCTATCAATGCACCAATGATTAAGCACTCAGTCTTTTAAGCTTATTTCTTGATGGATTTGGGGTCAAACGATCAATGTACTATCATATTCTCTTTTTGCTTCAAAAACTCAAAATTTTGAGGAGCAAAAAAACAAAATGAATTTAAACGCCCAGTTACTTTTAGTCTATAGATTAATGGCTATCATATCAATCTAAACGTAGATAACAGGACCAAAACATATAGACATGCTCCACAAACTTAACTAACCGACATAGTTTTCAGTGAGAAAATAAAATAGAAAGACTAACGAACGCCCCAAATAATTTTCATTGTTAGGTGAATGGCTATCCCGAATATTTACACCAAATTATCAGCACCAAACATATACAAGTATATGTCCTTCAAAATAGAAGCAATTGACATAATTTTCAGCGAACGTAGGCAAATTTTTTTTTACATACTTAAAACACAATCTTTTTGTCTTTTTCGGATTTTTCAATACAAACAAGAATTCACAATCTTTTTGAATTTTCAACATTTTCTTATAAATAGAACTTAAAAATTTCACAATCTTTTTGTCTTTTCATAAAGACTAAAGACATGAAAACACACTATTTTTGAAGTTTTAAATTTTTATAATGTTTTAGATTTTATCTATATAAACGAAAAAGCACAATATTTTTGTATTTTCTATTTTCACCCCCTAAAAGCCAAAAACCAAAATAAAATTTAAAGTAAAAATAAACTTAAAATAAACATAGTTATCCTAGTTTCAGAATATCAGCAAGGGTCTTTAGGCCATTTAAATTAAGCAAAAATTGAAAACGTGTTTTTATCAAATGCTTTGGTAAATAAGTCAGCTCTTTGAAAATTGGTATGTACTTTCTCAAGGTCAATTAATTTATTTTCAAAACAATCCCGTATAAAATGATATCGAATTTCGATATGTTTCGTTTTAGAGTGTTGTACGGGATTTTTGGTGATGCTAATAGCAGCTGAAATATCAATTAAAATGGGAGTAGTAAGAAACTTCAAACCGTAGTCCCAAAGATGTTGTTGTATCCACAAAACTTGGGAACATCAACTCGAGGCTGCAACATATTCAGCTTCGGTGGTTGAAGTGGAGACCGTTGTCTACTTCTTACACTGCCAGGAAACAAGCCGGCTTCCTAAGAATTGACATCCCGCTGTGGTAGAGTTGAAATTAATCTTGCATCCTCCATAGTCTGAGTCAGAATAAGCAGTAAGATCAAAAGTATCGTCTTTGGGGTACCATAACCCGGTGTCAGGATTGCCCCTCAGATATTGAAGAATACGTTTGACTGCTGCCAGGTGAGTCACTCAGGGACTTGCTTGGTACCTAGCACATAAACAAACAGCAAACATTATGTCAGGTCGAGAAGCAGTAAGATACATCAAAGAACCAATCATAGCACGATATAGGGTAGGATCGACAGTATCCTCCAATTCATCCGGTGATAAATTGTGGCCCACGGGAAGAGGAGTAGAAGGGGTTTTTCCGGCAGTAATCTTGAATCGGCTCAAGACGTCGTTCACATACTTAGTCTGGTGAATAAAGATTCCTTTCGCAGACTGATGAACCTGCAACCCTAAAAAGAAGTTTATCTCTCTCATCGAACTCATCTCGAACTTAGTTTGCATTGATTTCTCGAACTCCTTACACAACGCGTCGTTTGTTGACCCAAAGATTATGTCATCTACATAAATCTGGACGAGGAGAATATCATCACCAATATTTTTATAAAATAAAGTGCAGTCAACAGTCCCATGTTTGAAACCATTATCTGTTAGATGGTCGGCGAGCGTGCCATACCAAGCTCTCGGGGCTTGATGTAGACCATATAATGCGTTGTTTAAGTGATATACTCATTCAGTATAATCAGGATCTTCAAAACCTGGAGGCTGTAAAACAAACACTTCCTCGTGAAGTTTGCCATTGAGAAAAGCACTTTTGACATCCGTTTGGTAGACTTTTATATTCTTATAAGCTGCATAGGCTAGAGAGATTCGTATGGATTCCAATCTTGCAACTGGAGCATACACTTCAGTGTAGTCAATACCTTCTTGCTGATGAAAACCTTGCACCACTAATCATGCCTTGTTTCTCACGATCACCCCACGATGGTCTTTCTTGCACTTATATACCCACTTAGTCGGAATCGCCTTCTTGACTCTAGCAGGTTTGTCAATAAGATCCCAAACACCCAAACGTGCAAATTGCTGTAAGTCTTCTTGCATGGATTCCACCCAAGAAGGATCTTGAAGTTCCATACGAGGAGTCGTTGGCTCAACTTGGGATAGAAAACAAGTGAATTTAGCAAGATTTACAATTCCAGATGAGTGTAAATCTGCATAAGCACACAGAACATTATTGTCATTTGACGAAGCAACTTGATGACGTGTTTGAACTCCCACATCAAGTTCTCCAATAATTTTTTCTTCCGGATGATAATTATGAATCCTAAGAGTGGGATTCTCAGGAACATCAACAGTTTCAAATAAATTAGTGTAATGTTCACCCAGGTCGTGAGATGAAACATCACTATCAAGTTCGATAACTTGATCAACAACTGGACTGTCATCAGACGAAGTAGATGCATTATCAAAGAGAACTGGAGAATCATTATCAGGATCTTCAATTTGATCATCGCTTGAAACTTCAACATCATTAGAACTAGAAAATCTTGGAATTACCAGTTGTTCTTCAAAATAAGCACTGACTAAATCTTCATCGGGTTGATCAGTTGTTGGGGTAAACGAATTAAATAAGCTATCATAATCAAACATCCAGTCGGGACCTTTTCCTTGAGAAGGAGTAGTGTACTTTTGATAGTCCACGTGATACCATTCTTCAACACAACCAGACGTGAAGTTAAATACCCGTTTCTTAGGAGAAGCATACCCCAAGAAATACCTTTCAATGGCTTTTTCATCAAACTTTCCCACATACCTTTTTAACATCGTACAAGGACACCCAAATGTTTCCAGGTACTTTAAATTAGCTTTATGATCATTCAACAGCTCATAACTTGTTCTCTTGAGTCTTTTAACAGTTAGAACACGATTGAGTGTATAAAAAGCAGTATTCACGGCCTCATTCCAAAAATGGATAGGAATCTTTGAATCAACAAGCATAGTTCTAGCAGCTTCAATCAACGTTCTATTCTTTCTTTCAGCAACACCATTTTGTTGTGGTACGTATGGGGCATTGTATTTTCGATGAATTCCCTTTTGTAAACAAAAGAAATCCAATACAGTTTTCAGTAACATTGTCACTTAGAATTCTCCTCACTTTCTGGTTTGTATAGTGATTCGATCTTAGTGATTAAATTTTGAACAAGAACCGGTGTTTGATCTTTCGAACTCATAAACAAGACCCATGAGTATCGTGAATAATCATCAGTAACTACCAGGCAATACCAATCTCCAGAAATACTCGCACGATTCACTGGACCGAAAAGATCCATATGAAGTCGCTCAAGAGGAGTAACAATGGAATTTAATAACTTAGAAGGATGCGCCTTTTTCTTCTGTTTGCCCTTTTTGCAAGCAATACAATGATCGGATAATTTAAAGTCTTCAGAGACACACCTTCAACTAGGTCATTTTCCGTTAGATATTCATCTTACGAACATGAATGTGACCCACTGTACGATGCCATATAATAGAATCTTTCTCGGTTGCTTTCGAGACAAAACATGTTTCGATACTTTGGAACTCATATTTAAGACATAAATATCATTCGATCGGGGTGATCTAATGATAACCATGTCCTCGGGAATCACATACCCCGGTTTCAAAATCAGACACTCTTTATCTGTAAATATTGTAGTGTATTGCTTGTCACAAATTTGCGACACACTCAATAAATTATGATCTACCTTGTCACAGTAGTTAACTTTCTCAAAAGTAATATGCCCATTTGAAACATCACCTTCTTGTGTAATCATACCCCCAGAATTCCCAGCAAACGCCACATAACCCCCTTGAATATTTTTTTACATTTGTTAAGAGGTCTAGATTTCCTGTAATATGATGAGAACATCCACTATCCATAATCCAGTTTACACCAGAAATGGTCTTGGATGTACCCTACAGACAAACAAAAATGATTAGTTCAAAAAGGCAGCCCAGGCCTCAGTCTTGGGCACCTTTTGGTTTTCTTGAGAAAAGTTAAACTTAGTTGAATTCAACTATTGTTCAGCAACTTGAGAATAAGTTACAGGCTTCTTAGACTTTCATCTTAGATAAGCAGCTTGAAATACATTTGAGTTCACATTTTTGCATAACGGTTAAGTTGGAACAAACTTTGGTTTAACAGAACCATGAGTTTCATTCACATGAACAACTTTTCGAGGATTCACGTTTGAGAACATGATGTGAGTATCATCATCATACGACAATGGTCATTTCAGAATCTCAGTTATCAAAGGTACATAATTTAATTGATCTTTGACAAATGGGTGAAGATTCTGAGAACTCTTCTGACCACAGTTTCTCACCACATGTCCTTGTTGACCGCAAAGGAAACAGCTTCGCATGTCCACATGATTGTGTTGAGAATTGGCAGTAACATATGATACAGAAGGTTGATGATGACTCACATTCTTTGTAAAACTCTTAGCTAAATCATCAGATAACTCAGATTTCTTTTTCAAATAAAAATCTAAGTTAGAACAATTTGAGAAACTTTTCAGAGTATCTGTTCCAGTTGACTTTACAAATTTGACTTTCTTAGTATGTATTAAAACTTGCTTAGCTTTAGTCAAAGGATCAGATGAAACTGATGTTTTAGCATGAGCATACCGACGTTCAAGTTCTTGAATCTTAGAAGTTTCATTGTGAAACACACTCTCAATCAGTTCCGGTTTAATGATACTTATTGGAATGTCTTTCTCAGTGAACATCGTGTCAATCCCCTTTAATTTAAACACACGACCAGTAGATGGCTTAAAACAGTTGGATTTATGAAACACAACAAATCCGCATCAGAAATTTTGGGTTTTTCTGGTTTCTTAGCCCGCACTGGTTTGATTTAAACATGAGTATCTTGTTTCATCTGAGTTGTGTGCGAACCATACACAACCTCCTCAAATTCATGAGGTTCACAAAGTATGTGATTAGAAATTTGAATGTTCTTGTTCTTGTGTATGATTTCAGGTTCGAACACATCCTCAATGATGACTTTGTCAACATTTTCAACAAAGACTATGTTTCTTTGAACATGAGGTTTCTGAGTTGAAGGTTGGGCGTTAACAGTTTCAGGTTTAACTGATTTTACTTTTTCAGAAATCACAAATTCTTTAACAATCACATCCTCTTCTTTTCTAGCAAAAGGATTTGATTTGTAATCATTTTGAAAAGGTGGTGGAATTTCAACAAAACCTATTCCTTTCTTTGAATCTATTTGCTTACCAGATACTTCAATTATTTCGTTCAAAAAAAGGAAGAATTTCTGAATTTACCCAATCTGTTCTTTAATTCAAGAACCTCATTCTCAAGTTCGGTTATCTTTGATCTATGTTTCAAGATTTCTTGAAATTTTTGATCATTGATAGTCATTTTAACCGATAACTCAGCCTTAAGATCATGATTACTTATAGTTAAAGCCTCAATCTTTTTTCTTGAATGCATTTGAGAGGTTAAGGATTGTCTATAAGTGTCCTTTAAAGAAACAATCTCTTTTAGCAAATTATCATTTTGAATTTTCAAGGAATCTATCTTAGGCTTGTTGGTTTCACAATCAGCACATGATTTAGAAGTTGAAGGACTAACCTCATTTTGCTTAACCATGTAAGCAGACGTGGTTGAATCACTGATTTTTGCCATACACGCAAAAGTGGTTGGAAGCTTTTCACTTGAATCATCTGAATCAGACTCAGTATCAGCATCCAAAGATAGTTCACTTCCACTCATATCTTGAAAATTCTCAGGAAATTTAAACATTACCAGATTTGCTTGATTGTTATTGCACAGCAACCTTTGCGACCAGTCATCCCCATTTAAGTTAGACAACATTGCTTGGGATCCAGAAGATGACTGTTTAGTTACATGTTGAGTCAAACAATTGACCTAAGGGGGAGATTTTTTGGTCAAAGATTTGTTCTAAAAGACATATGAAAGATTGGAATCTTCTCAACCTCCTCAGAAATCGCTAAGTATGGATCCGGGCACACCTTACACCTCCGAGCAAGCTTTTTACTTAGCCAGGTATGATATTTTGTCTATCGGGTAAGGTTATCTTCAAGAAGTCTTCTTTAGTGGATATCCGAGCAGGGTTTGCAAATTAGTGCATTGCCGGGCAAGGTCACTAGTTTATGTAAATCCGGGCAAGGTTCACTTTATCAAGCAAGTCTGTTCTTCAGAGCCAAGTAAAGTTCACTCTGAGTAAGCTTTTGGCTAACCAAGCTCATGAAGCCAAGGATTGGAAGACCGGGCAAGGTATTCATTAATAATAGTGGTCCAAGCAAGCTTGATTATTTAATGGAATATCTTTAAGTAATATCGGGCAAGGTTCAACTCAAGCAAGGAACAAAGCTACCAAGTACACTTTGCTAATAAGTTATTTTCTAGCAAAGAGTTGAATGGACCATCGAAGAACAAGGTTGCTCGTAAGGGTTTATCGGGCAAAGTCTGGCAAAGTCAAGAAGATTGAAGTCTACCCGGTGAGTATTTTACTTGGTAAAATACTCTTCAAGTAAAGTTTACCCGGAAACTGATCCCGAGCACACTTCTATATTACCAAGTCCTGAAGGATGGCAGAGTACACAGCCTACTCGGAAAATGAATATTGTCACAAAGCCAACCCGGAAGACTTGTTTACACTTAGAATATTTGTGATTATGTAATTTGAATATGTATTTACATTTGGGGTTTCTAGATGGAATGACAGCTGTCTTAGGGTGGCAGGCCTATAAATAGAATTTTTTAGGGCACGCCGCCTAAGGACCAGCTAGGATTTCTGTGCCTTTACACTTTTCGGATAAGAAAGAATATTTCTCGAAAGTGACGGCGGTCCTAGAATAGTACGGATAAAATTCTCCCTCAAGAAACCCTAAATCGATTACCTTTTGTATGATGAATGTTATATAAATGGAAATCTTTTGAGTGAATCCTGAGTGTGTTAGTTACCTTTGATTATTAATTGCAACTACCCTGTTTGTTATTGATTCCGCCTCTAACAAATGGTAATCTTTCTAAATATAGCAACCCGTCATTAACTCCCTTGTCGACACATCTATTTGTGTGAGTTATGACATGATTTGAGTAAGATCCAGCTGAAATTGGGGACCTGACAAGTGGTATCAAAGCTAGTTGCTGCTATTTTGGAAAAATTGTTGCTGATTGAAGATTTGAAGAAAGATGACGTAAGCAGACCACTGTTCCATTGAAAAGTGACGTCAGCAGCTCTGTTCTTCATTTTTCTTCCAGATCTACAATCATTTGGTGTTTTCTCTTCCTTATTCTGTTTAAAGCTTTAATTTTTATATATAAATCTTGTTCTAATCGCATCAGACACATCAGATCTGAACAACCGGTTTTCAGATCTGATTATTTTTGAACTCTGTTGATTATTTTTGAACTCTGTTTTTGAACTCGGTTTTCAGATCTGATTATTTTTGAACTTTGTTTTAAAAAAAAAATTATTTTTGATTTCACAAAATGTCTGGTTACGAAGAACAAGAAGTGTCTACTAACAAGATTCCTAGACTGTATGGACAGGAAAATTTCACAAAA